>NW_022631040.1:5073490-6375146 GCF_010015895.1 Lontra canadensis
TTCTTCTTCTTCTTCTTCTTCTTCTTCTTCTTCTTCTTCTTCTTCTTTTTTCTAATGGGAAATCCTTTTTGGAGTTTACTGATCTTGATGTTTTTCACCAAATTTGAGAAATTGTCAACTAGTATTTCCTTAAATAAATATCTAATACATTCTTTATCCTTGTCCCACTGGGATATGAATTTCACTTATGTTAGACCACTTAATATTGGCCTATGGTCATTTAGTTTCTGTTCCTCTTTCTTTAGTATATTTTCTAGATGCCCCTTAGAGTGATTATTTTTAATCAATGAAAATTATTGGCCTTCAATTATGTGTTATTCAGCTTCTAAATACATCCATATTCTTGCTTTTGAGAAACCTAAATTTAACCATGAGACATCACATTTAGTTTTATTTTAGAGTTGTTTTGTTTTTGTTTCTATTATGGATTATTGTATGTTTTTATTTTTAACAATGCTTTATTCATTGGGATTAATAGATTTTTCTTCTCTCATGTAATTGGTAAATATTTTTCCTCAAGTTTTTAAATTCCTTATACACTTAAATATGGCACTGTCTGTAACCAAGTATGTGTCATTGACTGTGTAGCCAAAGATACCAATATTTCATTCTCTGGCTTCTAGATTTTAAGCCATAGTTAGAAAAGCTTTCCTCAAACCAAGATAATAAAATTATTGCCTTGTTTCAGTTGGTTGGAGTAGTAGCAGTTGAATAATCCAGTCAAGTGTTCTATATCCTGAGGTCTGGAGGTCTGGGAAAAAAGTGTTGGTAGTGTTACAATCTATAAAATAGCAGTGATCAAAATCAACCAACCAATCAGAGAAGTGTGGTAATAAATATTATTCAACGTAATGGAAATTTCAGAATCCAATGAATAAAAAATTAGAAAGGATGATAAGGAAAAACAGAATACTATCCTGTGGAAAAACCACTAATTACCTTACCTTAATTTTCTCTGAAAATCTATTAGCCAGGAATAAATAGATCTCAAAATTATGGCCTCATCAAAGCATTATTATGTCTTTGCTACTGTACCTGCTGTGTTTATTAAGCTGCAGACTGTACTGAAAGAACACCTCAACACATGTGCCACATCTAGAGGAGAGTTATTTGATATATGTCCTGGGTAGACTTAGGAATTTTGTTTTCTGTTAGGTTCGTAACAATTTTATGACTTAACCCATATGGGTACACCACCTAATTTGATTCAATTCTTCCACTGAAAATAGCTGGAAAAACTGGACATATTTAAAAGCTTCCCTTTGACAGCATCATGGAGTTAAAGGGAGAGAAGTTTTTTGTTTTTTTTTGTTTTGTTTTGTTTTTGGTTCAGTTTGGTTTGTTTTTTAGGCCAAGATATAAGGGAAGGAGGAAACCAAAAGGAGAAGAACTAAGTGTTCCACCCTAAGATAAATATGAATCAGATATAACTTAGACCATGTAGGGACTGAAGAGTAGCCTTAAACCAATCTTGGATTCAGATGATTTAGAATTGTCACTGCCTGTAGTCACCTGTTAGAAGGAAAAGTATAGGAAGAATAACGATATTTTCAGGAAAAAAAGAAAACAAACGGAAACTAGGAAACTCCATTACCAGCAGTCATGCACCAAAAAAAAAATACCAAAGATGTTCTTCATCCAGAAGGAAAATGAACTAGTTGTTCTACGTATTTTTTAAGGATTCTACATTCAAATGTGTTCAAATATATCAAAAGATATATTCATAGCTAGTTGTTTAAATGTTTATCTTTCAAAAGAGTTTAAACATCATGAACAAAAGATGGTTTGCTATTTGATTATAATCATTGACCCACATTTTAGCTGCATGTTTGATATAGAGCAACTGCTAATTAATTTTCTCCAGGAGAAAATTATGAATTAATTCTTTGCTTGGTAAGACTTTCACTTTCATTTTTTTTTTAATAGATTTTATTTATTTATTTGACAGAGAGAGACATAGAGAGGGAACACAAGCAGGGGGAGAGGCAGGCAGAGGAAGAAGCAGGCTTCCTGCTGAGCCAGGAGCCCCATGTGGGGCTCAATCCCAAGACCCCAGGATCATGACCTGAGCTGAAGGCAGACGCTTGATGACTGGGCCACCCAGGCACCACAAGATTTTCACTTTCCATAAGACTTCACCTTTATAAAAGTGAGCTTCCCAATTTTAAACATTTGCTTTTTAATCAATAAATGCATCAATAGCCCTGCACTTATTCGACAGGTATTAGAATCAATTATTCCATCTTCTTTAGCTCTTTCTCTGCTTCACTAGCAAACTCTCCCTTTTATCCAAATAGGAAAAATTAAAAAAAAATAGTATAGACCAATAAAAACAATATATATATGTGTTTTTTGGAAATAGAAGAGGCAGATGGACAGGAGATTCTATGGTCTAATTTTCATACCGTCCATATCTTAAGTATACTTAAGCACTTTGTTTTGTTTGTGTTTTCTGTAATTAAGGTCAGTCTTTAAAAGACTGGATTAAAAAGTGATTTCCGTACAATGTCCCTTCCATCTTTTTTCCAGGTGCCTGAAATTCTTTCTTTAGAGGGGCTTATATTTTTCTTGTGTATGTTTATATATTCTTTGAACATGCAAATATTTTCAAGAAAAGAACTAAGTGAGTTGTTAATACCTTATTTCTTATCATAACATTAACAAAGTAAAATTTAGGGGAATTGTGGGGCACCTGGGTGGCTCCGTGGGTTAAAGCCTCTGCCTTCAGCTCAGGTCATGATCCCGGGGTCCTGGGATCAGGCCCCACATCGGGCTCTCTGCTCTGTGGGAAGCCTGCTTTCTCCTCTCTGCCTGCTTGAGATTTCTGTCTGTCAAATAAATAAATAAAATCTTAAAAAAATAATATTAGGGGAATTGTGAACCAAAAAAAAAAAAAAAAAGACAAAACTACTGAGTTAGTGTAATTTTTCTTTAATGACTAAAGCATCATCACACAGAGTTTGATTTTTGTGACTGTGGATAATAAAGTAATCACTTCTAGGTTTTTTTTTTTAAGATTTTATTTATTTATTTGACAGACAGAGATCACAAGTAGGCTGAGAGGCAGGCAGAGAGACAGGGGGAAGCAGGCTCCCCACTGAGCAGAGAGCCTGATGTGGGGCTTGATCCCAGAACCCTGGGATCATGACCTGAGCGGAAGGCAGAGGCTTTAACCCACTGAGCCACCCAGGCGCCCCACTCCTAGTTATTTTTTAAGAATATTTTTGGTAGAGCTAAAATAAGATATATAAGATAGATATGGATCTATCTATCTACACACACACACACACACACACACACGAATGTTTTATCCATTTACTCATTATAAAAATTCTTTATAAATTTAATTTTAATGATTGTGTAATAAAGCAGGATATAAAAGTACAATAACACATTTAAGCATCTACTCTTCTGTGTTTTGGCTATTTTCATTTTTATTCATATCATTATATTATAATACACATTTTTCATATATATCTGGTATAAAACTTATTTTTTTTTCTTAGAAAAATGTTTTATAGAATGGAATTATTCAGTACAAGGGTATGCCTATTCTAAATAGCTGTACAGAATGGCCAGATCTGTATATTCTTTAGCCCATTACATTACTGAGCATTTTATATTTTATTTTATTAGTTTGATGATTGATAAGGTTATATATTTCTAAGCAGACATGGTGTATTTATGAGTACTTACTATATGACAGATAATGTATTACATATTTTACATTTTTCATACTAAAACTTTAATAACACTAGTATTATAAGTTCAACTACTAGTTTCTCTAATTATAAATGTGTACTCTTTTTGTAAGATTACTTCTTTTCCTTTTATTTTAGATTGCACTTCCATATGATCTATATACACACAGATAGTGGATGAGTACTATCAACATTGGTATCAGACATATTCATATGCAGTTACATATGAAAGCACAAATGTGTGTGTAAAATTATGTTACTTAAATTGTTCATTTTTTTATTGTCTTATGATTATGTCTTATTTTTTCAATGAACTTAGATAGGCATATTATGTTTCACTAAGTCATAAAATATATCAAAATCATATAAATATATCAATATTTCTAGTAATTCCTCAGTAAGCACTCACAGTCAACTTTTCAAGTTTCAATTCAATTTAAAAATATTGCATATTTTAACTGTGTTTCCTCATATTTCATCCAAATGAAATTATATTTTAATAAAATTTTTCCATAATTCTGAAACTGATGGTACCATATACTATAGTAAAAACACTTTGTAACAAACCCATGTATTTTCAAATATAATATCTATTTTGATGTTCAACTTGACTAACAAACAAGTAAAGTAAATGAGTACTTTAATATCAATAAATCCTAAAATGAAAAAAAATTGACAAAAATTCAGACAAATATTTCAGCATTGAATAATGTAGTTTTTATAGGTACTAAAGCCCTGAATAAAAAAGTGTCTGCAAACAAATATGGAGCAAGTTCTCTGACTATATCATCAAAATAATGTACAATCCATGTTTATGTCATGTAATTACAGACTTTGGTTTTTGTTCCATAATTCAAAGTATATGTATAATAGCTGTATCTATCCTATTCGCCAAGCCATGTAAACATGAGGCATTCCATCCAATGATGCTTTGCCCAAAACTGTTTTTGAAGTTATGAGTTTATTTTTCTTGTACTTTCCAGTTCCTTCAAGACTATACTAGTTTGAGATTTCTCTTAGTTCTTGGAGTAGTCATTTCATATACCCTATTCTTGCTTCATATGACCTTGATCCAGCAAGGGCTCTTAATTTTAAAAGTGACAATACATCCCCTACAGTCATTTTCATGGTTCATACAGTTCATAACACCCAAAGGTCTGCTTACTACTTTCAGACCATAATTCCAGTGGTAAAGATCATTAATGATACTCAAAACTGTTAACAGCAGAACTCTACGGAAAGAATATCCTAAACATAATGAAATTTGATAATATGCAAAATTACCTTGGATCCTATCCAAAAAGTATTATCTCTAGAAGTACCACAAAATCACATTATAAGATAATTTCACTTTTAATATGGTTTTCTTTCATAAAATTGAGAATGCTATATTTCTGAGATGAGATGTATTTTTAAATTCAAAGTATTTTAGAATTATAATGACAATAAATAAAGCTCAGGAGGCAAACTAAAAAGTAAACAAACAAATAAAACAGATACTGAACTTCTGGTATGTGGAAGAATGCATAGACTTGTTACACAATATTCCTTCTTTCAAATTACAACTATCAACCAAAGAAATAATGCAATCAAAGGAAAACTCTGAAAGGTAGAATGGGAAAACAAAACTGGTTTGGGACTCCAGAACTGGAGTATACAGAGTGGCAAAGCATCTTTCATACCCAACCCAACAGATGAAGAAGATAATTCCAGCCTGATATTTCCTGATCCCTAGTATTAACACAAGATGACTCAGGTATGCTCAGTTCCCCCTGGAATCAAATGGGAGTTACATTGATAACACAAGACAAAGGGAACTCTATAGACAGGAGAAGACGGAAGAAACGTGCTCCTTGCCTGTGGGGCCTTGGGCTCTACACCCTAGCCCCACCAAGAGATAGTCTGGTAGTACTAGATAGATTGGCAGCACTGGCAACAGGGATCCCATCATAACAATCAGGAGATGTCTTCATCCTTAGGCACTTGGGACTGCCTTCCTTCATCTAGTGTCATCAGATTGCCAAGTGGCACTGACAAGATGGACAGCAAAGGGACAAGAGTTCACAGCAAGAATGTCAGATCAGAAAGCTTTGTCATCCTGTGGACCTGGGTCCCTTCCCCCACATCGAAGCATCAGGATGGTCCTCCTGGAGGAAATCTTTTTCTCTACATGGGCAGAAGATGCAGGGAGCATTAGTAGCTTTCACTGTACTAGATAAACTAAGCAGAGAATTCAGTTGTATTTGAAACAATAGCCCACAAAAATAGACCAGGAGCTGAGTGATAAATAAAGCAAGATAATTGTCTGCAAAAGTAAACAATGTAGATAGAAACTGAAGTCTCCTAACATAATATAGAAGACCTGAAAAACATAACAAAATGGTATATAATCAACATATTTAGACCACTGTACCTGACAAGAGCAGAACATACTTTTCTTTCAAGTATCCGTAAAACATTCATTAAGATAGACTTTATCCTGAACCATAAAACAAACCTTGACAAATTTAAAGAACTGAAATTATACAGAGTATATTCTTTGCAAAAAGTTCTTAGACTTGACTCTAAAATATAATCTATAGAAGGAAAATTTGATAAATTCAACTTCATCAAAACTCAAACTATTTTCTTTGCAAAAAATCTGAGAAGAAAAGCTACAAAAATGTTTGTGAGAAAATATTTTTAAACCATATATCTGACAATGGATTAGTATCTAAACTACATAAAGAATTGTCAAAATTCCACATGAAAAAATAAAGCAATTAGCATGAATCTGCAGCACATTTTGAGTAGTATGGGAATTTTCACAGTGTTAATTCTTCCAATACAGAAACACAGGTATCTTTCCATTTATTTCTGCCTTCTTTAATCTCTTTCATCATGTCTTATAGTTTTCAATGTACAGGTCTTTCACCTTTTTGGTTAAATTTATTTCTAATTATTTTCTTGTTTTTGATGGTATTATAAGTGAGATTGCCTTTCTGATTTCTCTTTCAGATGATTTGTTGTTAGCATATAGAAATGCCACTGACTTCTCTATGATGATTTTATACTCTGCAACTTTGCTGAATCCATTTATTAGTTCAAAATTCCAATACCATTTTTCACAGAAATAGAAAAAAATATTTTAAAATTTGTTTGGAACCACAAAAATACATATGTCATATTTTATGAATAACCAAAACCATCTTGAGAAAGAAGAAGCTCATTACTAATCAACAGGGAAATTAAAATCAAAACCACAATGAAATATTACCTTACAACTGTTGTAATAGCTTTTTATCAAAAACACAAGAGATAACAAAATGTTGGCAAAGATGTGGAGAAAAGGGAATCATGTACATTGCGTGGGAATGTAAACTGATGAATTCCATGTCAGCTTTTTCCACCAAGTAGAGTAATCATGATATTGTCAAGTTATTTATTTCCCTGACCTGTTGTAGAGACTTACATGGACATTATTATGAAATTATTATTTTTTTGAAATGTTTGTTTATAGGAAGATGAATAGATAGTAATAGATTGCAAGTGAGTAACAAAATGTTAATTCCTGAGTGTGGAACTCTATATCATATCCTTAAGCTTCCTTCTGAATCCTCAGTCAGACTACTCTTAGTTTCCCTTAATTACTATGTTCCGTCATATTGTTATTAGTCTAAAATCAAACCCTCTTTTATCATTAATATCAACCCCTCTTTAGGCTTCCTGGTCCAAGTTAATGATCCTCTAATTTTTTTTTTCTTATTCTGCTCCAAAAGATTGAAAAGTGATTGGAATTTTTCTTTAACATCTGTTCTTCCTTTACCTTCTGTTCTAGTCAATTAGAAAAGGTTTGGCAATTGGTTTTTAATATTTTGCTCATGAATTTTTTTTATACGTAACATATGAAGAGAAAAACAACTTTTGAGAAATTGCTGTCTATGTATTTTACAGTTTGATAACCCTGCTCACACCAGAGTCTGGACATTTACATAAAAACTCGAGTTTAGGAGAGCTGCCGTAAGTTCTTGCTGTACTTTTCCTCAGAAAAGTTGGTGACCTTCCCCTCAACCACCTTAGAAGTAGAAGTGCTTTCTAGGAGGCTGTCTCCCACTTCTTCCTTGATGTGAGAGGGACCACCCTCCCCACTTCCCACCCCCTCCCTGCTCAATTGAACTTCCTGGCTTCTGGGGTTCTGTTATTAAAAAAACCTTGTGACTGTTTTGTGTGGCTGTGCCTTCAATCAAAAGGACTCCTTGGGTTTCACTTCCCCAAACTGGGAGCTCAGATACTGAGGGAGGCCCCTGTTTCCCTAGGTGGATGGCTTTTGCCCCCTCATTCAGCAGGTCGTAATTTGCATGTTGTTAATTCAATACACCAGCTCTGATTTCTCAACACACATGGCAATGAGTTATAGGGATATGTTACATCTTGTTTAAACTATATTAAGCTTCTGATTGGTGTCCTATTTCTAGTCTCTTCCCCTTAAAATCTATCTGACATGCTGACATTGCGTTAGGTTTACTAACATTGCGATTTTGTGCATGTCACAGTCTTATACGGAATCACTAGGTCCTGTCAATTGAAGTAAAATTTGCATACTCTAGACTGACTTTATAAGGCTCTGTAATGTGCTTCCAAGCTCACATTTTCTCTCTTCTTATTACCATATCCTGATAATATGGTAATCCTGTAACTCTTCCATCTTACATCCTTGGCTAGTGTTATTCATTCCTCCTAGAATATCTTTGTTTCTCCTCCACTACTTAAAAAAAAAAAAAAATCATCTTTTACTCTGGGCTCAGCTCCACCTAAAACTCTCAGTGAAAATTTTCTTTTTATTTGGTCTATAAATCTTTCATGCTCCTGAAACTCTTTAAAGAAATATAGCAAACTGTTCTATATTTGATAATGTTAAGAGTACTATGTTTTTATCTTTGTAGAGAGGCATTTGCCATTTAATCACATATTTTAAAAACTAATTTTTTAATAGTTACATGTTTTTTTATTCATCTCAGCTGCAGTTTGACAGAAATCAATTACTGCACTAAACTTACTATTTTTGACTATAAAATTTTATATTTTCTAGGTTGCTTGGTATATTTAGAAATGTTGGTTTAATTATAATTATTTTGATTACCATTATAAAGTTTTATTAGCATCTGCGCTAGTCACTTATTGCTTTCCTTTAGAGTAGTCTGGTAATGCCCATTTATTTACTGAAGTTTTAGAGTTGTATGTGATTCCCTCCTTTCCTTTTATAGGAACTCATGTTATTTAAGACCTGGACCTTTTCCCTCTTTGAAATATAAAAAGTTGTTTGCTTATAAATTATATTTGCCTACCTTCTGTTATTGAAAAGAGTTTAATATTTGGAAATTAGTATGTCCATTTTACCCTGAGTACATCTATTCTTTCTAAGGTTGAAAATTTTGCCCTATTTCCAGTTTTTAAAAATATCCACTTTTTAAAACTTTTAAACATTTTTGCAATGTTTACTTTTTAGTCCATCTGGAATTTATTTTAGTACATAAATAAATACAGTAAAAGAGCTGTAAGAATATAAATTGACACCTTCTTTTAAAGAAGAGCTTTCTCAATCATACCAACAACTTTTATTAAATAATAAACCTTTCTATGTGGTACTTTATATGCATTAACTCACTTAATACCCACAACAGCCCTTTTAAATAATACTATTATTCTTTCAGTTTTGCAGACGAAGAAACTAAGGACCAAGAATATAATTTTCTAAAGTCACATAGCTAGTCAATTATAGATCTAAGATTTGAAATTTGGTAGTTTCTAAAATCTCCATTTATTGTCTCTTTGCCTGGCAGCAGAGATCACATTAAACAGTGTTGGGAATATAAACATTTCCCAAATTGTGACATCTTATATGAATTCCTAATTCATATTATATGAATTCCTAATTTATTTTTTAATCTCTACCTTATTTCTCTAAGGTATGAACTACCACGATATTTTCCATATAAATATAATTAGGTTTAAATACTGCATGAATAATTGGCCCACGACCATTTATTCTTTTTTTTTTTAAAGATTTTATTTATTTACTTGACAGACTGAGATCACAAGTAGGCAGAGAGGCAGGCAGAGAGAGAGAGGAGGAAGCAGGCCTCCCAATGAGCTGAGAGCCTTATGTGGGGCTCGATCCCAGGACCCCAAGATCAGCAAAATTTAGCACAAGGGGCAACTTCTTTTGGGGGGAGTGGGGAGTCAGGGAAAAGCTATTTGCCTATGAAGTTGTTGCACTGGAGATTAGTCATACAAAAAAAAATGGAAAATATTTTTAAAAAGTGAAAGAAAGCAAAAGAGAAGAAAGATAAAAGTAAAAAGAAGGGCACCTCGGTGGGTCAGTTGGCTGAGTGTCCAACTGGATTTCAGCTCAGGTCATGAGCTCAGGGTCACAGTATCACCACTGCAGGGTTTCATGCCCAGCAGGAAGTCTGCTTAAGATGCTCTCTCTGTACCTTCCTCTACCCCTCCCTACTTTCTTTCAAATAAATAAATCTTTAAGAAAAAAAAAATCTGTTTTCAGCTTTTCTAGTATCCTGAGCAATCTTATTTTGTGAGAAAAGTGAGAAACTTCTCCCATAAGAAATATAATTTGTTATGTTTCAACATCTACTGGAAAATCCATTATATATTTACTGTCTTTTATTTTGGAGTGGCACTTAAATATGTATCTTCATTTATAATGTAGGAATTTGCAATATAAGTAATGAGTAATTCTCACTTCTTTATATCTATTCCATTAATCACTTTCAGACATATATATATATATATATATATCTCCCCCAAGGAAACTAGAATAGATTCTTTCTAGAGAGGATTAAAAAGAGAACTTTATGCATATTTGTGATTTTAATGTATCACCTTCATAGAATAAACATGGAGAAGCTCCAAGAATAGCCTCTGAGAGGCTGCAGTCAGCCAGAAGTCCAACACCCACCCTGGGATATTCCTGATAAGCTCCAGGTGTGTGGGAGGCTCTTGGGGGTCATGCTGCCCTATCTGACCCTCTCAGGACTCTCACCAGAGTTCCCTCTTGTCAATGCCTGTAGTGGAGGCCAGCTCATGGACTCTGCCAGCTGGGAGGGATGCACTGGTGAACTTCATTCTCTTCTTACCAGTTACTGCATGGGTGTGACTCAGCTTTGGCCAGGAGGACTCAGCTGGGGTCTTTCTGTGGCTGAAAGGGATGGTTTACCTTTTTTCAGAGATCCTGTTGACCTCATATGACTCCTGTTGGATTTGTCCAGCTTCCAAGTCAGACTTTCAAAGGAACTGCCTCCCTTATTCTCCTGGATTTGGGAATAAAAGCCTTATTGTTCAAGCCAAATAAAAGGGGGGGGGGGAAGGGAATCAGACCAGGAGTCTGATCAATTATTATTATTACCACTTCTTTGGAGGAAACAAACAAAGAGAAAAAGAACAAGGGAGCCTTTTGCTGAAAGCTCCTTTTATTTATCATCAGACATGTCCTTCTGTATCCCTGGAAATGCTCTTAAAATTTTTGTTGTCTGCTATTAATATAGTCAGTACAGCTTTCTTTTGATTAATGTTCATAAGGTATATCTGTTTCCTTCTTCTTCTTCTTCTTCTTCTTCTTCTTCTTCCTCCTGGCTTGTGACTATCCACATCTTCATATTTAAAGTGGGTTTCTTTAGGCAGTTTACAGTTGAGTATTGACTTTTTTTTGGTTGTTCTTTTCTTTTTTTTTTTCTTTAGATTTTATTTATTTATTTGAGAGATAGAATGAGAGGGGAGAGGTCAAAGAGAGAAGCAGATCCCCTGCCAAGCAGGGGAGCCTGATGTGGAACTAGATCCTGGGACTCTAGGATCATGACCTGAGCTGAAGGCAGTTGCTTAACCAACTGACCCACCCAGGTGCACTGAATATTGACATTTTTTAATGAAATCTTAAACCTCTCACTTTGTATTGTGATTTCAAGACCATTTACATTTTTTTAAAAGATTTTATTTATTTATTTGACAGACAGAGATCACAAGTAGGCAGAGATGCAAGCAGAGATAGAGAGGAAGGGAAGCAGGCTCCCTGCTGAGTAGAGAGCCCAATTCGGGGCTTGATCCCAGGACTCTGGGATCATGACCAGAGCCCAAGGCAGAGGCTTTAACCCATGGAGCCACCCAGGCAACCCAAGACCATTTACATTTAATATAGTTTCAATATGGCCACAATTAACTCTAACATCCTACTAGTTGTTTTTTATTAGACACATCTTTACTTTTTGTTTTTTGTTCCTCTTTCCTATCCTTTAGATTACATATTTGTAATGATTCAATTTTATTTCAAATATTGGTTTACCAGTAATAGCCATTTTTATATTATGCATGGTTACTTCTATTTTGCAATGCACATCTTTTTTTTTTTTTCAAGATTTTATTTATTTGAGAAAGACAATGAGAGAGAGAATGAGAGCACACAGGGGGAGAAGCAGACTCCTTGCCAAATAGAAAGCCTGATGTGGAGCTCGATCCCAGGACCATGATACAAGACCTGAGCCAAAGGCAGATGCTTAACTGACTGAGCCACCCAAATACCCCAGTAATGCATATCTTTAGCAATCACAGTCCACCTTCAAATATAATACCACTTCACATGGGCTTTGAAAATCTCATACTACTATATTTCTATTTCCCATTTCTTATTCTTTGAATTCTTCTTGTCATATGTTTCATTTCATATATTGCCACATATTAAAACCCAATAATACACTTTTGAAGAAATTAAATACTCTTAAATTAAATTATTCTAAATTTAAAAATTCTAAATTAAATACTTCTTTAATTAAGAAATTAAATACTCTTTTGGAGAAATTAAAAAATAAGAAAAGTCCCTTATGTCTCATTTTTTTCCAAATGTCTAATATTTTCATTTATTTGGGTAAAAACCAATGTCCAACTGATATGTTTCTTTTAGTTATGAACTCCTTTTACATTCCTTGTATTGCTTATCTAGTGACAGTAAATTTGTCTTCTATTTGTCTGAAGAAGTCATTATTTCCCTTTTAATTTGAAAGGTTTTTTTGTTTGTTTGTTTGTTTTTACTTAGTAGAATATTCTAAGTTGATAATTTTATTAAGAATTTAGAGTTGCCCCACTGTCTTCTGGCTTACATAATGTTTGTTTTCTATTGCTTCAAAATTAGCACGTATTTAGTAACTTAAAATCATATATGTTTTCTGTGATTGGATGTCTGGGCAAAGCTTAACTGAGTCCCCTGCTTGAGTTCAACAAAGCTAAAATTAAGGTATAAGTCAGAGCTGGGTTCTCATCTGAAGGCTTAACTGGGAAAATGTCTGGTTTCAAGTTCTTTCATGTTGTTGGTTTTATGTCATTTCCATTCTGCTTTAAGATTTGTAGGAGGTTAAAAAAAAAAAAAAAAGATTTGTAGGAGGTTATTATTGAAAGCCAGCAAAGGAGGAAATCTACAGTGTGTTTGTTAGCAAAGTGGAGTTGTACATAATATAAAATAATCATAGAAATGACAACCTATTATTTTTGCCATATTCTATTAATTATAAGCAAGTTAAAATCTCAGTGAAGGAAAGGAAATATATAAATGCATGGATTCCAAAAGACAGGGTTTGTTGGATGTCATATGTAATTTCTGATGAGAAGTCAGATGTAATTAATATCTTTGTTTCTTTATGGATTATATTTGTTTTTTCTCTGGACAGCTTAAAGATATAAGATAGAAAGATTTGAGGAAAAGACTCTTTAATTATGAATTTGAACAGTATTAACTCATATTATGCTTTATCTTAAAACTAAAAAAACAATAACAAAGTGACAACAAAGCAAACACATATTATGTTTTGGTCCATTTGAATGGTGAGAGAAAGGAACTAGAAAGGATGACAGCTTCAAAGTCATGAGTACTTCCAGTGTCAAAATACTGGCCTCTAAATACTGTTTTCTATTAAAATATTCATTGGAGAAATGGCTAATTTCAAGTCTGGGCAAGAGTAAAATAAGATGAGCCGGAGCCTGAAACATCTTGTTAGACCAGTCTAAAGGCTCACCTGCCCCCCACCCCCCGCCATTTGGGATGAATTCCACTGGGAAATGGATGGCATAATTTGAGCTCCATTAAGGGTAAAAATATAATAAAAGCAATAGATTGAGACCAAAAAAAATGTAGTGTATGATTAAATTTAGTGCGTGTGTGTGTGTGTGTATGTAAATATATGTGCGTGTATGTACACACACACACACACACACACACACACACACACTGCTATAGGCCAAATGTTTATATCTCCCTAAAGTTCTTATGTTGAAATGTTAACCCACCAATGTGATAATAATGATATGTAGAGTATTTGGGGTAAATGGCCATGAAAGACTGCAAATTGAAGAGATTTTGGTCCTTATAAAAGAGACCTCAAAGAGCTCTCTTGCTGACATGTGAGAACACAGTGAGATGGTTATCTGTAATCCATGAAGGATATCCTTACCAGATGCCAATGTACCATGCCCTAATTTTGGACTTTTCAGTCTCCAAACAAAAATAAATGTTTGTTATTTAAGCCACACAATCTAGAGTAATGTTGTTACAGTAACCCAAACAGATTAAGACACAGGTGTGCACACACACATACACACAATTTATTTTTGAAGTATCTAATGAATTAACATTATTTAAAAAATTGTAAAGTTAAGAAAAATAATTAAACATTTATTCTGGGTTTCCAAAATAAGCTAAGTACCAGTATAACTCAAAATTTAATGAAGGTAATTATTCAGTTAAGGAATTTTAGGTACTAAATTGAAAAACATAATGGAATTAAATATCACAGTTTTGCAATTCTTAAAAAATTGTTTTTTGAATCAGGTATTGAACATCAGAAAAAGAGAGGCATGGATATGTTACAGTCACCTGAAGAAAGAACATTCCACCACCTCTGAGCCTGAATTTAATACATTAAATAAAATGAACCATTTTCAAAATTTTTATAGTACTCCATCTGTGATACTGCAGTCTGCAGATGCAAACAGGAAATTCTACAGTAAAATCAACCCAGGTTCTTATAAAGTAAATTAACTAGAAAACAAAACAGAGAAAGATGGAGAGGCAATCTGTAGATGAAGAGAGTCACAAGATATTAGCCAATCACATGTGGAGTTTTTTTTTTTTTTTTTGAGTCTGGATTCAAAATAAAGACTGTAAAAATTGGGGTGCCTGGGTGGGTCAGTGGGTTAAGCATCTGCCTTTGGCTCAGATCATGATCCCAGGGTCCTATGAGCTAGTCCCCTTGGGCTCCCTGCTCAGTGGGGAGTCTGCTTCTCCTTCTCCCTCTACCCATACCCCCCATTTGTGCTTTCTCTCTCTCACATACTCTCTTTCTCAAATAAATAAAATCTTTTAAATTTATAAAATCTAAATAAAATCGTTTTTTAAAAAAACACTGTAAAAATTATATATCTTTAAAAATTAGAATTTTCTACACTGACTGGATAATAGAGGTTAAAGTCATAAAGAAATAAATGTTTACATGGTATAATGTGGCCTTATGGTACAGAAGAAGGTAGATAGGTAGATAGGAGAGATAGGTAGATAGGTAGATAGGAAAGAAATGGTAAATGGAATATCTATGGATGAAATAACACGGTATCTGAAATTAGCTTTAAAATGATATGAGGATGGATAGAAATATAGATGAGGCAAGATTTGTCAGGAGATGATTATTGCTGAACCTGGATGATAACTACTACATGGATGTTTATTACCGATTTTGTCTATATTGCATATATTTGAAGGTTTTATTTTAAAATGTTAAATAAAATGATAAGGATCCTTTTGTAAGAAATTTAGCACAGAATTCTCTCCAAGAAATGGTGAGAAGATAAAACTATAGCAAGAGTTTGGCATCATAAAATATTCCATTAAGAGGTATCATCTTCCACAATTTTTTAAAGATGTAGTATAGTGATGTGTTTAAAAGGATGGGCTGGAGAGTCTGACCTACATGGTTGGTTACCTAAGATCCTCAGGCTATAGTTTTCTCACTTACAAAATGTGTATAATAGTACCTGCTTGACATAACATCTTACAAACACTGAGAATATGTTCAATATTAATTCATAATATTAAAATAACATTTTACAATGCCTCTTACAGGCACTGATATCATCACACCTCAAAAATCAACATTATTATTAATAATATATACACAAATAGTAATATTACAGTGTTAGTATTCCGTTGCAGTTGTATTTAACCCTACAAAATAACTGTGTTTTATAAGAGGTTAAAAACTAATTAAGTTAGTGAGAGGAATTCAAACAAATATCTTTATGGGATTTTAAATGAAATAATGTCTGTGTAAAACAAGTTGGCCTATATAATCAAAAGACTCTAAATATATATTAGAGTATAGATCAATAAACCCTAAATAGATCAATGACAAAAGAGTTGACTCTATGATGAATTCGTTATGTGATCTGTGCTTTGTAAAAAAAGATGGGAGTTAACACTTCATACAAAATCTTATCAAGTTTACATATTTTATTTAATTAATTAATTTATTAATTTATTTTTTATTTTTTAAAGATTTTGTTTATTTATTTGACAGAGAGAGATCACAAGTAGGCAGAGAGGCAGGCAGAGAGAGGAAGGGAAGCAGGCTTCCTGCTGAGCAGAGAGCCTAGTGCGGGGGCTTGATCCCAGGACCCTAGGATCATGACCTGAGCTGAAGGTAGAGGTTTTAACCCACTGAGCCACCCAGGTGCCCCTATTCATTTATTTTTTAAAGATTTTATTTATTTATTTATTTGACACAGAGAGAGAGTGAAAGAGGGAACACAAGCAGGGGAAGTGGGAGAAGGAAAAGCAGGCTTCCCACTGAGCAAGGAGCTCAGTGAGAAACTGGATCCCAGGACCTTGAGATCAAGACCCGAGTTGAAGGCAGAGGCTCAAGGATTGAGCCACCCAGCTTCCTCAAGTTTACATATTTTAAAAACATTATATTGAAAGATCTGCCTATTATGGAAATCTTTAATATGCGTAAACTAATAGTACATTCCACAAAATAATTAAAAACAGAAAGAATAAGGCTCATAAAAAGTTATTATTCAGGTACTCATAAATGATAATCCAAAATTACTAGGAATCCTTTCTCTCCGTAAATCAGATACTGGACAGTAGTTTGCAAAATTGTTTTTGTGAATTTTAATTACCATCATGTATTTTACTGTGTTCCTATAGTTTATGAAGTCAGTATAAAATACAGACTATTTTCTCTGGCAATATTAAATATTCCACATATGAATAGATAAAACTGTGGACATAAATTACATAGTTCTTAAGCTTGTTCAGATGCAAATAAATGTAAATTTATGGAGAAAAACCCCTAAAGTTACAAAAATTAAAATCTTTCATTTGAAAACATTGTGACAAGGTTTTAGCATTCAATGCAGTTTGAATCAAGAACAATAAAATATTATGGCCTGCTCACATTTGAAAAACAAGTTATGTTGAAGCAATCTTCAGTCAATTAGGTCTCATTCAACTTTGAAACCATTATACAAAAAGACAACTTGTAACTAAGGCATATTAAAGAAATTTGCAATTTATCAAAGGGTAATTAAATTTTATATCAGTCCAGCAGCATTTATCACTATCTTTGGAATATCACCATTTTCTTAAATGTAGACAATTGAAGGTAATTTTTTAAATTAGTACTTCGCTCAATGAAATTGATCTAACTTTGGCCTTTATTGCTTTAAAGAATGAACTGCAATGAAGGAAATCCATTAAATTACCCAATCTTTTCCAACTTTAGTTTATAAAATCGACTATACTAGAAAAGATCTTCTTTTGTCAATTAAAAAAAAATTATCTGTATGATTCCAGTTTATATAAAATCATTATTATCTGTGTCTTTATTCAAAATATACTTAAGGAATTATTCTCTTAGTCTCAAACATTGTATTTTAGGAAGTTATATTACTAGTGTTTTTGAAGCTTCAAATAGATGAATAAAAATTGAGTTATCTGAGTTACTTTACTGTCAATCACATAAACTGCTGAAGGTGTAATAGAAGTTGTTTATATTAATGAATTTTAGCATTTTTTGTAAGCATATTTGATTCTCTCTTTGATTACATGTTACATTAAAATTAAAAACATTGGATACAAATTTGCATATTCAAAAATTACATTCAAAAGATAATATTTTATACAGTCTATACTTTATGAAATTCATATTAATAGGAGCTTAAATTAAAATATGAATACTTCATATTTTTATTTCTTAGTTATTTCATAGTTTCAATATTTTAAAGTGACTTTATTATATATTCTAAAAGAAGTTGATTTATATAAATGAATAATTGTTCTCTCAAAAATATCATTCTATATTTAAGTTTATTTTTTTGGTTTCTTAATTCAGAGATTTTATTTTGATAATGAGGCAAAGCAAAGCATTTTGTCTAAATTTGTCAAGGGCCAAAATACATACTTGCTTGCTTACAATCTCACTGGGTGGTGATTAACTGATACCAAGAAAATAACTGCATTTATAAATTGTGAAATCTTTTTCAATGACTAACAACTTTAGAATCAAATTTTTATATTCTAAAAATGGATTTAATGAAATAAAAGACAATGAAAGTAGTAGAAAGTAATCCATAAGTTCTTTGCTTTTTATAAAACTGTAGTGGAATCATAGTCTACAAGGTTCAGAAGTGCTTTATGAAGAACTTTCAGTGTTGAAAAATTAATACATTTTTTAAGAATTTTAGCTAGTAACTTTATTTTGAGCTGTTTTACGATTACAAAAATATTGAAGAGCAAGTACAGAGATTTCATATACCCTATAATCTCTCCCCAAACTTCCCCTATTATTAATATTCTTACATTGGTGTGGTAAATTTGTTACAGTTTATGAACCAATATTGCTATGTTTTTACTAGCTAAATTTATTAGTTGAAATTAATGTTTGCTTTTTGTGTTGTACATTCTATGGATTTTGACATGTGTAATGACATATATCCACCATTATAGTATACGGAATTTCACTCTTCTAAAAATCTTCTGTGTACCACCTATCCCTTCTTTCTTACATATACATTTATAAAAAAATCAAAACAATAATTATCCAACTTTTTTTTTGTTAAGAAATAGAATGACTCCAGGGACATTATCTATTTCAGTCAATATGATAGACCAGACAGTCATAACAATTGTTCAATGGAAAATAACCTTGATTTCTGGAAAATAAAACTTAAAGGAACCAAAGAGTTGGCAAGAAAAGATAGAAATTTAATGGAAAGAAAAACTCTTTCCTGAATTTCAGAAAATTCAGTACAGCATGAACAAAAGGATTTAGGAATGAGGACATTTGCCAACAGAAGTGAAACACATTTTAATTTTCATAGGTTTTGGGGACAGCATAGATGGCATACAAGGAAGAATTCCATTAAAGTTGTATAATATAAGAGGGAATACTTACTAAAACGGGATTTAAATTTCTAAATATTCAGTGTAAAGGTGAAGTAGGAATAAGCTTGGGTTCCAGGTCTCTGGGAAAATTGCCTAATTTGGCACCTAGTGGAGTAGAAAACAAATACCCCTGAAAATTAACAACCAAAGGCTAGACTTCACATGAATGTACTGAATAAATTCACACTACTCCAAGCAAAGGATTTAGTTAAAAATAGTCCACTTAAATTTTCATATCTATATTTTTTCCTGAAAAAACATAAGGTTTTGAATCCAGAGATAGATTATTCATACCACCTCTTAAATTGGATGGGCACACGTTAATCACTCATTGCTTAACGTGATGGCAGTCAAATGTAGCCTGAACATAACAGAGGGTTCCTTATCTGAGAAGGGTGATGTGTTATGAATCTAGGAGATTTTTCTTTTCTTTTCTTTTCTTTTCTTTCCTTTTCTTTTTTCTTCTTTGCTTTGCTTTTCTTTGCTTTTCTTTTTGCTTTTCTTTCCTTTTCTTTCCTTTTCTTTTTTCTTCTTCTTTTCTTTTCTTTTTAAGATTTTATTTATTTATTTGAGAAAGGGAGAATGAGAGAAAGAGAGCACAAAAGAAGGAGGTAGTAAACACAGTAGGTACCAGAATCAAAACAAAACTTCTCAAATGGAATTCAAAACTGCAAACGATAAAAATAATAATATTTAACTTACTTAAATGCATAAAGATGGAATAAACTTTCAAGAGAAACATATTGGTAGAAATTAAGGAGGGACATAAAAATTAACATAATGTACATTTTTGACAAGCCCATTTATATCGATGGTTTAACCCAATGAAAGTTTAACCCAATAAAAAATGAAACATTTCTTGTTCATGCAATATTTCAGAGTAGGATTTGCTAGTTGGTGGTAATTTAAAAAGTCAGGATGTTTTGCTTCACGCAGGCATTCAGGAACCTTGGTTTACACAGGCTTTTCCATCTTAACAATTCGGCGGTCAATGTCATCCTGAGACTTGATGTCTAGCTGTCATATAGGAAAGGCAAGGGCTGTATTAAGTTAGTAGGTTTATGGGCCAGGATGGATGTGATACCCACCAACTCCTGCTTACATTTAACTGCAGAAACTCTGCCGCATGACAATGTCTAACCTCAAGAATGGCTGTTAATGTAATTTAACTTTATGCCCTGAAGGAAGAGGACATCAATTTGTGACCATTTAGTAGTTTGACACCCTTAATAGTGATAATAATGTTCTACTCCTGCAGAAGATATATAACTCACAATTTTTATGCTCTTAACACAATAATCTCAAAATATATGATGCAAAAATAGACAAAAACAGAATCAAGAATTTACGGGTCTCTAATTATAGTGGGAACACAATGCTGTAAAAAATAAATCACTATTCATAAAGCACATTTTAACAACTTGCCAAAAAATCTTAACCTAATGATTATAGGTGGAAGACTATAATAAAAAACTGTGGAATATACTTTATTTAAAAGTTTAAATATAACATTCATAAACACTGGACATATTTTCAAATATAGCTAAATATAGTTTTTAATCATTTAAAGTTGACTATGGAGACAAAAAGCCTTTAAAAACAAAACTCTAAAGCCTTTTCACAAATTTGCTGACAAACTGAAATCATATACACATCCATACACAGGTACACTCACATGTGCACACACACACAGAATATGTGTGCATGTGTTTTCTATTGTTGCTGCCGTAAATTACAACAATCTTACAGATTAAACCAACAGAAATTTTTTCTCCTAATGGCCTGGAGCCCACAAATTTAAAGGGAGTCCTACAGAGTTAAAATCAAAGTCAACAGGGCTAGTTTCTTCTTGAGGCTCCAGGGGAGAACACATCCCTTGTCTTTCCAGCTCCTACTTGCTGCTAGCAGTCCTTGGCTTGTGACCACATTATCCCAGTCTGCTCCATCATCACTTCTCTTCTGCAGTGAAATATCCTCCAGCCTCCCTTTAATGAGGAAAACTTTCATTACATTTAGGACTCACCTAGGTAATCCAGGATAATCTCTTCTTCAGGATCCTTAATTTTAATTTTATCATATCTGTTAAATCCCCTTTGTCACAAGATATAACATTCACAATTTGCAGGAATTAGGGCCTGAATATCCTTAAAGACCTAACAATTACAAAGTTGAGAAAACAGAACACCTCCCAAACTTATTTTATAGAACTAATATAAGCTGGATACAGAGTCTATCCAGATAAGTATAAGAAAACAATATTTATATTTAGAATGGAAAATTCCTTAAACAAACTGGTAGCAAACCAAATCTAACCACGTATTTTAAAAAGGGTAAGTTTATAAGACAATTTTTTAAAAGATGCAAATTTACAAATGAATTAATAAAAACTTCACATTAACAAGTTAAAGAAAAAATGATCACAAATTTAATAGAAGCAATATAAAAGGTTGAATATAGCAGCAATCGTTTGCTATAAACTGCTTAACAAATTGGAAATGAAAAGAAACATCCTTAAATTGATCACATGTACCTTCAAAGTTAGACAGCAAATACTATATTTAGTTGTTAAAATATAAAAGCATTTTTATGGTCAAGTACAAATGAGGATCTAATATCACCACTTCTTTTTAACATTGTACTGGGGATCCTACCCAGTTCAAATAAGTAGTATTTAAGGGTAGAAAAATAGAAAACAATATTATTTACAAATTATATAAATATCTAGAAAAATTTTTGGAATTATTACGTTTTTCAAATATTCTGGATTTCAAGTCAGCGTTCAAAACCAATCACTTTAACTTACATCAGCAACAGGCAAATAAGAAGATGAAATATAAAGAGAAAAATGAAATTCATGAGGCATAGTCCTGAAGAGACATCAAAATATGAAGTATAGAGAAAATGCAATACAATTTCACATACTCTCCAAATTGTTAAAAACATATAAAATAACAAAAAGGTACAGAAAAATCCACATCTCTATATTACTAGAAAAATAATTGCCATTACCCGGTAAAAAGCTGTATATACATGAAGTAGAAATCCCACACCTGGGTATAAAACAACAAAACTCCTGTACATATCACTGGAAAATGTATGTAAGAATTCCTAGTAGCTTTTCCACTACTAGTAACACAAATAAATATAAAAATTAGGGTAGAAGAATATAGTGTAATATATCCGAACTGTGTTTTACATGCCATACACTACATGTCACTTGTAATACACAAGTGAAGATGAACAAAGAACAGTTAGTGGCTGCAACATTTAAGTTCTCAGAAACGTTTTGTTGAAATAATAAAGAAAATTACAGAATATGCAGAAAATTTAATTCTTGTTAGATGTTAAAGACAGAAAACATTAAAAACTGCACAATATGCAATGTATAATGATATAGCTATATTTGGTAAACATATTTTAAATAAGCAAGAGAATCCTAAGTACAAAATTCTGCATAATGGCTTTATTTGAGAGTGGAAAAGTGTAGTTAAATCAGGGAAGGGATAAGTGAGGAACTCTAAAATTAATGAAATAAGTAATAAAAGTTTTTGGTTACATTTCTGTCATAAATATTCTTTTCTATTTATTAACACTAGACAATATTTTAAAAATCAGTGACTATACCATAGAGAGCAAGAAAGAATTCTCTGGGTTTCATAACTAAGAATCAAGGCAAATTTTTGTGTCAAAATTTATCGAGTTTAGGATCTATGCTATTTAAAGCATTTACAGGTGTTTCTAAAATATATACACATAAAAAAATCACATTGGATGAATGTGATAATAGGAAAAATAATTTTGACAAAAATTTTGAATATAAGTTTCAAATAATTTTTTAGTGAAGCAAGTGGATTATGACAAATTGCTGAATCTTAAACATAGGTTTGAAATTAAATAATGTAAAATTATTTTAGGCATAACTAATTAACACTCAAAATTATGTCTTATGTTTTTCACGTGGAAAACACATTTTACCATTTATTTTTCCAAAAGGAATAGCCTGGAATTTGCAGCTAAGATCATGAGAGTTTGAAATATATATCATGTTGAGATACTTATGTTTTCCAGGTGAATTTTATGTGCACTGTAATGTTATAGAAAGTTTATTGAATATGCAATTTCCAACAGTTAAGCCCTACTTTTTCTTGCCTGGAAAAAACTTAGATTAGGCCAAGAAACAAATATTTTTGGTGAATACAAAAGATAATTCTGATTGGAATAAGTTGTGAAGCCCATTTTGAGAAGTTCTTGTTTTAAGTCAATTCATGCTTCTCAATAAAAAGAGAGAATACATATTAGAAATTTGCTAAAAGAGTAGATCTTAAATGTTCTAACCACACACACACACACACACACACACACACACACAGTAACTATGTGAGCTGATGTATATGTGAACTTAGCTTATCCTGGTGATCAGTTCACAATACTTCTATATACTAAAACATCACATTGTACACTTAAATTTACATGCTATTTGTCAAATATATGTTAGGAAAGCTGGAAAAGAGGGAGAGAGAGAGAGGGAGAAAATTCATCCAAAAGAGTTAGAAGTTAATGGGAAAGGAGAATATTTACACACCACTTGTTAAGAATGTAAATTAATTTTTTTCAGTGTTTATCTGGTTCCTCATAACAACCACTTATTTAAAATAGGCAAGAAACTTTATTTTAATTTAAGTTTGCCAACCTTAAAATGAAAATTAATTTTGTAACTATAATCTACATCACATAACTCAGATTCATTTCTAGAATTTTCAGTAGAAAAATAAACTAAGAACTATTCAGATCCTACCAGCTGCAGTGCTATGATCTTTATGGTCCTTTATTTATTTTTTTAAAATATTTTTATCTGTTTATTTGAGAGACAGAGAAAGCAAGAGAAAGAGCATGGGGGTGGGGAGGTGTCAGGGAGAGAGGGAGAAGCGGATTCCCCACTAAGCAAGAAGCCCTACTCCAGGCTGGATCCCAGGACCCTAAGCTTAAGGCAGATACTTAACCAACTGAGCCACCCAGGTGCCCCTCTTTATGGTCTTTTAAATGAAATGTACTTTTCTGAGAAATCTGTAAATTTAAACTCTGGATTTAGCACAGATTATTAATAGAATTAAAGATGTTAGTGTTCAGAGCACTAACCTTAAAATAATCTTCTTCATGGAAAAAATAACTTCCATGTAGAAAATTAAAACATTTAGAGAGGGAAAAGCAGGCTCCCTGCTGAGCAGAGTCCAGGATCTCAGGACCCTGGGACCATGACCTGAGCTGAAGGCAAATGCTTAACCTACTCAGCCACCCAGGTGCCCAGAAAATTAAAACATTTTTACTGAGCTCTAAAACTTCTAAAAAAAATGCATGTAACTATATTTGCATAGAAAACTCGATTTTTATGTTTAAACTATGTTTTGAATTAAAGTTATGTTTCCAGCCTAACACTTTCTTTGTTTTTTTTTGTTTTTTTTTTTTTTTTTTTTTTCCTTATTAGTTTCTGATTGGGAAAAACGAGAAGTATCTAACTTTGGGTGAAGGAGCCTTAGTGTTCATGCTGAGTTAGGCGAATCGCAACGAAATGAAAATAAGACACTTAAGTTGACATAATGCCAACAATGAATAGTTTTTAAAATGCTAGCCACTAGAGGCATTAATCAAACAAATTAAATAATTACCATTTTTGGTGATCTTCCTAGTTCTCAGACTTTCAATCCTATGTTATCTGGTTCACTCTTATCCTAAGACACCAAGCTGGCTATGATTTCCTCCTTACCTCTACCTACTTTCTTCTTACCTCCACCTGTAGCCTCATCCTTGAGACCCTGCCACGGTGTTCCAGGCACATCTGGTCCAGGGTTCCATCCTGAAAAAGCT
Source organism: Lontra canadensis (assembly GCF_010015895.1). NCBI lineage: Eukaryota > Metazoa > Chordata > Mammalia > Carnivora > Mustelidae > Lontra > Lontra canadensis. The sequence continues at coordinate 5,098,529 of NW_022631040.1, forward strand.
GCTAGAAGCCCCTAAGGATCTCAACAATGAGGATTGCTGGGACATAAGCTCCAACAGCATAAACCTGTAGAACATGGACCCCTCCCACTTTACCCTATTGCAGCTCACCCTGAGCTCTGAGCGTTTCGTTCTACATGAACCGCTAGTACCACAACTTGGCTGAGAGGAATCACAAGCAGGGGGAGTGGGAGAGGGAGAAGCAGGCTTCCAGCTGAGCAGGGAGCCCCGTGCGGGGTTTGATTCCACGACCCCCGGATCATGACCGGAGCCGAAGGCAGAAGCTTAACAACTGAGCCACTCAGGCTCCCCTGTGGGTTAGAATCTCATCATCATGTCCAAAATACAGTGCAGTCAGTGAAGACATCATTATACTAAGGGCCGAAGATAATGCGGACATCATGGCGGTAGTATTTGAAGCAACAAATCAAGAGAAGTTTTCAGACTATGAAATTAGATGTTGAACAACATGGAATTTCAGAACAAGAGTATAGCTGTGTAGTAAAGATGCCTTCCAATGAATTTGCATGTATAGGCTGACATCTCAGTCATACTGGAGATGCTATTTATTTTCCTGTGCAAAAAACAGAGTGAAATTTTACACCAGAGGAGAACTAGGAAATGGAAATATTAAGTTGTCATGAACAAGTAATGAACAAGTAAATGAACAAGTGAAATGAACAAGTAAAAAGGAGAAACCTGTTGCCATCGAGATGAATGAACCAGTTCCACTAACTTTTGCACTGAGATACCTGAAATTTATAAAAGCTGATCTCCTCTCTCCTGCCAGTAACAGTGTGTCTGCAGATGTGCCCCTTGTAGTGTAGAAAATTCTTGATATGAGACATTTAAAGTACTACTTGGCTCCCAAAATGGAGGATGAAGAAGGACCTCAGGCATTCTTAAAATCCAAGAAAATAAAATCAAGCTTTTTGAGAACTGCTTCTGAGATGCTAACATGTTCTTAAGTCTTTTCTGTCACCAAATTCATACCTCTGAGTACATACTTAGACAGTTTCTATAAATAACCTGTATTTCCCCTCCATTCTTTATTACTTGAAGAATAAAGTCCAAAGTCAAGTCTGGTTTTGTTAACCTAGAAATATTTCTGCCTTACCTAGATATACTCATGATTTTCATAGAAAAAGTGTTTTGACTCTAAATACCGTTTTAACAAACTTTTTTCAATTTAAATTAAAGTTAATTGAATCTCAATCATCACAAGACATTGCCTTGATTTCGACCATGACTGTTGCAAGTACCCTAGGGAATTCAGTTTAAGCTACTATATCATATAAATGTGCTTATTTTTTCTATCTAGAGTAGTCTGATATAAATACATGAGATGTAGCAACAAGAAGTATTTCCAATACAGTAGGTGACAAGATATTTTGGGGGATTCATATGCCAAACTTATTTTGATATTCTAACTTGAGTTCAAAAATGGGCAAGGAAGGGTTACCTAGGGAGCTCACTTGGTTAAATGCCTAACTCTTGACTTCCTCTCAAGTCATGATCTTGGGGTGGGTCGTGAGATCATGGACTCTGTGCTGGGCATGGGGCCTACTTAAGATTCTCTCTCTCTCTCTCTCTCTCTACCTCTTCCCCTCCCCTCCAAGGCCCCACTCATCTTTCTCTCTCTCTCGGAAAAAGAAATGAACAGGAGAGTATACCAAATCCTATATGTTTCATTATATTGTCAATTTGTTAGCAAAAACTAACACTTTTTTCAGAAGCTTTATGCACCCAGAGCTGTGTGGGCTTTAGAAGACTAGCATTGCTATAAGCCAATGTTCAAAAAAATACAGACCAGGGATTAGTTTCATATTCTAAAGAGGATGGGGGCCATTTAATATTGTGGCAAATGGTCTTAGAAGACTTAATAGCTCCCAAGAATGTCACAGAACTAAAACATAGCACAAATTTTGGCTTAAAACTGACCAACACAATATCGTGCTGTAAGTCACTCTTATATGTGTTTCTGAGGGGACATTGTAAGAGAGGTATTGGGAGGCAATAGCAAGCAATGGTTAAAATGTAGATTCTTGAATTGTAGTTCTTGAGTATGAATCATGGCTCAACCACTTATTTGCTTTATGATTTTGGGCAAGTTAATTATATCATTGAGCCTTACATTCCTTATCTATAAAATGTAGTTAATGAAAGTCCCCAAATCACGGGATTATTAATAGTACAATGAGATAAGTTATGGAAGCTCTTCTTGTTTTTTGTTTGTTTGTTTTGGTTTTGGATTTTGTTTTTGTTTTTGTTTTTTTTTAATTTATTTTTAAAATATATTATTATTATTTTTTAAATTTTTTACAAGTATAGCTAACACACAATGTTATATTAGTTTCAAGTATACAATATAGTTATTCAACATTCCTATACATTATCCTATGTTCACCACAGTGTAGCTATTATCTGTCACCACACAACACTATTACAATATCATTGACTGTATTCCCTCTGTTGGGAGCACAGAAAATATTAGTGCAATCTGAAGGTACATGGTGAGCTGTTTCATACATACATGTTTATTTTATCATCAAGTATCTGTAGACTTGATTCTTTTTTCATTTCATTTTTTTTTCAGTGTTCCAGCACTCATTGTTTATGCACCACACCCAGTGCTCTATGCAATACATGCCTTCCATAATACCCACCACCAGGCTCACCCAACCCCTTACTCCCCTCCCCTCCAAAACCCTCAGTTTGTTTCTCAGAGTCCACAGTCTCTCATGGTTTGTCTCCCCCTCCAATTTCCCCCAACTCACTTCTCCTCTCCATCTCCCAATGTCCTCCATGTTATTCCTTATGCTCCACAAGTAAGTGAAACCTATGATAATTGACTCTCTCTGCTTGATTTATTTCACTCAGCATAATCTCTTCCAGTCACATCCATGTTGATACAAAAGTTGGGTATTCATCCTTTCTGATGGAGGCATAATACTCCATTGTATATATGGACCATATCTTCTTTCTCCATTCATCTTTTGAAGGACATCTTGTTTTTTTCCACAGTTTGGTGACTGTGGCCATTGCTGCTATGAACATTGGTGTACAGATGGCCCTTTTTTGCACTATATCTGTATCTTTGGGGTAAATACACAGTAGTGCAGTTGCAGAGTCATAAGATAGATCTATTTTTAATTTCTTAAGGAGTCTCCACACCATTTTCCAAAGTGGCTGCACCAACTTGCATTCCCACCAACAGTGTAAGAGGGTTCCCCTTTATCCACATCCTCTCCAACACTTGTTGTTTACTGTCTTGTTAATTTTGGTCATTCTAACTGGTGTGAGGTGGTATCTCGATGTGGTTTTGATTTTAATCTCCCTGATGGTTATTGATGAACATTCTTTCATGTGTCTGTTAGCCATTTGTATGTCTCCTTTGGAGAAATATCTGTTCATGTCTTCTGCCCATTTTTTGATGTGATTATCTGTTTTGGGGTGTTGAGTTTGAGGAGTTCGTTATAGATCTTAGATATCAGCCCTTTGTCTGTGTTGTTGTTTGAGAATATCTTCTCCCATTCCGTGGATTGCCTCTTTGTTTTGTTGACTCTTTCCTTTGCTGTGCAGAAGTTTTGATCTTAATGAAGTCCCAAATGTTCATTTTTGCTTTGGTTTCCTTTGTCTTTGGAGACGTGTCTTGAAAGAAGTTGCTGTGACTGATGTCTAAGAGGTTACTGCCTACGTTCCTCTCTAGGATTTTGATAGATTCCTGCCTCACGTTGAGGTCTTTTATCCATTTCAAGTTTATCTTTGTGTATGGTATAAGAGAATGGTCAAGTTTCATTCTTCTACACATAGCTGTCCAATTTTCCCAGCACCATTCATTGAAGAGACTGTCTTTTTTCCACTGTATATTTTTTTCTGCTTTGTTGAAGATTATTTGACCATAGAGTTGAGGGTCCATATCTGGGCTCTCTACTCTGTTCCACTGGTCTATGTGTCTGTTTTTGTGCCAGTACCATGCTGTCTTGGTGATCACAGCTTTGTAGTAAAGCTTGAAATTAGGCAATGTGATGCCCTTAGTTTTATTTTCCTTTTTCAATATTTCCTTAGCAATTTGGGGTCTCTTTGGTTCCATACAAATTTTAGGATTGTTTGTTCCAGCCCTTTGAAAAATGTCGGTAGAATTTTGATCAGGATGGCATTCAAAGTATAGATTGCACTAGGCAGTATAGACATTTTGACAATGTTTATTCTCCTCATCCATGAGCATGGAATGCTCTTCCATCTTTTTGTGTCTTCTTCAGTTTCTTTCATGAGTGTTCTGTAGTTCCTTGAGTACAGATCTTTTACTTCTTTGGTAGGTTTATTCCCAGTTATCTTATTGTTCTTGGTGCTAGAGTAAATGGAATTGATTCTCTAATTTCCTTTTATATATTTTCATTGTTAGTGTGTAAGAAAGCAACTGATTTCTGTGCATTGACTTATAACATGATTATCTGATGACATTTCTTATATTTTCTATTTTAAAATAAATTGTAATTTAATTAAATATTTGTGTTACTAAAAATATGGCAATCATTAAATTTGGTATTGCCTCAAATAACATCATATCTTATCAATGTGCCACCCAGTAACCTGCACAGATACACTCACTTTCTGTTATATAGTAGCATTTCACTATTTAAATCAAATTTTTATTCTACTAACTAGAGCAGGGAGGAATCAAGAGCATAAGGTGAAGAAAAACTGCCTCTATTGAATATAATAAATAATAGATAACAAAAACTATTGCCCTAATAGTCATGCCCTAAATATTCACAATATTTTAGTTAGAAAAGTAGAGCTCAGGCTCAACATATATGATAGAGAGATGACTGATAGATAATAAAATAGATGATATACAGATAAAGCTATATAAAAGCAGAGGACACATTTAATTTACATTTTCTTCCCAGTACCGAATATAAATCACTTGAAATATATTAAGTTGTAAGCAAGTATCTAATAAGTACTTCTTGACAAATAATGGTGAAGTAGAAAGTAAAATCAGAGGAAATACCAAAAAACAACAATCTGAAAGTAATCAATGCTTGGACAAATAGTGACATATGTTAATATACCCTGAAAAACCAAAGTATTATATACAAATTGATATTGAAAATAATTATAATTATCAAGAAATAGTTAAGTGAGAATCAATGAACTTTGTATTAGGAAATAGTTGCTACAACTGTAGTATCTTTGAGAAAAGTTTACTTGGGAAAATTATATTTAAAAGAATCATAAGTTATATGAAGGCTTGAGTTTGCAGAACTTTAATTGACATCTAAATTTATGTATAGAAATAATAAAATTTCTTTAATATCTACATAGTACTAAAGTAATATGACAACTACCACGGAGGATAGATTACCATAATATCTATAGTCTTTCAAGAGATAATAGTTCTCTCATATGTCAACATATCCATTTCTTTCAGGGTAGAAGTATGTATTTCCAGCAGATAATAAATGACAATCTTTGAAATAAACATTAAGAAAGTGACTTACACTGAAATATTCTTAATTCTTTTATTTTTTAATTTATCTTCCAGTAATATAGATTTCGTGTCTAATTTTCTGAAGAAGTTAGGTTTCTCTTTCAAATCATAAGTATAACTTGTCTTCAATATCAGTCTCTGATACACTAATACAACATTTTAGATAGACATTTCTAGGATGTTAAAATCAGCTTTGCCATGAGCTTGGTGAAGATAAAAAGAAAAATGAAGGTACTTCTGTTTTCAACTCTAACATAAAAAGAGCTTGAATATCATGACTTCCATCTTTCCACAAGAAAATTTCTGACAAATTGAAAATCAGTGACTTTTCTTGGATCCATTAGAGAGCTACAATAGAGCAGTAGTGTATGCTTCCTTCCAAACTATGGGGGAAGTTAGACTCAAAATCTCTTACCAGGAGCCATAATCTGGTAGGAATTATTAAATAACGATTTTGACAAATTGCTGGAGACTGAGTGTAGACTAGCATGAGAATACAAAATTCTTGAAGGCATCAGTTTTAGGGGCCTAGACACCTACTGAGGTTTTATACAAAGAACTTCGGAGGTTCTCACAGTTGGGTTCCAAACATGTCTTCTCTTGCTCTGACTATTGTGAAATATCCCTAGTGCTTTTACATAACAAAGTCCTTCTCTAGAGGGAAAATGACTCTGCCTGAGTGCACTTCTGAAACCTAATTCCATTTGGAGAAATGAAACTACTTCCTACACCAGTCACCTTCATTCTTCTTTTCCAACTTCAGGGGGAGAACATGGTCCTCATGGAACAGGACTTCAATCAAGGTAATAGAGTTTGAAACTATAGCCAGGTGGCAAGGATAAAAGATAAACCTGTGTACCTGGAGGAAGGAAAGAAACACAACCCCAAGAAACAGCCCCATAAAGATTGATATTTAATCATAGGGTTATAGGATTCTTTCCCTTCTTAACATCTTACCATCACACCAAAAGGGCTCCAGAATAATATAGAGATTTAAAGTGGAAGACCTCTTGAAAACAGACTCCATTTTAGGAAGAGAATGAGCGAAGAACAGAAGTTAAAAGGGGACACCCCCTAAAAAAAGTATACTAAGTGAAATTTGAAGCTTCTGGTCTCTGTAACTACCACATACTGTATTTGTTTAGATATGATTCATATCCAAATGAATTTTCAGGTATCTATCCTTCATTGTCTATCATTTTGTGACTTTCTACTTTGAACTACCTGTCTGTCAGCCCAAATTCAGAAGAAACTTCAGACTCTTTTCAACTCTATTACCAGGAATGTCATAGGTCTGATCACTGAGCCAGTCGGTGGTGTGATAGGCAAATTAATGGCTTCCAAATAATGTCCATATCCTACAATCTGGAACATATAAATATGTCTTATTACATGGCAAGGGAGAATTAAGTGTGCAGGTGGAATTAGGATTGCTGATAGGAAGACTGTTCTGTATTATCTGGGTGGGCACAATGAAATTACAAGAGTCCTTACAAATGGAAGAGAAGGTGGTAGAGGGACAGTTAGAGAGATGGAAGTGTGAGGAGGACTCAGCCCAATTTTGCTAGGTTTGAAGATGGAGGAATGTGGCTATGAGCCAAGAATGTGGGCAATCTCTAGAAGCTGAGGATGAAAAGGAGAACAGTTCTTCCCTAGAGCCCCTGGAAAAGAACACATCTCCATTTTAGTCAAGTGACTCATTTTTAGATTTCTGACTTCAAAAAATATAAGATAATAGATTTGTATTGTTTCACCTACTAAGTTTTTGGTAACTGTTACAACAATGGAATACTTTTCTTATAAAGGTGGTATAGGTGGTATAAACAGGCCCAGGACTTGTTGGAAATACTGTGTTTTGCTTCATAATTCCCATCCTATTTCTCTAGGTCTGGAGCTTCTATTAGCAATTGTAGACATTAGGGCTATGGTTAAGATACCACTGTCACCCATTATCTCACTAAACTTTTACAACAATTCCAATGAGTCATGTATCACTATTTACATACTATGATGAAGAAATTAAAGCTCAAAAGTTCTTGCAAAAATTCCAGCATTTAGCAAAGGTCAGTCCCAGATTTTAACTCTTTAATCTTCTGATTTCAAATCTATCTTTCTCCATTACATCCAGTTTCCTACTCTACAAGATAAAGTTTCAGCTTGTGCAAAAAAAAGGGTGGGAGGGAATGAACGACATTTCCACTCTGTTGGATTACTTTCTCCTTATTCTTCTCATAACAGCCATTAATTTGTGTGTATCACTAATATGAAATACTATCGAATGCTGTTATTATGTGATGGCATTCAAGTTTGTTAAAATTATTACATATTTTTCTTTTTTTCTTAATTTCATAGAGACACTCAAATTTTTTAATAGATCAATACCTATATTTCAGAGACCTCCAACATCTTTGCTCCTTTTTCAGCCTCAGAATTTTCAGTCAGCTTCAGAATTCACTACAGACTTCTGATCTCCTTTGTTTCAGGGACCTTCTGTGATTCCTAGGAAGGCCATATAGTCAGATAGGAAAACATGCAGAGACAAAAATACTTTTGCCTTGAGGTAAGAGGTCACAATTGTTTTTCATTACTGCTGTTTTGCTACATTACTTATTTTCAAAATTCTGGATCCTTCTTGCTTTCCTAGATCTGGGGGATTAACAAATTCTTGGTAGATCAGAAAAGCCTTGAGACAGAGATAACATGTTAATTGATTTATATTCACTTGATAGAGCCAGTGCTTGGCTTGAGTGAGGTGTTCAATAAACATTGAAAGAAGAATGCATGTTGAAGTCTTGCTTCTGCTTGTTATTGATGAACTGTCCTGTGAACTCTCCTGCGTGCATGTTAAGTATGAGGTCCTGGTTACATTTGATACCTGTTCTTCTTGATCTCTTTCTCTCTCTCTCTTTTCTTTTTTAATATTGTGCTTCTTACCGCTGCAATGTGACCTAAATTTAACATGCATAGTTGAAAAAAAATAGCATGTCAAAGAGCTATGCTGAATAGAAATGCAAAATTAACATTTGTCAAACTACATAGGAAAAGAAAACAGTAGTCTCCTTTTCTAATGTGTTCTAGTGGACAGAATCCCCAACTTTTCCTTTTATGCTTTTTCATTATTGTATGTGAAAAGGGACTTCCAAGAGACCAGTGGGAAATATATAAATTAGGAAGTTTCACAGTCAATTTAAATTTTGGCCAGTTTTTATAATTTTTTTTTTTTTTTTAATTTTTGTCTGAATTGCCTTGTAGCTATGAAAAGCAGTTTCTCATTTGAAGGCAACTAGTAGTCAGGAACTGATTTTATGATTGAATGCATTAGGAAACTCAACTTCATTAGTATAATTATGGAAATGTAGTTCATAGCCTTGGGATATGTTTTTTTCCAAAGAAGATACTGTCTCTAGGAGACTAACATATAAACATACAATTCAGTTTAAGTAATAAATATATAAGAAATATTAAAAGTTGAAATTTTTGAGATATTAATGTAAGAATTGTTCATTGAAAAAAACTTTTATTTATCTTGTTGTTATTCACTGCTTTTTCTCTAAAATGTAAAACAAGAAATGTGATACAAAGAAGTCTTTAAAACAAACTATAGTAAGTGAAATGCAATGATTAAAACAGGCAGAAAAAGTGATAAGTTGAACACAATAAAATCTCATATATTATTACTTTTATTTTTTCTCTTTATATATTTAGTACATCATTTGTTGAGTTTCATATAATTACACATTAGATGGAGCTTTTGTCTACTACTGTATATATATTTTTTTAACAAATGATAACACTGCTTTATACAATATAGGTTCAAATTTCTTCTGCATTTCTTTTTTTTTGAGCCTCTAAAAATGTAGGTAATCTACTACTGAAAAAATTTATTTTTTTCAGTAATATAATATAATAAATATATATACAATATAATATTATATATACATTATATAACAATATAGTAATATCATAAAAATATACTGTAAAGAACTGAATGGAAAACATCAAATGCATATTTATCAGGGGTTCTTACTAATTAAACAAAAGCAAAACAAGAAGAACTAACAATTGCAATTTGGTTTAGGAATGGAGAGATCTCACTAGGCTCCAAGGAGAAGAAGGGTGGTAGTAGTGGATTAAGTTATATCATACATTTCATGATTTGACACACTTACATGAAGCAAGACAAACAAAGCAAAATATGAGTATAAATGATCTCCCAAAAGTCAAGGTTTATAACCTAATTTGGGCATCAGAGGTAAATAAATTATCAAATGAAAATCAATAGCATTTGTGTGGTTCTGTATAAAATACATGGAAACAGTTGGCTACTGCTTTTCTCTCAATCAGGATAGCATAGAAAGGCATAATCCCTTTTGTCTATCAATAATCATTGATAATTAAATATCAATAATTTTAAAATATCAATAATTAAATTTAAAATATCATTAAATTATTAATTATAATTTTAATTATAATTAAAACTACATCTTATCCATAACCCATTTCTATCAATCTCACTTGGTAAATAGACTTCAAACTATTTCTCTTCTTTGTATCTTCACCATCATCATATTCTAAGTTACTGTCATTTCGAAGCTCCCAAAGTAACATAGTGTCCTAACCAGAATCTTTTTATTGAGAAAAAGGATAAGGGTTTGTACACCAGATAAATAAAATTTATGAGAGAAAAAATATAAAAAATTTAAATTGTCTTCCACACAAGTGTGTTTGATATGAAACATAAAGACCTTTTCACTTAATTTAGTGAAGGTGAATATAGATAACACTGTATTTAATTAATTCTAAATATACATTTTCCTACTTTAAAAAACATGTTTGAAACTGATGCATCTTATAACCCATGTTATATTTGTTAGGATATAACTCAAGTGTCTGCATATCACATTGTCTCACCTGTTCTACCAGCTAACACTGCTACCTGGAAGAGAAGAAATATTCTTGTTAAATGACAGAGAACATTTTCATAGTAGCCGAGTAAGCAGGCCTTGAATCAGAAAATATTCCAATTGGGCCTGCCTTATACTATTAAACATTTTTGTACCTATGTAGAAAGTTTAGTAGAAATAGAAGGGAGGGGCGCCTGGGTGGCTCAGTGGTTGGGCCGCTGCCTTCGGCTCAGGACCTGATTTCAGGGTCCTGGGATCGAGTTCCGCATCGGGCTCTCTGCTCAGCAGGGAGCCTGGTTCCCTCTCTCTCTCTCTCTGCCTGCCTCTCTGCCTACTCATGATCTGTCTCTGTCAAATAAATAAAAAAAATCTTAAAAAAAAAAAAGAAATAGAAGGGATTAACAGTAAAGTTAATTAAATATTAATTAAAACATAGACTCTAAAGCAAATTGGCTAGAATGTATAGAGATGTCCTTCAACTTATGTGGTAACATCCCAATAAATCCACTGTAAGTTGACATTATAGTAAGTAAAAAATGTTTTAATACATCTGCTGAACATCATAGCTTGGCCTAATCTACCTTAAACATGCTCAGAATCCTTACATGAGCCTATAGTTGGGCAAAATCATCTAACACAAAGCCTATTTTATGATAATGTGTCAAATATACCATGTAATTTATTGAATACTATACTAAAATTAAAACAAAAACAAAACAAGCAAACAAACAAACAAAACTCAGAATGCTTATACCAGTGCAGAATGGTTGTGAAGTGTATCAGGTATTCTAAACCCTCATGAGGGACTGGGAGCTGCCACTGCCGCCCAGCATCACGAGACGGTGGGACAGCACATCTCTGGCCTGGGAAAAGATCAAGATTCAAAATTCCAAGTAGAGTTTCTACAGAATGCCTGTTGTTTTCACACCGTCATGAAGTCGAAAAATCGCAAGTAGAACTACTGTGAGTCAGGGACTATCTGTACTAAATCGTTGTCATGTGGCAAGACAGTTAACTCTGTGTCAGCAAAATGCAGGTAACAATAACATTTTTGAGTATTTTTGAAGCTTAACAGAAATCCTATATTCCAGCACTTAACAGATAAATTGTACCCCACAAATTATATGTTATTGTTTGTTAGTGATTAATAAATGCATTTAATTAAGGATTTCAGAACTCAGTATATGCCTGGCTTTTGAGGAGTGCACAATAGAATGAGGGAGCCAAACTGAAAAACAAGTGTAAGTAAATATGGTGATATTATGGTGATAGAATTATAGATAAATTATAGTGATAAAATATCACTATTATAAGAATTATACCCAAAACAAGGTAGAGTAATAACATACAAAGTTGCTTAATTAACTTTTATTATAATTCATTTACATTCCAATTTTTTTATTGAGCTGAAATATGATTAAACTCTTATTTAAGCATAAACTTCATCCTATTTTTAAAGAAAAGGCATTTTTAAAGAAAAGACATCTTTGGCTTAGTCTACGTTTTTGGAATTTTATTTTAATTTCTAGGACATCATGCTTTCTATAGTTTATGTAGCATATAAGATGATACAAAGTTATTTTTAATTAATATTTACATCACATAAGAACAACTCCTGATCTTTTCCAAATGTTAATTTTTTTAAGCATAACATTTTACCAACTTTGTGGGTACATTTTTACTTCATTGAGAGTTTAGAATTCTCTTTTACTTTAAAGGATGAGTCTAAACAATTCCACATGCTCAAATTTCTCTCATGGAAGGAGGTTAATTGTGTTTATATACTCAACATTCTGAAAAACTAAATACTTCGTGAGTAATTTTTTTTTTTTAAAAAGAAAAGAAGAAACAAACCAAAAATTTCCGACCTAGCAATGTCTAAGAAATACTATTTTGCTATGCTCAGAGCCCAATGATTTTGCAAGGTAAATCTAGATGTTTACTGAAACTGCTTCTATTTTTGTTCATTTTTTTATTTGGAGTTCTTTTTAATCTACATTTAAAAGGAGCTTCTTTAAACCAAATTGATAATCATGGAGTTACAAAAAGATCTGATGAACAGTTTTGTGTTCAAATATAGATCTGCACCAAACATTGTACACAGGAGCCAAAGTTTTCGGAATGTTCTTAATGTTTATATCATGATATTACTTCAGAGATCATGAACTCAATTGTAAAATTATTGTTGAAATTTAGCAATTAGTTTTCTTTGTAATTAACTATTTAACTAGCACCAAATTCTGTTAAAGAGAAGTTCAAAAATATCTTATTGTTACCAATATAATGGAGCTAAATAGGTATACCTAAATAATATTCTCCTAATAAAGGCCAGATGACGCTTGTTGCCTCGATGGAAATCAATATAGTTGACAAAAGTTATAACCTCCTGGGAAGGCTTTACCCCCACATACACTCCCAAGAGTTTCATTTTCTAAATTTTAATGTAAATATCAATTAACAAATAATGAAGGGACATATGTTTATAGTAATGAAAATTTAAAAAAAATACTGTAATATAAGGAGCCAAGTCATGACATTCTATTTGATAAATTGTTAGGAGAATCAATATTCTCTTATATTCCAGACACTTTTATTTGAGTTCAGTATTTGGTCATTATTAAAAATAAAATTGCTCCCAGTATTAGAAAAAGAATTATATTAAGCTTGCTTTTGTTCAATATTTATATCTATATATAACCATTAGCCTAGGTGTGATAATGTGTTGTCCTTATTCTCTGTAGTCCTACTCATATTTTAAATATTCTGTCAATTTATGAAAATGTATTCATATATTTCTGAAAGTTTGGGCTTAAATATTTTCATAGCTGTTTTGAATACATTATGGACAGTTGTTATATTCTTGGTATTAACTGTAATATAATATACATCTTGGACTCATTTAGTTTTTCATGTTATATTTTTATTGTTATTATTACCAGCTTTTTTCTTTTTTGCTATTGATTTCATGTTACCTATTTTTTGTTTATATTTTCAGACTTATTCTATTTTAGATGTCTCTGCATTCTCTAAAACTTTTGGTTTTGAGTTTTAAATTTTTTTCTTAAAGACTTACTATCTGAAATCTCAATTCTTCAAGTAAAATCATTTTTTATGAAAGATGTGTTATACTTTTAAAAATAGTATTCTTCTGACTCTTTATTAATTGTTTCATTAGTGGTAAATTATTCTGGCTTTGCATTTAAAAAACTATGGTACTAGTTTTTCTCAAATATTGGCATTTTGATAAATATTTTTGAGACATGGACACCTGGCTGGTTCAGTTGGTAGAGTGTGCAACTCTTGATCTTGGGGTTGTAAATTCAAGCCCACATTGGATGTAGAGATTACTTAATAAAATCTTTAAAAACAATTTTTGAGACTTTTATGAGTCAGATGTTGTGCTAGTCCCTAAGGGTAAAATGAGCCACCCAAATAATAATTGTCCATTTGTCTGACAGACAATGAAAACTGAATACAAGAATCTGGAAGTACAGCGCCATGAATTGTGCTGTGGAAGGAAGTTGTCAGTTCTTTTCCCTGACCTTTAGTTATCAAGCTCTCTTTCCTACTTACCTGCCCCCAGAGAAGTATCTAGTGTTTCTTGTGTCCTAAACCAGCTCCTGTATTCTTAGTATCCAAATACAAAAATGTTTCCTTTTCCTTTGCACATGTATTTGTGTTTTCTCTGCTGTTTTTGTTGAGACTTACTGTTACTTCAGGCTCTGCTTTTGTCTCTCAAACGTTGGCCTTTGAAATTCCTAGTAGAGTCAGCCTGTGGATTAGTAATAGGAGTGGATTTGGTTAAGGGAACTACTGGTTTTATTTGTTCTTGTCCTCTGTAAATGAAAATCAATCTGCTCTTCAGTCTTGAGGGACTCATTTAATGCTTAGCCAATATCATTACAAGTTTTTTTCTGAAAACTTATTCCTGCCATTTCATGTAATTTATTATGAAAAATGAGGTAGACTCATGTACTAAATGTTTTGTTTTTATTGTCAACCCATAAAATTCATGTTTCTAATATTAAAAATATAATATGCTCTTTTCTTTTTTAATATGCTCTATTCTTATGACTAGAATGTAAATATTTTAAGAAAAGTAAGCTAATACAAAATTAAAGTTTTGCAAGTATATCTAAAGGTAATAAATTACACATACTTTAGCAAAGAAATCAGTTTAATTGCTTTAGAATTAAATATCTAAATAAATATAAATAATAAATGCATATCCTATAGTTTTTTTTTATCATGTCTTATTGACAATGATTGAAATCAAACATCTTTCTCTATTTTTAAAAATAGTGTATATGGCGTGGCTGACACATCATAAACTAATCTGCAATGAGTCATACGTTTGTATAATACTTTATCCTTGAGTGCCAGAAGAACCAATAACATGTTTCTGACCAAAAGAATAAAGATGATGGAATGGCATCTCCTTGTTTCAGTTATGTTATCTGGCAAAGGTGATGGGGTTGTCACTCTTAGCTTACATTATGTTATATACAATAACTAGAGCAGAACAGGCTATTCTGTTGGCTTTGAAGAGTCAGACTATTAATTTGCGAACGGACTTGAGTAATTTCCTCATGTAATTATTCTTATTATTCATTATAAATGAGTAAACTATATCGGTTTTATTTTTACCTAATTTTTCTCAAGGCTTTCTTGATATGTGTGGAAAACTAATCTATTTGTTTTAGCAATTTAAGTGATTTTGCATAAAGCAGCTTTTGTAACCCTGTTAATGAATTTACTAGAGGTTAGTAGTGTGCTATAATTAACAGTCTAAAATATAAATGAACTATATAAAGAAAGAGGTTTGGGTAGGGGAGACCCAGATACTGTAGGTTGAAAAGGTGGAACACAATTTTATGCTGTGGCAAAAATTTGGGTTGTATTGCTGCTCACTGGCTCAGAGCAAATGGGGAAAAAACTTGGAAAGTAGTATGCTGATTATTGCTTGTGATTTTTCTTTTTAATGGACTCTTATAAAAGATGGATTAACTGACAACAGAGCCGACCAGTCTGTAAGAAAAAAGATGAGAAAGATATACTGAAAGAGTTATTTAACCTGTGTGCTACAGGACTTTTCAACCATAATAATAGGTCTGGAGATAGCATTAATGTGGCTGCTCCGCAAAGCCCATCAGGATTTGGACACTTTCCATCTTTAGTGCTCTCATGTCCTTAGTATATGGATATAGTCCTCTTCGTTGCAAAATCACATGTTTATTTTGAATTCCAGGCAAGAAAATAATAAATGAAAAAGTCCAAAGGACATATGCTTAGTGGGTCTATAGTCTTTAACAGATTTCCCCTTTACCTATTTCTGCTTGTATCTTAGAAGCTAGAAATCTCTCACACTGCTGTCCTACTTATTAATAGGGCAGTTGGAAATCTATTTTCTCCAGTGGGTATTGTTACCCCAAACAAATGTATGGTTCTAAATTCATTCCCTCTGTGATAACAAAAGGCTCACTATAGAAATACCTACTGACTCATTTCACTCTAAAAATCTATTTTACAAATGTCTATAGATAAACCATATATCTGAAAGAATGGTAGACAGAAAAAGGAGATGTAATTTTATTTATTTATTTAAAGATTTTATTTATTTATGTGAAAAAGAGAGTGAGATAGAGTGAGCATGGCAGGGCACAAAGGGAAAGGGAAAAGCAGGCTCGGAGCCTGATGTGGGGCTCGATCCCAGGCCCTGGATCATGACCTGAGTTAAAGGCAGACACTTAACTGACAGCTGTCTAGGCACCCCAGGAGATGTAATTTCAAATGACGAAATTCAAGAACAGTTACTTTAGTAATAATTTCTGCAGTTAGGCAAATAATACTCCACTGTTAGGCTTCATTAATTTTTTTCTTCCCTTATTCTAGTTATTTCCAATCATTGTGTCATATTAAAAAAATCACAACTTCAGGACTTTATCTATTGATCACCACGTCTAAACTTTTCATAAACAGACATAATCTAGTAATGTCTCTCCAACAATTCTTTTACTGTATCAACACTTTTTAATCCACTGACCTCATCAAATTATTACTGTCTTTTTCTCCTGATGTCTCTTCTCTCCTTACTAAAGCCTAACATTATATTTCTAGGCTGAATTCAGCCTTACCTTCTTTGTGTCTTCCTCTCTCACAGGAAAAACATCAAATCTGGTTTAACTTTACCTTCTACCTCCTCTACTTTGTTCCTAAACCTAAGTTGAGAGAAAATGTCATAACTGTGCTGATCAGGCACTTAGAAATGTCCAGAATACTTATATATTTCCCTTGTCAGTTATCTTTAAGATAATTATATCACAATTTTTATTTTTTACTTAAATCTTTACATATTTCTTTTCCTTTTGAACTGGCAACCTAGTATCTTATTTTCTTGAGAAAGTAGAATTAACCTAATCTACAAAGCTGCATTGATGCTAGTATGTGTTAAAGTTTATTACACCCAGACCACCAGAGATATTCCAAAAATCTAAGAGTTCAATAGTTTTGTAGTCAAAGCCCTCTGGTCATCCTCATGACTGTGAAAAACTGCGTATTTATTACTATCGCACTCAAGATCCTAGACGAGCAGACAGCTGCTCTATGACATCGTTTGTGATGATCATCTATTGCTCATTCTGTTCTAGGCAATTGGACACTTTTTGTTGTTCCTAAGCCACGCCAAGCTCATTGTAGCTACAAAATGTTTGCCCTTCCAGTCCCTTCTGCCTGGAATATTTTTCACACTGATCTTTACATCGGTCTTATTTTTTCTCATAATTCAGATCTCTACCCAAGGGACCTCTTTGAGGTATCCTCCCAGACTATGAAAATGACCCTGCTTCTGCTTCATCTTCTTTCAAAGTCATATCACTATGTAAAATGATGTTTTTGTTTGTTGGTTTGTTTTCTTTCTTTCCACCTTCATTGGAGAACAAGCACTATCTTTCCTCACTTTTTCTCCAACTTCCCTAATAGAACCTGACACACAGCTGGCACTCAATAAATATTTGTCAAATGAGTGGATAGAAGAGTGAGAACCAATAACAGAACAATGACTAAGATGAAAGACTTACTGTACAACAACACAGACTATTCTAAGTGCTTTACATGCTTCAGTTCACTTAATTCTCAACACCACTCTTGAGATGAGTAATTATTTCCATTATGTAGCTTAGAAATTGTGGTTTTGAAATTTTAAATAACTTGCCTTTTATCACATGTAACATTGAATTTGATCTTCTGCCACTTAGGAAAACATCTTCATAAGCTTTTGATCATGAAGATTAAATCCCTCTGAACTGGTTCAATAAGTCAAAGAAGTCAAACAAGAGGATAATGCTCGTGTCTTCAGCATAACATTCCATGAGAAATTTTCCTAGTATAAATCTAGGGAAAGGAAGTATAGCTGATATTGAAACTTGGAGAAGGACCTTGACAGAGCAAAGCAATTCCAGAAATATTTAATGAGAATGGATCTCTTGGCATAGATGGCCAAGAAAACTAGCAGTAAATATATTCAAATGTAAGTATTTTTGTCCTATAATAAAATATATTGTAACCTTCCTCTATCTCTCTCAAAGATTTATAACAAAATTTCACATATAATAGCTTTATATTAGTGGGGATTTGAAGGTAATAAGAAATGGGCACTGATGAGTTTGGGATGGGGTGGTTAAGAGAAATGTTTCTACCCTGTCCACTCTGAGGATTAAGGTCAGTGAGAAACAATCTTTGCCACATATTCTAGAAGGCCAGCTATTTTGGACTTTTAAGAAGATAAGATGATGTACAAGTTGTACCCATGAGTAATACTCTGAAGGCAAGTACATAAGGGAAATTCACTTTGGAGCAGACACAGAAATCCTTATACTCCAGATGATAAAGATGAAGGTGTTCTCCAAGGGGCATGATAGCTAAATCTTGTTACATAAAGAAAAGGCTAAAGCTAGTCAGCCTACACTTGGGTTCAATCTGTTTAACAGATATATGGGGAACTGATTATCTTTAAATTTCAAAATTTCTTTTTAAGTGTGCCATTTTACTTCATGGCTTTCCTTATGTTTGCTCTGAGTGAAAGATGAATTTAACTATTAAAATTTTGGTAATATAATCACTCATACATAAGAGATAACAATTTGTACTAAAAAAAATGTGAATCTTTGAGGAAGAAAAGCATATAAAAGTAGGATGTGAAGTTTAGGGTTAAATTTAGCAACTTTTCTTTGAAATGCTCTATTAGAAATATATATATATATATATATATATATATATATGTAGCATGATGTTTTTTATCATAGTGCAAATATTAGCAATATTTTTGAAATGAGTAATGAGCCAATTATCACAGAGCAATCCAAACCAGTAATTTTTTTTCATGTAGGTCAAACACCTTTTCCTTTTTTGCTTTTTTAACCATATGGACCAAATACCTTTCCTTTTCAGAACTGCTCAGTTTCTTGTTTTGAGAGCTAAGGGATATAATAAAAGAAGTTGTGTTATGTAAAGTGAAAAAAAAAAAGTAACTGAACTAATTTTTATTTAGCACGTCTTATATACTGTATATTCTAAAATTTTTATTTATTTTAATTTTTGAGATATATTTTTATTGCTTTCACTTTTAGGTAATAAAAGTATTGGGGTTTAAAAGGATAAGGGATTTGTAAAATGTCACTGAACTGCAATTACCAAGTTTTAAGCCTGATTGGGTTGCTATTCATTCCTCTATACCAGCATTTCACAAAATCTTATGGCCACTCTATTCTGTTTTATTTGTTTGTTTGTTTGTTTTTGCTTTTGTTTTTGTTTTGAAAGATTTTATTTATTTATTTGACAGACAGAGATCACAAGTAGGCAGAGAAGCAGGCAGAGAGTGAAAGGGGGAAGCAGGCTCACTGCTGAGCAGGAAGCCCAATGCAGGGCTTGATCCCAGGACCCTGGGATCATGACCTGAGCCTAAGGCAGAGGCTTTAACCCACTGAGCCACCCAGGCACCCCTCTATTCTGGTTGTTAAAGGACGTAGTGAGTCACTGCCGACATTGTCAAATCCTGAAATGTGATAACCCTTTTATTTAGCTTGCCAAGTAGTGGATGATACAAATATCTCCCATTCTTCATTTCTAAAGCTCAGCTAAATTATGTAAAACTTCCAGTTTTTATTTATTTAATTTTTATTCTTGTCCATTTTTCTAGGTGCATGTACCTTTTATAATTCTTTGAAAAATTCAGTGATTTTAAAAAGTTAGACCTACGGGGCCCTTGGGTGACTCAGTCATTAAGGTTCTGCCTTCAGCTCAGGTCATGATCCCAATGTCCAGGTATAGAGCCCCAAGACCTCCCTGCCCAGTGGGAAATCTGCTTCTCCCTCTCCTGCTTCTTCCTTTGCTTGTATTCCCTCTCTCACGGTCTCTCAATTGCTGTCAAATAAATAAATAAAATCTTTAAAATATAAATAAATAAATAAATAATAAAAAGTTAGATCTAAAAAAAGATAGGGGCACCTGGGTGTCTCAGTGGGTTAAGCCTCTGCCTTCGGCTCAGGTCATGATCTCAGGGTTGTGGGATCGAGCCCCACATCGGGCATTCTGCTCAGCAGCGAGCCTGCTGCCTCCTCTCTCTCTGCCTACTTGTGATCTCTATCTGTCAAATAAATAAATAAATTCTTTAAAAAAAATTAAAAAAAGATAGACCTAATTTAGCCACTAAAGTTAGAATATTATCAAACACCCATCATCTTTACTTTAAAAATAATTTTATTATATAAAATAAAATGTACATATGTCCTAAATATAGAGGAAAGTTCAGAATTTAAGGAAAAATTATTATGAAATCTGAAAATAATAAAAGGATTATATTGTGGGTTACAGAGTAAATCTTCCCTAATTATTCAAAAATGTCTAAAATATATGCAATCATATGAGTATACTAGAATTAAAAACTCACAAAATATGGTCAGATCCCTCTTACCCAACCTTGAATTAGAAACAGAAAAAAAATTATATTGTTAATCAGCCACATCTATATAATAGCCAATGAGTATAAAATTGTCAGCCTCAAGGGGAAATTTAGAATTTAAAATTTTCATTTTTTGAAATTCAAGTGTATTCACAAAGAATGAGAAGATACTTTGATTCTGAGATTAAGAAAAATGTAAGATCTTTGCTCCATCTCTCATTCTGCCTCATCTCTAGTGATAAACCGGAAATTAAATTAGCATGTATTTGTTTTCTGTTAATTTAATGGTTTGATTTTATGCTCCTTCATGAATGTCTTTGGTGTATTCCTGGATATATCTAAGTAACTGTGTCTTAACAACTCTGTCACAATACCAGAGTGGCCTTGTCTCTCTGTCCTGGGTTAGATTAAAAGTGAAGCTCCATCTTGACTAGTTTATAGGCATAAACAGCAATACATTTCCCGAGATTTTCTGCAAGAACTAGAAATAGTAATAAATAATAGATTTAAATTTTATGAATAAAGATATAGGACATGTGTCATATTCTCTTTTAATCTGTTGGTTTTTGAATATGATTTATTTATCTAATAGGTAGAATATTTGTTCTTTAAAATTCCTAGCTAAATCTACTGCTGTAAATTATATGTAATGAATAGTGTGATAAAGTAAAGCGTCACTACATATGGATATGTATTACCTATCTATCTAGACCTATATGTGTTTGTACTAAAACATGTATAGTTGTTAAGAATTTAAACTATAAGTTGAAGAAATAATACCCTTTGTCAGTGACCTTTTTTACCATCTGTAAAGAAAAAAAAATTGTAATAACTGGAATATAAGTCAAGGCAAGATTGTTTAGTATAGAGAAAACACCTCAGGGAATTGTGAGAAGAGAAATAACACTCGTTATAAATTAGAATTATTACAGAAAGTTATCCATATTCAACACTACTTTGAAAAAAGACAACATTTTTATTTTTTCAATGAAAATGGAAAGACATTCCAGGAAAATTAGTATATAATTGAACATGTTTAGGTAAAGTAAGAAGGTAATAAGAATTTTATCTTTACTAGAAGAGGGAGCCTTTTACAGGTAATCAAAGGATTAAGTAGGACCAGTTTATTGATCTTGAGCATGGGAATTGAATCAAAACATAAGTAGAGGGGCACTTGGGTGGCTCAGTCAGTTAAGCACCAAACTCTCGATTTTGGCTCTGGTCATGATCCCAGGGTCCTGAGATCAAATCCCATATCAGGTTTATTGCTCATCAGGGAGCCTGCTTCTCCCTCTGCTTGCTGTTCCCCTGCTTGTGTGTGTGCTTGCTTTCTCTCTCTCTCTCTGACAAATAAATAAAGAAAATCTTTTAAAAAGTAAGTAGATAAGAATAGCTTTGAGTAAAAAAACAAATTTGGTTTAAAAAGTCTAAGACTTTACTAGTTGCATTCTTAATTTATCTTTGAATATCCTTAAAACAATATACATAAAATGTATATACATATTACATTAAATATATTATGTATAAATCAAACACATAAATATATCATATGTAAATAAAACATATATCAGTTTTAGAGAAAAATCCCAACCAACAAACCTAATGCTTGAATCTGGTGCTTATACCTAGCTCAGAAAAGAAAGGTCTACATTGTTTTAAAACAACAAGTAAACAATGCTGTGGATTAAAGAAACAAACATTTCCGCTGCTCAGTAAGAAGTTTGAAAAACTCTATTCAGTCTGTCACTTTTTGCCCAGGGTTTGTATGAATTGCTGGTTTCTACATCCATTTAGAGATCTCATTTATCAGAAGCAGAAAGGGTGACTTGGCTGGTGGAACTATATTAGCTCCTGATAGGTTTAGGGCCTTTAAGTAAGATGTAGCTATATTAGCTCCTGATAGGCTTAGGGCCTTCAAGTAAGATGTAGCTGTGAACAGAGATTATAAAAATTAGTCCTACTTGGTTTATTCAGGTAAGTGTCTGCCTCCAATTCAGGTCATGATTCTGGGGTCCTGGGATCCAGCCCTGTGTCAGGTTCCCTACTCAGGGGAAGTCTGCTTTTCCTTCTCCCTCTGCCTCTTCCCCAACTCTGCTCATGTTCCTTTTCTCTCTCTCTCAAATAAATAAAATCTTAAAAAAAAAAAAAATCCTAGTTGTCACATATGCTAGGAACTTAAGTTTTTATATAAATATTTTATTCTACTTATCAGAAAAATCAAAAGTTGGGTAAGAAAAGTCATGTGAAAAGAATAATTGATGAGCAAAAGAACTCTGAATGACTTTAAAAGCTTAAAACCAAACTAAGGACACAAAAGTAAAATAAAAATGGGAGGCAATAAAGAGTAAAATGAGCCTATGGAAATTTTAATGACTGATGTTAAGAGCATACTTCAGAGGCTCTTTAAGAGTGTACAGAAACAATCCAAAGACCTGAAAATTATGAGAGAAGAGATGAAGGAACAAAGAGCCATCTGGAAATTACAGGTGTTTCAAAGAAGTAATTGGGATACAAACTAAAATCACACTTGGAATTGAAGGAAATTTTACTGGGCTGAAAATAGCACTTAGTACGCAGATTTAAGTAAAATTAAAATTTATAAAAATAAAACAGAACCAGATGCATTCTGAGCACTTCTGTCTCTTGAAACATAGCCAACTTAATAACCAGAAAACCCAGTTGCTTACAAAAGTCCTAGAAATTCTTAGCGAAATATCAGAAACAAGTTTTAGATTTATGAGAAAATCTTACAAACAATAAACAGCCACCATGACAAAACATGGAAAACAAGCATTGGTGTTTCAGCTGTACTGAAGGTTTTGGGATGGGCTTAGGGAATGATTGTTGGCCAAGAAACCAAATGAAATTTTAGAAGTGAAAATTTTTACTGAAGTGTAACATACACAAAAAATGGAGTACTAATTGATGAATTTTCTTATAGTGAAATAAACCTTCCTAATTACTAGTCTGATCAAGAAATAGAGAATTACAAGCTGTTCACATTTTACATATCAGTTTTATCAAGGACTTTTTTTCTTCTTTTAGATTATTAAAAATATTTGCAATGATAAAGAAGGCAAATTCAACTTAATTTTTAAGCATTTTTTAAAGTTCCATTTTATTTTTATAATCATCATTTAATTTCTCTGGAATTTTGTAATTAATTCACAAAACACAGAAGCTAAGATCATATCGAGTGGTTACAATTCCTATAAACTTTTTATTTTTTAATTACTCGTGGAATCTGCAGCTTATGTAATACCATATAGAAAAATAATACAAAGATTCGTATACTTACAACATTATTAATATTATAACTTTTTTTTTTTTTGCTGATACATCTAATAAGCTTAACAGAAAATAGTAAAATAATAGCCTGAGAGCAGAAATCCAGAAAACAAATGATGATGGACAGTTGCTTCAAATAAAGTTATCATGGATAGAGATATTTTCAATGACTTTCAATGACTTTTACTTAAGATTATGCATAGGAATCAGCTTGTTTAAGACAGCAACTTTTCAATAAATATATGACCATTAGTGTTAGAAACAAATATATTCATTTTGGGAAGTTTGAAATAAGTTTAGACTACTTGGTTTAATTTTTATATAAAATTCTGTTCAAAATAGTCAACATCAGTGTTAAAAGAACAAACCTGTAACCCAAGCAATTTATAATTGAATGGTTCACTAGAGATGTAAGAAAGTACTAATAACAAATTTTAATACAACTGACAAATAATCCTGGTTAAATGAAATATAAAAAAATAAACAAACAAAAAACAATACAGATCAAAAATACTTCACCTTAATTAGCCATAATGAATCATGGAAAATCATTACTCTTTCTGTAATACATAAAAGGGATTTGTGAAAACAGAGACTCCATCTAAGAAGGGAAATTGATGAAGAGTTTCAAGAAAATTTGGGGTCAGGGAATATGTGTCCTAAAAAAGAAAAACATACTTTTAGAGAGCTCTGCCTTGGAAATCTCAATAAAGCTCAAGAAAATATTAACTTCTTAAACCAAAGGAAGTAAGATGAGATGGAAATTTATAGAATATAATGAAGAAAGGGTAGTAGGGGCCTGAGAAACTTGGAAAAACATAGGAGTCCTTTGAGTAGGTGGAAAGATGAGGACCCAAGAATTTGTAACTGTAAAACACAAAACTGACAATGCAGAAATTATGATCAGAATTGTTTAAGATAAAATGAGAATGTTTACACAATCATAATTTACTAAATACAACCTTACTCTGGGGCAATTATAAAATATTAAAGCAAAGAAAGAATCCCAAGCAAATGTATATTGGCCAATATGATATGCAAAACAAATGAAAAGTGCTTGCTATAAAAATAAAAGAAAGCAAATATAAATTGGCCCTAATGTCACCTGAAGCTAACAGAAAAAACCTAATGGAATGAAAATCATTTTGAGAGAAAAATTTTATGACTGACAAATTTTATATCATCAACTTATTGTCCATGTATCATAGCAACAGAAGGAAAATGTTGAATAGAGAACGTTGAATATAAGAGAACTTAGTAAGAAGGAAAACCTGAATCCATCCTAAAAATAAGTTGTACCACATAAGAATCTTAGGAAATACAGTGAATCAATGTAAGTAACTCAAAAATTAGGAAACAGTAGGAAAAAACAATTGATGGATACTACTGAAAAAAAATTAAAAGCACATATAGAATTAAAGCCAACTTATACTCTCATTAATGGGTACTGAAATTTTCAAAATGCAATTTAAAGACAAATTATATAATTTTAGATGAGAAGAATTTAGTTTAAAATCATCAATTTGCAAGTATAATTTGAAAATGGGTGTGGTGACTGTGTAAAGAAATGTAGGTGAATCCCTGTCCTTTCAGAAAGAGGAACAATAAATACTTCTTGATGTTACAGTTTGATGCTAATAAAATACTTTATTTCAATTATTTTAATACTATCAATTGAAAATAATGCTAGTTATCAACTAGATCATATGGGGAGATATAGAAAACTATAGGATAATGCAAAAAAATGAACAAAGGTTTAAAGGAAGTAATATGAAGACAACAATCTAAGTTATGACTGGATTTGGGAAGATCCAGAGAAAATATTTTTTGATTCAGTGAAAGCAGGTTCTTAAAATAATATAACTTTGGTATTAAACAACTTAATCTATTTTCAAGATCAGATTTGCCAAACCCCAAGATGAGCCATTCTTGAAGACTTAAAATTTTGTTTTGTTGTTTTTTATTAACAGAATTCTTTAAACTGGAAATAAGACAGTAGATATATCACTAATGGAGTCCAGCTAATTGAGAATGAACTAATCTTTGCTTAACTTACATGTGCCATTATTACTATTAATTTATTAAACATAAAACCTGTTGTTTGTGTTTTATATAAAGCCTATTTCTGTTGGTAGAATTTTAAATCATGTTTCACTAATGTCTTCTTATAATTTTTGTATTTTTTCAGAAAATACGTGCATCAAGATATCACACAAACCAAGTGGTCAAATAGACTTTGCTTTATAATACAAAATGATGTATTAGTTTGTCTCTATCAGTTTTAGCATTCCTAAAATTCCAGTCTATAAGATTTGCAGTATTTTTTTTTTTATTTCACAAGAACATATTTAAATTTATTTAAATAATTAAATTGTCTTGCTATAACTGTTGCAGTAATATATGGTCACCAACATCTCACTCAGATCACAGTTTAGACAATTTGAGTCTATTTGTAACAGATTTCTAATGCCCCATGAATTATTATTATTATTATTATTTAGAGTCTACTGTATAAAATATCAAGAATGTATTATAATGTTAGACTGCAGTTTCCATTTTTTATATTTAATTCATGTCATAAATATATATATGTATAGATAACACTCTTGTAGATTTCAGTAATTTTGTTCTAAGCCTTCCAGATTCCAGGTGTTCATCACTGAACACTCACAGAAGAGAAAATATGTAAGATTATTTTAATCGCCATGAGCAATCATTGACTAATTTGTGATATGCTGACAGAATGCAATAATGGCATATTTGCAAAATCATGCCTCCTCACCTGAACCTTTTCATCCATGCTTTCCCAAATTTATTTTCCCCTCCTAGGTTTTTTTCCTGTATTAAACATTCTTAAGACTGAAGTGGAGGAATAATGATATCTATTCGTGACACGATCAAAATAATGACTTCAATCATCGTCATCTTTCATCTGTTTTTCACCAGTTTATTATTTTTGGCTCACTGTGCAGTGATGCAAAGGAATTCAAGAACAAATCCTGAAATAGTATCTATTCACATCAAGTTTTCCTGTGTGACAGTGGAGATATTTTTCCCCAAGAGGATCCTTCTTCCTATCTTGATGATAATGAGGTCTTTGGGGCCTTTCTATTTAGACTACTGTTATCTTAGCTTTTGTTGGACGCCTAGCATATGAATAAAGGGCCAGCTGGTGTACAGTTTTTTTACTAGAAATACGGTTTCAAACCATCTGGCGTTTACAACTACAGACTTGTATTATATTGTTTTTCATTCTGGCAATTTCTAATTGAAGATGCTTATCTTGACCAACAGTGTTCTTCAGAATCACGTTGTGACCCACTGTCTATTTCTGTGTCTAACTTTTTAACATTCATTTTTCTAAATTGGAATTATTTTTGCATTTCAATAATACAAAATAAAGTTTTATCATTTATAGATTAATAAGGTATGTATGAAATGAAGACTCAGAAATGCCACCCTGAGTCCTGGCTCTTCCTTTGATGCATTTTATCATAAGGGGAGAAGGAAAACTTGGGACATATTTTTTGGAGCCTATTCTGTATCAGGGAATTCTGAGGTGCTTTATGTCAATGTCTAAGAAACACAGAGTGACACATCTGTCACAGATCAATTTATTTAGCTTCAACAATAATTCTGTGAGAAACTCTTATTTCACAGATGATTAGGGGATACTCAGAAATGTTAGATGACTTGTATCTAAAATGATGGACCAGAATTAATGAATTTTTGTTTAGGTAATCTAAGTAGAAACCATATATCCATTCTTAAAACCAAGATATCCAGTTTGACATATATTATCTTCTTTAGCCCTCACAATACCATTAAAGGTCAATATTATCATTAACATTTCACATAAAGTAAACAGTTTAAGTGGTATGTCATTTTAAATGAACTGATCATCAGCATTTACCTAAGTATCCATTTTCTCCTAAGTGACCTGCTTATTCACTGATGAATTCACCCAGTTTTACCGAGACAAAAATCTGAAAGTCATCTGTTACTGGATTCTGTCACTTTTCATTCTTAATATATTTATTGAATGATTATTTACCACGTGGCTGCTCTATTCCAGACACTGAAAAAGATCAGTCGGTGATTCAAAAAGAGATATGTTAAAACTCTATCCAAGGGGGCCATGTAATAAATAAGCAGACATTCAGGGGCACACAACTTCAGCTTAAACAGTAAACAAAGACCTCTGAGGAACCTGAATGGAGTGAGGGAGTAAACCATTGAGTTTCTTTACATTTCCCTAATTAATGCACATTTCCTCATCTCCACTCCTATTAACCTGAGTCAATAGTACACATCCCTGGGAAGTTCCTTTCTTGTCACTCTTCTTGTTGCATTTAGAGTTGAAAACTCCATTTGCCAACTCCCAGAGAAAGTCCTTCAACAGTTCCCAACAAAATGAAGTCTGAGTCTTTTAATAATGCATACCCAGAGCACCTTTATTATAGCTTATAAGGAACTGTTCCGTAAAATATTCTCGACAGCTTCATGCTCTCTCTTTTCAACCTACACATGACTAGTATCTCTATTCCCTCAGGAGTTAGTATAGCTGTTCTTGTCTTTGCGAAGTTTTCCTAGACAAGGTTTGATTATTTCCTTTCACCTAGGCATTGTTAAGCTATGGTATATAGTGTATCAATTTATCTTCCTTCCTTAATATTGAGGGAAGGATCTGTTGCCCTTGCATGAAATGTAATGTCTTCCTAATGTCTTCCTTATATTCCTTATTTATTAAATAACTGTGGTGAAGAAAGAAATGTGATGACAATGAGACACATTTCTATGGTTACACTATTAGCAAATGTTAGAGTGAAACTTGATCAGAATCTAAATTATATGGTCTTTCTACTAGATCATACAGATTCTGGGAAAATTATTTTATATTATCAGTGTTCTTCGATCCATATATGTATCTATTTCTTTTCTACAGCAATCTAAACATGTGTGATATTTGAAAACCCTGCACAGGCATAGAAAGGAAACTTATCCAGTGAAGTATTTAATTACTAATTATGAACATAGTTCATCAGTTACCATTAGATGTACATGGGTTATTGCTTGTGACCTTCTGAATCAAGAAAATAGACAAATACGTGGTAGTAACTTATACAGTACCAATTAGTTCCAACTGTATTAACATTTTTCTCATATTTTTATAATAAAACCACACAGAAAATGACATTTATTATTCACTGCCTCTTACTTGCCCATTTGCTATTTTAAGATTAGATCTGCTTAACACATTATTATATCAATAAATGCTGCTTACAGAATCTGTTCACATTGCCAAAGGCTACCCTTTGTGTCCCTGCAAATGTAATTGTAGTAGAAGTATTCTAATGCTCAAGACCTTATGACATAAGTACTAAAGAAAGAAAAAGATTCCATCGACAACAGTTTCAAGGCAAATTCCCATACTAATGAGAAAAAATGAATACAGTAACCAAGGGTTTGTTGTTTACATAAGATAAATATAATATAAGTAAAGTAGCCTTCATTATTTAGGAAATGAATCCAAATGAAGAGCTTTTGTCATCTGTCTATAAACTGAACTCTACGACTGAATACATTTTGGGGAAAATGAAGAACGAATGGTGAAAAGGTATAAAATATACCATATTTTTAACCACATCAGCAGTGCAAAGATAGGGTGACCTAAATAATGATGTTTCTGTATCAAAACAATATGCATTTTTGATAGTTAAATTGTTATATTGATGGAGTTTAACTCTTCCACACAGAGAAGTGTAACATAAGTATTAATTACAGAGAAAAAGGTTTTCTTAAGCCATTGCCCCTACTTGAAAAGCTGCCCACTCTCTCTCAATCAAATTGTATTCATCATTCATCTCAGAGGGCTTCTCTAACCCCAAAGGCTACTGATGGCTCCAAACAGTAGCCAGCTCTCCTTTCCTTTTCTTCTTCCCTTCTTTCCTTTTTTCCTCCCTCTTCCCCACCCTTCCTCTCTTCTTTCTTTTTCTCTTTCTTTCTTTCTTTCTTTCTTTCTTTCTTTCTTTCTTTCTTTCTTTCCTTCCTTCCTTCCTCCCTCCCTCCCTCCCTCCCTCCCTCCCTTCCTTCCTTTCTTCTTTCTTTCTTGCAACTTCCTTATTTATTTTATTAACATTCTCAACTTTATGTTATTTACAATATGCCACGGTCTCCACTTTCAACTGTCAGCTACATGAAGACAATGCTCTGTCTTACCTGACTTTAGATTTTTTAAAAACACTAAGCAAAACCAAACCAAAACAAAACAAAAAAACAAACACTAAACACATTATTTTGGAAATCACACAAAGAAATAGAAATGATAGAATATTTAATTGAATAGGATCATGGTCTCTAAGTTCCCATTATAACTGTAGCATTCAGGTGTTGCTATTTATGGCTGACCCAATGCACAACAGTGGTTAAAAGGGTTATAGTGGATTGGTATTGGAAGAAAATTCTCTATGAATCTATCGCAGGTCATAGAAACAGAGGTATTTGCTATTTGTTCCAGACAAACTTTGTAAGGATGGTTATATAGAAATCAGCCTTGGAAGATAGAAATGACATTTCCTTCTGAGCCATATGGAATGCAAATAAGATGAAATCATACTCTTCACAGTTGGTTACAGGGATATCTGCAAAGCAACAAGAAAGTTATTGAGAATAGTGATAGAAAGCACTGTGCACAAACTGGGCCACATTTATGCCTCTTGAAGTTGGATAAGTGCTTCTAAAATAATTTGAGTAAAGAAGAAGTAGATGAATTTAAAATGTTCAATTGATATTTATTGAAATTACAGAAATATAACCCATGACAAGGAGAAAGATGTCAACATTTTACCATTCAATAAGAAGGCTTATTTGGTAGTTTTAGTAAATGAAATAAACATAAACAGATAAAGAGTAACAGACACTAGTTCAATTTCTACTTTGCCAATGCAATATATTTAAAATACTTTTTCCTTCATCTCACGTGAGTAAATTATTATATAAAATGTCTTTTTATTATTATTATTATTACTTATTTTGCACATAAGTTATTCTAATCTGTTCATCAACCTGAACTGTTACCTTTTACTGAAGACTTTTTTTCATTATCAATCCTGTCTTTAATTCAAGAATGAAGTCCTTAATAATTATTGTATTAGTACTTCTAAATAATTTGCTAAGGACCAAGTTTTTTCTTTTTTTTTTCCCCCAGCCTAAGGCAAAGTCATGTGTCATTAAAATGTTCTTAGACCTCATTAACTATCAGTTATGAATTCATACCCATTGTTCTTTCAAAATACTGTTTTTTCATTAAAAAGATGCATTATACATTGCTTTTCTATCTTCACTATTATTTGGGATTGTGATAAGCTTTCAATAATGAACATTTAGAAACTGTATCCTTTATCAAAAGGGACTTTGAGATCTTCTTTGCTACCAGGACTAGAGGAAATGAGACAACATAAAGGCACAATATGAAAGTAACCTATACACTGCAAGTATCAGAAATTTTATTTGTGGCCTAATAACATTGGATCACTTTTGTAAATTTTCAATAAATACTGGAAAATAAGAATTTTACTGTGACAGAATTTATTATATACCTTGTATTTTACTTTATTGGTTATATTACTTAGGTATTTTGTTGCCTATTTTATTTTTGATATTTTATCTGTTAAGGCTAAGAAAGTTATATTAAGTCACCTGTTACCAGTGTGTTTCCAGCTACCTATAATTGAATTCTTGTCATTTATGTTATATGAAATTCACTGCTGTGTAATTGGTTCAAAGATATATGGACAACATCTTCATAGTGTGTTATTGTCTTTAACATTAAAAGTTCTATGTGTTGTATTGTTTAACATATTTTGTTATTTCTTCATATCTAATATTAGAGCATTCTCTTTGCTTTTCCTTTTCACCTGAATATAACTTTATCTTTTTATTCTCAAACTTCCTGGTAAGTTAACTTACAGTGTGTCTCTGGTATGAACCATTTGATTAGATTTTGACATATATGTCAATCTGAAAATAATTTTCTCTTATAAGAGAGGAAAGCTAAATTTTTATTGACATAAATAACATATTTGGACTCCTTTTGGTCATATTAAGTCACTTTTACTTTTTGTGTAGCATTATTTACATGTAGAACATTTAAGTGTAAATATACACACATTTCTTTTTATGTGGCTCCTCTGATATTTAGAGAAGTATTTTTATTATTACGGTGACCTTTATATCTACAGCTTAACATAAAACCATGTGTCCCCTCCTTTTCTTTAAGTGTCTGTGGGTTCCCTTTTATAAGCAATGAAATTTGACTTATGAGCTTTTATTCCCTTTCCCCCTCAAATTCTTCCAATAGAAGCCAATGCCCATGGTCTGTTTTAGTGTATTTTGTTAGTTTTTAAATACATTTATTTCTACTTCTTAGTTTGTAAGAGAAACAAAATGCATTAACTAGAAAGAAACAAATGGGGAAAATTGATAAATTGCACTTTATTAAATTATTAAGAACCATCCATTAAAAAACATTATTTAGGCAATCTACAGAGCTAGAGAATATATTTGCAGGATTTATGATCAATGGTGTAGTTATAATATCTCTATATGTAGATAAAAGATTGACTGATGGATACTTAGATGGATAGATTTAATGGGTAGATAGATCCTACAAGTCAATTAGAAAAAGAGAAGAAAATGGCAAAGAAATTAATAGACAAATGGGCAAAAGAATTAAAAAGATACCTTAAAAAATAACATATCCAAATGGCCAAGAGAAATGTGGAAGTATGCTCAACCTCTTTAGGAATCAGGAAATTAAAACTACTGTGAGATATTACTACCCCATACTATTATGAGGGAAATCTTTGTTTTTGTTTAAGTTCAGCCTAATACGACTTGATTTTGCCAATGAAATATGAGCAGAAATGACATGCATAACTTCCTAGCAGAAGGTTTACAAGCCTTTATTTGATTCATTCTACCAGTGAAGCTCCTTGCTGCATCTCCATAAGCCTGAGTTATTGAAGAGCTACAATGAAGAAAGCCTCCCCTGCCCAGTGACATGTTGAATTTGTAGTTTGAGAAAGAAATAAATATTTTCTATGGTAAAAGAACTTTTTTTCTTAAACCTGCTGTTTCAAGAGGAAAAAATTAACTAATCAAAGACTAATATTCTTCAGGAGGTCCTTCCAAAGAGGAAACCAAGATGCTTCATAGTGAGGATATTAGAAACTGAAAATTATTTAATGCAATTCTACTGTACCAAGTGTTAAAGTAATGGATGCTGCTGGATCAAAGATTTGACCAGAGTCATTGTGTCATATAGCTGCAATGACAGCTCTTGGAGCCTGATCTATGGACACATCATACAATTATAGCACTCCTTTACCATGAATGATGAAGTAGAAGGACTGGACTGAATAATTCAGCTAAAGTTTTAAGGATTTGGCTTATCCCTAAAGCTGTTGAGAGAGAGATGATATTTTTCCAGCTGTGCAGTGTATAAACCCTAGAACTTATGTGTAGAGGTTCTAATCTCATTGTCTGAAACCTGGCCCTGATGTGTCACTGAACACTACCCCACCCATAACAGAAACTTGCACCTACATTTCTTCTCTCTCCCCAAGTTTCTCTCAGTAAGACTGCCCCTGCTTTTTATACTTCCTGGTCATATGCCCTTGATTGCTTGCTAGTGGTGGCACCTACCATGGCTTTTAGAAAGCAGGCATATCTGCCTGAAAGATAAATTATACCAACTTGCACTAACCACCCATCCAAAGGCAAGATTGATAGGTTCCCAATAGTATATATTTCTTAAAACTATCTGTCCCTTTAATGGCTACTCTTAGCCATGTATTAGGGATCGGGGAATCAAACAATGGGTCAGTGTCTGGAATGCTATTTCTGAAGTGCAGAGACAGAAGCCTTGATGTCCCTACTTGTGTCACTCTTTTGCTCCCTTTCTTGTCTCTTTTGAGCTATTGATAAGTCTGAACTGAAGCCTAGAAATGGTGGAACACTAGATGGAGGCCCTACTACCTTCCAATTTCCTCTTGCTGACCATACCAACAGAAGCCGCTTCCATTGCCTTTGCCCTATTCCATGTGTTTTGTTTTTCAGTTGATAAAACATGCCTTGCATGCTGTTGCTATCTTCATTCTAGAATGATTGTAATTAAAGGTTCTACAACTAACAAATGGTTGTGAAGATAGGAGAGTAGATTGGAGTCAAGGCAATTCTCAAGGTCTCAGTAAAGAAAATTGACTTGGATATGAAACTGAAGCGAGGGAATATTTCTGAAGTAGAAGTCCCACACATGACCAGAGGACATCATCTAAAACCTCAGAATTTGGTGGTGAGGGAGGACATACTATGGAAGAGAACTATCAGTCAGACCACCAAAAATTTTTGTTGTCTCTCTCAGCCTTCTTCATTCTTCTGTGCTCAAGCTGAATCTAATGTCTGTTAGTGGCTGTGGCAGGGAGAGAGAATGTAGCTTTTCTGATGTCTCCTAAAGATACCACCCTGCTCTAGTCTCCTCATGACTTTCTGTCCTGCTCTATCAAATTATGCTAGAAAATTACTTCCAATAAATCTACAAATGTGCATTCTAAGTCAGACAGTTCTGCTGAATCTGTTTGAGTTTTTCCTCCCAACAAAATATCAGGAAGTCTCTTGTCACTGGAGGAGGCTTAGGAGCAAGCACTATTTAATTAGTTTTTTTTCTTTTTCTCTGCACTGAAATTCTGTATGCAAATGCTACCTCCTCACCATGTGCCTTGTCTTTGAACACAGATAATTAGTCTCGTGACATGACCTGACACTTTTGAATTTCCTGATTCCTTGTCTATCATTCATATTTCTGCCCTTGTTTTAAGAGCTCAACAGTTAAATGTATTCAACAATTTTTCCAAAGCTTCACCAATCATTTGGAGCTTTCACTCTGCAGGGTTCTCGAGGAAGAGTTTCTGGGAACAGTATTTCCTGAAATCTTGTACATTCAAAATTATGTGTCTGTTGCCATAATTGAAATTCTCTTTGGCTTGGACTCTTTTCTTTTAATTTTTCACAGATCTTTTTGCTTATTGATTATTAAAGTTAAAACTCTGGTGTTAACATGATTTTATTCTCTTTAAGTAAGTTATCTCTGTATGATGTATAAAGGATCTCTTTTTATCTTTAAAGTCCAACAATTCTATGATGATATAGCTCATTGTTGACTTGTCTTTATTGGTGCTCATAAGTACTCCGTATGAAACTTTGTTCTGATTCATTTTTTGTTTTTCTTCTTTATATTTACCCCATATATATGTATATGTATATGTATATGTATATGTATATGTATATATGTATATATTTATATTGTCTCTTAATTTTTCTTCTCTAAAATGTCCTCTGCTCTTACTTACCACTTTATTTCATTTTCCTTTTCTTGGCTTTTCTCATTACTGTTATGTCCTTTCATATTATCTCAATGGTACCTCTTCTTTCTTGTCATCTTTGTAATTTTTTTTTGAAATTAGGTTTTTACTTTTTTCTTGACCTTTTCAGTTATTGATTGCTACATAATAAACTATCCTAAATCTTGGAACATTGGGAAAACAATATACTCCCTTATTTTGCTTCAACTCTGTTGTTTTAGTGAGCTTGGATAAAAACGTATGAATAATATGAAAATTTGTGTTTAGTTTTTGTGTGAACAGAGGCTATCAATTCTCTTGAATATATAACTTTGAATAGAACTACTGGGTCATATGGTCTCTGTGGAATGTTCTGAGGAATTGCAAAGATATTTTCCAAAGTGGCTGTAATATATGGCATTCTTACCAGCAATGTATGAGGATTCCATTTTCTCAGCATTCTCATTAACACTTGCCACTGTCCATCTTTTTTTTTCTTATGGCCATCTTTGTGGATATGAAATGGTATCTCATCATTCTTTTGATTTGCATTTATCTAATGACTAATGATGTAGAACATGTTTCATGTGCTGAATAGTTATTCAAGTTTTTTCTTTGGAGTAATATCGATTCAAGTCATTTGCCAATTTTTAATTGGGTTATTTGCCTTTTTATTTTTGAGTTATAATAGCACTGTATGTCTTCTGATACTAGACTCTTACAAAATATATAATTTAAAAACATTTTCAAATAGCCAACCCAATCTGTGGGTTGTCTCCTAACTTTCTTTGAGACTGACCTTTGAAACACAGAAGTTACAATTTTGATGAAGTTCAACTTGTCCTTTTTTTTCTTTGATTATGCTGTAAGTTTCATAGCCAAAAAACTACTGCCTAACCAAAGACACAATGATTTACACCTACATTTTCTTCTAAGAGTCTTACAGTTTTAGATCTCATATTTAGGTCTTTTATTTAATTTTCTGTATTTATCTTTGTACCATTGTATTTAATTTTTGAGTTAATTTTTGTGTATGGTGTGAGGTTCAACTTTTTTTCTTTTGCATGTTGATATCTAATTGTTCCAGTACCAGTTGTTAAATAGACTATTCTTTCCCATTGGATGGTAAATCAGTTGATTGCTAATGTATGAGGGTTTTTGGAATCTCAAATCTATTCTATTAACCTATATGTCTATCATTATTCCAGTACTAGGTTGTCTTGAAACTGTAGCTTAGAAGTATTACAATTGAGAAGTGGGAGTACTCCAACTTTGTTATTTTACAAAATTATTTTGATTTTCCTGTGTCTCTTGATATTTCTTAAGAGTTTTAACATCAGCTTGTCAATTTCTGCAAAGAAGCCATCAGGGATTTTGATAAGAATATATAGAGAAATTTGGAGCATATCACCATCTTAATAAGATCAAGTCATAACAATCTATGAACATGAGGAATCTTTTTATTTATTAGGTTTTTAACTTCTTTCAGTAGTTTTATATTCTTCAGTGTATAAGTTTTGCACTTTATTTCATTTTATTCCTAAATGTTATATTCTTTTTGATGCTATTGTAACTAGAAATATTTTATTACATTTATTTTTAGATTTTCTCTAGTACATAGAAGTACAATTGATTATGTACTTGATTTTGTATCCTATGACCCCGCTGAACTCATTTATTAGCTCTTGTAGCATTTTTTATTGATTTTTCTAAATACTGACATACCTCAATTTATTGTATCTTGCTTTATTATGCTCCATAGATATTATGCAATATTTATTTATTTATTTATTCATACAGATTGAAGGTTTGTGACTTTAGTTGAACAAGTCTATCAGAGCCATTTTCTAAGAGCATTTGCTCACTTCATGTTTCTTTGTCACATCTTGGTAACTCTCATAATATTTCAAACTTTATTATTAAACTATTACATTTGTCACAGTGATCTGTGATCAGTGATTTTTGATGTTAATATTGTATTTGTTTAAGAGCACCATGAACCATGTCCATATAACATAACAAAATTGATCAAAAAATGTTGTGTGTGCTTTGACTACTCCAATTACTGGCCAATACCCCACCATTTTTCTTCTTCTCCCCAGGGCCTGAAATGCAACAATATCAAAATTAGACCAACTAATAACCCTACCATGGCCTCTAAGTGTTCAAAGAAAAAGAAGAGTCATATTTCTCTCACTTTAAATCAAAAGCTATAAATTATTAAGTTTAGTGAAGAAGGATTGTTGAAAGCTGAGATAGACTGAAAGCTAGGCCTCTAGTCTAGGAAGACTGAGAAAATTCAAATATGGGTTTCTGATATGCTCTTGCTATAGGTAGTATTATTTTAGTCTAGATTCTTGAGATTAGAAATTTTAATTATGCTCTTGATTTGTATAGTTCAAATGAATACAATTTTTAAAAACATGAAGATGGATGTTTCTTCTAAGAAAATGTTAAAGTCTTCTGAAGAGTATCAAGCAATATGTTAAGTAATTATTAATGTTTCATTTTCTAAACGACTGAATGCAAATAATATTTCAGCTCCTTGTGCTGTGTTAACTACTTATCCACTTTATGAGAATTTTTCAGATTCAAGTAATTATATCTCATTTATAATTTATTAGTGTCCTAGTATTAGCAAGGTTTTAGAACTGTTGGTACATCATTGATGAGAAAGAAAGTAAGGGAGAAAGAAAGAAAGAAAGAAAGAAAGAAAGAAAGAAAGAAAGAAAGAAAGAAAGGAAAGAAAGAAAGAAAGAAGGAAGAAAAAGGGAAAGGAAAGAAGGAAGAGGAAATGATGAGGTTTTTTTTTTTTTTTTTGCACATTTGTCACACTTAACAAGAAACTTTTCTTTTTTTTTAATATGAACACCATTTTGGTTGTTGCATTCTGCCTAAGTTTCTTATAGTCATTGAGAATAATTTCGTATTCACATTGTTCCATTTTATATTCACTTAGATAATTTACTTATCAGCAGTTATTTAAAGCTATAATTTTTTTCACTACTTTGTTTTAGTTTTACTTTAATGTTTTTTTTTTTTAAATGCATTCAGGTATAATTGACATACAACATTATATTAAGTTCAGGTATATGATAGGGTGATTCAACATTTGTAAACTTTGTGATATGGTTACCACAACAAGTCTTGTCACTATATCATCTTACAAAGTTAATACAATATTATTGACTGTATCCTCCATGCTGTACATTACATCCCTACGGCTTATTTTTTAAAAGAATTTTATTTATTTATCTGAGAAAGAGAGAGGGATCATGAGCAAAGGGGGTTAGTGGGAGAAGCCAACTCCCTGCTGAGCAGCAAGACCGGTGAAGGACTTGATCCTAGGATCCTGAGATCATGACTGGAGCTGAAGGAAGACACTTAACTGACCGAGCCGCCTAGGTGCCCAGCTTATTTATTTTATAGTGCAAATAACTTAAAATGTATACAATTGAATGGAGAAATTAAAATAACATATCTAAATGGAATATTTCAAATTTAAATGTAGTTAGCAAGAGATACATATATTAGTGTTTGGGATCCATGAGGATTAGGAGATTTCCTATTTAGAATTTCAGTAATGATTTGTCACTGTTTCAATAGTTTATAAGCATTTTTTAAATAAGGAAAAACATCTTTTACTTCCATGAAAATTTTCAAAAATAATCCCAACGTTTTATCAACTGTGCATGTATTTTTTTAAATCTGAGAGTTGTGAGAGAATATTTGTGTGAATGGTGACTGAGTACCATGAGTGTTTTGTTTGTTTTTTTTTTTTTAAATCATACATGTCAACCTGAATATAAAGATGTAAACTGAGGCAACCTTGAAATTGCCAAAATGATGAGTTTACTTGAAAATAGTACAGGAATTACAGTTTGAGACATAAGCTATAGCCATCCTTGTCGAGGACTTGGGGTAACTACATTCAATGGCAGGAAGTGTAAAGACAGAAGAATTCAGTTACAATCCATTAAAATAAAAAACTAAGGGAAATCAGCTCTGAAAATTTCCTGAGTAGAGAAAACCAATCCAGTCACACAAACAAAGTTCAGTTCAGCTTATTTTTTGAGACTAGCCTGACCTGGGTCATTTCTTGTTCATGCCTCTGAAAACCACAAGTAAAATTTACCAAGGTAGAAATGAGACAATCCATGAACAGGTATTATTTTAGAAAATTCCAATATTATCAGTTTTCTGTAAATAAGTTATTTGTGGGAAATCAGTTTCTCAGTCTATAAAATTTATTTCCCTGAAGGCACATGCATGAGATTTTCCATTTTATATCCTTCAGTTTCATTTTATATGGAAATTCTTTTAAATATTATTACACAAATTTGGAATCAATAGATTAAATAAAGTTAAAATATTTCTTCAGAATAGGATTTCTATGCAACTTCATATAATAATATACAATAAGAGCTTCCAAGGCCATAAATATCTATGCCATTTCTCAGATGACTTTGTTCACAGAAATTTTTTTCACATATGAATTAAAACCTTTTAGGGGGTAAAAATGATCTTTAAATTTTGAAAAAGAGCTTATTCAAGGTTATGTTTCTATTACCCTTATAGGAAAACACTTGGTTTGAGAAAGAATGTTTCAATTTTAGGAATAAAATTTGATATTATACACTAGACATACCAAGAGAGTTTGTTTTCATGTGGCTAACTGTAAGTGTATTCAAACTGACCTCTCTTACCTCACAGTGAACCTTGAATGTAACTTAACTATAATAACAAATTTTAAGACTGTAGAATAAGTCATTTTCTCTAAAAACTGTAAGAAAATTGTAGACAAATGACTTACTTATAAATCTCACTTGACTTAGATAGCAATACTTTTTTTTTTTCCATTAAAATTGCTGATAGAGGGGTGCCTGGGTGTCTCAGTGGGCTAAAGCCTCTGCCTTCAGTTCAGGTCATGATCCTGGGGTCCTGGATAGAGCCCCACATCAGGGCTCCCCACTTGGCAGGAAGTCTGCTTCCTCCTCTTTCTCTCTACCTGTCTCTCTGCCTACTTGTGATCTCTGTCTGTCAAATAAATAAATAAAATCTTAAAAGAAATTGCTGATGGATTTAAAAACTTCTTACCTTCTGTTAGAGTAAGTCATAAAGTCAGTTTCTAGGGACTTATGCAGTGGAAGTGCACTAGGTCCACCAGTAAAATACATCTTTGGAACAAAAAATGCTTCAGTAATGTGCAAAATAACTGGATAGATACACTAGCAGGTTGGTTCTAAGTACACTAAACTAAAAATAAAATAACTCAAAATTCCAGATTATGGATTGCTGTTGATTGCTTTTTAGAGGAATAACGTGTTTTGGACAGAAGAAAAATCTATTTTTTCCTCACTAAGTAGATTAGGTAAAGTCTTATTTGTGAATAATTGGATATTTAGGAATTTTATCCAACCTTAAAATAAAAAAAAAAAAACCATTCTGCTGGTATAATATATCCTGGTATATATAATCAAGATCTTCAAAAATCTTTCTTTGATGCCAACTTATGTAATGAATTTTTCTTAGACTATATTTTATACTTCAGGTTAATTTTATTTTTGTGAATTAAGTGTATTAAGTTTTAACACGTAAATTTCTATTTTTTTAACATATTGCCTAGTATCCAAACATCAAGAATTATGGAGGAAGTCTCACCAATCATAGTGTTGAAAATATAATCATAAATTTTTTTGACCCTATGTTGAAGGGAGACATGGTTTAAAAAACTCTAAACATTTTTCCCTGTGAGCTTGAATACAAAAAAAAAAAAAAATTTAAAAAAAAAAAACTTCTGTTATGATGAACCCGAACAGATGTTGATATATTGTAAATGCTTAAGAAATAATAGTTGGATCCAGTATAACATTAAATAGCCTCAAACAAAAGGAAGTGAGTGGTGGAATGAGAAAAGACATTATCATAAGATAATGGAACCAAAGGCACTGGCCTAAAAACGAGAGAAATTATGGAAACACAATAGAATCTTTCAGATATATTAAAATTAAGTCACTTAAAGGGAAGATTAGATTTCAAAGACATAGGGGTCAGAATGAAGAACAATACATGAAAAGTACATGATCATTTCATGAAATATTTGTCTGAAGAGCTTTTCAAAAAGAGAATTGTCTTATTTATTTATTTTTTGGAAATTGTTCAAGCCTCAGACATTTGGAATATTGCAAAAAGTTTCAGGTAACTGTGTTGTGGAATAGACTTTATCGGAATCATTAAATGTTAGGCAAGATTTTATTTTATTTTATTTTATTTTTTATTTTTATTTTTATTTTTTTAAAGATTTTATTTATTTCTTTGACAGAGAGAAATCACAAGTAGGCAGAGAGGCAGGCAGAGAGAGACAGAGAGAGGAGGAAGCAGGCTTCCCCTGAGCAGAGAGCCTGATGTGGGGCTCGATCCCACGACCTTGGGATCATGACCTGAGCCGAAGGCAGAAGCTTTAACCCACTGAGCCACCCAGGCGACCCTAGGCAAGATTTTAAATCAACTTTTTTTTGTTTTGATTTTCTCATATTATCTATAATTTTTATTAAAACAAAACTTTAAGCCACATACTCC
Source organism: Lontra canadensis (assembly GCF_010015895.1). NCBI lineage: Eukaryota > Metazoa > Chordata > Mammalia > Carnivora > Mustelidae > Lontra > Lontra canadensis. Next base: position 5,140,148 of record NW_022631040.1, read on the forward strand.
CATATACTTCTATGCTGGTTTAGAATATGAATTGTTTTCACTATTTACTAGATTTGAGTCCATGAAGAAAATGTTATTCTACCTTAAGACTCAGTTTTTTCCATCTATTTTTAATTTTTTAAAGTTTTTATTTATTTATTTTTTAATAGAGAGAGTGTGAATGAGTGGAACATGCAGGTGACAGAGGGTGAGAAACAAGCAGACTCGCCGCTGAGCAGGGGGCTTGATCCCAGGTCCCTGAGATCATGACCTGAGCCAAAGACAGATGCTTAACCAACTTAGCCACCTAGGCACCCCAGTTTTTTTAATCTTTTTTTTTTAAAGATTTTATTTATTTATTTGACAGACAGAGATCACAAGTAGGCAGAGAGGCAGGCAGAGAGAGAGAGGGGAAAGCAGACTCCCTGCTGAGCAGAGAGCCCGACGTGGGGCTCGATCCCAGGACCCTGGGATCATGACCTGAGCTGAAGGCAGAGGCTTTAACCCACTGAGCCACCCAGGCGCCCCTAGTTTTTTTAATCATAAAAGAGATAGTGAACACATCAAAGTGGTGTCGTGTAGGTTATATATTAAAATAACATGAGATTAAATATATTAAAGGTAAGTATTGTAACTTACAGTAACCTTCTCCATGTATAATTAAGTGGTGAAATTGACCATGCAGTGAGTCTTACCACTGTAAGTGAGCTAAGCACTGGATTGAGTAATTAATTTCAATCACAGCGTCATTTCCCAAAAGTTAGGCATTTTTTGTTTGTTTGCTTGCTACTCTTCCACAATTTCACTCAGACAAATGATAAGTATGTCACTTCTATTTTTAGTTTTTTTTTTAAAGAAGACTAAAATCATACTAAGTATATTTTCCAACCACAATGGTACAAACTAAAGACCAACAGTAAAATAAAGCTGAAATCTACAGTGTAAATACTAAATATTTAGCATGTAAATATTAAACAGCATGCTATTGCACAAACAATGGGACAGATAAGAAATCAAATGGCAAATTAAAATATGTCTCAAAACAACAGAAAAAGAAAACACATTCCAAAACCTATGGGATGCAGCAAAAACCTATGTTAGGTGAAATTTATACTATAAATCCTTGGATTAAGAAAAAAAGTTAATATAAACAGCTTAACATTATGCCATAAGGAACTAGAAAAAGAAGAAACTTAGCTGAAATTTAGTAAAGAAATAACTATGACAAATAAGAAATGAAATAGATACTAGAATAAATAATAACATTGAAAGTAATTAATATTTCAAAAAAATTAAACAAAATTGGCATTGCTTTAACTACATTTACTAAGAGAAAAAAGAGGGGAAACTCAAAAACTAAAATGAGAATTGGAAGAGAAAACAATAAAACAGATAACACAGAAATACATAGTATAATAAGAGATTATTATAAACATCTTTAATGGTTTGTTACTTATCTAGTAAATAAAACTCTTTATGTTAAAAAAATCAAACTTTGATCAAGTAATACAGCAGTAATTAACACCATTTTTATTGTATATGATTTATTTTGTCAATATATTGCCAAATAGATCCCCTGGCAAGTATACTGTCCCATTTTTGAAGGAAAATATCACACTGAGTTCCTGTTATTTAATTATGTGCTGTCAAACCAGGCAGTCTTAGAATAGTATTATATAACTTGACAAAGTGCTTCAAACAAGATTTCATTGATATTATAAGTGCAAAAGAAAAGAAATTTTCTTTTTGAGAATAGAACTTTTTTTCTAGAAATCATCTGTGGTATGTGTGACTTTAAAGAGTTATTATAATAGTGTTTTGTGTGGGTTGATTAACCCTGAAATTATTCATTTATTCATCTACATGAATATAGTTTAATCAAAACAATTATTAATTTCTCAGACATTTCTAGACTTTATATTAATAAGTATGTCTTCAATTATAGCTTCTAATTCAAATGGAAACTTCTTTCATTTGTTCAGGAGGAGAATTACATGGAATGCAAAATTACTTCTAAATATGTAGTTCATTTAGCAAGATTTTTATTTTGGAACTGGACAGTTAGCATTAAAAATTCCAATGAGGGAAACAAATCAAGGACCAGGAAGAACAGATTTAGTCAGTGATACAGATAAATAATTTTCAGATTCTGAAAAAAAAAGTTAAAAGCAAATAAAAAAGAACTACAAGGATACTATAAACTCTTGCTCATTCCATAAATGACACAGACTACTTTAAGTTAAATCCCTGATGATCATGGATGCAAAAATTTTCAATAAACTACTAACAAACTGAATCCAACAATAATATATTTGATGCCTCCAGCTTTGCTTTTCTTTTCAAGGTTGTTTTCGGTATCAGATGTCTTTTGTCATTCTATACAAATTTTAAGATTGTTCTAGCTCTATAAAAATATTGTTGGTATGTTGATAGGGATTGAGATTACATTAAATGTTTAAATATATGTGGAATGGAATATTACTTAATCATAAAAACTAATGAAATTTTCCTATTTGCAATGACATGAATGAAGCTAGACAATATTATGCTAAAAGAAGTAAGTCAGTCAGAGAAAGAAAAATACCATGTGATTTCATTCATATGTGGAATTTAAGAAATAAAATAAATGAACAACAGAAAAAAGAGAGAGGCAAACCGAGAAACAGACTCTTAACTATAGAGACAAATGGGGAGGGGAGGTGGGGGGAGGGGATAGGTCAAATAGGTGATGAGGATTAAGAAGGACACATGGGATGAGCACCCAGTATTGTGTGGAAGCGTTGAATCATGACATTATACTCCTGAAACTAACACTGTATGTTAACTGGAATTTAAATAAAAACTTAAATATAAATAAATTGTACTACTACTGCAAGTTTTACTTTATTCATAAATAAATAAATAAATTTGTTATTAAATTACATAAAAATGTTTAAGTTTTACAAGTGATGTACTTGTTTTAGATTGCCTTTGGTACAAAGAATAAGTAATCTGATAAACAATCTCAATTTACAGTTTTACTCATCATGAACATAGATTTGAAGGCAATTGCTTAAATATTAATTTACTCAGGAAATAGTTGTCTATCATTAATTTCTCTACTTATCCACTTCTGGATGTCCCTTTACTTTCATATTTTTCTTTCTTTTTTTAAAAGATCTATTTATGTATTTATTTAGACACAGAGAGAGTGAACACATGATTTGGGGGAGCGGCAGAGGGATAGAGAGAATCTCAAGCAGACTTCCTACCCTGCATAGAACCTGACACAGGGCTTGATCTCACCACCCTGAGATCATGAAAATCAAGAATTGGCCACTTAACTTACTGAGTCACCTAGGCACCCTTAATTTCCTATTTTTTTTTACACACATACAAATCTTATATTCAGCCACTAGATTGACAATAGCTCCAAAATAAATTGATTTAATATTGAAATCCTTAAGCAATTTTATACTACTTGCAAATATGTATTAATAACTTCAATAAAATATAATATTAATAATGTATGTTCTAATACAAAGTAATTAGTTGATGTCACAAAATGCTAGGGCAACATTGGTAAATGGCTTCCTAGTGTATCATAAATTAGATTTAGTTGATAATTATAGATGTCTCAGAAAGTTTTAAGAATTAGAAAATATTTTAATATACTTGATTTTAGCTCATCCAAGAATAAGATTGGATCATTAAGAAAAAAAATGAGGTACCTAAATGTTTCCATTTATTGAAGTTATAAGTCACCTAATAGTTTTCTTTTGTTTTAACCTCAAGACAGCTAATGGGTATGGGAGCAGTACTAGCACAGTTGGAGTTGATCTTGGAGGTCATCGAGGAGAAAATTCAGTAATGTGCAGCAGTGGCCTATATTTAGCATCTTCCCACTGTTCTAGAGTGTTCCTGTCCTGATAAGACAGGGGAACAAATGTCCAGGAAGGCTATTTAGTGGCATCGTTGATGGAAACTTTCATGGCAATATGGGAAATACAGGCTTTCAGGTGTGAAGAGGCTCTAAAGTGTAAGCACCACATCTCGCCACCCACCTGTTGCAACAAAACACCAGGGATTGAGTAGTTGTCAGAGGTGGCTATGTTTCCCTGTGTCAAGTCATACTTAAGAGAGGTCATAACTCACCCAATGATGGCAACATCAGAGTGATTACACAACTATTTTCTTAAAACTCAACTATTTGGGATTTCTTAGAATGGTATAGTAAAATGTCTTATACCTTATAAGTAATGACATCTTATGAATATAATTCATACCATAGGATAAACATTTTGTTTTTATTTTAGTTACAAAATATAAATGTTTGACTTGATTTTACATTGCATTATTTTGTTTGAAAGGTTTTCTTGCATACCCGTAAATATCTCCCATGCATAGGCTCCTATTTTTTTCTGTCGTTGTTGCTTGTTTAAAAAGGAACCATGCTCAGACTGTAACAAGCAATAGTTTTGTTTTCTTTTTAATTCCATTAATGGGACTGGTGGCAGGAAGAAAACAGGGTCAAAAGAGAGGATGTGAAATTTTTTTGTTGTTGTTTTTCTTACTGTATGCCAGCCATGGAGTCAAGGTGTTAGATAATTTTACATATAATGTCAAGTACCGCAAGTATCATTTTACTTTGCTTACATATAAGTTTAAATAAACAGAAGTATTTAAAATTAAGAAAGAAAGATCAGCAGATCTGGAAGAATGACAAATAAGGTGAAAAGAAGGTAGATGAATTAGTGTATTCTTCACATACACCAAAGTTGACAAAGATCCATCCAAGATGAAATAAAGTCCTTCCTTGATTGAAATCATTTGCTTCTGGGATCTCAAATTATTTTTCTATTTATTAAAACAACCTGAAAGGATTTTCAGTAAACTTATGTTTCAGTGACAATTAGTAGAAAAGGATGGCTGTTTTTTATTCAATTAAATATTTTCTCTGTTTTAAGCCATTTTCTGTCACCACATAGATGTGCAGTTTCATTGTTTTGGGGTATTCATAGTGATGAGCAGAGTACTGGGTAGATTCTAGTGACAAAATAATTATTTATTAGGTCAAAAAAGTGAGCTGTAATAAGGAAAATAAAATCTGAGGGAAAAATAACGTGATGAAGTGGAAAAAGTAAATTATGAATTCACCTTTGAGTGTGCAAATTCCCTTTTGTACTGTTATGAGGTTACACACTGAGATTTGTAACTAGAAAAAATGTGTTTTTCCTTGGCATAACTATTATAAGATAATGAGAGGTTATAAACATAAAAAATAATACTAAACAAATATAAAACTAAATGTAATTTGGAGCATATTTACTATGTTTCTCCTTCTGCATATTACTATTTCCAAAGAGGCCTATATAATAGTTACCCTCATAATATGGATGAAACTTCCATACATGCATTTTATAGGATAAGAAAGAGTAAAGTAGCATTGAATGTTAGTTGCATGTTAAACGCAAGTGAACTATTTCTTCAATCTTAACAGTAATTAAGAAAGATTAAAATTATGTTTTTCAGATTGATGAAGAGAAATTTATATTTCTTTTCCTGACAATGTGATATATGAGTGATTAAATAACATGCAGGTATTAGTTCAATGAGGAAGATCCAGACTTTGAAACCAGTTCTGTTTCAAGGCAGACTTTAAAACAGTATAACCCAACAGTTCTTTGGAGAGAAAAGGTAGTGAGATGCTGAGTGCCAGAGAGAAATGTCAGTCACTGGAGTTGAATTTCAAATACATAGTTTTGGTTCCAGTGATAATTTTAACTTTTTTCATGATTTAGTTCTTTTTCTTTCCTATCCACTGTATATGCTCCTGTAGGAATAGTAGAAATAAAACTCAGCATTGACCGTTCCCTGCCCTTGAACCAAATTATTAAGTTCTGCCTTCATTTATTCCCATTTCAAAGTCAGCCTGGCATTTAATTAATCTGCAATCTGACCTTTACCTTTCCAAAATGTTTAGTCATTCAACTCTACTATTCCACACAGACCTTAAAATCCAGGTACAATTATCCACTTACTTGTCCACAACTGCCTTTTTCCCTTTCCATCTGCCCCTTTATTCCTTTGGCCCTTCCTTGTCTCTGGGGAGCTGTTCCTGCCATGTACATCTGTTGAAATTCTTCCAGAGCTCAAAGGCCATTTAAATCCCACAACCGAAGAGAAGACTGACTTTCTAGATTCCCATAGGGAGTTACTTCTATTTTTGAACAATTCCGAAGTATAGAAATGGAGCTTCATTTATCTTGTGCCTACTTACTCACTTTAACTTCCTCCAAAAGGGAAGATGAGAGCACACTTAACAGTTCTCTATAATAGCTAATACTCAATTATTTGACATAATGAATCTAGTACATATATTTTCATTTTTAAGATGAATTTACCTAAGTCTAAATATTTTATTATTTTTAAAACTATTACACTGCATTTGCTATGGAAAATTATATTTCAGTTATGAAAAGTGAAAATGACAATGTAAGTTTTTTCTTAACTATTTAAAATTTGACACAATCAAATAATTTTTAAAAAGCTTAATTTTACAACTACTTTGTTGAGCTGAAATCTGTTTTATGAACAAAATAATGCTGTCTTCAGTAGTGGTTCTCCAAATCTACCCCTGGTATTCCTAGAATTCCATGAAGTTCTTTTAGGAGCAATTGCAACCCTTACTTACTTTTCCCTGAATCAAGCTGTTCTTCCCTTAAAGTTTTTGAAGAATATAAGATTCTCATCGGGTAGACTATATTTAATGAAACCTATGTTAGACATTTATTGGTTAAAGTTAACTATGACAGCACGGATAGTCCATCAGTTTGTATCTTCACTCTCTTTATAACATTACATTTATTTTTTAAAATTTTGTTAATTTAAATCAATTAATTAGCATATCGTGTATTATTGGTTTCAGAAGGCACTGTTATAGCACACGTAAAATGCTTCTTCTTTTTTAAAGATTTTTTTTTTTATTTATTTGACAGAAAGAGATCACAAGTAGGCAGAGAGGCAGTCAGAGAGAGAGGGGGAAGCAGGCTCCCCGCTGAGAAGAGAGCCTGATGCGGGGCTCGATCACAGCACCCTGGGATCATGACCTGAGCCAAAGGCAGAAGCTTAAATCACTGAGCCACCCAGGCGCCCCAAATGCTTCTTTTAAAGAAAAAAAAAAAAAAAAGAATGACAAAAATTATTTCTAGAGAGTCTTCAGATGATATGAAGAGTATGAGAGCCCAGAGATTCAGACCAAAGCTTTTCTAGCAATTTTAGAGTATATAGGTAAGATTTACTATAGTGTAGTTTAAGAGCATTATTTTCATGCTTTAACCCTTTATTTAGGACTCTTACAAAGTACGAACCTTTGATTCTTATACATAAAAGATGAGATTAATAATATCTTGAATTTTTGTATACATGTAATAGCTCTCCTATCAATAGCTTCCTTTAAAATCTATGCAAGTACAAGATCCCATAACAGAGTTATCATGAAGTACTGAATACTGATAAACAAAATATCCAATTAAACACAATTGTTACAGAGTTTTTCAGTAGATTTACACTTATGAAGTTTAAACAAGAACAAAAATTGATATTAAACTAACTTTTCAAAGGAAAATGATAACTTCTGACATGCTTTTTAATCAACTAACAAATAGGGATAATGATAAATGAATTTCACATGTTCAAAAATGAACCACAGTCGACATTTTAGCCATATGAATTCATATGTTATGTGAAAGTGCTTTGTAACAAATACATTTTAAAGCAGCTTTCTAGTTAAGTTTGAAAAGAGGTTATTGATGGGAAAAGTGGAAGGGAGAAAGAATTGACTGGCTTAGCAGAAATCAAAGTGACAAAAAAAAAAAAAGAAACCACAAGTCAGAAATATTTTTAGCAGACATTTGAAAAATGTGTAAGTGGTGGAAATTGGTATACAGACCAAATTGAATTTTAGTAGAGCTGTTCTTCATTGTGAGGGGAAAACCACATCAAAAAGAGACTGTTAAATCTGTACTTAATAATGTACTGGTGTTCAATTATTTAATCAAAATAGAAACTCCACAACTACACCAGGTTTCTTTAAACATAGGTATTATTTTCAGGATTTTTTCATGCTCTCTTCCTAAGAAAGGGAATCACACGTCCACAGGAAACAGTAGTAAGGATTTGGGGAAAATAAGGTATTTATTGGAAAAGATTTAAGTTGTTCAGCTTGTGAGATCTTTGTTATGCTTAGAGTTGACTGGACAAGAAAAAAAAATACAGGAACTGAATTTTCTCTTTAAAATCATGTAATATATAACTTATATTGTCATCATAAGCAAGAGCAAATATATTATTTTTCTGAAATATATGAAGAGGTGAAGACAAACAAGCAAAATGATAAAATATGAGAGGAAGTGTGTTTCTTTTAAATGAATTCTGGGAAGATATTATCATATAGAAATGCTACAGGTAAGCACAAGTTAAATTGTAGATCTAAATATAGAAGAAAAGTTATATACTAGCAAGGGACTCTAATTTATGTTTAAAACCATCCAAATACCTATCAGTGCTTTCTTCTCATTTTGACCAACCTTATACTTTATGTAAACAAAACTAATTTTACCGATATAGCTATATAGAAAAGTTATACTAACAATTCTTAAGCTAAATTATTTGATTGTTCCTTGATTAAAAATAAAGTGACATAAATCAATTTTGTCTTAGTTAAAATAAGGCATAATTTAAACTTGAGTTGTAAAGTATGGAATTTGTGGTATTATTAATCCCAAATTTAACATTGTATCCTTTTACTTTATAGCAAATAGACTTATATTAGTATTTTTAAAACTGCACAATTCAGGAATGCTCATGTTAGAAATATTTTAAATAAATAACAATTTTATGTGTGTATAAAAATAGTCCCTATTCCATTATTTTCATGGGTAAGACAAAGGTAAATTAAATCATTAGGACTTTGTGTGATGTGCTTACCATCTTTTGGCATAAAATAATTAAGACCCTTAATGATGTCTTAGAATTTTATAGTTACTTTACTTCCAAATAACACTGTGGGAGTTGATTTTGTAACTGACAATATTACAGCAAGAGGATATTAAAATGACTGTTGCCTGTGGTAATGAATGTATATGATGACTAAATTGAGTTTGAAATAGGTTATTGCCTGCAAATATGTAATTTATTATATAATAAATAGAAAAAGTAATCAAAATTATTGAAAGCAGATTCACATTTTATCATAAATTTCAAACAAATCTATTGAAAAAATGTTGACTTTTTGTTCTGATTATTTTATATTCAGTAAAACATATCTGCAGAAATAACAATGGATTTGGATAATGGATTTTTTTCAAACATGAAGAAAAGCACTTTTGAATATTTGCCTTAAGTTTCATAAAAATAAAGTATTTTTAGATGTTTTGACAAACTTCTTGCCATGCTTGTAAGTGTAAGAAAATTTTCTGCTCTTATTAAACACAGGTAAAAAGAATATTTTAAAAGTAAAATAAATGGAAATCACTTGTTTAGTAATTTCTAATTATGATCATGTATTCAAATAAAATTATTCTCTATTCCATCTCATAAATGACTTTAGAAATGATGGTCTAAAAAACAAAGCACACCATTTTACATGGCACAAAAACAGAATGTATTTGCTAAATGTATGCCATAAAATATTTTCATTTACTTAGGTAACTGAAGGAAGTGGATGCATTTCAAAATAAAATGCAATTAGCAGTTCTCAATAAAGCCTCTCATAAGTTCCCATTAAGCATTAAAGTATAGACACATAAAATGTTCGGGTGGGGACTCAAGTCAATTTTCTAATCCATGCACTGTTTTATTTCTTCCAGGACAGATTAAAATAAAAAAAAGGAAAACATTAAATTCACTTCTGCAAATCTAATGCTACCTTGATGCAAAAATAAAAATAACATAAAAATAAATCTAAATTTGAAAACAAAATTGGTGTGTGTAAGACTTTTTTTCCCAATTGGAGAAAAAGATAATCATAATTTTTACATAAGACTTCTTACTTTCTGCAATTCCAGTAGTTTCAAAAAACAATTTTAGGTAAAACAATAAATACTAAATTCTATCATTTATCTTACTTTTGTTGATTCATGTCATTTTAAAAGCATTTACAGTATAAGTTGTAAAAATCATTTATTCATTATTTTACTAAATCAGTTTTTTTCAATTATTCTGAATTACCAAACCAATTTGCCCACGCTATTGGTCAAGTCTTATTCCATTTCTATTATTAAATGTTAATTTTAAAGTTAGGTGTATTAACTATAGGGGAGGTAAATTCAGATTTTATGTGTATCACAGCACCGTAGAGATTCAATTTAATATACTAATTCTGATTTTTTTCTCTAAGAAATTATTAGAAAGCAAATTGAAATATCTTGGGAACAGTGGGGTTTGGGGGGAGGTGTGGAAATAAGTATAATTTTTAATTGAAATATAATTTATAACAGATTCATTTTGGACAAAGAAAAACAAAAAATAAGATACATACAAGGACAGAAAGATAGAGTGAGTGAGCACAAATAATATATTAGCATATAGAGCCAACGTTAACAGTTGGTAACTATGAGTAAAGGGTACATAAGATCATTTGTATTATTGTCTTCCTGACATTTTCTGTACATTTAAAATTATCTCCAAATAAAACTTAAAAATAGGCTTGAATAATTATATGAGACATAGGATGATGAGGAAATAGCTTTTTTAGTGATTGTAAAAAAGATAAATTATCCAGGTTACATATTTAAACGTACATATTTAATGTAAATATTTAAATCTTTTAAATTAAATATTTAAATTAAAAAATTTTTAAGTTGAAAGTATAAGGGTTTTGAAACTTTTCTCCTCTAATGACTAATCTATTTCCTCCTTAATTCTCTATGTTCTCAATTAATTTGGATACTTTTTCTGAATTTTGCTTTATTTTAAACTACACAATGTGAAAGCTGAAAGAGATATAGAACAACTGTCTGATTTTACAGAAGAGGAAATTAGGTCCAGATAAGCAAAATTACTTTTCCTGAGCTCGACTGAGATTTTTTCTGAGAAGCTTAATGTAAAAGGTTAACATTAGCTGTTGATTATGGAGGGATTATGCAGCATCCTTGATATTTTCAATCCTCTTTAAATGAATGTGTTAGACTTGATTATACATCAAGTATCTAAGAAAAAAAAAACAAGATTCATTTTCTTTTCTCTCAGTCAACAATTCAAAATATTTGAATTCAACATTCAAAATAATTAAGTTTCATGTTTCTAATGATTTTAGGTAAAAAATGAATAGCCTTGTTTTCTGTTTAATTTTATTTTACATGAAATCTAAAACTTATTTTATCACCTTAGTTTAATAATCTCTTTTGAAGATTATTTCTTGAAAATGATATTTGATCTCACATATTTGATATAATTAGGATGTGCCATAAACTTCATCTTTTAAGTACATTTCCTATCATACAGTTTGGTCTTTAAATATTATGATCTTTAAAATTCCAATTTTGTTTCTTTAAGAATTTCCTAAAATATGTATGTTAAGAACAAAAGGAATTTCAGTCTAACAGAATATTGTGAATGTTAATATCTTAATTGTTAATTCAAATAAATGAGCTTTTTATTGGTAAATATACTCATATTTTGTACCTATATTATATAAATTATAGTTGATTTTTAATTTTGAGTGATGGTGATTTCCAGATCAACTTAATAGAAAATTTGAATTTTATTTATCTGAATATTTCATATGTTCCTTAGATAATTCTTTTATAGAAGTGCTCACTAAATTGGCCTTGAAAGAATTAATGGAGTTTAATTTTCCTTAGGAGTTTATTCTGGTTATGAAAGTCTGATTAAGTGTTTAAGAATAAAATAAATCAAGTAGATAGTCTAGTCTTTTATAATTCTTGTGAATTACCCACCTGTGGACTGTCAGCTTTATAATAAATAGTTCCTTCCAAATTTTAAAACATAAAATTATTACCATCCAGGAAATGCCAATGCAATAAAAATAAAATTTTAATTATTTTAATGTTTTAAATGTGCTTTCAATTAAAACCTGAGAGTTAATAGTTGGCAAAATAATGGGCAATGAACAAATGTAATATATAATGGTGGAAATTAAAGTAATAATTTACATTATATGCTGGTTACCAAGTTTTTACACAAAAAGCTTGTGAAGGTATTTTGACTTTATACAAAAAACTTATAAAAATACTTAAGTCTTTGTTGTGGACTGAATGTTTGTGCTCTCCTGCTACAAATTCATATGTTGAAACCCTATTATTCAATGTGATGCTATTTGGAGATTTGGCCTTTGAGAAGTAATTAGGGTTAGATTAGGTCATGAAGCTAAGGTCCTCATGATAAGACTGATGATCTTAAAAAGGAGAAAGATACTTCTCTCCTTCTGCACACAGCACTGAGAAAAGGCCATGTGAGAATGTAAAGAAAAGTTTCTGTCTACAAGCCAGAGTGAGAACTTTCACCAGGAGCCAAATCAGCTGGCACCTTGACCTTAGACTTCCCATCCTCTAGGACCGTGAGGGAAAAAAATCTTGTTTAAGTCACCCAAATTATACCAAAGTCTATAGTATTTTGTTGTGACAAAACAAGCCAACTAAGATAATCTTAGACAAAAGTCTTGTTAAAATAGTTTGCCTTAAGTTAAAATAACGATTTCATGTAACACTTTAATCTTCTTTACCCACTTTTATGCACAAAGAATTCTTAAAATGTTAGGTTAGCAAGAAATCAGTTACATTCTGATGTAAATAGATATGTAGACATATTTTTACGTCTCTCTATATGTATGTATATATACACACACTAATCTTATCTGGGATCATTAATTGTTCATTGATTTATCCTCAAATATTCATTAAGGGCCTAAACAGGCACTGAAGTTTAAGCAAATAAATCAAAATAGCTACTTTCCCCTAAAGGAAAAGAGAATGAGCACAACCAAGTAGATTGATCACATGGTGATACATTCTAGGAAGAAAAAGCAAGGAGGTGGTGAACTAGAGAAAGGTTTTGAGGAAGGAGAGGCAACCTTAAAGACTGATCAGGAAAACGATCTATAAAACAGTCATATTTAGACTGAAGCTTGACTGATAAAAAGTCATGTGACTATCAGGGGAAATTATTTTGCGTGATGGGGAAATACCAAGCCCTAAGGCCTCAAAGAGTTTCCACTACCTGTATTTGTAGAGACTTTCAAACATTTTGATCTTGTATTGGTATTTGTTGTTTTAAAAAATACAATAACATTTCTTAAGCAATGTTAAACTTTAATTCAGATTACCTTATTTAGTCATTACATTCATGCAAGGTAATTAAATTCTTGTTTCTTTTAAAGATGAAGATTCCTCAATTACTGTGCCAGGATTACTACCACGTGGCCGGCTTTCTCTACTGAGATCACTCTCTCCACACACTCTATTAAAGCAAAGTATACACAACTTTCACTTTTTAAGAAAATAAATTTGTTAATTTCATTGTGAGAATTTGATTAAACCTTATGATATAACAAAAGATTTCCTAGGGCACTGAACAAAAATATATCAGTCACTCACCATCTTCTTATACCTCTTCAAGTATATCCATTATATAGTTAACATTCACACAAAATAGTTCAACAAGTTGTTTTGGACAAGATGGCCATTAATATAACATTTTTCTTTTTTCCTCTAAGGTTTTATATATTTATTTATTTGAGAGAGAGAAACGGAGAGAGATAGCGGGGGGAGGGGCAAAGGGAGAGGGAAAGGGGAAGAATCTCAAATAGACTCCACTCCCCAAACAGAGCTTGACACAGGGCACGAACCCATGACCCTAAGATCATGACCTGAGCTGAAATCAAAAGTCAGATGCTTAACCAACTGAGCCACCTAAGCACCCGTAACATTTTTCTTTTGTACCTGAAATTGTTTTTAAAATGAAATAATTGTTTTGTTTTGATGAAGCTACCATATTATCCAATTGAAGAAAACTTCCTAAAACTAAGTGTGTTTTGTTGTAATAAGGCAGAAATATTTCTCGCATCCAAGTACTAACCAGGCCTGACCCTGCTTAGCTTCCGAGATCAAGGCAGAAATATTTCTATGACATTTTCTGAGAAAGCATCCCGAAAAAAGTGCTAGAAAGATGTAAGTTATTATTACTAATAGTAGCAGGGGATTCCTGCTACTTATGATGATCTATAAATTATAACTCACATAGGACTTACTTACCTAAATTTGTATTCAAATGAATAGCATATATATTAATAATTGTAGCTTTGAAAACCTCAGCTATTCTTGATTTCAATAGTCATTAAAAATACTTTCATGAAATGGATAATTTTTTTAAAAAAGTATAAAAAACCTAGATCCTATTTTTCGAGATAAAACCAAGACAATTGTATCCACAAAAATATTCCTGAATATTTCGTTTTCTTAATGGTACATAGTTTAACCTGATTAATATATAACTACATAATGTAATCTTGAGAACTACCTGTAATTCTGTTGTCAGGTATGAGTTTTTAATAATTTGTAATTTACATCAGACAACACTTTACAGATCTTAAAGAAATTTCCCAAACATAATCTTCGTTTCTCACAATAATCCTTTAAAATGGGGAAGGTAGACATTCAAACTGAAGTATATTAAACTGTCAGTGATGGGACTTTCCATGTTTTCTTTTACCAGATAGGACAGTAAGAAAGCGAATATAAGTACCCAAAAAATAACTCAAAGTTTCCTAAACTCTTGTAACATTCCAGATTTAGCTTTTGTATAAACCATTGTCATTTAAGTCTAAGAAACTACCTTATTCTTTCCAGGGTCAGAAGGGAAGAGCCTATGCAACTCCTCAGCTTTGAAGAGGGTAAAGTAGATAGTTTATTTTCACTTCTTTAAACAGTTAAACACCTTATTTTATCCTCTTTTGAAGAAGCTCTAGTTGTTATATCTGAATATCAGATTCAAGGTCCGTATAACATAGCAGCAACACACACCTAGCGAGAAACCGCTCCAAACCTCAGGCGTGCACGATGCCTGAATCGCCACAAAACGTCTGCCAATTCTCACAAGATTTCTGCCCCAAAAATGTTATTACTTTTCCTTTCAAATAGATTCCTAAACACAAGAGAAATGTATTAGGTGAATTTTAAAATGAAGATTAAATTGATTTTTGATCAGTGAATGAAACCATTCTAGAATTTTTTTTTTAAAGATGTATTTATTTATTTGTTTGACAGACAGAGATCACAAGTAGGCAGAGAGGCAGGCAGAGAGAGGGGAGGAAGCAGGCTTCCTGCCGAGCAGAGAGCCCGATGTGGGGCTCGATCCCAGAACCCTGGGATCATGACCTGAGCCAAAGGCAGAGGCTTTAACCCACTGAGCCACCCAGGCACCCAGAACCATTCTAGAATTTTTAATACTAGTCTCCTTAGACCGAATATTAGAGAACATTTTTCTTGCTTTTCTCAAAATAGTTTTCTTGAGCTTTCGGAGCACATTCTTATTTTAAATTTATTTTTTGATATGGCATTAGTTTAGAATTACTTGAGAAATCACACAATGCTTACTTGCAGACAGATTACTATTTATAAGAATATAAGTTCCATGAGTATAGAGTGCATCAGTTTAAAATCATATCCTTAATCTTGGACACATTACTTAAACTTCCTATTTCAATTTTCTTCATAAATTTGGGATAATCATACCCACCTTATGGTATTTTTGTGAAAATTAGGGTGCCTGGGTTGCTCAGTTAAAATAACATAAAGCTGGTACAGCATTAGTTAATATGTGTAAAATATCTTGACTTATTTCATAAGTTCATAGCAGTGCTAATGCATATCATTACCACAGAATATATTGATTTCATGTTGATTTTCAACATAAAGTTGCATTTTGTATTCTATATCTGGATTTGCCTGTGAATTTGATAAAGTAATTTTATCATTTATAAAAGCATACAGGTAATACATAAAGAAACATTCTGTTGCATCTTGACACTCTCAAGAGACACAACAACATCCCATAATAACACTCAACACTTGTGTAGAACTAAAGGAAGAATATGAAAATATTACTTTCAAATATTCTGTGTATTTATTCACATAGGAACTCTTTAATCCAAATCATAACTGAACCATTGGTGTAGGTGGACTAATGGACGTGTTTAAATTGTTATCAAATTAGCTTGAACAATTTCCTATGACAAGCATTTGTAACATTCAATAATCTGTGGAGATAATTTCAGTTTGATATTCTATTTTGATTTCAGAAGTTCCCATATTCCCCTCAAACTTGTCAGGAAAATCTTGACTCTCCTAGAGTATGCTTCAAACTTTCATTAAAAGTTTTGTTTCAAATTTAGCTTTATTCTGACAAGTCCTGCTCAGAGGGTCTGCCTGTCCACAGAGGGATTTGTTGACTTCTTTGAGTAGACTTGTGACTTCTAAGCTCATATTAGCCTGTCAATTCCTACATTTTCCTCAGTGACTCTGAGTTTGAGGTACCAGTGAAACATAATTTTTGTTTTTTGTTTTTTGTTTTTTTTCTCACATCCTGAAATCTTTGGGATCTCCCAAGAACAAAGGTGAGAATTGAAAAGTTTAGAATAGATGATAATGCATATTATCTCAAAGGATCCATCCTAAGGTCTCCAAGGACTGAATCCTGAATTCATCTCAATAAAAAATGAGCAAATCCAAGCCACTGCCCCATATTTATATCATTATTTTTCAATACATGCATCCAAAAATATATTCTAGATCATGTCTCCCGATTATTCAATCAATAAGTGAGAATCAAAGTTTCATAATTGTTATAAGTCACTCTAAAATGTACATCTTCTTGATTTCCCTTACTATATCATGGGATTTTTCTATTCTGAATAAATCTCAGTTAAAATATTTTTCCTTGCATATTATTTTTAATTATTGGGAAAATTAATACTTTTGTTTTCAAAATACAATGTACCTAAGTGAAATTTCAAAAAATCAATGGCATATAAAGATACTAAAGACTTGAACTCTTGATTCTTTTTGAGTTTCATTCAACCCTGAAAGTCCAGTTTGTCTTGAATATATACAATACTTTTTAATTGTTAAAGTCTATTGCTAGTATATCCCTAGCATACCACTTTTGACTGCAGCATTTTAAGCAAGTTATGCTTTGGCAGGAAGAAAACAAACACAGCTTTACCCAATCTATTTAGCCAAGGATTAAAAAATAAATAAAGGTGGTGTGGTGATGACATAGAAAAGATTTATTAATTATTGAAGCAGCTTCTCTTTGGCAGCCACATCTCCTAAATACATTCACAGCTGTTGCTGATCTTTACAGAGAGAACTTGTCAGAGTAGCAAAACAACACAACTTTTGTTACACTCTGTCATCGAGGCTTAGAACATTATATCATAAGAAATGACATTCATAGTGTATGTTCCTTTCCCTTCAGTATTTATAAACATCAGGCATTCCTGTATCTGAAACCAATGTAATACCAACAAGGTTACCTGTTCAACCAGAGAGAGAAAACAAAGTCTCCAGGTGTCACAAGAAAATATCTCTGTCTCCTTCTTTCTAGTAACCCAGAAAGACATTCTCTTTCAGGCCATGACATGATGCTGGTTTGATTTTCTTTTACATGGGGGGGAATTGACACTGACTTTTTTCTGGAAACTTGGRTCACATATTTATTCTTCTGTCCATACCAATAACCTCCCTATAAAAAAGATCAAGTAGATATGATTATCATTTCAAGAGTGGGAAACTGAATTCCAGAGATATAAAGTAATACGGTTGAGGCTACAGAACTAGTTATAGATACAGCCAAAAAGTCCCTGATGAGAGCCCAGATGGCTTTTCACTACTCCAGACTATATTTTTATTAAGAAATCATAGCTACATAAACATTTCCAAGAATTGTGACACTGGCAAAAGCCTATTTAGAAATAAAAGTCCAAAGTTCATAAAAATATAAAGTGCCAGCAGGTAGCCACTATTGTTTACATAGTGTTTGTTCAGTAAGATGAAGAGAAAAACTATTTTCAGATATTCTTTTAATTATAATTATAAAATCAAACTCCTAAATTTTCTGAATCATTGATTTTTCATAGGTTTAGGGCTGGTACAGGAAAACCCTATGTTAAAGGGACCCAGAACTTTGCCTACAACCAGAACTCAAACCAGAGAAATAATAGTTACAGCACAACAAGATGGCAGAGGTTAGCAGCAGTACTCAGGAAAGAAGCAAAGCAAAGTTTTTCTCTTCTGACTAACTTCACTGTTACATTTTTTTTTACCTTCTGAATTCCTCAGAGACATTGATTTAGCAATTACCCCTTTCTACAGAGTATCTGGAACTTCCGTCTTTTCCCACTAGTAGTAAACTAGGCCTTCACCCGGTAATAAATATTTTCAAATGTCCTTCCTAATATATACAATAGGGAATAGGAGGGAGGAGAGATGGGTAGGGAAAAAGAATGAACAAAGGAGGGCCCCCAAGAAACCTTTAACCAATTTCATGTCCCATTTGAACTATTCATTTTTTTCTCCCTTTCCCAACCGAACAAAATCTCTTGAAATAATCGTCTTTTTTCACGGAGTCTTCTACCGCCTCCAGATCACTACTGAACCTTGGTTTTTCACACTCGTCCATCCCATGAAATTGTCTCCAATGTCCTAAGTACTCTATTGTAGCATACAAACAAATCCTTCTGCTCTTTGACTTCTCCAAATTATGCTGATGATTTGCTGGTTGGAGCTAACTTGTAATCTGGGTTTATTCCAGTCTGCGTTTCCGCTTGGATTTTTGATGTTATTTACAGTCTACTGGTGAGATGTACTTACATGAGTTTAGAAGGTAGAAGCGGTAGAAGGTAGAAGGTAGAGGCATGGGTTTTTGGCAACAGCGGGTATTGGCAGAGACCAGTCGGACTCCATGTTCCCCTGCCAGTCAGCAGCTGTAGGGCCGTGTAGCAGCTGTACCGCAGCAGATATTTTCTTTAGAAAAAGTCTAGGTATCGGCAGCCACGTCCTGGTATCATGCATGCCAATCGCAATGGCATGACTTAAAGACCTACTGGCAGCCCTGTCTGACTTCTCTTCCTTCAGCTCAGCCAGTAAGTTTGTAAGCACTCTGTTGCTTCTATTGCATTCCTTTTGGATGGAAATAGATAGAGTGACTTCTCTTCTCAACTCTAAACTGATTATACAGTATTCTAGGGAAGATGCTTTAGTGGTTCTAGGGAATATTCTTTAGTGACAGAGATTTGAGATTAGTTTCTTATCTATTTTTATCTTTATAAACCTGATATAACAAAATATAAGATGCATGTTTCAATCTTGCAAATTATATTTTATATATATATTATATGCAGATTATAGTATAAATTGAATATTTCTCAACATTATTAGATTGCTTATATAAAATTTAGAGGACTGGTGGAACAGGGAATCTGATAATAAGAATGTGATCTTTGGTGGATTCTAAGTCTCTTGATCTCACAAATGCCACCCAAGCTTCTTGGCAAGCAGAAACAGCCTTCCCTTTCAGTTGGAGAAAGTTAGCCCTCCCGTCTTTGAAGACCTTATAATGATCTCATATTGATTATGATTGACCATAGTCTTAAATAGATTAACAGTTCACTAGAGCTCTAATATATACATCTATACATCTTGTAAACAAAGACTTGTACTACATCATTAGAGTGAAGACTCTGAGCCTCTCAACCAGGCCCCAATTGGATCTACTTTTTATTTCCAGAAGCCCTGCAAATAGAGGGGGCCCAGCTCCCTAGGTAAGGATTCTATGATGCTACTAAAATATTACACTGTAAATCTTTTTTTTTTAAATTTTTACAACTTACCTCCAAAGAGATTCACAATCATTTATCTAGGATATTGTGTACCAGGAAAGGAAAATATTTAGATTTTTCTGAAAATTCATTCTCTGGCTTTAAACTGTTGCTAATCACAGGAGACAGAAAAAGAGACAGAGAGAGGTGGCATAGATAGTTAACCCTCACCAAATGTTCACATTCTTCTTTCTGTTTCAGAGCTTCAGGTTTAGGTAGATGTTATCTGACTAGTTCTGTCTAATAGAACCAATATGCCCCCCCCCCTTTTTCTGCCACAACATCCTTGGAGACTCAATTACCGAGTTTCAGAACTTCAAGATGGCAGATAATCGCCTGTATAAAATCTGTCTGTGATATAAACAAGACATAAGTAATTATCATGTTAAGTCACCGACATCTTAAGACTTAATGTTAACAGCACTGCCATTTCTATAAGAACAAGTACAGAACTTGCTAGCCTTGGTGTGTGATTGTGACTAAAAATAACGGCCAAAATAACCCCCTAACATCTGTGCTGTTGGCATGGTGACAGGTGATGGATACTGAGGAGAGTAGCAGAGGCAGTGGAAAATGACATCTAAGGTTGGATCTGGTGTATGCTACAGCAAGCCATTTAGTAAAGTACTACCTGGGTTAAGTTTTAAGGCAAATTTTTGCCTACTAAACTTGTAGCTCCAGTAAAGGAAAGGGTGAAGAAAAAATTCATTGACTGTGGTGGTTGGGGAGGCCTGTTTTTTACAAATTATTACAAGAAAGACTTGACAGAGGAAAAGTTGGCTGGGCTCCAAGGCAGAAATGAAAGTGACCTTACTGCTAGATTACAATAGTAAGAAATGGGATTTCAAAGACTTTGATCAATTAAGGCACAGTAAAATTTTCTTGTTAATGATAAGTTTGGGTGTAGCCGCCCTATTGTTCCAGACAGACAAAAGCAAGTTGCGTTTAAGTTGAAAAAAAAGAAAAGAAAAGAAAAAAGAGAGATAGGGTTAAAAAAGCAGAAAAAATAATGTGGAGAACTATCTCACTGAAGTGGTTATTGATATGTGGAAATGACTCAAAATAAATATCAAGAGCTTCAAAAAATTTTTCAGGGTATATATTTCCAAAGAAACCATAGCTTTTACTAAAGAATTCTGAATTTCTGAGTTTTAAAACAACTCTTTTGGTATCTCAAATTTCAAGAGTAGTAAATGACTTGTATTCCTAAACTGGAGGACAGTTAGAGCTGAAAAGTAGAATACATTTAATTATAAGAGTGGATGAACTTCAGGGAAGAAGGCTGTCATCTTTGTCAAAATCAGGACCATAATAAGGACTCAGTGGAACCCTGACTTTTAGGATGGGAACGTCTGCTTGAAAATTTGAAAGATTCCCTTGAACTCTGTGCCTGAAACATTGATCTAGCTCCCAATCCCCTCCCTGTTTGTTAAATATGAAGCCTTCTCCCTTGCTTGAAGCTTGAGAAATATTCAGATACGACTGGTACCTTTTAGGACATTGCTTGTCCTCCTTAACATTTGCCTCCGTTTCCTCTCCAGGCCACCCGACCTATAACTTAGTGTCAACTCTCAATGTGACTCAACCTGGGAAATGCTCCAGTTAGGCTGACTGAGCCCTGATAAATAACAGATCTGAGCATTTTCTCCTGAATATCAAATCAGTATATATTGCTGTTTACTTGAGTTCTCCACTTTCATATCCCAAAGATGCTCACATTCAGTACACCTGAAATTTAATTCATTTTCCCCTTAATGCCCTCCTTAGGAATACTGATGAGAACATAGGAGAGTTTGTTCTACTTCATTACAGTTTAGTTAGGATTTCACCAGTTATTGACACTCAACATACCATTTTCATAGAAAGGTCTCTAAACCCAGACAACCTGAATTCAAATCCCAGATTCCATGCCTTTTAATCTGTTTTATCTATTTAATAACTTTATTGTGAAAATTAAATATAAATGTATATAAGTGCTTATAACTTTGCGTCAAACATAGTAAGTATTCAGAAATGTTAACCATGTTTGCTATTATTTAAAATAGGAACTGAAATCTATCAGAGCATTAGTTGTCATTATTTATAGTTTACAGGATATTTAATCAAGCTTTAGTTAGTTACATTATAAACTGAAATTAACAAACACATTAATTAATGGTGAAAGGATTAAAGCATCTCCCTTAAATCAGTAAGACTATTAAAATGTGTGTTAATATCGTTACTATTAAAACATTTCTGTAAAAAAATTCTTGATCTTGAGGGATGCCTGGTTGGTTCAGTTAGTTAGGCATCTGCCTTTGGTTCAGGTCATGATCCCAGAGTCCTGAGATCGAGCCCAAGCTCACCATCGAACTCCCAGTTCAATGGGAACCTGCTTCTCCCTCTTGCTCTGCCTGTAGCTCTCCCTGCTTGTGTACGTTCTCTAACGCTCTCTGTCAAATGAATAGATAAAAATCTTAAAAAAAAAATGTGACCCTAAAATAAATAATGCAAGGGGATGAAAGAGGCCCATATTGGGGAAAGAAAAGATAAAAAGTTGTAGATCATGGGATCAATCATTCATCTAAAATAAATAAAACATAAAAATAGCTGGAAAATGAGAAAAGTGAGAATATAATAAATGAGTAAAATAAGGTAATTAATTACATATTTTAAAAATAAATTTTCAGGGGCACCTTAGTGGCTCAGTCAGTTGTGACCAGCTCTTGATTTCAGCTCAGGTCTCAATGGTGGGGTCATGGGATTGGGCCCACGTAGGCTCCATGCTCAACAGGGAGTCTGCTTGAGATCCTCCCCCTTCCTTAGTCCTGCCCCCTGCTCACTTTCTCTCTCTCCCTCGAAATAAATAATAAATAAATAAATAAATAAATAAAATGTTTAAAAAAACTGTTTCATATATTCAAAGAATGTCTAGGTAGGAGAACAGAAGGGGAACTCCTCTGTTCAAAAGAACATCACTAAATGTGGTCAGCATAGACCTAAAAGTTATATTTCTAAAATATGCAAAAGCAACTCTAAAACCCTAGTGACATTTATATGCCATGTTCCTGAAGGGGAAAACAATTTTTTAAAGGAGCTTATTTTTTTAAAGGTTTTTATTTATTTATTTAGAGACAGAAACAGAAAAAGAGAAAGAGAGTGTGTACATGAACAGGGAAAGACACAAAAGGTGAGGGAGACAGATAATCTCAAGCAGACTCTTCACTGAATGTAGAGCCCCATGTGGGGTTTGATCTCACAACACTGACACATGATTTGAACTGAAATCAAAAGTCGAGGCTTAACTGACTGAGCCACCCAGGTGTCCTAAAGCAGTGTATTTTTTATTTTTATTTTATAAATGTAATTTAATTCCAGTCAAAACCCTCAAGAGATTTTCTGGGCACTTAGTGAAATTATTCTAAAGTTAATCTATAAAAGTAAATGGATATACATAGATTCATAAGATTTCTAAATTATACAGAGGAGAATTGATTCACTTTAAATAGAACATAATAAATGTTACAGGCTTCAAAGCAGTATGATTCATGTACAAGAAGTTATTTTATTTGAGTAGAAAGAGCAGATGTTTTTGTAAAAGATTAATTTTAATAAATTAAAGTAAATTAATTTAATCAAATTAAGTAAATTAACGACTATTAATTTACTATAAAGAAAAAATCAAAAACTATATAATACATTTTAGTAAAATATGTTAACATTTATGTAATCCTTATTTAGTAAATGACTTCCAAAGAATAACACTGAGAGTATAAACTAAGAATAAAATTGATAATTTTAAGAATATATTAAAATTAATTGTTATATGTAATACAAATCATGTTAGGTAACATATTATCTACAGCTTATACTTCAGTGTATTTCCCAATTACATACCCATATACACAAAGCTAAGATAAAAATATTAATGAAACAGAACTGGAAAAATATAAGGAAATAGCTATTACTCAGTAGTACTTACAGAAGTTATCAGTTATGAAAAATTTTGATAACATGTTGGATAACCTAAATATACAAAAGTCTTTAGAACTCTAAAGGACAAACTGCATTTAAAAATTACTACTTACGGGCGCCTGGGTGGCTCAGTGGGTTAAGCCTCTGCCTTCGGCTCAGGTCATGATATCAGGGTCCTGGGATCGATGCCTGCATGGGGCTCTCTGCTCAGCGGGGAGCCTGCTTTCTCCTCTCTCTCTCTATGCCTGCCTCTCTGCATACTTGTGATCTCTCTCTCTGTTTCAAATAAATAAAATCTTTAAAAAAAAAATTACTACTTACTCCTGAAATTGAATAGTAATCTGTTTTTGAAAATGATTGTGTAGAACTACCTTTAAAGATAAAAGGTACTTTTACATTATACTGCTAAATAACAATTACATTGTAGTAAACAATGGACATAGTATAACCCTGGTTTTTGTGGGAAAAATATATGCATGTACAGAGAAGTCTAAAAACACCTTTCA
The DNA here is from genome assembly GCF_010015895.1 of Lontra canadensis. Lineage (NCBI taxonomy): Eukaryota > Metazoa > Chordata > Mammalia > Carnivora > Mustelidae > Lontra > Lontra canadensis. The sequence goes on from NW_022631040.1 coordinate 5,164,463, forward strand.
CAGGAAGTCTAAACTTATTTATTTCTGGTAGTGAAATTACCATAACTTATTTTACCCTTTTTTTTTAAATCTCTGTCTTTCCTAATTTGTTTTGCATATTGGATCCATTTTGTATGGATTAAAATAAACAAAATTCTATAATAATAACTTTTTTTCATTTTATAGTATTTCTTCTGTCATTCTTACATTCTTACATCTTATATGATTACTGTAAATTCTTAAATCTCTCCATTGTATTATAAATTCCTTGCTGACACAATACCTCTACTATTATTATTATAGAAAATTTTCATAAATTGGGCACATTGAAGTTTGTGGTAAAAATTATGGCTTCCAGTGTAAGAAGCAGCTCTTTTATATTTTTAAGATGACTTACTTCTGCTTGAATATAACATAATTCACCTGAGCAGAAACTTAGCATTAAATATAATGCTATATATTGGGGCACCTGGGTGGCTCAGCGGGTTAAAGCCTCTGCCTTCGGCTCAGGTCATGATCGCAGGGTCCTGGGATCGAGCCCCACCTCAGACTCTCTGCTTGGTAGGGATCCTGCTTCCTCCTCTCTCTCTGCTTGCCTCTCTGCCTTCTTGCGATCTCTGTCTGTCAAATACATAAATAAAATCTTTAAAAAATATATATATATATATATATATGTAATGCTATTTATATATCTTTATGTGGTTATTTTATAGAAAAGTTCAGGGGGAATTTTTGTAAGTAACTCAACACATAGCTATCTATGAAATCAGTGACTTCCAGGCAGCTGATTACATACTTCAATGTTGTGCTAAATTACAGAATGGGATGATGATCATCATAAGAAATGTGAACTCCATGAGGATAGAATATAGTTCTCATTAATCTGTGTGTTTCTGTAACCTAGTACATGCCTAACACACAGTTAGCATGTATTAATTATTTGTTGAGGAAGTAAATGATTTCATGTTTTGTAGGAAACATGTAGTCATGGTTTATCTATAGTAATGACTGGTGCTTCAAATTAATGTTTCATTTTCAGAAAAGACATAATTAGGATATTTAGTATGAAATTAGGAAAAATGTTTATTTTTTCTTTAAAAGACTGATATCCTTACAACACAAGAAGCAACAGGTGCTGGTAAGGATGAGGAGAAAGGGGAGTCTTCTTGCAATTTAATGGGAATCCAAACTGGTGCAGCCACTCTGGAAAACAGCATGGAGGTTCCTCAAAAATTAAAAATAGAACTATTGTACAATCCAGTAATTACACTAGCAGGTATTTACCCAAAGAATACAAAAGTACTAATTCAAAAGTATACATGTACTCTGATGTTAATAACAGCATCATCTACAACAACCAAATTATGGAGGCAACCGAGTGTCTATTGACTGATAGGTAGATAAAGAGGTGTTCTATACATACAATGGAATATTATTTAGCCATAAAAAGGAATTAAATCTTGTTATTTGCCATGTCATGTGGAGCTGGAGAGTATTATGCTAAGTGAAATGAGTCAGTAAGGGAAAGAAAAAATACCATATGATTTCAGTCATGTGTAGAAATTAAGAAACAAACACATGAGCAAAGGGAAGGGAAAAGAAAGAGAGATGCAAACCAAGAAACAGACTCCTAACTATAGAGAACAAACTGATGGTTTCCAGAGGGGAGGTGGGTGGGGGGATGGATGAAATAGGTGATGGAGATCAAGGAAGGGACCTATGATGAGCACTGGGTGCTGTATGAAGGTGTTGAGTCACTATACTGTACATCTACCCTGTATGTTAAATAACTGGGATTCAAATTAAAACAAAAAAGTTGATATTTTTATTAACCATGCAAAAACACCCCACAGTTCTATTGACTAGAAGAATTTCTAAAAAAAACAACCACAAAAATTATTCCAGTAAATTTAAAGAGAGTCTCTCTGAGAATACTCTAAATGCTCTTGTTAGAAATACCACATAGATCCTCCCCAAATTAACTATCTTCAGTGGTTTTCTATCTGTGGTAAATTCAACCTATATTATACAATATCCAGGCATGTCACTGACAGAATTTGAACTTTAGGTATGTAAGTAATGCACATCTCAATCCCAGATTATGAAGGACATCTGATCTTACTTTGTGGGGGTTAAGTATTTTTTTCTCCCATTGCAATATTTTATTTTATTTTTTTAAAGATTCTATTCATCTAGGGGAGCCTGGGTGGCTCAGTGGGTTAAAGCCTCTGCTTTCGACTCAGGTCATGATCCCAGGGTCCTGGGACCGAGCCCCACATCGGGCTCTCTGCTCAGCAGGGAGCCTGCTTCCCCCTCTCTCTCTGCCTGCCTCTCTGCCTACTTGTGATCTCTCTCTGTCAAATAAATAAATAAAATCTTTAATTAAAAAAAAGATTCTATTCATTTATTTGACAGACAGAAATCACAAGTAGGCAGAGAGGCAGGCAGGGCAAGGGGAGCAGGCTCCCTGCTGAGCAGAGAGCCGGATGCAGGGCTCAGTCCCTGGACTCGGATCATGAACTGAGCTAAAGGCAGAGGCTTAACCCACTGAGCCAACCAGGAGCCCCTCTCCCATTGCAATATTTTAAAATGCTCTTTTACTTTACTTCTCCATCACTTCTATTATATATTCAAATGCGTTCTGTAATTAGCAGTGGGTAGGTTTGTTATAGAAAACAATAAAAAGTCATTATTTTAGGGTGCCTGGGTGGCACAGTCTTTAAGTGTCTGCCTTCAGCTCAGGTCATGATCCTAGGGTCCTGGGATGGAGCTCCACATCGGGCCCCCCACTCAGTGGGAGGCCTGCTTCTCTCTGTCCCACTCCCCCTCCTTGTATTCCCTCTCTTGCTGCCTCCATCTTTCTGTCAAATAAATAAAGAAAATCTTTTTTAAAAAGTTACTATTTTAATAGAACTTTTGTACAGTGGATAGTGCTGGTATTGTCTTCTGTCACTTCCATCTGCCTTGGACCATTAGCCCAGGTCAGAGCTCCTCCACCAGCCTCTGTGTGCTTCTCAGTTAAGAGTTTGCATTTATAAATTTCTTCACATGAATGCCCTTGAGCACTGGAGCTGCCTGTGGATGAAAAGCCAGAAATAATTGGGATTTTTTTTTTTCCCCATCTTCATCCCCCCAGAGTGGTTGCAACCAAACCCTGACAGATTTGGAATTGTAAAACCGAGCTCCTTTGCCTCTAGACAGATAAACTCTGGAGTTTACTCTCCAGAGCTTCCTGAGGGATTAAGCTGAGCCTGGACTTAATCTGAAATCCCAACCTGATTTTGCATTTTCTCTTCCTGATTAGAGTAGTGCAGTGTTTAAATATAAAAATACGTAAAACTTTATTTACACAAAATAAATCTATACTACACATTTAATCTAAATTTTTTTTCCTAAAGATCCTTTTAATCGAATCTTTTTGGCAAGATTTTGTTACAGTTTTCTCATGATTTAATAATAAAGACTATATTTATAAGTAGCTCCATATCCTACTGGGTCTTGCCTAAATCTTCAGAGCATGCAGAGCTTATGATTATTAATATGTCTTCGGACTTTTTTCTTATTTTTCATTCACATTACAACTCTTATGTACAAATAAAATGCTTGCTCTAAAGTCAGTAGCCAATATGGTTATGCTGAAGAGATATGGTTTAACTTAAATATTCTTGTTTTGAAGTAAGTGTTCATTTTCACCCTCATTATTTTGGAGAAATATAAAAAATCTCTTTTTACTGTTTGCTTTTCTCTCTCTTTCAACTAGATTGGACAGATTTATTTCTTGTTCTTTTCACATTAAATAACCACACTAGTCAGCATGTTCAGATGTTTTTAGTCTCATCAATTTAAGTTCTGTTGCTTTACACATCTGAAAACTGTACATGTAGTATGGAAACTAACAGAAACTTGAAAATCAGTGGTAAGTAGTTAAGTAAAAGTTTTACTCTGTAAAAAGGGAGACTCTATCTCTTTGATGGTTGTTTTGAGAATTTGGCAAATACTTACAAGTAACTAGTAGAAGCAAAAAGCCTACAACTTCTAAAGTTTTTCCTTCTCTAACATTAAATATCACCAAAACATTTTAACAGTGAAGTGTCTTTCATGTGGGATCTTGATCCTACATAGTAACAGGGAACCTCCATTACCTAAAATTCTGCAGAAATTAGCTAAGGAGATTATAGACCTGTCCAATATTATGGTTCAGAAAGCAGAATGTAGAATTTGTGCCTACCATCATCCAAAGGACTAGGAGTGAATTGCATAATCTTTCTGTCCAGAATTTCCCTCAAATTTCTATAGAAATAACAATTCATAGAGTTTCTATAAGCATATGTTCATGTTCTACAGTTTGTTCCTCCACACCCACTAGAATATAAGAGGACTTCTGCAGGTATAAACTGGGAAAAATTAGGAAGATGTTAGCCAATCATGCATATGTATGTCTATACTTGCCCTTATTTTTTACTTATCCCAGAATTTTTATTGAATGCATGCTATATTTAGGTACTCACTCTCTAGGAACTGCGGACTTTATATGGCCTATATGAATTCTTGTGGCCTATATCCTAATGAGTGAGCAGAAAAATTAAAGAAAAAAAAAAGAGACATCTGTAGAGTAATAAATTAAAATTTTGACTAGTGTGAGAATACTGTTATATTTACAGAACAAGGAAGACAGGCTGACATACTTAGGATACTCAGTGAATGTTTCTTCAAATTAGTATCATTTAAATGGTGATCTGAAAGATGATTGTGGGTAGCTTCAGTGGAAGTACACAGACAGAAGAGTATGTGCAAAGGTTCTGAGGCAAGGAAATTTCAAGGATGACTAAGTAAGGGGAAAGGAACATCAAAGACTGGAGATTTGAAAAAGTGTAGGATTACTGAAGACTTTTTGGAGTATAACAAAAAACTGTTGATTTTATTCTTCATTAAATTAAGATTCCCTGAAGGTGTTTAAATAGCAGAGAGACATTTAAGTGCTATTTATTTAAGAATGTCACTCTCACTGCTGTGGAAGGGAATAAAGATTTGATTCCAGGATCTTGTTAGAACTCTATGACAAATGCCAGTATTGACTGTGAAGGTTGAGAGAATACACAATTTAAGGTCAATATTCCTTAGTTTTAAAGGAGACAAGGCGATGCAAAGGAAAAACACAAACAAGTTTTCACTTCTGGTAAGTGATTAGTAGTGATGATGCTAATAAGATGTGGACTAGGTTGGGTGATAGAGATAGATTTGAGAGAGGAACCAAGGGTTCATCTTCCAGAAATATTGTTTCTTGAGATATTTAAGAGATACCCAGTTAGAATATTCTAGAATGAAACTTAGAAGAAAGTGTATAGAAAAATATATTAATTTATCAATCATATACCTATAAGTAGTATGTAAAAATATAAAATGGTAGTCCCGTGATAAGACTTTTTTTAGATAAGATTGTGTTTGAGCCCTTATTCAGGCCAATATTCGGAGGAGGAGTCCACAAGAATTTTGGAAATGTTGGTGGAGAGATGAAAAGAAATACAGAAGAATGTGATGTCAGAAAAGACAAAAAAAAAAAAAAAAGGAAATGTTTAAGATAGTAAAAGTAGTCAATTACATAGGGTGAAGATTAAAATAGCCTATATATACTAACATGAAAATTTTTAACTGCTATAAGATGATGAGTTTATAGCAAAAACCAAACTATGATGGTGGTTGACTAGTGAATGGGAAGGCATGGTAACAGTGGTAGGTGGTTTTAAGAGAGGTTTTTAGATATTTCAGTTTTGCTATCTATTTTGTATTGTTTAGTGAAGGCAATCAAACACTTTATGCTCTTGAGAATTTTCCAGTATACAGACTTTCTTTAATTTATAACACTGATACCTTATTCCTTGATCTGACTTGAAATGCTTTATCCTTTCCCTCAGAAGACTCAAATTCCTCATTAAACAAATAAAAATCACAACAAAACAAAACAAAAAAAATCTGCCCTTCCAGCCTACGACCCAAATCCCTAAATTATAAGAGAAAATAATGGACCATAAACAAGTCTCAAAGAATTAATTCATACTTTTAAGTAAGTATTTCAGACCTCTGATACTACAGTGTAGCAGTTGGCACAGGGAGCGGATGGGATATAAAGAAGCATATCAAATTGCTCCTAGTCTCAAAAACTCAAAGGTCTCTGGAAGAAAACAAACAAACAAATATATAAATCAAAAACTGCTCTATAATCTAAGAAGCCAATGGCTTCATATTACATTTTTTTAAAGTGCTTGTAATATTCCTTGGTGTTTCAGCGAAGGTTCAGCAGAGACAATGCAACAGTGGAGGCATATTCTTGAAGGAATAGAAATTTTGAGCTGCAGAGAGAGTATAAAAGGAGATCCCCGGTGGAAGTAATCAACAGAAGTAGAGCCATGTTTATGTGAAAGAGTGTACTTGTAGTACAAATTGGATGGAATGCTGCCTGGAAACTAAGGTAACAATATGGAAGTTGGAAAGATAATCTGATGCCAAATATGAAAAATCTTAACATAGACAAAAGTAATGAAATTTACTGATGGGTGAGTTACATGGAAGTACATTTGAGGAGGGTATTGAGGGAAGAGGAGGGTGGATCCATATTCTACTTTTTTTCCCAATCCAAAATTGTGAAGCAAAGAAGTGAAATACTCATATACTCAGTTTAGAAGGGTAATTTTGGTAGCCGAGTTGAGAATAAATTACAAAATGGAAACACTGAAGGCAAACGTTAGGAGTTTATCAGTTCATAAAAAAGGAAATAAAGGCTCCAGCAAAACTATTGGCAGTAGAAATGAAGAGGGAGGTGAATTTTGAGAGATATTTATGAACTAGATTTAACAGATTTTTATGACAAATGGATAAGCTGGTGAAGGTGAGAGGGAAGTTGAGAATTCAATAAAATTTAAGAAACATCCACCTATAAAATGTATGCTAGATGTTTTTGCATACATTATTTAATGTGAGTTTCACAGTTACTTTATGATGTAGATCTCAATATCCTCACTTTATAGGTAAGTATATTAACGTCTGGAAAGGGAAAGTAATTTGCTCAAGATTTTATGGTTACCAATTGCCAAAATCAGTACTTGAGCTTCAATTGTTTTATTCATCTCTACCTAGCTTGGCTCCTTATTTCTTCTTTTAACTTCCTGACTTTTTCCAAAGCTACAATCCTGGATGGTTAAATAACATGGCAAGTATAGTTATCACTTTTAAGTCATAAAAATATGATTTTATTTTAGTGTTTCTTAAATGTTGCCTAATTTTTTTTATTTTTTCAAAATTTTATTTAAATTCTAGTTAATATATAGCATAATGTTGGTTTCATGAGAATAAAAATATGATTTTAGACCAAAGATGATTAAGTTCTCCTCTAATAACTTGTATTCATATAGGGATTACAGTATTCAAAATACTAACATATAGATTATCTTGCTTAAGCCCCAATACAGCCTTGTGAAAAACAAGGCACATTCCACAGGAGGACCTACTGCCCAGTTCTTTGGTCTCCACCACTGTCCCTATCTTTGGCCCCATCACTGTTGGATAACTGAATGACAAAGGGCTTCACCATTTTCATAGAATTATTAAACCTGGTAAATGGAAAGAGACAGGAGGTGTTGAGTCCAATTCTGTCATTTACAGATGATGAAATTTTGACTTTCTGAAGTAAGCAATTCACCCAGATTCACAAACTGAATTCAGATTCTCCAAACTTCTGTATCCTTTTCTAGACCATTCTCTCTCTCATTAAAATCATTCCATGCTTTGCTTTTAATAGCATTATTGATAAACTCTACAGGCTTTCTTCTATTGAAATTGTGCCTCTTGAAAAGGGGCAAGTATGTCTGAGTAAAAGAAAATATTTTTTTTTTAATTAAAACTACTTTGCCTAAAAACACATTATTAGTTTGTCCCATAAAAATAATAAAAAAAATGTGAGTTCTAAATAGTAAGCTGCTAAAGGAATTGGAATATACTAATAACTAAAAGTGACCATCATATGAGCCAAGAAAATATTAATTAGTCTGTATGCTCACTGTGGTTGCTGGGGTAATTTTATTCATTGTGATTTTTCTCTGTTTTCACATTTGATTTATCTTTTTGAAATTAGTTCATCTTCAGCTTATTGTTTGATATGGTTTGTTTGCACACAAAATTCAAGGCATTATAATTTTGAAACTTTCAGATTTTATTGTAGATAACATATCATTGTATTATATCATTGTAGTAAATATAACATTAACAATGTAGATAAACTAACACAGATTTACATATACAGATAGCATCTAACATAATTATTTTATTTCTCCTGAACAAAATTTTACTGGAGAATTTATATCTATTTAAATGGATTGCTTATTTAAATGTATGAGTTTGATTTTCAGCTTTAGTTATATTTACACTAAAGCAATTTTCTTGCTGTAGTTTCAATGGGTAGATTTCCATTTGCAATTAAATATTAATAAAGTTTACATTTGTTTTTCTTTCAGCACTGTTGATATCTTCAAGAAAATATTATGCCCTTTTTTTATATCAGTGGGGTATAGGAAACGCATTATTTTGGAAGCAGTCTTTTGCTCATCCAGCACTCATTTAGCAACGATCTCATTAAAGCAGTTCCACTGGTTGGTGAAAGAACATCAATGCCTCAGTACTAATAAGGATCTAAAATATTAATTTGAATTTTGAAAAAAAGGATTTCCTAGATGAGCTACCAAATTAAATTGAGTCATTACAGACTGGACACTTTCATCAAGGATCAAAGTGGCAATAACCAGCAGCTAGGATAGTAAGGAAATCCAGCAAAACTGGAACGCTAATGATGTAGAAAACCAAAGGGCAATGGAGTGAAAAGGTCTAAGAGAATTCAAGAAGGTTTGTTTTTAATCTCATTTTAGATTTCTACAGGACTCAGTATGTGTATGAATTTCTTTCACAAATAGCCTCGTTTGAGTGAAACTGACTTCTGTGAATAGTTGTCAAATGTGACATTTTCTGCCATTTTGCAAAAATAGAAATTGCTCACTAGGGATGGAAGAGTCTTTGGTAAGTAAAAGCTCAGAAACTGGTGTGTTGAGAATTAGGTCTTTGATGCATGTCTTGTGAGAATAAGTTTGAGGATGTTTGAGAACTTTTCTTCTCAAATAGGAAGATAAAAAAGTTTCTAAACATCATTTTCTCTATCTTAGGTGACACACATATTTAAGCAGCTTGTCTCATTTATTTCTAAGAAGTAGGTCGTCTAAATTGCACAGAGACTGTATCTTCCTACAGCAGTAAACAGGCTATTTTAATCATCCCTGATTGCCTAAGTTTGCTGAAAGGAGATGATTTCTTTTCATTTACAACACACCATTTCTGGTCTCTGTGTATTTATTAGTTAAGACACTCTTCAAAATATTGATCCTTACTTAAAAACTAACATTTCAGGCTAACAATACCATAAACATACTATCAAACTGCTCTGTCAATTATTGAGTATATGAAAATATTTTTAAATTTATGTAACAATGTCTATGATGATATATAATTATGATTAAAACAGTACATAGGCAAGATCATTGCTATGATGTTTATAATAGAAAAAATAAATGAAAACATTAGCTGAAGAGTTATATATTGTATACAGTAGAATATTAGGCAGTCATTAAAGAAAATGTGTAAATGTAATTTGAAGTAAAATAGTTAGAAAATTCATATATTCTGTGATTTCAAGTAATTGAAGAAGCAAAATGTATAGGAACAATTTGGGAAAAAAGCTAGCCAAAGACGTAGTATCATTCACCATTAAGTGGCGGGCTTCCGAGTGACTTTTATGTCACTCTATACACTAAGCAACAACTCCAATTACTGTGAGTGTGTAATTTCTTTAAAATCAATCAGAAGTCAAAAGAAGTTTAAAAACAATAAAAAAGACACAATTGAAAGTCTGATAATCCTAAATCAAATGCTTTAATTTCCTTACCATTTTCTGGTTCAGACTCATAGCTTTCAGTACCATCCAGGGGCTGATGAATCTCAACCTGAATCCATCCTCTGAACTCCAGACCACAAATTTGGTATCTCATTCTGAATACCTAATAGGCTTCTGATATGCAACAAATGCAACACAGAGCTCTTGATACCTCTTTTATAAGGCTCCTGTCATCTTGCCCTTCTTAATTAGGGTTGACTCCATTCTTCCGGTTGCTCTAGCCAAAATATCAGGATCACTGTTTCATCCAGCCCATCAACAAATGCTCATGGGTCCGTTTTCAAAATATTATGAAAATATAAGAACTTACATTATTCTCAAGCCACCATGGATTATCGTCGAGCCTCCTACTAGTTTCGCTCTTATTCTAGAGCTCAACAGAGTAACAAGAGCAATGGCATAAAGTATAACTCAGATCTTATCAATTATGCTTGACACCCAGAAATGTCTCAGCATCTCACTGAGAGTAAAAGTACACCTTTTGACTATAACTCACAAAATGCAACATAAATCTGGCTTGCTAGTTATCCTCTGACTTCTCATCTCCCACAGTTGTTGGTCTCATTTACTCCACACAAGACCTATTGGCTTTCTTGGTCTTCAAGTAACAGGCCAAGTGTGGTCTTTCAGGACCTTGCTGTTATCGACTTGCCCCACTGCCTTTAATTCTACCCCCAGTGTGATGGTCAGTAATATATATATCAATGGTAATATATATATCATATATCCCCCCCAGCTAATCAAACGCTAATCTAGGAGATGTTATGACTATATTTTGTAAATATGATTGAAATCCAAAGTCAGCTGATTGCTCAATAAATATTTTTTGAATCAATAAATTATGGAAATAAATTTATACCTGAAATTATTCCTGTTTTCTCATGTAGATTTATTAAATTTGCTTTTAGTCAATAAGCACTATTATATTTTTAAGTCTTTGTGTGATGTATGATTAGTGATACTGTCATTGGTTTTGTAATCCTCTGTGGGAGCCCATCAAGGGCCATTGAAGTAGGTGACAGAGGCCAGGATTACAGCCTAATCTTCCTGGATCCGTGAGACTTCCTGGATCTGTGAGACCCTTCGCCACTCAGTGAGTCTCCTAATGACTGCCTGTCTATTGTGAATAAATAAAACAGTTGCTGTAATGAGTACATAACAATAGATGGGACATTTTATATACTGTAAGACAGTATTAAAAAGTACTAATAATTTGGAGATGTTTATAAATATTTCATTAGTAATAACTTGATAGTATATATCATAACATGGCAGTTTTCAATTCAATAATTATGCTGTCTTTAAACTAATGATATTAATATGTCTGGTATGAATAAAATACACTCAATAAGTAATTAAAGTAGTCAAGTTTCATAATTTAAAGTAGTTTTAATACAATCTATGAGATTATTTTTAGAAATGCCTCCTGTTTTAGAAATCATGAAAACTGTACATTAATTGTGGTTTTTCTTTGAACAAAATGTTTTTTTTTAATATGAATCATATAGGCAAGGGGCTTTATTTACAGGTGCTACATTGAAATAATAGGGACAATGGCAAGTATAGTGTCTTCCTCTGGCAAGAACACATCTATTTTTCTTGTTATCTGTTGCTATCTGATGAGACTTCTGAAGCCATTGTTAATTCAACTTTAATTTACCATCTGATATTATTTCTACCATTTCTCTAGGAATCAATTTCTCTCTCCCCACCCTTTCTTCTCTTTTCTTTATCTTTCTTTTCTTGCTGTCTCTCACACACACACCCCCACACACACCCCACACACACATAATTCCAAGTCACAATTTTGTGCCTATGATCATAGCACTTGCTAAGAGCCAAAGGGAAAAAAAAAACCTCAAGCTTAGATTTGGCTTAATGGCAGAACTTATAAATACATCTCTCATCTCAGAAATGGTTAAGTGTTATTTTGCAAGCACAAGTACTTTCTATGATTACAATAACTCTAGCCTGGAAACATAAAAATCAGAAGTGCTTTAGACTTTCTAATTCCAAACAGTAATATTGGGAAATATGTTTATGAAATGAGATATTCTGAGTCATGGAGAAACTTTTATAGGTAATTTTAATTCAGTTGCATTTTGAAGTAAACATAAAATTGTATTTCCTAAATGTACATAGAAAACAATGTGAAATTATTCAAGCTGACCTTTAATTCAAAACAGTCTCCAGATTTAGTATCAATAAAATAAATCCTATGTAGCAACAATAAAAAATATACAATGGCAAAAATATACACTTTCTGGCCCAACCTTAATTTAATTGGACTGTTTATTTTCTTTTGTTTGTTTCTTTGTTTTGAGTTTTTTTTTGTGTGTTTTTGTTTGTTTGATTGTTTTTTTGAAAATACTTTCTGGAACACTATTATTAAAATTCTAGAAAACAACACAATTTTGTTGTGTAACATTCAGTTTCTTATGTTCTGAGTTAGTTTAAATGAACTCGTTGAGAGGAAAACCTTTTATCCCTCTTTTAAGACCTAGAAAAATCCTATTCTTAGCACATGCCCTCCCCTCAATAAATCCACATCAGTGGTAAAGAGGTTAGAATCTGAATAGTCAGAGCTTAAGACATCATCAGATTGTATTTACAACTGAGTGAGGTCACTGGTTTAAAATGAAAATAAAAATATGATAACACGTTAAAGGGTCCTCTCAAGGTCCTGTTGTTCTTCTCCATGTGGGCATCCCACAAAATGCAAAGCTACATATGGATTACCTGGGGCAGCACTGAAGATAAACTAAAAAGGCCATTTTTAGTCTCAAAATCTAAATCTGACAAGAATAAAGGAGCAGACATAATAAATTTGAAAACTCTTTTTTTGTTATTCAATATTTCTGCACTATTGGTAGATATGATGATTAAGACTTGAACTAAGTATTCTTAGTCTCATGAAACTAACACCATTTAGTAACATCCAAACTTTGAACTTACTCATTCACAATATTTTTTAATCTTACTATATTTTTTGACCTTATTATATTTTACATAGTTTATTTTTTTAACCTTAATATATTGGCTGGCTGCTTTGTCAATTTTAAAGAGTACACTGTAGTATACATATGTATTATATACTTATATTTTTAGTATGGAATTAAATGTTTTAAATTATGGTATAGTTCATATCAAAACATCTTTTTTTACATTTTAATATATATGTATGTATATATATATATATACATATATACATACTTTTACATGTATATATGTTTCTTTTTAAGCACAATTTTATCTCTTTAAACATATGTTATGGCAAAAGAGGCCAAAGTCCCTCAGAATTATCAGTTTCTTCAAAGGCCAGGCTATAAAGATAATGATGATATAAAAATCAGAGGTGTCATAGAAAGTTTAGTGTGCTCAAATTTACTTCTGGGGATTCTAAAGTAGAACTTTAACTCCTCTTTCTGAGTTATGAGCAGAGAACTAAAAATATGCCTGCTAGATAAAGAACAAATGTTGTTTAAAGCTGACTGTAAAGGCTTTTCATGATACTGTCGCCTACTGGTTAAAAACTCTGAGCTGCTGCTTCCAGGGAATACGAAAGAGTGTTACGTAGTGTATAACAGAAAGTCCACTCTCATTTATGCTTCCAGAAAGAAATTTGTTCTTACATTTAAAAGGATTTTAAAATGACACTTCCATCCCCAGAGTGAGCTGGCTGTGGTGATAACACTGATGCCTTGTTCTGAGGTGAGATAAAGAGATAGAGAACTATCACGTCAAGTGGCACTTACATAAAAAACTATAGCAAACAGGAAGTACTCTCTGAGAAACTCAGTGAGAGGAAAAACACAAATTGAAACAAATATAAATTAAACACTGCTCCAAAGGTGTTTCACTGAAGGGAATATTTATTTTTAAAGGGGCAGTTTTCAGAAGTATAAGCAAGATTAACCAACGAAGATGCCAATGAACACCCGGGTGAGAAACAATGGAAAGCAGTCCCCTTAAACCTGAAGGAAACAGTGGGGGATCCATGTTGGACATTACCAGAACCCAGTGAAGACTGGGGGTGTCACAAGGAAGTACCTCAGAGGAGCCAGACTAACAGTTAAGCATGGAAGAGTGGGCAAATATGTAGCCATACTGATGTCTCCTTCCATTTTTTAATTTCCAACCAGTGACTCCCAATAGTCAAAGCAAAATTAAAACCAGGAACCAAGAGATTCTGAGTAATACAGTCCCTGGAGATTTGCCTCCTGGAACAGAGAAAACAATAATGGATCTGAAGGGGCAACCCCTTGTTGGATGGTGGGTAGAGAACTGGGAATTATGAGAAGTCTCTCTTGGGTTTTAAGGACACATATATTGCCTTCATATGAAAGCATAATTTTGAATTTAAACTTTCTCACTAGGAAACCAATTATTTACTTTGTTTTCATTTCATCTTCTTTAGGACAAAAGCAGCTGCAAATTATTGTTATACCAATCCCTCGGGCCCATGTTTCTTCCTTTGGTTTTTCTTTCTAATAATTTTATCAGTTGAAGAATTGTTAAGTGGCTCTTTCTCTTTGTTTTTCCAACTTGACTGAATTTAGTTTAAGTTTGTAAAACCAGATTTTCCCAAAGTATCTTTTATTTCTAAAATTGTGCTTCTTAAACAGTTTTCAGAAAAGACATGCATGTTGTTTGAGATAAACTTCAGGTGAGTAGTTTAAAAGAAGGAGGAAACAGAACCCTGACTCTGAAAACACAGAACTGAGTCTAGAATCAGCAGCCATTATAATAAGAGATGGGGTGAATGAATCCCATGATATCCAAGCTAATCTGAAGTCTTGTTCCTGGATGGGTATAAAAACTCAGAAACTTGATGGGTCTTTCCCCAGCCTATGCCTTTACTGCATGTATCAGCTTTGAGTCAGTGCTCTTTCCAGGAAGACACAGCCTCTGTTGCTCTGTTCAGTGTAAGACCCAATCATTGTCATGAGCTGAATTCCCTTTTTCACTCCTTTAGAGTTAATTAATCTTATTTGTTGGTTAAAAATAGTAAAAATAGTGATACATAGCTTACTCTCCTACTCTTTTCTGCCTGACATTGATCAGATTATGTTTGCAGAACACAATTTTCTCCTCATCAGCATGTTTTGATAGCATTTACACATGATTCCCTAGAAGGAGAACTAGCTAGACAGTGGAATATCTGGTCACTTATCTTGTGGAGTTATGAAGATCCAAAGAGAGTCATACACATCTTCAAATGACCAGAATGCACTTCTTTCTGGCCTAATGCCTTCCTATCTCTGCTAACTTCTGTGGTCAGTCTCTAAGACTCATATCAAGGATAGAAACAAAAGACTGGCATGATGACAAATATTTCCCTGCTCTCAGTAAGGAAGATGATTCCTTTATTTATAATGGTTAAATTTTCTGCATTTAATTTTAAATCATCATATTAATTTTTAATAGTTTAAAGGGTTATTAGCTGCTCTGCCTTCTATTTCAGGAAATAAAGAGCTGTAAGTGTTGCCTTCACTTACAGTGAAAATAAACCAGACTCCCTTCACACATGTTACTTTTTATCAAACCAGTCAGACAGTTGAGAACACTGAACAAGGAACGTGCTCATCACTGGAGAAACCACCAGGCACCAGTAAGAAGTGTACAACTGAAATAGTTGACTAATGGGTGATGGCCAAGTGCTAGCTGGAAGAATAGTGATAATCATTGGGAGGAAGGGCAGAACTGGGGGAGTCTCTAGGTTCTTGCATGTTCTTTTTCTTCAATCCATCATATTTGAGTTTGGAAAGAGATGTATGAAGTACCTATCATGGGCAGAACTGGAGGAGAGCAGCAGAAACCATGTGTAGGTTCAAGACAATCTCTTTTCTTGGGAGAAAGGCACTATTGAGGAGACTATCACTAGAGGTGGTGGAGGGGCAGTGGAACTGAAAAGTGTATACCCTCAAAACCCAGAGATGGAGTGCATCCTTAACACTGACGATTAATCAAAAAAACAGAAAACACACCCTTCCAATATTAACCTTTCAGACTAAGTTAGTCAAAATTATGTAACAAGTTAAAGCAAAATTTCTGGTGGAGGGAGGAAAACAAAAGGGAATGAAGAAGGCTTCTCTAAGGTACAGTACAATGGGGAGACCTAAAATTCAGAATCAAGCACTGACTTGGTTAAATGAAAGATCTACTCTGAACAGAAGGTAACCCTTTAGGAATTCAGAGGTTGTGTTACAGTGAAACAGTCAATCCCAAAACAAGTTCAACTTCTGGGTAGACAAACTGAAACCCTCCCAATGAGTTCATAGCAGAAAGAAAGGGATGCTTATTTCTTTGCATAAACACTATCCACTTCAGCATATGACTGACAACAAGGCAAAGATGTCCATTCTGATTACACCTTTTTAGCCTCGTACTCTTATCCACTGCAAAAAGACCAAAAAAACGGAGGGGGGAGACATATATATAATGGAAAAGAAAACATAAATGCATCTCTGTTCATAGATGGCATCGTCATTTATGTAGGAAATTCTAAAGAATCTACAAAATATTTCCTAGATGTAATAAATGAGCTTAAGAGAATTGAACTATGTAGTCAATGTACAAAATCAATTGTACTTCCACATATTAGCAATGAATAATTGGCATTCAAAATTTTTAAAAAACACCATTTACAATGGCACCCAAAAATGATGTATTTCATTACAAATCCAGGTTTATTTTCTCTTTTTTTCCTATCTCTGAAGAACATAAAATCTTCTTTTTGATAAACTGTATTTCCATAGTTTGCCTATAGAATCTTGTATAATTTTATATAAATGGCCCCATAAATACATTTAGTCGTTAGTATTAAAAATACAAACTTATATAACACTATGTTTTAAGGGAGCAATAGTTGATTTTATGATATCATCTTATATGGTGACAACTGCAAGCCACTGATAAATAGAGAAGGTAATTTAAAAAGAACTCAATAGGCTGCAAGTCAGTTTTTCTCACTTTCTTTGCAAAAAATAAGTTCATATTTATTTTGCCAGACTTGTTTCATTCCCATGGGAAAAGTAAAAACAACATGAGAATTTTTAGATGATGTTTGCAAAACATTACCATTTAAGATCTGCTGGAAAAAAGAAAGCATTTAATTTGGCAGAGTTCAGTTCTTGTGAGCAACTGCTCAATTTGACCAAGATCAGCTGTCAGCCTTTTCTTGTCTTTCTTTTTTCACCTATTCTTCTCAATGTTGTCAGGTTGAAAACACTGCTTTTCTCTGGCATTCAGGTTAGACTCCCATCAAGAAGGCTGGAAACCTTTTCTGTGAAAACTCTGGTATCTTTAGCTAGAACAAGGAAATAAAGGGAAAATGTTACCAATAGACCAAAAATGTGAATGGCATTTCCTGTGTCTGGGAAAAATATAAGATGGAAAAGATAGATCTAAAAAAGAATACTTACCCAGTTAACTCCTGTGCTTATAAATAAGCATATTGTGGTGACATTAAGCAATCAGGAATTCAGGGTGAGGGGGTAAAATGTATCAATTTCTCAAAAGGGAATGGGATGATAAAATAAGTGCATTTAGCGCAAAATGCTGCTGTGTGGACTTGACTCGAGAATTCTTGAGTTCACAGGAAATAGATTCAGATGATAGACATTTGCTTCAATAATGACACAAAAGGAACAGATATGGCAGAAAGAGTAATAGAGACGATATTATATAAAAATAAACATAATCAGAAACAAAAGAAAGTAGGGACTCGAATGGAGAAAAGTTGAAAAAAGAAAGGGAAGAATTCAAAATAAAGGGGCAGGAAGTATTTCAAACTGGACACAAAAGTAATCAAATAATTTCATCAAATAATGCGTTAACGAAACCATGGCATGTCTTGGAAAAATGTTCCATTTTAATGTCACACTATACTTTCCTCAGGAAAGGATTATCATAATTTATAATTATCATGAGCAAATCTATAAATAAAAATATAAGAATGTTTAAGAAGAAGAGAAAACATGAAAAAAAAATTGAACCCTAATACTGCATCATTAGTACCATAGTAAAAAAAAAAAAATTCCTTGACTAAATAGATGGGAATGAGCACTAACAAAAAGAATCTCTGGGTAGTCAGTACTAAACAAAATTAGAAACAATAGCAGAAAGGAGTGTATTCCTTCCCCTTCTGTTTTCCCTCAAAATAGAACAGGACCCATCTGTTTAATTTGGGGTGAGGGCAATGGTTGGTTAATGCTACTCTTCAGTGGCCTTGCTCCTTTTATACCCCCTCCCAACGTACAAGTGGGTGGGATGGACATTTTGTGACATCTGAAGATTATATAATTTAGGGGATCCTTTTTAAGAAAAAAGAACACACAACTAGAGGCACTTCTGTGGGCACCTGGGTGGCAAAGTCAGTTGAGCATCCCACTCTTGATTTTGGCTCAAGTCATGATCTCATGGTCCTTGGCTGGAGTTTGCCTCCACTTCGCCCTGGGCAGGGAATCTGCCTGTCCCTCTCCAGACCTTCTGCTCCTGCTTCTCTCCAGCCCCTCACACGTGAATGTGTGCCTGTGCTCTCTGTCTTCAAATAAATGAATACAAAAAAAAAAAAAAGAAAACACAAATCTAGGAATAAGATATTAGATAAAATAGTACTTTATAGACTGAGAAAAAGTATAATTACTGAAAAATTGTAAAAGCTAATAGACCCATCATTATTTTTCTTAGTTCAGAATGTTTTTTCAAGATAAGCAGACTGTATTGTTAACAGAAAATTTAACATTATTGTCAAATATGGAAGAAAAAAGAAGTCTATAAAAAGGTATAAAATGTGTTTTTTGTAGAAGCCGTTTTAGACATTCTGTTTCTGTAACACTGTTTTAGATTTGTCCCTTCAAACTAAAAAAAAAAAAAAATTCTTAAATTGTATTTCATATTATTTCTGTGTTAATCCAGGTACTCTAAGAAGAGAGGCCAAGATGGGAGCAAATGTCCATTTATGAAAACGCCTGTGAGAAGAAACAGGGAGGCAGTCAGTATCAGACAATGATGCAAATCTGATGGTGAGGGAGATTAAACTTCATTAGATTCATAGGTAATCTATCCCTTGAACATGTCAAGTGTCTAACTAAAGTATCTTTAAGTTTAATTTTGAGAGGGAGTAAAATATAAAAGAGTAAAGTCCCAGAAAAGTGCAAAGAAATTGCAAGTCCATTTCCCTGGGAAAGTGACTTGTCATGCTTTACTACCTAGCTCCTAATTAAATTAAAGGAACAGAAAATGATCTAATAGTGAGAGAAGTACTGGAAAAACAAAAGTAAAACAGCTGATGAGTTTACCGGAGGTAAGTAAACTCACAAAAGGTTGTCATTATGTGTGTGGAAGGAACGAGGGGATGGATGTGTTTATGAACAGTGGAATCCATAGTTGTTGTTGTTGTTTTTTCCTTTTTATTAAAGATTTATTTATTTATTTATTGAGAGAAAGATTGAGAGAAAATGTGCACATGTGTGAGGGGAGGGGCAGAGAGAGGGGAGAGGGACAAGTAGACTCCTTGTTGACCTGGGGCTTGATCACAGCAACCCGAGTTCTTGACCAACTGAGCCACCCAGATATTTTAAAGCCTCTACAGTGTGTAACAGGAACATCATGTTTTTAATTGTACACATTTAATTTCTACTTTGAAAAATCAATATTTGAATTCTTTGGTACTTTGCCAAAACTTTTAGTATCTTTATTATGTAAGATATTTTGAGCTCATCTGCTACTACGTTCTATGTTTATTAAAAATGGAAGAAATAGAAATGTTATGGTAAGACCACAAAGACGGAATGACTAGAAAGTAAATATTAAAGCAAAAGAAATGTATTTTTGGGGCACCTGGGTGGCTCAGTGGTTTAAGCCTCTGCCTTTGGCTCAGGTCATGATCCCAGGGTCCTGGGATTGAGCCCCGCATCGGGCTCTCTGCTCAGCAGGGAGCCTGTTTCCCTTCCTCTCTCTCTGCTTGCTTGTGATCTCTCTCTGTCAAATAAATAAATAAAAATCTTTAAAATTAAAAAAAAAAGAAATGTATTTTTAATGGATAGAGTTATAATTATTTAAATATTTAAAAATAATCATTAAAAAAGCAAAAGTTATGAAATAATGGGAAGCATATTTGTGAAATAAATTGAACAAAATTTGATAAATTAGTAGGATTTTGTTGGAATGGAATTTAGCAATAAAATAAACCAAACACAATTTATTCAGCAATGTCTATGACTAGTTCTCTTTCAAATGGACAAATATTCTTCTAGAGCTGAGAACACTTTCTGAATGAACATAAGAACTATCAGTTGCTGTAGTAGTTTGCTTTAAAAGAATGTGGAACAAACCCTCTATATTAACATTTAAGGTGATATAAAATCAACTTCCTCTGAAAGTTTAAGTAAGTCTCTCTTAGTGATCTTTGACCCTGCAAAGGTCACCTCTAACCTCGGGAATGTATGTGATAAAGGAACAAAGGTCAGCGAATTGTGATCACAAAATCAGAAGCCTCATTCTGTACAACACTTTCATGGGTCAAGTTGAAAATTCAGAAACAATATGTAAGTATTGAAGGAAACATCTAAAAAGAGACATATTTTAGGAAGATGTAAAATAGGGGCACCTCGATGGCACACTGAGGTTAGCCTCCAACTCTTGGTTTTGACTCAGATTCTGATCTCAGGGTTCTGAGATAGAGCCCTGTATCTGCCCTCAGCACAATGTCTACTTGAGCTTCTCTCTCCCTCTCCCTCTGCTCCTCCCACTACAGCTCTCTTTCTCTCAAATAAATAAATTAATCTTAAAAAATGAAGATGTAAAACATATACAAAGCAGACATAGGTCTTCCCATGTATATTCACCATCACTAGAAAAACTACCTGACATATCTGCAAGTTGTGGCTGCTTGTGATCGTCCATCCTAATTGTTGTGTTGTTATTTATAACTAATAATAATAATAATTTATAAATAATAATAATTCATGTGGGATAGATTCCATTCTGAATATATCATAAAACACACTGGCTAAAGCAAATTAAATTTAGTGACCTGTGTGGACCATTGTTTATGTAACCTAAAGCTTCTATTTCCATGAAGTGGTCTAATTCTACAAAAGCTGAAAAAGATCAAAGACCAAGAAAGCTGAATGAAACTAAAAGATCCATGCTGTGTTTCTATTTCCTTCTTTATTTTATTGCTAGGGTAATATTTAAAGCAATCTTTAATGTACTCAAAAGCATACTGAAAAACAATTTGCCTAGGGGACAAAGAATAAAGAAAAGAGAGTGATATATGACTTCATCAAGCTCAGCAAATGCCATTTTGATGGATTAACAGAATCACTGAATACATTTAGTAATCAAAACACTAAAGTATTAAAACACAGGATTGCCAACATGTGTAGATATTTGATAATTACGAAACACTAACCAAGCATTTCAAGTTCTGCTCTGGTTAAATTTAATTTATTTGGATATGCAATTATTTCAGGCTCTTCCAGAGTAACTAAATGTCTTGGTCGAATTATAATGTGAATAGTTAAGAAAATTTACAGTGGATTTTCCAGTATAAAAGTTATAGCAGGGTGCCTGGGTGGCTCAGTCACTTAAACAGCTGCCTTCAGCTCAGGTCATGATCCCAGGGTCCTAGGAACCAGTCCCGTATGGGGGTCCCTGCTCCACAGGAGTCTGCTTCTCCCTCTCCTTCTGCCTGCCACTCTGCGCACTTGTGCTCTCTCTCTCTGTCAAATAAATAAATAAAACCTTTAAAATTAAATAAACAAAAGTTATGGCAATAGGTAAATTGATAGACTGAGTGATAACTATATAGAGATACAGAGATAGATGTAGGAATAGATGCATATACATAGATACAGATATATACATACACACATGAGTGCACACATGCATAGAAGTTGCAAGTCATTTCTAGATTAACTTAAATAATGTCAGTCTATTTTCATTTTATCTCTTCCTCTCATATATTTCAATTACATAAAGCATTTATTCATGCCAGGTACTTATAAATGGAAACAAACTTCATTTTTTCCCCTGAAAAAGAATGTCTTCAAATTCTGGGCTGGCTTCATCAGCATGAGCATCACTGGTAAGAAGTAAATAAATGACTGCTCCTGGACCCAGAATTTACTTTTTATTTCTTTTTTCTTTTCTCTGTCTCTTTTTTGCAGTAGGATTTAAAGTTGAGTCTCAAAACATCAGCTAAGAAACATGGTGGCTCCCTGTACATTGTATTCCTCCAGTGTTCTTAAGAGTGTCTCTTCCAGCTCCTATCCTTTATACAAACACACACACTAATGCACACACACATGCACACACACACACTGTCTCCATCTCTTCCAGCATTAGTCCCCTAAGTTATTTTATGAGATGCAGGGGATTGCTCCTTTTTCATCAGCTGAACTATCTTATCTTACCGGGAAAGAAAATAGGCAATACCAGAAAATACAATATTTAAAATATAGAAAGATCATTCTCTCTAGTACAGACTCATAACATTTTCTTTGTAATTTTAGAACACTATATAGTTACTTTCTGAACAGTGAACACTTTTCAATGTAGGTGGGGAAAAGATGAAACAATATTCTGTAAAGAAAATTTCCAGATCAATGACTAAAACTAACTTTACCTTTCATGAGCTGAGCCAAGGATGTATAACCACAAGACTCCTTTAATACACATCTTCTACAATAGAGTCAATATGATCACTCTGGAAAAGAAGAGCTTGGAAGAGTCGTGTCCAGAATGTCCTGCTTACACTGAAAAAAATGTCCACACAATAAAATAAATTGCTCTGAACGATTTCAAGTCAAACATACAAATGTTTCAATAAATGTAAGTCTATTTAGAAAGTCTTTTTAGTAGAAAAAATTCTGAAATGCATATTTTGTTTTCACTTAAGTGTCAAAGAAAGAAAGAAAGAGAAAGGAAGAAAAAGAAAAAAGAAAGGAAGGAAGGAAGGAAGGAAGGAAGGAAGGAAGGAAGGAAAAAGAAAGAAAAGAAAAAAGAAAGAAGGAAAGAAAACTTTTTGCTATCAATATCTAAAGCAAAACATTCCTTATGCTCAATTCTTAAGCTTAAGGTGAATGTTTATTTTTATCAGATGGCAACTGGTTGCTGTTCTATTTACTATCTTCACAATATCCACTAAAATAATTAAGGGACAGCTATAGTGTTAGATGGCTACAGTGACATATTATTGGTATTATTATTGAGTTATTATTGAATAATATTATTACTGAATTCTATGGGAAGTGAAAGATATATACACAAACCTAGATGTGTGAATGAAATCTAGTTGTGCATAGCCTTTAGAAGAGTTAGTGCGATATAGAAAGTATTCAATAAATGTTAGTTATGAGTGATGTTATTGCTATTTCAGGTCTGAAATCTTGATTTTTCTCATAGTCAGTCTATTTTGAAAGAAAATTACCTCATGGAATAAATCATTCCATGTATCTAAACCTATTACGATTTATTCATTTAAGCCCAAATGCATAATTTACATGTCATTTGTTTATTTTTTCATTCTTCCCTTTGCTGTCGCTTCTTTTTTTCAAATTGTTACTGAGTCCTTACTCTGTGAAAGGCACTTTTTCTTAGGTTATGATGATACAGAAATAAATATAAGTTTTCAGCTTTACATCAAGTAATTTAGAATTAAAATGTGGAAATAACAGGAAGAGCAGCACAATTATATTGTTTTAGAATTTGAGACAATTTATTAGCAAGCCTTATTTGATCACATTTTCCTCATAATAATAAATAACATTCCTTTTCATAATAGGAAATGCAACTTCTTCAAATTTCTCAACCTTCTCTTTTGCAAGCATACATCCCTGTAACTGAAACAGATATGAAAAAAAGAAAAAGATTTCTCACTAGGTAGCATTCTATATTAGGTACTCTAACATGACTATGTTAATTGTTTCCATTTGTATAAATAATCATCAGGGCTCTGTTTCTCTTTCTTCTCCTGCCTTGTCAAACTAATTCCAAATCCAACAACCTTTCAAATTAACTAGCACAAAGTCAGATCGCTTGGCAAGAGGTGGAAACAAAATAGAAGTAAGACTATAGTTGGAAACAATCATTCACTGAATGATGAACTTTCTATTACTGGACAGCTTCTAATAATAGCTTGCTCTCAATTACCTGGTTATTCTCCTTACTTAAACCCACATCATGTATTAGAGTAGTTTCTTAATTATGAAATACATGTATGACAGTAGTCTTTGTTTAATAACTCATAATTGATCTTCACGTATTAATCATTTCATATACAATTATGCCATAGGATCAATAGAATTTAATGAACTCTATCCAGTCAGTGAAATAGCTATAAATTATTCATGTCTGAAAATGAACTGTATTAAGTTAATCAAGTCATTAGGACCATTTTCTAAAATAAATTATGAGACAAAGACAACATACCTGTGAAAAAAATGAGTGATCTCTACAAAAAGATCTGGCACTAATATGTATTAAGGGTTTTAGATCAAACAGGACATTTTCAAATATGTTTTTTAAATGCTTTAGTTTAAATCTATCATGCAAATACATAATGTTGTTATTATTATTATTACTTTAGAGAGAGAGAGAGTGAGGATGCCAGCATTCAGTGGGATGGGAGTAGGGAAGGGAGGGAGAGGGAGAGAGAGAATACTAAGCAGGGTCCACACCCAGCTCAGACCTCTAGGCTAGGCTGATCTCACCACCCTGAGATCATGACCTGTTCTGAAATCAAGTTGAACACGTAACTGACTGAGCCACCTGTGCACCCCACAAATACCTAATAATAATTATTTTTATTAAATATTTTATTCAATACATTGAGTATTTCTATTCTAATTTCACAATTCTTTCAGAGTGAGCTTATAGAAGATAATAATTTTTTCACTTTATATCCTATATGCCTATAAAAAAAACATTAAGAAAATGATAGTTTGCTGAAATAATGACTGTTAATTAAAAATGAAATTAATTTACATAATAATGCTGTATTGTATTCCCCAATATTATATTTTCAATTTTTTCATCACTATCTGCTATAAATCCCCCAAATCTGTCTTTAGATCTAATATTATTAGTTACATTTAACTAATTATCTTTCAATTAAGTACTATGTAATTTTTCTAATTAACTTGTCATTAAGTGTTTTTTAATTTTTTTTAAAGATTTTATTTATTTATTTGACAGAGATCACAAGTAGGCAGAGAGGCAGGCAGAGAGAGAGAGGAGGAAGCAGGCTCCCTGCTGAGCAGAGAGCTCAACGCGGGGCTTGATCCCAGGACCCTGAGATCATGACCTGAGCCAAAGGCAGAGGCTTTAACCCACTGAGCCACCCAGGCACCCCTAAGTGTTTCTTAATTTTTGAGATGACATTTTAAATAAATATTTTTAATAGCTTTAAATTTACAGAAAAGTTGCAAAAGTTTCTATATATTCCCTTATCATCAACATTTTACATTAGAGCTGTTCATTTGTCACAAATGAATCAATTTTTATGAATTATTATTAACAAAAGCACATTTTTTACTCAGATTTCCTTAGGTTTTACCTAATGTTATTTTCCTGTTTTAGTACCCATACAGTGTACCATCTCTCATGTCTCCTAAAGCCCCCGTTGGTGTGACAATTCGTCTATTGAAATTTAAATTTCAATAAATTTGTCGTTTATTTCTTAAAATTTTATATATTTTCAAATATTTCTGTTTTATGTGTGCTTCATTAAGAGATGGCTTATACACTCCAACCCATACCCAAAATTCAAAAACTTCAAAAATTTAACAAGTTATTAAATATGAAAATTGGCTAATGACTGGAATATAGTTTTGGTAGTGTGAAAACTGCTAATTTTACATCATATTACCATTTAATCAATTACAGATTAGATTATGAAAATTAATATCACACTCTGTTCATATAATTATGAGAATTTCATGAATGATTCTATGAAATATTTAGAACATTGGAATATGAATATCATCTAATCATGCAGTAGCATTTTTTGTGTTTGATTACCTATATTCAGGAAAACATGGAATTTCAAAACAGTTCAATCATTTCATGTTGATATTTTTTGGAATAGTAGTGATTTTAGGTAAAGTCATTTTCAAAGATTTGATTCCATTATTTGTAGGAAAATGGTATTTTGGAAAATGATTTTGCAAGTTATTTCTGAAGAAAATCCCAAATGATATTACTAAATCAGACTATTCTTTACTGTAACAAAAAAGATATTTTCCAAGCTCTGAAGCTCTGAAGCATTGTATATTATTGTTTTTTAGTGAATTTCTCTGTACAATTAATCTATACTTCATTACAAAAGAAGGTTGAAGATATTTTTAGATTCATTTATATCTCCTAAAAATATAACCACTCCATCATTGTTAGAAAAACTAAAATTTGTGATTGCAGATACCTATGAATAATTTAATATGGATTTAATCAAGATCATAATTACAATTTTGGAAGTAATTTGTGAAAATATATGAAAAAATAGTACTATTTTGCCTCATTCCTGATTTTAAATTTCTATATAAAATTAATCTATTACTACTTCCTGAAAAAAACCATCCATGAAATTAGATCAAGCTGGATATTTAGACTGCCTGAAAGAGGGCATATGGTCCCACAAAAGAAAAAGAAATGTGTGTACTTTTGAATAATTAAAATTATTGTAAAAACAACTAAAGTATTTTGGAGATTAAAAAATAACTGCTTTTTATTTTTGTTTTTTGCTTCTTTTCATGTCAGTCTCTTTCCAAGTCATTCCCCAGTAGAAATTAGTTTCATTTCTCAAAATTTCTATATTTCTATATTTTATATAGTTAACTATCTTCTTCAGATTCAATTTATTTTAGTCTCATTTTTCAAACTAAATATTTTATTTACAACATTTTCCCATATGATTTTAATATCCATTTTTATTTCTGACTACTCTCTCCTTAAATAATCTTCATACACTCTCAAATATGTTTGTAGAAGTAAATTCTGATTATACATAAATGAAATAATCTATCTCCTCATGAGTTTAAAATCAGGTTTATTGCCATTTAAAATAAAGTTCATTTGGGGGGTACCCGGGTGGTACAGTTGATTAGATGTCCAACTCTTGGTTTTGGCTCTGGTTGTGATCTCAGGGCTGTGAGGTTAAGCCCCAAGTTTGCTCCTCACTCAGCACAGGGTTCACCTAGGATTATCTCTTCCTTGCCCTCTGTCCATGCTCTCTCTCTCAAATAAATAAATAAATCTTTTAAAAAAATGTTCATTTTTGAGTGCCTGGATGTCAGTCTGTTTTGTGGCTGCCTTCAGCTCCAGTTAAATAAGCTCCTGGAACGGAGCCTCGCATCAGGCTCCCTGCTCAGTGGAGAGCCTGCTTCTCCCTCTCCCTCTGCCTGCTGCTCTGCCTACTTGTGCTCTCTCTCTCTCTCTCTGTCAAATAAATAAATAAATAAATAAATAAATCAAATCTTTTTAAAAAGTGTTCATTTTTGTTATTAATTTATTGGTTGGCATAATGTATGAAAACACTAAATATTAGAAATGTATACATTTCTTCTTTAACAGATCATCTATTTTAGTAGAGTATTCTCAGCATTACCAAAGAATCTCAGAACATGATATTTTGGTACATACAGTTCCGTACTGAAGTGCTTTCAGCATCACATGGCCATTTTGGCCAATAATGCCAGATATAGTTCAACACACACAGGTAACAGATCCCCACATTAAATCCAAAGCCAAGAACAGTCTGTATCATTACTTTCATGCCTTGGCCTCTGATTGTGTTTTATCATGTTCTGTGCAATTTGAGAGAAAAACAGAGTTAGTGAGCTGGTGTAGACACTGCCATGCCACCAGTATTCCAAATCTGCTTCTATTATTTTTATAAATAGAACAAATACTCTCCAGGGTTCTAGACTTTTGAGGTAAGCCTAGTACTGAATATTCATATAAACCAGGCCCCTGTGATTCCTACTGGTAGCTATCACACTACTATGTCATTGAGCAACCTGAGTCTCTTTCCTTTAAAATTCAAACAAAATGTATAAAGCCTACATTCTAAAATATTTTGCAAGCCAGGTATTTTTCTGGCATATAATTATTAGTTTTTAAAAAGATTTTTTTCAAAAAGCAAAATATTAAAGAAATTTATGAAAACTATCCCAGTAGTTCATTATAGAAAAATTAAATGATGAAGAATGGAATTTTTAAAACAATTTGTTGTCAATGAAAATAGTTTATTTGTAGGTTTAAGCAGGATGAGGGGCTCAGGAGCTGGACTTTGTAAGTTCAAATTTTGGTCTAACGCATACTAGCTAGATGAATTTGAGGAAGTGGCAGAATTTGTGTCTCAGTTGTTACCACTGAAAAATTGAGTTATCAATGACATCTATGCCACAGGATTTTGGTGAACACTGAGGTAGTTAATGGAGGTAAAGAGATATAAATGGTGTTTGGGATATGGAATATATTTGATAAAAGTAATTCCATTATGTTACTGTGTTGAGTCACAGATACGTATAACTACCACCAATTATTTACTTCAGGTCCACTTCTAATATGTGTCTTTCTGCCATTCTAAAATAAACCTCAAAACTAAACATTGCTTTTTTATCTCCTTGGTTAAAGCAACCTGTTTTCCTCAATGTTGCCAACATTATGTCTGTCAGTACATTTCAAACATCAGAGTGATATTTGTCTCTTCCTTTTTCCTCTACAAGCAAGTCATATGAATTCTCTGATAAACACAGTGATCTTAAACAGTACATGACACATTCAGATGATTAGGGGATGTTTATTGAATGTATTGAGAAAAAATAAAGATATATTTTCCCTATTGTATCTTAATGCCTGATTCCTTATATTTAACATTTTTTTATAATTTTATTTATTTATTTGACAGAGAGAGAGACACACAGCGAGAGAGGGAGCCAGAAGCAGTGGGAGTGGGAGAGGGAGAGGGAGAAGCAGGCTTCCTGCCTAGCAAGGAGACCCATGTGGGGCTCAATCCCAAGACCCTGGGATCATGACCTGAGCCAAAGGCAGACACTTAATGACTGAGCCACCCAGGCTCAGTAACATTAAAATAAATTTGTGACATTAAATGTAACATTAAAGTAAACTTGTGACACAAAGAGTAAGTCATCCCCATTTCCAAACAGTATGTAAAATACAAAGGCATTTTCACAGAAATTCTATTTTTGTAAAAGTTAAAACAGTGAGAGAAAAAAAAAAGAGTAGTAACTTCTCTGTCCATTACTCACCCTGGAACTGCTTGGTTTTCCATGTAGATGAAAAAGGAGTGGTCATCACACAGTGTGTTTTAACAAGTACTTTATGGATTGTAATGCAGAACAAATGGACCAAGTAGTGAGAATTCCCTAATGAAGGTCTTCAGGTGACTGGCAGTCAAGCAGAGATGTGAGTACTCATAGGAAATGAATGCCACAAGGGAAGATTTGTGAGAATGGACCAGAAATTTTTATTCCTCGCTTACCCATAAAAAATAGGTTTATCACTTTTTATCCAGAAGACCTATCATGGGTAATTATGTATTTAGTAAATAAATATAAGTGAACATTAGGAAAATACGGTTAACTAGACTGGAAATAGGTATCTATTATTCTGTAGAGACAGTATCTGATACTTACTAAATTATAATAAATCTCACTACAACACAATTCTATTGTCCATCTGCATAAGATCGTAAGTGGTTCCGGGAGGGGGGGGGATCAAAAAACATTGTAGATGTAAGAAAGAAAGATATTCTTAATTTCTAAGAATGTTTTTCTAGGAGTAATGAGTGACTGAGGAAGAGATTACAACTAGATAACTTCGTCTTTGTCACAAGAAACTGAAGGCTAAACACTGAATGTTCTACACATACAAGTGGTTGGATTTACTTTTAAGGCTGATCCAGTTGTTTCATACATTTTAATAATTCACTAATCAAGTTAGCAGGTGTATAAATAGCCCTAGACTGAATGAATTTGCAATTCCAAGATTACAAATATTTTCACTGAACTCACTGAGGAATTTAAGGAAGAATTAGGAAAAAATTATTTTTTTAAAGATTTTTATTTATTTTATTTGACAGAAAGAGATCACAAGCAGGCAGAGAGGCAGGCAGAGAGACAGGGGGCAGCAGGCTCCCTACTGAGCAGAAAGCTAGATGCAGGGCTTGATCCGAGGACCCCGATATCATGACCTGAGCGGAAGGCAGAGGCTTAACCCACTGAACCAGCCAGGAGCCCCAGTAAAAAATGATATTTGAATTTTAAATACATCGTAATGAAAATGTAAGGAGGAACATTTTCGTGTGTCATACAATGTCTCATCTGTGACCTTTGGGAAAGAACTTCATGGGTGTGTGAACCTATGTTCAAATATGATGGTTGAAATTTCTGATACCAGCAAGTGCACACAAGCAGTGTAAAACGTTCAGGTGATTCTAAAATATATGATACATAATCCAGGACATTCTGGGAAATATCGTCATTCCACTCTAAGGAAGAAAAATTATATCAAATGGTTCCAAATAGACAAGAAAGAGATGAGCTTGAAATGTAGTTTGGTGGCAACAACGAAATGTTCTTTCAAGATATTTATCAAGTAGCATATTAGCCTTTAAAAGGATTTGTTACTTTAAATGAAATAGCCACACAGGGAAATAGACTCAGCACAGTCCTGACTGCTTTTTATCTCTATTTCCAAAGGGATTGCTTCCATTAAAGGAAATAAGGATGCAAATAAATACATTTTTTTCCCAGATGCTTCAAATTTGACCCTCTTTACAATGTAAATTCACTTCACTTCAATAAATACATGTTTTAAAACGAGTCCACATATTTAATTCTTTCTGAAATGTACTGTGCAGGAGTTGATGCATGCTAGTAAAATAATCACCTTTTTTTTTCTTCTTCTGCTTATGTATTATAGGCAATGTAGAGAAGGTGTAAAAACTGAGATGTATTTGTTATTGTTTAAAACTGATACCACCATGTTAGATTCTTAGTCCAATGAAAAAGTGATCAACATTTTTGCAAAGTAGAAAAGTTCAGAACATTCATATGAATGCTGAAATGAATTTAATTAAGCTCAACCCATAGTAAATAGATACAATAATTACTTCAATAAATAATGGAACATGGTTTCAATATAGATTATGCACCAAACAACTAAATAAAGGTAAAGTATATTCTCAGAGCAGTTATACATTTTATATACGCAATTGTGATGAAGGTCAATTGTGACTTAGAAGACAATAAAACAACAGACTCAGAAAGTTTAACGAGACTTGTAATCGACACATCATTTTACCATTTCATGTTAGTTTTGTAACTCTTTTCTGAAACTAATAGTAGGAAGTAAGAAACAGTTTTAATTTAATATCAATATAAATCTGCTGCGTCTAACATACTTTGTAGTGATAATGATTGAGAAAAATAATTAACACACCTTACTTTATGAGTACTGTTTAATAATGAGAAATTTGTTGTCCATATGAATATCTAATTTCTAGTAGGAGGAAAAAGATAGATAATTTAGTGATTATATCATGAAATGGATACACCATCTTATGTTTTTTTGTTTTGTTTTGTTTCATTTCTTGATAACACTTTCTTGCATCAGAACATACACAATATGACTTATAATAGCAGTTAATATACAAACAAATCATTAACTTTTTAATACAGCTTTGATTAAAATTAAATTTAGAAAGGAGCTATAAGCCTCAGAGACAAGAAACTTTAGAGTATAAAATTGTATTTGAAAATGCAAAATCCTAAATTAAAATCAAACTTGTTTAGATAGATTAGCAAATATTTATACACTGATCATCATTATATGTGAATCTAAACTTTCTCTATTTCTTATCATAAAGCAGAATTTCTCTTTCTGTGTTTGCTAAGTCTATTCCAATGATATTGAAAGATCAGTTTTAATAATTATCTAAAGTCTACTGCCTCACAACATTGAAATAATAAATGTTATTTTAATAAGAATGTTTTAACAAATGTGTGCTATGAAAACACGGTAATTTAATTACGTTTGCAAAGGATGGTTGAGCTCATCACTGACCTCACTATGATTAACTGGTACATGTTCAACAATATTCATAGATTAGAACACCTAGTGTGTGCTAAGAACTCTTTAACCTCTGTTGATACAATAGATACAAATTTGTAAATATGGAGCTAACAAAAGACAAAAAAAAAAGCTGAATAAATATATAACATGTCAATGGTGAAAATGATATAAAGCAAAATAAAGCAGGGAAAAGAGTGAGAATTAGAGTGTATTATTTTATATAGGACATCTATACAAATAAGGCATCTCAAAAAGACAACATTTTAAATTTTTTAAAATATAAATTCAATTAGCCAACATATATTACATCATTAGTTTCAGATGTAAAGTTCAATAATTCATCAGTTGTATATAACACCCAGTGCTCATCACATCATGTGCCCTCCTTAATGCCCATCACCCAATTACCCACCCCCCTGCCTTCCCCTCCAGCAACCCTCAGTTTGTTTCCTATAGTTAAGAGTAAGAAGTAACATTTTAAGAGACCCATGGAAAGCAAGAGAGGGCACTGCAAGTAGAGATACCAGCCAGTGCAAACGTCTGGCCAGAAAATGTGCTCAATATATTCAGAAAACACCAAGTAGGACAGACAGATCAGACCAATGAGAGCTCTTAGCTCTTTGGACTTGGATGGTAGCAGTGGAAGGGGTGGTGATTGTTGGCTTATGAAAGACTATAGCCACACTGATATAATTCAGCATAAAAAAACCACACAGATTAACTCAATGCCAAATCTCCCACAGGCTTTGTAATTAAGTCTTCATATGAAAATTGATATTGGCCAAATTATAAGAAACACTTCCAAGTTATGTAATTTTAACTATTTTAAAGTGCTCAAATGAAAATGTTTGTAAAGCCAACCTCTACTTTTCCACTTTGGTACAATTTACCCACAGGACTCAGTTAATTTATCCAATTCAGGCTTCTATCCTTAAATCTGGAAGTGTTTCTTCAAATGGATGTTTGGCTTAATTCCATGTCTATTAGATAACTTATGCTTTTGGCATTGATTTACCCTACCAGGCTACCTCTTTCCTAGCATTTCATATCTCTGGTGATGTCATTCACCTCGTTGGCCAGGCCTCAAACTTGGAAACCTTACTGACTCGTATCTTTCTCACATACCCAACATCCAGTTCATCAGTATATAATCATAATTATTTGTCTCAAATATCACTATTTCTCACCAAACCTATGGCCATACTTCTATGAAACCAGGCTTACATCACCTTCTACCTGGACTTCAGCAAAAGCTTCCCTACTGATTTCCCTGCTTCTGCCTCTTCCTTACCCTCCAGATCCCTGCAACCCAATTCGTTCTCCAAGTTTGATTATTTCATTCCCTCCTGCAAATCTTTTTAATGGGGATATAATGGAAATTAACAGTCATGTCCTCCGAGGCCCCCTATGACCCTGCCTAAGCCTGCTCACCTGCCTGACCTCAAATCCTACTGCTGTCACCCTTTGTCTTAGCAACACCAGCCTCCTTTGTTTTGCTGTAACAGGGCCAGTGGGCCTAAGTCTGGGTGAGAAGCACTCCTCCTCCAGGGATGTTACTGCACTTGCAACCTCATCATATCCAGGCATCTGCTGGAGGGTCATACCTGAGAGGCCTTTCCTGATGGTCTTTCTGGAAGAACACTCGGCTTGTTTCCCTTCATTCAGCTGTGTTTTCCTTCAAGGGATGTGTCATTGTCTGCTGTCACATTGCTTTATGGATCCGTTTGTTTATTGTCCACTGGGCTCTGCTGCCACATCCCCCAACCCAACCCCCCATTAAAATATAAGCTCCAAGAGAAAAGGGAAGTTATCTTGTCTCCTGCTGATTACTGAGATATGAGATAAGTGAAAAGTGGAAGAAAATGGTAAACCTAATAAAATAAAAGTCATTCCAATTTGGTGTGAACTGATGCCCAGAATTTTCCAAAGAAAATTCACAAATCATTTTGTTTGTGTCCTTTAAAACAGATTGTACTTATCTTCAGGGCTGTTATACAGACAGAACAGTGCTTTCCCTCCACATTGAAGAAGTTTATTTTTCACAGGAAAGACAGGAATTGTTTTGCTTTCAGGACAGAAGAAGGTTAGATTTCAGTTTCTTTTGACAGCAGTAGAATGTGCTAACTTATATATTATATCTTAAACTCCCCACAAAGTTGCTGTGAGCAATAAATAAGGCCAATATGCTCTTTAAAGGCCATGAGTAATGTAAGACAATTACTCTTTCATTATTAATTTTATGTAACTTGAAAAAAAGAAAGTATGTTTTTAAACAGAGCAGAAACATAGCCATATATATATAATATAAATTATAATATACAATTTATATATAAATTGTATATTATAATTTATATACTTATATAATTTTATATATCATATGATATACATTATAATATACAATACATACATATTATATATATATTTAATATATATAATAGTGTTATAATACAATAATGAACATAAGCTCATTACTCAGAGACGATCATTGATAATAACTGGGTAAATGTAATAACGAATAGTTTCATGTCCATCTTATAAATGTGCACAATTTCTTTAAACATATGCCCATATCATCATTTTAAATTTTCCATGAAGTGGATAAGTTTATTTTAATATTAGTACATTAAATTAATATTAGTACATTAAGATAATTGTGGTATTATCAATTATTTTCCATGTGATCTAGATTTGCATAATTATCACATTAAAACAGAAATATTTTACCACTAAAGACTTGATTAAATGTTTTCTTTTCAGGCAATAAGAAACAACAAAAATCACTTTTTAAAAAACAGTACTGTATCATTATAAACTCCTATTCCAGAACATCACTGTTGTACAAGTGAATGAAAAGTTAACAGAATTTAGATAGAACAAAAATGCTAACAGTAGTACAGCACATTCTGGTACACAAAACAATTATGAGCTTTCTATTTTGAAATACATGAGATTATGCATTTTGAATTAAGCATAATTTATATGTTTGGAGGTAACTAAGGTCATAGTTTAGACTTTCCTAACAATTCTGAAATATTACTCCTCTCATCTTTAAGAGCTTCAGTTAAATGATTATTGATGACTCTTTCAAAATTAATTTAAATTTATTTAGTAATGATTCTATTTCATAATTAATTTAATAATGATTCTATTTGTGTTGTTTTT
This sequence comes from Lontra canadensis, assembly GCF_010015895.1. Lineage (NCBI taxonomy): Eukaryota > Metazoa > Chordata > Mammalia > Carnivora > Mustelidae > Lontra > Lontra canadensis. The sequence continues at coordinate 5,199,696 of NW_022631040.1, forward strand.
ATTGTACATAAGCATAGTCAAATATCTTAAATACTCCTCAAAGTTTAATCTAACTCGAATTTTTATTAAAGTCAAATTAAACATCCCAATGAAACACTGGAGTAAATTCACAGAAATGATTTCCTTATAGGTGTATATTCAATCTATATTTAACCAGCAACATGTTTTCTTAGAGATAAAACTCTTCCAGTAGATGTCTAAATTTCAATTTTCTGATTTATGTCTTGTTTACTTATTATAGACTTAGAAAGAAGCTCTCAAAATCAAACACACACATACACATACCTATATCCAGAAGAGAACACTCTATATAATTTGTTTTCATTTAATGTTTCTTTTCAAGGATTTAAAAAAAAATGCTTAAAGCACTACTTTTGAAAATTTAATGACTGGAGAAGTCACAGAATTTTTTCCTCTTTATTTTAGTGCATATATTTTTAAATCTGATATTTTAATTTGTGGTGGCTATTTTTTGAATAACAGTTGGTTAATAAAACATAGGTATTGATAGAATCAAAATAAAGGTGAGATTGTATTATGTATCTATTTCATATAACAGACCCCAACTAACATTATCACTGTATTATTTGTATTATTCAAAGAATATATCTTGAGGGTTTTTTTTTCTCATATGTAGTTAAAATAAAGGTGCATTTTATGGTTAAAATATAAGTTTTGGAATAATAAAATTATGTTTCTTTGCTTATTAGTCTAATAATATTGGCTAGTCAATTAACATATTTTGGTAATTTTTATCAATAAATTAAGATAAATTAAGGATTATAGCAAGAATAACAGTTATTATTATTATTAGTTTTATTTTTATTAGCTTACATATGCCATAAGATTTTTGTGATTTAAATAAAATAATATATAAGAATACATTTTCTAAACTGCAAAGCATTTTAGAAATATGAAGTATAGCATTCAGTATAGATTAATTTATAGAATCAAAATGCTTCATATGACTTTGGTTATTAGTCATCCCTCCTTAACAAAGTCTGGATATACTAATCTTTTTTCTGGGCACATATTTAGGATGTGGCCTTTCCAATATTTAAATGCTTCATAATAGATATCGTAAACTATTGTTTTGTTGAGAAAATCCCCACTTTTGCAATATTTTGCATCTGCTTTTTTTTTAGGTTAGACTTAGAGTATTAAAACTTTTTCATAAGCAGTATCTTATTTTATGTTTATAGAATATTTATTTCCAAGATAAGCAGAAAAAAAGCATTATGTGGCAGTCTAGGGAGGATTATAGCAAATTACTTCCACAAAAGTTGAGCCATCTGTAGAACTAACCCATGTGAAAGACTGTTAAAGAGACCAAAGAACTTAGAAATTCCCAAGGTTGGCAAGAGTTCTCCCTTTCGTATTGCATATATGCAAAACCATTTCAATCTAGTCAATTCAATGAATTCTTTTCTGTAGAATAAAGATGTTAACAGAAGCCAGCAGCATGCCAGAAAAAGGAAGCCATATCCCAAGCATTTGAGAATGTTTTTCTATGATTGAAATAAGGGGAAAAAAAAAAAAAGACACTGAAGGAACAAATCTGAATATGTAAGTCATTAAACTGTTGAATCCATATGACAGTTATTCAAAAGTATTTTCAGAGCATCAGTGAAATTATCTTTTAATTATTTCCATAGGCTATCTATCTATCTATCTATCTATCAATCATCTATCTATCTATCTAATCTATCTGTTTGCTCTAAATATGTTTATGGGACAAGTTGATGACTATCTCACTTTGTAGATATCTTTAAGTCACACAATTTATTGTTGTAAATGAGGATTTCCTTAAATGTAAGTTCTCCTGGATATTTTCTAAATTTGGAATGTGCTGACAAAATTAAATGTGGAGACCTAAAACCTCAGGGTTATTATCCATTTAATTTTTTTGCATCCAGATTTTGCCAAGCTACATGTCCCAACTGCAGAGTTAGTATCCAAACCACAGGGCCTATGCCTTTTCTTCTACATCATACTGGTTCCCCTAAATTTTACTGTATTTATGTACTGTTTCATTCACATCAGAGCTTCTTTTAACCTGTATTCATGCACATAAACAATTACATATTGATATGTTGGTTGCTGGACCAGAAATATACTGGGGAGTGATACTAGAAATATGAAACACCTTTAAATATAAATAAGTGCTTTCTGTGTGTGTCTTGTGACAAAGATAGTATTTATTTTTTATAAATGGTGATTCATGTTTACCATAAACCTTCAGTGTGTACTCCCGAACTCTTCCCCTAATTCTAGCTTAGTTTGTGTTTTAAAAGTGTTTTGCTTCTCTCATTATGTCATTCAGAATAAAGTCACCTATTTTCATTTAATTTTCCCCATAGACTTCTTTCTTTTCTTTTCTTTTTTTTTTTTTTAAAGATTTTATTTATTTACTTGACAGACAGAGATCACAAGTAGGCAGAGAGGCAGGCAGAGAGAGAGGAGGAAGCAGACTCCCTGCCCAGCAGAGAGCCCATACGGGGCTAATCCCAGAACCCTGGGATCATGACCCCAGACAAAGGCCGAGGCTTTAACCCGCTGAGCCACCTAGGCCCCCCTTCTTTTGTTTTTTTCTTCTTCAGGTTTTTATTTAAATTCCAGTTGGTTAACATACAGTATACTATTAGTTTCAGGTGTAGAATTTAGTGATTTATCACTTGCATATAATACCCAGTGCTAATCACGACTAGTGCCTTCCTTAACCCACCACCCATTTAAACCATCCCTTTGCCCTCTTGTCCTCCAGAAACCCTCAGTTTATTCTATAGTTAAGAATCTGTTTCCTGGTTTGCCTCTCTCTCTCTCTCTTTATTCATATGTTCATCTTTTTTCTTTCTTAAATTCCACATGGGAGTGAAATCATATGGTATTTGCTTCTCTTTGACCGACTTCTTTTGCTTAGCATAATACTCTCTGCTCTATCTACGTCATTACAAATGGCAAGATTGCATGCTTTCACAAGTACGCGTGCACACACACACACACCCACCACATTTTCTTTATCCTTTCATCAGTTCACAGACATTTGTGCTCTTTCCATAATTTAGCTATTGTTGATAATGCTGCTATAAGCATCGGGGTGCATGTATCCCTTCAAATCAGTATTTTGTATCCTTTGGGTAAAAACCTAATAGTACAATTCAAATTGAATCTTAGGTAGCTCTATTTTTAACTTTTTGAAGAAACTCCATTGTGTTTTCCAGAGCAGCTGTACCAGGTTGCATTCCCAACAATGGTGTAAGAGGGCTTCCCTTTTTCTGCATCCTTGCCAACACCTGTTTTTTCCTGTGTTCTTTATTTTAGCCATTTTGACTGGTATGAGGTCATATTTCATTGTGGTTTTGACTTGTATTTCCCTGAGGCCTAGTGATGTTGACCATTTTTTTTTTTCATATGTCTGTTAGCTATCTGTATGTCTTCTTTGAAAAATTTTCTATTCATGTCTTTTGCTCATTTTTTAACTGGATTATCTGTTTTGGGGGTCCATCAACTTTCCTTTTCCAAATGTTATGTTTTGAGGTATCTGGGTACCCCAACAATTCTTTATAAGTTATATAAATTTTTTATAATTTTAAAAATAATATCTGTCCTGGCTTATCTATTTTGTCATTAAAACAATAAAGCTAACAAGCTTGATTAAATAGTAAGTTAGGGAAATATTCATAAGGCAGAACATTCAGGCAATGGGGTGTCTCTGAAGCAAGCAATCAGATGATTCTTTTGATATATGTGAACTATAATCAAAAGAACAATACTTGCCTTTAATCTTCCATATTGTATAAGCAGCAGTATGAAAATAGCACATTGGGAACTCAGATTAACATAACCCTCAAACAACTATAAACACTTGACAGAGAGTTAGAATTTTATTTTAATTACTTTTTCAATGAGCAACATTATTAGAAAAACATGTCCATTAATATTTCACCTGAAGATCACAGCAGAAATTGTATTCACATTACACTTTCCCATAAGTGTTTGTATTTACACAACATCCATTATTTTCTTTCTGAATAAGCAGATTTACTGCCATCAGCATGCTGTAGTTGTAAATAAATTTCAATACAGTATATAAAAACAGGAAATCAGATTCCTGGAACTTGGCCATTGTTTGATTTGGTCTCTTGTTAGAAGTAACATTAATTTGAAAGAATAGATTGATTGCTGACTTGTGGGAAATACTATAGAAGGAAAAGTAGGCAGTAAAGAAGCATCTAAGTGTCTTGAATATTCACCAGAAATGAAAATGTGCATGCAAACATGTAAAATTAATTATACCAATTTTTTTCAATTTTTTCAAATTTTTCAATTCTCATACTATTTTCAATTATCTAAAGGTAATTATATAAGCTGTAAAGTGAACATTTTAGTTATTCTTTGTTTTAGCAAATAAATTGAACTTATATGTAAGCTAAATTCCACCTAAATTCTCTCTTGTTACATAATATAAGGTAATGGAGTAGGTACTATATTTTATACATGCCAATAAATAAAAATCTGAGAAAGGAATCTGAGAATTTAATTGTATTCTAATTCTTTAAACTAGAACATTGGTAAAATAGTTTAACAACAACCAATTCCTTATAGCTATAATCTTCAGACTATTACTTTGATTAAAATATATTGTGTTAGTCAAAATAATGGCTTCCCAAATGTGCCCACATCCTGATCTCTGGAACCTGTGAAATTGTTACATTCCATGGTAAAAGAAACTGAAAGAGCAGATTAAATTAAGTTGCTAATCAGCTGACTTCAAAATAGGGAAATTATCCAGGATTATCCATGGAGGTCCAATGTGATTACAAGATTCCCTACATATAGAAGAGGGAGCAGAAAAGCCAATGTCAGAGTGATGCATTGTGATATGAGAGAGATTGCATCAGCTTTTGGAAAGACTCTCTCCGCCATTACTGTTTTTGAGAAATGGAAGGTGGCTAGAAACTAAAGAATGTCAGCAGCTAGAAAAGGCAAGAAAATGGTTCTCAGGGGCACCTGGGTGGCTCAGTGGGTTAAGCCACTGCCTTCGGCTCAGGTCATTATCTCAAGGTCCTGGGATTGAGTCCCACATCGGGCTCTCTGCTCGGCAGGGGGCCTGCTTCCCTCTCTCTCTCTCTCTCTCTCTCTCTCTCTGCCTGCCTCTCCATCTACTTGTGATCTCTGTCAAATAAATAAAAAATCTTAAAAAAAAAAAAAAGAAAAAAAGAAAATGGTTCTCAGAAAGGAATGCTACCCACCAATACTCTGATTTTAGCTCAGTGAAACTCATTTCAGACCTCTGACCTCCAGAACTATAAGGTAATAAATTTGTATTTTAGGCCACCAAATATGGTCATTTGTAACAGCAACAATGGGAAACTAATACATACATGGAAATATTTAGTAAATAACTTTAAGGGGATGGTTTGCATATTTTATTTATATTGGTAAGATATGAAAACATAGTGAGTATAGCATTATCTTATTGTAGATATTCTAAAAGAAAAGTAAAGATTATTGGGGAGAAGATGTATAAACATAAAAAGTCATAAATTCAATCCTCCTTTGACACTCATTTTCATACACCATACTGCCTAAACTAGTAAACCACTTTAATTTCATAGCATCTTGCTTGTAAATGCTTCTCAAAGTCCAGAAAACAAACTTCTTAGATAATTATATGTATACTGAAGAAAATAATCATAATTTTGGAATAAAAACACCACATTAGTCATTTCAAAATTAAGATCACAAATACTAAATTCATTCAAGATCTCCTACAGGGAAAAATATAGCCAATTTTTAATGTTCGTGAAATAGATTTTCCCATAAATAAATGAATAATGTCCCTTCCATGAGAAGATTTTCTTTGTATTTAAAACCTAATCCTGGTTCCTGAGTTCCAGAGCTGACCTTTTGTTCTTTATGTAGAAAGTGATATGATAATATTTTAAAGAAAGTTTTTATTTTTATATTAGAATGAGATAAACAAAATGAAAATGTAACTTTTTATTTATATTTAGCATTTAAGAGTCTTTGGATTATTTGTACAGTTAATGCTTTTTCACAAAATCTTTTCCTTCACAGAAGACTGTAATATCACAAATTCAATAATGTCTGCCTGAATAAAAAATTTAACTTCTCTCTCTGAGATTTTTTGAAACACATATAAAAAGTAGAAACAGATTGAATAAATCAACTACAGACCTGTAGAAGTGTTCCAAATACAGACTTGTAGTAAGGAATTCTAGGTTTAAGGAACAAAAGTGATTTAACACTGAAGGAGGTGCCTTTAAATTCCAAGCAAGGTAGTTAGTTATTGATCAATATTACCCATAAGGTTACCCATGTTCATCTGAGAAACAGATCACATTTTTTTTTTCAGATCACATTTTTATAAGAACTAGAATGTATTCAGTTTTGGAAGGAACATCACCTGTAGTGTAGAGTAATAGACAAAATGCAGTTAAATAAATGAATATTGAGCCCATAAAATTACAAATCTTTAAATTCTGGAAAAATATATGGACTCCAGATGTGACTGTATTTGAATTTACACTATTGGTTGTCTGGGACAAAAAATAGTTACTAATAGTAGTAAATTCATTTATTTATTTTTGTGTTAAAGATAGAAAAAAAAGATAGTCTATGGAGTTAATTTTTTTACATGTAAAAAAATAATTTCCAAAACCCTTCCAACATTTATAATTCAATGTGGTACAGGGGAGGAAAGTAAGGATATGATAGGAGCAAATTAAAAATTCATGTTTGACATTTTTTTTATTAGCTCTTTCTTTTGACAGTTTTCTTATACTGTAATTGTTCTGGGCAGTGTGTAGCCTTTATGAGGAAGAAAATTAATGGGCACTTTCTACTGTAAGAAAGGTAAAATTGTTGACAACCATTTAAAGGAAGATCATGTATTTTTGGAAAGCAAAAACCTTTTGCAGCCTTCAGATGAATAATAAAAATACAGATGCAATGGGTGACCAATGTGAAGTCTTACCTTTTCATGAATAAAGAAGGGTGCTGAAGCACACTAAGACCTTAGAGACTCTCCATCTCCAGCAATAGCTACACTTGGGTTAGGTGTGGGAAAATTCACTGCCACCATTTTGTCCTGTTGGCATTAATCAAACTAAATGAAAAAAAATTATATTACATTATACACTAAGCCAATATGTCATGCTCATATGTTTTGGGAAAACAACAAGAGTAAAAATCCCTGTTATAATACTATTTTGAAACTAGGTAGTTAATCAATTTCAGTATCATTTCTCCATTAACAACCTACCATGAAGTAGCTTCTTATTATTTTATTTTATTTTATTTCTCACAGAAAGAATAATTTGTACTATCAAGAACTTCCTTAATCTCTTAGGCAATAAAGAAAATAAACTTAAGTCAAAGGTCTAAATAGATGACGACCTTTGGATGGGCTCAGAGGAACCAAGTCAAGCCTTGTTGGACACATGAATGTGTGGCTATCTATGCCACATATTCTTTAATGTTGTCATTATTATTCATTTAGTCTACCTATATGTAGCTCACTATTTTTCTTTCCTTTCCCCATTTCCTCTCTTACTCATAACTTTCAGTTATTTATTCAATAAATCCTATTCACTGGTCCTCAAGTGCCATATATACTTCCAGGCATTGGGACTACAGCAGTAAACAGATTGGCCCCAAATCATTGCCTACATCCAAAAGGAGTTTACATTTTAGTGGACTTAAACAAGAAACAAGAAGAAAAAAAAGTGTAAAATATATGGCATGTTACATTGTGTTTGAAACTTAAGTAAGGTAAGGGGCAAAAGGAGTAGGGGCAGGGAAACAAGCTGCAGTTTTACAGGTTAACCAGTGAGGCCTCAGTTAGAGGATACACTTTGAATATCAACACATGATTTAGTAGCTTAAAACAGTGATCATTTTATTGTATCTCATAATTTCTGTAAGTAAGGAATTTGGGAAGGACTCAAGTTGAACAATTCTGACTTCAAATCTCTCATGCAGTAGCAGTCAGACAATGAATATGTGATTGATATATCCTTTGATGTACCCATTAACCTACTATACTGAATTCAATCACAAAGAATTTCTGTCCAGAATGATGGTACATTGGTGAACTTCATTATTGTGTTTTATGTCGATTAGAGAAGACAATCATTTGTCCTCTGATATCCATTTTCTTTTTCGTTCTTCCATTACAATAGTTTCACTCTACATATGCTGGAGTTACATTTCCTGATTAGACTAATTTTCCTAGCAATAATTACAGAGAAAGGCAGCTATATTACCAGTTCTGGCTGATGAGATTTGAGAGCAAATTGTCCTGAAAACAATTAGACATGCACTTTCCTGGTGTTTTCCTTCTTTCTACTGGTGGAAAGATGAGGTGGGTAGTAGAGTTCTCCCAGACCCACAGGCAGAAGCCATTTGTTGAAGACAGAAGAAACACCAGTCATGGAGTGCCTAAAACTGTGTTGTTACATCAGAAATAAACCTATATCTTTGTTAGAGCAATAAAAATATTCGATGAATACAGGGTGAACACAGGATAGAAAGTTTCCTGTATTTCTCTCAGCTCACTTAAGTCCAAGTCTCCCACAGTGGAATGTCTATTGGAGACATTAACAACACAGTAAGTAGGGATAGTGTTGTGTTCTAATCAATAGAATAAAATAAGTATTCACAAGTCCATCTTACAAAGATATATGAATAATGAAAAGTAAGAGGTATTGAGGGAAGAGGAAAATTCTTCCTTATATAATTTTAATATATTAATGGAAGAGAAATAGTAGAAAATGAAAATCACTGTTAATGAATAGTGACTATTACAGGCAAGAACCATCAATGGTTGCTAAAATTCATGTGCAAAATATAATGAGAAAAAGAATATTTACATAGCTTCAAAGTATATCCTCAAAAGATTCTAATTTTTATAAAGGGGAAAACCAAGTACAGTGAAGAAACCTGGCAGACACCACCTTAGTCATGTGATCAAAGTTTCAACATGAGTAATAAGAGATATTGACATCAAGTACACCCTGGTATGATGCATGGAGAAGGGAACAGCATAATTACAGTGACAACCTTGGGCAAATCGCACAAACTCAATCTAATCATCTGAAAGCATTAGACAAACTGAGAGACAGTTTGCAACAAACAAACAAACAAAACAAAATAACAACAAAAAAAACCCTGGTTACTGTTTTTCAAAAGTCTGAAGGTCATCAAAGACACACAGAGACTGACAAATTGTCACAAGAGTAAAGGAGACTGAGGAGATGTGAGGAGAACTTGAACCAAAAAAAGATGTTAGTGGGACAACTGGTGAAATTCAAATGTATTATGTAGTTAATAGTATTGTGTTAATAATAGTAAGAAGAGTTGGAAAAGAAGACTGGGAATTATCTGCATAACTTACGCAAATTTTGCAGAGGGAACCTAAAGTTGTGTCAAAATAAAAAGTTAAAAAGGAAAAGAAAGACTGCAACAGCAGATACCTGATATTAACCAAGAGGCTCTTAACATTTCCCTCAGCTTGAACTTTAAACAGGCTTCTTCCAGACTCTAGGCCCCTGATGTCCCTTTTCTTGGAGCATTTACTTCAATAAATTTTCTATGGTAAAGTCTTTGCTCCGTGTTTTTGAGATGTAAATTTTCTCCATTTATTTCCAGTTTTATAATCCAAGAATGTCTTTCCTAAGGACCTGGAAGCTGTCCCTTTGAAATGTTATCATCAAAGATTATTTCCTTTATGTCCCTGTCACTGTGACTGGGTAGGAACCTATTGGTTCCTATGATAAGAAATTCCATAGGGGACAAATAACAAGGATAGAATGCCTAATCATACCAACCAACCTGTCATTAAAATGAAAGTCTTCCTGTACTTTCCACTAGCTCACCCCATGTTCTTAAAAATTCTCCCACCTTTCATGGAAGTTGAGTTCAATCTCCATAGAAGTTGAGTTCATGGAAGTTGAGTTCAATCTCCCAACCCTACTGTAACAATCTTGAGTAAAGCCTGTTTCACCTGTCAGGTACAGTAATTCTTTGACATGATGTTCAAAATTACTATTCAGTTTCATTTTATAGAATCATGATTATATATAATTTTAAGATTTTAAGTGATAATGCTATTTAATTAATCTTATAAATAAAAACATAATACTTTGTTTTAATATTAAAACCTAAATGGATAGAGCATATGGATTTAATCCACTCCATTTTTATTTTTGAATTTTTGTAATAATAGGAAATAATGGGAAATAAGAGGAAAGCAGGCTCCCAAGGCCTTCAGTATGTTTCACCATTTATAACCAGCACCTAACTATATTTGGAATTTATAGTTGACCATTTCAGATACTTTCCTACATGTTATCATCTGGAAGAGCATAAAGAATACAGATATTTAAGTCATGTGCTGCCATCATCATCATTAACTGAGGAGTGTCATTTAACATCTGTAACCCATTTTCTTCATTTGTATAAGGGAATCATAATGCCTATGTTGTGGTAGCTTTGGAGAACTCAATTACATGAGTAAAGCCAAAGCAGTACAAGGCCAATTATATATTAAACATTTCAGTGTGGTGTTACTCTTTTAAATAGAGAAAATTCAAGAAACTGAGTAAAAGCTTCTAACAATTGCTGTTCCCACTGAAATTATTATTTTTCTCTGTTTTTACTAGAGGTAACATTAGATTGTAACTTAAGTAGAAAATTGGGGGGGAATCAGTAAATACAATAAATTATAGCATTGCTATGGAAAAAATTCTGTTAAATACCATTGGTCAACAGTAAACAAAAATTATGCATTTAGGGGTGCCTGGATGGCTCAGTTGTTAAGCCTCTGCCTTTGGCTCAGGTCATGATCCCTAGGGCCTGGGATCAAGCTTGACATTGGTCTCCTGCTAAGCTGGGAGTCTGCTTCTTTCTGTCCTTCCCCTTGCTTGTGCTCCCTCTCCTGCATGCCCCTCTCAAACAAATAAAAATCTTAAAAATTTGATATATTTAATAATTAAACTTTAAGGGAAAATAAGACAGTGGTGAAACATACTTAATACCTGTTTAAGGTACAAATATTTGTTTCCATAATTAGCTATTCTTAAATGAGTCCTTTAAAAACGTCCACAGTTATGCAGTATTCCTGTAGTCTCAGTAAACTGTTCAAGGTCATCTTAGCAAACTTCTGAGGTAAATTTGTGATCAGCTTTATTTTGAAGTTAACTGATGATTCAAGGAATAATTGGACTTCGAGAGAAAGTACATGAGACAGAGCACATTGGTTTATTCAGATGTTTATAGTTGTTAGAAATGGGAAAGATGCTATTAAGTCATATTAATATGAAAAATAATAGAAATGACTTGGGATAAAAGAAATTGCATTATATTTCTAAGATATCATCACAGATATCCTACTTCAATTTAGCTTTGTTTAATTATTTTCTTGTAGAATTTGTGTCTTATCAGATAATTGTTGCATACAAAGAAAGTCACAAGGAAAATAATCTAATTTCTAGGTATATATTTCTAAAAATGAATTTCCTTTGTGAAAAAAAAAGCACACAAAATCAATGAGCTTTAGTACTGGGAAGAGTATTTCTGTGTGTGGGCACAGTAACATCCCTGGGATTGAGGGCTGGGTATTTTCATTTTTGGACTTTGGTGAAGTTCAACATTGGAAGCCTTGCTTAAATACACACCAAGTCCAGATTTTTATATCCTTTGTACAGCTGCACCAGATACAAGTTTCAAAAATCTTTTCAACAAATTGGAATGAAAGTGAAATACCAAGAATGTAAGTCATCTAACTTACAAAAAAAGAGCTTCTGATTGAGTCAGGAAAAAACAAACAAACAAACAAACAAACAAAAAAACAACTTCAAAGGCTTTGTGGCCCATTCCATAGGACATCCCAGGAAAATTATCTATCTATCTATTATCTATCTATCTCTCATCTCTCTATCATCTATCTATCTATCATCTATCTATCTCTGTGGTGATGCTTCACTGTCCAGTTTTCATCCTAGCTCCTGGTAGTGAATATCAACTTTATTCCAGAATTTTTCCATTGATCTGTTCACTGTTTAAATGATGAGAAAATGTCTTATCCCATTGATTTATAGATTTAACAGTTTTTCTCTCAAATCCATTTTGTGTGTGTGTGTGTAACTCCTCAACTCTTCTTGAAAAATACCCTCAAAAGCTATAAAGCCTCACGTTTGTAAGATGAATGACATAGCAATATACTAAAACAACAATGATAACTTGAAATATTCCTAAAACAAGATTTATATGCCTAGAGCAATAGTGAGGAAACAGATTCTCTTCCATTGTTTCTACCACTTAACGAGTATAAAAAGATTCTGTTGTCTTATATTTATTATTAATGATATTGTATTTATGGGTTTCATGAAATATTGTATCTGGGTTATCCATGAAAATAAAATTTGCATGATTTCTACTTCTTTCTCAAAGTATTAATATTTTCCCAGTAAAACAATAAAAACTATTTAAAGCATAGTTAGAGATGGTGGTGGTGTCCAAAAAAAATATCAGTGGTGTCCAATAAAATTATCGGCAATGATGGAAATGTTTCTGATCTGCAGTGTATAATATGTAGCCACTACACACATGTGGCTACTAAGCACTTAAAATTTGGTTGGAGTAACTTAGGACCAAAATTTTTAAATTTAATTTTTTTTTAAGATTTTATTTATTTATTTGACAGAGAGAGAGATCACAAGCAGGTAGAGAAGCAGGCAGAGAGAGAGGGGAAACAGGCTCCCTGCTGAGCAGACAGCTGGATGCAGGGTTAATCCCAGGACCCTGAGATCATGACCTGAGCTGAAGGCAGAGGCTTAACCCACTGAGCCACCCAGGCACCCCATTAAATTTAAATTTAACTAATTTAAATTTTAATAGCCACATATGGCCAGATGTTATTGTACAGTATAGACAAGATCATTTTATAGGCTTCTCCAATATTTTCCAATCTTTGAAACCCTGTCATTTTTACATTTATTTTTTGACTTAGGAAAAGATATTCTTTATCTTAACTGTAGAATGAAACAATTTATCTATACAACTTTGACTTTGATATAAACAACTAAGCAAATAACTATAAGTGAACAGTCAGACGGATTATTTTTTTATCCATATGAAGATACAAAATATCTTTATGCTTTATTAAAAAGAACAACTAGTGATGTACCTTTTTATTTGCATGTTGAGGGTACTTCCACACAATACTACTATAACCAGGAATTTTTACATCCTAGTCAATGATATGAAGTCAATTAATTAGTTTGAATTGCTCGTTTTATTCTATTGAGAAGTGACTTGAAGCCTGTGGCCAAACAGTTTTTTAATTAAGATTAATAACTTAAAAGACTCAAAAAATCTAAGTAAAACATATATGCTCTATTATTTTACTAGTTATTGAAAAAGAAAACAAAACATGAATAAATAAAAATAATTCTAGATAAAATATGTGTCCTTTACATTTAATATTCTGCTTATACTCAAATACTGATAGAAGAATGAAAAACTACAGGTTTTGCTTTTAAATTTATGTTAATTAAATTAAAACTCTACTTAACAACACTGTCCTTAAAATATTCAGGTCATGTTCAAAACAGAAAAGTAGAACTCTATCAGTTGTTATCAGCCAGAAACACACTAAAAAATATAATTTTCTCAAGAAAATAAAGTAAAATGATTCATTCCCCACAACTCTCCCTGAGATGTTCACATTATATAACATAAAGCAAAAGCAAAAGCAAATGTCCTCTCTTCCTGGCCCAACCTATTTGGTTAATAGTTTGTGTTACACTTTTAGATTTTCTTCTTTGTTTAATGAACTGTAAATTGTAATCTCAATCTAGGAATCATAATTTGTATTATTTTTCCACAGCTAAGGAGTGTCTATTGCAAACCCTAATTTTGCTGAATTAGTGAGACCTTAGTTACAGTCAGTTGCCTCTTCTGGTTTCATTCCAAGTTCTTGGGGTCACCATGTGGCAAAGTTCCAGCAAGATACATCCACTGCACCTTCTTGTTCTCATTCTCAATAGGTCTGCTGTTTCTCTTCCTTCAGTTTGATGATCCCACTGGATGCATGGGTGCCACACTGTCTCCTTGTGCCATGCTGGGCCACAGGACCTAACCTACCTTAAGACCTAACACTGTGCTGTTGGCATAGGGGTCACTCACCACATGTGGTTATGGAGCACTTGCAATGTACCTTGTTGGATTTTAGTGGTTCTACAAGTGTAAAATACATACCAGATTTTGAAGACTTAAAATGGGAAAAAAAGAAAAAAGTAAAAGATCTTATTAGTGACTTTTAGATTGACTGCTCAGTGCAATGATTATATCTAAACAATGTGGCTCTGGATATAACAGAGTTGGAAAATGGATTCTAACCTTTTTTCATTCTTGAACTAGGCTCCTGGGCTACAGTACTCTCTGTTGCATGTATTTTGTCAGGACTGGATTAACAAAATATGTGTTAGTTACTAGGGAAATATCTATACAAGCTGCACTGTTTGGAAATCTTAGATGACCACAAGTCCCAGAAATTTGTTCATCAAATTTTAAGCCAGAATTGACAATTATTAGCAGATGACACATGCCAAATCACAGCTATGACTCAAATGGATTTAGATTTGGTAGCTCTATCACTTGAGCTATCTATTGGCCAGATTGTTGGGCATGATTATCCTGGTCATTTCATTAGCACAATTAACAAATCTAACACAATCAAGATATTAACACAATTAACACATTTCATTCACACAATTAAGACATTCCTTGTCATTGACATTTCTGGATACCATTTACTGTGTTAGGATATAGTGTCACTATATTCTTAAAATACATATTTGTAGGAATGAGATTATAGTGTAAATAGTGTATATAAATAAATTTGGATAGATTACTGTTCTCTAAATATGTATATAAATACTGTATTTGCTCACTACATTTTCTCCCTCCTTTTCTTCTGCACGTAAGTATATTTACCAGCTATCTTTACATTGACCAAGCCATGCCACTGTGTTCTAGTTAAGGGAATGTGTACAAAAAGAGTATGCACCACTTCCACAGATGATCCTCCATTATATTTCTTTTTTCTTTTAATTTAAAGATTATTTATTTATTTATGAAAGAGAGAGAGAGAGAGAGAGAGTTGGGGGTGGGAGCAGAGGGAGAGAGACAAGCAGACTCTGCACTGGGTGTGGAACCAGGCACAGGGCTCAATCCCAGCACCCTGAGATCATGCCCTGAGATAAAATCCAGAGTCAGTTGTTTAACCAACTGAGCCATCCATGCACCCCCTCTGTTATATTTCTAATTTGAGAGGATTTCAAGTTATGGGTTATGTAACTATAAGGTGGAGGGTTCTTGCCACTAGACCAACCATGAAGAAGGTCACTTACTGATTGGGTTTTGTACAAATCAAAAAATCAGTTTTATTAAACTACAGAACTCTTGGAGTTGCTATAGAAATTAGCCTTTTGAAACAATAGAATGAATTTTCCACAGCATTTCACTGGCCTTCTCTATATCATGTGATGATAATTAAGCTGAAAACTTAGCTAGGAAAGCAATTATCTGGTCATTTTAGCTTTTTAGGTGGAAATTTTACTGCTCTGCCTCCCAATAAGACTTATGGATTCAGACTAGATTTTTTTATCTGGAGAGAGAAAGAGATAAATTAATTTTTTAAATGTTTTTAACATGTCCAAGTAATGTCAAGTAAAGCAAAGACTTCACAAAGATCTAAAGAAACTTTTTTTTTTTTTTTTTGGAAAGAGTAAACAATAAGCCCAAGAGCTATAAGGTAAAACAAACTTAGATGTTTAGGAATTAGGAAGTCATATAATCAGAGACTCATAAATAAAGGAGAGACTAACAGGAGTTGCCATCAGAAAATTAAAGAGAATACAAATCATGTAGGGATATATAAACCAAGAGAAGGATTTTGGACTTTATTCCCTCTTTCCCATATTTTATTTGCTCATAAGTAACTTCTATAAACATTTTACCCTAACTTTAATTCAGATAACTTCATTAGTATATTTTTTGAGGTTTATGATATTTAATTTGATGGTTTTCATTGGGTAGTTCCAAATCTCTCTGAATGTAACTTCCAAATGTTTTATATTTACTAATAATATACATTTCAATAAAAACTCAGGTATTTAATACATATGACATATATAATCTTTATATAACATATAAAAGGTACATGTAAATAGATCATAATTGGAAATATTTGACTCTCAAAATTTTTTTTTCCTACCGTACCTTTCAGTCACACACAAACACACATTATAGATGTGTACATTTATATTATACACACAAACTCAGTGAAAAGAAATGTAACATTCAAATAACTGATAGGAATGTTTACAGATTTTATTTCCTAGCCATCTTCCACTGAATGTACATTATTAGTTCTATTTGTGATAAAGCCTGCTTGAAAAGCTGAACTATACCATTTTAGTGCAACAGACTTAAGGTATCAGGCCTGTAGATGTGAATGATGAAGTGTGTTATAAAAAGGATTTAGTAAGTTTCTGGGCAAAAGGATGACTGGCTATACAATGCACCAATATCACCTACCAACTGTTCCATGCACTACTATCCAAATGTACTGAGAGAAACATATCACCTGCAATGCTGACAGGTGCTATAAAACTAAGCTGCCCTTTACCAGTGAATAAAAATAAGCCAAAGTGAAGACCAGAAAGTGAATTCAAAGAAGTGTTTTTACAGAGTTTATGAAATTTGTATTGTTTTACAAGTAAAATTACAAAGAATTCAACCTATGTTAAATCCATAGGCTGGAAGAATTTAATGGGGTAAATATTTAAAATAATGTCATTGCTGTATTTACTGATGATACTCATTTATAATTTTTTCTGAGAAATATCCAAAATACATTTATATACCACAGTGCTTTCCTTTTATATTTTGTAATGCAAAATTATACTTGTATACAAAAAAATAGTATATTACAAGTAATTTATTTTGTATTTTGGATAAATCTGAGCCACTTAACAGTTAGTCTTCCTGTATCAAAGTTCATATCTGTGGTTACCAAACACCTATGTTTAAAATGATTCATATTGTTTAGAATAAGAGTTTAGAAATATATACTTGAAATATTTACCTTCTCAAATGAGTTTTGTTTTTAACTTACAATTTCATGACCATTATTCAGGAATGTTCATGTTAACTGTTGAATTTCTCAGAGATTCTTATGAAATACAAGACTGGTGAAATACTAAGGAACAGATTAGCACTAGTGTTAAAGATCCCAGGCTTCCTCTATATCACAGTGCCTAAAAAGGGTTACGTATTCTTCATCATTAAAAGAAAACTATATGACCATTCTAAGTAGTTTATTTATAACAGAACCAAATTTTCTTCCCATCAGAGTCAATATTCTCCAGATATACAATGGATATTGGTAATTACAATATTTGTGGAATTGCTATGATGAAATCACACAAATAAATGTAAGAAAACAAATATAAATCCAGACAGACAAGTAATTAAAATCAATATGGGCCAGAGGAAATACAAACTTTGGGAGATGTAAGAATTCATAGATAACTGGATGGAAGGTAAGGGAGGGTGGGAGATATGTAAATTTCAAGACTGGGACATGTATCTGTCAATTGTGATGGTGAGTCCAAAAGACTCCCTTCAGAAGGAAAGAGCAGTCAGACTATTGTAGTGGTCACTGTTCTGCTTTTTCAGAATTTTGAACTCATGGAATGTCTAGACACTTCTTCAAAAGATCGTTATCATCTTGTTTTATGAATATTTACATATATATTTATATGTATATATATAGCTCAATTACTAAATACAGAGCATGAGTCAATGAATACAAAATTTGGTTAATTTCAAGATTGCGGTAGATCATTGTACTCAGAGATCAGGGAAGTTAACTGATGACAACAGAAAATGTTAATGTCATTAATTAAAAATGGTGATAGATAGGGGCACCTGATTGGCTCAGTTAGTAAAATGACTGCTTTGCCTTAGGTCATCATCGCAGAGTCGCAGAATCCAGTCCCTCATCGGGCTCCCTGCTCAGCAGGGAGTCTGGTTCTACCTCTCACTCTCCTGCCCTTCCTGCTCTCTCACTCTCTCTCAAATAAATAAAATCTTTAAAAAATGGTGATAAAGGAAGGGATCTTTAATTTTAATTGTTATTTTAGAATTAAAATTGTTAACCTGAAACTTTATTGGGAATGTTTTTTATACCCTCAATTCAGGGGCATACAAAGAAAAAATTAAATTTTTAGGATTTTTTTAATTGAAATTAATTTCATTGTCATGAAACAAGAGAGAGGTGCTCTTTACTATCATTATATAGTAGTCTGTACTCATTCTTTTAAAGCCAGTAAAAATGTTTTAATCATATGCAATACTTACAGAGAATGAGAAGAACAAAGTGTCAAAGACATTATCCTAGAATCAATAATTTTGAACTGTTTCAGTCCTTGAGTCTAGAGGCTTAGCCAGTAGGCAGTTGGATTAAAGCCTATGTTCCTGAACTATGTCAAAGAAGGAATGGTTAATTGTGTTTACTGTTATGGAGAAGTAAGACACCAAGAGCATATCTCAAACTGATGAATATAAAATGTTTACAAGAGAATTCTGAGAAAGGATATCTTTTCATATTTTATTTCCATATAGTATTTCCTTAAAAAAAGATTTTATTTATTTTTATTTTATTTTATTTTATTATTTTATTAACAGAGAAAGAAAGAGAGCACAAACAGAGGGAGCTGCAGGCAGAAGACGATGTAGAAGCAGGCTCCCTGCTGACCAGACAGCCAGATGTGGGGCTCCATCCCAGGATCCTGGGACCATGAACTGAACAGGAAAAAACCCTTTAACCTACTGAGCCACCCAGGTGCTCCTCATATAGTATTGCCAATCAAACTGTCTTACAACAAAATTTCAATGCTCTTTGGAAACAAGAGGTAAGTATGATCTGGGTTTTATGGGTTTATTTGAATTGACCAAAGTATACAATGGCTTTATGTATGCAGATAATATGAATATTGCCCAATTTAAAAGAAGTTCCTTTTTATCAAAACCCAGAAAGAATATATTTTTCTAATAAAAGTTTCAATTTAATCATTGCAAGGGACGTCTACAGTTAGAAATAAAATATTTAATTTAAAATAATTAATGATTTGTTCTTATTTAATTGGTGATATATATCACACAAAGCATAATGCTTAAATTAAATAGTTTTTATTCATAGCCCTAGTGATTTTCTAGAGAATATTATTTCATGCAAGTGAAGCAATTAATTGGTTTCTATTTATTAGTCCACTTCAGATGTAATGAAAACATAACAGCAAACAAAATATATTTATACTTTAATCTATGATTAGTGCTGATATTACTGTTATATTCAAGGTCACCTCATATTTCTAACAAATGCATGAAAATATATAATAAAGAGTTAGATAAAAGTCCAAATTAAATCATTAGAGACTTAAATGGAAGTAGCAAATTATTTTTCTTCACTTATTCAATCAAAATTTATTTATTGACCTTATACTGTGATTCTAACCTTGGAATAAGTTTAGAATAAAATGTCTGTCAGGAGAGCTAATGTTCTAGCACTTTAAAAACCTTATTGGGGTAATTTAAAAATAATCTCTTAAGTCTATTTTTTCAACCTATAGATATATTTTCAAACTGGATCTGAATATAACATTATAGGTTTCGTTTTGTTTGCTTCAACATTTTCAATGTCACATTTGGGAATTCTTCAGGATTGTTAACTCTCTTTTATTTCAGTCATTTGTTTCAGATAATATTTTTATTTATATTCATATGACTCCTTTCCCCTTTTAAAAATAATTTCATTGTGGCAAAATTTACATTCCACAAATTACACTTATTTTAACTTTCCATTTCAATGAGTGGTAATACATTGTTATGGTTGTGCACCCACAACTATAATCCAGTTTTAGATCATTCCCTTTACTCCAAAATGATCCCTCATCATCCCTAACCAATGGGATTAGAACTGGCAGTAGTGAACACCCTTACTCTTTTACTAGTCTTTAGAGGAAAGCGTTCACACCATTAGGTGTGATGTTGGTTGTATGTTTTTCATAGATGCTCTATATTAGATTAACAAATGTCCCTTCTATTCCCAGGTTATTGATACATTTTTAAAAAATATTTTATTTATTTATTTGAGAGAGAGAGTGTTTAAGTGTATGAGCAGGAGAAGTGGGAAAGAACAGATGGGTAGGGACAAGCAGACTCCTGTGCTTAGTGTAGGGTTGGATCCCAGGGTCCTGAGATTATGAACTGAGCCACAATCAAGAATCAGACATTTAACTGACTGAGGCACTCAGGCACCCTGATATATTTTTTAAATTATGAATGAATGTTAACTATTATCAAGTGATTTTTCTGCCTCCATTGAAATGTACTTAAGGGTTTGTCTTTTATTCTTTTAATATGATGTACTATGGTGTTTTGAATATCAAAATAATTTTGCACTTCTGGGATAAACACCAGTTGTTCATGACACATAATAATTTTTATATGTTGCTGAAATTCTAATATTTAAAGATATTTTGAATTCATGTTCAGAGATAATGCTTATTCATAGTTTATTTCTCTTGTTATGTCTTTATCTGGTTGGTTATCCGGGTAACATGAGCTTTATGAAATGAGTGGGGATGCATTTCCTCTTCCTCCATTTTCTCTAAGTGTTTATATAGAATTCTTAGTCCTGGACATTTCTTTATGGGAAGATTTTTCTGCACTAAATTGTTTTCTTTTCTTGATACAAGTTTAAGAACACTTTCATTTACCTGATAAATCTGTAAATATTATTTGTTGTTTCTAGAAATTTGTCCACTTCATTGTATTTGTTGGGGTAAGGTTATTTTAAAATAATAGTGCCATTTAATCTTTTAAATGATCTAGGATTTGTACCAATGAACTTCTTTTCATTCTTGATTTTGGTAATTTGTGTTTGTCTCTCATACTCTCTTTTATTGTCCATCTCTCTCCTCTTCTTTCTTTCCTCTCTCTGTATCTTTCCTTTCCAGGCTAATGATTTATCAATTTTGTTAATCTTTTCAAATAACAAAATATTGGTTTTATTGATTTTTTATTTTATATTTTATCTCACTGATTTTTACTTTGACATTTCTCCCACTCTTTTCTATCTGTGTTGGATTTTATTTCCTCTTTGTTTTTAAGATTCATTAGAAAGAAGCTTAGATTAATAATTATAGATCTTCCTTTTTAAAGTAGGTGCCAAAAGTTGCAAATCTTTCTCATCACTACTTTACCTGTGTTATTTCATATACATCAGTACATTGTTATTTTTCATTTTCATTCAAGTCAAAATGTTTTTGATTTCCTTTGTGACTTCCACTGGGTTATTTAGGACTGAGTTATTTAATTTCTGGATTCTTGGAAAATTTTCAGAGTTCTTTCTGCTACTGACTTCTGATTTATATCTATTAAGATGGGAGAATATATTTTCACAATTTTAAATGCAACATGATAACATTTTATGACTTAACATTGGATTATCCTGAAGAGTGTGCCATATGCACCTGATAAGAAAAGTGCATTCTGCTGCAGTTGGTTAGAGTTCTTGGTTGATAGATCTTTTTTCCTTTCAGCATTTTAAATATGTTATTCCACTGCTTTCCTTCTTTATTTTCCCCCTGAGAAGCCAGCTGTTTTTAATCACATTGTTATTCTCTGTACATTAGGATTTATAGTCTTTTGCTGATTTCTCTTTGTTTCTGGCTTTCAGCTGTCTGATTATTATGTGTCTTGGTGTGATTCTTTTTGTGTTTTCTGAGCTCATAGCATCAGTAGATTAATGTTTTCCATCAAATTTCAGAAGTTTTAAGCAATTATTTTATCAAGTAATTTTTCTGCAATTTTTAATACTTCTTCCTTTTCTGGTACTCACATTAAATTTATGTTGGAATGCTTACTTGAGTGATTCATCGGTCAGTCGACCTCTTTTAATCTTTCTCTAAACTTCTTTTCTCTCTTCTTTGGTTTGGATGTTTTTCACTGATTTCGAGTTCATTGATCCTTTCTTATGTCATTTCAAATCTGTGGCTAAGTGTGCCTGATGAATTTTTATTTAAATTCTGTATTTTTGATCTCCAAAATTAAATTTCATTTTTTTTTACAGTTGGTATTTTCTACTGAGTCTTCCTATATGTTGACTCATTGTTAGCATAGTTTAATTACTCTATGAATACATTTATAATAATTGCTTTGAAGTCTTTGTTTGCAAAATCAAACACCCAGAATCTCTTATGATCAGTTTCTTTCAAATTTTTTTTGTAGTGAAACATGGGTCACACTTTCCTATTTCCTTATATGTCTAGGAAGTTTTAGTTAAAAACAGAATATTTTAGATAACCTATTGGAGCAACTCAGGATCTTTAAAAATTTTTTTTTCTGAAAGTTCCTTTTCTTTTTTTAAAGTAACTTGCCTACACTTAAACTAGAATTGGTCTCTTTTGTGTTCACATACTCACTTAACTCCCTAGATTTTTTAAAAACCTAGTGTGACTATTTTTCAGCCTATCTATCCAAAGGTTGTCACTGTATCTCTAATTAGTCAGCCAATGTTGGACAGGGATTGTGCTTAAACATCATATAGCCAGAAGTCTTCTACCATCACTAATCAGTGTAGTAGTCTTGAGCTAGGCAAGACACTCAAGCTGGCTCTCAAGGTTTTCTTGACTTTCATGTTTCATCATCTTACTTAGGGTCTCATCTTTTCATGGACAGTTTCCTAGTCTGCCAGAAAATGTATAGAAAACTTTCCTCAGACTTTACATGGCTCTCTCTTTTCTAGGATCTTCTTTTAAAGGTTCTGCCTAATCCATTGATTACCATAAAGTAGTGCTTTAAACTTTAGTTAGCAGGTCCCTAGGTTTACTTCATCCTTTTCAAAATGACCACTTTTAGCTGGCAAAGCTGTGGGCTTCCTGTACTCTGCCCAAATAAAGCCTGCTTCCCTCTTTAAGGAAATCTACTAATTTTCATAACCATCCTAATGCTGGAAAGAAAACATTCTTAGGAAAGAGCTAGAAAGAGAGGATGAGGAATGGTCCCAGACTGCCATCATTGTTTTCCAAAATTCTAACATTATTTTTAAGATTGAAATGTCTCTCAATTTATTTGCCTTGAAGATGGGTCAGTCAATGTGCAATGCTCCAAAATGGTTATCTTTAAAACTTTGTCCAGTTTTAGGCAACTTTTCCAGAGGAAAGTCACCAATCTCTTCATGCCACCAATAATGAAACTCCTCAGAGCTATCTGCCTTTGGGCCGTTTCACTGTTTTAACTTGACGATTACAGAATTTAAAAAAGCCATAAAACTGAAACTAAATACAACCCTTTCAGTTTTCCTTGAAACTTTTGATTAAAGTCTCTGTGGAGCCTTTGTAAAACTATTGGATTGGTAATCAATTATCTTTAGGTTCTTTTCTTCTGACTTCATAAACTAAACTACCATCTACCAAAGTAGCTACTTATAAATATATCTAAACAGTTCTTAGCTCTGATAACATGCTAGATAAATGGAGTATTATCTATGAATTGACTATTTACATATTGAATGAATTTTCCTAATCAAAATTAAGCTAACCTTATGCATTTGAATATGGCACAATTACATGCTATAGCTATAATTAAATAATTGTTGAATGTATATAATTCAAAGAAAAAATACTTCTTTTTGAAAGGGAAAAACTGTTGGGGAATAAACTATAGATTGATAAAGATAGATATTGTATATTATGCATATTTATCTGTTTTGGGCATGAAAAAATAATCTTAGAACATCAATAGGGAAAATATGTGTATTAGTGATTAAATTTGCTCAAAATTGTTACACTAAGTGGCATATAAACAGAAACTCTGAGAAAAGAAGAGGATATTCAAAGAGGAGAATCAGACTAAACCTGAGCTGCCAAGTTCCCATTAAGTAGCAAAAAAAGTCCCTAAATCAAAGATTTTTTTTTAAGTTGCCATATTTGGGAGAATTATGACAAAGGAGATTATATTTAATTGGAAGAAGATGCTGAGCAGAGGTAACTAGAAGGCTATAGCTTTGCTCAAGTGAAGGAAGAGCAGCTTGTTTAAATAGTTTTAATTAAAAGAAGAATATAACTGTGACTCCTGATGGGCTGGAATTCAATCAAGCTGTAATAACCAGCAGGGCGAAAAAAGAGGAACATACATGTAAAGTGGAGAAATGCTCACAAAATGTCGAACCAAAAGAGCATTATTATATGTCACCAAAAAACCTCTCAGAGAAATCAATGCATAAGGAATTCAATCACTCTTTTTCTTTAAGTTTTTATTTAAATTCCAGTTAATAAGCAGTGTAATACTAGTTTCTAGTGCATAATATAGTGATTCAACACTTCCATACAATATCTTGTGGGGTCACTTAATTTAGATACATATTCACATATGTTTTCCTTTTTTTTTTTTTTAAGATTTTATTTATCTATTTAACATAGAGAGAGAGCAAAAGCAGGGGGAGAGGGAGAAATAGACTCCCAGCTGAGCAGGGAGCTTGACGTGGGATTCAATCCCAGCACCCTGAGATCATGACCTGAGCCAAAGGCAGAAGTTTTGCCTGAGCCAAAGGCAGAAGCTCAGGCTTAACCGACTGAGCCACCTGGCACCCCTGTGTTCTCTTTTTTTAAAATCACATTCTAGTTTGCTGTATACTTATGAAGATTAACTATGAGTGTTTTAAAAGTTACCTTTTCCCTCTAGCAATGGACTTTTAGGAATTTTCCAAAATAACTTTCAAGAAAAATTTTGTTTTTAGTTAATGTTAGTATATGCATAGCAGATTCTAGTATACACATATCAACTCAAGTCAAGAACAAGGATCTTATAACTCATTAGGGGGGAAAAAAAAAAAGAAATACCTTTTTGAACCTTACACAATAAAATGTCAGGAGGACCTTGGGTGGTGCAGTTGGTCAAACAACCAACTCTTGATTTTGGCTCAGATCATGATCTCAGGTCATGGAGTCAATCCCTGTGTCAGGCTCTGTGTTGGGCCTGGAGCCAGTTTAAGATTTTCTTTCCCTCTCCTTCTGTCCAGCCAGCCTCCACTGCCCTGCTTACTCTCTCAATCTCCCTAAAAAACAAAACAAAACAAAACAAAATGCAAAAAACAGTAAAATGTCAGGTCATGCCCAAGTGGTGAAAAAAAATGCTAATTTAATTCCTCCAAACATCCACCTCAATCACCCATTTTTAGGCCCTTTCTGGGAGAAAATAAATGACAATATAAAACGGTAAGAATAATTTTTAAATAGTCACTTAAATTTAAGAGTAAACTGTCAGAAAATGTTAAAAATAGTAGTTATATCACTCAAATTTCAAAGGAGAGGGACAGTCTTAGAAACATAATAGACAACGCAGAATAAGACACATGGGTATGTGAAAACTTGAGAGTGGTCTCAGGCAGATCTCTGGGAATGGAAAAAAACTTCTCAAATAAGTGGTGCTAGGACTGTTATATATTCCTACAAAAAAACCAATTATAAATAACTTCAAAAATTACATATCCATCTCAGATAATGGAACACATTATATATACGTGTGTTATTATACACAATATATTTTATATTATATTATACAAATATATCTATATGTTATATATCTAAAGATTATATATCCATCTCAGATAATAGAACACTCAAATGTGAAAGGCAACATTATATAACTTGTTAAAATATCTATAGAAGGCAGTTTGGGGACCTTGAAATAGGCAGATTTTACAAAAACATCTGAAAAACCACAAACTATCAAGAATAGACTCATAAATGGAACCACAGTAAAAATACATTCTTTTTCTAATGCAAGGATACCATAAAGAAAACAAAACAGTCAAGCAACAAATTTGCACAGGTAATCACAGCATATGTAACTGACAAAGGATTGATCTTGAGGGATAGAACCACTAAAAACCAAAAAAAAAAAAAGGGGCAACAAAAAAATTGGCAAAGGATATCAACAGGTATTTTACAAAAAGAGAAGCAGGGCAACTGGTTGGCTCAGTTGGCAGAGCGTGCTACCCTTGATCACAGGGTCATGAGTTCAAGTCCCAGGTTGGGTGTAGAGCTTACTTAAATTAATTAATTAATTAATTAATTAATAAAAGAAAAAAAAGAAGAAAAATCCATTATGAAAAGGACAAGCAAGATGAAAACAGAATTAACCATAACAGTAATCAGGGAAATATCACCCATCATTCACCCACAAATTTGTGTGTGTATAAAAACATATACCTAGACACACTTAAATGTACATGTATGTATATCTCACATTCTGACAATGCCAAATAGTTCTGTGCCATAAAGAAACTTTTGTGTATATGTAGTACATACAAGAAGATTCATAGCAACTGGTTTTATAATAGCAAAATACTGAAATAATCCATATGCTCATCAATAATAGTGTAAGGGCTTACTTAGCCAGAGGGAGCTATTTTGTTGTTTATGCAATAAATTTAGATTGACCCTGCCCCTCCCAGAGGAACTTACTTAAAATCAAGTCCGGGAAACCAGTCCCAGGTAGCAAAGCCCAGATACAAGGGCGGGTCAGGCCAGGTGGAGACATCCAAACAGTGGGGCGTGCATACTGTCTTCCTAGCTACCAAGGAGGGTGGTCCCCGCCTTTTGGGTGTCAATTCTGACCAAGGTGATAGGCTAGTTCAAATGTCTACTAGGGTAAATTGAAATTCAATTGGCCACCCTTGTGTGACCTAGCATGACTGTGCAGTTTTCTCTGTGTGTTGCAATCTCATTGGCCACCTGTGTGTGGCCAGGCTCAACCACATGGCCTTTGCTCTATAAAAGTTAGTCTGTGAGGCTGGAAGGGGTCGCCTCTTTGTAAGAGACAGCCCCGACTGGTCGGTTTGTTTCTCGATGCTTGGCATGAAATAAAACTTTGTTTGACTTTCGCTTTGTATCAGTCTCATTCCTTTGATCACGGACCCATTATTGGGGACCTATCAAATAGAACTGAGAAATAAGTGTTGTATATTCCTATAATGGAATGCTATATAGTATAAATGCTCTACACAAATGTATATGTATGCATACAGCCCACAGTCATAGATCACAGGGACCAAACAAAATGTAGAAGATGATGAAAATAAGCAAAACTAAAATTATGATTTCTAGGAAAATTATATATAATATACATTAATGTGTAATATATAAGCGATATACATATGTGTATACATATATCACAATGGGAAAGAAAAGTGGAATAATAAAGCCAAAATCCAAAACTGTGGTAGTTACATCTTAGGAGAAGAGAGGGAAATGATAAAGATGGCACATATCAGTGACTTTGAATGTATTAATGTATTTATATTATGTATGTGATTGTGTTTATTATTTTTGAACTGTAACTGTCTTTCATATATATTATTTTATATGAATATATTTATGATGATATAAATCAGTAAGGAGGATAAAAATGGGAAATTAAAGAAATGAACCAATGGATTTAATTTTGACAATAATAAATCTAAAATACCCTGGGGAATACAAAACTCACTTGACTATTTCATTCTTAGAAATCCTGGCCATTGTTTTTTTCTATTCCAGTATTTAACATATCTCACCTCCCAAGCAAGATACGGCTCTAATTCTACACTTAGGGTGGCACTATAACTCTTTTGACCACACTTTTGGGTTACCTATATGTTTGGTGCTTTTCACCACAGTCACTAGCAAAGCCTCTGATCTTGGATGACTCTCTACACCTTGATCTCTTGTTTATTTCTGAGTCTTCTATTTTGCTCTTTTGCTATGATTAGATTCCTCACCTTCTGGAATCTTTTGTTGCCAAGTGTTTCGGAATTTCCTGAGATGCTGTATATTGTGGCAAGGGAACACCTTGTTTTCCATGATGCCTCCTGGGACTGTGGAAAGTGGTGTCTTGCCCGGCACTAGAGATTTCTAATTCTTTATCTTCTTATGCTTTTTTCATTAATGCTTTATTTATTTTTATCCCAGTTACACAAACCACTATTAGACGTTGTCTATTGTCCCTGCCAATTTCATCCTTACTTAATTGCTTCTCTCTTGTTGCTCATTTTGCTGTGGTAGTGACAAATCATCAGTATGTTTTAATTGTTAAGATGATTTCCAAGGAAATTATCTCTAAATAAACCACTTCATAAAGACTGGTTAAACATGCTTTTGAATTTTTAACTATATAATCAGTGCTTTGTATTGCCCCAGCAATTTCTTTGAAAAGCAAAATGTGCACTGTATTCTTTTCTAACTCCTACAGTTTAAATGCAATTCCGCCTTTAATTTATGTTGACTCAAGCTATTTTAATTGTTTAAAATATTTTAGTTTTGTTTTTCAAAATGGGCCATAAGTCCCTTGAGAACAGAGATATCTCATCCATTTTTTTAACAATTTCTAACAACCACCTATCACCTCACTCTGTACTAGACAGTCTTGCTCAGTTTAAAAAACAAACAAAAAAAGAAATTAATTATGTTTTTGGTGAATTTCTGAATTAAGAACACATTGATACTAATAGAGTCTTCATAATTATCAAATTGCAATTTCATGGGCTTTTGTTCTCTTTCCCTCAATAAAAACTTTGAACTTTGGAAGAAGTCTGATGAATTTCAGAGACCAATATTTGTGGTTTCCAAACAACTATTCTCTTTTTCAGAGTGATTGGGTTACACTAACTTTATATCAAGGAGATACTATCAATTAATTAGAACTTTCTAAGAGGTCAAGAGTCTTAGTAAATTGCAGCTTCTTTGAAGCCTGAAACCTATAAATATCTACCCACCATTGCCATCTAGTACCATTGTCCCTGCTTATTCCTCACTAAAGAAAAACCCTGTTTTCCCAGATCCTCTCAGATAAATAGCGTTTAGATAGTGCTGTTTTACTGCTGCTGCTCACCCCTGGGTTGTCTCTACGTGCAAAAGGTGAAAGGAAGTACAAACTAAGGTTACATCCTTAATTATAATTAGACACAAACAGAACAGCAATAATCATTTTGCTTCCAATTCCTAATAGACTCTAAAGTAAAGGTCATCCACATTTTAGTAATCAATCTCTAACAAATTTATGTAGTATAGCTTCAAAGGTATCTAGACAGATAATATGCCTCGTTAAGCCAAATTATTAAGGAAAGATGTTTACCTGTATTAGCCATTGCTGAGAATAATTATCTGTATATAATCAACCATCTATACCTCATAATACTTTTGGGTTCTCAGAACCCAAAACCCAGATCTTGGAACAATGTAAAGAAGACAATAGAATTTACTGAAAATTATGAACTTTACAACATGAAAAAAAATCTTTGTTTTCATTTTTATTGTCAACAATTGAATTTAGCAAAACATGGAAAACTATTACTATGAGCTACATAAATCGCTATAAACTGTTGGCAACAGACCTTGCTAGTTTTCCACCCAAATCCTCAACAATCCCCTTCACATTTGAGGGCACCTCTTCCTCTGCTTTTTGTGTCTTTTTTCTTGCAAAGGCAAGTAACTGTACATTTTCAGAGGCCTGTGCTGGGGTTTCAAAGTGCCTAGGAATTTTAGTTACCCTGAGGCAGTCTTTAATAAATAACTCCCTTAGAGATTAGAATTCCTCTGCAGGATAAGGAGGCTTGGCTGGAAATCAAACACTTCTGTGGCTTTCTTCTTTCTTGTCCAGTTTTCCCTACATCCCTACCAGTTTTTCCTGGGAACACTCTCTGTAAATCACTTGCACAGTCATCTGCTTCTCTAGTTTGTTTCTCGATAAACTTAGAGAAGTGGAAACTGATAAATTATCATACATAATTTGTTTGCACTAGATGTTGCATAAACTTCAATTCAACCTCACCTAGAGTCTGTGATCACCCAAAACCAGGTATTTCAAGAACAACGTGTAGAGTTTTCATCTAAATTTCACCTTTTCCTGTCAACTTAACTGCCTGTGCTGGGTGTCTTATTTTTCCTTCAGGAACCCTTATTACTTAATCATGGAGAGTCTTGGATCTCTGCTTATCTACTTGCTCCAAGTATTGACTTTGAGTACAAAGTCTTTGTTTTATGCAAGTCTTTGTTTTGGCAAAATGAGTACCATATTTCATTCCTTTAACTAACTATAGCATTTTATGTCTCTGCTTCCCCCCTGACTGTTTTTCAGACTCCTCTTTACTACTATCCCTTTACCTTCTGCTTATCAGTGTAGGACCATTGTAAATCCCTTTTTGAATGAAATTATTTTCTGAATTTGGTCATGACATTGGGGTTTCCTTTACTGATGGACCAGATCACTTTTCCTTAAACATGTTTCTGGCACCCACCTCTCATGAATATTTACCTATTTATTTATTTATTTATTTTTTTATTTGATCATTTTTAATACAGGAAATGCCAGACCAATCAACAGGGAGGACAGACCTTACACAGATGCCTATTTACCTATTTATTTATTTATTTATGTATTTCTGTATTTATTTATTTATTTTTAAAGGTTTTAGTTATTTGACACAGAGATACAGAGTACAAGTAGGCAGAGCACCAGGCAGAGGGAGAGGGAAAAGTAGGCTCTCTGCTGAGCAGGGAGCCCAATGTGGGGCTCAATTCCAGGATCCTGACATCATGACCTGAACTGAAAAGCAGCCGCTTAACCAACTGAGCCACCCAGGCGCCCCTCAAGAACAGTTATTGATGAAGCCTGTCATATTCGATATTTGAGGCGCAATGATTTTATGCTCTCAGACTCTCATGGCATTCTTGAAAAACTCTTTTCTCATATAATAATGATCTTTGTAAAAAGAAGATCACCAAAATCAGGTTTTCTTAAAAATTTATTCATTTATTTGTTTATTTGTTTAAGATTTTATTTATTTATTTGACATACAGAGATCACAAGTAGGCAGAGGCAGGCAGAGAGAGAGGGGGAGAAAGCACGCTCCCTGCTGAGCAGAGATCCAGATGCTGGTTTGATCCTGACTGAGATCATGACCCAAGCCTAAGGCAGAGGTTTTAACCTACTGAGCCAACCAGGCACCCAGCCAAAATCAGTTTTTATTCCTGTGTAACTTTAAATCCTTTTTGGAACAAAATCTGTATAGTCTGTATTAGAAAGTGATTATAGTCATGTGTTTGCCTTGCAAATTTGAATGCAGCTTAACTCATTTCTATCTCATATCCTTAAGATCACTGCACGAAATTCTACTTCCTCAAATGAGGTTATTGACTCTATGATGTTGTTGAAGTTCTGAATTATCTAGTGTTTCCACAAGGCTTTTTAAATCTGGATTCTAATTTAACTCTCTTTTCTATCTTCTCATTCTGTGAGTCAGCATTTCTTTACTATGATCTTCTCCTCAGTTAAACCCACAGCACATGGCAAAGATTATAAACAAGTGTTAGGGAAATATTTAGTTTGATATATGTTACCAAGTCTAAGATTATCAGAAATCAAAATATGTCTTCATTTTTAGTATGTGCAGTCCAGTCAGGAACACACCAAATTTGAAGTGTTTGAGGCTTTACCACAGGTGTATGGAATTTCCTCAAATATATAATTTAAGAGAAGAGAGGCTCTGGAAATAAGATGCTGAAAGAAAAAAAAAATCCATAATAAAATATTTATAAGACAAAGTTCAAAAATTAGACATATATATATATTTCTTTAGCTCTTTCTGCTAGAAGAGAAATATTAGTCTCAATGAGTTTTCAGTGACTTATTTGCATGTAAACTTCTGTTTTTTACATCAAGTAATTCAAAATGTACTTGAGGTGACTTACAAAATATTTTTAAAAAGTAGAACCACTAAAATAATGATAAATAATGTGTCCCTGTAATAAGGATGGGGATTAATGTATCAGAAAATAGGATAACTAGTGTTCCCAACACTATAGTGATATGATTTTTTACTTAAAAATCTATTTAGATTTCAGGTATCTTTAATTAAAATTTTCTAGAAACATTAAGATAATTTCTTTTTTTTTCTGATGGTCAGGATAGATCACATATGAAGATTGTTTTTATATAATCCATAATGGAATTTTTATATAAACATCACAAATTTCTCCAAAGAAAGTTAAATATTAGACTATGGGAAAAATAATAATCAGATTTAAAAATTCTCTAGTGTCCCTTTCTTCTATCCACCACAAACACACTTACATCCACATACCCACACCGAGATCCCCCCACACACAACAAAGTTGAAATATATTTCCTAATTTCCATGTCTAATTATTAAAGACTTCAAAAATAGAGTATATTTTAGGAAGTCATACTTTAAAACCTCTGAAAAGTAAATAAAAGAGAAAAATCTGTCTCTCATCTTTAGCTAAACTCCCAAACAGACTAGAGGATATAAATCAATTTGAAACAATCGTTGAATGACACAGACTCTATGAAATACTGTCAGTACTGGTGTGGAAATTCTATTTTTGTCCTTTATTTCCTATTTATTTCCATTTCTTATAAATACATATAATGCATTTTTTTTAGTAAATGTCAATTTACTATTGAATTGAAAACGAAAGTTACCTATTCAAGAGACTCACCACTATGATTAAAATTGAAACACACAAAAGAGGTTTCAGTCCCACAAAACAGAAGGTAATAGGTTTAATATTTACAGAGCTCCTGCAATGGCTTAGGTGTGGAAATACCATTAATACAGTGTGGACAGACCTTTTCTTAATTTTGTTTTTCATACTCATTCATTAGAGACCTATATATACAATATGTTTTATATATATATATATATATATGTGTGTGTGTGTGTGTGTATGTATATATACACATACATGTATATATGACATATGTGTTATATATACATGTTATATATATAAATGAATAATTCCAAAAGCTGAAGTAAAAACATTTTGCTAATTATTTTCTGATTATTCACTCAGTTAAAAGACACAAAGATAGAAAATAGTATAAGTAAAACCCCTATCCTGAAAGAGTTAAACAACAGATAGGAAGACTCATATATCAATGGGATTTATGAAAAGGAGCTAACTTTCTAATCTTGCAAAAGTGTTAATATTGTCTTTTAAGAAAGAAATTAAAAAATGTCCATGACATTTTTCATGGAAGAAACTGAAAAACAAACAAGCAAAGTTTTTCTCAGGTAAAGGAAGCAGCTTGGGTAATGGAATATCAGGCAGAAAGATAGTGTGGGCAATGGTCAAGTGGAAAGAAACATCTAGTAAATACCAGGAGTCCGATTCTACTAGAATTTAAGATGTAGAGATGTAGGATGAAATGTAAATACAATATGGAAAAAAATTCAAAGTTCCTTAGCAGAACAATGGCACCACCAGTACAATATTTTGATATTTTGATATCTTCTTCTCCTTTCATCAACACTGCTTACAGAATGGACAGCTTACAGTGGTAGGAAACAAGGAATGGATAGAGCACAAAAATAAGTAAAAGTCTATTTAAAATTTTCTAGGGAGAAATGATGCACTAAATTGGAGTAATTGCAGTCTGGAAAGAAATGTATACATTAGAAACATTTTAGTAATTTACTGAATAGGAATTTGTCATGGATTGGACAAGGTAGAAATTTATGTAAATATGATTAGGTTCATATGGGCATATCAAATATGGGCCCCTGAGTGGCTCAGTGGGTTAAAGCTTCTGCCTTGGGCTCAGGTCATGATCCCAGTGTCCTGGGATTGAGCTCTGCATCGGGCTCTCTGCTCAGTGCGGAGCCTGCTTTCCCCTCTCTCCCTGCCTGCCTCTCTGTCTACTTATGATCTCTGTCAAAACTAAATAAATAAAATCTTAAAAAAAAAAAGAATTTCATTGCAGAAAAAGTTAAGAAAAACAAGGTTATTAAATATTACTTCTATTTTAGACATTATATATCTGTGATAACTCCTTGGTATCAATTAATATATACACAATAAAAGATCAGAAGAATGGGAAAATTCTAAAAGAGAAAGTTAGGGGAAAATAAACAATATTATTGAACAATTAATATGCATCAGAAACAGTTCTAGATACATTCTAAACACATAATTTCATCTCTTTTCAAGTAACCATGTAAGGTAAGTATTACTATTTTATTTTTAGTGCTGAGAATTTCTTTTTTCTTTTTTTTTAAGATTTTATTTATTTATTAGAGACAGAGAGAGAGCACAATCAGGAAGAGGAGCAGAGGGAAAGGGAGAAGCAGGTTTCCTATTCAGGGCTCAATCCCAGGACCCTGGGATCATAACTGGGCTGAAGGCAGATGCCTAACTGACTGAGCCACCCAGGGCACCCTGAGAAGTTTAAACTCAAAGTAATAATTGATTTTTGACTACAGTGTCAGAAACCATAGCTGATGGAATCAATCCATCAACCTACTTCCATTTCCAGTGTACTGATGATGTGAAATATGTAGATTTTTGAGTCATCTACCAAAGTGACAAAAATCAAATTCTTGATAGTAAGTGACATCACTTTCAAGTTCGTAAAAGAATAATATAAGGAAATAAGTATTTATAAAACTGTCATATGGCTGAACAAATGAGTTCTAAGATGGATGTTCTGAAGTGATTGGTAGAAAAACACAGAGCTGTCGAAAGGAGAGCTACTGCAACTGAGGATACACGAGATCTGTTAATGCAAAATCATGCCTTCATCTCAGAGATTAAAAGATGTTTCTGCCGTTATGTCACCACACAACTGCCTTTCAATACCCAGTAATCTGAAGAACAGACCCTGAAATGACACAATAGATAGTCACTCTATGTCTCAAGCATGGCTCGCTTATAAGTGTAAGAAGGGGGAAAAGTAAAGAAAAGAAAAACAATGAAAGCAAAAAATGGGAAGAGAAATGTAAATTATATTTTAAAAATCCTTATCCTTCACTTGTCTCCCAAATGTTATATATTTGCATTCAAGTGACACAACCTGAATTATTACCCAGATTTCTAGCTCTGAATAATCTGGGTAACCTCTCCAAATAAGAGAATAATGAAACAGATGTTTAGAAAGTTAATTAGTAATATTCCCCCCAAAAGAGAAAAAAGATGAGTACAGTCATGCTTTATTTAAAGCATAGAGGAGAAAGGGCTACCAGTATAAATGATAAAAGATAGACAGCAATAAAGAATGAATGTAAGTGCAAAGCTATAAAGGTAGCCCTTCTCCCCCCACAAAAATGTTATTGTTTTTAAAAACAAGGGACACAGACTGAACATAATCAAAAATTTAAGAATAACTAAGGTAATTACAGTGGAGAAAATGTAAATATCTAGGTTACTTAAATAATTTAACTGAATTATTAAGGGCAACGGGTAGATTTTAGGTTTTTTTTTTCTAATAAAAGAGAAATATAGATCCAACTTAAAGAATTATGGAGGTTATTGGCATTTTTTTGCTGGAGAGACTTTGAGCAAAATACTTTCTAATTTTATTGAAATATGGTGGATACATAATATTGTATTAACTTAAGGTGCACAACATAATGGTTTGATTTATGTACATATTATAAAATAAGTACTACTACCTCACAGTTACAGTTTTTCTTGTGATAAAAACTTTAAAGTTCTACTCTCTTAGCAGCTTTCAAGTATACAGTACAAAATTGTTACTTATAGTCACCATGCTGTATGTAACATTCCAGAACTTATTTATCTTATAACTGAAATTTTGTGCTTTTTGACTACCTTCAAACATTCTCCCCCATTCTTCTTCTCCACCTCACCTCCTGCTGGCAATCACAAATCTATTCCTGGTCTCTGTAATTTTGAGATTTCTCACACTTGATCTTAGCCAAAAGGCTGAGAACCAATGAATTTGAGCTTTTTTAGGTTCCACATATAAGATCATAAGACTTTCTTTGTCTGGTTTATTTCACTTAGTATAAAGCCCTTAAGTTCCATCCATGTGGCATAAATGGCAGGATTTTCTTCTCTTTTGTGGATGAATAATATTCCATTGTATATGTTATTTTTTTTTAAGATTTTATGTATTTATTTGACAGAGAGAGACACAGAGAGAGGGGTAACACAAGCAGTGGGAGAGGAAGAGGGAGAAGCAGGCTTCCCACTGAGCAGGGAGGCAGATGTAGGCCTGGATTCCAGGACACTGGGATTATGACCTGAGCTGAAGGCAGCAGTTTAAGGACTGAGCCACCCAGGTGCCCTCCATTGTATATGTTTACCCTAATTTCTTAATCCATTCAGCTGTTGATGAGTACTTAGGTTGTTTACATATCTTGGCTATTGTAAATATTGCTGCAATGAATATGGGAGTGCAAATGTCTCTTCTAGAGCCCGTTTTTATTTCCTTCAGATATATACCCAGAAGTGAAATTACTGGATCATGTGATACTTAAAATTTTTTCAGAAAACTTCATACTGTTTTCCAAAGTGGCTGAACCAATTTCTATTCCCAAAAGTACGCAAGGGTTCCCTTTCCTCTACATCATTACCAATACTCAATATCTCTTGTCATTTTGATGACAGCCATTCTAATAAGGATTTTGACTAGAAAGCAGCTATCAAAGACAACCAAAATGCAAGCAGAAGGCAAGTAACTGCTAAAAGAGTTCTTAGACAAGGGAGAAGTGTTTCAAACTAAAAGAGAGAGCAAAAGAAAGATCTTAGGAAAAAGAAAACATTTTTTTCCTAGATCAAGTTAGAGGTCCAAAAATACAACAGAAAATGAAAAAAAAAATACTATTTTTAAGACAAAGGAACAAAAATTTGAAAGACTATTGCATAATGGTCTTACTTTTGGGAGATGAGGCCAGAAATTTTGGATAAGAATTATGGAATTGTTTATAGTGGCAATGGCCACAGTTGCCAAACTGTGGAAAGAACCAAGATGCCCTTCAACGGACGAATGGATAAGGAAGATGTGGTCCATATACACTATGGAGTATTATGCCTCCATCAGAAAGGATGAATACCCAACTTTTGTAGCAACATGGACAGGACTGGAAGAGATTATGCTGAGTGAAATAAGTCAAGCAGAGAGAGTGAATTATCATATGGTTTCACTTATTTGTGGAGCGTAACAAATAGCATGGAGGACATGGGGAGTTAAGAGAAGGCAGTTGGGGGAAATTGGAAGGGGAGGTGAACAATGAGAGACTATGGACTCTGAAAAACAATCTGAAGGGTTTGAAGAGGTGGGGGGGTGGGAGGTTGGGGGAACCAGGTGGTGGGTATTAGAGAGGGCACGGACTGCATGGAGCACTGGGTGTGGTACAAAAACAATGAATACTGTTATGCTGAAAATAAATTTAAAAAAAGATAAAAAAAAAAGAATTATGGAATTGAAGGTTTGAAGATTATGAAAAAAGATAGATGAAGACACTGAAAGGTGTATCAGAAAAAATAGTTTATCAATAACCATCAAGTTGAGGCTAAAGTTAAACAGGAGTGAGGCATAATTTTATTTATTTTATCATAAAATTCAACATTAAAGATTTGAAAGAGAAAAAATAGTAGTAGAGTTGAATATTGGTATAGAAATGATTATGAAGACTTTTGATAGATTTAGAAAATAGAGAAAGGTCAAGAAAATAATACTCATGCAAAAGTCTGTAAGAATGAGTGAGTGAGAGATGCAGATGTAAGTAGATTTTAATCGGGGAGTACTCAAAGTTTGAGATCTGGGATGATAGATAAGTCAAAGATTCACTCATTCTAGTCCATGTCTGAAATAAAGTGAAGAGTCAAGCAAATTGATGAGAGAAAGTATAATAAAGGTAACTTGATATACCTGAGTAGATGTAATATATAAAGGATATAGAGAATAAAAGAATGGAATTGTATTAAAATCACTGAGGAAATTCATATAAATTCCCAGAACTCAGTTGATATAAACATTACATGCAGAAGAGCCTGTGGGTGACCAAAATCCTTCACAGAAGTACATGTGGAAATCTAATTTTAAAATATATTTAATATTTTAAAATAAATAGACTACAAAGAGTATAAATTCTGTGTTCATCTCCATTGTTATACTGTCACATTTGAAGAAATATTATTGGGAAATTATTATAGTAAGGACAGTTTGGGGAATAATTACCAGAAATAGTGATAAATTGGCAACTTAAAATTCTAGATAATATCTACCTATTATTTTTCTTTGAAACACTAAGATGATTAGGCATTTTAATATATACTTATTAAATCAGTAATATCCTAACTTTTAAAATGAACACAAATCTTTCACTGAAATTTCTCCAATGTCTGGAAGTAAATTTAATTTTTACTGTTAATGTAATCATCTGTAGTCATTCTTCAGATGGTTATAACATTATTTTAGGTTGATAACTCATAAGATTTTTAAACTTATTATAAAAGGAATGTGAAGATATTCTATATAAGTGACTTTCTTCAAATAAGACTATGTCTGAATTGCTTTCATGTATGAAGTCAATATAAAAACAACAAACTAAAAAATGTTCAGAGTAAAAGTTAACACTATTAATTGAAAAAAAACAAACAAAAATCAAAGGTAAATAATCCAAAAGCTGATTATTTTTGAAAAACGACCCCAAAGTAGACAAAATTTTTATAATATTAAAAGCAGGGAGATTGAAAGGGAAAGGAATGGAGTGAGAAATAAAACATAAGCATAAATAGAGAAGAGACAAATGAATCTAAGAATATACCACTTACCAATGGGTATAAGTGCTGAGGAAATGAATGGTTTCTTAATAAAAATGTGTATTGACAAGAAAGGATACAGACTTTGAGACCAATGCAGGGAGAAACACTTAAGATATAAATTAAACATGTATTTTAAAAGATTCT
Source organism: Lontra canadensis (assembly GCF_010015895.1). Taxonomy (NCBI): domain Eukaryota; kingdom Metazoa; phylum Chordata; class Mammalia; order Carnivora; family Mustelidae; genus Lontra; species Lontra canadensis. Next base: position 5,238,572 of record NW_022631040.1, read on the forward strand.
GAATAGCATAAAATATAGAGAAGTTGAATCTTTATGTTGTACACCTGAAACTAATGTAACATTGTACATCAACTATACTAAAATTACTTAAAAAAAAAAAGACTCTGAATATAGCTGGTTTTCTCAATGTTGTATCTACATTTGAAAGAATAAAATTTATCACTTGGGGTGGGAGGATCAGGTTCTCCTGCTTTACCATCAGTTCATAGTTGGGCCAGTCAGTTGTATGCCAAGCATTTGTGTCTCATCTGACACTGAAAATTTGGGGGCAGCACTGCACTGCAGGACATGAGAATCTATGCTCCTAAATGGCCACTGAAGTGACATGATAAGACAATGAGAGAAGACGGTGGAATTAACCACCTGTGGCGTACACCTAATTTCCCTCTCTTTTGTGTTGCACCAAGAAAGAGTTTCTCTAGGAAGCTCTTGGGGAGAAGTCCTTAAGTGTCCAGTAAAATCTTCCAGAGTAGACTGTTCAGTTTTTCGTAGGCCTGTTTTAAACCAGTAGCTAATATGGTGATGCTTCGTTTTCCATTGCATCTCACTTTCCTTACTCCTGTTCTTTTCTTCCCATTGTTATTGCCTTTTATGTGCACCTCTTAAATAAAATATCCATTCTTTGATTCTTTTTTTTTCAGGCTCCGTTACATAGAGGACTCAGGGTAAGTTATCAGGGATATAAAAATTTTTAGAAAAGAAAATGATAAAGATAATTTAATGAATTTAAACTCATAATCTCAAACTTTTCATTTAACACTATAGACTATTCAATAACCAAGAATACCGAAAAAATGAATGAAAAGAGACTTGCATCATCTGTATAAACCACTGTAATCAAATCGTTATTATATTGTTTTAGTACAGGTATAAAAATACTATTAATAATCTAGGCATATATATATGTATATATGTAAATATGTGACAAAAGTGGAATTTATGTAAATGAAATAGAAGATATTTTGGTTGAGAAATATAATGGTATTGTTGAGTGCCAATGAAGAATAAAATCAACATAAACTTAATTCACAGTATAATTCTAAATAGATACCAAAATGACTGAAGGTATTAATTTTAACAGCTTACTAGATAGGAAATTACATGTACAGTTCGGGGTTAAGGAAGGCCTTCCTATCTTATAAACAACAAAAAGCAAAAAAAAAAAATAGGTATATTTTGCCATATTAAAAATTAAGTTTTTGAGACAGAAAACAAGAAAAAATCCAACTCAAAGAGCTAATATTTACAAAAGGAAAATGTTAAAGCTAAAATGAAAATATTTTGAAAGTTTGACAAAAGATATTAAAAAATTACAGATACAATACTTATAGGCAATACATGTATGAAAATAATCTCCAGTTTACTGGTAGCCAATGAAATATAAAGTTTTCTAAAATATATACACCCATTAATTGGCTGACATTAAGAGAATTATGATTAGAGATAATCAGCAAATCAACCAATATTATCGCTCAGTTTTTGATAAGTGTTAAGATGAGGAATAAGTCACAGTAAGAGTACAAGTGATGGGAGAGAGAAAGAGGTTTTTTTTTTTTTTTTTTATCTTTATTCTTACACAATGTAGTTTTACCAAACTTATCAAACATAAGGTTAAGTAATGAAACATTTCTTCACTCATTCCCTGAACATTTACTGTCCTTAAACAGCACTCCTTTAGTAAAAGGCCAAATTACTCCTGCTTTTTACCAGGAAAGAAGTATGGTTCTTTGTTTTTCTGTAGGTCAAATGCATCACCATTATAATTTAGGTTGCTAAAAAGAAAAAAAAAAGTCGGATACATACCTCAGGGTAAATCCTTCATACTGAGGACAGTAAATATAAAAATCGAAGGCCCTGAAGTCTCAGCAAGCTTCATGATTTCCAAGGAGACCAGTGTGATGGGAGTAGATCATGCACCTGAGAAAGAAAGCAGATCATGCACCTGAGAACAGATGAGAGAAGACAGAGGCAAGGCAGTGTGGAAATGTGGGATATGGAGGGACTTCCAGGGTAAGCCCTTGGGGGATTTTGAGCAAAGGAATAGCAAGGTGTGGCTTGTGTTTATTAAGTGAAAAAAGCAAGTGACAAAGCAAAGTGTAAAACATACTGCTATATTTATATAAAAATGTGTGAGAAAAATAATTGAAATCCTTCCAAATATATATGTTCGTATGAGCAAGGAGAAAAGGAATGGAAGGACACATACCCACCAGGCTATAGGTCTGTGGGGATTTGGGTTTGGGATAGAAAACTTCTTTGCCAGTTTTCATAGTATCATTTATTACAGTGAGATTATATTATTTTTGTGACTTTAAAATAATCAAAATGGATGAGTTTGAAGAAAGTTTAAGTACTCTCATCCACAATTAAAGTTGAACAAGAAATATATTAAGACACAACATATTAAAAAAAGATAATTCAGAATTTTGGCTGTAATTTGAAAGAATAACACTAAAAAATAAACCACTAAAAAATAAACAATTAGATTTGTACTTCAAGTACTTATGTAATGCTAATTACAGTGTACCATCTTTTAGGAATCATATACTTATTCTCTAAATATCAACTTCATCATGTTTAGAAATTCACATTTGCAAATGTGTCTAAGAGATCATACTAACTTTTTGTGCTCTGTGACTTGACATTTACTCATAGTATTCTTTGCTTTACCATCAGTAAAATGAGAACGATATTCATCTGTCTCATGGGATTGGTATAAGGATTAATTAGATAATGTTTATAAAATGTTTTGAAGATTAAAAGTGCTAAGTATTATTATGTTTATTACTGCACTACTGACTCATCTGGGTTCCTAAAGGACTTAATCTATTAGTTGGCTAGCAATCAACATTTCAAATCATCAAGCCACTGAAAATAGCTTCAAATCTTTAGCAGACTGAGCCTAAAATAGTTTCCTTTGAAATTGTCTCACTAAATAACAAGAAGTCCTTTTAGTATATTTCACCCAATTTAATGCCATCTCTTTCTAATATTATTCAATCAGATCTCAATTACCCTAAAATATTTCTCCAGTGATTAATCCATTTTTATCTAACAAATATTGCTTTAGCATAATGCCTATAGAGAATAATCAGAACATTTCAAGGATTTACAAGGAAATCTGTGAATCTTAAAGTTATTATTTAATAAAACAATGTGTTTATTTATATTTACTATTGAGATATTTTAGGTAAGATCTTCAAGCTGTAATTTAGACAGAAACCCTGTCTTCCAGTCATTCTTTCTTAACTGTTGGCTTTAGGCAATATTTTAGAGCCTGCATTAGTGACAAGAAGCTGTACAAATTTTGGAAAGAACAGTACACAAACTATAAAAATAATGACATAGACAATATTCAGTATTCACCCATCTTACATAAGCACATAGGCTGAAACTTATAATACAGTTATATCAGCTGAAAGTAAAATAGTATGTCAAAAATAAATCCAGATTGAAGATACTTTGGAATTTTTTCCTAAAATAACAAAGATTTATTATAATTTCATGTTAAAATCCACCATATTTCTGCTATTCTTCTTAATATAGTATCCATTTTCAGGACATCCATATTCATTACAAATGAATATATAATTTATATTCTATTTTATTATTTCTATTTGAGTTTCCAAATTTTACAATTAAAAATATTGTTGAAGAAAAGGCAAAATAAGTCAGTCAGAGATCAACAAATACCATATTATTTCATTCATGTGGAGCTTAAGAGACAAAACAAATAAGCAGAGGGAATAGAGAGAGAGAGAGAGAGAGAAACCAAGAAATAGACTCTTAATTTTAGAGAACAAACAGATGGTTACCAGAGGAAAGGTGGATTATGTGGGTAATGGAGAATAGGGAGTGCACTTGTCCTGACGAGTTCCGGGTGTTGTGTTGAAGTGTTGAATGATTATATTGTATACCTGATACTAATATTATGCTGTATGTTAACTAACTAGAGTTTAAATAAAAATTGTTTAAAGTGATAAAGATACTGATGCTGTCTTCAATAGTACTATCTTTCTATCAACTCGTAACTTTTTCATACATTTAATTTAAAGTTATGCTAAATTTGAGAGCACATAGGTAACACATATATTTGTTAAAGGAATATTTTCTCATCAGTAAATATCATTTCTTCTCTTATGTGGTGTTGCACTATCATATTTGTTTAATAAAGTTTATAAAACTACTAATAATACACTTGGGACACTACATATTTTACTTTTGCACTATGCTGTAAATAAATATACAACCTACTTTTTACAAAGACAGTATCTGTTAATAGAATCTAGGTCTATAATGGCATATATAATAGGATTCAAGAATTCACACCTTGTTTATGTTAACTGAAAGTTTTATGGATATTGATTGTTAAATTTCTATGATGGAAGGTGAAAGTGACTAGCATATGATACTATAAAATATTTGGATATCACTATTAGGATGCATATCACAAAGACTTATAAACAAAATAGGATATGTTATTTAGGGCATTGTTGTAATAGGCTCTTATAGATTTTAATAAGCTCTACAGCTGTATTTTATTATTTTCTCTAAGTGAGTTTACAACATTAGAAAACTTTGGGAACATTGTATTTAAAGCATAGTGTTAAGGGAGTGTGTGTTAGTCTATATAAAAACTATTAGAGATTCACTTAGAGTATGCTCAGGAGAAAGGACAGAGTTTGAAAAACACCAGCATTTAAGGAAAAAGAATAGTAGGAAAAAAAAAAAAAACAATAAAAGAGAATGAGAAATAAGGGCCACTAAAATGCTGTAAGAATAGGTACCACAAAGATGCAAGAAAGGAAAGTAATTTGAGGAAATGGGTCCTGGTTAACAGTGCCTAATGGTCTAGAAAAGTGCAGTCACATAATCTATAAACAAATCTTTATAAACAAAACATAATTGGCAATTTTGGCAGTGAACAGTTCTGAAGTGAGGAAAGAAAGAGAAAATAAGCTGCTACTGCCAAAGGAAAAGGAAAAAGAAGGAAATAGACTAAAGAGTAGATTGTAGGTGGGAAAGTAGAGAGAGTAAGTACCAACCCTTCTCAAAAGGATGTCAGTGAAGAGGTGAGCTGAGGTAGTGTGGTCATGGATGTAGAAGACTGAATGTGATGGCTTATTTTATGTGTCAACTTGACTGGGCCAAGGAATGTCCAGATATCTGGTTAAATAAACATTATTTTGAGAGTGTGTATATGAGGGTGTTTCTGGAACAGATTAACAATTGAATTGGTGAACTGAGTAACGCAGATGGCTTTCCCAATGGGCATGGACATCATCTAATCCATTGCGGACCTGAATAGAACAAAAATAAAAAAGTAAACTGAATTCTCTCTGCATGACTACATGAGCTGGAAAACTTGTCTGACCTAAGCATTCCTGGTCCTCGGGCCTTCAAACTCTGACTAGAACCTACATCATTTTCTCTTTGACTCTCAGGTGTATTTAAAATATACCACTGAAGCATAACAAATAGCATGGAGGACAAGGGGAGATGGAGAGGAGAAGCGAGTTGAGGGAGATTGGAAGGGGAGGTGAGCCATGGGACACTATGGACTCTGAAAAACAACCTGAGGGTTTTGAAGGGGTAGGGGGTGGGAGGTTGGGGGAACCAGGTGGTGGGTATTAGAGAGGGCACGGATTGCATGGAGCACTGGGTGTGGTGCAAAAACAATGAATACTGTTATGCTGAAAAGGAATTTAAAAAAAAAATTAAAAAAGTAAAAATTAAATAAATAAATAAATAAATAAATAAAATATACCACTGATACTCCTGGGTCTCTGGCTTGCAGATGGCAGACCATGGGGCTTAGCCTTCATATTTGCATGAGTCAACACCTTATAATATATCATATATAAATACTACTGGTTCTGTTCCCTAGTATAGATTTTGATATTAAGAGTAGGTCTAGAGAAACAGAGTTTTAAGGGTGAGTTTTCCAATTAGCTCTGGGCTTCTGGAATTAGCTCTCCAATTTGATTACATTTAAAGACACAAATGATTTTATTTATAGTAACAAAGATCATTGACAGTTCGTAGTGCCCATGTTGTGACCCAGCAAAAGAAATATGTAAATATCTGCATTATTACTCCTAAACAACCATGTATAATAAGCAAGGAGCTTGGTGACAGTATATATGATACTTTGGAACATTTTTTGGAAATATCATAACAAATATCATAAGCTTGGCTGCTTGAACCCAATGTCCCTGGATGAAGTGATGAATGAAAAAAATGAACTCAGGGATTTAAATTCTAAGCTCAAGCCTGTGTTCTTGAAGTAGAACCTTATCTCTTGCAGATGCAAAGATGAAAATGATGAAAATCAACACAGAATTTCATCCTATGACTGGCTGAACTACAAAGCAGGTTAAACTCTCAGTCTCACAAAATATCTATTGTTAAAATGAGGGCATTTATTAGGGAAGAATGGGACCCTACAATTTGAAGTGGAGAGACTCTGCTGAATCTAGGGACATGGAGCTCCTAAATTCTGATCATCTTTTCTTTTGTTTCTTCCTTCCTTCCTTCCTTTCTCTCTATCCCCCTTCCTTCCTTCCTTCCTTCTTTCCTTCCATCCCTTATTTTTTGGATTGGAAGACTTTAATATTTTAGTTTCCTCATGTTGATTTATAGATTCAACTTAAAAAAAGAAAAAAAGACTTTTTTTTTAAGTAGGTTCCTCAATCAACTGTGGGAGTTAAGCTCACAACCCTGAGATCAAAGTCAACATGCTCTACCAACTAAACCAGCCACGCCCTCCATTTTGTTTTGGTTTTCTTTTTGACATTAGGAGAGGTCTCCCACCCGCCAATGGAAGTAGATTCCATACCCATAGTAGTATCAGGCTTTTCTGTCTACAATAGTGTAAGCCTTTTCATCTCTGTATAATAAGATTAACCATATATTCTGCACTTTTTTGATAGAATGGTAAAGACTTCCACTGAGGCAGTGCCTTGTGACTAATGCTGACTAGTACCATCCACACTTGTACTCTTTGCTTCTGACCTATAACTAGACTGTAGTCCCAGCCCTTAAAGTGAGATGCAACATATGACCCATAGGAGATATATTACACTCCAAAAGAACTACTTGAGTATTCTAATTTATATCAACATAAATCTTGGGAACATATGTGGAAATTCATACTAAGGAGGTGGTATAATGGTAGAACAAACATAATAAAGTTGACCCTTGAACTAACAGGGGTTAGGTGTGCTGATCTCAAACATAGTCAAAAATTGGCATATAATTTTGACTTTCCCAAAACATAACATAAACAGTCAATTAGCAATATATATGGCAATATATATTTTGTATTATATAAAATTATTTAAATATAAAATATTATGTATAATTTAAAATACAGTATTATTAATACAATATATATTAGATACAATATAGTAAGCTGGGAAAAATGTTTTTACAAAAATCATAAGGGAGGAAAAATACACTTATAGTGCTATACTAATTTGATCAAAAAATCCATGTATATGGGCACCTGGGTGGCTCAGTGGGTTAAAGCCTCTGCCTTCAGCTCAGGTCGTGATCCCAGAGTCCTGGGATCGAGCCCCGCATCAGGCTCTCTGCTCAGCAGGGAGCCTGCTTCCTCCTCTCTCTCTGTCTGCTTCTCTGTGATCTCCGTCTGTCTAATAAATAAATAAAATCTTAAAAAAAAAATCCATGTATAAGTAGACAGTTCAAATATGTGTTGTTCAAGGGTCAACTATAGATAGATAGATGATCAATGGATGTGTGTGTGTGTGTAAATGTCTTTGTTTTCTTTTATCTCTTTTTCCTTTAATGTAGCATAGAATGTGTTGACTTTATATCATGTTTACGTATTGTTAATTTTACATGACAGTATTTAACTTATGGGCTATCACAGAAAAAACACTCAAGTGAGACAGGGAAACTGAAGGGACCCCATTAAAAAAGTCTTTTTTTTTTTTCCTTTGCTCTTTTTCAGACTTCTATTCCTACTAGGACCTGCACCCCATCACATTCTACACATGGTCTATCTATGAAGGTGTTTCCTAAAGAGATTAACATTTGAATTGGTGAACCAAATAAGGTAGATGGCCCTTTCCAAGGTGGGTTGCCTGAATAAAACGGAAAGGTAAAGGAAAAGACAATTCTCTCTTTGCTTAACTAAGTCTGAGCATTGTTATTCTGTGGTAAGTACTCCTGGCTTTCAGATCATCAACATAGGCCACTCACTGGCTTTCTTGGGTCTCCAGTTTGTAGATGACATATCATGGGATTTCTCGGCCTCATAATCATGGGATCACAAGGTATTGGTTTTTTTTTCTGGAGAATCCTGACTAATAATATTTAAGTTTTGAGAGTGGTTTTAGAAGATGAGAATTTTAAGAATAAGTTTTCCAGACTAGTTCTGGGGCTTCTTTGGAATTGGCTTTCTAATACATCTCCTGTTATCTTTGTTTCTCTGGAGAACCCTATTACACTGAGGAAAGTGGGAGTTTAGTCGCTGAATCTGGCGAGAGCAGAAAACTGAGTTCAGAGCTTTGAGGGCCCATTTCTGTGGTTATGAAGACACCCTACAGGACTGATAACTGGTCTTGTATTAGAATGAAAGATAGAGTCAAGAACAGTGTCTTTAAAGGATGATAAAGGGAGAAATCACTGCCATGCCAAAGAAAGGCAGGCAAGTTTCTATTCCAGTTGTATGAGCCTCAAAATGAACATTTACTCCTAAAGGAAGGTTGTGAGCTACAAGAATATGTACCATATCTACTAACCCTAGAACTTATAAAGTTGTTTGGAGAAAAAAAAAATCAGTTAATATTTAAAAAGACCAGAGAAGCAGTGTCCTCAAAAGACTGCCATACTTAGAACAATGAGATTAAGGAAACATTTTACAGGTAAGTTGAAAAAGCCAAAGATTTTTTTGGTTAGTTCATTGCTTGATTGGTTGATGGTTACTCGACCTCCAGTCTTATTTCATATGGAGTAGGGATTCAGTGTGTGCAACAGAAGGTTGATAAGCATGCAATCATCATAAGAAAGTATGGTTGATATAAAATAATGCTAGCCAATTTTTTGTGGGTGCTGTACAAGTATGAGAAAACCAAGAGAAGTTAAGTCATCTTTGTCCATAATAATTTTAAAGATGAGGCAAAAGATGGTTCTTAACTCAGATTAATAAACTGAGGAAGGACTTTTCAAATAAAATATGCCAAGAAAAATGGGGGGTGGGGCAGAAAGGAAGGCAAAGAGTCAATAAGAATAAGAACTTTCTTTTATTAAGTATGTTATTAATAAGCTCTAGTTTAACAAATTAGGAATCAAGGCAATTGGTTCTTTTTCTAGTTAATTAGTCTTCTGGGCTAACTAGTTTTCTATTGTCAGTGTTGGCAATGAAGTCATAATTCCTAAGGATCAAATGAAACTGATTACATCTTAAATGTTATTAATATAGCATCAAGAAAAAAACAATAGTCTTGTATATTCTCTTCCCCACAAATGTGGCTCATGTTTCCATAAGCCACTGGATGCTTAGCATGAAATTCAGAAGGGCTGAAAGTATAAAATGAAAATAATACTGAATATAATTGGAGTTAAATTGATATGACTGAGAAATAACAAAATTATACAACTTAACTAGAAATGATCAAGTTTTTGTGTCATTGTGCATCAGACAGACAGAATGAATCAGATGAACAAAAGATATAGAGTGAATTCAATTATGAAAAAATGTTTGATTTTTCTAAGAATATTTTATATACTAAAGAAGTTCTATTTCTTTAGAACTAATTCTAAATAGGTTTATTATTATTATAGGTTTAATAAATAGGTTTATTTGGTTTGCTTTTTAAAGGTGTATAAGTGAAGTATATCAGGCCAAATAAAAGATTTTTTTAAGGCATCTGAGCTTCTAATTGCAAAACCTCTAGTTTATAATTCCACCAAAATTCATATAGAGAAGCAACAATTACAAAATTGGTAAGAAATTTGGGAGAAGGGTCAATTAGAATTAGCTATGGCAAAACAGTCTTATTTCAGAACTTGAAAGAAAGAAAGAAAGAAAGAAAGAAAGAAAGAAAGAAAGAAAGAAAGAAAAGAAAGGAATACCTGGGAGGGTAGGCTTCATGTTTTACTGCAACCAATCTTCCTAGAGGTGTTTAGCACATTTCCCTAGGATTCTTACTTTTGTGTAATTTATTGTGCTTTGTGTTATATAATTCATAACCATCATCATTTCTCATCTCTTTTTTTTTATAAAATATAATCTGATGGTTATATTTTACTCAATAAAGACCTACTTATATTAATCTACACTCACTTGTACTGCAAATTTCCTATGATCTCCTTAGTTGTGTGTTATTATCAAATATGTATTACCATAAAACTTAAGTCCCTACCAGGCACAGAAGTACTGCTATGACATTTGCAATAATCCATTTATTCATTCTCCAATTTCTTAAGTATCAAAATAACCTTGAGATTTATGAGTAAACAAAATAAAATTGGGTTATTTTCCCTTATTTTTTCCAGAGGAATACAAAACTAACCACTTAGAAACAGCATGTGAGCTAGCTTATCATATAGCTCACAATTTGTGCTATTTTTTTTTTTTTTAACACTGCTTCGAACCCTCATTATTTCTGAAGATTTCAAGCTACGAGTGACCAAAATTGCTGGATCAGTTTTTTGAATGATCCTTAGCTGGCAATCATGCAGATTATCAGAGAAGAAAGGAAGATGGAAGAGCCACTAAATTTAGACAGACCAGTCCACAATTTTAGAACTCATGTTGGAACCTGTAATCTGAGTCAAGTCTCTGTACTTGTTCGTTTCCTTCCAACATTCACCACATTTCACAGACCAGAGGAAACAGAGGTTGCTTGTGTACTTTGTGTTTCTTTCTTTCGTTTTTGTTTTGTTTTGTTTTGTTTTGGTAAACAAGTGTTCTTACAGTTCTGTATTTCAATTACTTGGAGAAAGTACTGAAGAGACAATGAAGTTCTCTCGTTTTGGAGAGGTAAAATTCCAGAAACCCTCATCAGTTAACACATTAACATACTCTCATCACATTCAACATCACGGCGGGTATTTGTTCTTCTACATAGTGGCAGGAATCTGTTATACCTAGAAGTACAGATGTCAAAGCCTATAAGGAAATAACCCTGTGCTCTGATAGATCAAACAAAGTCAAAAAGGGTGGGTGGAATTGAATCTGTGAATTTTAACAATTCTCTGCCTGTGTCACATGTCAAAAACTGAGCATGAAAACAATCAAGTTGTGTTTTCACAACCAGCCCAGTTATTGCTGCTGCAACTGGGCTGATCATAGTGATTGCAGTCCAATTTTAATGGCCATTAATGACCTGATAGTTATTTTGTGACCTGAAAAATGTCACTTAGAATATATCATTGAAATTGAGCTACGAATACTTTATTTTATATCAAAATGTGTGCATGTGTTTTATTTATAAATATGTTTAGATGGTATTAGATCCTGAATTTTTTTTCCTTTCCTTTTCTGTTTTTGGGGGTGGGGTAGTGGGGGTCCATTTGGGTTCCAAGCATGAGTCTAAGAACTTTAATTTTTCCTCTAATGACAGGAATCTGTTCCTCTTTAAAATATAGTATAAATAAAAATTTATGTCCTATCACGGCAGTACAAGGGAGCCACCCCAGAAATCAGATGAGAAAAGAAGGAAACAGAAAGATTTAGGAACCTGCAAACTCCATAACCAGTTCTGTTCAAAAATAAGCACTTTGCAATTGAGAATAGATTGAATTTAGACTTGTAATTTGAAAACTTGGAATGGGTAGCAATTATGAAGTTGAAATTTGAATGATCTGTAATTTGTGGAGAATTCCCTTTGCCCTCAAAGACCAACTTCTTCTTTGAGACTGTCCCTCTTTCAGTCTTCTGACTTCTCAAGCCAAGAGAGTACACAGTGCATCCTGTTGCTGCCCACCATTGATACAATGGTTTAAGCCCTCCTGATTCACCTGCCAAGGCTTCACACTAAAGCTTCTCTCAACACAAGCCTTACCTCTTTGATTCAATCCCCACTAGCCCTATCTCTGTTGGTTCTCTGTCCTGCTGTAGATTTAAGTAAGAAGCAACTAAACTCTTCTACACTACTGTATTTTCTCAAAGTGTCCCATGAATTCATTCTTGTAGGAAATATATCTTATGGTATATTATGGAAATTAATATTTAATATTTTAAAAGAAATTCTAGTTACCTCTCTGTACCCTTGAAAACTGCATAAAAATGCTAGAGCCCACATTTTTTGTAAAATTGCACAGAGAAGGATGCTAGGAGCCATTACTGCAGTATCATATGTGTGATGTATGTATATTCTACATTAGAATGTCTAGAAAACACAGAGGATGAAAACAAAATCAGTACTGGGACTGACTGGAGGTAAGGTAGGATATTATGAAGGGAAATGCAGATAAAGAAATGTCACTGTGAACGTATTCAAGGACTTTATATAAAACTCTATAAGTAAAGTGGATGATTAAAAAGATTCAAGCAGAGAGATGTCATGATTGTGTTGTTACTTAAGTGGTTCAAAAAAGCAAAAACAAAAAACAAAAACAAACCCAAGCATTTTACTGAACCACATTTAGAAATGTGCAGGAAAACAGAATAATAATCAAAAGTATGTCACAATATGAGTAAGCCTGGAAATCAGCACTTGGTGGAAATAATTTTAATTTGTTCTGAGCTTTGGTAAAGATGGCACATATTCTCTATCAAGTACATTTATATTTATATACATATATTTTAATATAACATATTACCTGATTATCTCACAAATATACAATACGGACACATATCATTATGATCTCATAGTTTCTTTTTAAAGATATTTTATTTATTTGAAATCAATACCTAACCCACTAAGTCACCCAGGCGCCCCTCATAAGTATGCTTTTAAAAGAATAGTGTTGCTTCTCAGTTATTATCCAAAATATGTATAACTAATTGAATTAAATTATCCAATACCTGTATTATTCTACTTGTCTAAAATTATTTCTACTGTCAAGTTATAAACAATGAAATGTCATATTTCTCTACATTAATGCCATACTAGCATAGTATTATGCCAGATGCTATGTTTAAGCTCAAGAAATTATTGTAGTAAGCATGAAAAGCAGCCAACTGCTTATAAAGGAATTTGAGTTTTGGTCCATGCCTATTAAGTTGACTGAAATATCTAGTCTTCACCAACAATAATGACTCTTCAAGTAGATACATAATATAACTCCATCTAAATGTGTAAGTAGTTTTTACATAAATTATCTCAATAACTATTTTAATCATCCTGTTCAATTGCCACAGTAAATTCCAGGTACCACAGGAGAAATAACCTTTATGCTACTTGAGGCCAACCCTTCCACATGTAATTTGAAATCCAATATCTCTTATGGTAGGGAAATACCCTTTGTGGTTTCACTGCTTGTTACACTTCGGGTTTTTCTAATTACTATATGAAGATATTTACTTCATCAATTACAATAGTTGATCTCTCTGGCTGTAGAATTGGACTGCTTCTATTTGAACCAATTTTCTAACTATCACTTAAGTCACTTCAGCTAGGCTAATTAAAGTCCTTATACCTTAGTTTCCTCCTCTGTTAAGCTGGGAGAACAACCTACCACCACAAGATTTTGCCTGGATTAAGTGAATAAAGAATATATAAAATGCATTTTGAAAATGCATGACAGATAGCAAATATTAAAAAATTGAATGTTACTATTTTTAAATTATTATTTCCATTTTATAAAGATTTTATTCATTTATTTGACAGAGAGAGACACAGTGAGAGAGGGAACAGAAGCAGGGGGAGTGGGAGAGGGAGAAGCAGGTTCCCTATGGAGCTGGGAGTATGATGTGGGACTTGATGCCAGGACCCTGGGATCATGACCTGAGCCGAAGGCAGCCGCTTAACGACTAAGCCACTAAGGTGTCTTTATTTCTTATTTAATTTAATAATCATTTAATTTAACTTTTTTCTCAAAAGTAAGTTTTTTAAATTATTAGTTTATACATACCATATCTAGTTATCAATCTGATATTTGGTCTTTCTTAATGCTAATTTTGTAGTAATTCCAAACTTCGAGAAGAGTGTCAAGTTTATTACTAAGAACACTTATACTCAGATTTACCAATTGTTAATATTTTGCTACATTTACTTTAACATGTGTTCCCACTCTTTTATAACACACACACACACAACCCTGAAGAATTTTAACCAACTTATACATAATCACACACTCTATTTATAATTGCTATGAATGGGATAAAATTGACCTTTTTATTCCTGCCTTTGCCCACTGAAAGAGACTTGGAACAATTATTCTTCAGTAACAATGAGCACATCCCAGTCCTTCATAAAATCATAAAGTCAGGAATCTCCCATGCCTTACCTCAATCCGTAGATATATATTTTTAGATTTTATTCATTTATTTATTTTAGGGAGAGAATGAGAATGCACAGGCAGAAGTGAGGGGAAGGGACAGAGTGGAGGGAGAGGAGAGAGAATCTCAAGAAGACCCCAAGTTAAGCATGGAGCCCCACAAAGGGCTAGACCTCAAGACCCTGAGATCATGACCTGAACTGAAACAAACCAAGTCAGTCACTTAACCAGCTGAGTTACCCAGGCACCATCTCCGCACCCCCTTCCATATTTTATCTTCTTTCTTCTATATAGCATATACATAAATTAACTGATGAGTAAGCTATGAACTATGTGTACATAAATATTATTAAAATATGTTAATATATGTTTAAATCATGAATTTATACTGATATTTCTACTTGTTATTAACACCACAAAATCCATTCTTGCCTTTTTTCATTTGAAAAATTATTCAAGTTCAATTATTCAAATTAAAAAAAATTCATTTTTAAGCCCTTCTTATATTGTGAGGATTCTGGCTCCCAACACCAACAGTATATTTACTCACTAGATTCATCTTACAATATTGCCTGAATGAGTGCAGCATTTCTACACCCAAAATACTCTGAAAAACAAACTATTAAATAGAATTTCATAATTGTTTGATTGTTTGATTGGTTAAGATTGTTTATTTTTTCTCTTTCCACCGGGAACATAAAATCGAAGTGTTGGGTTCAAATTTACTTGAATTGGACATTCTTTTTTTTTATACTTTTTATTTTGAAATAATTATAAACTCACAGGAAGTTGCAAAAATAGTACACAGATTCCTGTGAGGTCTTCACACAGCTTCTCTCAAAAACATTATCTTGCATAACCAAAAAACTCACATTGGTGCGACACTATTAACTGGTCAACAGGCCTTAACCGGATTTCACCAGTTTTCACATGTATTCATTGTACACTTTCACTTGTAATGCAATAGCAATCTGACATCTCTCCTTACATGCAATTAATTCCTCTGCAGAAGGTCATTCCTACTTCTCTGGGTAGGGAGAGATGCAATGGATGGAAACTTTTCAATCAATATTTGACTGATGTTTATGTGATATTCACTAATCTTTACAACTTCCTCCTTGTGATCCTGGTTTTCTTTAGTTTCTGAGATACTGCTTGTCTTTTTCAATATCTGTTCCTCAGTGCTTTTCTAAGATTCTCTTCTTTACCCCAGAATGTCAGGATTTCTTCAGTTTACATCTGTATTCTCTCTCTCTCTTTTTTTTCTTTCCTTACTCTTCTGCCACAAAATAAAAACGAGTACATGAAGACTAAGTAAATGGATTGAAAAATTTGCTTTTGTGAAACACTATTTTGTCATATTTACAATTGCAGTTTGTTTTCTAATAGATGTTTCAAACTCCAGCAATTAACCATCCTAATATTAAATTCAGTCCTCAAAAATCAAGAGATGAAGAAACTAATGTAGGTTGAAAGAGATTTTTCCCTACAATTCTTCCTTTAATTCTGAGCTTTGTTCATAGAAACTTGATTATAGAGCAGTCTAAAATGGTTTGAATTCTCTCAACATCACTGTATTATTAAGGCTCCTGTTATTCTGATTAAATAAAAGCATTGGTTTCCAAGCATCATCCGTCTGAATTCTGTCTTATTTCATTTATTGTACAACAGAAAGGAAGCTGGATAATAGAAAAAAAAAAAGCAAAGTGAAGAGCTAAGAATTAATAAAAAAGAGAGACCAGAAGACATCTTTGTGATTTAGTTCAGAGTTGGAATCATTTTGTAATCTACAAACTAAATTCTGCTCTCACAATATATGTTAAACTACGTGATTATGTAAGAATTTAGAGCAGCCACTAGGTATCTGTTACCTACTTCTAGCAATATTATTACATCTTAAATATTAGAATGTTATTTATAGAATTGAAAAATAGAAGTGATCTATTACTGATGTGAAATAAACTGTTCATGATGATTTACTAAGATATTAGAATTAAGTGCTTACTAAATATTATAGTTTTAATAAAATAGTCTGTTTAATAAAGTGTATTGTTTGCTTCACAAATATGGAAGGAAACCATTTTATATAGTCATTCAAGGGCAAATCAAACCTACCTGTCAAAAACTGATTATTCATTCCACATAATGGAGAACAATGGAATATGAGTTGGAAGACTTTATGCAGCTATGGACATATAGAGTAAAGGTATTAAATATAAGGTCCTTATTAATTATAAGGTTTAAAAAAGTGAACAATAAAAGTATATGATATAACATAAACAAATATTAATTCTGATAATTAAATATGAAAATATGTTAGAGGTTTAAATGACTAAAAATAAAGAGGGCTTATTAGCCCCAAATTTCCAAATAAAAGGGACCTTGAAAAGTTTACAATAGAAAACAAATTTTGGTAAAGCTCCCTGTAGAAAAGGAATGGTCACTATGAATTCTGTTCTGTAACATACTTGTTTTTAATATGAATTAGCTTATATACATTGGGTAAATAGGAGAATGATACTAGTAAACACAGGCTTGTTTATATGCATTTTCCTCAGCAGATTAATGTTTTTCAACGATGTTAAAAAATACTGAAAATCCCACAGAAGCACCTTTCTTTGGTGAAGAAGTGGAGAGTTGCTATTGTTTTTATTAAGGCTCTGATCATAAGGTACTGGGTTCTGAGTGATTGACAGCTCTATTATTCCCATAGCCCTATTATTTCTAAGGTATGATTTTTGTACAAGAGGGTTTTCAGGAACCCATATATAACAGAAACTCCTGTACCATCTTACGATTGTCATATAGGTAGGATGAAGAATTTAAAAATATCCACAATGTCAAAACATAAATATTTCAAATTAAAAGTTTACTACTAATTTAGTAGCAAGTAGGTAATATCAGAAATTATCATGGACTTCTAGCACTTAGGCAAAACAGAAAAGTTTTTTTTTTTTTAAGATTTTATTTAATTATTTGACAGAGAGAGAGATCACAAGTAGGCAGGCAGAGGGGGAGCAGGCTTCCCACTGAGCAGAGAGCCCCACATGGGGCTCAATTCCAGGACCCTGAGATCATGACCTGAACCAAGGGCAGAGGCTTAACCCACTGAGCCACCCAGGTTCCCCGTTCTTTCTTTGAACTGTAACATTCCAGCCTGCTAAATAAATTATAAATTCTCTAAGAGCAGTATCTGTATGTTTTCTTTCTTTCCTGTCCCAGGATATTTCCTTTCATTCTATACATTAAATACTCAATAGGTGCTTGTTGTTGTTAGATCAAATATCAGCTCACTTATTACGAAAAAACATACTATTACCCTTTATGGAAAGTTATGTAATAATAACAGTCATATTTATATTCAGTCTATAACCCAATAATCTTATACCTATGGATTTTCCTTAGAAAAAAGAAGTGACCAGAATTTAAAAGTACATATAAAATATAAAATATATTAATTTACAAATTAATTGTAAATATATTCAAATGTGTAGTAAGTTACTATATATAAAATGAACAAAATATTTGTTAAAATAATAATTATTAATAATCCACGGAGACACTAACAATTTTATAAAATAATATTAAGGGGGGAAACGCAGTATATCAAATGGTATCATGATGATAAATGGTGGTGTTTGCTGTTTAGGAAAAAAATGTCAAAGTAATATGCAAAAATTAACATGTTTTATATGGTAGGATTGTTTTAATTTATTCCACATTTTTATCTTTTTTATTTCATATTTCAAATAATTTAAAAATAAAATGCTAAAATGACTTTAAGTTGCAAAGTTGACATTTTGTTATCTTTGACAAGAGTCTGTTCTTTAAAAGATTTTTTAAATCTAAAATAAAAAATGTAATAAACTATATTTGACATTATGCTAGCTATGTGAGAAGTAACCAAATAGAGATTGATCTAGAAAAATGAGAGATAATTCTGTATAGTTATTGTGTTTTTAATACCCTCCAGTTAATGTACTCTATATTGTTAATCTATACCTATTATTTATAATGATAATTACCAATATACATATGTTCTTGTGAGCTTTTTTCTGCGTTTTCATGAAAAATTTGTAAGGCAACATATGACTATAGGCTTATTTTAATTATCATAACAATATACTTTGTGGATCAATGTCTTAAGTGAGACATGACCTTAATTTATAAGCAAGCACTATAATTATTTCCTTATATGTGATATTTTGGAAATACTATTTTTTAAACATTTACTTATCTATTACCTTATCATGCTGATATAATTTTAATAATTCGTCTTCATTCATTGTGTAAAGCATACAAATATACAATTTCTGTATACTACTATTGAATTAAATCATATTGCCATATGTTGTCCTTTTCTTCTTTAATAATATTTTATTTTTTATATTAATGTGAATTCTGCTCACTTGATATTAGCATAGCTATACTAGCTTTCCTTTGGTTCATATGTTGAATAGTATATCTTTTTTCTTTATTTTATTTTCCACCTTTTTGAAGATGTGTATTTTATCTATGTGTCTTGTAAGCAGCTTATATTTGAGATTGCCTTCTTTTGATTATTTATGCATGTCTTACTTTTTAGAAAAATTTATGATGGCTATCACTCTTCCACTCTCTCCTTAGTGGTTATCATGGAAATTACAACATACATACTTGATTTACCAAGAATTGACATTTTGCTTCTCCCTGGCCAATGTAAATACCTTAGAATGTGTTAACTATTCATTCCCCTCACAGTTTATGCATTCTTGTTTTATTATACATAGACACACATATTCAGAATAACATATCATATTCTTTTGTTTTACCTACCCATATATTTAGGTTCACCTACAAATTTATATTTTCCATTCTTTTTCCTTTCTATCTGTTTTCAAACTTGAATCTGTTGTCATTTTCCTTCTGCCTGTAAAAATTTATAGAGTGTCTGCTGATCAAACATTCATTTAATTTATGTTTGAAGCATATCTTCAAGTATATAGATATATATATATATGTTGAATATGTTCACGTGTTGTCAGTGACCATGTGTTTCTGGTTTAGGAGTTTAATCAGATTCTCTCTGTGTCTCTCTGTGTCTGTTTCTCTCTCTCCTTCTCTTAATCTCTTTCTCCCTCATCCCTTTTTTTTTTTGGCAGACCCCATGTTTTACCCCCAAGAATTTAAAGGACATAAAAATCCCTGGGTAGCTTCTCATTTTCTCATCTGCCCAAAGTTCCAGAATTGGCAGATGTTCTTACAGAAAAAGAAACCCTGAATGCTAGAATGACCTCAAGGTGTTCTGTTTTTTTGTTTTTTTGTTTCGTTTTTGTGATTATTGTCCCTATAACTTATACAACTTTGTTTGCTCTCAGATGTCCTCAATAGATGATTATTACTTTTTACTCAGATTTTCTACTTATTTTCAGTGGAAACATTAGCTTCAATTATCTTGTCTTCCTTTGGTGAAAGAGATCCTTTGCTACTTGCAATATTACCTTACTAAGATTCAGCCATCTTGCTGAAGGTAGATGGGGTTCATTAATTTTCACCATATAGTTTTCCACTACTTATTTTTCAGCTGTTCTGGCAGAAAGCTTTTAAAATGTTTGCAGTTGCAAAGAGTGTACTCTCAATATTTTTGTGGATGTCCTCTGGTGCACGTGGGCAAAAACTGATTTTGTATATAAAGCTTATTCTGTGTGTCTATGTGGTTCTTTCCTCCAGAAAGATTTTCTTAGCTATTTCTAATAGTCAGAATGTGCTTCCAACTAGGAGATGTTTATAGGACTCAGATGGGAGTTTCAGGCTCAGATTCTCCACATTAGTGTTCTAAACTTTAAAATCTCATAGCAGTGCTCCATGTCTCAGGGAAATACGGTGCCTTTGGATTCCTGCAGTTCCAGAATTCTCACCTTTACTCTGACCCTCTGCTGCCCTGACTCCCCCCCACTTACATCTTATTTTCCCAGGTTTTCAGGCCCAATATTTATGCATATCGGGAGCACATAAAGTGTTGAGGATTAGGCCACACAATTGGTAAACGAAGAAGTGGTTTTTGAACCTGATTCTTCTGACGCCTATAACTCTGCTCCTTCCACTTCATAAATACTGTGGTCTCAAAATAATTCTCACCTATTAAGTTCTTCAAATATAATTTTTAAAAATGAGTTATACTGGAGAGGTCAATAAACTCAATGACTTAAGGGGCGCCTGGGTGGCTCAGTGGGTTAAAGCCTCTGCCTTCAGCTTGGGTCATGGTCTCAGGGTCCTGGGATGGAGCCCCACATTGGGGAGCCTGCTTCCCTTCCTCTCTCTCTCGGCCTGCCTCTCTGCAAAGGCCATCTTGCAGATAAGGTAGTGCATTTATATATGTATATGGCATATTTTATTTAAAAAGGAAATGTACAATATCTTACAATTGAGCTTTATTTTGGTCAAGCATGTTTTCAGTCTCTCTGTGGATATTTTTTTACACCCATTCTAAGTGTATAATAATTCATTGCCTTGTCATATAGAAGATCAATGTACTAATTATATTAAATTTGTTAATATCTGACATGTATTTGCTCTAAAAGCTTAGCCAATTGAAGAGAAGTCTAGTTTTTCCTTTAAAAAAGAAAAATATAAAGAGTTTTTATCTGCAATAGAAACCAGTCTGCTTCAACAACAAAAATCCAGAATTCTGAACATGGAATATTTATGAAGAAACACATTATGATTAAGTAACACATTCTTTCTCTATATAATGCTCCCTGTGTTTCTATTACTACCAACACCCTGTGTAGACTGTGAGTTCAGGACACACAGCAGAGTGTGAGGAGCTCCCCCATGGTGCTTCAACCAACCCTCATCATTAATTATATACTCTAAGTGGCATATTAGGAATCTTAGGAAGTGTCTTTGCTACACAGGCAAAAAGGATGATTGGAAAGATAAGATGCAAGATGAGAAATCACTGCTACCCCATGAAGTCAAATAGTAAGAACATTTTGATTGACTGTGTGCAAGGCCACTGTTAAATTGAGCAAAATCAAGACTGACAGAAAACTCTGGGGTTGGCAATCAGTAAGTCACATTTTGTTACATGCACAGGCATCAGGATATCTTTTATGAAACATATAGCAAAAAAAAAAAAAAAAGGTGAAAAATCAGGAGACACTGTGAGGGAGAAAAAATTTTAAATGTGTTTTGGAGTTAATCTTCCCATAGTTTTAAGAAGATAGTGACAAATATATTAAAGTCAGTAACAAAATTTTTAGGATTGTAATAAAAAATAACATCAATAACCTCAAATAACATTACATGATGTATAGAAATAAATCTGAATCTTCAACTCAGTTTTGAATCATGAAATTACCACCAAATTTTAAACATAGAATTAATAATTAACATTTTTAGAAGATAGAAGTAGAGAAAAAGCAATGATAAATCACAAGTATATCTTTTAAAATATTGTGATTCTAAATAGCTTTACAGAAAAATTTTCAGATGTTGAGTCCTATAATTTGTAATAACAGGAAATTATTTTAGATTCTGAAATCTCTATAGAAACCTTTTTGTTCCAAAAAGCATTTTGCATATGTATGGATCAAATAAATTCCAAGTGTCATTTCACATTTATATGAAATACATAAATAACTTACATTAGAATCATTTAACACCCTGAAGTCATATTAATGGATATTCCATATTTGTCTGCCAAACAAATTTTGGTATTTCTTATAATCATGAATATTGTAAATCTTCTTCTTCTTCTTCTTCTTCTTCTTCTTTTTTTTTTTTTTAAGTATACTCTACATCCTGTGCGGAGCCTAGTGAGGGGCTCCAACTCACAACCTTGAGATCAAGACCTGATCCAAGATCAAGAGTCTGCCACTCAACAGACTGAGCCACTTAGACACCCCAAAATACAATTCTTCTTAATAACTTTTAGATTTACATGAAGTGTAAGTCCCTTTCCACTTCCTGAAGAATAACATCTCTAAGTCATTCATTCATTTGTTTATTCATAACTGGTACCATCTTCTTACTCTGCTGCTTATACAATAGTGAGTATGCATTATTTGCATTATTCTATGCTCTCAAAGATCGCAGATTCTAGTGAATGAGAGAAGGAGATCAACAGTAACAGAGACACCATTAAAGATAGAGAAATTAAAGGCAAAGACAATACATGTCATTGGGTGACCTAGTTTTGTTTTATAAGAACTTATAGAAGTCTTAATGTATGTAGAGTAAGCCATTTAAAGTGGCTTCAAAATCATGAAATATTTAGGGATAAATTTAACAACAGATTAATATTAAGCTACAGAAATCAAGACAGTTTTTATTAGTTTAAGGACAGATACAGAGAAAGACAATGGAATGGAGTCCAGAAATAGAGCCACACATACATGGCCAATTGATTTTCAGTAAATGTACCTACCACAACACTTAATCATGGAATGCATGAATTATAAAAGAAAAATGATAAATTGGACTAAATTTAGAAAAATTAGATTTTCCTCTGAAAAAAATGTTATCTATGTTTATTCATGTATGTGTATGTGCGTTGCTATATGTATACAATTTGGTCAAATAACTGGTGTTGACAATTCTGAAGAAAACTTTACAACTTAGAATTAAAACAACAAAGATGACAAAGAAGGGATTTTTATTTTTTAAAAGATTTTCTTTATTTATTTGACAGAGAAAGAATACGGGGAGGGGGAGCAGCAGAGGGAGAGGGAGAAGCAGTCTCCCTGCTGAGCAGCCATGGGACTTAATCCCAGGGCTCTGGGATCATGACTTGAACTGAAGGGAGACACTTCAGGTACCTCTGAATAGACAAACTATTTTAAAAGATTGTGCAGAAAACAAGAGAGACAAATGGTGAATTCTCACTTGATAAAGTGTTTGAAATTATTCATCTAGAATAGAAAACTAAATCCACAGTGAAATACCCATTCAGAGCTACAATTAAAAGACTAGTAATACCACATGTAGGTAAGGGTATCGATCAACTTAGATATTCTTTATGCTGGTGGAAATTCTAAAATGGCAAAACCACTTTGGAAAAAAAATTGACAGATTATAAAGTTAAACCTGTATCTATCCTATGACCTTGTAATACAACTTCCAGAAATTTTCAAAAGAGAAACAGAAACAATAGCTTATCCTAAGACATATTCATGACTGTTCATAACACTATAATTATAAGAGCAGAAAACTAGAAACAATTCAAGTGCACATCAACAAATGAGTAAACAAACATATTGTGGTATATTCATGCAATGTAATATTATCCAAATATAAAAAGTAATGAACTACTGATATCCATAACAATACAAATAAATCTCAGAAACATTATGCTGAACAAAAGATCTCAGACTGTAGAATTCCATTTATATGGAAATTTAGAAAACTTAGACAAAATAGGTTTAATCTGTAATCAGCAGTTTCCTAGGGCCAGGGCAGGGTGGAGAAGTAGGAGTGTTTGCATGGAAACTTTGGGGGTGAGAAAAGTATTCTATAATTTGATTGTGGTAGTGGTTACACAGGTATATAAATTTGTTAAAACTTTTTGAAATACATGCTTCAGTGGATGCATTTAAATATATGCAAGTGACGTTTAAATAAAGTTGATTAAAAGTAATACAATGAAATGTTATGCTACCATAAGAAATTAATTATTGCAAAAAGTATTTAAAAACATAACACACCATTGACATAGTGTTACATAAAATGAGCAGGATAAAATATTAGGTTAAACATTCTCAAATCCATAGAGTATGAGAAAGAGGGAGAAAAAAACAAAATGTAAAGAGTCAAATGCATTAATTTAATAAGTAAAATGCATTAACTCAGCAAGCTAATTCTGTGCTGTCATCTACAAGGCACTATACTAGGTTATAGGTACACAGAATATAAAAACATTTCCTATTATTCTAAATTGACTAAATTCACATTTGATTAACTTTTAGAAAAACTAAATTTTAAGTCTCCATTTTATTCTGTATTTATTTATTACATTTGTAAGATCAATATTCCAGGATTATAAGGTTACCAAAAGAGATGGCTGTTCAATGTGTCAAATAATACTGAAAAATAAAACCTTAATTTTGTTGGCAAACAACAGTAAAAGAGTTCAGGACAGGATAGCCAGACTAGGAAGTTTGGTAACAAGTTTCTATGCAAATATACATATTAAACTAGACAACAATGTGAATTTACAAAATGAATGAAAATTAGGAAGAATTTCTAATGGTGGTGAAGAAATTCACCTTGCAATGCTCTATCCTGGACTCAGGCCCTAAACCAGTTGATATTAAAAATTCAAGATAATTGACTCATCATGGAAAAATCAAGGAAGAAATGAGATAGAAGCTAAATTTCACCAATATTCTTTTCACTCTTCACAATACCACTTTGTCTGTTCCCTCTGCTCCACCCTACACACCTTCAAAAAAAAAAAAAAATCATAGGAGATGTTCTTTATCTTTTTCACGTTTTTTCATTAAAAATGCAAACAATAACTTTATTGAACTTATTTAATTCAAATACCATACAACTAGTCTTTTTAAAGTGTACAATTCAGTGTTTAAGTTAACTTACACAGTTGTACGAATATTACTAATTTTAAAAATTTTCATTGCCTCAAAAAGAAAGCTTAATGATTATTAATAGTTACACTCCCTTCAAACACTGGGTAACACCAATCTATTTTGTGTCTCTATGAATTTGCCAATTCCAGACGTTTCATGTAAATTAAATCATATGGTATGCACCTTTTGTGATGGGCTTCATTTTACACATAGTATTATGTTTTCAAGTTTCTTCTATTCATTTTTATTGCCATATAATATCCTATTTTTGGAAGGAGAGAAGATCAGATGTCCAATATTTTGGCAGGACAGTTAGGGAGATGGAAGAACATAATTTGATAATCGATGACAAGGAAACTTGAAGAGTTTCATGTATTGATCCTCTGAATGGGCAAAAAACATGACGTTATTTGTGTCCCACGTGAATGCTCATCAAAGGGTGACCTCAACAGGGAGGATTTTTAATAATTAAAGTAACAGAGTGATGACCTGTTTTGTGGGTATCAGTAAGCCTCTTTCCCCAGCCGCCCCTTGAAACTGCCCAGTGGTCACGTTGGCAGCAATGTAGGTAATGCTTAGGCTCAGCAACATGACTTCCACTCACCAAAGCCAATCTGACAATGGCTACCAGTGAATGTTCAATACACAGGCAAGAGACACCAGCACTGAGTTTCACATATGGCACCATTCCCCAGGTTGATCAGCCAGCTACCTGGTAGCATGTTGATTACATTGGACTGCATCCATTTTAGAAGGGGAAGTAGTTTGATCTTATTCAAGTGGACAGTCTGAATATAGATTTGCCTTCCCTGCACCCAATGTTCTGCCAAAAATATCACCCAAGGACTTATAGAATTCCTCATCTACCATCCTGGTATTCCACATAGCATTGCATCTCATCATTATTTCACAGCAAATAAAGTGAGGCTCATGGAATTCAATGGTTTGACCATGCTCTCCAACATTCTGAAGCAGATGGTTCGCTAGAATGCTAGAATGGCCTTTTGAAGACTCAATTACAGTACCAGTTGGGTGGCAGTGACTTGCAGATTTGAAGCCAAGTTCTCCAGAAGACTTCATATGCTCTGAATCAATTTCCAATATTCAGTACTGTTTCTTTCACAGTCAGGATGCATGAGTAAGGAATCATAAGTTATTTCCCCCGAGGACTCCCTGTGACTCTTCCTTAATTCTTTACCTGGTCATTCAGCCTTTCAGTAGTTTTCTACAAGTGTGTTTTTCCCCAAATCACAGAACCATCTGATGTGTTCACTCATTGGCTTTCATAGCTATGGAACATGTCACTTCAAATGGCATGCTGGAAACTTGGGGGCAACTTTTGGGAACCATATGTGATCATCAATTTTATTCTGTACTATAGTGTTAGTGAAGATGCATCTTGAAAGCCACCTCTGAGTCTAAAATGTGAAAAAAAGAAAAAAGGAAAAAGGAAAGAAAGAAAAAGTTAAAAAAAAAAAAGAGGAAGGAAGGAATAGAGGGAGGGAATAAAGGAAGGAATGAAGAATGAAGGAAGGGAAGGAGTGGAAGAGGGAAGAAGGAAGGGAGGAAAAAAAGCATCTGTTTTCAGCTCTCTCATAATGTGGAACATGTTTTCCTACTTGAGCAGGAGTTAAGCTCAGAGTTAGGTGGTTTTGTATAACCGTATCTCTCACTGCCTCTTTATTTACTTTAATAATTTTCTTATTCTAATGTTTAAGCTTTTTCTTTCCATTTCTGTGTTCAAGAGCTTCCACATATCATATTTCCCTCCAACTCAAAATAGTATTCAGCACCCTTTCCTTCAGACTATGTAGGAATGGTTTTTGGAGCTCATGATTTATGGAGGTTAATAATAAAATACACAAAGTTCCAGGCACTATTGTTACTCTTTTATAAATTGTATCACAAATTATCTCTGCAGATTTTGACTATATGCTTTACAACCGTACTTTGGAATTCTTACTTTTTCCATTAAAATGTCCAAAATGTCAGCATCACACTAAGATATTTGAGAAGATAAAACAATATAAATTTTACATGCAGAAATCCTGAAATCCATAAAATTAATTAATGAATAATAATCTACTTGAAAATTTTTTGTATTTATTTTTAATGTTTAATCAAACAATTATCAAGGTAATTTTTATTCAGATTTTAATCAACACATGTATGGTCTCTAACTTTTTTTGTTCTTATTATATATGCTTTTGTTTTTATGGTTATGTTTTTGTTGTTTGGTTATGTTTGGTTTATGTTTGGTTTATGGTTATGTTTATGTTTTTATGGTTATATGGTTTTTTGGTATATTGTTCAATGTATTTTGAAACATTGTGTTAATTTTACATAATTATAAAAGGTAATTTTCAATTTGATACAAACATGTATAATGTAGTGCTTTATGTAGTTATGTATGATCATATACAAATGTCATCTATAAATATATATATAATATTACATATAAATAGAATTTTCAGTTTACATAACATTTCCAGCTTTCCATTTTCTATTATGAGTTACATTATTCTTGATCACTGAATGATTTTGATAAATATCAGAAGGATTTGACATTTTCATGTTGTCTCACTTAAAATCTTTTTAAAAGATAATTCATTCAGAATCTGTATGGAAAATGGTTTTAATTTTGCTTCCTTCTCAGTTTAAAATGACAGCTAGTTTCTAATAAAAATGTGAATAGTAATAATAGTAATTGAAAATTTGAAGTCGAAATTCAAAATCATGACAGAAATCTTTAATTGAGATTACTTCCAAATTTGATCAAGTACAACTCAGAATTTTAAATTTTTTATGGTATTTTCCACTTACAATTTAATGGGAATGTAGTTTTATGCACCAAAAAGTTGAGATTTATGCCTTTAAGTATTTCATGATACTTGGGAAAAATGTAAATAATATATTGTGGAAAAAATATGTGATATGTAAATATCTGTAACTGGAGTATGGATTTGCTTTTAAAAGTTTACAGCATTATATATTTTCAAAAACCCACAGTCCAGAGGGGAATATGCATATTTCTTTAGACAAATGGTAACACAATCTTCACATCCCCAGGGCAGATATGAAGACACATAATTTATATATTCAAAATGCCTGATTCTTAAGAAAACAAATAAGGGAAAAGTCCTTTGAAAAACAGATTGGTGAGGAATTTAGACTGTATTCTACCTCAGATTTTCTACACAAGGATATACATATTCACAGGAAAGGAAATACAGGAAACTATGATGATGATGGAGAGGGAAATATAAGGAGCCTGTGTGAAACTATTACTACATCAGATCCATTGACATTATAAAAAATATTGAAAATACTTAAAGATTACTATAGTAATTAGAATTACTTCAAACTTCATCATTTTAATTAGCTCAGTAAAAGCTTAATGTTTGCTTGACCAAAACTGATCTACTAGAAGCTGACCTACCAAAAAAGAAGCCAGCTCAGGCAGAGCCCTAGAAAGCTATCACAGTCTAGTATTCAGGCAAATGCTTCTGGTCTAGAGTAAGACTTCGGCCTGGACCTCCGATCCTGCCAGTGAAAGGCTTCTGCTTTTCCATTCACAAATACTAGACTGGCAGGATAGGACTGGAGCCAAAATTCTGTCCTGTTGCATTGCTGTTGTGTCTTAACCCTGATCCCAGGTTGAGGGGGTACTTTATCACTCATGCAGCTTAAGAGAGCATGTTGCCTAAGGATCAGCATCCCTTTCCTAGAGTGTGCTAGACTTCTGGATATATACTAGGACATCGGGGACCCACACACCTGCTACCACTCCTACTGAGTTTTCCCAATAATCACACTTTCAACACTCCTGGCATTTGTGCACTTGACCATTTGCTCTTGTTTGTGTACAGTTGGCTCCACAGTCAAAGTTAAGAATAAGCTGTGTTGGGGCGCCCAGGTGGCTCAGTGGGTTAAGCCTCTGCCTTCGGCTCAAGTCATGATCTCAGGGTCCTGGGATCGAGTCCTACATCGGGCTCTCTGCTTGGCAGGGAGCCTGCTTTCTCCTCTCTCTCTCTGCCTGCCTTTCTGCCTACTTGTGATCTCTCTCTGTCAAATAAATAAATAAAATCTTTAAAAAAAAACATAAGCTGTGTTGTGTTCTTTGAGGTAAAATAAGCGTTTTTGTTGTTGTTGTTTTATTTTAGATTACTTTGGTCACTTAGAATTCCCAAAACAGCCATATTATATTGTGTCTTGCTGTTCCTTTTCTCAATATTTATAGATATTTACAGGCAGTTAATTCTTATTTCATACCAAATTATTTTCATAAAAAAATAAGGAAACTGACAAGATTATTTGATGATATTATGCGTTAGCACAGGTACCCTGGTCTACTATTAGACTATCATCATCTAAGGGAAATTAACTCAATTCCCTGTTTACATGGAGTTGAAAACCAAATTCATTTCCTTCACAATAATTAGTGATCGCTATCTGCAACATGACTACATAGCTACCAATGTTGGGCCTATAGTGGAGATTTTGCTTAGTCATAGATGCCAAATGCCCACCAGAAAATGACACCTACTTTGTTGTATGACAGTTGAATAGAAAACATGCAAGGATAGATGAAAAGGAATCTTATTCCAGGTAGGCAAATGGCAAGTGTAAAGGATATAAAGCAAGTGGGAGCATGGCAGGTAGAAGAAAATGAAATAAAGTAGGGTTTTGATCAAAGAGGGTAAAAAATTTTGTACAACCTGCAGTTGAGAATTTGGTTGGGGCCAGGTCATGTGGCTTATAAACCAAAATGAGGAATTGTTAATTGATCCTAAGAACATTTTTAAAGGCAAAGAATGATAACCGGGCCGACGATAGCTTTATGAGCTTCGAAAAAAGTACCTCTATGTTGTAGAGAATTCAAATTAGATCCAGTTAGGAGGTACTTTCAATAGTCCAAATGAGAAGTAATGATATCTTTGGCAAAGGTTGTGGTGATACAATCAGAGAAAATTGATCAAAATAAAGCTATTTACTTGTTGCATGTATTTGCTGATGATTGAATATAGAGGAAGTGTAAGCAAGCGATTCAAGAATGACTTAAACACGATTGGGTGGTGGTACCATACACAGATCAGGTATAGCAGAGGAACAGTAGGGTTTGAGGAAAAAAAATGGTGATTTCAGCTTTGAGTTTATTGATTTGGAAAGTTTTGTGACATTCATCTAATAGGACATAGTTTATGGTCGTTCATACACATCAATCAGAGAAGTTGGAATGGTAGGATACATGTCCATTTATTTGCAAATAGGTTTCCTATAAACAAGCAATAGAAACAACTGCAGATCATTTAAGCAGAAGTGTGTGTTTATTGGAAGGATTTTTATTAGCTCAGGGGTTTTCTAATATGGTCACAAAACCAGGCTCAGAAAACAGTTAAGAGCAAAGAATGCAAGTAGCCAGATCCAAGAAAAAATCACACCACTGATTCCATCTGGTGACAACATGGACACCACCTCATCTCCAACACCTCCTACCCCTTTGTGCCACAGGATATTGGATATTGCTTGCAGGCATTGTGGGCTCTGCTGCCGCTATTGAAACTGCAAAGGAAAAGCTGCTGCTGTGCCTGCTGCTTACATGAAAATCAGTCTCTTACTGTTTGTGACGATTTGCCTTCCTAGTTGGAGATTTAAATGGTTAGGCATGTGCACCTGCTTATCCAACCTAGAACATATGCTTGTGCTGGAAAGGTGCATCTTTGCAAGCTTTCCTGAGTCCCAACTGGTCTCATTCAGGGAAGAACTCTTCACTCATAGGAATGGCTTTCAGATAATGAGCAAGCAATATCATGACAAATGTCCAGTCCAGTCCAGTCCACGTGTTATACTAACTATGTAATATATTTTAAGAAATCTCTTAAGGAGACAATATAGTTGAGAAAATGAAAATACTTCTTTTAGAAATTCAGCTATTTAATCGTTTCTGTATGGCTGAAAATGTCTCAGAAAATTTCCATTGTGATTTTCCTTAATTTTTGTCTCAATACATATTTGTGTGTTTGTTTGATTGACCTAATATCCTGAGTTTACCCATTTGTGATCGCTTTCAAGCTGGAGTGTAGTAAGGAATTATGTATAACAAGTGGTTAATGCCACAAGTCGTCTCTTTAAATGATACTCTGCATCTGAGCATTATCACCTCTAAAAAGGCAGGAAGAAAGGGGCGAATTATTGCTGGTTTAGCCTGATGGTTAAAAATAAAGACTCTGACTTTAAAGGTGAATTAGTATTGAGGTAAATGATCATTTTGTTTGTTTGTTTTTTGGCACACTCTATCTGCTATGAACCAAATTGGGGCCCCCCGCCAAATTCAGAAACTGGAGCCCTAACAACCCCTCACTTCCATGTGACTGCACTGGACATAGGGCCTTAAGGAAGTAGTTTAGGTTAATGAGGCCATCAGGGTAGTGTCCTGATGCAATAGTACCAGTGCCCTTATCTAAAGAAGAAGAAACCAAAGCCTTCTCTTCATTGAGTAAGAACACAGTGAGAAGGCAGGAAGAGAGCTCTCAGGGGAAACCAAACATGCTAATACCTTGATCTTGGGCTTCTCAGCTTCTAGAAATGTGAAAAATAAATTTCTATTGTTTAAGCATCCCATTCTATGCTATTTTTTTTTTAATGGAGCTTGAGAAGATTAAAATGCTATCTGCCTTTTACTGATTTAGTACTCCCTGTCGTTTTAGGAAAAGATGCTAAGACTGGCCTTTTCCAACTCTGATGGAGAGCTACCAAGATCACTAGTTATACTACAATGTCATGAAAATGTTTGAAGAATTTTGTGTGAATGCGTTGAATAAAAATAATTGCATTAAACAAAACAAGTCATATTTACTTATACGCAAATAAATACATTTTCTGAATTCTAATGCAACAATAAATTGTACACACTGTTATAAGTAAACCAACTATTTATATATTAGACAGAATTTATTAATGAGAATATTCACTAAGAACTTGTTTATATAAATGTATGTTGGGGCACTTGGGTGGCTCAGTCAGTTAAGCATCTGACTTCTGAATTTGGCTCAGGTCATGATCTCAGGTTTGTGAGATGGAGCCCTGCGTTGGGCTCAGTCCCAGGTATGGAACCTACTTAGGAAAGACTCTCTCCCTCACTCTGCCCCTCCCTGCCCTCTCTTTTCTCGCTTTTAAAATAAATAAATTAAAAAATAATAAATTAATAAATACATGTTAATGCAATCATCAAGATGGATTAAAACCTGCTAGTGTCCATGTGTGGGATATGCAGCACTATGACTATATTAAGAGTTTACGTTTTATTTACTTATTTGAGAGTTAGAGAGGACAAGGGAGCAGAGAGAGGGGCAGAAGGCAAGGGAGAAAGACAAACTGCTGAGCACAGAGCCTGATGTGGGGTTCCTATCAAGACTTCAAGATCACAACCTGAGCCAAAACCAAAAGTCACCTGCTTACCAACTGAGCCACCCAGGTGCCGTAAGAGTTTGCATTCTTTTATATTACATATGTATTTATTGGCTAATACAGTAGCCCTTCGAAAAAATGTATGTTTTTCTAATACTTGTGAGGTAAATGGTGACTTTTTAAGAAATCTGCTATTAATTACTCGGGCTTAATAACAAATACTGGATTATTTTCTAGGCATGAATGAGTATTTTTATGGATTTATCAAAGCAAATTAAGACCTTATCAAAGGAATTTAACAATAAATGTTAAAATATATTTATTACCAGTAATTTAAAGCTATTTTATATTATCTGTGGCCAAAACTTGTACTTTCATTCCTAATCATTCCTCTCTCGATCTTTAATTGAATATATTGCTTTTCTTTCTGTGTCATATAATTAAACTATAATTAAATCTAGAAGAAATTGAATGTATATATTATTTTATTTAACTAAGAAATCTTTAAGGCCTATAATATTGTCTGTATAAACAATATTTATTTTAAAATATGTTTTGTCTTGTCCCTGAGGAATATTATCAATTGATACAGGAGAGGATAGGAAATTAACTTAGGAGTCTATAGCACATATGGGGAAATTGATTTTCTTTTCTTTCCTTTTATTTAATTTCTTAAGATTTTATTTATTTATTTGTCAGAGAGAGAGAGAGAGCACAATCAGGCACAATGGCAGACAGAGGCAGAGGAAGAAGCAGGCTTCCCGCTGAGCAAGGAGCCGGATGCAGGACTCAATCCCAGGACCCTGGGTGGGATCACAACTTGAGCTGAAGGCAGATGCTCAACCAACTGAGCCACCCACGCGTCCCAGCAAATTGATTGTAAACCTAGTTCTGTCAACATTATTAATGTACATTCCTATTTACAATATTTAGGGAACTTAATTTCTATTTCACTTTTATTTTTGTACATAATATAAGGTCTGTGGATATACATTTGAGTGCCAAGTTTGGGTACAGGGATATTTCATGGGAACACCCAAGGCCATAGGTATTCATTCATTAACAAATATTTATTAAGTATCAACTATTTGCAGTGCCCATTCTAGATGTTGGCAAGGACTGGAATTTCTTCTCCCTAGCAACACACCATTTATCAATTCTTTGCTCTAATTCCTTCCCATAAGCAAAGTTAAAGTTTTGGTCCTGGACTGAATGTACAACCAAAGAACACTCTGGTTTGAGACTATTAGTACAGCAGATTGCTATCTATGTTCCTGTCTTCTTTCTAGACCCAAAACTTGATTTCATTTTACAGCTTCCTTTGTAGTTAGATGTGGTCATAAGAATGTGTTTGGGTCCATGGAACACGAATGGAAATGATGTGGGCCACTCGTAGATCTGGGCCATAAAATCTCCTAAGTAACCCTCCCTCCACTTTTTGTCTTTCCTACATTTCCCAAATGAATAGATAATATCTAAGGATCTGGTGGAACAACAGGTCACCAGACAGGAGGAGTCTAGGTCCTTGAATTGCTGTGCATTGGATCACCACACTATCCTATTGACTAAACTGAACCGTGCATTAGCACAAAATTAAGATTGTGGTTGAGCTAAAGACATTGGATTTCTTAACCTTAAACGTATACTGAAAAAAAAAAAAAAAGGTCACCCTGCTGAAACTGCTGCCTCCTAAAACTCTAAGCAAACTCCTCTTGCCTTATGCTTCAGCTAAAGTCACCAGCAATTATTCAAATCTAGGTTTATTATTTTCTTTTGTATTGTTGTTAGGATTGTGTCAGTATTTGTAAGACACTTGATGTCCATGACTTTGGTTATCTTATTCAAACAGCATATTATCCTAAGAAGTGCATGGCCCACAGATGACAATAAATTTATTTTTCTTTCTAATAAAAGGATGATTGATTATGTGAATAGAATGCGGGATAGAGTCAAAAGTACCTTTATATTTATTGTATACTCCCCTTATCCTCCTACCAGGAAATAAAGACTGTAACTTATTTATTTTTATGTCCTTATAACATTTAGAACCTTGCTTCTTATATATAATGCTATCAATAAATGATTGTTGAATAAATGCTCAATAAATATTCACTGAATTGACTTTTAAGCTTGGGCTCCTTCTATAAATATGAAATGAATTCATTTTATATAGTCTTTTAAAATTGCTTTTGTCTGTAAATTCATATTTTCTCCTCAGAGGCAAAACTCCATGATCAATGTAAAGGATTATTTTTCTTCCTCCTACAAGGTATGTATTTCTTCAGAATAGGAAGTACACACATTACAGAGATTTAGAGACACCAAGAGAATTGGCAATCAAGTAGCTTAGTTTCTTTTATTTCTACAAGGGGTGAAAGGCCTTAGGAGTTCATGAGACACTAAAATTAATGATGCATCCTTTAAGTAATTAAGTAAACATTTGGGTTCTTTTCCTGATTGCAGTTCTGTACAAAACACAAGGAGAAAATTATCAAATTGCTTCATATCCATCTTTCCATGAAAATAAAAATCCTCCCACTCCCTGTCAGTCAGTCTCTTGTGGCCTCATTTTGATCTCATATTTCTTTGGATGTTTTGATAATTTTCACTGGCTTCTGTACTTACTGTTATTGTGCTCAGTATCTTTTCTTCATACCATTTCATTTTCATACAATTCCCAGGGTAATGATCATTATTTTATTACACCTATAGCAATATTTGTTAGAACCAAATCAGCATGAATTAGATGCTAATATGTGTGAGATACTATGCTAGGTAGTGTATATCAAATGAATAAAACTATGCAGTATGATAAGTTCTTAAATTGTTAGTTTGTTTCTGGTGACTAGTACTATTGACTGGTTGTCCCCACCCTGGTTCTTATTCACCAAATTGGTGATATAACCAAGTTCAATGAATCAGCCTGGTTCTTGAGGAAATCAAGTTTCTGCCTGATGAAAAACAATGGCTTATTCAGTATCTGGAGGAATGGAGTAGCCATGGAGCAAGAATTTGCTGTTAAATCTTAGAGTTCCTAGAGAGGAAAGGACATACTGCTTATTTTTGAACTCTTTGCATGACTGGCTCTATCAGTTTCCTATCACTGTATAGTGTCTTAAAACAACACAAATTATTAAGTCAACAATTCTGTAGGTCAGAATTCTAAAATTGATCAGCAGGGCTTAATTGTTTCTGAAAGCTCTAGGGAAACATCGGTTTTCTTCCCTTTCCCAGCTTCTAAGGGGCGTCTTCCCTGCATTCCTTGGTTAATGGTTCCTCATCACTCCACCTGCTTCTGTCATCCCATCTCTTTCTCACACTGTATTCTTTTGCCTTTGTCTTGTAAGGATGCTTGTGATTATATTAAGGAGACACAGGTAATCTAGGCTTCTCTCAGTGTCTCAGGGTCCTTAACTTTATGGCATTTACAAAACCCCTTTTGGTAGGTAACCTAGCTGAACATCCTGGGGATTAGAATGCGGGATATTTTGGGAAGTTGTATTCTTTCTATCACACTGAATAATCATTGACATCCGGATACAAAGGAGGATTGTAAGGAAGTTGTATCTTTTCCTTGAATGTTTTCAATATTATTATTTTTAAGTTATTTAAAAAATTGTGTAAATTTATTCATGTCAGTTGATAATGCATTAATCCATATAATCACTATACTATTGAACATATTTTGTTCACTGCACTCATGAATAGATTTTGGCAGTACAAATAATTTAGAAAATAATCATTTTTAATGTCAAATATCTTAATTCTGAGAATTCTGATTAGCAAAATGTTATAAAAACTGATAGTTTTTAAATTCAGCTCATAAAATTAGAAAGATTGCTCTCTTCTATGAATATATTTTACTTGCAAAAGTTGAGAGATGAAAAATTTATACCCATATAGTTTGTTAATAAAATTAACAAACAATTTGATATGTCCATCACATTTCTTCTTCCCTCAACAAGTTAGGAAATACAATATGATAAGTAAAAATAGCTTAATTATTTCTTTTAGTAATCAACAACAGTGCTTTAATTTCTTTATACTTTATTTCCCTTATTTTCAAATAAACAAAATGCCTTAACTTACAACATAGTGGGAGGATTACATTAGTATGGCAGATAATAAGGTATTATAAAAATATAAACTCCTGTGCAATAGTAAAGTGTTATTATTTTAAACATGGCTTACGAAAGCCAAATATATGCAAAATATTCTGAAAATATTTTGAAAAATGCTCTCACTTAGTAATAATATTTCTAAATGTTGGGTAAAAATTAAACACAGAAAGCCCTTGTAGGAATAGGATGGAAGCTTTGGTTAAGCACTGAATTTCACTTTTAAATAAATATTTATTGAGCTCCTTCTCTATGTAAGGTTTTGTACTAGGTGGTGCAGATTCAAAGCAAGGGAGTTGAGAATAAATGTGAAAAAACACAATCATTGTTTCTGGTTCATGAAAATGATAGTAGACAGCATGTTCTTTGAAATAGATTAGGCTCTGAATTCTATTACACAGTTGTGAAGACATTATTAATCACACAAAAACATCTACAGCAGTACAAATGCTACTTAACAAATGCTTCCAGAACACTTCTATCATCCCAGTATTTTATATGTGGTAGAAAAGTACAGTGGGAATCCACCCAGACTTTGAAGTCATAAAAACTGATTTCTAATTCTGAATCTTCTACTTAGTTTGTGATTTGGGGAAAATCAATACACTTTGAGACTGTTTCTTCATATATGAAGCGTTTATAACCAAATTGCACAGTTGATATAGATGCAAGCTATTTAAAATGATAGGCCTATAGTAGGTTCTTCAAAAAATTCTATGAATTGGGACACCTAGGTGATTCAGTCTGTTAACTGACTGACTCTTGATTTTGGGCCCAGATCTTGATATCCGTGTGAGATCATCAGCGCTCAGTGTCAGACTCTGTATCAAGGGAGGAGTCTTCTTGGGATTCTTTTTCTCGGCCCCTCTCCCTACTCATGCTCTCTCCTTCCCTCTCTCAAATAAATAAGTCTTTTAAAAAAAATCCATGAATCTACCTATCTTTCCCTTTAGCAATTAGTAAGTTTTATTCAAGAATAGGTAGGTTTTAAGTAAGCATGGATTTTGTTTTCAATCCTTAAAACATTGTTAGTTAATAAGAAAGCAACTGATTTCTGTGCATTGATATTGTATCCCGCCACATTACTGAATTGCTGTATGAGTTCTAATAGTTTGGGGGTGGAGTCTTTGGGTTTTCCATATAAAGTATCATGTCATCTGCGAAGAGAGAAAGTTTGACTTCTTCTTGGTCAATTTGAGTACCTTTTATTTCTTTTTGTTGTCTGATTGCTGTTGCTAGGACTTCTAGTACTATGTTGAACAACAGTTGCAAAATTGGACATCTTTGTCGTGTTCCTGATCTCAAAGGGAAGGCTTTCAGCTTTTCCCCATTAAGGATGATATTTGCTATGGGTTTTTCATAGATAGATTTTATGAAGTTGAGGAATGTTCCCTCTACCCCTATTCCTTGAATTGTTTTAATTAGGAATAGATGCTGTATCAATCCTTAATACAAAAAATAACCAATATAAATTCTTTCTTGTAAGTATCCCATCTATTGCAATATTTCAGAATACTGTAAAAATTTAATTTTATAAAAGCATATTATATAGAGTTAAAATATTTTCAGATTTTCCTCTATTCTTGTTTAACCCAAGAATAAGGACCCCTTTGAAGCAATAACCACCAATGGATTTCAATGTTGTATTTGTCCTTTAGGCTTGTCATTTCCCAGAAAAGTAACTTGGTAGCAATACTCCAGAAAGTGAACATTCCTAAATTACTGAAGTTTTATAGCTTTCCTATTATGAATGCCCTTTGTTAATGGAATATTTTTTAATATAATAATGTCTTCATCACAATGTATTGTCTGAGTCTCTGCATTTATTTCATATCCTGTGTGTGTGTGTGTATGTGGTTTCAGATGTAAGTCTAATTAACCATCTTCTTTTGAGATGGCTTTCCTCTTGATGTAGTTCTATTTTTTAGATTACTAAGGAATTTAAAAACTAGAACGGCAGGGGTGCCTTGGTGATTAGTAGGTTAAGCATCTGCCTTTGGCTCAGGTCATGATCCAAGAATCCCAGGATAGAGCCCCACATTGGGCTTCCTGCTCAGTGGGGTGTCTTCTTCTCCCTCTGACCCTCCCCCCTCTCGTTCTCTCTCTCTCTCTTAAATAAATAAGTAAAATCTTTTTTAAAAAAAGAAGCAGAACTACAGGTGACATGATGGTGTGTGACACTGCAGGTAGGTGTATGGGTAGGGGAAGGAGGGAGGTGTGTAGTAGTCTAGGGAACAATCTAGTGAAGTACAAAAATACTAAGAATCTTTCTGAGGAAGTACAATTGCACTAAGAAATGTTCCCCAGTCATTGAGGGCAGGGACAGCAGGGAGCTAGGGACGATAAAACATGATGGGGAAATAAAAACTCCCTACAGCGGAGAGGATTAGTTGTCAACAAAATCATCTCCAAGAAGGGTGCAATTTATTCATCGTTGTACCACCTTCTCTTTCAGCTACTCCTTATCCCAATTCAAACAATACCTGCTTTAGCAGCTAGTGATGGAATTTGATTGATTTACAATGAATACTAGCTAAGAAGTTAGGAAGACCAAATTTAAAGTTCTGTGGATTACCAGTTAGTACATGATTACACTAATCACTTAGCCTCTTAGGTTCTCAATTTCTTCACCATAATGAAGGAGTTAAGACTCAGTGGCATTAAAGTCCCTTCCGGTTTCAATGTAGAGTAGTTCCCTCTATCCCTGGTTTCACTTTCCCCTATTTCAGTTACCTACCTGCAGCTTCAGTTTCTGGAAACTGATGATCCCTTCCGACAAGTAGTCCCAAGGTCAGTAGTAGTTTAACGCCACGTCACAATGCCTATGTCATTCCCTCACTTCATCTCATCACACAGGCAATTTATCATCTCACATCATCCCAAGAAGAAAAAAGGTGAATCTGGTATTTTGAGAGAGACATGTTCACATAACTTTTATTACAGAATATTTTTATAATTGGTCTATTTTATTAATATTGTTAAACTCTTACTGTGCTTAATATATAAGTTAAGTTTTATTATAGTATGTATGTGTAGGAGAAAACATGATATAATTAAGGTTCTTTACTATCCATGGTTTCAGGTATCTGCTGGGGGTCTTAGAACATGTCCTCTGTGGATAAGGCAGGGGACTATTATAAGTATTTTGAGACTCAAATATATGGGCTCTGTTTATTTAGCAGCATATTCATCTTATGGAGTAAAACATGAAAATGCTTTCACACTTAGGTATTTAAGAAACTTGAGAGATATTCAAAGAGGAAGATCTAAAACCAAAATAAACATGTAGCAGAGACTAAAATGAATAAATTTTAATATTCTAATGAAGGAAATTATATATGCATGTGTGTGTGATGTATGACTGACTCTCTTTCGTATGCAAGAAACAGTTTGAGTTTACTTCTATTACTACATTTTTGTTATAAATTTGATTTAGGGTTAAAACGACCTAAGGCATATTGACATTTTTTATTCTCAAGCAAACTGATTTGCAATTTCTCTAATACAATATACCTTGAACATTGCTTTTAGATTAGACATTTTATTGGATTAACAGGTAAGAAATATATTAGGTCAACATAGTACTAGAAGTCCTAGCAACAGCAATCAGACAATAAAAATAAATAAGAGGTATTCAAATGGGCAATGAAGAAGTCAAACTCTCTCTCTCTTCACAGATGACATAATACTTAATATTGAAAACCCAAAAGACTCCATCCCCTTACTACTAAAACTCACACAGTAATTCAGTAATGTGGCAGGACATAAAATCAATGTACAGAAATCAGTTCCTTTCTTATACACTAACAATGAAAATATAGAAAGGGAAATGAGAGAATTGTTTCCATTTACTATAGCACCAAGAACCATAAGATACCTGGGAATAACCTAACCAAAAAGGTAAAGGATCTGTACTCAAGGAATTACAAAACACTCATGAAAGAAATTGAAGAAGATACAAAAAGATGGAAGAGCATTCCATGCTCATGGATTGGAAGAATAAACATTGTTAAAATGTCTATACTACCTAGAGCAATCTATACTTTGAATGCCATATTGATCGAAATTTCACCAGCATTTTTCAAAGAGCTGGAAGAGACAATCCTAAAATTTGTAAGGAACCAGAAGAGACCTCGCATTGCTAAGGAAATGTTGAAAAAGAAAAACAAATTCAGGGGCATCACGTTGCCTGATTTCAAGCTTTACTACAAAGCTGTGATCACCCAGACAACATGGTACTGGCACAAAAACAGACACATAGACCAGTGGAACAGTGTAGAGAGCTCAGATTTGGACCCTCAACTCTGGTCAAATAATCTTCAACAAAACAGGAAAAAATATACAGTGGCAAAAAGACAGTCTCTTTAATAAATGGTGCTGGGAAACTTGGACAGCTATGTGTAGAAGAATGAAACTCAACCATTCTCTTACACCATACACAAAGATAAACTTGAAATGGATAAAAGACCTCAACATGAAGCAGGAATCTATCAAAATCCTAGAGGAGAACATAGGCAGTAACCTCTTCAACAATGGCCACAGCAACTTCTTTCAAGACATGTCTCCAAAGGCAAAGGAAACAAAAAGAAAGATAAATGTTTGGGACTTCATCAAGATCAAAAGCTTCTGTACAGCAAAAGAAACAGTCAACAAAACAAAGAGGCAACCCACGGAATGGGAGAAGGTATTCACAAATGACACTACAGACAAAAGCTGATATCCAAGATCTATAAAGAACTCCTCAAACTCAACACATACAAAACAGATAATCACATCAAAAAATGGACAGAAGACATGAACAGACACTTCTCCAAATAAGACATACAAATGGCTAACAGACACATGAAAAAATGTTCATCATCATTAGCCATCAGGGAGATTCAAATCAAAACCACATTGAGATACCACCTTACTCCAGTTAGAATGGCCAAAATTCACAAGACAGTAAACAACATGTGTTGGAGAGGATGAGGAGAAAGGGGAACCCTCTTACACTGTTGGTGGGAATGCAAGTTGGTGCAGCCACTTTGGAAAACAGTGTGGAGACTCCTTAAGAAATTAAAAATAGAGCTTCCCTATGACCCTGCAAATGCACTACTGGGTATTTACCCCAAAGATACTGATGTAGTGAAAAGAAGGACCATCTGTACCCCAATAGCAACAATGGCCACCAAACTGTGGAAAGAACCAAGATGACCTTCAATGGACAAATGGATAAAGATATGGCCCATATAAACAATGGAGTATTATGCCTCCATGAGAAAGGATGAATACCCAACTTTTGTATCAACATGGATGGGCCTGGAAGAGATTATGCTGAGTGAAATAAATCAAGGAGAGAGAGTCAATTATAGGTTTCACTTACTTGTGGAGCATGAAGAATAACATGGAGGACATTGGGAGATGGAGAGGAGAAGTGAGTTGGGGGAAATCAGAGGTGGAGACAAACCCATGAGAGACTGTGGACTCTGAGAAACAAACTGAGAGTTATGGAGAGGAGGGGGGCAGTGGGTTGGGTGAGCCTGGTGGGTATTAAGGAGGGCACGTGTTGCATGGAACACTGGGTGTGGTGCATAAACAATGAATGCTGGAACACTGAAAAGAAATAAAATAAAATAAAATGAAAAAAATAAAAACATGAAGACGCAGGAAAAAAGAAAGAAAGAAAGAAAGAAAGAAAGAAAGAAAGAAAGAAAGAAAGAAAGAAAGAAAGACATTAGGTGATACCTATACATTTAAAAGAAGAAGCCGGGAGAGCAAACAAAAACAATACCAGTAATATAAAATGTGCTGATACCAATGGTAGATGTACCTTGAGATTATCCAGGAAAGGACATTCTCAGTATAAAATTAAAATATCTAACTTTTGAGATGGTTCTAAGTACAAACCAGGTAAGAGCTAGCTATGAGATGTAAAAGCCTATGGCTCTATTTTGAGGTTCATCGAACTTCATCATATGCTTTAATATAATGCTAAGTACTTAGAAAGTTTAATAAACTTTAAGTGTTATAAAATTTGTTAAAGTTAAGGAACCATGGGCCACAAAATTAATGTTTTTATCCTGTTCTTTTTATTCTCCAAATATTTAAAAGAATAGCAACCTCACAATCATTTCCCATATAAAATAAAAATTTTAATGTTACATTTTCTAACTTAAGTCAGGTTGGGCCTCAACAAACAACTGTATTTTTTTGAATAGCAATTTAGGTAAGTAGATTTAGACAGCATAAAAAGATCATATATGCAAACTATGCTCTCTATATATCACAATTGTTAAGGTTGAATTTGTAACAAATCTAATTCAGGACATTCAACCTCCTTGTGTGGACCTCAGATCCCCCTACCAACATCTGTCAACCTGTGTAAAACAGACATATAACACAACAGTAATCTTTTGGGTAAAGTTTGATGACTGAAGAAAATCTTCTGCTCTAGATCCTTATTAGGGCAGGAACACAGCCTAAGGAGAGAAAGGAAAAAAAAAAAAGTTATACACGCATGAAATTTTTTCCCTGGACAATTTTGATAGTAATAAAATTAGATACTAGATTGAGTACATGCACAGTTTGCTTTACTGTTGAAATACTTGGCTATCTCTCTTCTAAGATTTCCTAGTAGATTTCAAGGAAACTGATGATCTGAAATGAAGTCTTTTCTTATCAATGGAATTTTAATATCAGATATTTGGGATTAAGGCTATGCTATTTATATCAGAAATGAATTTTGTGCAAATTAGCTTATTCTTTATCAATAAAATTTGGGAATAAGAGTTGTAGACTATAAACCATAACAATAATGGAGGAAAAAGTAATATAGATATTACACCAGTAAAATACATTCTCTAACGCAAAATTGCAATAATTTCTCTTAGAACAATTCGCCTTTAGTTTTTCACATCCGAAATGGTCAGCTGGCATTTTATAAACCAAGTTCACACAAATTTGCAAGATGTATTATTCTGCACACTTAGTGACATATGATGTAAGCACAATCCAAGGCTGTTTGGCTTCCTCCTACTTTTACACTCTTCACATAATAAGCAAATGCAGGCTGGGGGTGCTCTAGACTCGTGAAAACCAGAGAGCTTTCTGAATTTATAGGAATCATCACAACATGTAAACAGCTATCTTGGATGCTAATAATTTGTATCTGGTACAAGAATTGGAACAAAGATGTACACATTCGTAAGGGGCACTATAGCTTTAACTTACCTTTAGTTTAAAGCTTACTTATTAAGCTTTAGCTTAATACACGTTCTTGTTTCTGGAATGGAATTTTAGAACATGAGCAAGGGATACAAAACCTTGGACATGGGGCTACCACCTGAAACTATTTTATTTTCGCAAAGAAAAAAACAGTAAGAAATAAAGGAGGTATTTAAATACTCTTCTTGCAAGCAATCAGGAATCAGCTTTACCTGTGTGTAGGTTTTGAAGGTAAGAAATGAAGAGCCTTCAAGCCT
This sequence comes from Lontra canadensis, assembly GCF_010015895.1. NCBI lineage: Eukaryota > Metazoa > Chordata > Mammalia > Carnivora > Mustelidae > Lontra > Lontra canadensis. The sequence goes on from NW_022631040.1 coordinate 5,282,543, forward strand.
TCCTATGGCCTCCTTAAAAGCTCCCTAGTTCAAATTCACCCTTACATGTTGCTATTCTCTGAGGAAGGAGGAAAAGAAAATTTCCACTGACCCAGCTCGTGATTTACATACAGAGAGCAAATAAATGAATGGAGTGGGGGATGGGGCAGTGAGAAGCAATGTGTTTCCTTTTCAACCGCAGAAAATAAGATTACTTACCAAGAACATTTTTATCCAGGGCAAATGTTTATTCCCTCTATCTTTCGGCGCCTCAGTCTCTGCAAGAAATCAATTTCCACTCTACCTTTCCCTCCTATTTCTAAAAAGAGAGGGAGAGAGGCGGATAATGCTTAAGCTTCAGGGTCCAGAGGAAGATAGAGCAGAGGGCAAAAGACTCCCACGGCGCTCTACATCCAGATCCGAGCTCGGAGAGTGAACCCATGGGGAGGGAGGGATCTTTTCTAAGGAGGGTACCGAGGGTGGCGACGGGGGAATCATTTCACAGCCAAAATATAAATCATCTACGAAGAGAATTACCAGCCCCTCAGTCACACGAGCAATTCCCTGGGGAAGTAGGTTTCAAAGAGGAAAGGGAAGTTCTTCAATGGAAAGAGAGAGAGAGAGAGACAGAGGGGAGAACCTAGGATTCGGGTTTCGGGTTTGGGCTCGGAGAAGGGATGGGACCATGGAGAGGAAAAGAGAGAAGGAATAAAGCTGATCTTACCCGATCGATCGTGTGTGCCGTATCGGGATACGAAAATGGCAAGATCATGCGTTCGGCAGCAAAGCCACGTCTAGCACGCTCTCCCTCGGTAACTGTGCAGGAATCGGAGAGGACGCGAGAGCCTCACCGCCGGTCACCCGCTGCCCCAGGAACCGTCCTCGGAACCTCCCAAGCTCTAGCTTCTAAAACAAGGCATTTGGAGCTGAGGTTTCGGATGGAAGCGAACGGCCTCGAGTCGCGGGCTGCAGCATTCTCCGAGAAAACCCGACCTGGGAGAAAACCGCTCCTGCGGCCGCCGCTGCAGCTCGTAACCGCGGTTCCGGGCCCCCTTGCCTGAGCCTCGGCACAGCGCCCCCGAAAGCGCCCGGCGACTCGGCCTCAGCCGCATCTTCAGCCCTTCGACCCCCCCGCCCCCCCGCCCCATGCAAATCACTGATGGTTTGGTCTTCCTAAAGTGACCATAGTGGTTTATTTTGGGGGGGGGAGGTGGCTGTGCTGGGCTTCCTTACTACGCCTCCCTCAGTCGCTGCGAGTGAGAGAGTTCAAGGGAAATCCTAGTGAAACACACTGATGGAATACTATTAATCCTAATAATCATGTTCCCAGCGCAGGTAACTCTGAAAGAACTGAGAGTGGGAAGATCAGAGCAGGATTTCAGAAGCAGTGCCCTCTTGAATTCTCATTGGATCCTTCCCAGCAGCCTAAATCATTCTTGCTGCTGTATCTTTCAGGATGACTAGAGCCTTGCTCACTAGTTCTCTCTTTATCTCTTGTCTTCAACACATCCTTTTACTTCTCTTTGCAGATTTATCTGTATTTCACCTCCTGTTCTCCCGGGTTACACAGCTTCTATTTCCCCCCACTGTGTGGGCATGTACAGTCAGTAAATTTCACTTTGTCTGCCTAAGGATCATTACAAATAAGCCCCCACCCCCCAAAATAAAAGGTACCTCTCGCACATTTTTTCTTTTCCTTGGGGGTTCATGGCTTTCTGTGTAACTGGTTTTTAGGTGGTTATATGCCACCAGGAACTGCTGATTTTTTCAAAGTTCCACGACCCTGCAGCTCATCACTATTTTGATTTGGAAGATCATGGAATATCTGTTTGAATCCTGGATATATTTTTCTCACAGTCATCTTGCTTCCTGAAATGTCCTCTGGTAAGTTATTCTCCTTATATTTTATTAGAAATTTATTGCTAGTGTTATTTTAAATAAGCTTTGTTTCAGCAATATCTCATTTTAATGATATTTTTGTTACTTTCAGAACTCAAAGATCTATGTGACTGTTCATTAATTAGTATATTAGTTGCAATTGTGCTACTAAAATAGAGCTCACGTAATGAATTATCCCATCACCTTTTACATTATTTACTTCTGTCCTCCTTTATATTACAGGCTATAGGAAACATTAACCATCCCCCCCCCTCCCATTAATGCTTCTTGGCACACATTCTTATGCCATTTGAAAGGTCAAATTTTATGTGTTTATCTAAGAGTAAGCTTAAACCTTCTCACAATTTCAGGGTCTGAGAAAGTTCACTGGTTTCTGATCTTCAGGAGGTTGTTCAGGTCAGCATTTGTTCATTGCAAGCAATTACATGACTGAAGAAGACTTTTGTAAAGTGTATTTTTATGGGTTTAGCAGGACACTAAACACTAAAAGCCACTCTACGGTAAGAAGAAGAGTGGGAGTTTTAAGTGCACCATTTTTTTCTTACAATATCCCAAATCACACATGAACACATTATTTTGGGCATTGCATTTCAATTCAGGCATCATATTTAGTACATTTCTGGTTTCGTGAATTTAGCTGATGAACAGCTAATTGGACACGGAGTGCTCGTTTCAGAGGAAGAGTGCTATCAGAGGAAAGCACTGATTATCTGGGTTCTAATAAATTGAAAATCAGGGACAGACTATATAAAAAATTAATTACCTCACTCTTCACACTTGTTCAACCCCCAGACTCAATTTTTAATAAGTATGTTAAAGCATCAGTGTTTTTTGCTTTTATGAACATTTTTTATGGGTTTACCTGACATTATGATTATCACTTCCCATTTAAGTATAGGTATGCTGAGGAACATTTAAATCTTAGCTTTTACTTCACATATTGACAAGGACATGGTATTAATTAAATGTCAAGCCTACATGTATTGCAGTCTCTAATACATACTAAGGTTTTAGAGTTTTCCTGTGACATCCCCTCCACCTTGCCCAGCCCCCATCAGAACAAGTTCCTGGGTTCTACATTTTCTCCTTATTGGGGTGGATGGAGGTGAGAACCTATTGTTTAAGCTTTTCTTTCTTTCCTTATGTCTTTTTTCCCCTTCATTTCCTTTCTTTTTTTCTTCTCTCTCTTCCTCTCTTTTTAATTTCTCAGAAAGAACTATCCCCGTCCTCATTGATGGCTGACGCGACGACCTAAGTAATGGTTTTTTAAATTCAAAAGCCCTTTTAGTTTCCAGACATAAAAGTACTCCAGCTGCAGCGTCACCCCATCCCCCAGTCTCAGGATTCAAGGGCTTCCCCCCTTGGCTCCCACCACCAGCCCATCAGAGCAGGGCTGAGACTGTGGTCCGCACCACTTGGCGCCCCTCACCCGTCCCTAGTTTCTACCTGGTCTCCTTCCTAGTCTGGTCGTCCTGCCTGACAAGTGCCATCAGATGCCGCGACTCTAGTTTCAGAAACGAGGGTTTAGCATAATTTACCAATTCAAGATTCCTCTTTGGAGGACTGGTGCTATTGCGCAGGGGTGGAAGGGGGTGTGGGGGGGTAAACACACACACACACACACACACACACACACACAGCCCCAAAACGCAACTTTCAGGGCAGTCAGATCTTTCCTTCTTAACCTAGTCTACTCCAGTCAAGCCCAGCCCTACGCTGTTAGGTAAGTGCGCTTTGCTCTATTGTAGCCTGAAACTCCAGCTTGCGACGGGGACAGTTAGGTCCGCGAGGCTGTGCCGCCAAGGACGCTTTCAGCAGAGGGCTAGCAACAGGCGACCGAGCCTGGAGATTTCTCCGCAGCTCCCGGCAACGCCTAAGCCACCTGGGCGCGGGGAGCGCGGACCACAAGGTGTCCGGTCGCCTGGCCGGCCGCTGGCGCTAGGCTTGGTGCTGGGTGTGGGGATGGCGGCGCGGGCAGGGACCGGGTCCCGCACTCTGCCGGGCTAGCGCAGGCTCCGCACTCAGCCCCTGCGGCTCACTGTGCTCGGGGTGGGCATTGGCAGCTCCGGTGCGTTGGGCGCGCCCGCGGGGTCGCCTCCGTGCCTCACGCTCCATTTCCAGCCTGCTTTAGGCCAAACTTGAGCAAAACCTCTTTTCTGAGAGGACAGACTTGGGAGCACTAGACTCTTATCAACGCCCTTTTGCATTTGCATTTTATTTATTTATTTATTTATTATTTTTAATGAACTATACCTTAGACTCATAAATGACGGCTTTTCAGCATGCCTGCTTCATAAAACCATAATCGCCTTCTTCCTCCCCCTGCTTAGTCGAGCTTAAGCTTGCTAACTGACTTCTCAGGCTCTGTGTTTGAGTATCACTGCCGGTCATTCCCCCTCCGCCTTCACCAACTGGTCAGTCACCAACTGGTGAATCTGGGGGGAGGTGGGGGTGGGGAAGAGAGCTGGGTTTCAAATTAGAGCCGGAGCTTGGAATACAAGGTTGAAGTTGACGCAAAGAGTGAGGTTGGGAACCCTTTGGCTTATATGAGACGCACTTCCAAGTTGGGCTTTTATTTTTCTGTGTCCCTTTTTCTGGAGGTGGGGGGAGAAGCAGGAGGAGCTGGGACCCGAGCGCTCCCCTCGGTGTCCGCCCGAGAAGGGGGTGGCGCTTCTCGGCCGCGGGTTCCTGCCGGTTCCGCAGCCAAGCAGTGGCAGAGAGTTTAGGTCTCCGATGGCTGTGCTCCCAGCCCCTAAGAGTTGAACCAGAGAGTGTTTTACTCCGCACCAGGTCGAGAACGTGATCAGCCTTTTAGAGCAGGGACCTCCTTCTAATGGGAATCCGTTTGGGAATCGCTGGGGAGGCTTTACCTCCGAAGATGCCTATTTCGAGCTGTGTGAGATGCCAGCCAGAGGCTTGAAAAGAGAAGAGGAGACTGGGTTTGCAAAATAACCCTAGTATTGCTTACAAATATTCTAGCCAGTCAAATGCATGTAAGCAAAGAAGAAAGCATCAGGGTATAAAACTGTCACAACCGCTTGGAAGACAGATTCAGAATTTGGGGACTTTTGCATGCTGTTTAGATTTGTTTATCATCATGCAGTTAAGCAGGTAAGGACTGAATGTCTATATTTTATTGACAATCATATAACCTGTATGTGACCCATCCTGGGATAATTTTTCCCTGTTTCAAGCGATGGGATACATGTATTTTCAGATGGTTCTGCTATGATGCATAACTTCTTAGTATTCACGTTAATGAACCCTTTAAATCCATTTAAGTGCTTAACAATGTTACAAAAATCATACACTGGGCAGAGGTGAAAGGAAGAAATGGGAAGGGTACAGAGTTGGAGGAAGGGATGCATAACCCTAATGAAGTATGTAAAATAGTAGTTGCAGAAATGCTTTGAAATACTGCTCCTTGGTAAGGTCACAGACCTTAATATAAGGACAATTGGAGAATTATAAAAGGCATCTTGAACTAGTAATTTAATTCTGACTACTTGAAAGAAATGTGTAGTGGGTTATAGCCCTATTACTTTCTCAATTAAAAAAAAATAAAATCTTGGGGTAGAGGTTGGTTGGGTTTTCAAACAGGATAAGAAAAGGGCTTGCCTAAGGCTATGTTACTTGTGACCCTAGTATAGAAATCTTTGGGCTGGAAAACCAGTTAGAGACTGAAAAAATAAATCAGAAAATTATAGTAAATCTTCCATAAATAAGGCTTTTTTAAATTCCAGATTTTGTAGACGTATAATATTAGCAGTCCATAAATTTCTTCTATTTAGATTAGACAGAAAACTTAATTAAAGTGACAACATATTTTGAATGTATGAAGTTTTGTTATTATTATTGATAATGTTTTGCGATGTTCTGCTTACATGTTGAAGGAGTCTGGAGTCCCCACAAAATGAGGCAAAATATTAATTAAACATAACCCTAAAACTATTCCATTTATTTCTAACACTTTCTCTTTTCTAAGAAATTGTATTCTTTAAGATTTTCTCTGGAAATATTTTTAGTGCTTACATTTATTGACGTGGATCCCCTGATCAATAATTTTTCTGCTTGTAAGGCTCACTGATAGCATCTTGAAAATATAAGAAAGATAATTGAAACTTTGGGTCATAAAATTGCAAAGTTATAGTGCTTTTCTTAAAAGGGAGTTTGAGGAAAGAGGTAGTTTTTACTTCAGTAGAGAAAGTAATTTGTGAATGAGCTCCAATTCTTCAATTCTTTTGCATTTTGCCTTCTAGAGTTATATTATAATGAACATGTTCAGTGTGTGTGTGTGTGTGTGTGTATGTGTGTGTGTGAGAACGCCCACTTTTGGGTGGGTGGAGAACATATTTATTTAAATCTACATTGCTTAATAATGTTTTCCACATGAAATAGACATGATACATATATGATTGATTTCATTTATCACTTAATCAGATAGAATGTAATTCTTGTGCCTCATGAAATATTTTCCTAAACTCAACATTATAATGGAGTTATAGGCTTTTTAAATATAAAATACGGTATATCTTGGTTTTCTTCATGCAAAATGATTGGCCTATTACAGTTAAGTAGATCAAACCTTATAGGAAGAAACCTTGGGATTCTAAAAGAATGTGTGTGTTTGTGAGAGTGTGTATATATGTGTGTGTGTGTGTACTATATATACATACGCATATACAAAATTAACCTTATTACTAGGTTTGTGTGTTCTTTAAATAAAAATGGAATTTCTTTTCAGAATAGTGCCTTTGTGTGTTTCTCTCTACAAGTGCAAAGAACTTAACGGGTGGGACTTCAAAACTTTAATACTTGTTATCAACCTATGCTTCAGTTTCCTATATTCCCTCTTATTTTGATTTTTTTCATATTATCACTAAAATGAGCAGTTACTGACCTGAATAAGTACCTGAAATTTCAGTAATCTAAAAATTGGGTGTTAGTCTGAAGTTTAGATACAAACAGGAATGTAACACCAGTCTGTGGCATGTTGAGTACAAATTTAGCTTTCATGAAAAAATATCACAAAGGTATTTGGATATTATGACTATGACTTATGATTAATGAGGTAGGCTTCTAAGATCTCAACACTTTTCTCTTTATCCTTAACAGTGGGTTATCTTGAAATGTAGAGTAAGATGGGTTTAGGATTCTTTCCTCAATGTCAGTTCTAGTTCTACCTTCTAAATACGAGCTTATTGAAATTTCTTGACCACTCTTCATTTATTTTTCTCAACTTTCACCTGAGGAAAATAATATCTCCTTTCTAGCATTGTTACAGATAAATGACATAAGAAGTGAGGATGCCTTAAATAGAAAAACATGCAATGAAAACAAAATGTATTTTGAGAAGATACCATTTACATTTTTTTTTTCTTTTTGGTTAAAGTTCTCATTCCATGAAAAAAGTAATGAGGTTGACAAAAAAAAAAAAAAAGTAGTATCACATATTCTTAGTCTATGGTGGTCTATGGTGTCATGGTTTCTAATGGGTTTAAACAATATTTTCTGTTTGTTTTGATATTGTGTAGCTAAAAAACAAAACAAGTTCAAGAATACATTCCTTGAGGCACATTAGTTCTTAATTACATTATATTTACCTTGGCTTTAATGCAGTTCTGGGACAATAGTCACATTTACAAAAATAGTTACTCTTGATTAACTTTTCAGTATCATTTAGTGAAAAGAAAGTCTGATTTCTTATCAAATTTATACCATTAACCCAATGATTCCTGCCACTTTAATTAAAGCAAGATAAAAATATTCACATGTAGCAACTTTAAAAATGGAAAAAGTAAAAAAAGTCAGACTTTTTAAACATCATTTATAAATTAACATTCAGTTTACCAGAATAAATTGGGAGACGCCTGAAATTATTAATGTTTTAATTTAGCAACTACTTGGATATTTTCATTTAGACATTTAAGAATGTATCTCTATTCACTGTTGTATGGTTTTATGATTTTAATATATACATTCCATAAGTTCTAAAGGAAAACAAAAAATAGTTTGGGTTTGAATACTATTGATTGCTAATGGATTATTAAAAGAAGGGGATAATATAATAATATCTATTCTAGTGTAGAAAAATAAGATTCTCTAAAGCTGAAATTTTATCATGAACACTAATGACTTTTCTGTTGAAAATATATCTGGAAGTTTCTTCAATCATTCTTTTATTTTTAAGTGATATCAAACACTCATTGTAACCATTTTATGTTGGTCATCAAATATCCTCATCGATAACATTATAAATCTTTCATTATTATCATTTCAGGACATATTTGATGAGTTATTAAGAACATTGGTATCCAATTACTCATATGCACACCTGTCCAGTTACAAAATCTCTATAGATTATGATGTCATAAACTATGAATCCACTTTTCTATACTTAATATATGAAATAAAGCATTCATGCATACTATTCTAGGATATTTTTCAATTTTGTATTCAAAATAACTAATCATGAATAACTAGTTGATGCTCTATAATTGAAATAAACCCAATTATGATTCTCTAACCAATTTCTTTTCCCCTAAGATTGAAAAATAAAACTAATATATTTTAATGAGTTGACTGGATTCCTGGGTATTTACCATGAAACAAATAGTTGTGTTGATTTTTAAAATATTTCATTTTAACCAAGAAAGTGTAAATTCAGATGTTGAAAAATGACATACATCCTAAAAAATTAAGAGGTCTCATAGATTTGTACTCTTCCTTATACATTGTTATTTCTTAAACACAATGTATAATTTCTCACAATTTTTACTTTTTATTAAATTTTCAGTTAAAAATGGTGTTATCTTCAGTTAGACCTATTTTTATTTATAATTAATGTTTTAGGAGTGTTTATTTTAATGCCTAAACCCTAATTTACTCAGATATAGATGCCTTTGAAAGCACCCAAAGCATAACAAATTCCCTTTAATAGCTAATAAAGAAGCTACCATGTTATAGTTCCAGCAAATTAAATCTATAAAATACCCATTTATTGATTAAATTAATAAATATGTTAACATTACATTCAAAAGTATTGTAGCTCTCTGCTATATAAGAATTATTGTCTCATAATGGTGTGTTTCATTTAAATTCCATTATAGAGTTATTGTGAAAGAATACTATAGATAGACTTATTCTCCCTGATTTCTGTGAATATCAGCCAACCTCATCAGGATTGAGCTGTTTTTTATTAACTTTTCTGGAGTCTTGCATTTTGCTAATTTTAAAAGCTATCTCTAGAATATTGCACTATTAAAAAACAATCTTGCCTTGGGAGGAGCAGAACTGAGCAGGCATGCATTTTAGATTTTCGCTGTCAAATAGTGGCCAGAATATAAGCACACTGTTACTTTATAGATTCATTAAACACTTATTCTCACAACTGGAAAACATTTTCTTTAAAATGTGCCAGATGATATCCACAGATGCAAGGTAGTTTGGGAAAAAGTGATTTAATCTAACTAAAAAATATATTTAAAAAAATTGAAACTATGTTCAATCAAGTATCAGATTATCGAATCACATATGTTGTGTATAATGTGTTCTTTGTAATTTGTGATATCTTTGATAGACAAACTTTTAAGATACAAGTTTTTCTTAACACTCTCAGATATGCAATTTAATACTGTGTGCAGAAGCTGTTTCTGTTGTAGCTAAAGTAAATAGAGAACAAAATTAATTCAATCAGGAAGTCCTGGTGTAGACAATACATTTAAGTGTCTTTCATGTCTTTAGTAGGTAACATTTCTGATGGTTTGAAAATCAGCCCTCTAAATTTACATAGAGATGATAGAACAGTCTTTTTCAGAAGTGAACACCTGTTAAACAATAAACAGTTTAAACTTTTAGAAGAAAATCATTAAAGGTTACATAAATATTGCAGCCAAGTTGTTAAAAAGTGATCCTTTTAGATAATTAACTCATGCTTTTCTCAATATTTTCTTCTATAATGGCAAAGATTAACATATAGACTAAGTATAGCTTACACAAAACATTGAAACTGAATGACTTTTTGATTGTTCATTCAGACCTGTCACTAATAAAGACAAAGTTAAGTACATTTTATAAATGTGGTAAGTATTGTTTTGGGGATTATACTATGGAATAATGTGACAGACCAGAAGTTTCCAAAATAGAATAAAAAGGATCTGCCTATTACCAATCAACAACAGTAACAACTAGAAAGGGTTTTTTTTTGTTCCTTTTTACAAATTTCATTCCAAAAGGAGTTTTTAAACAACTTGTTAACATTAACTCAAAAACTTTATTGAAAGAGCAATTATTATGGAATATGTGTTTTCCAGTTTGTAAGCTGTGCTCTTTTGTGCTTATAAAAAGTTTCAACAATTACCCAAAACAACATTTTCACATTGTGAACCGAGAGAAGGGAATCCAGTCTTCTCTGTGAATTGAAACTTAAAATTTATAGCTAAAGAAAAGGGACTCCTGAACAAATTCTTAAGGGACACTCTACATATCTTTAAAAATTAAATTTAAAACTTCTTTTTTTTTTTTTAATAAAGTACTTATTTAAACATCTTTCTCCCCTTGCATGGAAGCATAGCTTATGGATTTATAAGCCTCTTTTCCTGGAACACACAGATTTTTGTAATATATCCCTTCTTATTTGAGAACTTTTAGATTGGGAACAGATTATTGACTTTTTAAAATTTTTATTATTATTTTTTTAGAGAGGGAGAGGAGGAGAGAGAATGCCAAGTAGACTCCCTGCTGAGAGCACAGCAAAGACAGGGCTTGATCCCACAACCCTCAGATCATGACCTGAGCTGAAATCAAGAGTTGGATGCTCAAGAGTCTGAGCCACCCAGGTGCCCCTTGATGTTTTAAATGTATAGCTATCTTTATCCTTTGGCCAATTATGTTTGAATGGTGACAAAACAATGGAGGAAATTAACTTTGAACACTCACATTCCCTCTCAGAACTCTAGCAGGTTTTCGTTTGTATCTGTCATCCATCCATGAAAAGCAGATGTTTTATAATCATACAAAGATAGGCGAGGATGAATATGAAAGATCACTCCTGTCATTACTACATTTTAAACCTATGCTTGACAGCTGCTATTTAAGAAAATCAATTCTGATTTAAAGAATCAGCACCTTCATATAAATAGCTGTGATTTACTGTTTAAAATATTTATTTCTCATCAATAATATTGAGTCAGTAAGGTAAACAAGAGTTTTATCTAGCTCGCTGCATGATTCTTTCATCATAAAAGTGACAAAAATTTAACATGCTTTCCTCTATTTTAGCTATAGGTTTGTAGAGGTCTAAATTGAAGATGACCATTTATTTACTCAGGATTTGAAACTAGACAACTATTAACTGTTCATTAAAATTTATTTATTACCAAATTTCAGTTTCAGGTAATTCCCATAACATTGATTCCTATGTTATTATTTAGAAGGTAATTTCTGACAAGTTCAGACAACATGATTTAAAAAATTACCATTAGTGCATACTTGATACGCTCAGTATAGCTAATCAGTTAGACATAACAATGTCCCATTTATGCTTTCTTTATAATATCCTTCAAAAATATGGCTTTTGATGTAAAAATCCTTTTCAATAATATAAATTGTTTTTCATATAGATTTATTTTGCTCTTTTTTAAAAAAATATTTATTTATTTATTTTAGAGAGACAGAGATACAGAGAGAGAGAGAGCATGAATAGGGTGAGGAATAGAGGGAGAGGGAGAGAGAGAATTTTTTTTTAAGATAATTTTTAATTTTTTTATTAACATATAATGTATTATTAGCCTCAGGGGTACAGGTTTGTGAATGGCCAGCTTTACACACTTCACAGCACTCACCATAGCACATACCTTCCCCAATGTCCATAACCCAACCACCCTCACCCTCCCCCCCTCCCCCAGGCAACCCTCAGTTTGTTTTATGAGATTAAGAGAGAATAAGGGAGAGAGAGAATCTTAAGCAGGCTCCCCACTCAGCACAGGACCCAATGTGGGGTTTCATCCCAAGACCCCCAGATGACAATCTGAGCCAGAGTCAAGAGTCAGGCACCCAATGGACCGAGCCATGCAGGTACCTCTCACTTTGCTTTTCTTTTGAAATTTAGTATCTTAAGTTCTCTATAACTTTCTAAGTTTGAAGACAATTTGAGCTATTTTAGAAGTTAAAGTAATCTAGTGACAAGAATGGTCCTGGAAAATACCAGATATTTTCAAACTTGTATGTTCAGGAAAAATAGAGCATATTATCAGAAAAGACTTCAGACAAGCTACAATATACGACCAATATCAGACACTATAGGACTAGCTACCACATGAAAATATTGGCCATCCCAGCATCTTTGGCAAATGGGTAAGATGTGCATTCTTCAACTAGAAACACAGAGAGTTCTGACATGCTTACTTAGATGGTGGTTCAGAGGGCACTGGAGAACAGTAGATCAAAATTTAACTTCTTGTTGCTGGATTGGTTTGCTTATTGTAAATCATCTCTTTTTGCTGTTAGTTTTGGTTCCTTTTAAAAAGCATTTATTGAATGTATGATCAACGGTTTGCACTGAGGTACACCTTGGAAATATAACAATGAAAAGATGTAACAATTGTACATAAGAGGCTTATAGGTTTTTTGGTATTTGTAGTACATTTTGTTTTAATTAATCCACCAAGGCAAATTTAATGCTTGGCCACTCATTTTATTTTCACACATATCCAATTTTGATATTAGAAATCTAATTCTCTTTGAGGGAAGAAGAAGTTTGTCATATTCCTCAGTATAGATATAGGTCAATAAAGAATGAATTTTCTATCCAGACTTTTAGAAGATTATTATAAGAGAAATGTAGGAACCAGGACAGTTGTGCAAATAAAACCATAACAATTCTCAGAGTAATGACTTTGTTGACATTTTATCATGATTTGTGTTGTTTTGTTTTGTTCTTAAATGTTAGCTTATTTTTAATGAGAGTATTTCCACTGTGTTATACCTTTTGTTTTTTAGTAACTAAAATTAACAACAACAACAACAACAAAAAGATTAACATTATAAGAATTTACTTTACAAATTTAATTTTCTTATTATTAGGGCCTTCTCTGGGCCAAATTATTTTATTAATGCTATAGATGCATTAGTGAACAAAAGAGACACAAATACTTGCCTCATGTTGCTTGTACTGGAATTGCAGTGGTTATAACATTATTATAGGAATTATTGAAGAATTATAAGAATTACCCTTTGAATTTAATGATCTCTGTAACCAAGACTAGAAGACAAGTTTAGGAGTCCACGGACAATATTTATAACCATACACTCCTAGGTTAAAAACACTTGAACACTTTCATTTCCTTATAGATGAGTAAAAAGAACCTGGACGTTATTATTTTGAAATAAAAAAAAAAAATTCTGTGGCCTACTAATCAATACCTTTTAAACAAACTTTAATAATTTTACTGGACTTTCCTTAAAAGTGCCTTAAATGTAATATTTCCTTTGTGTGCAACTTCAGAAGGTATAGTCCTATTTATATATCTCCATATAGTAACTTGTAATTAAATAGCCCATTTCACCTTATAGCCCTGCTTAACTCCAAGGTAAATTTTGGTTCTATTCTAGAACAAGAGATTTATTGTCCATTTGGTTCCAAACATCAACATTTCTATACTTCAGCCCAGCACTATGTCTTAGTCATAAACTATATTAATTATTATTTTTTTACAACAGTATCAATGCTTTCACTGAACAACAAGTTAGTATTACACTTTTAGTTTTTATCCAGGATCATTATTGAAAATTTTTTTTAAAAAGCATTTTTAAAACTTTGCAAAATTGTGACTGAAGTCATTATCCATAAAGTCGGAGGCAAAAAATTCATTGTATTTGTATTTTCATAGTACTTACAGTCCTTTTTCAAAATTATTTCCCCAGATTCTCTTTAAATTGATATTTATGTGGGATGCCTGGGTGGCTCAGTGGGTTAAGCCTCTGCCTTCGGCTCAGGTCATGATCTCAGGGTCCTGGGATCGAGTCCCACACTGGGCTTTCTGCTCAGCGGGAGCCTGCTTCCCCCCTCTCTCTCTGCCTACTTGTGATCTCTCTCTCTCTCTCTCTCTCTGTAAAATAAATAAATAAAAATATTTTTAAAAAATAAATATGCACTTATGTGACAAAATTATTTTACTGACGAAAATTGTTTTATTCTCCTTACAAGCCAGGATGTTTTATTTATTTTTATTATACAAGAAAAAGCAGAATCTTATTCCTACTTACAGTAACCATATTAAATACAGATGTCTGTAACTATTATTTCCATTCCATTTCTATATGTGTGTGTATATATATAGAGATAGATTATTTTAATCTTTATTTTAAAATTATTTATTTATTTATTTATTTTACCATTGACTATATCTCCTATGCTGTACTTTTCATCCCTGTGACTTATTCATTCCATAGTTGGATGCCTGTATCTCCCACTGTGCCTCACCCACCTCCTTCCACCCCACATCATCCATCAGTTTGTTCTCTGTATTTGCAGATGTTTCTGCTTTTTTGTTTGAAATTTTTAAAGTTCCACACATAAATGAAGTAATATGATATTTGTCTTTCTCAGTCTGACTTATTTCACTTAGCATAATATCCTCTAGATCCATTCATGTTGTCACAAATGGGAAGATCTCATTCTTTTTTATGACACTATAATATTCCATTGTTGTATTCTTCATTCATCTATTGATGGATACTTGTGTTGCTTGTATATCTTGGTTATTGTAAATAATGCTGCAATAAACATAGGGGTACATATATCTTTTCAAATTATTGCTCTTGTTTTCCTTGTGTAAATACTTTGTACTGGAATTAATCGATCACAGTATTCTATTTTTAATCTTTTGAGGAATTTCCATACTCTTTTCCACAATGAATGCTCCAATTTGCATTCTCATCAACAGGGCAGGAGGTTTTTTTTCTTCTATTTTTTTTTTTTTTTTTTTTACATTTTTCCAGCCATCACTTGTTACTTCTTGTTTGCTCAATTCTCGCTGTTTTGACAAGGATAAGGTATTATTTCATTGTGGGTTTGATTTTCATTTCCCTGATGATAAGTGATGTTGAGCATCTTTTGATGTGTATGTTGGCCATCTGTATGTCTTCTTTGGGAAAAAAAAAATCTTTATTTTAAACTTCTTCTCTTTAACTGTTCTGGTAATCAAAGATACTGATTATAATAAATTTTCAGAAGCCTTTCTCATACTGTACTTTAAAATTAGATTCTGCCATCTAAGTATACTAAACATCTTGCATCTGAATGTAATTCTTTACTTTCTGACCACTTTTCCTTATGAATTAAAATTAAGTACAATCCAAATCTTACCAAAATATTTTGTTATATCATCACTTATGTTGAAAAGCCAAGATATTTTATGTTTAAAATATAAAGATAACCCAAGTGACTCTTGAACTTTGGACTTTTAAGAATTATATCACCTATATGCTGAAGAACTAAAGAATGGAATTCACCTTCTGTTCATTTTTTCTAATCAGCTCTACCATTAGGTAGTATCATTTAACTTCTTCTTTATTGGTAGGACAAGATTGTATTGACAGGATCAAGCTGGAGATTAGTTCCTTCTGCAGTATATACTCCTCAGAGGAATACTAACCCTCATTAAGATGGAAAACATTTAAAGCTGTAATTCAGAGGCACTGTATTGCCTGATCAGCTAAAATAAATAATGAGAAGGACCCACTGGACTATAGGCTTAGTGGAGTTAAATCACTGGAAAAATTCACTTCTCAGGCTAATCTTAACCTATACAACATGTTTTAAAACAAGTTAGCTAAAAATAAAAAAAAAAAACAAAAAACAAACAAACAACAAAACAGAAAAGGAAACTGAAAAAGTATAATAATAAAGCATTCCTAACAGATTAATATAATAGCAGTCTCTTGCTGGTTTAGGCAGACATAATGAAACATCCCATGCACAAAAGAAAAAAATAAAGGAATTCAATTCAGTGTGTGTTCCAAAAATTTACCAGATCTAATGTTAATGTTAAACATTAGTGGCCACAGAGATTACTAAAACATAATCCCTGTCAGCAAGTCCTTCATAAACCGGTCATGTGAACAAAGGGGTTAAAAAGGATAATAGTAACATATTTGTGGAAATCCACCAATCAGCAGTTATTTTAATAATTTTCAAACTAATATATCGGAAAGGATTTAAGGTAGTTCTTAACCCACAGGACATTTGTTTTTTAAAATTGAAGAGGAATTGCTATTTCAAATAAGAATACATTCTGTTCTTCTTTAAGTTCCTGATTGGATACCTTAGTTTTCTGTAATACCTGAAGTTATATACTACTTTTTTGCTTTAGGGATTATCACATCTTTTTTGGCTTTTTATAAATCTGTCTCCCTTTTATTGAGGGAAATTGAAAGAATTATCAATGCATAAGGGAAAGAAAAACAAAACAAAACAAAAACCCTTTTGGTATAATTTCCAGATATACCAGTGACAAATCGCATAGCTAAAAGTCAGAATGACTTTTTTTTCCCCATTCCTACACATGGCTGTTTACTTCAACAGGTGCACAAAGGTAAAGCAATCATTTCTCTATATTCCTGGTGGAGTACAGAAAAGAGAGTGGCAAAATTCTGCCTACTTATATAGAAAATGTTACATAGGCAAGATTTTATATCTTGATGAATTTCTTGACATCTTTATATAATAAAATGCCTAATTCTACTCCATTAGGCAATTTAAAAATTTATTACTTTTAAATAAACAATGTCTAGATTAAGGAAGAACAATTTAAAGTCATTTGAAGTCTAAAATTATAGCATATAACTGGTTATTTAACTAAAGCCATCAGTTAATATGTCACTACTAAATTAATGATGTAAATCATTGAATAATGGAGCTCTTATTTTTTATTAATTTGACTATATACAATATATAGGTCTTGAATGTGCAAAGATGAAAATCCATATGTATATGCGTATAGGTAGATGATGCATTAAATTATCCATATATCTTTGAATATGTTTACTAAACTTAATACTTGAGTTTGCCACTTTAGAAAAGCAGTGCCTTTAAAATGATTTTCTTCATATCCAGGGATTTTTCCTACAAGTAATACTACAAAATATATATTTTTTAGTTGTATTCTTGAGTTTTCACATTATCATTCCTTAAAATAACAATTGCTAAAATGATCTTCATATTCTTGTCATTATCTGGCATTTTTGAGGACATAAGAAAACTGACCTTAATTAAAAATTTATCATAGCATTTCAGCAAAATATCAAAATCATCTCATTCTACTGAAATTTTATTAAGTGTCCCATTTTGAGACACGATCTCTGTTTTATGTATGTTGGATATTATTTTTCCTTTTTGCAATACTATAAAGCAATTTTTAATAAGATTGCATCATTAAGTCTTTCGGAGTAATATCGTAATTTCTCTGAAGAACAGAGGTAAATTAAATCATGCCGACCATTATTATACTTTTTAATCCAATAAGTAATACATGTAATCGAAAAAAGTCATTTTTTGATATTTTTAGTTTATGGTACATGTCTTTAAATATATGACACAGAATCACATTTAGTTGATTAAACTATAACTTTCACTGAAAAATTAAATTAGATGAAGCAGATATGCTTTGAAAACCTGTAATATGAAAACTTATATTATGAAAACCCATAATACTCAGATCACTTGCTTATAATAGACTGAGAAAAAAACTCCCATTTTAATTTTTAATTTTATTTTATGTTTCTAATATTTATATTTTCCATTTTATTTTATTATTTTTTTTTTCAGGGAGGGGAAAGGAGAGGCAGAGATTGAAGAAAAGAGAATCTTTTTTTTTTCCCCAAAGATTTTATTTGAGAGAAAGAGAGCAAGCAAGAGAGAGAGAGAGAGAAAGTGAGAGAACACATGTGGCAGGGAGATGCAAAAGGAGAGGGAGAAGGAGACTCCTGGCTGAGGCAGAGGCCCAATGTGGGGCTAGATCCTAGGACTCCAGGATCATGACCAGAGCCAAAGCAGATGCTTAAGCTTAACTGTCTGAGTGACCCAGATTCCCCAGAAAGAAAGAGAATCTTAAGCAGGCTTCAAGCCCAGTATAGAACCAGACTCGGGGCTGGATTCCACGACGCAGAGATCATGACCTGAGCCAAAATCAAGAGTCGGACACTTTACTGACTGAACCACCCAGGTGCCCCTATTTTCCATTTTAAAATTTTATTTTGTTCAAGAGCATTTCATTAAGTGGCAACAAAAATCCTAATAAATAACTTTCGATCTGCAATCAGTTCTGATTAAGTTGCAGTTTGGTATAATAGGGAGAGCATGGTTTTCAATTTGGCTTCAAGAATATTGGCATTTAGTCCTTGCATGCTGCTTATTTATTCACCTTGAACCTCTGTCATCTCAACAAGCTAATGGTGATAACAATTTATACTGTATTGTGTTCCTAGGAGGTGAAATAAGGAAATATTGGTAAAATGCTTGACATATCAAAAGAGCTTGATAGAAGTAATTTCTTGGGGCACCTGGGTGGCTCAGTGGGTTAAAACTTCTGCCTTCAGCTCAGGTCATGATCCCAGGGTCCTGGGACCGAGCCCCACATCCGCCTCTCTGCTCAGCAGGAGGCCTGCTTCCTCCTCTCTGCCTACCTCTCTGCCTACTCGTGATCTCTGTCTGTCAAATAAATAAATAAAATCTTTAAAAAAATTATAAAAAAATAAAAGTAATTTCTTGAGAAGAAAATATAAATAGCATGTCATTTTCATCATCATTGTCTTTTTTTTTTCTCTAATGAAGTTTGGAAGTTTTTCAGTTAAAGTTCTCTCTAGTATTTGACCTTTCAAATGGGGAGGGACAAGCTATTCACCTGCTGTTTCTATATTATTATTATTTAAATTCAAAAGTGATAACATAGTAAAATATATACTGTGCTTATTAGTGAGAAGAGAATCTATGTTTGACTCTACCTTTGAACTCTTATTCATTTGGTCTATCTTTAGAAACTATGAATAATAGAACATAAATGAAAAGACCCTACGCTTTTCACAATTATATGCATGATCATGATAATTCCTTATCACTGAACTTAAAGCTAATAATTATGATTTTATGTCCTTGTTCTTAATGGTTTTTTACTATTAAGAATGCTTTGCTTTGATAATACTTGAACATGCCATTTACCTTCATGATTTGGATACATGGACCATTATATCAGGACTCCCATTTCCCTTCTTTCTCAACTATAAAAGCTGTTATCATCCTGAGGTATGGCTCAGATGCTGAGTCCTCTGTAAATCTTCCTCTTCCCCCATAGAAGGAGTTTTTCTAATCTTGTCATCCATATCACATTAATTACACCTCAATTTAGTACTTATTTAATCACCATTTATTCAGTCACTCAACCAATACTTATTAAGCAACTTTATTTCAGGTACTATGCTAACTGTATCCCAGTTGTCACTAAAGTAAGAATAATTATTGTCCTTCTAAAACTAAGTCTAATTGGAGGCAAGGGAGATATGCAGCCAAAAACACAAAATATACAATATAAATGTAATATAATAGATGAAGTAATGGACTCATGAAATAAGGCCAACCAATTTTAAAGAGTCCCAGAAAGCTTTGTGGAGAAATGATAATCTAGTCTGAAATCGAAAGATAGGTAAGGATTGGGCAAGTGAAGGGATTCAAGTAGAAATAATAGTTTAGGTAGAATAAATTGCTTATGCAAAGATGCTGAAGAAAGGGAGAAAGTGAGGTGAATTTGAGGAATAAAATTATGACTGAAACATAGCTGATTGGCTGAGAATTGTGGTGGCATACACAGGGGTGAGATACAGATGAAGGATTAAATAAGGGGAGATAATTTTATAAATTATCTAAAAGAGTTTGGATGTTATCCAGGGGCAGATGACAGAAAATCATAAGTGGGGTAAAGAGTTATTTGCTCAAATTTAATTTTAGCAAGACAGCTCTAGTAAAAACAAAACGAAAGAGAAACAAACAAACTGGGGAGACCCACATGGGTGTTAAGAAAAGCAATTATGAAGCTATTGTAGTAATCCAGAATGAGACTATGGTGGTTAGTTGTGGGTACAGCATGACCCACTCAAGTGAAGTGGGTGTGGAAAGAAAGTGATAGATTTGATTCTTGGGAGGAACTTGGGAATTGATTGGATATATGTCATGAGTGAGAAATTAGAGGAAAGTAGGATTTTAGCTTAAAACTCTGGAAAACAGTATGGGGGTTCCTCAGAAAATTGAAAATAGAGCTATCCTACAACCCAGCGATTGTACTACTAGAGATTTATCCCAAATATACAAATGTAGGGAACTGAAGGGGCACCTACACCCCAATGTTTATAACAGCAATGTCCATAATAGTCAGACTAGGAAAAGAGCCCAATGCCCATCGACAGGTGAATGCATAAAAAAAGATGTGGTGTGTGTGTACACACACACGACACACACACACACACACACACACACGAATATTATGCAGCCATCAAAAATGAAATTCTGCGATTTGCAATGATGTGGATGGAACTAGAGGGTATTATGCTAAGCGAAATACATCAATTAGGGAAAGGCAATTATCATATGCTCTCATATGTGGAATTTAAGAAACAAGATCACATGGGAAGGGAGGGAAAAATAAAACAAGATGAAATTAGAGAAGGAGACAGACCATAAGAGACTCGTAATCATAAGAAACTAACTGAGATTCCTGGAGGGGAGTAGGGTAGGGAGACGGGGTAACTGGGTGATGGACATTAAGGAGGACTTGTGAATTAATGAGTGTTGGGTATTATATAAGACTAATGAATCAGTGAATTTTATCTTTGAAACTAATAATACACTATTAATTAATTGAATTTAAATAAAAAAGAATTTGGCTTAAGGATTTGAATATAGGGAAGTGTCATTTGTGAGATAAGGAAACCAGAAAGAGAAAATTAAATGAAGAATGTTGATTTTTAATTGATAGATGTTTTGGTTTCTAAGAGATTGCCACGGGCCATGTGTTCTACCTCATATAAAGACTTCTTCACTTGATTCTAAGTTTCTTAGAATCAAAGCAATAATTAAAAAAAAAAGATTTTATTTATTTATTTGACACAGAGATAGAGTGCATAAGCAGGCAGAGCAGCAGGCGGAGGGAGAGGGAGAAGCCGGCTCTCTGCTGGGCAGAGAGTGTGACATGGGGCTCCATCCCAGGTCCCTGCAATCATGACTTGAGCCAAAGAGGGTCACTTACTGAACTGAACCACTCAGGTGCCCCCAAAGCAGTATTTTTATTTCTATTTTATTTTGTTTTGTTTTGTTTAATTATTTTATTTTATTTATTCTTTAAATGATTTATTTTAAAGAGGAAGAGATTGCAGGCACAACACACATGTGCTGAGGGAAGGGGCAGGGAGAGATAATCTCCAGCAGGATCCCTGCTTGAGTATGGAACCCTGTCATGGGGCCTGAGCCCACAATCCTGAGATCATGACCTGAGCCAAAGCTAAGAGTACGCCACTTAATAGACTGAAGCACCCAGGTGCCCCTCTAAGCAGTATTTTTTTTAAAAAAGATTTTATTTATTTATTTGACAGAGAGAAAGATCACAAGTAGGCAGAGAGGCAGGCAGAGAGAGAGGGGAGGAAGCAGGCTCCCTGAGGAGCAGAGAGCCCGATGTGGGGCTCGATCCCAGGACTCTGAGATCATGACCTGAGCTGAAGGCAGAGGCTTTAACCCACTGAGCCACCCAGGCGCCCCTAAGCAGTATTTTGAACGATACCTGTCATCCAGCTTCATACTAAAATATATCAGGGCATTTTGCCCATTGTAAATGATAATTAATATTTACCTCTTTTTATTATTTACCTTTTTATGGTAGTTTTCTTTATTATTAATGTTACCAAAAGAAATATGAATTATAACTATTTGGAAAAACTATTGAAAATTTATAGTTAAAATATATTTTAACTCTTCCATCATTCATTTACTTATACTGTTCATTTAGTACATGTTTACTTCAGAGCTAACATTTATTCTAATATGTAATAAAATATGATATATAGTAATATAATAATATGCTATATATTTAATAGATTCTGGGAGCATTATATACAGTATATTATTTTATAATAATAAAATGATTCTGGTATTTACACTTTCATAGAATAAGATACATTCCATTAGTTTATTAAGGAAGAATGTGGCTTTTTAACAATTGGAGAATTGGAGACTTTGTTTTGAAGATTTAACTATTTATACTTACAAATTCCAATATTAGTGATCATGAATTTTAAGGAGCTATTTTATAAAGCAGTGTAGCAGTTGCCGAAAATGAGGAATATGGAAAATGCTTGCATTACCTGGAGCAAAATAGTCAGTTTTCCTTAGACCTTGCTCCATAAAAAACAATGGATTGAGAAATAGAGGAGAATATGTGGTAAAATGTAAACAGCTGGTAAATGCGGCTGAAGGAAAAATGTGTTTACTGTATTAGCCTCTCAACTTTCCTGTGGGTTTCACATTTTTCAAAATTAAAGTAAAAGAAATCTCCTTGACACAATTATTTTATGAAGCTTCTTTGCATATGCAAGATTATAAGTGGGTTTTATTTCCTGAGAAAATATTTTGAACATGTGAGCAGCAAAAGTCAGTTCAAATGCAAACTTAAAAGAAGAAATTACATAGTATGCCATATTAATTGTTCAACAACTATTAATACTTAGTTTTGAACAATTAGATATTAGATAACCTCTAATAGATAGATGAACCTCTATGACATGACCCACCAATCTAAAGGTTATTAAGTCTAAGACAGTAATTCCTAATCTTCTTCCTCTTTCTAATTTCAGTTATACTAGAAATTCATCTGTATTATTATAGGAAATACTTTATAAGTTCCATTACTTTATGAATTTCAAATACATATGGTATGCCAGTGTTTTAGATAAAAATAATGCACAGCCACCCTGGAATAGGATTAAGGAGAGCTAATGAGAAATATTTATTGTGTACTAGAATATGCATTTATATATATTATATATATTACATATTTTTATATATTTATTAAATGCTTTAGTGCATATTACTACATATGTAACTTCTTTTGGTGTGTTTTCTTCTGCATGAACTTTTTGGGTATTTGCAAGTAATAAGTTGTGTGAATTGATAATGTTCCCACCGAATTTTATTTGGTGAGAATTTGTTATAAGAGAAGGCCACATACTAAATATCTATTTTTTAAGCAATCTGATATTTCAGTATTTACTGCTTCTTCTTAATTATGGAAAAGAAAAACTTGATAAGTACCATTTTTAATTAAGTGATACTTTTAAAATATGAACTCATGTTTTTAGTTTTTCTAATGCTTTGTTATATTTTGTTATTCATAAAATACACCCTTACATGTTTCAGAATATACTGTGCACTGACATTGTAGTTTCCCTCGTTGGCCTCTTAGACAGTCAGAAATAGTAAATTCAAGATAATTTTGCCATTTCCTTACACTCCACTGTCACAATAATTCACTTATTAGTTTAATAATTCTTACTTTCTTTCCTTAAACCTCACAACTTCCTTTCCTTGGTAATACCTTTAAGTATAGCAGTTTACTTTAGTAGTGACCTCCAAGACTCCTCAAAGGAGCCATACTTACTACTTTTGAAATTGGCAATCTGTGTCATAAACTCATCTCTCACACAAGAATAAATATTGCTATTAATCCAAACCAAATAAAGGAACCAAGTCAGGCCATTCAGTAATAATTTAAAATTTACTACTCATTTACAAAAGCACATTTACCTGCTTTTGTAAAAAAACTAGGTGAATGAGGCTTTTTTTTTTTTTTTTTTTTTAGTGAACATTGAGTCTAACGGCCACTTGTCCTAAGGATCTTTGGAAACATACATCTTTGCCTTAATATATTCTAACACTGCTTTTCTCCCTGTTTCATAACTCTTAAAGGAAGTTTCTCAAAGATGGCTTGAGTTGAAATGTTGGGAATCATAGTTTGGTTGTTGTTCATGTCTTTAAAAAGACCTTATAATTATAATGATTTCAAGAGATCCCCAAAATTAATATAAAATTGGACAGGATTGATATTCTCACAATACTATTGCTGATAACCTTTCTTTCAGAAAAAAAAAAAAAATGTTGAACAGAAGTGAGAGCATGTACCCATGTCAAAAGTAGAAGAAA
This sequence comes from Lontra canadensis, assembly GCF_010015895.1. NCBI lineage: Eukaryota > Metazoa > Chordata > Mammalia > Carnivora > Mustelidae > Lontra > Lontra canadensis. Next base: position 5,306,655 of record NW_022631040.1, read on the forward strand.
CAGAAATAATTAAAACCTAATACTAACATTTTTAAGTGTTCCCTCCACACATAATATAAGAAAATCTTTCCATTTTCTTGTGTGTTAAGATTAGGAAATACAACAACCATGAAATATATTTAATATGCTAAGAAAAGAACAAATATGGTGGTTCTGGTCAATTACATATTGAAAAATCACAGAATTTTAGAGACCTTAAATGCCATCCAAGTCAATTGTATACTACTTTGTTAATGTTGTGTGTCTTTGAAAATCATGTGCTGGAGCAAGAAGAGTTAGGTTTAATTTTATGGTATACAACTGTATGATTTCATATCAGTATGAAATGTACTTTGAAGCATTCTTAATGTCCTTCCAACATTCTAGGCACTAATCTAGGTGTTTTACGTAAGAAAATATGACTTTTTGTAATAATGATTAAATGTTTCTAGTTTGAATATATTTGATCAGAAGAATAAAAATATGTGTTTAACAAAGATAAATATTTATTAGTCATAAGAGCATTATACTATACCATTAAACATAGGAATAATTCTTTGTTTATGAATATAAATGAAATAAAATTAATTTTAAGATAACTGGTATAGTTCCCACACAAGAAACAATATCTAAAAGTACTTATTTTCTTGATCAGCATTAGAAATTATGTATTGAATCATTTTCCTATCACCTTTATACAAGCAATTGATGGAGATCCAGATATTCCAAGACCTTTCTATTATATGATGTCATCCTTATTATGATAAATAATTTTAAGTGTCTTTTCTTGTAATACTTCCGTTGTTATTTTCAAAAGAGGGCATTGTTCAATCATCAGAGTAGAGCAACTCAAATGATTGGGACAACTCATACAGAATGTGGGCATTGGTCCTTCTGATTTTATAGTGTGTATAACTGGATCTGATGACCTACATCAGTTGTATTGCATCACTGTTTGAGATACTTTATAGTTGTAAAATTATTGCTCTATACCTTTTATGTATAAAAGTGTTAAATTATGAATTGTAGGGTTATAACTAGAAAGCAAATTAAAAGTATCAATGGCCCTATCAAAACAGAGCAATATGGCAGCAATTATAATTAAAATACTTTATTTAATATTGTGCATTTTGATTGCTTTCTAAAGATATTTTGCTGACTAAAAACCCTCACAATCAAAACTTTCTCATTAGTCAGAATTTATATACTGCATAGTTCTATGTGCTATAAATAATGATATTGGGAAAGATTAGTGAAGATGGAAAGGAAAATTGAATGCAAATATTTGTAGAATATTTTGTGTAGTGTAAAGACATTGCATCAGCTGCTCTGTGTAAAGTTATTTATACTATACTACACTTGGATTGCACCTCCTGGTACTTTATTTTTGAATGCTTATAAAATTAATGTATATGGTTTCATGGTTTATGTATAATCTACATTGTCATAATTTTTGTGTATATATGAATTTTATAGGTATGCCTGTTTGTCTCATGAATAAGACATGGATGCACATTTAAGTTTTTTAAAGTTCTAGAAATAGTTTGATTATGGTTCTGCCTTAATAATCAGGGAAGTTTGTCCTTAATAGAATAATGGGAAAAAACCTGAGAAAACATACAGACCTTCCCTCCCACCCATCACCCCCACACATCCATCCATCTACTTCTAGAGACAGATAGATGATAGGTAGAGACACACACAAATATAAACACAATAATTTATTTATGTATTTTTGCACCAGTTTTATTCCTTTTTAGTATCAATATTATGAAAATAATTACCTATCTTTAATTCATTTTTAATGAATTTTAATTCATTTTAAAGCATTTTAGAACTTTAAGTAAACAATAAAATACTGAATATTAAAATTCATAACACAAATTTGAGATAACACATTTATTTCATAACACAATTTATGAGATAATTAAAATATTCAATGTTTATTTGGAAAGTGTTCAATGTTATAAACACTTAAGCAAAAAAATAAGGGTTATTCAAAACCAATTGTGACTGTATGACACTGTCATGACAGAGTCTGGTATGACTCAGCGACTTCTTTTCCAATGAATACCAAAGGACACAAAGTCTGAAAGACATACAGCGTTGGGGAAAAAAAAAAAGATGTTGTTTTAGTTTTTATTTACTTTTGCTATCATTTAATTTAAAACAAATGATATTAGATTAAACAAAAAAGGAATTTCCTACCTCAGCACCTTAATTGCTAGAAAAGAATCTTCTAGGGGCTAACTAATTGCCTGTGTATTTTGTCTAGGTGTTGAGGGAAAGCTAAGAGAATGAAGGCTCTAAATTCCCAGTGGAAGCATGATATGGCGGAGCAGAGCTGGTGCTGAATTGTTCTCTCTGATGGCTCTATGGGAGTGGATAGCCCTGAGTCTTCATTGCTGGGTTTTAGCGGTTGCTGCTGTTTCGGATCAGCATGCCACAAGCCCCTTCGACTGGCTCCTCTCTGATAAGGGACCCTTCCATCGCTCACAGGAATACACAGATTTTGTGGACAGAAGCCGGCAGGGATTTAGCACAAGATACAAGATATACAGGTATGAAGCAAAGGGAAAGCAATTATAGAGCTATCTTCCTTGAAAGTTGTGTGTAAATAAGTTTCTCTAAGGGAAAGTTACAGATGGGAAAGGGTTATTATCAGAAGGGTTATTATTTACCATTCACAATAGTACTGTTTTCTTGTTATTTAAAAGTATTTCTTATAGATGTAACAAGCCATTAAAAAAACAAAAAAACCAAGAGACTAGTAATGGCGACCAGTTGCACATCTGTCTCAAATTCTAGGAATGGTACACTCCCTAAAATAAATTCCAATTAACTTTGAGGTTGAGTTTATCATTTTAAATAGCCAAATGTTTAAATGAATTTGAGATTCCTTTCTACCTATGCCATGCTATTTTGCCCTTTCTTTTTTTAGCTTAAATGGAAATGGTATCTTCTGCTAGTCACTGAGAAGTTGAGTCACCTCATTCTTTTTCCCCTTAAAGGTAAAAAGGAGAAGATGGTGATGGGTTAAAAAGAAGTAGCAGATAAATGTGACATGCTAGCAAAGGCCAAGGAAAAGGAGGGGATTAAGATATATGGCCTTTAACGTTTACTGTTCTTATATATTTGAATCTAAATAAGTTACACAAAAGGAGTCATATATTAAACCCAACAGCCTGCCTGCTTCCCCAAGCCCAGCGAATCCATTAAATAGAGGAGTGTACAAATGGTTACCTGATTGGATTAGATTGTATTGATCTTTGCCATAAAGAATGTTTTATGTACAGTTATCAGTTTGGGTTGTTTCTTCATGATAGAAATTTACAATTGCCAGCAGCTGCTTTAGCATTTATGTAGAAGCAAAACTTAGTATTTTATTTTTGTGTCTGCATCTATGTAGATACTGTTATATAAATATTTTATTTTATATTGTATGTGCACCAGAGGGCACTGTGCTTCTGGTCTGTATGTAGTCTTTTATACAGCATTGTGAGAAATTTATAAATCCTATCAGCAATGCCTATTTACAGAACAGACTGAAGGTATTGAACAATTTCATGAAATCACACTGCTCTGCACACGTGCGTGTGTGTGTGTCTGTCTGTCTGTCTGTGAGTGTGTTTAATAAGAAGTCCCTTAGTCTAGGCAGCCAGAGCATGGACGCAAGTCTGCAAAAAAGATTTATCCTAATTTAAAAAAGATGACATAACACATATTAAAGATTTTCTTTCAGAAATGCAGCAGAAAACAGTCAATATAATATGATTCTAGCTTTATTCCTTTTTACATATGTTTGTTGGTTTAGCCAGATTTCCTTTACAAATTGTGTGGAGCTACTTGAATTTAAGATTGTAAGAATGTCTAATATTTCAGCATTCTGCAAGAGGATTATTAACAGTCTGTCAAACAAACTAACTCAGAGCGTGTCTCCATGATCCATTGACATCTCTACTGGGAGGTCTGAGGTGTTGTCTGCTGTGTGATTGTTTGGCTGTTTATTGGTCGATGAACTGTGAGTTGAAAACATGGCTTGACATGTCTTTAGAGGTTCTAAGTTGAATAAAAGAGACATTATTTGGATCACCATAGTGAAAGGTAATGAAAAATAATGTCTTGGGATGTGTTTGCAAAACTCATATATTCCCTTTAGTCTTTATGGGACTGTACTCTTAAAGATCTGCATTAGCCCTATCTCCTCATCCTTCCTATGTTTTTGCCTTTGTGGTTCTAATAAACATGTGTTGGACTTGTCTCTTTATAAACAATGGAATACAGCATCCCTTTAGCTCTGCCCGGGTCAGGCTATAACTTCTTATGTTACCTTTGATGGTTGCTATACAGTGAACAATATAATATATTTGAGGGTTCCTTTTGTGTCAGAACAGTGAGACATTTCATTTATCTGACTAGTATTTACCTAAATTTCAGAGAATTCTATCGACCTATGCATCCAATATAATGGGCATTATTCCTAGTGAAGTTAAACTTGTAGCTGAGATATTAGAGATTCTCAAATCCAAGGACTAAAATAGTTTTTTTCTGTTGTTTTTACTTTTAAAAGTATTTGTCATAAAAAATAATTATTAGAGACTTTATCTTTTATAAATGTTTGCCCTGTTATGCAGAATTTGTATTTAAGACACACAGAAGGAAAATTAATATTTTTCCTTATCAGGTACGAGATTAATCATTTTAAAAGATCACATAATTTCAAAAAGTGATCAGCCAGATTCTACTAGTGTTTATTATTACTGTCATAAGCTCCTTCATGTGGGGTGTTGTATTGATAAAGTTTCTTAAAAGCATTAGTTTTAAATGTGAAACATATTAAGACTCTTAAAATAATTAGGTAAAATCTTTTTCAATTGTTTTCATTCTATCTCCTTCTCCGGCAACATATTTTTCTTTTCACCTCAAATATAGAATAGCAAGATCATAATCATTGAATATTTATTACTAGGATCATAATCAAGGCATAGAGGGGAAAAGGAAGTGCCATTATTATTTTTTTTTACAAAGTGCGTGTTTTTCAACTAACAAGGCTTATATTTGTTTTTTTTTTTAAGATTTCATTTATTTATTTGACAGGCAGAGATCACAAGTAGGCAAAGAAGCAGGCAGAGAGAGAGGGGGAAGCAGGCTTCCCGCTGAGCAGAGAGCCTGATGTGGGGCTCGATCCCACGACCCTGGGATCATGACCCGAGCAGAAGGCAGAAGCTTTAACCCACCAAGCCACCCAGGCGCCCCTATATTTGTATTTTTAAACTGTTATAATTATAAAGAGTTTTTAGATTTTTGTTCTGAAACAACATTATGACTTAAGAAAAGATCATTTTATGAGCAGATCACTGAATTGGAAGACCAAAAATGAACTTGTTAACATTTCACTTGTTATTTGGTTAACACTAAAAGTTTGGTTTTCAGCCATCTTTCTGTCTTAGCTGAAGAGCGATAATAGAACCTAAGCATAGGCATTTTAAGTACCCTCACTTTTAGAAACTGGGCTATGCCTGGAGAAATTTTGTCCACTCAAAAGGATAGAATAGGAGTATACTTGGTCCCTTAATATGTTGGAAACATGTGATTGGTTATTATGTTCTAAAAATACCCTTAGGCATTATGGCCGCCAGCAAATGCATAATTTGTTCCAGGTCTAGAGATTCTCAATTCTTTGCATAAATTATAAGAGCTCTGGACAAGGGATTCACTTTTAATAACTCAAACTTAGAGTTATCTTGAATCACAGCTCTAAGTTCTATGTCATAAGGAGGAGGTTTTTATTTCCATAAAAGAAACATATATAGATCTTCAAATACAGTGATACAAAATAAAAGTTTGTGTTTTTGTTTTGCTTTGTTTTGTTTTTGCCAAACCTCTACTATTCTTTGTTTAAGCACATGTACAAGCGAATCATAGGGAAAATGATGATTTTCTTAGAATCTTCCAAGATAATATAAAGATATGTCCTATTACTACAACTTAGTGAAATTCCTTGAAATAATTTTTCAAAGCAAAATTTAAGTGAGAATAGGACACAATTGAAATAAGTGCTAAATGCTGGGCTTTATTGGTTTTCATGGTCATGCTCTCTGAAAAAAAATTATATTTAAAACATGCTATGCAAAGGACAAGATAGTCTAGAAAAATAAACAAATGTATGGACATTTCATATATGACAGGAGAATATGAAATAGTGTATGTATGGGAAAGGGTGAGATTTTGAATAAATAGTATGCAATTTGAGTATCCATATGAGGAAAGCAGAAATCAGATTCTTTCTTTGTATTGTATATACAAATCTACTTAATATGGAATAAGGATCTACACAAGAAATGCAAAAATGTTGTTTCTAGAAGAAAACATATATTTCTAGAAAAAAGCATGTATTTCATGATAATGGGATATGTAAGAATTTCTTAAAACATCAGGCATTAAACATCAAAAAGATAGTGGTCAATTCAGGTGTATTAACATACATATGTTATGTTATAAGATATATATATATATATATATATATATATATATAATTAACAGGAGCATAGCCATCAGTAGTAGCACAGATGAAACTCCAAACCAGAATGTTAAGTGAAATAAACTGAACTCAGGAAAAATTTGCACACAATATGATTCTAAGAAATTCACAAAACTAAATTATATTATTTAGATATGCATATGTAACGATCAACCTAAAGAAAAGCAAAGAAACTACTATAACAAAAATCAAGATAGTGATTATCTCTATGAGGAAATAAGAAGGATAGGATTTTTAGGGTAAAACATGAGGGATTCTAAGGAAATGACGATACTGAATTTCTTAAAATAGGTGATCATTACAATGGTGTTCTTTACATTCTAAATATTTATTTTATTTTTTTAAGAATTTTTTTTCTTTTTTTTAAGATTTTTTTTTTTAATTTATTTGACAGATCACAAGTAGGCAGAGAGGCAGGCAGAGAGAGAGAGGAGGAGGAGGCAGGCTCCCTGCTGAGCAGAGAGCCTGATGTGGAACTCGATTCCAGGACCCTGGGATCATGACCTGAGCCGAAAGCAGAGGCTTTAACCACTGAGCCACCCAGGCGCCCCCTAAATATTTATTTTAGACAGTTACTCATATAATATTTTATATTTCACAACATAAAATATTTTTTAAGGATTTTATTTATTTATTTGACAGACAAAGATCACAAGTAGGCAGAGAGAGAGAGAGGGGGAAGCAGGCTCCCCACCAAGCAGAGAGCCTGATGCAGGGCCCGATCCAAGGACCCCGAGACCACTACCCGAGCGGAAGGCAGAGGCCCAACCCACTGAGCCATCCAGGCACCCAGAATATAAAATATCTTTAAAGTAACTAAATACTGTGTCAGCTTTGGATTAAAAAATTGAAATCCTTAAATTAAGTAAATAAATTATTTCCTTTAAATTTTTCCACATTTAATATTCTTTATTAATGTTTATTAAGCTCATAAATTTTGTTATAAGAACAGTATATACTCCATTATAGTTTAGTATCTATACATGCATTCATTTGGAAAAATAAAATTTTTGTTTATAAAGACCTTCCATTATTTTTATATGTGATTTTTGCTATAACATTTCATTGATGGCATTATTATTATTTTAAAAATATTTTATTTATTTATTTGAGAGAGGGAGAGAGTACAAGGGGAGTAGGGATGAGAGGCAGAGAAAGGGAGAAGTGGATTCTCCGCTAAGCAGGGATCCTGACTTAGGGCTCTATTCCAGGTCCCGACTTGGAGCTTGATCCTAGGTCCTAACTGAAAGCTCCATCCCAGGTCCCTAAGATCATTACTTGAGCTGAAGGGATATGCTTAACTGACTGAGCCACCCAGGTGCCTCTCATTGATTATCATTATATTGATTTCAGAAAGCTAACATTCAGAGATTTTTTAAAAATTTTATTTTATTTTTTCAGTGTTCCAAGATTCATTGTTTATGCACCAACACCCAGCACTCCATGCAATATATGCCCTCCTTAATACATTCAGAGATTTTAAATAATATGTCTACAAACAACAAACAGTAAACAATTTTATATTTCTAATTCAAATTCAATGACCATTTTACTATAATTAAAAAAAAAAGCCAGAAATGAAATAAGAGTCCCCATAGATAATTAACTAACTTGTTGATAGTCAAAAGTCAAATCCATCTACCAGTCTTATTTCTATGTTTGCATGTGTTAGTCAGCTTTGCTCAGTAAATATATCCTTCTATCTAATATGCATTCTCTGTTGCCAGAGACCTATAAAATTGTGTACGACTGTTGCATTTAAGTGTACCACATGTAATGGATGAAACTGCTCTTCATCAGGAAAATATATTGGACAGGTATTTATTAATAATATTATAAATATTAATAATATTATAAATATTATAAATCATATGAAATGATAAAGATAGCATTTATTATAAAGACCTTCTTTATTTAAGGATGCATACATTTTTAAATAAAAAAAAAAACTAAGAAGATTCTGGCTGAAAATGTCTTCCAAATAACAATTTCAAACAAGAGCAGTCACTTTAAATTTCCTCCTAAACGACTACGAATCCATGGAAGGAGGTGAGGGTGGGAGGAGGTTGAAAATTCATCACAACACAAGATTATAGTTGACACACTATTTTTCTGCCAAACTATGAGAGGCATTTCAATAGTTATAAGAATCATTGAGTAACAATCATATTTAAATACATAAGATAGAGGAAGCCAAATAGTCTTGACAAAAGTGATAGTTACCTGAAATACGTTGGGCACTACATACTCAGCAACCTACTCAGAAGCCCAGAGTTGGGACCTAGTAGAAATTGGGCAGCCATCTCTCCACTGCAAAACCCTGCTTTGTGATGTAATCAGAGTATAGATAATTGATTTCTCTTTCTTTTTTCCCAAATTTTTATTTAAATTTCAGTTAGTTAACATGCAGTATTAGTTTCAGATGTAGAACTTAGTGATTGAATACTTGAAGATTTCTCTTTTTCTTACCATGTTTGGAAATGGTGGTTACTCAAAATAATATGGTAGATAGAGAGTTGCCAGTTAAGTATGACCCATATAATATGTGGGACATACTTATACTAAAAAAAAAAAAAAAATCATTCATTGTTTATTTAAATTGCAGTTTAGCTGATTGTAATGTATTTTATCCTCTCTCTCTGGTAACTCTAATGAGGAAAAAGGTGATTACTGACATTGATGGTTATGTATCAGTGACAAGGGCTCTCAGAAGTAAATTAGAAATAAAGAAATAAAGAGCAAGCCCTGAATGAAGTCAGTAGAGTTTCTCATGGATTTTTTTGTTCATTCTGTCAGAAAAATTAATGTCAGGATAACCCTTGCATTAGATGAAGACAGCTACACACTGATAGTTAAGCCCAAAATTCTACACACCGGTGCACTCTTCAGCAAACAAAAAGCAAGTGGGAAAAAGTGACTCACATACTGTCTCTTAGCAAACTCTACATATTAATAGAGCTCTCCATTTTATATTACATAAATAAAGTAAGACAGTAATAGCACCTTTGGATTTGTAGTGTACAACAGAGTGCATGTAACATTGTAGGGAGACCATGCTCACAGGAGGAATAAAGGAACAAATAAAAAACCTGGCAGAACAAAAGAAATTTTAAAATTACCATAAAAAGTCAGTAGAAGAGATGACCTCTTTATGATTCCCCCATCAATACGCACATATACAAGTATTATACACATATACAATTTGTGTTCTCCATAGGTTGTAAGAAGCTGTGAAATCTACAAACAGAGGAGATGGTAAGGAAAAAATAATCTAAAAAGAAAAGGGAATTGGGTAAGATGGCATAATAATGTAGGTAAATCAAATGCAGCAATAAAAATAAAATTCACATTAAAGATCATTACACACAGTGAGTGTAAAAATTGCAAGGATGGTTATGAAATTGCATGTAATGTTAAAATATAAATCTTGGAGGATACAATATTTAACATGAAAGATCATGATTAAATATATGGGTCTATAAGCTCAATTGATAGAAATAAATACCTAGAAAAAAAGCCATGTTAAAGACAGTAAAATCTTACAAAAATTTAAGTGAGGAATCAAAATTTATATTTATTTAAATTATAAAGTAGAACTGGTAAGAATAAGTTTAAATGTTATTGCAAACCTTAAGGGTAAGACAAGTGGATATAAAATCATCATATATTTCTTAAAATTTACTGCTACATATAAAAACAAACATAAAAAGTAAAAAAAAAAAAGAAAATGATAAATATAACTTAAGGGGACTTCAGAAAAACCAAACATATGGTTAATGTAATGCATGTATTATGTCTAGGTCTAAACATAATTACTGTATTTGGATTAAAACATATATTTGAATATGCTATTAGCAGTTACCTAAAACAAAGTTACCCTTAACATAAAAGCCAAAAAGATGATCAATTAATTCTCTTACAATCCATATAATACTATCTAATGAATGGTATATTATACTAGACCTTTTAAAGGAAGTTAAAAAAAAATAACTGTCACATGAGATTTTAGTCTACCATTCTTATTCTTCGTGGATGAAACTGATCACACACACACACACACACACACACACACAAGCAGTGTAGGATTGGGAAAGAGCAGATAACTTGAGTATGGAATCTAGTACAATTGTATCATATATAGAGTTGCACATGTTGAACATGTGTTGCTAAATGTGATATACTTCTTAAACACATATATGAAATATTTAAGAAATTTTATTTATTTCGGTGCAAGCAAAAATTTTCAAAATAATATGTCCCTAAATTTTAGAATTTTTGAAATCTTACCACATTGCCTTAAAACTAATTATTTTGAATATAAATTTAGAGAAATTAATTTAACTATTTGCTCTTAAAATTGAAAATTCAGATTTAATAACATTAAACATGGTTTTATTTTAAAATATATTTAATACTATGAGAAATTTTTTATACTTTTTCAAATATAAAGTTAAATAAAACAGACAAAAACTCCAAAACTCAAAAATAGAAAGTAGGGCTCAAATGATTTCTCTATGATTTTACTTTTTCAAAATATAAATATGTGGAGTATAAAGATTAGAAGTAAATGTATCTGTTTGCTTTATCTCTGGTTGAAAAATTTTATAGATTTTTTTATTTCATTTTTCTATAAGTGTGATTCTATGATCAGTCAAGATACTTAATGCCATTAAAGCAATTAAGATGAGAGACAACTGAAACATGACTTTCAAGTATTTAATGGTGAAATTATTACAATTTACAAAGATTCTTTAAATAAAAGTTAAAAATAAAGCTTAAAAAATGAAACACATTATCTCTTTGAGCCTTTACCCTTATTTTCAAAGTAATTATAATAAAACAACTTTATATCACAAAAGGAGAACTATAAAATAAGCCAGCAATGTTTAATGGAACAGAAAGTGTAGACAAGACTCTACCCTGAAAAGAGAACTCAATATTGTGTTTTCATTATGTGATTGTGCTTTCATATGTGACCTCATTTAATTTCCCAAACAAACCTAATATAACGATTCCCATTTTTTACATATTAACAAATAAAAACATAAACTGTTATACTTTTATTTTTAATCTTAGTATTCCAGAATATCCCTTTCATTGTACTTACATGCCATTGAATAAAATCACCTTTTGACTCCCTAAACTCTGAAAGCCTTCAAAGCAAGACTTCTCCATCTTCCTATTGCATTTCTATATTATTATTATTATTATTTTATTTCTATATTTTTATCCATCTTTATATTTCTGGAGCAAACTAGTTGCTCACCTATCAAAGATGTAGTCTTTACATTTGGGGCTGCTTGGTCTCAAAACCAATGTTCATGCCATTGAAAATATCCCCACTTGACTGTAAGTGGGGAGACATGAATTGTTTTCAGTCTTTGTTAGTAAGAACTGTGTTACTTCAGATTTATAAATTAATTTCTCAGACTTCAGTATCCTTTTTTTGTAAAATTAAGAGTACACTAGATCGCTAAAGATCTCTAACGAGTTATAAAGTTCCATGCTTGTCATTTCAAGCAAAATGGAAAAATATCAGAACAAATAGATAAGCATTAAATAAATAAACTGTGGTTAATTTTGCTATGTGCATTATTCCTTCCTTTACAAAAGTTGCTTTTAAATACTTTTTAAAAAGTAAAATCCATGAATCTTTTATATTACTCTATATTTATACAAAGTTAAACATCAATTTTGTAGTATTCCCCTACATACCACTCAAATTCTTTTCTATTTCTTATATGTTCTATTAAAGAGGTTGTAATGGAAGGAAGCTATTTTTCCTAGTTGGTTGACTTTCTACAAATCATTCTATTAGTCTGGTAGCACACTTTACCGTGCAATGATAAATTAGGGAGAATATTCTAGATAATAATTTTATACATAAATAACCTAAATGTTTGATATTTGATATTTATTCAACTCTATTTAGCTACATCTCTAATTTTGAGATTAAACCATATAATAAATTAAAAATTTTATTATTTAATTCTATTCACAATTAAATATACATATGAATTCATACTTTAAGTATCCTTTAGCTGTCATTGGGAAAATTTTAGCAAGAAATAAAATCAAAATATGAATTCAGGGTTTTGGAGTTATGATTGACTTTCAGAAAAGCCAATTCTTAAAGGAGGTTGTATATAATCTTATGACTATAAATAAAAGGCATTTTTTGTCATAATTTCTATAATTTCTAAGTAATAATTTTTAGTCTAATAGTACATTCATGTTTGTTGCTATTAAAATGAAAAAAATGAACAGGACTGCCAGTTCATACAATTATATACAGAAGAGGAAATAACAATGATGATTCTTGGCATTCAAACAAAGAATTTATTTGATTATTTTGCCCTCTCTAGTTCCACCTTACCAAATCCTTCTGTGTCATTATCTCTGTGGTCTTCTTCCAAATAAAATTGTCAAAATTATCAGTATTCTTTTCTTTTGATATCACTGTTCTGGGGCTTTTGAATTGTTAATTTTTTTTAATCAAGCACTAAAAGTTTTTGTGCTTTTAATCAAGCACAAAAATACAAGGTTTAAAAATTGAAGGGGGAAAAACGAGTAATAATCCTTTTTCTAGGCTTTTTTCCTGTCTATTTAAATGGACTGTTATTTTAAAAAGCCATTTACATTATATTTTTCATTGTAAGTAAGGAAAGATCCTAAATAACATTTATTATGCCTTTTTCTGCCTTAATATAAAACAAAGCAATTGCCATTTAATTGCAATATTAAAAAATCCAATTTTTAAATATTAGCTAAAAGAGATAATATTAAGATATTATCTCTTTTACTTTAATAAGCATGTAATGTGAATCATGGCAAAAGATTAGACCCTTACCTTGAAATTGTACTTTCCAAAGTTAAAGCTAAAATTTGTACTGAGTACTTGTACTTTGTAATAGATTTTATTTAATTAATATCTATATTTAGACCATTCTTTAATGGAAGTAGCACTTTTTTTAATTTTTTTGAGATTATTTTTTCTAGAAATTGCTTATTTTCAGTTAGAATCACAATGCAATAATCTGCCTTAGGATGTAAGAATCATCCAGTAAATTTCCTTCAGCTTAGAGAAGAGTCTTACCATCAATTAATTAGTAATATTTAACCCTGAAATTTGCTTCTCAGACTAAAGTGGCATATGATAATATGTAGATGTCCAACAAATTTGATTGAAAAAAATTACACAAAGGATGTTCTTATATACACTTTTTATTGATGTATAATTGACATACAATATTATATTGGTTTCATGTGTGCAAAATAGTGATTACTACAATTCTACATTATGAAACGCTCATTATAGTTAATGTAGTTACCAACTGTCACCGTAGAGTTATTATGATATTATTAATTATATACCCTATGTTGTACTTTAAATCCCCATGATTTATTCCCATACCTCTTCCCTCTGGCAACCACTGGCTTGTTCTATTTATCTATTTGTTTTTGTTTCCTTGCTTGTTTGTCTCGATTTTTAGACTCCACATGTACGTGAAGTTTTATGGTATTTGTTTTTTTCTGTCAGACTTATTTTACTTAACATAATGCCCTCTAGGTCCATCCGTGTTGTCACAAATGGGAAGATTTCAATTTTATGACTGGGTAGTATTGCATAGTAAGTGTATACCACATCTTCATCCATTCATATACTGATGGACACTTAAGTTACTTCAGTATCTTGACTATCGTAAATAATCCTGCAATGAACATAGGGGTGCATATGTCTTTTTGAAAGTATTTTTATTTTCCTTATGTAAATACCCAAAAGTGGTATTATAGGTTATAAGTAGTTTTATTTCTAATTTTTTGAGGAACCTCCATACTGTTTTTCAGAGTCTGCATCAGTTTACATTCCTACCAAGAGTGTGTGAGGATTTCCTTTTTTTCCACATCCTTGTTAAAACTAACTATGGTTTTTTTTTGTTTTAATTATTTATTTATTTATTTATTTTTTACACTAGCCATGTTGCCTGGAATCAGATGATGGCTCATTGTGGTTTTGCTCTACATTTCCCCAATGATTAGTGATGCTGAGCATCTTTTCATGTGTCTCTTGGCCATTTGTATGTCCTCTTTGGAAAAATGCATTCAGGTCCTCCACCCATATGTTCTAAATATTGCTTTCATCTATTTTTCTAAATCTTCTGGTAAACAAAGGCAGTTTAAAAAGTACTCTATTATGTCAAAATAGGAAAATATTAATAAACCATTTTAGTTTAAGTGTAAAAGCTAATAACCTTGAGTATAGTTAAAAGAGAAATTTTTATCCTTTTCAGTATTATTAAAAAATTACTAAAGGTTCTCTGAGTGTTTTATTTGTGGTCAAGAAACAGAAGTTTCCATGATATTAGAAAGTACAGTTGATCCTTGACATAGGTTTGAACTGTGCAGGTCCACATATATACAGATTTTTTTTTTCAGTGAAGTACTATAAGTGTATTATCTCTTATGATTTCTTTAATAACACTTTCTTTTCTCTAGCTTACTTTATTATAAGAATGCAGTATATAATACATATACAAAGTATTTGTTAGTCATCTATTTATGTCAGATATAAGGCTTTCAGCCATGGGTACGCTATTAGAAGCTAAGTTTTGGAGAAGCCAAAGTAATACAGAGATTTTCTGCTGTGTATGGGGTCAATGCCCTTAACTCTCCCATTATTCAAGAGTCATATATGTATATATATGTTATGCAGACATATGATTACTTTTTGTGTCGGTCTTCCCTTTTTAAAAGTAATTTCCCCACCTTTCCATGTATGTACAGACTACCCATTCTCTTCATTTTCAATACAATTAAAAAGAGGCAAAGAGAATGGCCTTACCACACATTTTCATGTCCTTTTCCTAGTAAACATTTCTCAGGCTGCTCGCTTAAATAGATATTAGCAGCTTACTAATTAAACTGTCTTTCCTGTCAGCCTGAAATTAGCAAAGGCTCTGCATTGCTGCAGCCTTGTGTGCTATCTTTTCCTAAAGACATGCACTACTGTCAACCCAAAACATAATAGAAAATCGGATTTAAATAAATATATCTGATTAAAATGTATAAAGTATTCCCTTACAATATATAATCTTTAAAAGATTAACTATTATATGAAGAGTGATTTTTCAGTTACCACTAAATTCATCACACATAAAAATACTTTTCCTGGTTTGTTATAAAAAACAGATAATTTATTTTTTGGAATTATCTTTTCAGAAGGAAGATTTTTTTAATATTAAATTAAAGATTCTAATGAATAAAAATGTCCTTAAAATCCATCTACTCAAATTATTTTGGTTCTACTGGATGCTCTTTGTCATGTCATTGTTTGACATGTGTGTTCATATCTCATGTAATATAAAAACATTTTTAGTCATTTGACAAATCTGTGGAGAATTTTGTTTTTGAACATTATAATCTGACACCTTGTTTTATTTCAGATCTTCATATTTCAAAAGAATGTCCCCTATATATTCATTTGTATTACCAATAATTTTAGCTGAATAAGAGTAAAAATAGATCTCTCAATCACATCTTGAGAAACCCTCCCACAACTAGATACATTTCAAATTTTGTAAAGGTTCAAAGTTCTTTATCAACAGTTTGAAAATCTCAAAGCTCTGACAACGAGCCATTCTCTCATAGCACACATGACTTGAAAACTTTTCCTGACCTGGGCAGATGTGAAACTATTTATAGTTTTTGTTTTTGTACTTAATGCAAATATTCATATGTTTCATTGTGGGGATATTGACGTATTTGATGAGGGGTTGATGCCAATCAACTGAACATATTACAAAATATACATAATAGCTACCTTATTTTCCTCTAAAATCTGAAAATCTAGGGGCACTTGGGTGGCTCAGTGGGTTAAAGCCTCTGCCTTCAGCTCAGGTCATGATCCCAGGGTCCTGGGATCGAGCCCCACATTGGGCTCTCTGCTCTGCGGGGGAGCCTGCTTCCTCCTCTCTCTCTCTCTCTGCCTGTCTCTCTGCCTACTTGTGATCTCTGTCAAATGAATAAATACATTCTTTAAAAAAAAATAGTATAAAAAATAAATAAATAAAATAAAATTGGAAAATCTCTGAATTAAGATACATTTAACCCCAAAGGCTTCAGGTAGAGCACTTTGGATCTATGTTAACCTCCATGCTTCTCCCCAGCTTCTGCATTAGGATAATATTTTTAACCACGTTAAATACAAACAGCACATTTGGATCCCACAGGTGTGTTTTAGTGTCTCAGGTATGTATGGGGAGTACTTGCAGGTCCAAATGGAGGGCCAAGGAGAGGATGGGCTAGGATATGCTGCCAGGAATTGCTCAGAGTACAGGGGATCACTGCTGCGGCAATCACTCTTCCCAGGGAAAGCGCTGTCGCCAGGGATCTTAGAAGTTATATGGGACCAGCAGCATCTTCCTGGGATGAGAAATACTTGCATGCCACCCGCAGCCCCCAGTCCCTAACTCATCTGTAGAAAGTCTGGCTTGTGCCACATAACTACTAAACCCCATTTCTCCTCAACACATCTCCTGATAACCCTTAAAAATTTCACAGAATACCAACAGGTTTGTTGATCTATTAGGTTAACAAGTCCATCTAAGGAGGAAATTAAATACATTTTTTCTATTCTTACCTAAACATAAAAAATTCAATCTAGGACACTCCTTTTTCATTTTAATTATTGAAATTATATTCATAAATTCTTATTTTTAAGTTGTGACCTTATAATTCTTATGTTCTATTGAAAAGTTATTTAATATTTTTTTTAGTTGATCTTTAAGTAAGGAGTTAAATCACTTATTTTTGGCATTATATTAATTTAATCCCACTGTATGAATGGAGAGATAAAGACGACTCACAGTAGGATAAAGAAAAGATGAATTGGCATTATAGAACTAAGAACTAAAGAACTTCAGGCCTGCATTTATCATTTACCTTCTGTGTAATCCTGAAACTTATATCACCCCTCTGTTCCTCTGAGTCTTCATGTCATAGATGGGAATGACAGGAAACACAATGAGCTTATTTCTCACTTTGAGATTCAATTGAAGCAAAGTACTCATTCATCATCTTTCTAACAGAAGCTATTTTATAATGTTAATAATATGGGTTTATCATTGTATATAGAAATTGAATGTAAATGTATATAATATGCCACAGAACTGGCTGCATATTTTTCCTTTAGGATTAATATTTGAATTTGTTTTGAATATAAGTTTGTGTTTTAAAGAATTCTACTTAGTGAACACTATGTCTGAATATAAAAACTTCAGATTTTTCTAGAAATTAATTTCTAAAATTCATGTGTAATGTTTCAAGATAAGCAAGCTAAGTTGCTTCTAAAAGAAGAATGGTATTTAAGGAATGTACACTACATGAATAAAAAATTAAATCTATTGGATGGCAAAGAAACTTCCTGTGTTGCCTCTGCCATGATAATTTAGTGTTTTTATTTTATAAAAATTCCAAATATTTGCTTCCCATAATCAAACTCTAAACATTCACTGAATGCATTTTCTATTATATTATAGCTTTCAAAAATATTATGTTTTATATCTGCAGTAGCATCTACTACTAAATGTAGTCTAGTAAGATTCTTGAATGTTACTTTAGTATATTTTAGATCAAATAGGTTATTCAAAGTATTTTTCTAAAAAAAAAATGAGGCATCATGAGTATTCCCTTCCTTTCACTAATAGAAAAATAATCAAAAAGACAATAAACAATGTGCCCATGACACAGGAACTTAACGTCTTGAGTCCTGTTTTTGCCCTTACTTATCTCCAGTTCCCTTATTAGAGCAAATAGGATCATTGTTGATATGATATGAACTTAATATTATATTTCCTAAAGACAGATTCTCTACCTCTATTTCTGGCATCTTAACCATGTTCATACTTTAATCTTTCACTGGCACTGTTCACTGTTGAGCTTTTCTATTTAGGTCTTAGTTTATCAAGTTATCTCCCTTCTGTTTGTGGCTTTAGTAATACTCCTAAAATAGATCATCACACAGTTCAATATCTTTCTACCATTAACTTATTCAAAACACACACACATGCAAACACAGAACTTCTTATAAAAACTAATAATGAACTGGCATTTTTCCTGCCTTGAAATAAACTTTTTAAAAAAAGATGAGGCATAATGACATATAACACTATATTAGTTTCTGGTGTACAACATAATGGTTTAATATTTGTATGTATTGCAGAATGATCACCACAATAAGTCTAGTCAACTTCTATGACCATACATAGTCACAAAATTTTATTTTCTTGTGATGAGAACCCTTAAGATCCAGCTTCTTAGAACCTCCACACAGAAAATATAACAATATTAACCATAGTTACTATGCTGTACATTACTCTTGATCTGGTTGTTAACACCTGCCTTGTTTGGTTAAATATGAAAGAGTCTTATGCCATGCTTGTGCTATTTCATGCTAACTTCAAAATAAATTAAAATGGGAAACTCAAACCACTTTGGGTGCTAGAATTATATAAAAAACATTTTATGTTAATATATTCAATTTATGTTGAAATACTCTTCATTTCTTCTTCATTATATCTTCATGTGAACATTATACCTACTTATGAGCAACACATTTTCCACTCCTAGAAATATGGAAGGTAGAATACAAGGTAAGTCACTTTTACTTTATGTCTGTTGCCCTGAATTATTTCAGAGCCAAAAGGGAAGACACAGATTCACTTGCATTCCCATCCCCTTCTGTACCATCTCTCACACATACCATCAGAATTCTGAAAATGATATTGTTAAACAGAGTAGATAGATGGAGCTAGAGAGTATTATGCTAAGTGAAACAAGTCAGAGAAAGACAAGTACCATATGATTTCACTCATATGTAGAATTTAAGAAACAAAACAAATGAACATAGTGGGGAGGGGGAAGAAAGGAAAACCAAGAAACAGACTCTTAACTATGGAGAACAAACTGAGGGTTACTTGGGAGGGGGGAATGTTTTAATAGTTGATGGATATTAAGGAGTGTACTTACAGTGGCGAGCACTGGGTGTTGTACGTAAGTGATGAATCACTAAATCCTACACCCGAAACTAACATTACACTGTATGTTAACTAACTGGAATTTAAATAAAAAATTGGGGGAAATTTAAAAAAAAAACAAAAAACAAAACAAAACAAAAAAAAAAACAAAAAAAAAAACCCAAACCCTGAGTAGGTAGAAGGAGTGATATCAAATTAGAAAAGACGTGGTTAATTTCTACTCTGCCAAAAGCAACCAGGGGCAAAAAGGAATATAGGTAAACCCCAAAATACCAGTGGAATGGCTCTCTGGTATCTAAAATTGATGGATCCTGAAGAGAAACAAGGAACTCTCACAACAGGGCTGACATTAACTTGTCCTTTGGTTCTGTTATTGCCTGCTTTGGTACCTGAAAGTGCCTCATTGTTAGGATATCTTAAGAGAAAACATTTTCTCTTCCTTGGTTAGTGCCCTGCTTTTCAATGAATCTTTGACCCAGATCTTAGCTCAAACAAAATTGCTATTCACAAATCTCTTATGGAATTGACTTAGTATATACCAGTATTTTCTAAAGGTAGAATCTTTCTGAAAATCACTCTAGTGTCTTTCAATGTTAAGGTGCTTATTGGATTTCATGTAATAAGCCCTCAACCCCAACGTGGGTTACAAGTTTAATTTAACAATGGAGTTCCTTTTTGTAAAATAGAATTTTCCTCAATGTCAGGCAGTATGTCTTTCTGACAAGGTATTTCTGAAAATCTTCTTAATATAGAATAAATACTTCTGTGGTCTTGATTTTATCATAGTTCACATACAGAAAGGGGTGATAAGTTAGAGGAAGAAGGAGAGTGAGCAAGTAAGCTCTTAATAGGGTCACCTGGTGTCTAAAGAAATGAATGTGTGGTTTAAAAATAATATTTATGGTTCTCTTCTATATTATTTTGTAACCAAATCACAATATTTTTGTCACTTTTATAACTTTTTGTCAAAACATTTAAAGGTTGTGTTTAATAATGTGCAATGATCAAAGAGTGATTCTACAAAAAGTCTTGGACTTGGAAGAGATCTTAAGGGTGATTGATTTGGAAGTCTCTCTTTTTACAGTTTTGATTTTACTGTGAAATCTTGAGGAATGAAAGATATGCTTTTGCAAAATAACTGCTACATAAATGTGTCCCTCCTTAATATTTATTTTAGCATACATTTATAGTTTCACTATACATCTTAAAAGGAAAAATTTATAGCAAAATCCTGTGGAACATTATTTCTTAAAATATTCATTTATCCTGAATATATTTTGTTGTCTACAATTCTATAAATGTAAAATGAAATGGGTTAGTTACATTTCCACATAATTTTAAGTAGTTAAATTGTAACCATTGTAAAATATCAAGAAGTCATTTAATATTTTAAAATATAGTTATAAAATTGCTTAAATAATAACACTGTGGAATCCTGGCTTCCCAAAGTATTATCAAAATAACTTGTTGAGAAGACAAAGCTGATTTTATTCTCACTGCCACCATTTCCACAACAGAGACCCAAAAGTATCTCAGAGAGGAGAAGGTAATGTTAGAATAACATTACTGAGGTTTTACAGTTTCGCTTATGTGGGTCTATCAATATGTGGGTCTATCAATATCAGTAGTATGAAGTTTGATTAGGATTGATTAAGTTTGATTAAGGACCCTGGATGTAATAGTTCAGGACATCTAGACAGAGATGAAAGATGGATTTTGAGACCAGGGGTTCAAAGACTATTGACAATAAACTATTGTTTGTTTTGTTTTGAAAAGTCCGTAAGTCTTATCAGGAAGATTCTGCAGTGAACAATAAAGTTATTAGAAATTCACCTTCCTGGGTAAGAATTTTCTAGAATTATAAAGTTATATTGATGAGGATGTTAATATAGACAGAAAACCACAGAGAGATGGTTTGTCTCGGAAGTCTTTGGTTTTATTGGACATGGCCAAAAGAAAGTCTAGAAAGATTAAATCATTTTTATCTATTTGGAGGGCAAGAGGAATAGAGTCCAGGTATTTTGACATATAATATGCCATCTTGGCATTTTGTTGAAGAAACCTAATGAAGTCACTTATTATTTTTAGTAAAAATTGAATAATATAAACACCTTACAAAAACGTATAGCCACTTCAAATAATACTGATTATACCAAATGTTTGATTAGTTCTCACTAAGATGAAGTTTGTCTGAATTAAAAGGGTAGAATTGGTAAGACTTAAATGTGTTATATTGTAATCACTTAATTGCCTGACAATTACCTGAAAGTATCAGCTTCCTGGGAGAAAACAAAGTATCTTATTGTAACTCTCCCATGTGGCACAAAGTCTTGCACATAATAGATGCTCAATAAACATGATAATACAATACAAGCTTCCTCCAGATGGCATCAAGTGTCTGTACTTTATACCAAGGCATTTCGTTATTTTCAGCCATGGACAATTGAGCCAATGGAGTGTCATGATTCTGTTTGCTTGACATGATTTTCAATTGAATACATTTTTCTATATTTAATTTTTTGTTATATTCCATGAAATGAGTAATTCGGATAATTTATTTAGAAACAATTTAATTTAAGAACATAATTTTAAATGAATTATTAATCATTTTTTGTGTCATGTACTTGCTATTTATAATTCAAAGACGTTAAGAGGCAAATTCAGATCTTTTTTTTTAAGTATGATAATTTAATTTGAGTACGTTTCTCCCATATGGTAGTAGTAATTTTTATCTAAGAAGGTCACAAGATTACTGGCCTTCTAGGAAAGATTTTAGGATCCTTCACTTGGGAATTTTTCACCCAAGGATTGGTGCAAGTATACCAGAACAAAATTAGATATTCCATTATTTCCAATTGCAATAAAATTCATGACTTTAATATTGGGTTCAAGACAAAAGTCCATGATTTCTGGGCTTTAAATATGAAAGCTATGTTAAGTAGGGCATAATTTGACTTGCATGTGAATGAGAGCAGTAATAAGATGTGGATAAAGAAGCTCTGTTTCATAGGAAACTGCTGGGATTTATATACTTGTGATTTGCAGTTTGATTATTTCCAGTACATCACGCTTCCCATTTGTATGTACATTCATGTATGCATGAATATACTTTGTTACTGTGTTCTCCTATTACCTTTAATACATTCCTCTTAATACCATTATTGGTTCTTGTTTTTACTAAAAATGAATGCCCATTAGGGCCCATGGATTTATGTGCAAATTATTATTGTTTTTTCAATTCAGCTTCAAAAGCAATAAGCTTTTGAATGACATTTCAGAAGAAAATGCATAATATTATAGATTAATATTAATTTAATTTGCATTATCTAACAGAAAACAAATACAGTTATGCAGTAGAAAATTATTGAAGGAAATTATGGTTTATGGACAAAATTTATGAGTATGAATGCATTCATTTTCCCATGAGATTTTCTTCATTGAAAATAAATCATCTTTTTCAGTTTAATAATTTATGAAAATAATAGTTTTTTAAAGATTTTATTTATTTCAGTCAAACAGAGCATTAGTGAGGGGATGAGCAGAAGGAGAGGGAAAAAGAGACTTCTCACGGAGCAAGAAGCCCAGCTCAGGCTCTATGCTCAGGATCTTGAGATCATGACCTGAGCTGAAGGCAGATACTTAACCGGCTGAGCCCCCTGGCTCCCCTAAAATAATCATTTTTAAGTAAAAAGTATTAAATTTCCAAAATAAAATTTCTGGATGAAATAATGACTTAAACTTGCATATAAATATTTGAATACAACTTATGGACATAGAATATCATATGTATGTAAAATTAATTAATTAAACAATAGTCACACTAAATGTATTATTTAAACAAAATTTTTAATAAAATTCCAGATACATTTTAAACTTAATAATGTTATGGGAATTCAAAAACGTACTGCACTTTTAGACATGGCTCCTCAAACTAACATTTTAGCTAAAGGAACATACATATATACATAATGTCATGTATTTTCTGTTTCCTGAGACTTTCTAATAATTACCCCATTATCATGTAATTCTATGAGACATATTACTCAGAAATAAGTGTTCTAAGAAAAAAGTCTTCTATGATAATCATTTGAACAGGATAAACATATTTGAGTAGTTTACAGCACCATTAATTTGATTTCCTATGAATTACACAATGGGATTAAACTGTTTCATTTTATAGTTTGGCTCCAACAGCAAGAACCATAACAATTGAATTCCTTGCTTCATAAAGCTAAATTATGGCTTTTTGTCAATACTTCAGTATTCCACACTAAGAAGAAAATGTGCAATGCCATCATAGACTCATTTCGTATCTGATGATCTTTAAATGTCATTGAGAATTGGAAATTATCCCTTATAATGGTTGAAGTTGCTAAGTCTAGATAAGAGAAAACTCACATATAAAATTAAAAATATACTTTCATTATACAACTTAGCTATGAGGTTCTGACTTATTTCCTATTTCTGCATTCCTCCTTTCACCCAAATTGGGACCCTTTGACCTTTACCATCTGGAGTAGTCAAGGTCAGCCCCTTGTATAAATCTTAGCCCAATGCGGGGGAAAAAAATGTAGATGGCTATAGCTCTACATTGTAGGAGTAAACTTTTATCCATGTTTTTTGAGTTCAACTTGAACTACACAGTTTCAGATTCTGGTATCTGGGATTCTACCTTTTTTTTTTTTTTTTTTTTTTAAGAAAATAAAAACCTGGGGAGCCTGGGTGGCTCATTGTTAAGTGTCTGCCTTCGGCTCAGGTCATGATCTTAGGATCTTGGGATTGAGCCCCACGTCAGGCTCTCTGCTCAGCAGGAAGCCTGCTTCTCCTTCTCCTACTCCCCCTACTTGTGTTCCCTCTCTCATTATGTCCTTCTCTGTCAAATAAATAAAGCCTTTATTAATAATAATAATAACCCATATAGTAGTACTGGTACTTAGCTTTCTGCCATGGTTTTCTGTTTAGGTCACAGCATTAATATTTCTCTCTCACTCTTAAATCTGACTGGGACAAAGTGACAATAACGATTTCACTCATACATGGTATTTAAGAAACAAAACAGATAAACATGGAAGAGATTGGAAAGAGAGAGACAAAACTAAAAGAGACTCTGAACTATAAAGAACAAACTGAAAACTGACAGTTGCTGGAGGGAGATGGGCAGGGGATGGGTTAAATGGGTGATCGGTATTAAGGAGGGCACTTGTGATGAACATCACAAGTTGTATGTAAGCTATGAATCACCAGCTACTACACCTAAACTAATATTATACTGTATGTTTAATCACGGAATTTAAATTAAAACTTAGACCAAAAAAAAAAAAAAAGCAAAACTGACTTAGATGTTTGAAAATCTTTTCTTCCAAGGATTCATCTAATGTCTGATGAGGGTCAAATTTAAAGTAAATGTCTGTATTTGGTGATCAATGCTGACAACCACTATAAAGAAAAATAGACGAGATCAGGCTAAATTCAGGTCAGATTTTATTAGAAATGTTCCTGAGTCTTCCAGACTATAAGAAAATACCTATAAACATTAAAGATTCCTAGAATCTTATCAAGGGTTTTATATTCTGTAATGAAATAAAATATATCTTCACGTATATGTCTTTGTTCACATGCATCAACATATCTTAGAACAAATGCTTATAAATGCTACTATTCAATGAAAAGCTGTATGTATGTAAAATTTTGCTATTGCTTCCAATGGCCTTATAGGTCAAAGTGATATGTTGGTTTTTAAACTTGTCTTCATTATGAGTGAGTGTACAACCTTATAATAATCTGTTTTCTTGTCCTGAAAACCTTCTGTTCATGACTTTTGAACCTTCCTTATCTTTGCTTAACTTTCATGTTTAAAGAAGTAAAGATGACATTATGAAAGTGAGGTAATGTTTCTAAAAATTATGTACAAGATAAAAATTGTGAAGAGAAGTATTTTAATGAAAATGCCTACAGAGGAAAATAGATTTGGTATTTTATCCTATTGCTCTTCACAAAATCTGTTGGCTTTAATTCAAAAAGAGTGATCTCTTAATTACTAGAGCCAATGAACTCTTCTCAATTTAGTGACAGTTTGGGAGTAGCTAGATAGAATAATAATTAAAAAGCATGGCCTGGGTTTGAATTATGGTCTTGTCAATTCAATAACTTGTAACCTTGAACAAGTCACTTAAACTCTCTAATTATCTGTATCATCATCTTTAAAATGAAGATAATGATAGTATTTACCTTACAGGTTTTATATGAGGATTCAGCTAAATAATGCATGTCAGGAAAGCACTTAGTCTAGTGCCTGGCATAAAGTAAGTCATGTTGCTATAATTATGATTATTATTGGCATCATGTCAATGTATCATATGTTCCTCTTGACCACACCTCAAGGTCTACACTCGTTTTTTTCTTCAGTCTGTAGTTGTAAGTACTTGGTTCTCCTGTTGTTTCTATGTTAACACTTAGAGCTTCTTGTCTTAACCCTCTTTTTCCATCTCTTTAATGAGTGCTCCAGTTTTGGAGACTATCACATTATATATGATATGAATGTTTCTTAGTCACAGTTCTGATCATGTTATCACCCTGATTAAAATCTTCTATGGGAAACTGATTTTGAAACCTTCTATCAACTATTCCAAAGTTAATATCCAAAGATACAGTATGCAGAACAGAACACCATGTCTGTACTCCCATGCTCATTCCAGCACTATTTAAAGTAACCATGATATGGAAATAAGTCAAGTGTATGTTGACGGATGAATGGATAAAGAAAATGTGCTATATAAACACAGTGGAGTGTTCAGACTTAAACAAGAAGAAAATCCTGCCATCTGAACCAACATGACATTATGCTACATTAAATAAGTCAGTTACAGAACACTACAAGATTTCACTTTTATGAGATATCTAAAATAGTCAAACTCATAGAAGGAGAGAATACAATAGTGACTGCCAGGGGCTGGGAGATGGGAGAAATGGGTGCTGTTATTCAATGTGCACCAAATTTTGGTTATGCAAGATGAATAAGTTCTAGAGATCTGTTGTAAAATAGTGCCTATTGTTAACAGTGTAATAATGTGCATTTCAAAAAATTTTAAAATGATACATTTCATGTTATGTGTTCTTACCACAAAAAAAAGGGAAACAAAAACAAACATTAAAAAAGAACAATAGCAACAAAACAAAGAACACAACAAACATTGGAATATGTTGGATGTCTACTACTTTCATGGTGATGATGGTATCGTAGGGATATGTATATTTTCAAACAAATCAAATGTTCATATTAAATATATGCAATTTTTTTGTATATCAGTGATACCTAAATAGAACTGTTTTTTTTTTCTTTTTTTTTCTTTTTTTTCTTTTACTGAATGGAAAGAAAGCACAGATTTCAGACAACATTCACAAAAAGCTCTGGATTGTCAAGAAGAAAAGACAGTGAGACAAGTTTGAGCACAGATTTTTTTTTTAAGTAGAATCATGAGTATATATGTTTGTTGTCAGATATTAATGGAGAGGAAGAGATGGAACTAGAAACCATCCTTTTCCTGAATTAAAACCACAAAAATTTCTATTCATAATATATTTTAGTACCAATAGACATTCTGGTTTTTTATTGCTGCTGTAACAAATTACCACAATCTTAATGGCTTAAACACCACAATTTATTACTTTATAGCTCTAGAGGTCAGATATCCTGTATAACTAAAAATGTTAAAATTATTTTATGAATGTGATCTAAGTTCAACCAGTTTTTACTTCATTGAGAATGCTTCTTGTTGAAAGAAGGCTTCCAAATTGATTTTGCCTATGTGATTTCTCATTTGTACATGTAATCCTTCAATGGGTCTTATCCTGCAATAATTCTAAGTAAGACACAAAATATTTTAAATAACTTGAAATTTAGGAGAACTTTTTTAAATAAGAAGATGTAATTGTTTATCTTCCTTTTTCCCCATATAAAGTTAAAAACAAAAGCATACTGTCTAAACAGACGAGAACACAATATTCATTTGGCTAACACTAGTTACAAGTCTGTTTTATTCCCCACACATGTAGCTGAGAGGCATAGAAGTCTTCTCAAAGCTCATCTGCAAATTTTATTTTAAAATGAAAATAATAAGTAAATAAATAAAATAAAAAACATCTCTGATTTTAGAATTATAACATTTTAAAGAGAGAAGAGTAAACAAACCCATGGATCAAATGTAAAAATTAGAGAAATAAATGGCAGAAAATTCAGTGTTTATAGATTCTCCAAGATTCCAAAGAGTATACTGGATGTTTTATATTCACTGTCTCTTTCAGATCTCATACTAATTCCCGAGATCACTTTTATTTAGACCTTCCTAAAAAAGGCGTAAGAGAAAGTTAGAAATTTTCTTACAACATAATGCTGTCTTGATACAGAATTCAACATTATATTTCTTAGAGCACGGTTTTCTATTTTTTGATTAATAGATTGATTGGTATTATAAAGAATTGTAAACTAAGGAAAAGTACGAAGAAATGGTACGATTTGATTGGAACAGGGCTTGGTATAAATATGTAAATTAAATCTATAAACCCACCACCCAGAGACAACCAAATTTAACTTTGGGTTAATTTTCTTCTAGTATTCTTTTCTAGGCATTCTTTACACAATTGAGATTATACTTTTTAAATCTTAACTTTTCTCAAATTTTATTAAATAAATACTCCTGTTTGGTACATTCTTTTTTTTTTTTTTAAGATTTTATTTATTTATTTGACAGACAGAGATCACAAGTAGGCAGAGATGCAGGCACAGAAAGAGGAAGAAGCGGGCTCACTGCTGAGCAGGGAGCCCGAGGTGGGGCTTGATTCCAGGACCCTGGGATCATGACGCGAGCCGAAGGCAGTGGCTTTAACCCACTGAGCCACCCAGGTGCCCTGTTTGGTACATTTTTTATAGGTATTACATTTTAATAAATACATCTAATTTAATTAGTTCACATGTTCTCCCATAAGGTATAAGAAGGTAAAATGTTATGAATTATAGTATATGAAATAAAATCATGCAAATTATATTAGACATTTAGTATTGCCATACAACACTTCTGTTTTATTTTTTTCATTTTATAAGAGGGATAGTGGGTATAAAGATGAGACCAGGAATAGTTTACGTCTTCCCTCAGAAATGATCCTGAAAATTACCCTCTGAATTTAGGTAAATATTTCCATTGCATATTTCTAAACTAAAAGATACACATAAAAGCTTACATTTCTTGGGTTATATTGCAGTAATTGAAAAAAAAATTCATGCTTCACTTTCGAAGCTGTATATTATATATATCAGTATATAATTGGGAAACTTTTTTGCAATACTGACATTGCATATGCCAATGCATTTAAATTTTTGCTGATTAAAAATAAAATGCTGTGCTTTTCATTATTTATTGGCTTTTCATGAAAGTCAGATTTATTGGCTTCCTATTGAAATGAATACTGTTAAGAGAGGAAGATTTTATTGCAATGATTCTGTTTGAGCCATTTACCTTTCAGAAAGGCACAAATCAACATTGTTTGGGTCTAATGGTTATTGATTTGGAAATAATTCTATCAAGTATGGTTCTTTAAGGTCATGCAAAGGTTTTGCCAACTTAGCTGTTGTATGACATTACACAGTGCATAAGCCTCTTTCATGGGATCCATTTTACTTTATTTAGCTTACAGTCTATATTTCTAGGCCAAGGAGTGAAACATTAGGCTTTTTTGTAATATGCACCATTGCCTTGTTAAGTATGATGATGGTGAATTATAATAGAAGGAATTGCTATTATTTGCAAGTGAAAAATCCAAATTTCCTTGAAACAACAAATTTGGGACTCACTTTCTTTGTTCTAGCACATTTTGTTAATAAATTGGTCACTGGAGACTAATGGAAGATGGGAAAGCATTGTTCTTTGGTGTTTAGAGTTTGGCCATGCTTATTTTGAGACAGTATCTACGTATTTACCAACATCTGTCTGTTAAGTTTTTAAATCATTGGTGTTACCCTGAAACTGTTAAATAGTCTCTGTGTCCAAGCATAGATCTCCTTTCAAGTCATTAAAAAAAAAATTACATCTAATTTTTTATAATTTTCCATGTATGTTAAATTGCTCTACAGGACATCTAATTCATAGGTTTCATATTTGTTTTTGGTCCTTTGAGTATCACCTTGCTTCTCATTATTCTAAACTCTTTTTTTAACTTTTCCTTTCCAAATTAGCATAACTTCCTCAATACTTCTCTCCATTTCTTGCTACAGCTATTTGAAGTGTCAGTTCTCTTTGGGTTTGCTTCCTATCTGATTTTTATTGTATTATTGCAATTCTACTCTCCTTGAAGTCCTCCCATGTGTTATTCATCTTCTCTTTAATCACATTTGTTTTCTCTGGCTTTCTCAAGTCCAGATATGCTCTTTTAAGTCATCTTACGTGATTTTTTGCATATTATTGGCACAATACTGGCATTTCCTTCTGTTGTTGGAGAGGATATCCTTTCTGTAGATGGGTTCCTATAGCTAATATTCCTGAGACTTCTAGATTTGGTTTTCTTTGTGGTATTTTTTAGAGCTCCTCTTTGATAACATGACCTAACTTTAAGCTCTAGACAGACTCAGTGCTTACAGATATCTCTACTAAACTTGCTGTTGCAGTTCCTTTCTTGTATGCGTACCAGGAAGGTAATCTGTTGGGCAGAGTTTCTGGACCAAAGTGTCTATCGGGGATTTCTTAGTGCTGTGCAGTTGTAATGTTTTACTAAGCTATTGTATGGTACCTTGACAATCTGAATTAAAGTAAGTACGAATATGTAAAGTCCCTATAATAATATACAGTGGACTTTTGAACTATGTGGGCCCACACATAAATGCGGGGTTTTTTTGATAAATAGAGCATACTTATATAAATGTATTTTCTCTTCCTTGTGATTTTTCTTAGTAACAGCTTATTCTCTAGTGTCTTTATTATAAAAAATGAAGTACATAATACATACAGCATACAAAATACATGTTAATTGACAGTGTATGTTATTTTTTTTAAGACTTTATTTATTTATTTGACAGACAAAGATCACAAGTAGGCAGAGAGGCAGGCGGAGAGAGGGGGAAGCAGGCTCCCTGCTGAGCAGAGAGCCCGATGCGGGCTCGATCCCAGGACCCTGGACCATGACCTGAGCCGAAGGCAGAGGCTTTAACCCACTGAGCCACCCAGGTGCCCCTGTGTATGTTATTGATAAGGCTTTAGACCTATTTAGTTGTTAGGTTTTGGGCAGTCAAAATTTATACATGGATATAGGGGGTTGGCTCCCCTAACTTCCATGTTGTTCAAGTGTCAACCATAATTCTTTTTTTATTGAGGTATATTAGTTTCAGGTATAAAACATAGTGATTCAATATTTGTAGATATTGCAAAATGCTTTAAATAAGACTACTTAATATTCATCACTATTCATAGCTTTAAATTGTTTCAATCTTTTTCTCTTGTGATAAGGACTCTTAAGGTCTACCCTGTTAACAATTGTCAAATATGCAATAGAATAGTATTAACTATAGTCACCAATGCTGTACATTACATCCTTACACATTGGAAATTTGTACCTTTTGATGCCCTGAACCCATTTTCCCCATCCTCCATTGCACAACTACCACTGTGTTCTCTGTATCTATGACCTTGCTGTGTTTGTTTCTTAGAGTCCATATATAAATGAGATAATATAGTATTTGCCTTTCTTTGTCTGAATTATTTCATTTAGGATAATGCCCTTAAGTTCTGTCCATGCTGATGTAAATGGCAAGATTTTATTCTTTTTTATTGCTGAACTGTGTACCACATCTTCATCCATCAATGGATACTTAGGACAATGGGGAACATTTATCAAAGAGGTGGTCTCTTTGATAAATGGTGCTGGGAAAACTGGACAACTACACCAAAAAAAACAAAAACAAAAATGAAAAACCAAAAAAATAAAAACAAACCCCAAAACACATTGTACTCAAAAACTAACTCACAATGGACTAAAGATTTGACTATAAGACCTATAATCATATGCTTCTAACAATATTAATTTCCCTACTCTCCCTGACTATATTGCTTTCATACAAAGACTACCTTCTAATTTAAAATGCCCCTCTACCAACATCAGGTTTTTGTTGCTGCTGCTGTTGTTGTTGGTTTTGTTGTTTGGAGACTTGAGTATATCTGAATGGGTATAAAAAGACTGGGAAGGGGCAGTACTTAGAATTATGAATGACTCTAAGGCAGTAACCACTAATATATATTATCCTGATTTTAATCTTTAGGCTGTATGACAACATATTCCAGAAAATAGTAAAGTAAAATTTAGAATAGAATAGAACAGCAAAATTTTGAATAAAGGTTAAGACTCAAGAATTTATATACACACAAGTTCTTTCATGGAAAGAGGCAGGAGAACTATATTTTAAAATCTGTAATAAGTTGGAACAAATCCAAAATTAGACTGTGCATATACCTACTTAAAAAGAGCAACCCTGTGTATTTATGGAACTCTTACCAACTAAGAAATGAAATGTAATTTAATATTCAGGATGCAAATCCTATAAAAGAACAGGTTGTGAGCAACACTGAAACTAGGTTAACATAAATTTACCTCACATTGTTCAAAATTAGGTTTTGGTGGTATAAAATTATAAATCTCTTTGAGAGAAAAATAAAAACGGCCATGATAATTATCAAAGATAAAATCCTTACATCTAGCACCAGTGATAGGAAGTATATGTGTATATGCTGTGTTTCAGGGCTGGAAGAGTGAGAGAAATGTGTGAAGTCAAAAGTTTGACAAATTCATTTGTAAATGGGAAAGTATCAAAAGACAGTATTTCATTCTTTTGTAATGATTTAATATTTAAAACATTAAAAATGGTTTAAATTATGGTATATTTGGGTGCATAAATATACTACAGAGTATAAGTAAAACTGAAAAGGATTGGCAGTATTTTTCTTGTCAATTGCCAGATATGTAAAGGTACAATAATTTTTCACATGCTAAGAGTAATTGATCTGTCTGCTGTCAGTTCTCAATATATATGGAGGAAAACTTTTACACTATCATATGAGTCTATTTTAAATATTTATCATATTTTGTCAATACTCTGATTTTATGCTAGATAAACAGAATTCAAGTCTATATAGTGGTTTGGGCTGCCTTAGAAAGACTCTCTTGTGCTCCTAAAGTACAGAAATGTGGGATAATTTTTTTGTTGCTGTCCATGAATTGAAACATATAGTCATGAAAGGGAAATAAATGTTAGCTTTCAGAAATGAAAAGGTAAACCTCATACAAGGGTATGGAACAAATTGAACCCTCATGACAAAAATTCGTTCTATAATGACAACCCAGAGAGGGGAAAATTTGCCTCAGAAGCTCCCTCCCTCCTTATAAGAATCTGGAGTTGACCTAAGCATGAAGAAATGCTCATCTGTAAAAACAATATGAAAGGCATGAGGGTCTAGAGACTTCTCTTTTCCCTCAAATGAGAAAGATCAGTGGAAGCTTGCTGCCTGTCTGGAACACAAATGAAAATTGGCACCCTTCAAAAATCAGATTAAAAACTCTAATATTTCAAAGACTGCTTTCAATATACAAAATAAGTTTAAACAGGATAATAATACCCTAGCATTTTAAATTTTGCTGTAAAAGTTATTAGTTTTTAACAAATGATATGATATGTCAAACGTTTTTTAATATAGAAAAACCATTTTAATTCAGCCAAAAATTTCAAATGTAAAATAAATGCTTAATACTAAAACTCAGCCTCCTCTGTAGTTCTGGAATGAGACTCAAGATTTTAAAACTCACTCCTTACTTCCACTCCCCTCCCCCTGATCTGGACTTTGGCTCTTATTTTAGGAAATTGGGCTTAGAATATACGACACTTACGGGGGGAATAATTCACTTATAAATCTAGAAACCCTACAGCTGTTTTGGCTATCAGTATGTATGTAGTTACCTATCACATCCGAGAATTTTTGTAATGAATTTGCAGCATATGTCCTGAATGTGTCATTTCTCATGTTGACTTACCTGACAGCAGGTGTCATTTTTCACTGACAGTTACTTTTATGATTTTTGAAGGTTTAAATAATTTAATAATATAAGATATAATTTTCTGGCATCTTTCCTGAGGTTCACAGAGAATCTGAGTAATGTGATCTATCCAGTTCTAGATTATTTAATATATTCAAATATGTTGCCCAGCTCTATCCCAGAAATGACTTGTCAACCAGATTTAAAGAGAGCAAGAACACACATTCATTTATACCATGTTGGTCACAGTTGAGAGTTACATCATTCTAAATGCTTCATACATTTTCTTATATAACCTTCCAAGTGCATCGTGAGTTAAGTATCACACTATGATTTCCCAATGCAGATAAGAATGCAGAGATGTAAAAAGTTAAGTAATTCACCCCAGGCCATACAAGTGTTAAGTGTCAGGCACAATCATCTTATGTTATGTAGGGTCACCCTGGGAAACACAGATAGGAAATGAACACTTTCTAGAGATGAGTGGTAAATGGACAATTCATTGAGTAGTTAGAAAAAGATAAAAGAAAAAGTGGTTTAAAAATAGCAAAGAAGGGGCACCCGGGTGGCTCATTGGGTTAAGACCTCTGCCTTGGGCTCAGGTCATGATCCCAGGGTTCTGGGATGGAGCCCTGCATCAGGCTCTCTGCTGAGCAGGGAGCCTGCTTCCCCCTCTCTCTCTGCCTGCCTCTCTGCCTACTCCTGATCTCTGTCTGTCAAATAAATAAATAAATCTTAAAAAGGTAGCAAAGAAGATGAAAATAGTGTAAGAAACATTCATGAAAAAATATATATGAGTAGTAAAAGTAGTAATGGGGCATTTGCACTGTGCTAAGCACTGTATACTCATGACCACATTTGACTCTTTCATGAAGTATAGCTAGTAAATTTTTGAGATGAGAAAACTGTAGCTCAGTGAAGTTAAGTAATATGTCCAAGGAGCCAGAACAAGTGAGTAGGAGTAACACTGTACGTCATGTTATACTATATGCCTATAAAAAGTTCTCACATATTTATAACAACTTTTTCTAAAAGAGAGACACACAGAAAGAGAAAGGATTATAGCACTTGTTCACAATTATTAGAGTAATAGGTCTTCTAATTAACTCTCATTTTTTAAAAATGTTATGACTTTGGACCTGGATTTGATACTTATAATTGTAGTGACATTACATTTTCTCTTGAAACTGATTTAATTTTGTGCGTTTGAAAATTCAACTTAATTACTATTGTATTGAATTTTAAATTATCAAGGACTTTAAGCACATACATGACATCTAAATATTTGCAAAAGTTTTAAAAACAAGTTTTAAAAATGACTAAACTTTTTGCCCTTTGGAAAAACTTTTTTTTCTTCCCCTGAATAATTGTCATTTGCCTTCTAAATGGTTCTAGAACCAATTCTGACAGGTGTGGGTGGAAGAAATGGTCTCTCCAAAATCCACCAAGCAATTCTCAGAAACTATCTGGGTGTCCTGTAATTCAACTCAATTCTAACACTGTCTACCTGGACGTAGTGTCATGTCCTGAAGTTAAGGGCTCATTCCTACATTACTGCCCCTCCCTGTTTCAGATATTTGTCACAATTCTAGGTTATCGCCAACGCTTCTTTACCAACTGGCTATAGATTAGAGGTTTTCACATCCCCCTCCTTGGGTTTGAATAATTTGCTAGAGGGGCTCACAGAACTCAGAGAAACATTTTCCTTACTAGGTTATTGGTGTGTTACAAAGAATATAACCCAGGAACAGCCAGATGGGAGAGATACATAGAGCAAGGTGTGGGGAAAGCGTGCAGCGCTTCCATGTCAGGAACCATGTACAGGAACCACTCTGTACCACCATTTCTTTACAAATTCACCAACACAAAGATCTCTGAACCTCATCTTTAGGGGTTTTTATGAAGGCCTCCACGTGTAGGTATAATTGCTCAAGTCCTTGGTCATTGGCCATTTATCCACTTCTAGCCCTTCTCTCCTTCCTGGAGTTGGAGCAGAGGGGATTGGAACTGAACATGTGGGTGGGGCCCCTGGCAACCAGCCCACCTTTTGGTTACCTAAGGGCTTTCCAAAAGTCATCTCATTAATATAACAAAAGACACCTTTATCACTTGAGAGAGTCCAAAGGTTCTAGGAGCTCTGTTAGACCATGGACAAAGACTAAATATGTATTTCTTATTATAAATCACAATATCACACCTTCTAATGGAATTCCATATTTTTTTTTACATTTAAGCAGATTAGACACACCTATTATGTGGTAATATTATATTCTTATTTTGACCACTGGCGAGCTGAATTTTCTCTTATTAGTCTAAGTAAATTATGCAATATTTAACATGCCAAAGAAGAAAATTAAAAAAAAAAAAACAGTTAATGATATTTATTATTAGCCCCTTAAGAGATTTTATTTTCTTCAATACTTTGCTTGGATCAAACTTGAAAATCAAGATAACGTTGAATAAATGTTTAGATTTTTTTTCTCCGATTATGAAAATTGAAAATTATCTGTATCATTTTGAACACATAAACCAAGCCATGGAGTCCCATCAAATTAGTCAATAAAATGACAAAGCTAAGAGAATATAGTAATGGGTTTGATGTCCCTTATTCTACAGAGGATAATCCATGGATGAGGGAATACAGTGCTTCACAAGCTGTGGCACACTCTTCCTCAGGGATTTTGGACAAGAACAATTTTATGGAATATTAGAAAGGCAGAACAGAAACAGGGCATGATTGGCTCTGAGGTTTGGCATTTCCTTATAAGGCTAGCAGATCCTCTTTTCTAGGGTAAAGTAAACTAGCTAAAGCTAAGTTGGAGACTGTGATTGGAGTTAGGTTTCTTTTAACAGTGAAGTGTTTCCCATAAATGCAAGCTAACTTAGGTTTAGATTTTGGATATGGTCCAGGCCACTAGGGTGGCCTCCAGTTTATGGGTTCCCATATATGAATTAACTTAGTCAGGCATTTGTTCAGAAAACATGGGTTCACTGTATTTATGCATGCATACACACACAAGTTTTTACAATATTCACATGTTATTAAATCATGTAAGCAAAGACATAAAAGCTCACAACTGTTAAGATAAAGGCTGTCATAAGCAATTTATGTTTTCTCTAAATGCAGTAGTTATGTATATTCTGTGATTGAAATGAAGAACAAGCTGTTTCTGAGGTGTTATACTTGAAGAAATGATAAAAATATGCCCATTTTGAAAAATAAGTCTTAGAATCATATTACTATGCAAAAATTGAATGTGAATATTCTAAAAAGTTTTACTTTTGACAAAAGATAGATATGACTACAAAACAATAACCAAATTACACATTAAGAAAATTTTTGTTGAAGCATATTTTCCTTTAAAGCAGTCATGATGTTCACCATAAATTATCATTTTTCTTAACATTACCAGATTTAATAGCATTTTAACATATATTATTAATGTCTTAAAATGCTGATGTTCACACATGTCCATACTTTAATTTCTTAAATAACAAATAATAAAATATATAAGTATCTATCAGTAAGTGTATATGTATATTGGAAGCTTTTTTCTTTACCTTTATCATGAAATCTATATTTAGAAGGACATGTAATATAGTTTCTCAGTTATAATCTCATGGATCTATCTCTGGCCTTCATATACACAATTATAATATATTCTCCCATTGTTTGCCATTTAATGTCTGCTCCCTTTCCATAAGAAAACATGCTTTCTGTGTGAAGACCCATGCTGGTTTTATTTAGTTGTCACCACAGCAGAGTGTCTGAACATAGTAGGGGTTCCAAAATATTTTCCATAACTTTGTTTGAATGAGTAACTTGAAGAAACTTTGAAAACTTTGAAACTTACCAACATTCAAAAGAAACCATAGCATTTTTTGAACAATATAAAGAATGTAATTAAATGGAAATGCTGAGTTTTGAATGATCTTTGAAATGCTAATGATATATAACACTATGTATATAATTTATATAAAGGAAAATATAAATATAATAACTTTGTTAATGCTGTTGGATTAAAACTATATTTTCAAAATTATTTTTAAAGGCCTGAATGCATGTGCCAAAATGGTAGGAGTGTTTTTTTTAAATCTGTGGAGTAATGTGGGAGTACTGTCCTATGTATTAATACTTCTCTATTAATTCTGCTAATACTATTAGAATGTAATACTTCTGTAAGTTCCAATAGTATTAGCATGCAGTATTACTCAACAGAAGAAAAAAGAAAAACAGAATATAAACATTAAATTTTATTTTGTAATTTACAGTTATTTATAAAATTGAATATTTTCCTGCTCAGAGTTCAGGTTTAACTCACTATAAATATGAATTTTGTGGCCCTTACACATAAATACAGATACCCCTCAAAGGATTAAAAATTCCTCTTATTATAAACTTTGATATTCTTAAATATAATTATATATTTATTTAGATCATATTTAGAATATAGTTATTATAGTTTCTTTTATAATAAAGTATTTGAATATTTCTATCTTAATTTAGTCATTAATTCATGCTTAGTGTTATTTGACTACTATCAATTGTGTTATCTGGGATGACCACAATGGGTAGAAACAAAGACAAAAATGTCATCTTATGGAACCTACAATCTAATTGAGGATATATATTAAACAAATGAATAGGTATGTACATGTGTTGTATGGTGAAAGGTATTGTGAAGGAAAAACACAGATTAATAGGGTGTGTGTGTATTTGGGTGTTGGAGGCAGGGTTTGAAAACCAAGTGAATGGCTAGGGGAAAAAACTCAACAGAAGATCATGTAGAAATCAAATAAGGTTTTTTTTTTTTTACGATTAATTGATTGATTGATTGATGGATGGAGCAACAGGCAGAGGGCAAAGGCTCCTTGCTCAGGACTTGATCTCAGGACCTTGGGATCATGACCTGATCCAAAGGGAGATATGTAACCAACTGAGCCACCCAGGCATCCCGTAGAAATCAAGGAAGGTTTATATTATACTTCCAATCTGTTCTTCATAGAAATCCCATAGTGTCAGGCGAACGTGATAACCACTACACTACGGAAACATAGAAATCCCATAGTTAATTTCCTGAAAAATTTATTAATCCAGTAACCCATAATAGTCTATCCAAAGTAAAAATATACCCCCAATGCCTACATAATTTTATCTATGTTAGCTATTCAAGTGTGTTTCTCACATAATCCATCCTTTGGGCTGAGCCAACCTTGACTCTCATGATGTTCATTCTAAATGTAGATTCTGCTCAGAAATTTATCTAACTGTGTCAGTAGAGACTGTTTTCCAATGATTGTGACCCATTATTTTTTATAGGAATGACAACAGAAGGAAAACATTAAAATTGTCATTTCTCATAAGGATTTTGAAAATAAAATTTAAAAAATTACTCAACCATATTTTAAAAATTATGAAAATATGAAATGGTGCAGAAAAGGCTTTGAGAATCATGAAGGGGATGAAGAAAGTATTTATGTGAGGATCAGTTGAGAATATGAGAAAGTTTGGAGATACAAAAATTTATATAGATTATAGATTATGAATAGAGTGATTTTAGGTGTCTTAAAATCCTAATCTTTAAGATATGTTCTTTATGGTGTGTGGAGTCCAAGTAAAAGAAAATATTTACATACATAGTCGTGTATATAACTAATTTCAAGAAATGGAGCTAAGATTTATGTCATAAGGAATGAGTTACTTTTCATAAAATATATCTTGTGACCAAGCTTTATCATGGTTGGAGAATCCCCTTTAGTCCGACTGATATTTAGTGATACATTTCAACATAAGAATGAATAAAATAATGTAGAGATTCATTTTCAGTATCATTTTTTTAATTACATCTTTAATAGTTCATGGGTCACAGATGGACTAAGGAACCTGCTAAAAGACAAGGTTTCCCTAAAAGCCAAGTTGCCTTTTACATCACTTTAAATAGCAGTGAGTAAAAAACCATCTCGTTTAAGTACATTTTACGGTTCTTCATGAATCAGCTAGTCATTATTATATTTTAATTGCCTCTTGTACACAAAATAAAAGATTTGTGCCTTTAAAAAAAGGACAGTTACTGGGAATACATATGAAAAGTCTAGTGATTAGCAATTTATTAGATTAGAGTATGAATAATTTTATTTCGGATTACAATTAAAGCTAGGTTAAAGGCTTGTGCACTTGTCAGTAGAGCAGCTAGTACCAAGATGATACCGGCATCATTCTTTTCATACTAAGTGAGATCATGCAACTATTATATTTGCTAGAGTCATAAGGGCAGGAAACTAACACCTCTGCACTCAAGAGGTTTCAGTGAACAAGCTTGTTCTGACCTCTTTCTGGTAACTAAAATAGAAATCTTTAGATGGTTGGAAGGGCCAAA
Source organism: Lontra canadensis (assembly GCF_010015895.1). Lineage (NCBI taxonomy): Eukaryota > Metazoa > Chordata > Mammalia > Carnivora > Mustelidae > Lontra > Lontra canadensis. Next base: position 5,346,650 of record NW_022631040.1, read on the forward strand.
ATCTCACGGGAAGCACCGTCTTTTGCTCACATCCTTGTTCAGACTCGGCAATCTATACAATTTCAGCTGTCTTTGCTGGATCTTTGAACAAGATGCTACCCGAACAAATGACAGGATTTGGGATGTTTCACATTCAAAGAATAATAAGATTTTTGCCAAAGATGATGGTTTGATGACATTTTCTAAAATCAGAGGACTATAAACTCATTTTTCTAAACTAAAATTTATCAAAACCTAACACTTTACTGAAGTTATGTGAACAATTCATAAGTTAGTCACACACAGTCTAGTGCTGAGACTAACTTGTATCTATAAAATGTGACTTTTTTTTAGAGATGAAAGAATTGGTCAATTTGGCTATTTCAGAATGATTGTTAAATATTTTGATTTATTCTGTTCTTATGATGAATGTGGGAAGTCTGATCTAACTACTAGAGATTTCCTTTTTCTTTTTTGGTTAATCAGTTTTTACATCCTTTCTAGGTCTGACAATCTCCAACTTTTTTCGCACATGTCATATACACCTGTTCAGGATATACATTCAGGGATGGTAACAGGAGGACTGTTGAGAGAGTGTGACATGTTGAGACAATTGGAGACATAATGGTGACCAAATGATTGGCAGAAGATATCAACTCAATGGACTGGAGAATTAGGGCAGTTGTGTGTGTCCATTGTTACTTTAAGACACTATCACATGCTCCTTCTCGAAGAGCTTCCATTATCGAGACATTACCACCTGCAGAACCATCTGTGTGCTTATTGAATCTTATTTAAGATTCATATATAGATTTATTTTAAAAATCTACTTTGGTCCCCAAATTTGGTTTGCTTGCAAACATATTATATCAACACAGCTGATATTTGTAAAACCACTCAAGAGAAGCAACTTATTTTAAAAAACAGAATGCTTTCAAATGACATTTGCATATTGACCTGGAATTTTTTTTTTTCCTAAATAAGAAATGTTTTTTTTTTCTTACAGTTGGCAGAGACCTATATGCCTGTAACTTACACTAACTTTATGCTTCTTATGATCATTGTTCTCTTGGTAGTTTCTTAAGAACCTAAAACATGTGAGTGTGTGTGTGTATATAAATGTATGTATACCCATAATCTTTAAGATGAGGAATTATACAAAGAATTTATGAAAAACCAGGGGAGGTAGTAGGGTTTGCCATCTTTATGCACCTGGTATCAGATATCAAAACTTGACATAAGCTACTTCTATATATAGTTTTAAGTATCCATTTGTTACAATAAAATATTTTTACAACTAAGTTTAGATGGAATACTCATGCGATAAGGACTTGCATTATTTGTTTTCAAACTCAATTATAAATATTACTGAAAAGAAGTTTTTATAAGAGTGACCAATGATTTACACTTAAAATTCACATAGATTTTGTATTTTGTCCTTGTGGAACAAAGATAATGAGAATAAATATACTGGTTTAGTTTTCTTAACTTTATTAATTCAATAAGGAATTGGTGAGCATGCAATAACTGAATTTTTTAAAGATTTTATTTATTTATTTATTTAACAGACAGAGATCACAAGTAGGCAGAGGGACTGTGGGGTGGGGGAAAGCAGACTCCCTGCTGAGCAGAGAGCCTGATGCGGGGCTCAATCCCAGGACCCTGAGATCATGACTTGAGCCGAAGGCAGAGGCTTAACCAACTAAGCCACCCAGGCACCCCAATAACTGAATTTTTGTTTTTGAAAATTGGTTTCAGAGCTCTGAGATTAATTTGGAGGTTTTCTGAATGTAATGCAGTCGAAACACTTGGCTTTTCATTTTCCCTTTAAATCACAAAGGAACTCACGTAATTAGAATTTTCTAGTATTTGAAATTTAACTAAAGAATGAATATTGATTTTAAGATTCGCTTTCTTTCTTAAACAAGCTAAACCACCTGTGGTTTACAAGTGTGTACTCACATGGAAAATATAGAATTATTCTAATATTCCATGAAAATTATTTAATATCAGGGACATGAATACTTCAGAAAGGATGATTTATATGGCAAAAAAGTTCATAGGACTTAATTTTTAAGAAAGATTTTTATTGATTTGAGTGCATGCTAGTGGGTGAAGTTTGGGGGAGAAGCAAAAGAAGAGGGAGAGGGAGAAAGAGAGAGAATCTTGAGCAGACCCCATGCAATTGTGGTGCCCAGTGCGGGATTCAATCTCACCACCCTGAGATCACAGCCTGAGCCAAAACCAAGAGTTCCATGATTAAACTACTGAGCCACCCAGGCACCCCAAAGATTTATTTATTTGAGAGAGAGAGAGAGAGAGGTGGGGGCATAAGATTTAATTTTTTTAGAAAAAGTAAGCTCTTACAAACACATTTCAATAGGGATCTATCATGCATTGCTTTAGATTTGACAGCAATATAATGAGCATGTGGGGGCACCATTTGTTTTTTAATCATAGCCAGTTTTTACTTTATTTATTTATTTATTTATTATAGAGAGACAGATAGAACAGGGTGAGAGTGGGAAGGAAGAATACAGGAGGAGAGAGAATCTCAAGCAGGCTCCACACCTAGCATGGAGTCCCTCATGGAGCTCATCCCAGGACCCTGAGATCATGACCTGAGCTGAAATCGAGTTGGATGCTTAACCAACTGAGAGAGCCAGGTGCCCCATTCATGACTGGCTTTTGAAGCAACCTCCATATTTTGAAGGCTATGGAGGATCACAAAGAAACTGAACCTTCTATTACGTTTGAGGCCTACAAGTTGAAGCAGCAAAAGTTGAAGCAGGCTGATTGAAGGCAGATAAGAGCCTTATAGGGCTTCACAATACAACTTTGTTCCTAACAGTGTCTACTCAGTTTCTGAGGGCTGTTCCTTCCATATCTTCCAAACACTTCTCAAACTGATTCCAGACAAAGATGAACATAGCATTCTTGGTTCTGACCCATTAAAGAAAATAAACAAGCTCAGTTTTTGCTCTGTTATTTTTCCATTTTTCAGATTTTTGTGTGAAAAGCAGAGATATATTTAATTTTAGGATAGATGCATCTTAAAGGATTTAATTTTCAAATATTTAAAATTGGCTAGTTTCATTCAAAGGGTTATGTGAAAAGAAATTTACCATCATTAATTTTCAGGGAAATGCAGTTCATAACTACAATGAAATATCAGTTCATACCTATTAGGATGACTTATCAAAAAAACAATAATAAGTGCTGTTAAGGATGTGGAGAAATCAGACAAGATCGGGCACATTCAGGGTGGTATGGCCGTAGACAGGATGTGGAGAAATCAAAAGCCATGTAAGCTATTGGCAGACATGTAAAATGATGCCACAGTTACCAGAAACAGTATAAAGATTCCTCAAGAAAATTAAAAATAGAACTGCCCTTAGATCCAATAATCCCACTTTTAGATACATACCCAAAGGAAATGAAATCAAAATCTCAAATAAATATCTGTATTTCTATGTCCATTGTAACATTATTCATAATACTTAAGATAGGGAGACAATCCAAGTGTTCATCAGCAGATGAATGAAGAAAGTATTATATACATATATATATGTATATACATATATATACACATATATATTACATATATATATAAATATGCTATAATTATGTATATGTATATGTATATGTATAAATGTACACACACACACACAAGTGGATATTATTCAAACCCAAAAAAGAAAATCCTGGACTCTGTGACAACATGGATGAACCTGAAAGACATTATACTGTGTGGAATAAACAGGCAAATGCTGCAAATACTGCAATTTGGGTTTTTTTTAATCATAAGATCATAGTAGAATATTTAATATGTTCAGATAAATCTTCAATGAGAAGGAAAATAAAAATTCATTTAAGAAAAAAAAGCAATTGCAAAAATATAAGATATGGAAAGGAGGATTTTAACCAGTAGGGTAGAAAATGTGTGAGCTATACTGGGTCACAAATGAAACAAAACATTGAGTGACATTTTAATTTTAAATTTTAAAAAAATGAGACAATAATAAGAGCATGAAAAGAATTTTTGTAATCTATATATCAATCAGACTTTATTTAATGATTTTCCCCTTGGTAAATAGCTATAATATTTAAAAGGTGAGTAATTTTACATTTAAAAATTTCATCATTGGGAAAAGTTACTTATTACACCTCCTAGTCAAGACTTACTTACTTCAAGAAATTTGCAATCTGATTAAGATTACGTGCATATGCAAGGGGCGCCTGGGTGGTGAAGTAGGTTAAAGCCTCTGCCTTGGCTCAGGTCATGATCCCAGGGTCCTGGGATTGAGCCCTTCATCTGGCTCTCTGCTAGGCAAGGAGCCTGCTTCCTCCTCTCTCTCTGCCTGCCTCTCTGCCTACTTGTGATCTCTGCCTGTCAAATAAATAAATAAATCTTAAAAAAAAAGAAAAGATTACGTGCATATGCACACACACAAACACACATATACACACAGACACCAAGTCCATAAGCAATGAGTATTGGTGAGAGAGTTAAATACTTTGGAGACTTTGATATAGCCAATATGATGTTGTTTTTATTTCTTTGCACTGTTTAGGGAGGCCTGAAAATCAAGGAGGCATGAAATGGGGACATCTTGAAGGAAGATAAATTATAGTTCAAGCAGAAGGTGAAGAGAATCTCTATTAGGATGACTGCTAATAAATGCTAGTTAGGAAGAAGGGAGAAACTAAAACACTAAGACTTTTAGATAGGATGAGATCAACAGTGTTGAAAGTTTTGGGAGATCAAGAATAATAACGAATATACTTGAGTCACTGTGCTGATATCATTTAGGAATTACATATACTTAACCTAGGTACCAGATATTTAATGAAGGGGGGGATAACAATTCTGTTTTATTCCAAAGCCAGAACACTCAATAATTAATGCTCTAGATTCAGAGAGGAAGCTTGTTCTGTGTTTGTTACTTATTTTATCCAGCGGGTTTTCAATGGGTCAGAACCAAGTTGAATAATAGTTATCACTTGTTTTCTAAAAGGAGACAATCATTTCTGTGTGATTGTAAAGAATGATGCAACTGTACTTCTCAATATTTCTCCCGCTTACCCCTCACGTCATCTTCATGTCATCAAATATGGCATTTCTTTTTTATCGTCTAAGGATATAAGGTGCCTCATAAAATAACTTTTGTATTTATAAGTTATCATTTTTGAATGTTTTATATTTTTGCATTGTTTGCTACTCAAATCCAGTTTTAACTTTAGGGAAAGGTCCATTTTTAGCACGAAAATAAAACTCAAACAAACCCAAAAAACTTGTGATAAGAGAAAGGCCAAATATGGAACACCTGGGTGGCACACTTAGCCAAGTGTCTGCCCTTGGCTCAGATCATGATCTGAGGGTCCTGGGATCCTGGGTCCTGGGATCGAGCCCCACATCGGGCTCCCTACCCAGTGGAGAGTCTGGTTCTCTCTCTCCCTCTGTCCTTCCCACCCCCCAGGCATGCGTGCTCTTTCTCTCTCTCAGATGAAAAAATAAAATATTTTTGAAAAAGGCTAAATATGGTTATATTAGAAAATAACAAAGACATATTTAAATTTTTGATAGATGACTTCCTAGAAGTACTGCTACAACAACAAAAGCCTAAGTAATGAGTAGGATTCATATTGAAAAACTTATATTTTGTTGAATAGGGTTTTAAAATAAATGTTAATAGATAGGGCATATTGTGTTAATCAAATATACCTAGAGGACAAGAACAGTTCTGCCAAAGCCTTTAATATATACTCAGCATACAAAATATACAACATGTGTAATTATCTACTGGGTTTTTTTGAGAATGAAATCTATGATTTAGTCTTGTTTTGTAGACTCATTTTATAGCAAATTTTATTTTGAATCAACAAACAGGTATATCTAATATTATTTAAAACACCTGTTAAGTGAGTTTTATTTAAGTTGTGATTCCACTTTAATGGATTTTTCACTGTATTTCAGTTCATTGTTTTTGTTCACTAAAATTAAGGGGAAATTTACACAGTTCTGAAGTGTCAGTTTCTTAACAAAAAGGAAACTGGGGAGAAGAAACTAACTTTACTTAGTGCTTAATCTCCTACATACAGTTTCCTCTGATTTAGGCACAGTTATAAAACTAGAGCAAAAGATGATCCTATATGGTTTTGATGTGGAAGAAAACACTGCAGATGTCCCTGCTTTCTGAGATTCTCCAAGCTCACAAGTGCAAGTCATGAACCAGTGGCTAAATATTACAGATACGGAGTAAGACTGTATAGCAATACCTGTAAAATCTTGGACCAAACAAATTTATACTCCCTAAGGTTTAGTTTCCTTACTGGTAAATGAAGGATTATAAAAATTAAAAAAAAAATGTTTAGATTGCATGGCATAATGATTATAAGGTACTTAACAGAGACTGGAGTGTATTTAGTGGGGAATTAATATTTGCATCATTATTCTAATAGGCCATGGACTGTCATGAACATTGGTAGACACATGACCCAATACAAAAGTCTTTCAAACATTATCCTTATGTACGTCTGTGTTCTACTTCTGTTTTGAAATGAACTCTAAATTATTTCATTTTTGTTCATTTTTATTTTTTGATGTGTTTGTGTCTTTGTCATTTTATAGTCACTCTTCAAACATATTTTGGTCTTCAATCATAATTGTTTTTATTGGGTGGGAATATTTATTATTTATTTATTATTTATTTATTTATTATTTTTATGGTAAGAATATTTAATATGAGATCTACCCTCATCAACTTTTAAGTGTACAATCCTGTGGTGTTAACTGTAGGTACAGCAATCTCTAGAACTTATTCATTGAGTAACAACTTCCCATCCCCCCCACCCCCTGCCAGCCACTGGCATCCACCTTTCTGCACTCTGTTTCTATGGGTTAGACTATTTTAGATACCTCATGAGAGTGTAGTCAGGCATAACGAAGTGGGGCTTTTCCTAATAGATCTTAGGACTGTGGCTTTTAAAATCCTCCCATATGCAACAGCATGACTAAACCTGGAGGACATTATGCTAAGTGAAATAAGCCAGGCATAGAAGGACAAATGTTGCATGAGTCCAGGTTATTTCTTAAACACACACAATGTGCCAGGTATTCTTATTGGGGCAGCAGTCATGCCTGGAATAAATAAAAATTCCTTCTCTAATGGTGCTCCTGGGCAAGAGGTGGCTGAAGGAGTATAAGGACTATTAGCATCCAGTGGATGTTTACTAATGAGGTAAGAGATTGAAAACTAGGCAAGTTAAAAATACAGAGAAAGCAATTGGTGCATATTTATGCAGAACAAAGAACTACGTATTTATTTAAATATTTACCTACTATGAATGTACAGGCAATATAAACAAACACACATATATAGAGAAAAATTTTTGAAGAGTTTCATAGTTCTTTAAACAACTTAATGGATTTGTGTATTGAGTTGTGCATTATTTAATCAAGATTTTATATGGTGTTCTATAGATTTCAATTTAAGACATTTAAAGGGGACCAAAATTAGGTTCAACTTTAGGAATATATTGAGTATGTCTGAGACATGTTAGAATAAAACATGTACAATAAACATAGATGATGTGTATGAAAGAGAACATTGTTAGGAGATCTGTTTTGATACTGAATCATTTTCTATTTAGATTCTATTATCTTGGGCTCATATTCATTTGTTGAGTAACATTTTAATGCAAAAAGTAATAGTTTAGATAAAAAATGCTGCCTTGTGTTTTGTTTAGGATTCATTTGTGCTTTGTCTTGTTTCATTTTGCTCTATTTTGCGATCATGATTCATTAGAATGGGACAATTAAATATTAACCATTAATTTATATAAAATACAAATTGAGGACTTGAAAATTGATAACATTCAGTAACACAGAAGTTGTCTGTGCTTTGTTCTGTTTCTAGAATGTGTGATGACTTTATGTTTTGATTTCATATCCCATTTGGTAGTAATTTAGGTAGGTAGGCACTTCACCAAGCAGATTTACTTAATCAAGAAGCTTACATTCCAGTCAATGCTGTGTTAGAGAAGGACTGCTTAGCCAATTGATGCAAAAGGAGGATGTAGGGGCCTATTGATTCTTGGTAGGCCATTTTCTTATATTGTCATAAAATAAAGATGGATTTGGAATTAAAATTTTTAAATATATATCTAATCATTCTTAACTCACCTATGTATGTAAAACAAATAATACTTTTGAACCAACCACTTAAAATAGGAAATTAGTCTATTTGTAGTCTATAATGGGCAAGACAGAGAAAGTAACAGGTCTCTCTTTAGTCTCAAGGCTGAACAGTCTTACTGTCTAGCTCTTTGTGAAGAGATGATTGGTGATGAATATGACATCAGTGACTCCTATTGGATCTTGATTTGAATGCTTCTCTGTGACACCCATTTAGTTATTAGTGCCATGGTTATTGAAAACTCTGACAGTTGTCAAATCAATACCCATTCTCCTTTCTGCCTTAGTAACATTGTGCCCATCTATAAGACTACAGTTTGTTTCCTCACTGAAAATTGGGATAATCAAGTAGATGTGAGTGGATATTAGCCATAGCTCCTAAAACAGCAGAGGTTCAGCTGCGAGTGTCTTCCTCTTTATCTCTTTTCATTCTCCCAAAATATTGGTTCAGCAGATACCTTATGATGGTCCAACTCCTTTAGGAGGAAAGCCATGAACTAAAAATGGCAGAATAAAAGGAAAGAAGATACCTTTGTCCCTGGTGACTTCTAGAGCTACTACACCAGCCTTCAATATCCTATCTTCAGATTATTTTATATGAGAGAAAAAAAACCTATAATATACTGAACTGATTGAAGGCCTCTGATAGTAGCAGCCAAATATAATTCGTAATCAATAATTCTTCTGTGTAGGAGAAACACAGAGATTAATTCAGCGTAAAAGCATTATTAATTGCATAAATAAGAAAGCTGATTCAGTTAGACATGCTATTTCATTGCTCCCAGTACCCACAGGTACAGAAACTTGAACTATGCACTTTAGCCAAATTGGTTAGATATAGAGATATTTTGTGGTATAGGCAGATAAGCAAATATTACTTATTTTGCTTTAAAAGTGAAAATACCATTCTTTCTTGCGAAAAAAAAATATGTGGTCATTGTAAAGAATAAAACACGTTTTAAATTCTACACTACCAGTATTTTTACTATTCAGTATAATTCCTGTTAATATATTTTTTAGGCATTCTTTTCATGCACTTTGGGTTTTGCATCATTTATAAATGGACATTCTCAATGAGCAATATAACCTAGGTCTTTTTTCTTATTAATGAACATAGATGGTTGTGAGATCACAGGAAACATGATATTGGTATCTGTTCTTTGTTCCTGGCACAGAGCTCCTAAAATCCTTATAAATTCCAAATCATCTTTTGTTCTAATGAGATGACTCTGGGATGGGAGATGTTCCTCAAAAAAGACCAACCATGGTTAGAAGCTTGGCATTTTTAGTCCCCAACTCCCCTCTTTAGAAAAGGAAAAGCAACTGAAAATGAAGTTAATAATTGATCATGCCTATGTGAGTACACCTCTGTGAAATTGCAATAGTGCAGAGAACTTCTGTATTGGTGAACACATGGGTTGCTGGGAGAGTGGCACATCTGGAGAGAGCATGGAGGCTCCAAGCCCCTTCCTTCTGACCTTGCCCTATGCCTCTCCTCCAACTGTATGTTCATCTGTACTCTTTATCATACTATTTAATAAACTGTGTTTTCCTGAACTAGAAGATTGATGGAAAGCAAAAAAGAGGTTTTGGAACCTCCGATCTATAGTTCGTTGGTCAGAAAAACAGGTGTTTCAACTGGCACCTGAAGTGGGGTTGGGGAGTGGGACTGAGCACCCTCTGGGTAGATAATGTCAGAACTAAGTTCAATTCTTGGATACATTTCCCTAGAAATAGTTGTTGGTGTGGAGAAATCCTCCACATATTTGGTGACCAGAAGTGTCAAAAAAGAAGGGTTGTGTGAGTAGTCAAGGAAAGTCACAGGAGAGAACCGCATGATAGGAAAGAACTGGGTTTTTGCCTACTCAGGAAGGAAAAATATGAATGTTTCCATTGCAGTTATGTATTAGTTTCCTCTGGCTGCTGTAACATGCTACCATGATATTGATGGCTTCAAACAATAGAAATTTAGTCTCTCACAGTGTTGGGGGCCAGATCTCTAAAATTCAGTATCACTGGACTAAAGTCAAAGTGTTGGCAGAGTTGTGTTACCTCTGTGGGCTCTGGAGGACAGTCTTCTCCATGCTTCCTCCAGCTTCTAGAGGCTTGCTTTGTAGCCGCCTCACCCCATCTCTGCTTTGGTGGTAACATTGTCTTCTCCTCTGCTGTCTGTCTGTCTCTCTCTCTCTTTTTTTTTTAATTTTATTTATTTATTTGACAGAGAGAGATCACAAGTAGGCCGAGAGGCAGGCAGAGAGAGAAAGGCAGAGAGAGAAGAAGGCAGAGAGGAAGAGAAGCAGGCTCCCTGCTGAGCAGAGAGCCTGATGCAGGGCTCGATCCCAGGACCCTGAGATCATGACCTGAGCCGAAGGCAGAGGCTTAACCCACTGAGCCACCCAGGTGCCCCTGACTGTCTGTCTCTTATATATGGACACTTGAAATTGGGTTTGTAGCCTACCTGAAGAAGCTAGTAAAATCTAAGTCAAGATCATTAATTCTATGTGCAAACAATTCTTATAAAACATTTACAGGTTCTAGGGATTACGATTGCATGTTTGTATGTGATGCCTAATTTTATCAGTTCCCTTGGATAGAACTTTAAGTCTCTTTGATTTTTTGAGTTAATGAAAACAACAATAAAAATAACACACACTCACACACACGTCCACATCTTTCTTTTTGCTAAGTCAAAGGATCTGAACATTGGTTTGTCAAAAGATTTGAACATCAAAATGCCAAATACATCATCAAAAATTATCACTGTACATTCAGTAGTGGGTAAAATTAACCTCTTAAATTTTTATTAATCTACTGGAGAAAATATTCCATTTAATTTTTTATCAGTTAAGGTGAATAAAGTTCTTACATAAACTACCTATATACATCCTTTGCTTGTTTTATTATGAAGCTGTTCTTCCTTTAGCTTAATCACAAGACTACTTAGTTTTTTTTTTTTTCTTCACAAGACTACTTGATATAGGGATATTAACCCTCTTTTGGTTATATATATCATAAGTATATTTTCCTAGTTTGTTTTTTCACATTGTTAATTATGTTTTTACTTGGAGTATATGATTTTTTCATTTCTTTTACTGTAAGATTATAGAAATAGCCATCTACATTAAATATGACAATTAAAATCTGTCACATTTTTAGGTGTTATGTTAACCAATAATATGATAAACAAGCTTCATTTATTCCCTTAGTTCTTCTCTGATCCTTATAAACATTTTCTTGTTCTGTGTTTGTTGCCTTTTCATGAATTCTGCTGTTTCAGGTATTATAAACTCAGGAACTTTGTCAGTGTTATTTTATCCCAGTCAATCCAGATTTCCTGGAGAGAATAAGGACATGAGGGTAGTATGCAGAGCAGGAGATAGAGTAGGTAGTGACCTGGGGCTAGTGGTATAAAGAGAGTCTGTGGTATAAACAGACTTGTGACCATATGCCTTTCCCAGCTCCATTTCTCACATATTGGGTGATTCTGTGAGCAAACTGATTTGCTTTTTCTACATTTATCCCTCCAAGCACTTAGCTTTTAGTTTTTTCCCACTTCTAAACTGGTATTCAATCTTTCTGCTTTCTAAATTCCAAAATGTGTTTTAAGACCTGAGCTGCTATTATGTCTTTAGTTACACTGTCTTTAGTCTTCCACCTTGTCAATTTATACCTTTTAAGAATTCATACTGTCCTTTTAGCAAAACTTCAGTAGGGAGGGAAATAGACACTTGCTCAGTAGACCATCATGTTTCCAAAAATCTCCATCTTTTTTTACCCTCTCCAATCAGGCTTTTGCCCCAGGCACTTCATTGAAATAATTCCTGTTAAAACTAGAAAATTTTCTCTCACTCTATCTAATGGCTGATTCTCTGTCCTCCCCTTACTTTACCTTCAGCAGCATTAGATTCTTAATCACATCCTCTCTTTCTTGAAACATTGCTTCACCTGTCTTTAAGGACAACATTCCCTATTGGTTTCTTTTCTAAAACTGGCTATTTTTCTCATTCTCTTATTCCAATTCTTTGTCCTCTTCCTGACCACTAAGTCTTCAAATGCTGTGTGTGCTATCCTATTTCTTTTCCTCTTTTAAGTTTTCATATCTCTATAGGTGGTTTTATACAATTTAAATACTAACCGTATCCTCTTATGTGCTGATGGCATCATATTTCTAACTCCACCTCAAACTTTCCCATCAGTCTTAAATATTTTCTTATATTTTTATTTATATGCATGATGGATACCTTCAACTTGATATGTTCAAAATAGTGTATTTTATTTTTTTCCCCAACCAAGACAAGCAAGCAAATGACAAAAATTGCTCACACAAAGCTTATTCTTCAGTTTCTTCTCAGTGACAACCTAGACTTTACCAACTTGTTCAAGCCAAAAATTTTGGAGGCATACTCTCTTGACCCTTATGTCCAATCCACTATTAGATCTTGTAAGTTTAACCTTTATATTATATCCAGCACTCAACCATCTTTCTCTTCCATCTCTAACATTACTAACCTAGTCCAACACATTGTCATTTCTCACTTCTTCAATCTATCTGTTTTCTTCTTAACAGCCAGAGAAATATGGAAAAAATAATAAAAAGAAAGAAAGAACAAAAGAAGGAAGGAGGGATGAGACCAATTCTTGCTATTTTCTCGCTTAAAATATTCTTCTATTAAGAGGTTCCTAGGTGTCTTAGGTCATCATCTCAGGCTCCTGGATTGGAGCCTTAGTAGGGCTCCTTATTCAGTGGGGAGTCAAATAGTCCCTTTCCTTCTATTCCTCCCCCTGTCCCTCCCTCTGCTCCTCCCCTTGTTCATGCTTGTACTCTCTCTCTCTCTTTCTCTCTAAAATAAATAATGAAATATTAAAAATAAAATATTCTTCTATTACACAGCCTTCCATGCCTCATGTGATTTTTACTCCTGCCTACCCTTCTGGATTCATTTTTTATCATTCTCTCTCTCTCATTACTCTCTATCTCCAAAAGCATAGACTTTTTTTTTCTTGAATACATCCAGTTTATTCCTTTTTGGGCTCTGGTAGAGGTATTTCCATTTTTATTTCTCCAGTTTTTCATATGGTCTGCTCCTTCACATCATCCTGGCATGCAATGGGTGCTCAATAAATTTGTGTTGTATGAATGGTATTCAGTGTAATTCTCAGTTTCTATCTTCCAAAGTGAGATATTCACATCAATTTTCTTTAGAAGATGCTTAGTTAAGGGGAAATTACTTGAAACTTCTGCCAAAGAATTATCAGTTTGTAAAACAGAATGTCAGTTTCACTTTCTAAAAATAATTCTTCAGATTTTATTTTTTTAAATGTATAAAATACGCAAAAATCTTTCTACTAGATTAAGAAAAAAAGGAACTAAAATATTAAACTATAATTTTAAAAGAGATGAAGATATATTAAATCAAAAACTGAGTTTTGTGCTTCGTTCTAAAGTAAGTTGTGTTCATAGTTATGTTATTTAATATAGAAATATTTACATTTATCTAAAGAGAGAGCCCACTAAAGACAAGAACACCTTTACCATCTGGTCAGGGTTTCTCAACCTCAGCAAGCCCAGCACAATTGATGTTCAGCGTTAGATAAATCTTTGTTGTGAGTGGCTGTTCTGTTCATTGTCAGATGCTTAACACCACTGCTGGCTTCTACCACCAATACAATTAGCAACTCCCCTCCCAACTCATGCAACCAAAACTTTTCTTCAGAATTAGCCAAATGTAGCCTGGGGGTGAAATCCACCCACTCTCCAGAACTACTGGCTTTCATTTAAATGATTTCTTAAGGCCTTCTTCAGTGACAATATTATACCATTCTAACCCAAATGGTTAACACTTGGAAACTGATAGTTTAAACTTGATGCTGTGGGGCACCTGGGTGGCTCAGGGGGTTAAGCTTCTACCTTCGACTCAGGTCTTGATCTCAGGGTCCTGAGATAGAGCCCTGCATGGGGCTCTCTGCTCAGCGGGGAGCCTGCTTCCCCCTGTCTCTCTGCCTGCCCCTCTGACTACTTGTGATCTCTGTCTGTCAAATAAATAAATAAAATCTTAAAAAAAAAAAAAAAAACTTGATGCTGTTTTGACAACCAAAATGTCAGCAGATGGTGATGAATATCCCCTGGAGGACAAAATCATCCTAATTTGAGAACCAACAATCTACTATGTATGATAAAAAACAGTTTACGCATATTGCTCTTACAAAAAAAATGAAAAAGTAAGAGCAAATAAACTTCACTGACCCATGGACTTTGAATTCATCAGTAATATCAGTCTTTTACATTAATTAACATTTTCAGATCTTTAAAAAAGATTTTTAGAATGGAAATGATGATAAGGAGGGTATAGTTCAGTTCTCTCTTTTTATAGGTTAAGGAATTGAAGCAAGTACAATAAAATGTTTATGGAAGATCACACAGAGAACTTTTTCTTAAAAATAACTTTTATGTAATAGAATTGAAAGAAATAATTTTATTTATAAAAAGTAGCCAAAATTTAAACAAAACTCCTGAACATATAAAAGAACAGACGTTCTTTTGAGAAGGATAGAACTATATCAAGAGCTAACATGATTGTTGGGATCAAACTTTTAATTTAGTTTAGAAATTCCTCTCAGAGAAAGTAATAAATTTTCATCGAATAAAAGGACATCAATATTTCAAGTGATACCAACTTTTTGGTTTTTATTAACCAATTCTAAGATAAACTTGTTACGTGTATTAAATATTTTTCATGTTGTTATGTACAACATTTGCTCTGAATAAAAATGAAAGGCATGACATTTAAAACATTATTTGTTGGTTAAAAAGCTAAATTAATGATGTTAATATGTTCTTATTTACAGATATCAAACTTGATATAGAGTTTGAATGCATTGAATGAATAAATTGTATGATGCATAAATCTTTGATCCTTGAACATCATTTCATTCAGCCAGGATTTACCAAAGACCTGAATAACAGCAATGCCTTTAAGTTTATACTTTCTAGAAAGAACTTTACATGACAATATCATTTCTTGAGTACAGAAAGATTCAAATATTTTAGATTTCAGAGGTGGGTTTGATAATTTTTTACATAAGGTGGTAAGCCAGAAGTGTGTCAGTTTTTATTGAAAGAATCCTTACCTTTTGTGGGTGTGGCCCTCAGAGTTGCTGGCAAAATTCAAGCAGTGTGCATTTTTTTAGTCTATAAATTGATTTGCTGCTGCTATAAAACTTGCCCTATAATGATCAAAGAGGTTCAGATCAAGGAACATGGCTAATACCTTAGGCTGAAATATTTTAAGATTGCTATAATCTGGCATCTAATTTGACCAAAGAAAAGCCTCAATAATGTTCATGTGCAACCTTTGATTTTGGACTGATTTTCCTTTACTTTCAAGGCTTTAATTAAAGTGACTTAACTATAAAAGGTAACTATTGTTATGCCCCAATAATGGGTCCATGATTAAAGGAGCAAGACTGATATAAAGCGAAGGTCAAGCAAAGTTTATTTTGCACCAAGCATCAAGAATCTAACCGAACATTCAGGGACGCACCTCTTACAAGAGAGGGCGACCCTTCTCTGTTTCACAGACTAGCTTTTAAGGGCAAAGGCCATGTGGTTGGGCCTGGCCACGCACAGGTGGCCAATGAGATTGTAACACACACAGGAAACTCCACAGTGATGCTAGGTGACCAATTGAGTTACAATTAATCCTAGTAGACATTTGAACCAGCCTATTACACCTTGATTGGGATTGGCGCCCAAAGGGCGGGGCCCATACTCCTTGGTAACCAGGGAGACAGTATGCATCCCCGCACTGATCAGATGTCTCCTCCTGGCCTGACCCACCTTTGTATCTGGGCTTTGTTACCTGAAGCTGGTTTCCGGGACTTGTCTCCAAGTAAATCCCCTGGGGAGCAGGGACAGTTTCTAAATAGGTCCTTACACTATAAAATGTAATTTACATAAAAGGTATATAAATTAATCACTAGGTGAAGCTGTTTTGTCATTTTCATTTGAACTTTATTATTTTTTTTTGTTTTATTTTAGTTTCGGTAGAGTTTTTATGGAACACCTTTTTTTCCCCCAGGCAGAAATTAGACGAGGGATTCAAAACCTTTTTTGAGAAAACTCTTGGCTCAGGATGATAAAGCTATCTTCAGCATATAAGATGCTTACCTATTTTAAATTAACTGGATGAGTATCACAGCAGGACTGGATGTATCCTAGTTCATCTCAAAGCTATTGTAAAATAAGTGAGGAAAAAGCCAAACTAAAATGCATTGTATTTTATATCACTTGAGATTGAAATCTAATCTGTCACAAGATTCATCCACATAGTTCTGACTCTTGTAAAGGTATGAAAATACAGATCTAGCAGAAATAGTAGTATAATGTGATTTGTGTTAAGCTTATAAAACATGGTCCATCGCATATTAAAGGATAATGATGGATAGGTGACTACTGTGAAACCTCTTATATTATTCTTGCTGATTTCTCAGAAAGATGAAAAGAAGCAGCCAGTACAGCAGTTGTGTCTATGATCTGGTAGCACGAAGATTTAGTGGTAGAGCTGAGTTTAATACCAAAATCCTATAACCATTTCCACATTTTTACTTCCATAACTGTATATAATATTAACAACTAACAATTTAACAGTGCCTAAGACAACTTGCAAGTCAAATTTAAAATCTACAAAGGAAGGAATAGGCAAAATCAAGTATTTGTTGAATGTTACAAGGCACGCTGTACCACCTAAGTAACATGATGAAAAGGATCATTGATCTGGTTGATTAATCTTCAGTCCTATTACCCAAATATATTTGGATTAATTCTGTTACTCTTTTGCCCTTCTTACACAGTGATGGCAGCATATCTAGCATGGTAAGGATGATTGCAAATGAAATCCCCAAATCCACTTTTGGAATTCAAGGAGCTTAAGCTAAAAAGTAAAACAATATTGTTGCATGTTTTTGCTTTATTTCAGAGTATTATATCTGGCAATCCCTTTCCTTCAGTTTGAATTCGTTTCTCTGATTGTGTCTTGCTTGCTAATGGGATACTGCACTAATTTATATGGTAAGCCTCCAAGCTGCATTCTCTGTGATCCCGCAGCATCATTAGAGCTCAAAACTGCTCATCATTATTCATGCTAAGAAAGAATGTGGCATGTCGATGATTCTTGGAAAACATTTTTTATTACTACAGACTGAGAAAATGTGGTATTGTTAATCCTAAAATTCGGGAACTGTTGATGCAGGACATGGATGTCCTTTTTATTTCAATAAATTAAAGTACAATTGCTTCCTTTTTGGTTCATCTGGTTTATGCACTTGGTTTCCTATATTAAAAATACACTAATTTCACTGCAGGATTTTTAAAAACTGTGTTTATGGGGCTTTTTTTTTTTAAATGGTAACCATTCGGTTATAATTTTTATATTAAAACCAGCTTGAAAACTGGGGAAACATTTGTAAATCTCTATCCCAAATACTAAGATCATTGCTGTTGAAAGAAAGAACACCAGAAAATCCAGAAAGAAACTTGACTTTAATAATAATATATAAATGCCACCATAAAACTATGTGTAATATTAGGTAAGACACTTAATCTTTGGAGCCTTAATTTGCTCACTCATAAAATTGGGTTAGTAATTTATCTTCCCTGGCAATCTCATAGGACTCTTGAAGGGCTAAATGACATAATGTGTATGAAAGAGCCTTGAAAACTATAAAGTGCTTTATAAATTTAAGGTAATATTATCATTAATTATTTTTTATGAAAGATAATATTTTTCCATTTGTTAAGTATATTCTTTGTTGCTATGCAAATACAAAAACATTTTTAGTAATTCCCATTCTTCTCCAAGTGAAGGAATAGATACATTAATAAATAACAACACGCTTTATGAAATTGTGATCATCTGTAACTTTTTTTTTAAAGATTTTATTTATTTATTTGACAGACAGAGATCACAAGTAGGCAGAGAGGCAGGCAGAGAGAGAGCAGGAAGCAGGACCCCGCCAAGCAGAGATCCTGACGAGGGACTCTATTCCATGACCCTGAGATCATGACCTGAGCCGAAGGCAGAGGCTTAACCCACTGAGCCATCCAGAAGCCCACATCTGTAACTTTTTTAAGAAAAAGCAACCACATGTTTTCAGCATGGTTTCATTTGTCCTTCAAACAAAAGAAGTACAATATAACATTTTACTGAATTTCTAGCTGGGCCATAGAACTTCTTCAATGAATTCATTTTCCTTCTTTCTATAATAAGCTTTCCAATGTGTCAGATTGTGCACAATGGCATGATACTGCTATTGATTTTGGTTTCCTATGGACTGACCTTTTCTTTTATGTTTGTTGTTTTAGAATTATTATTTTCAAATAACAAAATCATAGAAAACAAAACTGCAATATAACCAGTAATTTTATTTAAGGAGCATGGATTATTGGGTTGATAGTCAAGGGTTCAATTATAATTTCTTCACCTTTTCTTCTGCTCAGGTTTGTTTGTTTGTAAAATTACATGGAGTAATTATCACTATTTCTTAGGGTTTTTTGAGTAGTAAATAAGATAAGTTAGGCACCTTATCTTGTGCATTATAGATTACAGATGATTTTGGATACATTTCACACATTCTCTTAAGAAGATCTGCTTAAAATACACATTGCTTTCTGAGACAAGACTTCTCCCCTCGATTTTCACTTTGGCATGGACATATTATCAAATTACCTGTGGGGATGGGAATGATGATTTAAAATCAATATATGTAGTGATGAGAAGGGTTACATTAAAGAGAATTAGTATTAAAGACCCAGAGAATTTAAAGAAAGTGAGCTCCAAAACATGGAAGAAGCTCAATACGTTTCAATTTATCTAAAGAATCACACTTTAGTTCAGAATTTCCATTAGAGAGTGCATTTTTTATTCATACTTTGATCCATGATATGTTGATTAATTCCTTCTGCAATTATTAAATCATTCATATACTCATGAGCATGTACCCATGATAGTCAGTGAAGTCTCTGACTTCACTCTTGTTCTATGTTAGGCGGTGAAGATAGTTGGATCATACCTGTTTATTTGACCACAACATCTACTTCTCTTCTTTCCACGTATGGTTTTGTCAGGAATTTTTATTGTACTCATTCTCTTTTCACGGTGTTAAAAAATTAGAACCAGAGCTGGGGGCTATGCAGCTTTGTCTCAGAATTAAAGTGATTCACCCAGCAGAACTTAATGGGTTAACAATGCAAATTGAATAAATCTTTCCCATTTAGCCAGGATACCATAATTTGACGGATACCAAGTTAGATTATAGGCTGTTTACTCCATTTCCTCATTTTCATACTTCCCTAGGCTAATTCAGTATTGAACAAGTTTCAGATAACTTGAATGTATAATTTATTGATTCAGAAGATCATGTTTTCAAGATAGTATGAAAAATGTCTTAATAATAGAGAAAAATCTAGTATTTCAAAACAATTAAATATGAGCACACTTTTAAAGAAGTCATGACAGGAAAGTTTGCCATATCACTGTGAATATAATGTCTCTCTGTCCTTTTTTTTTGGTAATAGAAGCTTCAAAAATTTTCATTTGGCCTGATTTATAAGATGGTCAGACTTGGACATTGAACTGGATGTTCTGATGAGTGTAAAGCTTTATTCTGATTTTCTAATATGTTCAACATCAGTACATGAACCTAGGCTTCTTTCATCTGTTCTGTGAATAGATTGGGTAGTTTTAATGCAAAAGCAACCTCCTCTGGAGACACCTTCAAAGAGATTTTAGCATAGAGTCTGAAAGAATTTTTTTTAAGTAAATTGGATTTCTAAAATTGATAGTTGCTATTAAGTATAAAGATGATGTAACTAATTTTAATTTATAATAAGGTGGAGCTATTACAGAACATTAACATTTGAATGTTCATGTGTTTAAAAGTCTTCCAGTTGATGAGTATATGAATATATTAATTTCATATATTTCTATAATTTTTGAAAAGGCCTATAATTTCACAAATGAAACTATAATCAACCATGTAATTTTTTTAAAATATAAAAACATATTACTTTAATTTCTTTACGTTGAATTCCCTTCTGAGAAAAAAAACAATATACCATGCATTCAAATGTACATACCTGCACACATGCTGTCAGTGTCCACTTAAGATTTTTTCATGTGGATTTATGCTCAAGACTGTTATTCTAATCATGATTACAATAATGCACTTTTACTATTAACTACTACATTTAGTCTGTGCATAACACACTAGTAATAAACAAATATACCTATTAGAAATGAATTATGATTTTTCTTTACTCATGCCACAACACTTTTGGCACAAGATTCATAGGTTTTCTCTTCTCCATCTCTCTAGACATCATCTGGGCTGCTACAATTCAGTTATGGCACTATACCAAGTTAGTACAGACCCCATATGTTAAGGGCTCAGTCCCATAAGAATGTGTCCCATTTTAGATGTCAGTCACAGGTAGTGGATCCCCCAGTTACCCATACTTGTTTTAAACTTGGCTAAATATTGAGGTTTCCCATGATTCCTTCCTCAGGTTGGATAATTTTCTGTAGTGGCGCTGAGGATTCAGGGAAATTATGTTCTCCCACATTATTATGAAGGATATAAAAAAGAAGACAGATGAACAGCCAGAATAAGGCAATATCCAGAAAGGTTCCAAGCCAGGGGCTCCTGTCTTTGATGAGTCAGGATGTACCACCTTCCCCACACATGGCTAGAAGCTCTCTGAACCTCATAGTTTGTGGATTTTTATGGAGGCTTCATCACGGAGGATTGATCAATCTGAACTCAATCACCAACTGCTCTGCCGTCCCCAGAGGATTGGAGGTGGGGCTGAAAGTTCCAAACTTCTAACCAGGGTCTGATTTTTCTTGTAACCAGTCCTCTTCCATGTAGATACCTAGTCACTTTATTAGAACAAAAGATGTTCCCAGAACTGCTATCACTTACGAGATTCTGTGGGGTTACCTGAGCAGAAATCAAGAGTCCAATACTCAACCTAGTGAGCCTCCCAGGAGCTCCTGTGTATTTATTTTTGTTGATTGAATGAAAGGAATATTTATGGATTGAAAATACAGAGTATAACGTAACTTTAAATGTGGTTTTAAATAGCTTTCCATTAAAATTAATGAAAATTTATAAAAACAAAATTTTATGTTAAAAATAGAGCATTATTTTTGCCAACTACATATGTATAAGTGGCACATTTGGTTTGATAGAAATGACTGGTCTTTTTTATTAATTGGAACATTTGACTATAATTAATAGAAATCTTGACTCAAAAGTGGTTTCTATGCACCTTAAATCTTCTCCAGCTTTGATGCTTGGAAATATCATGGAGATCTTGTTTAGCCCACACCTATCTATAGGCAATACTCGAAGTTTCTGATTCAGTTGGCCTGGGATGGGTCCCAGAATTTACATTTTTTAAAATTTATTTTCAGTGTTACAAAATTCATTGCTCCATGCAATATGTGCCCTCCATAATACCCACCACCAGGCTCACCTAACACCCTCCCCCCTCCAAAACCCTCAGTTTGTTACTGATCTTGATAGCCATGGACCACCTTAAAACAGCTCTGCCTTAAGCAAAAAGATATGTTGACGAGTCTGAAGGTTGGTCACGCTGCAAGACATAATTGAGTCCCAGGTTAGTTGGTTTGTATTTTCCTTGCATTTCTCTACTCTGTGCTCTACCAATACATGTTGGCTTTGTTCTCAGGCAGGCTTCCCTCGGGGCCACAGTATGACTGCAGAAAGCAACTGAGGCAGAAAGCTTCCCTATTCACATTCAGCAAAAGAAAGAGAGAGCTTTTCTTGAATCCTGGAACATGAGGTCTTTTGTTAGAATTGAATAGACCAACATAGGCCATGCACTTAACTCTGAACGAATAAAAGTTGCCAGGGAATTACATGGTCTGTTTGGCTTATGCCAGTGTTCCTACACAAATTACTGGAGAGGGGGTTAGGATTGCTTTGACTGGCTAACACTAATCAGGCTCATTTATGGAGCTATGGATAAGATCTACTTTTCTAAGTCATAGGGTCTGCACTGAATGAGCTAGACCATTGAACAAAATTAATGTTCTCTTATGATGGTGGAAGTGTTCTCTTAGGATGGCACTGGTTGGCCACTACTAGCAAACACTACTACCACTTTCAAATACTGACAAGATGTGTGCACCCATAAACCAGTCCATAAAAAGTGGAAGAAAACAGATGAGACCAATCATATCTGATTGGTAAAATAAGTCTTTGATTAGATGTATTGTTTTTAAAATACGTAGAGTTTTCACTAAATAAAACTTTATTTTTTATAGTTCTTTAGTGCACAGTACCCAATAACATTTTTTCTTTACTACATTAGTTAGTATAATTATTTTGTCTCTCAACCATTTTTGAAATGTAAAATATTTTGAGGTTGTCTTGTGTTCTTTCAAAAATATGATTTATTTATTTATATTCCATTAAAAAATAAGGTATAACCAATATATATTATACTCTAACAATGTATTTGTTTTAGGTTTACAACATAGTGATCTTATATTTGTGTATATTGTAAAGTGATCACCACAGTAAGTCCAGTTAATATCCATCACTACACAGTTACAAATTATTTTTTCTTATGATGCTAAGCTTAGGATCTGCTTTCTAGATATACAATACAGTATTATTAAGTGTAGTTAATAGACTCCATCCTCAGGAGTTATTTTATAACTGGAAGTGTTGTTATCTTTTGACCACTTTCACGCATTTTACCTATGTTCCTCATTCTATCCCCTACTAATTTATTCTTTGTACCTCTGAATTTTTTTTTCCAGATTCCACTTATAAGTGTATTTGTTTTTCTTTGTCTGACATATTTCAGTTAACACAATGCCCTTAAGGTTCATTCATGTCATAAATGACAAAATTTCCTTATTTTTTATGAATGAATATCTTTATATATATATATATTTTTTCTTTATCCATTCATCCATTGGTAAACATACTGCTTCCATGTTGTGGCTATATGTAAATAATGCTGCAATGAACATAAGGGTACATATATCTTTTTGAATTAGTGTTTTTGGTTTCTTCAGGTAAATATCTGGTAGTGAAATTGTTGAATCATGTGGTATTTCTGTTTTTAACTGTTTTGTGGGATATCCAGACTGTTTTCTGTAGTGGTTGTACCGATTTACATGCCCACCGATAGTGCACCAATAATGCCTTTTCTCCATATCTGCACCAACACTTGTTATTTCTTTTTAATTTTTAAGGGGAGGGGCAGAGGAAAAGGAAGAGAGAATCTTAATATAGGACTAGACCTCATGACCCTGAGATCACAACCTGAGCCTGTGTCATACCAGATGTTTTAGCTGTATCTTTACATGGATTTGAGATGTCTTCATCCAGTGGTATCTTACATCCCAACCTTTTAGGATTTACATGTCAACCATTCTGGGAAATCCATAAATGCTTGTTATGTGAGTCAATAAATAGTGAAAATGGATGAGGAGAGAACTAGTGGTGTGGTATAAGGAACAATGGATTGAAAGTGATCAGAATCATCTTCCTAGATAGGAAATAGTCTACATCCTAGTTTTAGTACATGCTACTCAACATAGGGAAATACTATGTGATAAGTGTTTCCTTTTCTGTTCCACTTGTACCTATATATACCAAGAGACTGGTAATGAACAGAGAAGTACAATATACCTATTTAAATTTTTCTATCTTTAAAACCCTTGGGAAATTCTAAATGAGAACTATTTATTATACTTTATAAAGCTATATTTCAATTTCATGCCCAAGTAGTGTCACTCTCATTTTTAGCTTGAAGCCATTGTAACATGATGAAGAGACACATGGGATCACAAATTAGCTCCCTTGAGAAGACTTTCTATTTTTAGTCAGGGACTTCTGTAACTCAGGGAAAAAAAAAAAATCAGAATTTTGGATAATAT
The DNA here is from genome assembly GCF_010015895.1 of Lontra canadensis. NCBI lineage: Eukaryota > Metazoa > Chordata > Mammalia > Carnivora > Mustelidae > Lontra > Lontra canadensis. Next base: position 5,370,803 of record NW_022631040.1, read on the forward strand.
TTTCTGTCTTTCCTTTCTAAGAAAAGAGTTTTTTTGTTGTTCATTCTTTGTTTGGAAGAAAGATGTTCATTTTTCATGGAAATGTCTGTTTTTAATTATATATATTAAGTCAAACATTTTCCCCTCCATTTGTTGTCAGATGATCCTTTATTGAAATATTTTCCTTTGTAGTTACTAACTAGCTGGTCATTCCACTGCACCACTATTGATGTCATGAGGGTGGCAGCATTAATATTGCAGCACACAAATTGGACAGTTTCCAGGATCTCTTTTTTAATGGTTTCAGAGAATTCTTTGGCTAAAAATCAGTGCCGTATCTGTCAGGCAATGTTGACAATCTCATCAAAAGTGATATTTTCACTGGGCTTAATGTCTTTCTGCTTCTTTCTGTCTCTTGGAAGTTCCTTGAGGGCTTTGATAATCAGGTCAGAGACAGAAAGTACCACTTCAATCTGGGTTGTCTGTTCTGAATGGTCAGTTCCACTGTAGTCCTGAGGCCTTCCCAATCACTGGTTGCCTTGGACATATCATAACCAACTTTTTTTTGGAGACAGACTCAGAGGGCCTATCTTCTAGGACAGGGTAGATGTGGCACTGACTTCCCCACCAGCACACCTTGGTTACCTCAGGTATATGACTTTGATGTCGTGAGGGTCAAACTTGGGCAGCATGGGGGAGGTGGCTGGTGGGAGATGAACCAGGATCCAGGAGGACCAAAGACAATTGTAACTTTGTCTCCTCTGAGCTGAAAGCCAAAAAGTTAGTCAGTCATCTTGATTCACATATATCTCGTATGGTTTAAAAGCATTTCAAAATTTAACTTATAGCTGAAGTATTCTCTCTGTTAGGCTCAAAACGTATCAACAAGATAAATTAAGACAAATCTCTGCCCACAAAGAATTCATAATCTCTAGAATAAACAGAGATAAAAACAAACATTAACCCTGACACCTGTCCAGTGATGACATAAGACTACTCCTGATTTTTGTTTTTATTTTTTGTTTTGTTTTTTAGTTTTTAAGTTTTTAAAATTTGAATATACTTGACACATGATGTTACATTAGTTTCAGGTGTACAACAGAGTGATTCAGCTTCTCTATATGTTATGCTATGCTCACCACGAGTGCAGCTACCATCTGTCACCATACAACACTTTTACAATATTATTGACTATATTCTCTATGCTGTCCCTTTTATTCCTGTGATTTATTCTTTCTATAACTGAAAGTCTGTATCCCCACTCCCCTTCACTCATTTTGTCCATCCCCCACCTTCCTTCCCTCTGGCAATCATAAGTTTGTTCTCTGTATTTATAGGTCTATTTCTGCTTTTTGCTTGTCTCTCCGTTTGTTTTGTTTATCAGGTTCCACATTTGTTTTCTCTGTGTGACTCATTTCACTTAGCATAATGTGCTCTTGGCCCATCCATGTTGTTCCAAATGTCAAGATCTCAACATTTTTTAACAATTGTGTCATAGATATACCACATCTTTATCTAGTCGCTTATCAAAGGGTATTTGTGTTGCTTCCATATCTTGCCTATTGTAAATAATGCTCCAGTAAACATAAGGTCACCTGTATCTTTTTGAATTATTGTTTCTGCTTTCTTTGGGTAAACAACCACTGATGGAATTACTGAGTCATAAAGTATTTTTATTTTCATTTTTTTGAGGAAATTTCAAACCCTTTTCAACAGTGGCTGTACAATTCACTTCACCACCAGGGGGACACAAGAGATCCTTTTTCTCCACATCCTTGGCAACATTTGTCATTTCCCGTCTTGTTGATTTTAGTCATTCTGCCAAGTGTAAGGTGATATTTTATTGTGGTTTTGATTTGCATTTCTCTGGTGATTAGTGATGTTGAGCATCTTTTCATGTATCATTGGCCATGACTATTCTTTGTAAGAATATATTCCTGAGGAGAGACACTGGGAAGTGGATCATGTAGTCTTCTTATACGAGTTTAACTTTTAAAGGAGTTAAGCTTTTAGCTAAGTGAGAATGGTGGATGATTTGGCAACAGAGGAACACCAGGAAAGAGACAATATCTTATATATATGCTCATCTTAATTTCCCCACCTATTATTGCCATGTTAATAATATCTCTTTCATAAGTGTTATGAAATTAGAATAAATGCAAATGTAAAGCACTGTACATAGCATATAGTAGTGTCCAATAAGTGTGAACTGTTTTTCCATTTATACTTGACTATAGCTCAGAAAATTAATGGAAAAAATGTTCTTTTAAATAAAATTTTGCTGCTCAGTTAGCCTTTTTGTTAACATAAATTGGATCTCTCCCTTTCTCCCTCTCTCTCTCTCTAGCACTCAAAACTGATTTTAAACCAAGAGGTAAATCCTTAACCCAAGGAACGCATGAACCAAATATTAAGTTAGTTCTCTCACATACAAAGGTTTATATAAGAAATATATTCTCAAACTCCAGTTTATCTAAGAATTGCTTGCTTTGATGATAGTGCAGATTCCTGGGCTTTGAGACCTTGTTCACAACCTAGGGATGTAGATTTTTAGTAAGTACTACAGGGGATTCTAGTGTGGGTTCTCAGTAGGCAGTACTTACAGAGAAATACACTGAATGGATTTTGTCTCATTTTTAGCACAAAGTACTGCATCAATCTGGAAAGTGAAGCATGATATGTCTAGCATAGTGTACCATGGATGACATTCAATACAAAAATGGGCTAGAAAGTAGACTCTCTAGAGTCACTTGACCCAGATTTATGGAAGGTGCGATTATTTTTTTTTCAGCATCATACTTAGTACATGAGATAGTCATCTGTAAGAATTAACTCCCCCTCCGAAATTATCTTTTCTGCCACCCATTACTTTGTGCCCCCACTCTTATTTATTCAAATGTTCAAAATACACTCTACTTAAACTATCTACTCCCTGTTAATCAGATATGGATCGTCAGTGAAGGTTTTAAGGTTTTAAAACTAACAGTTTCTCCCCTTTATAAACATACATGTGGTCCTCCAAACTCTTCATCCCTAAAGAAATTCGCAGTCTTTATGTGCTCAAGACATGAACTTAATGTTAATGTGAACTTAAATGAAGCATTCATTATAGGATGATTCATCTATCCCCTAAAATTTTTCACTAAGAAAAAAATATATGTGACTTTTGGTTTGTTTGAATTTATGTGACATTTTTAAAACTTGCAGTTTGATTGATAGGAATACTTCAAAATGAAGTAATTAAAAAAAATACTTCCTTTATATATGTCCCAAGTAAATTTACTCTAAAAAACAAAATCTGCTCTGAACAGGATGTTAATCTCATAGTGTCATTTCAGTAAAATTTGACAGATTCACATATCGATTTTCTTTTCTTGGAAACTTATGCTAAAAATCATTTCATACATTAAAAGAATGATTCAGGAAATGTCAATTATTTTTGATGTATTATTATTCAACATTAAAATAGTATTTACCTCTTCTTTTTCTTGAGACAGTTTTCTTAGTAAAATGTGGGGATAATTTTAATAATTCAATTCAGTTAACTAAATTACACAGATAATTAATTATAGCTTTAATTCAATCCCTATATTCAAACTCCAAACTGATACTCAGTTGGGTTCCAAACTTGCTGACTCAGGGAATACAAAATTCAGATTATTATTAGATCACATAGTTTCACTGTATTCTCTGTGTAGAGAGAATTAGAATATGGCATGAAGGAAGTGAAACTCATTGTTTCCAGCCTAAGGATAGGAGTAATTAAGGAGAGGTGGTTAAGTCCAATGCCTGAATCCAAATGTATGGGAGGTGGGGAAGGAGAAGGTTAGAAATATTGAGATATTATGCAAAGTTAGAGAACTACAGGCATACAGACGTACTTCACTGGATTTGGGGGAGGACTGGAAGCCTATCAAAGAATAATTCAAAGGTGACATGGGTGTCTCGGTGATAGTAGAATAGGAACATGCTTAGATGAACCTGGGCCATTGTTCTTGGCTCCCCATAGCTTGCAAGTGGTATATAAGGGACCACAAATATCACTTGCCATGTTAAGGGGTTGCAGACGGTTGAGAAGTGTAGTGGTAGAAGGTCAGACTCAAATGAAAAAGCCAAAATGGATCTAATTTAGAGTCTAAAGGTAGAAGGTAAAGACCATGTTCTCCAAGGAGAAAGACCACCTGAACTTTAGTTCCTAGTGGCAAACAGAGCAGCCCACTGCATATTGAACCCTTATCTATCCTCTACCTTCACACAGTTATGAAGATCACACATGCCCTTTATTTTGAAGGGGGTTAAAAGGGAAAGGAAATGTGAAAGTTTATGCCTACAGAATCAGGAGATCTACCTAAAGAGAAATGTTTAAATACTGAAAAGGACTATATATATTATACCATGTATAACATGACATATATGTAATATATGAAACATATTATATTTAATATATATAAAACATGATACATATTTATATATAACAATTATATGTTATAAATAATATATATTTAAGTATTAATTTATTTCTCTTTCAAATTTTATTTTTTCTTTTTTAAAATTTTTATTTAAATTCTTGTTAGGTAATACATAGTGTAATATTAGTTTCAGTAGTAGAATTTTGTGATTCATCATTTATATGCAATGTATTTCTTAAGTGTTAATTTCACATATTTTTTGAATGTTTACTAGATGCAAAGACTAAGCCCTGAGGATGAAAGCAATGGTGTATTTAATTGAAATATATCAGAAAACCTCGAAAACTAATTTAATAGTTTCAATAAAGAATTGAATTGTGTAAAAAGCACAATTAAATGGAAGTTTTATTTTCTGTTGAAATTATTTTTTTCCTTCTGTTCTAGTTATGCTTATGGAAACTGCTATTTTCTACCCATAATACATGACAAATAGCAGACTCCCAATATGTGTTTTTCCTTACATTAAGCAATTGGATTTAGAAAAAAAAAAATTACACATAGATAAAGCCACATCTCCTCTTATTCTGTTCTCAGTGATAACCTAAAAAAATCATGTACTTAGAGAAGGAATTCAAAATATAATTTTGATTAATTTTTAATCATTTACTTTAAGAAATTACCACATAGTAATTTCTGGCAAAATGATAGGAAAAAAAATAGATGCTTGTAAGCCATCAATATACAAGATTACTACAAACACCACAATATGCTTTGATTTTATGAGATCTTGTCCATGAAAAGCACTATGTACAAGATTTCTTTAGTGGTTTTAATAAATCTTTGTTTTAAAGATTTATTTATTTACTTATATTAGAGACAGAGAGATAGAGTGCAAGCAGGGGGAGGGGCAGAGAGAGAGGGAGAAGGAGGAAGCAGACTCCCTACTGAGCGCAGGGCCCCGAAGGGCTGGTTCCCATGACCCCAAGATCCAGACCTGTGTTCAAACCAAGAGTCTCATGCTCAAACAACTGAGCTACCCAGGTCCCCCAATAAATCTCTGCTTTAAAAGTGACATGTTCTACGGGCACTTGGGTGGCTCAGTGGGTTAAGTTGTCTTTCTTCAGCTCAGGTCATGATCCCAGGGTCCTGGGACCAAGCCCCATATCCAGGAAGTTTGCTTCTTCCTCTGCCTCTCCCCCTGGCTTGTGCTTTCTCTCCCGCTCACTCTCTTTCTCAAATAAATAAAATCTTTAAAAAAAATAATAAAAAAGAGTAACACATTCTAAACATGCTACAAAGGCCTCTCTTTGAAATGGTGTAATTCTGCATTCATTCAGATGTCTTTTCCTTTCTAAAAAATGGAAGGTTTTTCAGGCTAGGCTATCCACTATCCCATCATTTAACCCTGTAACTTAGGTGTATGTCCATAGAATATATTTTCTAAGTACATGAATCTTTGTATAAAATAAATATTTAAGTAAACATAATTTACATGAAACTATAAACATTTGTAGTGAACACAGGATGTAATATTTGAAAAAAGAAATATGGGTAACAAAATACAGTTTCTTCTTACCTTTAATTAAAATGTGTTTCTTAATTTTCTTTGCTGTTTTAGCTTTTATATCTCTTTTTATAGTACAAGACCTATGGTATTTTAACTACCTAATTTAAGAGAAAAATAGGGCCCTTGAGATTACTACCGGAAATATCCTGATTGCATAATTTGCAGTAATATATATTTAGAGTTTTTGCTTTTTTTTGGCATATGCACATGCATATTCTCTACAGAAAAGAGAATTAGGAATTTTTAAAAAGAGTGCAAGGAACCCATTACCAGCTGAAATCAGTGTTACTGGAAACAATGACATTTTAATTGTGCTACTCTATTTAAAAATTCCATTTTTATTAAAAAGGAAATTATATTGTATTCTGAGGAATCATTATATACTCCATAATAATGAGACTAAATAATTGTAAGTAAAGAGAGAGGGAAATATTTTAAAATATTATAAAAAGTTATAGGAGTGAAAGGCTTGACACTTGTTAAAATCATGTACATGTTTCTTGGTTTAATTTGTTTCTTTGAATCAAGTACCAAATTATTATGAACAATTTACCTACAATACTTCACTAATCTAACTGATAAGAAATTCAAGATACAACAGAATTGATGTTAAATATTTTGTATGGGTTAAGCTTGAGTTAAAAAAGAATAAAATACTGTGCATTTAGTAATTTTTCAGGCAAAATATTAGTTTTAATGCAGAGGAAATTTTTAAAAGAAAATACTGAAAATGTATTTTCTCTGCTTATTCCCTATTCCCTTGGCTTAGCTCTAAGGCATGTGGATACATTAAAACACTTCTTAAAACTGAGATTCTGAAGTGAGTGCACAAAACTAGCCATAACATCTATTTTAGCATAATCAAATGCAAATTTTAGCAACCATTTTCAGAGTAATACATGCACTCAAAGTTTTTCAACATGCTTTTAGATTTAATAGTTCTGAGATGTGAGCTATATATAAGAAAATTAATCTAAAGCATATTTTGAATTCCTCTTTTAAGTACATGATTCTACTAGGTAATTAGAAGGAAATACAGAAGGATGTGATTTTATATGTCTAGAGTTTTCTTAATGCCTATTGCTTTATTAAAAACTATGTGTGTATTAGGAAACTGCAGCTTTTCATACATTGTCTTTATATGAATTGAAGACATGGACTTCATATGTACTTTCTACCACAGATTCTGTTTGTGTATTTGATGAAAAGCATATTGATATGTTAGCAAGGTTTATGCTCAGTCTAAAAGAATAAAAATTTTGTGCTTATTAATATGTGCTGCTGTGTTCCCTTTTGTCCCCAGGGAGGGGTGTCTTTCCCATCAGACCTGGTGTCACCTTAGTATCCTTCCTAGGATTACATCAAATTCAGAAGGCCAATGTCAATCAATAACTTGTGTTGACATAAGTAATACCTATTCCTACCTTGGTCTTAAGAGAATTCTGTAGTTATCCTAACTGCACTTACTGGTCCTTTGACACACACTGTATATACGAACATGATGTAAATACGTACATACATACGCACACATATAAATGTGTTTAAAATATTCAATGCATATGTAACATTTTCTAGAGTCTCTCAGTTAATGTTCAAGTAAATATTACAAATAAAACAAAATTAGAACCATGTACTAAATACATTATTATCCTAAATATTATAACTAAAGATATTTCAGCTCTTGAAAATTAGATCCGAGGAGTATGGGTAATTTTTTTTAAAGATTGTATTTATTTGAGAGAGAGAGAGTGAGCTGGGAGAGGGGCAAAGGGAGAAGAAGAGAAACTCCATTGTATATATGGACCATATCTTTTTTATCCATTCATCTGTTGAAGGGCATCTTGGCTCTTTCCACAGTTTAGCAATTGTGGCCATTGCTGCTATGAACATTGGGATACAGATGGTCTTTCTTTTTCACTACATCTGAATCTTTGGGGTAAATACCCAGCACAAGGTCATAGGGTAGCTCTATGTTTTTTTAATTTTGATTTTTAATATAATTTTTGATTTTTTGTGTAATCACCACAGTGTTTTCCAAAGTGGCTGCACCAACTTGCATTTCCACCAACAGTGTAAAAAGGTTCCCCTTTTTCCACATCCTCTCCAACACTTATTGTTTACTGTCCTGTTAATGTTAGCCATTTTAACTGGTATAAGGTGGTATCTCAATGTGGTTTTCTTTTTCCATTTTATTTTATTTCTTTTCAGTGTTCCAGCATTCATTGTTTATGTACCACACCTAGTCCTCCATGAATTATGTGCCCTCCAAAATACCCACGACCAGGCTCACCCAAACCCCTCCCCCGCAAAAAAACCCTCATTTTGTTTCTCAGAGTCCACAATCTCAGATTATTTATCTCCCCCTCCAATTTCCCCCAACTCACTTTTCTCCATCTCCCAATGTTCTCTGTGTTATTCCTTATTCTCCACAAGTAAGTGAAACCGTATGATAATCGACTCCCTCTGCTTAATTATTTCACTCAGCATAAACTCTTCCAGTCCCGTCCATGTTGGTACAAAGTTGTGTATTCATCCTTTCTGATGGAAGCATAATACTTCATTGCATATATGGGCCATATATTCATTTGTCTGTTGAAGGGCATCTTGGTTCTTTCACAGTTTGGTGACTGAGGCCATTGCTGCTATGAACATTGGGGTATAGATGGCCCTTCTTTTCACTACATCTGTATCTTTGGGGTAAATACCCATTAGTGCAATTGCAGGGTCATAGGTTAGCTCTATCAATGTGGTTTTGATTTGAATCTCCCTGATGGCTGATGATGATGAATATTTTTTTATGTGTCTGTTGGCCATTTGTATGTCTTCTTTGGAGAAGTGTCTGATAATGTCTTCTGCCCATTTTTTGACATGATTATCTGTTTTGTATGTGTTGAGTTTGAGGAGTTCTTTATAGATCTTGGATATCAGCGCTTTGTCTATAGAGTCATTTGCAAATATCTTCTCCTGTCCATGGGTTCCCTACTTGTTTGTTGACTGTTTCCTTTGCTGTGCAGAAGCTTTTGATCTTGATGAAGTCCCACAAGTTCATTTTTGCTTTTGTTTCCTTTGCCTTTGGAGACATGTCTTGAAAGAAGTTTCTGTGGCCAGTGTCGGAGAAGTTAGTGTCTGTGTTCTCCTCTAGGATTTTGATAGATTCCTGCCTCACATTAAGGTCTTTTACACATTTGAAGTTTATCTTTGTGTCTGGTGTAAGAGAATGACTGAGTTTCATTCTTTTATACATAGCTGTCCAATTTTCCCAGCACCATTTATTGAAGAGACTGTCTTTTTCCCACTGGATGAGGGAGAAGAAGATAAACTCAAGCAGACTCTGTGCTGAACATAGAGCCTGATGTGGGGCTTGAGCTCAGGACCCTGAAATCATACATGACCTGAGCCAAAACCAAGAGTCAGTCACTTAACAGACTGAGCTACCCAGGTGCCATTAGTTAATTTTTTATTTAGACATGTTCCATTCCCAATCTCGAGATTTCAGCCTGTTCATAACTACAAACAATGGACAGCAAGAAAATCATAAGAAACTCAAAGTAATTAAAACTAACTGGAGCATTTCATTACATTAAAAACATTTCTATGACAATACAATTTAAAATCATAAAACTTATCTCAACGAAAGTCTTAATTAAAGACTTTCTAAGTTTCTCTCCTTATCCTTCTCTCAAATAAATAAAATTTTTAAAAAATAGAAAAAATAAATATTTATACTGGAAAAGATCAAAAGTGAGCTTTTCAGGGAAACCCTTTTAAACATGTGCTCCCCTTATCTGTTCCACAATATACGTAACACGGGCAAGAGTTCCAAGTATACTGCTTTTGAGCTAGGTAACCTTAAGTTACCTCGTTTCTAAAAATCTCACTTTTTTTCCATCAGTAAATTGGGAATAATAGTAGTATTTACATCAAAGATTGGTTGTAAGAATTAAGTGACATAAGCTCTACATATGTCTCTGAGTCCCTGGTCTGTAGTAAGAGGATCGAACATTTTAGAGAATATTATTAGTATTATCAATAGTATTGTGATTTTTAGGACTATAGAGTCCAGTTTGGTATTATTTATTAAGATATTATTATTTTAATTTCATGTTTATATTATGAAACTATGCAGATCAGAATATAATTTTAAAGCCCCCTTTAAAAGAAGTATTAATTATCTGGCACCAAGACATTTTTGAAGCTAATCTCCAAAAGAGTCTTTTTAATTACAAAGTTTAGGGTGTTTGACCAAGCTAATCTCTGATTCCATGTTTAACTTCATACCATCTGCTGCACTAACCAAGTACAATGACAGTGCATTGAAGATTAGGGTTATGCACACATTACCATTCCCAGTGAAATACAAAGAACTGAAGAGAATGGCTTCAGAAAACTAATTTGTAGTGCCTATCCTACTTCAGGTATGGAGTGTAAAGTGATAAAGTTAACTAACTGCCTTTAATGCTTAAAGTGATGAAAACAGACACATTTTGGTCTCTATCACTGACCCTCAGAATCTGGCAAACCATGTTATCTAACATCAGTAGATCACATTTAAGTTATGGGGTATTTACAGCTCAATCATTTCCTACCTGTAGATCACCACAGGAAGACCTAGTTTTGGAGAAAAAGTAACTAAAAAGAACATTCCTACTTCTTATAATCCCTAAGAAACCTATAAGGTTTTTAAAAAGTCAATTTACTCTTTTCAAGTTTCTATTTAAATAGAGCTATTTTAAAATCTATTGTTCTATATAAATATAATTTTTGTTTGTTTTCTAATGGCTAATCTGAGACTAGCTATTTATCATGATGACAAGTTGCTATCATAGTATTTTAACATTATATAATGCACTTTATAATTTATATTCAAATGCTAATCATACTAAGTAGACTAGCAATTACTTATCAGCAATGGAATGCAACATATAGTTTATTAGGTATCTATTTAGAGACATTACTATGAGGCAGGATGAAGTTTTAGAAATGAATAATCCATATCCCCTTCCTTCTAAAAGCTGTTTCAAGAAGTCTCTCTCATCTTATCATGAAGAAGTCTCTTCATGATGAAAATAGAAACATTTTCATCAGTGTTTAAACAAGCTGTTATCACCTCTATCAATTAACAACAACAAAAACCAAGAAAACTCTCTTGACCTTGGACCATTACCATACATTTCTCTACACTTTTGAAGAGTAAAACTCATCAGAAGAAATTTATATACATTTTACTGCCAATACTTCTTCCATTTTTTCTTGCATCCATTCCAGTTAGAGTTTGACTTAACATAACCACACCATTAAGCAATCTTAAATTCACCAAGAATTCCCACGTTCCTAGAATCAATGGTGAATTGATTCATTTCAGTTCTAATAATATCTTTCTCCATTTACTAAGGTCTTATTAATGCTTCAAAGAAAAGGAAATGATCAAAAGTGCCAAATGATATGATTTAAGCTTACAATTTTATTTTCCCAGAAGAAAGGAAAGTATCTCTTCCAATTCATAGAGTCCTTCACATCAATATGATTAGGTCAAATTAAATCCTATGTAATTTCCCTTGATGATAGTAATTTTGACATATTGACCTCCCCTTAGCCTAAAATATTTAGTTCTTAACCCGGTTATTTGCAAGGCAAGATAATGGTATTTTTTTTATCAAAATCTATTCTTGGGATTAGGATTTTTTTTTTTTTTTTAAGATTCATGAACCATATGATGTATGGCTGGATATCCTAAAATTAAGATTCCATTAGGAAGAAAACATGGGAAATAAGGAAATGGCCAGTAGGGAGTAATCTCCACAAGTAGTTTTAAATTTATTTTCACCTTTTTTTGGTGAGGATTGTACCATGTACAAACACACCAGATCTTGGCCACTCATATGACCTTATAGCTAATAAAAATATAATGAAATATTTATCATAATGTTGCATTTTATCACATTTAATTTTTTCCTCATTTTGAGCTAAACAATTTTGCCTGGTACACAACATTCTTTTTGTCTTGAATATTCTTCTAGACCCACTTTGCCTCATTTCTACTTTATACACTAACACATTCATTCATTATTCATTCAAGCACTCATTAAACATCGACTTCTGTGCCCAGTACCCTGCTACATTTAATAAATAAGCTAAAACCTGTTTAGAACCTTCACTTCAAGAAAGTTTTCCTACTATCTCCTAGGCATATAATCTCATAACATCCTGTATGTCTTTATAGAACTATAGCATGATTGTGATTATTAATCTTTGTGGATTTTTCCACTTGACTCTAAGCATGGTGATTATGATTTCCCACCACTCTATTACTGATATGGAGTCATATTAGTTTCCTAGGGCTATTCTAACAAGTTATTACAAACTGGGAGGCATAAAACAATAGAAATCCATTGACTTACTGTTCTCAAGACTAGAAATACAAAATTGAGGGGTCAGTAGGGCAATGCTTTCTGAAGGAATCTTACTTATCTCTTCACAGCTTCTTGTGGTTGCTGGCAATTTTTGGTGTACCTTGGTTTATAGGTACATCTCTGCCTCTGTCATCACATTGCATTTCCCCTATATGTCTTTGTTTCTTAGTTACACTTATGAGTCTGAGGATACCAATCATTGGACTCATATTAATTCAGTATGATCTTATTTTCAAAGACTCTATTTCCAAGTAATGTCTCATTCACAGGTACTGGGGTTAGGACTTAGACATATATTTTTAGGAAACAAAATCAACCCAATACTCTATAGTGTCTGGAATACTGCAGGAACTCAGAAAATATTGTTGATTAACAGATGGAGTGACTGCCCCAATCCCATGAAAACTGAAGTATATAGTCACATTCTATATAACCTGAAATATTGCAATATCATCAAGAGAAGATATTTTACTATTCATTTTTAGTGCCAACTTAGAGAAATAATCCTTTTATGATTTATGCTAAAGTATGTTTATTCAGCCTGTATTTGCATGTTTATGATGGACAGTTTATTCTTTGGGAATATTTATTTCATTTTTACTAGTTGGTCAGCTGTTAATATAATAATTATATTCATAATTATATATGCATATAATTAATGCACATACATATAAGTGTAAGAATTTTTTTCTAATTTATTTTAAAGTGCTACTTTGACCACTGTGTTGAGAAGTGACTGCAGTGTTACAAAGGTCAAAGCAAGAAGATCAGTCTGTTCACTTATCCACATGAAAGATGAAGGTGATTTGTACCAAGGTAATAGTCTTGGAAATGGTGAGAAGTGGCTAGTTCATGCATACAACTAAAGATGTAGTTGAATTGGAAATAAAGTTAGAATTGTCAAGGATGACACTAGATACTTTGTTTAAGCAAGAGCAATGATGAAGTTGTCATTTATTTAGAAGAAGAGGAATTGTTTAGAAGATTATGTTTTGGGCAAGAAAATCAAAGAGTTTAAATTTTGAATTTATTGAGTTTAGGATTTATTAGACTGCCAAGTAAAGATGTCCAGAAGATAATTCAGCATTGTGGCATGAAGTTCACCAAAGAAATCCAGGCTGAAGATAACAAACTTGTGAGTCATTGTGAAGAATGGCATTTAAAGCTGCGAAGCTGGATGAAACATCAAGGGGGCTAATGTCTATGGGTGGGTAGAGGCAGGGGAGGTCAGACTAAGCCTTGAGCACTATAGTACTTAGAGATTATGGGATGGGGGACAAGAAAACAAATGAAACTAAAGAATAAGACTAAGAACAAGCAACCAGTAAGTAGGAAAACAAGGAAAGTACGGTGTCCTGAGAGTCAAACTCACTCTACGCCTTGTAGTTTCTTCACGAATTCTCATACAACTTCAATTACAGCCTCAGCCTCATGTTTAACCTTTTTTGATGGTCTCTCGTTTTCATTGCCCTTCTTATATTTTAGCATCCAAAATTAAACAGTGTTCCAAATTCATTTTGACAGTGCGGAGTGTAGTGAGCTTATCAATTCCCATGATAAGCACACTATAACTCTATTAATGCTGCCCAGGATTAAATTAGCTTCTGCTAGCTTGTCATATTATTTGCTTTGATTAACTGAAAATCCCCAGATCCTTGGCATGTGAACTGTTTTCAAACCAAGGTTCCTCCATCCTTTAACTTTTACTATTGATTTCTAAAAATTATATCCAGAAATTTGCATTTATCCTTATTAAATGTCATCATTTGGTTTCAGCTGATTTTTGCCTTTCCGATTTATTCTCATTCTTGAGTCAGCAATCAAATAAAACAGCTATGGTTTTAAAGTAGGTACCATATCCAAACCTGATAAGCATACATTAATTGCCTTCTGTAATTCATCAACAGCTGAAGAGAGGTGGTCTGTAGCTATCTGTTCGAAATGTCTTCACAGAAAACTAGTGATTCTTCATGCTAAGAGACTGTGTTTCTTGTTGGTGATGCTGGTATTTGCAAAAGCATTTATAAAATCAAAATGATTAGTTCTGGGTTTTTTGTTTGTTTGCTTGTTTTACTTTAAAAGAATAAGAATGTTAATTATGCTATACTGAGAATAAAGGCATAACAAAATCATTTTCCACTATTAGCATATTTTAAGAAATGGCTAGCAAATATAGGCTGATATGAGTTGTAAACTTCATACTTGGATGGTCAGTCATTTAACCCTTAGTGAAACTCTAAACTAGATCATATTATCATCTCCATTTTACAGAAAAGAAAGCTGAAGCTTAAGGAAGTTAGTATAGTAATTCTTCAACTAGTCATCAACACGTGAAGAGTTGTTATATCACCCCAGGCATCTGACCCCAGAGCTCCTGCACCTTATCCATTAAGCTGGAGTGCCTCCTTGTACATTAGTTTAAGGAGGTCAGTGTACAATTAGAATCATAAGTAATTTCATTGCCAGATGAAATTACTATAAATATTTTCAACTATAGATTTTCAATTTTTTGAATATATATAGACAGTAAAAAAAGTTATTCTTATTACATAAATGCCTTTAACGTGTGACTTTTTTTTCTTTACTTAAAAACATACATTGAACACATTCTCATGCCAAAGAGAATAGACCCATAGCATTAAGTGAATATATAGTTTATACTTATAGGATATGTCATTATTTTATCAATCTCTTATCACTGAACAGTTTCTTACTATTTTTGTTTTGAACAAAGCTGATAAAAATATCCATTATAAAATTATAGCGACTGTGGTATAGTGGTTTGAAATCACATAGCCTAAAGTTTAATCTAGGGTGCTCCATGGAACACCGAAAAGAGAAGTGATTTATTTGTGTCTGAAAACTAAGAGTTAGTATTTTTACATTTATATTTGTGCAAATGATCTCATTATTTCTATTGACTATGAGCCTGAAAGTAAAATTTGCGATACATAAAATATTTATAGTTTTTTTACATTTTGATATACATGCAGAATTTCTTTCCAGAGCCCATTAAAATTTTACAATGGCAAAACACATTTAATTACATTGATACAGATCAGAGTTTTCATTTTTCATTACTTAAAGTAAGAAATGACATTTAAAGTTTGGTTTTCCCAGGAAAGATCTGTAACTCATGTATATTCTAGGATTTACTTTTGTAAAATGAAGTTATTTCCTCCTATTTCCTCCTATTTTATATAAAACTTAAAGTAATAGTTTTTTTTAAGATTCAACTTTGATGGCTACATACACATAATCCTACACTAATAAATGTTCAAAAATAAAAGTTCAAAAAATGAAAGTAATGATAAAGTGATGCAAAAGGAATTCAGAGCCAAAAGTTTTCCATCAGTAACATAATGTGGGATGATATGATATTGCACATTTTCATATACTAATGAGGTAATCATTTTAGTATTGAAGTGGTTACTCATGTTTAAAGAGAGTGCCTGACTCATATTCCTAAAACTGGTTGAAGATAACAATGTTCCTGGGCCCCTCCGCAAGAAAAGTTCTATGATTGATTACATAAGAACAGAGAGTTTAATTTACCAGAAAGTAAGAAGCCAGAAAACAGGTGCTGATAAACGATGTATCAGTTTAGATGTTGCCTTCAGCTAATACTCTGGTATTAATCTAAAGGAAATGGATTCACTTATAAATTTCTGTTCAGGGGTGCCTGGGTGACCCAGTTGTTAAGTGTCTGTCTTCAGCTTGGGTCATGGTCCCAGGGTCCTGGGATTTGAGCCCCGTATCAGGGCCCCTGCTCAGCAGGAAGCCTGCTTCTCCCTCTCCCACTCCCTCTGCTTGTGTTCCCTCTCTCACTGTGTCAGATAAATCAAATAAATCAACAAAATCTTAAAAAAAAAAAACAAATAAAACTTCTTTTCACCTCAAATCATCTTTCTTGGCCAACATATGAAAAGGAGTCTCTACCTACAAATGTTTTTCATTATTTGAGGATTATATATGTATCAAAAATGACAAAAATATTAATATTGATGTTTCCCAATGATATAGATGAGATGATTTACATTGTGCTTCCTTCTTTGTCATAAACCTCACTCTGAACATTGTTTAATTATCAAATATTTTTAAAATATTTATTTAAATCCAATTTGTTGACATATAGTATGATATTAGTTTCAAGTGTACAATATAGTGATTTGACACTTCCATACCTACCTGGTGCTCATTATAAGTGCCCTCCTTAATCCCCATCACCTATTTAACTCACCCTCCCATCTACCTCCTCTCTGGTAACCATCAGCTTGTTCCCACAGAAGCATGGACTGGAATATCACTCAGCCATAAAAAAGAATGAAATCTTGCCATTTCAACACACAAATATTTTTAACATTTGCTATCTGAAATGTTTACCTTTCATTTCACACATGGTTATGATATACTTTAGAAAATGAATTTAGGGGGTGCCTGGGTGGCTCAGTCATTAAGCATCTGTCTTCAGCTCAGGTCATACCCCGCATCAGGCTCCCTCCTCAACGGGAAGCCTGCTTCACCCTCTCCCTCTCCCCCACTCGTATTCCTCCTCTTGCTCTCTCTTTCTGTCAAATAAATAAATAAAATCTTTTTTAAAAAAAAGAAAATGAATTTCTTTTTCTTTGTAATAACAATTCCATATTGAAACTCCAACATGCCTGGCACATTGGAATTACTAACCAATGAGGGGCTTCAGCCATAGATTTTGTTTTGTTTTTATCTTACAAAATATAGAAGAGAAATACTGCAAAGAAAGTTCTCATTTTAAGAAATGTAATTTTGTTTTGCAAATTATTTGCAAATGAAAAGGCATCAAAGGGCAACAATTATATTAATAACAAAGACCCTGGATGTAGATTATCTGAGATTTGAATCTTGGCCCCATTATTTTTTAGACATGGGATGTTATTTAATTTCTCGGTACCTCAATTTGCTCATTTGCACAATTATAATAGTTACAATAACTATTTCATGAGATTGTTGTAATGATTCAATGATTAATTAACTAATCTACATAATTAATACATGTAGAGATTAATTAATTAATCTACATAATTAATACATGTAGAGTGTTCATAACAACAACTTGCTCCTAATCCTTCATAATCCATAGCATGTATTACTTTAGGAGTCTGTATAATTTGGAGAAGGTGAAAGCACTTGCCTATAAGAATTAGTAATAGTTAATATTTGGTTAATACTTCATAATTTAAATACTTTTCACAAATATTACTGTGTCACATAATCCTTTGAAGTCAGTGTTCTTATTCTCACTATATAGGTCAAGAAAAAGAAAATTTGGAAATGCTGAGTAAGTTTTTCAGGTTAAATAGTTTGTAAAAAGGCAGAGCTAAGATTTATTCCCAGGGCTTATGATTTAAATTAATTTCATTATTCGTGCTTTATTCTGCACACTTACAAAAGATGATTTGCTCTCTGATACTATAAAATACATGTTAAAAGTACTAAGAGACATGAATCTTGTATAATTGACATATAGTTCGCTATTTTCTAGAAATTTCTAGGGAGTCAGGACAAAATATCTAGAACTCAGACAATAGTTCATGTTAAGTGGGAGATATTTACACTGACTACTATGCTTTTACAAGGGAAATTAAATGTTGGAACTTATCATGAGGTTTTTTTATTTCTGTATGTTCTCATAATTACCAAATACTGTGGCATTACACTCTGCAGGTGACGGATAATGTCTTCAGTGGATTAGAAATCAGGTTTTATTGTTACTTTAATATGAGAACAAGAAATTTAGGTTCTCCTGAATCTAATGGCCTACTAAAAATGTTAAAAAAAAAAAATCAGGGAATTACTTTGTGAATGACCTCATACAAAGCACCCAGTTAGATATTTTCCTGAGATGAATAGAGAAGAAAAAAATACATCCAGGAATGGATGAGCGCCAATATACAAATTTCAAGGGCCCCCTTTCATATCCCTGTTCCACCTGCACCACTAAGAAGACACAAATCAATACTGTATCTATTCTGAGTTGTCATTTTGCCAAACCCATGTGATGAAAGCACTTGAGGAAATTTAGAATGAGGCTGGGTCTACATGACGGCAGTGACTGAAATGACTGCAGCGTCTGCTCTTCCCAGATTGGATCGGGAAACTCACTTACAGGGCTGGAACCTCAAGGTCCATAACCAGGGCACTTTTACTTGGATCTCACACTGTAAACAGACCTATTAGAACTGTGCTTTGGCCAATTCAGTGGCTGGTAATTTCATGAAAGGAAATTTATCATGAAAGGGAATTTTTAATACCTGAGAGCAGGTGAAATTCATTAGAAGGACATTTGAATTGTCAGACAAAAGACAACTTTGAACAGCATGTTCTGAAGGGACAAAGAGTTTAATGACTATGTACTTTGCTTCAGTATTTGCTAAAAGTAGACTGTCCTTTTTTCAGGAAGATTAAGCAATTAGTGCCCCACTCCCCTCTTCTCTAAATAAATCCATTCTTGGCTCAGTGTGAACTTCTGTAGAACTTTATAGTTTGGGATTTTTTTTTTTCAGTTTGTTACACTACTAGGTTGAAGTCTGAGTGTGTTAAGACTTAGTAAATGAGCACACATTTCTAATTTTCTCAGCAGCTATTGAATATGCATTTGGAACCAAAAACAATGTTTTCATTTGTGATGGTGTATTAGGAGGGAGAATGTAAATCCCAGTTGTGTAGACAAGGAAAGATGTGACAGGATTTCTAAGTATGAAGTAATTAGGAAAAGTTGAGAGGATTAAAAAACCCTCAAGATTCTTCAGATGTATGTACATGCATCTTGAGATTTGTTTTGTTTTTGTTTTTCAATTTTATATTTCTTGTCAATTAAAAGGTGGAACGGTTCATGGCAATGAAATTTTTTTGATTTCCTGAATTAGAGAAAAATATTACATTTAAAAACAAAAGAGCTAATATTAAAAGAAAAAAGAATTTTCACATGTTGTCTGAAAGGTATAAACGGCCTTGTGCAATATATGCATCTGTTTCGTATTTGCGTGTATAATTTCCTGCTACTAATTATTTGTGCCTTTTTATTTTCAAATTTACATATCACAAGCTTCACCCAGAGGAATTAAGCTTAATATGAAACTTTTTAACTAGGAAATTACCATATAAAATCTGAGGAAGTTAATTTCCACAAATTATCTTCATGAAAAGTAAAAGAATATTGGAATAGTCTTGGAAATAAGTACTGATCCATATGCCTAAGACCAACAAGATATCATTGTGTGGTAAATGAAATTGGGTTGGAACATGAATGAGAATTAATGGATAGATTTAATGAAAACTGTGCTATTCACTACCATTCATTTACATTATTAGTATTTGATAATTAATGGATTTCTAGTAGAAGCTTATGAATATTTTTATATGATTTAGGCTAAAAAGAAAACTCAAGGTCATTGGGATGTATGTGTGTTACCAATTAAAATTTTAAAGATTTCATATTTATAAATATCAAAGTCTAAAAATAGAGGCAGAAAACACAAATAAATGCTTATATTTCCTTCAAATTTATTTCCCTTTAGAAAAGTAAAGTAGTCATATCTCATAATAAATAATATGAGTATTGCTCCTGAAGCTCATGGCTGACTCAGCACATAATGGTAAGTAGCCATGCCAGTGGTTTGGAGTCCCTGAAAGACTGTGCTGTCACAGATACTGAGAACTTTATCCATATCGCCAATGTATTTTTGGTGGAGGAAAATGGCAAGGAAGCAAAGGATAGCCAAAATGAGGTACTCGGACTAACATAAGTTTTAGTTTTAAGAGTTTTTTTTTTATATAATAACTGTTTTTTAAATAATAAAGTTTTTTTAAGAGTTTTTTAAATAACTGTAGGGTAGCCTGGGTGGTTCAGTCGGTTAAGCATTTGACTCTTGATTTCGGCTCAGGACATGATCTCAGGGTTGTGAGATCAAACCCCATGTAGGGCCCTGTGCTCAGTGTGGAGTTGACTTGACATTCTCTCTCTCTCTCTCTTCCTCTGCACCCCTCCCCACTCATGCTCACTTTCTCTCTCAAAAAGATAAATAAATATTTAAGCAAAAAAAAAAAACAAAACAAGAAAACAAAGAAACATAAAGAGTCTTTTTATAATGGGACCGAGACTAGATAGGAAAACTGACATCATGGCATATGGGGAAGAGAGTATTTTTGTAAGAGTTGAAACTTGAACTCTAGCCATGGCTCTACTAATTATTAGTGTGACCTCGAACAAAATTATCAAATAGTTTTGAAGCTCCTATTTTTCATTGGTAAGAAAATGGGGATAACTGGATTTATCAACCTAACTTTATGAGTTTATAATATCATACTGGGGAAGATTAAATATACTTTTTGTGACAGAGTGGTGTGATAGAAATGAGCTTAGAGTTTAATGCCTGGCTTCTCTATTTTCTTTACTAATTATGCAACCATGCATAAGTTGTTTTTACTCTATGATGATCAGTTTTGTTATCTGTAAAGTAGGTGAACGGTAACAACTTATCCTTAAAGATTGTCAACATCTTGGAAGTGGTGAATCCACAAACTCAGACACGCACCCTACATCTAGATTTAAGTGTATGTTACTTGGTATGTTTCCTTATTGATTTAGTTTGAATTGGAGATATTTTGATTGATTATAAATGAGGAAACTCATTCAGTCCCATCCATATTATTAAATACAAATGTTTATTGATAACAGATATGTAACACTTGTTTCTTCAGTCCAGAATTCTCTTCAGAAATCCATCCTGATTCTAAATTCCATCTACTTTTTTGACATATTTTGGATATTAAATGGCTATCTCAAAATTAGTATGTTGGAAATGGGCTCTTGATATTCCTCCAAAAATTCAGCCTTCTCCCATTTCCTCACCATCACTCAGCTACTTGTTCAAGTTTAAAATCTATGGATTATTTCCAATATCCCCTTATCCCTCATTAACCACACTCGGTCCATGAGCGCTTCTGATTTCCAGTCCATCCACTTGCCTGCATGCCATACTTCAGCCTTAGCCCAAGACACTGTAATATTTGATCTGAACTATTGTTCCAAGCATCTGGCAGGGCTCAGACAATTTGCTCACAGTAGCCAGCCAGATTTCTCAGCCATGTAAATTAGATTACATCCATCCTTTAAATAGAAATATTCAGTGATTTTTGTTCCATTGCTTTTGGAACAAATTCTAATCCCTTCCCATGACTCATGAACCTCCTTTCTCCATCTTTCTGATCTTTTCTTACAGAACTCTTCACCTTCTCACTATTGTCTAGACACCTTGTCCCCAAGCGCCCTTCCCAAGCCTTTCCACTGTTTATCTGCTTTGGAGTGTGTTTCTTGGCCTTTCTCACGACCCCCTCATTCTCACCGTTCAAGTCAGAGCTGCAATGCCACCTTCTCAGAAAAGCATTTCCTGGCTGCTCTATCCAAGTTGGATTTTCTCATTACTTTTTATTTCAAAATTATTTTGCATTTTTTTCTTCATAGCACTAATCTCAAGCTACTTGTTTTGCTATTGTATTTCTCCACTGATTTACTCTTTTTACTCTGCTTCTCTTACTAGAAGGTAATTTCCACAAATGAAATGTCTCAATGTGACTTTTGTGCAGCTATATTCCCATTGCCAGGAAGAGTGGCTAGCACACAGCAGCTCCTCAATAACTATTTGTTTAATGAAGAGATGAGTGGGAGTAGACAACCACACACGACACAGGCAAAATTCTAAAACAAAGCAAAACGTAATGGAGGGGACAGGTGTGTGTACAAGTTAGAATGTGACACACATGGGATCGAAGCACTAGTGTGTGTGAAATAACATGGAAAAAGAGCAGAAGGAGCAAATAATTTTGGCCAGGAATGATTTGACAAAACAAGGAGGGATAAGTTTACCTCAGATTTAAACAAATAGAGAGAACTTCTATGGGATAGCAAGGTGAGTAAGAATATCAGAGTAATAGAAAACAGCGTTTTCATATTTGTAAAAGTGGGCAAGCATCTGGTGGGTGGTGGGACCTCCAAGAAGTCCAGAGTGGCTAGCATCACAGGACATGGTGACAAGATGAGGAAGTTGTTTCTCAAGAACTAAAACTATTCTCAAGCAGAATAACCTCTTTTGATGTATGTAATTTTTTCAGACTTTTTAAATTACCTGATTGCCTAAGAGTTGAACTTGAGCTATAATAAATTTTACAGGAAGTATGAGAAGGTTAAGTAAAAGAACATCTCTTCAAATAGGTATTCTAATCTTTTTTTCTTGCTACTCAAATCTGAAAATGATGACTTTGCTTTCATTATGTAAATGAGTGAAAATTCTTTCATAATTTTAGATACAATGTGTTTATCAGCTGAATATATTTTATTGTGTCTGTGTGTTATTTATTTATTTATTTATTTATTTATTTATTTATTTATTTTAGAGAGGGGGAGGTGCAGAAGGAGTGGGGGAAAGAGTCTTAAACAGACCCTGAGCTGAGCACAGAGCCCAACACAGGGCTCAATATCACAACCCTGAGATCATGATCTGAGCCAAAACCAAGTGTGGGGCACTTAAGTGACTAAGGAATCCAGGCACCCCTTGGGTGGGTGTGTTTTAATCATGTAATAAATCTGAAGGTAGATACTGCAAGGTTGGTACTGTGGTTCAGTCAGAAGTTCTGATCTTTTGCGCTACTGTCCTCAGCAAGCTGGCTCTTGTAGTCAAACTTGTGTTTGTCAGGAATTGTGAAGGTTCTGACACTTTACTGTGCTTGCAAAATAAGTACAGTTGACCCTTAAACAACATGGGTTTAAACTGTGTAGGTCCACTTACATACAGATTTTTTTCAGTAAATACAGTACAGAAGGAAGTTTCTCTTCCTTATGATTTTTTAATAACGTTCTTTTCTCTAGCTTTATTGTGCAAATATATTAATTCTGTTTATGTTATCAGTAAGGCTTTTGGTCAACAGTAGGCTATTAGTAGGTCAGTTTTTGGGGAGAGTCAAAAGTTATATATGAATTTTTGTCTGCATGGGGGTCAGTTCCCCAACCCCCTGCATTGTTCAAGAGTTAATAGTAGTTACTCCACCACAGCTCCCAGCTGCTGAAGAAGACATTGAACTCCTGGATCAGAGACAGAGGACTTTAATTGTCTTAGCATAGCAGGTGGCATGAACTTCACGTTCACACTGGTTCTCTCTGCCCTGCAAACCCTCAGGGCTTCTCTGGAGCAGCTCAGACGGATGCTCTGCACACACTCAGGTTGTGTCACAGCCGAGTAACCCTGAGGTAGGAAATCTCAAATCTTACAAGTAAACCACCAGCAAACATGCCCAACCTTTGTACTGGAGGAGGGGATTGGCTTTGTTATTCTAGTCAGAAAACAAATATACCCTCTTGTCCAAGGGAAATATTGTTTCTAAGTTTCAAAACTGTTTGCCATGCAAACATTCTTGAAAAAATAACCCAGAATGAAAGCTGTCAAAGTAGGAATAGAAATGCCATGGAGAATTGGCTCCTAATGGTCTCGTATTGCAAGAGGGCTACCTTAGCTCCAAAATCATGTCTTTGCACAGGTCTGTTCAAGGCAGAAAGGACGACCAGTGTAAAAAGAACCTTTTTTCCAGTAACTTTTTTTCCCCCCTATTAGCAGTCCAAGCCTTTCCTGGAGAGATACCAGAGGATTTTTTATTAAGACTCTTTGACCAGAACTGGATCACATGTTTACTTCTAGACCAAAAACCGTCAAGCAGGAAGGGAATTCCTACATAGGATTTAGCTCAATTGAGATGCATCATTTAAAACTGGGTCTAAGTCTCCATTGAGAAGGTTGCTGCCTGCTAAGTACATCAACTGTTTTCTATGGTAAGGAAGGAGCAGGAAGAAGGAGGAAGAAGGGAAGATAACTCTTGGGCAATAATAATAATAAATAGATCACACTTGTAACATTTACCATGAGCCAGACATCAATCTGAGGACCTACATTATAGTAATTAGTGTTATACCCATAACATATATTATGTTACACCTCTAATGGTCTCATCAGGTAGGTTTTATTTTTATCCTGACTCTACATGTGAGGAAATTGAGACATAGTAACTTACAAAATCATGTGGGTAGTATGTGGTGAGGACTGGATTTAAACCTTAGCAATCTGGCTCCAGAATCTATGGTTTTATTTATGACACTATGCAATTACCTTCTCAACTGCAATAAAATTAGATGTATAGAGAAAGCCAACAGCTGCACATTGTATAAATATATGCTAGTTTTGTAGACAGTCAAAAAACCTGGTAAAATTCTTGAAGTGGAAATCAGCTTAACACATTCAAAAAATGAATATAGGAGCAGTTAATGGTATGAGGTTGGAGAAGTAGACAGGAGCCAAATCGCAAAAGGGCTTGAAAGTCTGATTAGGAAATTTAGATTTTATATTTTAAATGATGAACATCTATTTGGGGGACTTTTTTGATGACAGAACAACACGATTTTTTTAAAACAATCTCTGAGGTTTTGTTACTTTCCTATTTTTATAATTATTATATATATATATATATAACAGAAATTGCCATTTTAATAATGATTAAGTATAAAATTCAGTGGTATTAATTAAATTCACAATGCTGTGCAATCATTACTACTACTATAGGTATTGAAAATTTTTATCACCTAAACAGAAACTCCATATCCATTAAATAGTAACTCCCAGTTCCATCCTCCTCCCAGAAACTGGTAACCTCTAATACACCTCCTGTCTCTATGACTTTGCTTTTTTTTTAGATATTTCATATAAATATTTTTATATGAATCACACACTTCTTTTTTCTTTTTGTGTCTTATTTTTTCACTTAACATATTGTTTTTAAATTCATCCATGTTGTAACATGTATCAGAACTTCATTCCTTTTTATGACTGGATAATATTCACTGTACATATATATATTTTGTATATCTGTTCATCTATTGATGGACATGTGGGTCTTGCCATCTTTTGACTAGTGTGAAGGATGCATTGACTAGTACGAATGGCTTATGATCATCTGCTTGATTCCTTGCTTCCAGTGCTTTTAAGTATAGACCTGGGAGTCAAATTGCTGAATCATTTGGTAATTCTATGTGTACAGTTTTGAGAAACTGTCAAACTTCTTTCCATAGGACCTGCATCATTTTATATACCCATCAACAATGCACAAGGGTTCCAGTTTTTCCAAGGCACCTGGGTGGCTCAGTCAGTTGAACATTAAACCCTTGATTTCAGCTCACGTCATGATCTTGGGGTCCTGGAAGTGAGTCAGGCATCAGGCTGGGCTTTGGGAGGAGTCTGCTTGTCCCACTGTCTCTGTTCCTCCTGACATTCCTTCAAAGAAATACAATTAAAAAAAAAAAAAAGAGTTCCAATTTTCTCATATTTGCCAACACTTGATTCTTTCTCTCCTTTTCTTGCTCCCCTTCCTTCCTTCCTTTTTAAAAATCCTGACCATTCTTGCAAGCATGAAATAGTATTGAATTGTGGTTTTTTGATTTACATTTCCTGAACGAGGAAGGCTGTTGAGTATCTTCCATGTGTTTATTGGCCATTTGTGCATTTCTTTGGAGAAATATCTATTCATGCCCTTGGCTAATTTTTTAAGTTGAGTTGTTTGTTTTGTTGTTGTTGTTGAGCTGTAGGAATTTCAATTTTTTTAATATTAAAGCCTATTCAGCAATACAATTTGTAAATAACATTTTCCCATTTTGTGGTTTGTTTTTTCTCTCTCGGTTGTGTTCTTTGATGTACAAATGTTTTTAATTTTAATGAAATCCAATTACCTATTTGTTGCTTTTCCTGTCCTTTGGAGGCATATTTAAAAAACTATTGCTAAATCCAAGGTCATGCAGATTTGCCCCTAAATAGTGTTCTAAAATTTAGACCTTTGATACCTTTTTTTTTTAAAGTTTTTTTTTTTTTTTAATTTATTTATTTGACAAACAGGGATCACAAGTAGTCAGAGAGGCAGGCAGAAAGAGGAGGAAGCAGGCTCCCGGCGGAGCAGAGAACCCGATGTGGGGCTCGATCCCAGGACCCTGGGATCATGACCTGAGCTGAAAGCAGAGGTTTTAACCCACTGAGCCGCCCAGGCACCCCCCTTTGATAACTTTTGCATTAATTTCTATATGTGGTGTAAGGTAAGGGTCCAATCTCACTCTTTTGCGTGTGGATATACAATTTTCCCAGGATTATTTGTTGAAAATAATGTTCTTTCTCCATTGAATGGTCTTGGAACCTTTGTGGTAAATCAATTGACCATAGTTGTGAAAGTTTATTTCTAGGCTTTTAATTTTATTCCATTGGTCTACTTGATTATCCATGTCAGTACCATACTCTTTTAATTATTATAACTCTATAATACAATTTTAAGTCAGGAAGTGAGAGACTTCCAACTTTGTTATTATTTTTTGAGATTGTTCCGACTGTTCAACTCCCTAGTGAGTGCATATGAGTTTTAGGATTGGCTTTTACATTTCTGAAAATATACTGCTGGGAATTTGGTAGGTATACCTTGAATCTGTATATTGTTGTAGGTAGTGTTGTCATTTTAACAATATTAAATCTTCTAATCCAGAAACATGAGGTGACTTTCCATTTATTTAGGTCTTCTTTAATTTCTTTCAATAATATTTTATGCTTTTCAGTGCACAAGTCATGCTGCCTCTATTAAATTAATTTTTAAGTATTTTATTCTTTTTGATTCTATTGTAAATGGAATTGTTCTCTTAATATTTTTGGATTGTTCATTGTCAGTGTATAGAAATACAACTGACTTTTGTGTGTTGATTTTGAGTCTTGAACTTTGCTGAATTTGTTTATTAATTTTAAGTTTTTGTGTCTCTCTGTACTCATTAGCCTTTTTTTCTATATACGATCATTTCACCTACATATAGAGATAGTTTTTCTTCTTCTTTTTCAGTTTGAAAGCCATTTATTTCAAGCCTAAGTGCTCTGGCTAGAAATTCCCGTACTACATGAAATAGAAGTGGTGAGTGCAGGCAACCTAGTCATGTCCCAAACTTAGGGGAAAAGCTTTCAATCTGTCACCATTGAGTATTATGTTAATTTGCGTTTTTTAAATACTTACTTTTATTGCTGTCTAGAGAATGGACTGCTGGGAGTAGAAGCAGGTGTGCTAATTAGAAAGAAATTGCAATGTTTTTTGCTATGGTGGCTTAACAAATGAAAAAGGTGGCCTGATTAGGGATATGTTTGGATATACAATGATGGGACTTACATCATGATAGGGTGGTGCTGTGGTGAAGACATTGGGCGTGCAGTGTCCAATACATCATCTATTAGTCACACATAGCTATTGAAATTTATAAGTAATTAAAATTGAGTGAAAATCTAGTTCTTTACTTATATTAATCATTTTTTCATTTATAACAAAAATTTAAACCTTTTTTCCAAACTTTACTGAGATATGATTGATAAATAACATCCTATATATTACACCCTTTGACCACTTTCACCCATTCTCCCCATGAGGCTAGTGGCTATCATATCAGAGAATGAAGAAATAGAACAAACCCATAACTGCAGAAAATTCTACTGACAACACTGCCTTAAATCCTGCTTGTTCATTGTTCTTTGCTTTCCTTCCTTTTTCATGGCCAAGAAAGAGAAAATGAGCTTATATAGAAAAGGAAATATAAACATTAGCATTTAAAGAGAGAAAAGTATTTTTCTAATGTAAAATACTTAAATCAATTGGCATTGATACAAGTTAGATGCACTTGTTTATGTCAGAAGTTCAACAAAATACATTTGTTATAAATGAATATTCATGACAGTATTTTGGGGCAGACAATATGGTCTAATGTTTAGGAAATTATGCTATGATGTCACACTTCTTATTTGTATTCTACCTCAAAACAGATTAAGGAATATTTGTAATCATCTGTTTCTTCATAGATATTATAATGATATGATATTTTTAACTACTTGTATTGTTATGAGAATAAGAAAATGAAGCTGATAACAGAATTTCCAGCATGTCTGAAATGCTTACTGAATCACAGAGAAATATTTATAAAAACCGGTTTTAAATAGATGAGCAGATAGATGATACCATGATTTCATTACACAGCTCTAATTTTGTTATGCCTGCTTCAAATTCTGAATAGTATTCACAGATTTAATGTGGAATTTATTAAAGTTGCATTCCTTTGAGTTTTCTGAACATTCTATATTTGATGTTACTTCTACATTTCACTTAATCAAAGCAATTACTGAATGAAAAAGCTGCAAACACCCAAAGATAAACAGTTACTTAGCCAATGTAGGTCTTGTTTCTCAGGGAACTGCTAGTATATCAAAAAAAGTCATATTCATAAAATATTACATGTATTAAACACTGAGATCTAAGATCTGTAATCCTCTGTTTCTTCATTTAAAAAAAAATTTGGTTTGGGTTTGTTTTTTAGTATTTGGATCATTATGAAAATGAACAAAAAAATTGTTTGGTTACATTTTGTGGCTTGGAAAGTTTTGACATCCTTAATATTTGAAGATTCTCATGGTTCATCAGAAGGGTGTCTTTTGGTTAAATTACAAAGATATTTTTGTCATCAGAAAAATCTATGAAAGAGATCCTACCTGAAGAAACTTTTTTTTTTTTTGTTATAATGAGGAACACATTTTATGTCTGTTCATGAAGGGGGATTAAAAATTCTCATTACATAAAATGAAAAAAAATCACTAACATTTATTTACCTCTATGTTCTTGAAATGGCAATATTTTCAGCATCAAATATTTCAGAGGCCCTTTTTGAAATCATTCTGTGATCATTGTGGAAATGAAAGTTGAGAGGATTTTTAAACTCTATTTCCCATACATGTATACGAACAAAAATAAATAGGTTAGCAAAAGGTTTGTTCTTCAGAATCCAGCTATATAAGTGATGAACTTTGTGCCTATTCATATGTTTTGCATTTTCTAT
Source organism: Lontra canadensis (assembly GCF_010015895.1). NCBI lineage: Eukaryota > Metazoa > Chordata > Mammalia > Carnivora > Mustelidae > Lontra > Lontra canadensis. The sequence continues at coordinate 5,400,131 of NW_022631040.1, forward strand.
TTAATTATATATTTTTTCTTACTGACATACAGAGCTTTTTATAAATTAGGTATGTTAGTGTTTTTATATATACTGCGGATTCTAATTTTGTTCAGTTTGTTATACCTTTTGCCTTTGGTTATCAGGATTGAGGGGTAGTGAAACACATATTCTTATTTATATCAATAAAAATATTTTATTTTTTGACTTTTTTATTTTTTTTTCTTAAAGATTTTATTTATTTTTTTGACAGAGAGATCACAAGTAGGCAGAGAGAGAGAGAGAGAGAGAGAGGAAGAAGCAGGCTCCCTGCAGAACAGAGAGCCGGATGCGGGACTCGATCCCAGGACCCTGAGATCATGACCTGAGCCGAAGACAGAGGCTTAACCCACTGAGCCACCCAGGCGCCCCTTTTGACTTTTTGATTTTGAAGTAAAGTTAAAACAGCCTTTTCCTCTACATTTTTATTGGAGATCTATATAAAAATATTTGTGTGAATTTATATATCTTCAACTGATTTGAATTTATTTTAGTATGTAATAAAGTATCAATTGGACCCCATTACTTTTCAAATAACTACCCAGTTTGTCATAACTCTGTTGATTTAAAATTCTAAGACTCCCTAGTTTATTTGAAATACTACCTCTAGGATATAGTAAATTTCTTTTTCTTTTTTTTTTTTTTAAAGATTTATTTATTTTAGAGAGAGAGAGAGAGCATGAACAGGCGGGGCAGAGGGAAAGAGAGAATTTCAAGCAGACCTCACACTAAACACAGAGCCTGATACTAAGCTCAGTCTCAGGAGCCAAAGATCACTACCCCAGCCAAAACCAAGTGTTGGACACTTAACCAACTGTGTCACCCATGGAACCCTAGGATATAGTAAATTTCTGTACATATGTGGGGATATTTCTGAAACTTTAGGTTATTTTATTGGTTTGTTTATCCAGAAGTCACTAACTAAATTTTTAATTTTAGTTTTGCTTTTTAATAGGCCTAGTCTTATCACTCTTGTCACCCTTGTCACTCTTCTTTCCAAAGTTTTTTTGGGTATTTATACCTATTTGTTTTTTCATGTAGCCTGTCCATGACACCTTTATGAAATTGAGTCTTTCTGTGGTATATATTTCCATGTGTTTCATTTTATGTTTGTGATTAAGAATGTTTAATTTTTTTCTCAGATTTCTCTCATCTTCTGTGTTTTTCTAAGCTTTTAATTTTATTTTTGTTAGAAATATGAATAAGGCCTTCTTTTACCTTATATCTTCAATTGGTCATTGCGTGTACAGATGAAGGCTATTGATTTCTGTATTTTAATTTCACAGCCCACCACCTATCTGAATTATTTTGTTGTCTGTAGAATCTTTGCACTTAAGTCTAGTGGAATTGCTGGGTTTAAATCATATCATCTGCAAATGTTGATATTTTTATTGTTCTCTTTTCTGTGTTTATACTTCTAATTTCTCTCTTTTGACCAGTTACAACAGTGAGAACATCTAGTGCTGTGTTAGACAGTAGAGCTGATTATAGTACTGTCATCTTCTTGACTTAGCAGTAAAGCTTTAAGTATTAGCCCATATATATGATGATTACTTTTCACATATATATGATACAGATATATAAAATATCTAGGTGTACCCATATATATGTACATGTATATTTCATTTTATATATGTATTTTATATATGTGTGTATAATACACACCCATACACACACAGGCACACACACTTAATTCTTGTTCTTCCTGCTAATAATGGTCTAGAAAGTCACCACAAACTCTGTGTTAACAAATACTGAACCATTGGTTCTAGAGGTACCATGTGTACATATGTATTTCATATTTCTGTATGTATTTTACATACATATGTACAATACCCACCCATACACACCCATACACACACAGACACTCAATTCTCATTTTTCCTGCTAATAATGTCTAGAAAATCACCACAAAAACCTATATTAACAAATACTGAACCATTGCTTCTAGGGTATCAGGTGTACATGTATTTTTGTGTGTGTGTAGATAGAGACATACCTCACATATAATATTAATCCCTAAAGCATTTCATCCTGGTAGATTATACTTGCTTTGTTTTACAAGAGAAAAAAGTAGGTTAACAGCCCCAGAGTTGACATTCAAATCCTACCTAACTGGCCACAGAGCCTGTGTCTTGTACTACACAGTGCTGCCCCCTGCTGTCTCTATCCCGTGGTTGTCTCTGTAGAATTGCTGAAAAGGACAAGGCTGAGCAGTAGGGGATGTTAGACCCCAGTAGGGGATGTGCCCGTTGGACGACTCTGATTTTTCACTGCTCTGTGTGTGTGTACGTGCCCTGGAATGATGGTGAAAAAGCCCATGGTATTAATTTTAGGGTTACAAGTAGATTTTAGCCAGTAGGTGAAATTGCAGATACAGAATTGGCAAATAATAAGGATCATGGGTATACATATTTTTAAGTTATGTTAGGGAATTCCTCATCAATTCCTTTTTTTATTCATTGTTTTTTTAACCAGTAATTAGTGTTGAGTTTTGACAAATTTCTTTTCAGTGACCAAGAAGGAGATATTTGACTTTTCTTCTCAGATATATTAATGTCAAGTTATTTCAGTAAACTTCTCAATATTTTGTGTATCTTTTGACTTCTTAGAATATGCCTCTTGCTCATAAAAATATATTCTTCAAGTGAGGTCCTAGAACTTTCTAGTTTTTTATTTAGATTTTTAACTGATATTACAATAGAGATTAGTTTGTGAAATATTTTTATGGTGTTTGTGCAATACTTTTTTTTCCTATTGATTGATACTTGCTTCAAGTATTTGATTGGAATTATATTTTCTGGAGTAGCTTAAGTGGTATGTAGAATTATCTGCTCTTACAGCATTTTGTTTTAGGGTAATTCATGTTTTAGAAACTGAAATTACCTTATAAACAATTAGTAAATAGGGGGATTATGACAGTAAAATGCAGTCGTCAGGTTAGTTCACGCACAATCTTTTTTGTGGACCTGGGATATACAACGCTAAATAACAACAGCTGAAGGGAAGTTACATTAACACAGATGCTTGCATTCACCTCTTGTTCAGGGAACACTTTCTTGTTTGCCTTCCAGCTGCTACAGGTCTTGATCTTGTGACAGCCAGAACTTTCCTGAACTCTGTGGGTCTGTGGCTTCAACATCACAAAGCTCCCCTTTCTGTTTCTAACCAGCCAGCTGATGTGCACTCTTCCAGTCAGTAAACCCCCTGGGAAAGTAAGGCAGGGCTTTGTTTCAGAGAGACTCTTGCAGAACGTGTGGTTTTCCCCCAGTGAAAAGGCACTCCCTTGAACTTGGTCAGAGGGGCTGCAGAGGCAGTGTGGGCAGAGGGCAAGACAGCCGGCTGAAAGGGTGTCTCTCTCTCTCTCTCTCTCTCTTCGTTTTTTTTTTTTAAGATTTTATTTATTTGACAGACAGAGAGAATGAACAATAGGCAGAGAGGCAGGCAGAAAGAGAGGAGGAAGCAGGCTCCCCGCTGAGGAGAGAGCCGGACACGGGGCTCGATTCCAGGACCCTAGGATCACACCTGAGCTGAAGGCAGAGGCTTTAACCCACTGAGCCACCCAGGCGCCCTGGTGTCTGACTCTTCATCCTCTCAAGTTTAATGTCTTCTATATCTGGACTTCTGGGGTATCCTCTCTCAACCCCCCAGGCTGAAGTCATTTACCTCTCCCCTCTGTGCCTCAGACAAGTGCTTCTGTCACTCCAGGCAGTTCTTCAATACATTCCTGGTCACAGATCTGGGAAGAACCAGCAACAACGGGAAGAGTGGCCCCATCTCTAGTCTGTGACATTTCTTCATGGGGACTTGAGAAAGTAGGGGGCTGAAGTTTAAGTTGCTGCAGATACTGGCATGGGGAGCCAGGCGTGCACAACCATTATTCCAAGGCCGTGATGCTTGAGTGGCACAAAACCCTCTGGAAGCCTTGAGGACATGGGCACCGATGCCTAATCACACCCTCCTACCACCCGATGCTTGATTGTTGCTCCCAAGGTCGGTGCAGCTGGACAGGTCAGTGGTTGGTCCAGTTCTGTGCAAGAGACAGAGGCCTCACCGACTAGAGCCCAGCCCTAGCTCAGCCATGCCAGCTTTTTCACTGTCCCCAACATCCTCTAACCTATTTTCTGATAAGCCCAGGTATTAAATTAAAAAAAAAAAATTGCTTTGTGAGAGCTTTATAAAAGCACAAATGAGAAAAGATCTGTATTTGATATTATCCTCTGAATCCACTGTCATGTGTATCTTCAGAATTGTCCCCCTTCATTCCCAGATTTTCTGCTTTCTTTATGGCTTGTTTAGATCTATATCTCTCTTGGGGCTCCTGGGTGGCTCAGTGGGTCAAAGCCTCTGCCTTCGGCTCAGGTCATGATCCTAGGGTTCTGGGATCGAGCCCCACATCGGACTCTCTGCTCAGCAAGGATCCCGTTTCCCCCTCTCTCTCCGCCTGCCGCTCTGCCTACTTGTGATCTCTCTGTCAAATAAATAAAAAATGAAATCTTAAAAAAAAAAAAAAAAGCATTATATCTTGCTCTAGAGTCAGGTCTTATAAATTAGATTTTTTTAGGAAATTATTTTATTTATTTTTAAATTTATTTGTACAGAGTTGTATAAAGTGGTCTCTTATAATTACAAAAAACCTTCTGTATCTATGGTTATTTCCTTTTTGCTTATGTTTTCATTGTGCTTCTTGATTGATTAATTGATGGTTGGATTGTTTGTTTTCAAAGAATCATCTTAGTCAAGTGTGTGCGTTGTGTGCGTGTGTGTGTGTGTATGTGTGCGCCCGTGTGTATGGATATGTTAGTTACACTACCGTGAAAATGTTGAAGGGATACGAATGTCTTGGAATCATTCTTGCAGTATCTTTCTCTCTTTCTGCCTTGTTCTATTCCAATCTATTCAGCAAGATGGTCAAAGTCATGCTATGTATATTGGAAGAGTGAGGAGGATAGCACCTGAAATGAAGTTACCCAAAGAATCTTTGGCCATAAACTTTGAGGAGAGTTAACAATACTTAATAAATAAATCAAATTATTCACAAAGTTCCAAATGTCTATCTACTCAGGTTCCTTTTTAGCCATGATTAGCATGCCAATTATTCATTCAAACATTGTCATAAAAGCATAACAAATTTAATAATGTGAAGTATTTTGGTGAAATTTAGATCTAAAAATTTTTCAAATATTCAGGTCAGTCATTTTATAATTCATTTAAACTTGTCTTGGACTAAACATTTTCTAAGGAGGCTAGGTACAGAAGATGTTAAATACTTTTTGAAATCACAAGCACATACTTCACAAAAAAATCTGTGCTAGCTAATGTGGCTGACTTGAAAGCATTTTAGAAAACAAGTTGTCTTTTTATTGAAGTGATTTCATCAGGCAGCAGAGAACGTATATTTAACATTAATTTGGAAAACTTTGATAATCTAAAAAAAATTATTTGTCTTATGAAATACTTTCTGTGATCATCTTTAAAGCTTGATATTAATTCGGGTTTTAAAAAATGAAAATTTGAGCATCAGTTAGACTTGTTTTAAATGATATGCCCTTGTATAGTTGTAAAAACTATTTCTATCATGATAAAAATATATTATCATTAAATCTACTGCAATTCTTTAGAGATTATCCCGTGACGCTGAACTATTACCCTGGAGTCCCCATTGTAATAACATAACAACAAAATATATTTCATTCTCAGTATACCCTTTAAATGCATATTTTTGAGGTGCCTGGCTGGCTCTGTGAAGTGTGTGACTCTTCATCTCTGGGTTGTAGTTTCGAGCTCCACATTGGGCATAGAGATTACTTAAAAATAAAATCTTAAGAAATGTAGATTTCTTATTTATCAATAATGCAAATATTTCTGTAAATGAGAAAGTTGACTTGGGACAAAGTACCAGGTAACAAAATGTGTCAAATTATTTTATCTTGTCTTTTCTCATTAAACCCACAGTCTCTGACAAGATATTTTAGTGTGTAGAGTTTGCAAGATACACTGGCCATGAACCTTCATGCTTCGTTCACTGGATAGCACTTTATTGCTTTGTTTTCTAGTTATTTTCCTTTTAGTCTTGATAGGCCAACCCAAATTTCTTTGAAGAAACTTTCCTTCATCTATCAAATTTTGACAGAATATATGTTTATATATAATATATGCATATTATATATAATTATATTATATTTTATATATGCATATATTATATATAATATGCATATAAGTGTGTGTGCATATATATATATATCCTTTCTCCCCATTTCTTTCTCTTTCATAATCCTTTCTGTGGCATGTATGATATTTTTACTAGAAATAGTCACTTTAAAATATTTGTTTAGTATCCCTATCCCCTGAAAAATATTGAAAAGTTTCCTTTTTAGCAATGATTAGTGAGTCAATTATTAATTCAAACACTGTCATAAAAGCATAACAAATTTAATAATGTGAAGCACTATCATGAAATTTAGATCTGAAAATTTTTCAAATATTCAAGTTAGCAAGTTTATAATTCGTGTAAAGCTTGTCTTGGACTAAACATTTTTCCAAGGAGGCTAGTCACAGAAGCCTCCTGATAAAACATAAGCTTCATGAGGGCAGGGATTCTGTCCGGTTAGTTCACCATGTATCCTCAGCACTGAGCAAAGTACAGGCAGAGAAGGCAAGGAATTAATGCCTCCATGAGTGGACATGAAAACGAATAGGTGGGCGGATGAGCACAAAGTCTTTCTCACACTGTTAAGACACGTCATTTATGAGTGGTCATGTCTGATTTTATGGGACGGGCAGCTTCAGGCTCTGCCGTGGAGCTACTTGGTTCTCAGGAGTCAGGCAGGAGTCTGGCATGTTTGAGACTCTCTTCACAAAATAATATTCACTGAAGTCGATAACCCACCAAATCAGAAATGACTGATTTGTGATTCGGATCTCCTGGTGATTTAATGTCTCAGAGGGCAGCTTTGGTTGTGGCGAAGTAAACAGCCCATTCTCCCATGTCACCTTTGATTTTGACTGAAGTGGAAGTACTTGTGGCCAAACTGATTCGAGGTCCGATTCAAGGGTTATCAGCCCGTAGTGCCTTCAGCCAGTCTTTTTGGGCAATTCTATTCACCAGCAAATTAATTTTCTAGATAGTCTCATAACTCTGTCATTCCTTCTTTTCTTCTTTCAATTCTCTTTTTAATTTGGCTGGATTGGGAGCCCAGAATTGTAGCTTTTACAGGTTTCTATAAAAATACTTCCAAAGACAGTTTTTCAAGCATTATTCAAATTATAATTTTTGTATAAATAAGTATATTTCATATATGTTATAATTTACCATTACAACTGTTACAGAATATTATATCTGTTTTTTTTATTGTGTTATGTTAGTCACCATAAAATACATCATTAGTTTTTGATGTAGTGTTCCAAGATTCATTGTTTATGTATAACACCCCGTGCTCCATGCAATACATGTACTCCTTAATACCTACCATCAGGCTCACCCATCCTGCCAACCACTCCCTTCTAAAACCCTCAGCTTGTTTCTCAGAGTCCACAGTCTCTCAAGGTTCATCCCCAAGCAGAGTCCACAGTCTCTCAAGGTTCACCCCCAAGCAGAGAAAGTCAATTATCATACAGTTTCACTTACTTGTGGGACATAAAGAATCACATGGAGGACATTAGGAGAAGGAAAGGAAAAGTAAATTAGGGGAAGTCAGAGAATATTACTTCTTGATCTGTGTTTTCACACAACAAGGCTCTTGTGGTTTTCTGGTTCTCAGCTTTTTGATCGTCCCATTTCTGTCTCCTTCCTGAGCTCCACTAGCTCTAGTTCATAGTCTGACCTTTTGCACAGTGTAGAGACTGATATAACTAACTTCTTATCAGGCAGATCATTGTCTAAAATAAAATTTTTGGAATATTTTGATAGGACCATATATGCAAGTATTATTTTAATCTTGGCATAAGGACTGATTCCTGAAACAGGCAAGTTAAGAGTTATGCTTGTGAGAGACATCTAATGGGGAGTTGCGGGGGGAGGGGGGTGAGTTGTAGAATATCCATACAAAATTGAAACAGGAAAAAAAAAACTTGGATCATTAGACTCTTTGATTGGCAGCTGAGTGGGATGGGGATTCATTTCCCAGAACCAGTCTGAATACCATTAAAAGTTTATCTTGAGATTATTTGAACATTTTATCAGAAATGCTAATTTCTTCCAAGAAGAAGGTCATGAATTACATTTCACGCATAAAGGAACAACAGATTTGGGACATCATTTATTCTTTACATTTTCTTCTCTAGACACTCCAAATACTGCATTTTAAAACTTAATTCATCATTTCATCCCATCTATTAAGTCAAATCTACAACTTCTCCTGTGTCTGCATTAAAGGTTGTAGCTCACCATTCACTGGGACATCTCAGAATCATTCTAGACAATTTTTTTGTCTCTTTATCTTTGACACCTGTATAATGCCCATGCCTGTCACCTCACATGTTAATTTTCTTTCATGCATTCACTTCACTCTGACCACTTCGGCTCTCCCCAGGCTCTCTTCCCATATCTGCCAGGTGAGAACAGCAGCCTCGTACATGGCTGTGGTAACTCCCGCCTATCTATCCTCTAAACTGTAGCCAGAGCAAACTTGCACAACTGAAATCTGACCCCTGCACCCTCGCTTGTAACCACGCAGAGATATCGCCATGATCCACATAATAAAGTCCAAGTTTCCTTAAAAAGTTTCAGAAGATTCACGAAATCCTATCTAACTCTCCTATACCTAGTTTCTTTTAGTTCCATGCTTTATGATCAGTACGAATGTAGAAGCTTCTACTGCTACCTAACCAGTTACCAAAGTTAGTTGCATAAAACAGCAGAGACTGTCTATGGGTCAGGAATCTGGGTCCTCTGGTCAACTTGTCACAAGATTGAAATCGAGGTGTTGGTTGGCCTGTGTGTTTCTTCTGCAGGTCGGTGTCCTCTCTCAAGCTCACAGGGCTGCTGACAGTATTCAGTTCCTTGCAATGGTAGCACTGAGGTTTCGTTCCCTTGCTGGCTTGTGGCCAGGAATGGCTCTGAGCTCTTTCAGGCTTTTCTCAGTTCCCTCCCCTGGGACCTCCTCCACAGGCCCTCTCACACCTCAGTCTCTCTTCAGGAAGGCCCTGGATCCTGCTAAGGGCTACTCTTGTTAGTCAGGTATGCCCAGATGAACTCAAAGTCAATTGACTAATCACCTAATCATAGCAGTGGTATCTCATCATGCTTACATTTCTTTCTGGAACTAAGAGAATAAAGTGAAAATCTTAGAAAGGTCATCTTAGAATCCTGCCCATCACAGGTACCAACCAGTGTGGATTTGTTGTCAATATTCACGTTCCTGCTTATGCTATTTCTTCTGATGAAACATTCCTTCCTAACTTTGCTCCTGGTTTATCCTTATTCACCATTTGAGATTTTGCTTAGGCATAATATTCTACAGAATATGTACTTTCCCTCAGCTAAGTATTCCTCTAATAAGTCATGATGGCATGCTATGTGTGTATGTCTCCTAGCATGAGTCCTATCCACTTAAGACTGTGTTAATTGGTTTGTTTCCCAAGGGTAGATTATTAGGCACTGATGCCACCATAACAAAATATCATAGACAGTGGTTTCAACAACAGACATTTAGGTTTTCAGTATTCTGGAAACCAGAAGTTCAGGTCAGGATGCCAACATGGTCAGTTTCTGAAAAGATTTATTTTCCTGGCTGGTATAGGTTGCCTCTATCTTCCTGTGTGTTCACATGACTTCTTCTATGTGATCAGCGAGAGAGAGATTGAGAGAGAGCTCTCTGATGCCTCTTCTGAACAAGGGCACTAATCCCATCATGAGGACACCCAAACTTCTAACCCCAATTACATTTTATAAAGGACCTGTCACCAAATACAGTCACATGAGAGGTTAGAGTTGCAATATATGAATTTGGAGGACACCAAATTTGGGGGCAGGAGTGTATTCTTTCCCCTTTGTAATAGAAATGCCTAGGAACATTTCAATAATATTTTTAACTATACTTGTCTTATAAGGCCAAGCTCATCATATTTGATGTCCTTTATTTTTAACCTCTATTCTCCAATGAGTTATCACTTCTTATGTTCTAATATTGCTTCATACCTTTTTAAATAATTTAATGCCTCAACTTCCACCTTTGACTACACCACTTCATTAACAATTAGTATATAAAAATAAAGTCAATATTCCTTAACCTGAGCCAACTCCCGAGGTCCAGAGAGATATAGAAATACTGAGGTAAATATCGTTCTTTTAGGGATGCCTAGTTGGCTCATTTGGTTAAGCGTCTGCCTTTGGCTAGGCCATGATCCCAGGGTCCTGAAATCGAGTCCTTCATCAGGCTCCTTCCTCAGCAGGGAGGCTACTTCTCCCTCTGCCTCCTGCTCCCACTGTTTGTGCTCTCTCTCTCTGACAAATAAATCAATAAAACCTTTACAAAACATCTTTTTTTTAATTGAAGCATTATAATCTAAATCCAAAATAGAAAGACCTAAATGTTCTATGGTAGGGGATTGGTCATACTAATTGTCTATTAACAACAGTAAATAGTGTATTCTCAGAAATGCTATTGTAGAAAATAATAGCATCATATAATAATCATGCTGGAATATTAAGTATGAAATCAATTTAAAGAAGCAATATATTTTCATTATATTATTTGTTTTCCTATCTAATTTCCTGACCCTTCATATATACTATGCAATCCATGAGGAAAAAGACTGTTTTATTCATCATTACGTCCCTGGAATCCAACAGATTGTTGACAGACAGTAAACACTGAAAATGTTTATTGCTTTGACTGAGTTGGCTGAAACGAAGTGGGAGAGATATAAAATGTGAAAATATTCTTAGTAACACAAAGATATACATACTGCCATGTATTCGTGTATAATATTAAATATCAAATATGTTACATACATTTTGACACAAAATTAAAACTATCAATGTAATTATAAAAATAAATTCCCCTTTGGAAATGGATGGAATTAAACTATTTCCTGTGCTCTTTCTAAGTACAGGAAACACTTCTCATTTTTAAAATATTTCTTTACTTGGTAGAGTTATAATATTATACCAGTTTTATTAATTGGACAAATGTATTGCTTTTCAAATTCCTTTGAATGTTTTCCTCACTCATGATTTATAGAGCTCTAGAACCCAAATGTATTCTGATAGACCTCTATAAGCATCTGCAGGTGAACAATTCTTTAAAGCCTGCAGCTCTAATAGTCTGAAGTAGCTAGATAAACAGTTCAGTTAGTCAGAATGAACCATTCCAGTTCTGAAATTATCAATCATTTAGTTATGGATTGTATTGCCTCTACGTTTTTCCTTTTCCTAAGTAAAGAGGCTAGTTATTTTCCTGCTATGGGCCCCTTGGATTTCCCTAAACAACTACCTTTTGGCATGAAGAATAATTTCATAAATTATCTCAGCAGGACCTGAAACAAGAACAAAAATGATAAGTTATTGTGTATGACTTAGTTTTTCCCAAAGTTCAGGGTGTGTGCGCGCATGTGTATGTGTGTGTGTGTGTGTGCGTGCGTGTGTGTTTGAGATTATATATGTATGTTTGTGTTTAGTAAACAATAGTAATTTTTATAAAATTAACAAACAAGGCATAGCATCTTGCTTGATTTTGAGATCAAAACAGAACTATCAGGCATAAATACTAGTTTATCTATTTAGCAAATATTTCCTGAATATTTGCTATTCACTGTCATATTACACTAGTAAGTAACTTTAAAATAATGAGTGAGAAAAACATACCATTTTTCTCCAAAGCTTATTCTTTTTGTTTTTTCGGTATTTGTTTGGGGGTCAGTGGTGAGAACAGGTAAATTCTACTCTCAGCAAAAATACAATGTTACCAACTATAATTGCCTTGTTATCCATTAGATCTTCCAGCTTTGTTTATCCTATAACTGGAAGTTTGTATTGTTTGACCAAACTCTCCCCTTTTTTCTCATTCCCAACCCCTGACAATCACTTCTACTTTCTGTTTGTGAGTTTTACTTCTTTTTTTTTTTTTTTAGCAAAGCTTATTCTTAATCTACCTGTATGCTACTTCTACTTATTTCATCCAGCTGTCTCAGAGAAGGATATTTTCACTCCTTCCTAAGACAAACTCTTCTATACATTTTGATCTTGTTTGATAAGCTGTACCCATTATGTTTTTCCTTTCTAATATCATCAACATTCTTTATTAGTTCCTATTTTTAATCCTGCAAAGCTTGCAACATATGCTCCATGAAAGTAGTTGTGTGCATTATGTCTTTCTTCACCTGAGAGAGTGTTCAGCACATAGTGGTTGCCACTAAACATTTGGTGAATGTTGAGGAACTGAGGATGACTGTTGATTAGCTTTACAAAGTAACATCAGAGGTCTTTTTTAGATGCTGAGAACTCCTCATCATCACCTTTGTTGAAAGAGAAGAGTTCTTCCTTATTCTTTCTCTCTCCTACTCACTCAACTCACTGAAATCTAGTTTTTGCTTTTACCTCTCTCATGATACCTCTTTGGTTAGGGTTAAAGCTGATCTAATTTATATTTTGGGGGGGAAGTTGGTCAAGGTAATTCAATTTATTTTTTATTAACATATAATGTATTATTCGTTTCAGGGGTACAGGTCTATGATGCATCAGTCTTAACACATTTCACAACATTCACCATAGCACATACCCTCCCCAATATCCATCACCCCAGCCACCGTATCCTTTCCTCCCCACCCACCAGCAACCCTAAATTGGTTTCCTGAGATTAAGAGTCTCTTATGGCTTGTCTCCCTCTCTGGTTTCATCTTGTTTTATTTTTTTCTTCCCTTCCCTTATGATCCTCTATCTTGTTTCTCAAATTCCTCGTATCAGTGAGATCACATGATAATCATAAGTCTTTCTCTGATTGACTTATTTCGCTTAGCATAAAGCTGATCTAATTTCTAAATGCAATATGTCATTGTGGCTTTTGATGTATTTAAAGGATCTTCTGCACTTTTGGTATTGTTGAACAGTCCTTCCATGAAACTGTCCACTGCTTTGTCTTCTTTAATAGTGTATTTTATTGAATATATGACTTGCTACTTGATTAAGACTTCCTCTTACTTCCTTTCTTTTCTTCCTTTACTTTGAATATTGCTCATTGAACATTTTAAGTGTTGTGCCCTTGGATTCCTTTCTCTTCAGTTCTAAAATATTCCTTGACTGATTCATGCAACTCAAAGCATCTCAAGCTGAACATATTCAAATCAGACTCATCTTATTTACCTCTTTCTTGATTTGATCTATTTAGACTTTATTTTTCACAACCTCACAAACCAGAAATTGGAAACAATTATTGATCCCTCCTTCTGTCACAAATTTTCATTTAGTCAGGCTTAAGGGGCACCTCCATGAGAAGTAGAAAATGGTACCCATTCTTCAGGAATCTTGACTTTTATTTTGTAGAATAGTACCACAATTTTGTTAGTGATTTCATTAAAACTAAATATTTTACTACCATGTGTCACAAATATAACAAATTTTAAATTCCACATGTCTTCTTTGTGAATGGCAGGCTTGACACGTGCATCCTTGTACATAACATGCACAAACAGAGGCCTGCAGAGCCCTGGTGACTCTAGATCTGAGCATTTCTTAAATTTCTTACCTTTTCTTAGTTCATGCTTCCATTCTGTTTTGCCCATATCATGCACATTAGTATGTACCTCAGCATCTTACTGGTTTTGCAATTATGCCAGAGTTCTTTCATTAATTATCCCTTGGTTAATGTTATCTGTTGCCTGCAAAATCTTTGACGCCTTGTGTAAACCCAACCTCCCATAGGCTGGCCTCAGTGCCTTTAGATAACCCTCTCTTCTTCTCCCTTCACCATGGCATCACACTGCAGTCAAATGTAGCTGCTCATTATGCTCTGAGCAAGGTTTTTCCTTTATACTTTTAAAGATTTTCACACATTTTCTCTTTCTCAAATTATTCCTCATCTCTTCCCACCTACTGAACAAATTCATTTCAAGTCTTGGGTGGCACTTTTCCTGACTGCACTACCAGAGTTAGTTATGCTTTTCTTTATGCTTCTTTAATATTGTGTAGATATATAACATTTGCCACATTAAATTATAATGATTTGTTTACTCCCCTGTCTCTTTTTCTAGATTGCAAGTTCCCTGAGTAAACCACAGATTATTTTTCTTTATAACTGCTGTGCTCGACACACTGCATGGTTGTTTTTGAAAACAGGAAAAACACAGCTGGGAATAGACTGAAACCCAAGTCACATGTTTGCAACCAAGGCAATGATGGATCCAGGGGGGGGAAAAATCAGTATCATTGCCTTTTGACTCTTCTTCACTCAAGATTGTTGTATGGGTAATATAGTCTTATTACATGTGAAAAATAAGATTCTTTGAGGAATTCATATTTTTTTAAAAAGGCAATTGGCATAATCCAGAAGCAATGAAAGAATTCATATGTAATTTATTCTCAAATTTTAAAGTTCAATGTTAGATATGCTGTATAAAATGTACTCATGATATCCTGGAGTCTTGTTTTGTTTACATTTTGTCTAAATATGGTTTCTCAGGCAAAGCTGCCTCCATTGGTAGAGTGAACATTTATTACCATGTATTCAGATAGTCTTGTTTTATGCCTGTTTTGCATAGAAATTATTAATAGAATTCCCCCTCAATATCAAAAGTATTCTGGTTTGGACAATAATTATACAATTGCCCTAATTACAGGGAACATTACTGGTTTAATTAGAGTGCCACACAAAACTTTGAAGGACAACACTTTAGAAGGGTTGAGTAAGTATTGCTGATTATTTCATCATGTTTGGTAAAAGGATAGAGTGCCTTTGAAAACAGTTTGAATAGTAGGATCAAGCAAATTTATTATTTATTTTCTACTTACATAAGGGAAAGAATCAACAACTTAACAACCTTATTGCCATCTTTTAAAAAATAATGTTTTATGGCCTGAAATAAGCCTCCTTCCTTTACAATAAAAGTGTTATTAATACCTAGCCCAAGTAGATTTGCATACCACCCACACAAATATAGAGTGTAAAGACTTCAGTCAACTATATCACCAGGGGGCGCATAATTCTCTACAAGATTACCCTCACTTCAGACACCCAGTTGCATGTCTGGGCGTTCCCGAAACTACTGTCAAGGGAAAAATAGAGATTAAAATCAGCCAAAGGCAGAACTGCATAGAGCAGGTAGAATCTGCAGATCTACCAAATGTGGAGTTTCCATTGTCTTCTCCCTGTGGACCTGTTCCTAGCTTCAGTGTTTGACAATATGTATGGAGCATTGCCAAGCTCACACAACTATTGGTGTTCAGAGTTTTTACTGGTGCCCATTATATAGACCTGATTGATTGTTTACGTAGTGGTTCCCAGTCTCCACATGTACTAATACATTGTGATCCAAAGTCTCCACACTAATCCACATCACTGGTCTTTCTGATGTGCCGCCCTTCACTCTTGATCACATTGTTAATATCCGACTAGCCCAAGGCAGACAATGATCACCTCTTAGGAGCCAAGGACAAAGCTAGAACTCTTTGGGGGTAGGGTTAAACTCCTTACTAAACACAAAGTTCTTGCATTTTGATGTTCGTAAAGATATACATTGAGTACAGATACTTCAAAGCCATCGGTGTCCTAAGTGTGGAAATTTTAAACTAAAATGACTCAAAAATCCCTATTTAAGCAAAGAAGGTTAAGATAAAACGTTAGTGAAACAACACTGGACTCAAAGTATCTCTGGAAATTATGTTTAAAACCCCATTTTTTAAAAATAAAATCTTTATATCCACAGTCATCTGTAAAATTAAAATCTAGCTAGAGTAGTGGACTCAATGAGGTCAGCTTCAATATATTTTTTAAAAGATGCACAGGCTTCTTTTTTGCAGCTAATTGTACTGTAAACTGATCGTTATTTTATCAGCACTAACTGTATGGATATAAAGCTTGATTATTAAAATAAATTATGATTTGGGGACCGAGAGGGCGAGAGAAGGAGTTGAGGGAGAATCTTTATAAACAGTATTAAAGGGGCACATGGTTGGCTCAGTGGGTTGTGTCCAACCATTGATTTCAGCTTGGGTCATGATCTCATGGTCCTGGGATGGAGCCTTGTGTGGGACTCACACTCAGCAGGGAGTTTGCTTGAGATTCTCTCCCTCTCTCTCTCTCTCCTAATCTCTCTCTCTCTCTTTCTAAAATAAGCAAGGGAATCTTTAAAAATAAATAAATAAACACTATGAGAAGTAGTGCTGATCATTCTTAAAGCCCCTTCCATTGCTCCATGAAAACATTGATCACTCTGTCATCCTGTATGGTAGCTATTAGCCTAGCTATGCAACCTATCTTTCCCTTTCCAATGCTCTGAGGAAATCTTGTCTAGTGCCCTTTCTGGAGAAAGCTGCATACTTATTAAGTGAGTGAACAAATGAATGAGTGAATACTTTCCATTAAAATGGTAGAGCTGGATTATTTGGTGTGGTATTCAAGACAATGGCTTAACACTTTGGTGTTTATGTCCTAATCCCCTAAACCTGAGATTGTTACCTTACATGTCAAGAGGGACATTGTAGATGTGATCAAGTTAAGGACCTTGTGGAGAGATTTTCCTGAATTGTCTGATGGATCCAATGTACTTACAAGGATCTGTATGAAGAAAGCTAGGAGAGTCAGAATTAGAGAACAAGAAGAGAGATCTGATGTTACACTCCTGGCTTTGAAGATGGAGGAAAGAGCCATGAACCAAGGGATGCAGTCAGCCTCTAAAGGCTGGAAAAGACAAGGAATTTAAAAGATTGTCCACAATGAACCCCAGAAGGAATGAAGTTGTGCTGACCCATTTTAGACTTTTGACCTCTAAAATTCTAAGATAATGTATTTACACAGTTTCAAGCCAAAGTTTCTGTTAACTTGTTACACCAGGAATAGGAAACTAATACACTTGGTATCTGTTGCTGTTTATATATCATTTTAATACCTAGTCACAGAGCCTGAATGGAAGAAATGTTATTTAAAGTATAATAAGCTCTGAACTTTTAATCAAGGTGTAGACAGCAAAGGACAATATTAGATTTTCTATTTTTGTTAAAGTTAGATTGCAAAAATGGTGAGAAAGTATTCACAATTCATTTAAAGAACACTTGCACATGGCTTCTCAAGTTTCAGGGACTCTTCTTAAACCTAAAGATAGAATTAAACAGAATGATCATTGTGTGTGTCCCTCACAGTGTATGCCTAATTTCAGTGAAATCCCAAATGATTTGGAGACAAGAGCACAATAAGTTTTGTTTATGGAAATTGAAGCTTGAATGGGGATCATTTTTGCTGGCCAGTATGTTGAATGGCTGTCACCTACTGAACAGATATTGAACAAGTAAACACAGAAGTAAATATAATACATACTACCTTTGTATTTTGATGTGACACACACAATAGGTAGAGATAGAGACAGAGAAAATGATTATGACTGGAGATATATCTTAGAATGACAGTCCTGCATGCCCTCTTTAAAGAAAGGACATGCCCCCTACCATCTGAAAATGATTCAAGGGAGTCCTATAAATATTAAAGGGAAAGACATCCCAGGCAGAGGGACAAGAAATGACAATTCTGAATTGTGGGAACAACTTGGGTTGGCCATGAGTTGTGGAAAGAATAACTATGTGGCCTATTGTTCCCATATGGAAATTCTTTCCCAGTATTTCTTGAGAAAGTGAAATGTTTTTCTGTCTCTTAGTATTAGGAACAATCATTTGGGAAATCAGAAAAATAAGAAAGAGTCAAATGAATGAACAGGAAATTCCAAAGTACATAGTGGAAGGTTAAAGTTAACATTTCAGGGAATCAGGACAGTGTCAAGTTAAAAAGACATGGTCACAATCTTTTGTCAGTCTTGGTTGTAACTGTTGCCATAATATAGTATGTGTTTGGCTTCATATTTTGCTAAAGGTGAGTTATTCTTACAAATAAAATATGTGATAAGAGGTTTATGTACATACTATATACAAATTGTATGAGTGTTCCAAGAATTATAAAGTTTTGGAAACAAAATAAATCCTTAATTTGGCAATTTTGCAAGTTATTCTGTCCATTGCTTTTAACCTTACTAGAAGATCTGAATGCTCTTTATTCAAATGCTGCCCGGTACTGTTCATTGGTATTTTTCATTATTTGTATATTTACTATAGGCTAGAGTTCTTTGTAAATATTAATCTTAATATTTTCTTTTTATTAAGTAACTATTTCACATTTCCATAATAATGACTAGAGAATATAAAGAATATTAGATAATTATTTATAATTTCAAAGACACCTGAACATTGTTAGGAATTCTAATATCATGTTCACAAAATCCAAAGAAATTAGAAAGAGTAGTGTAGACGTAGCTGAATTACATAAGGCAGAACTAAGCATAAAACAGGATACATGGAGTCTTGAATATCACAGTAGGGTTTTTAAAAATTATTATTATCTTAAATTAAATGGGAAAAACTGCCAAATTTTAAGCAGAGGTGTAACATGATCGAATTATTTTTTTAACAGATCACTGGAAAAAAATAAAATGACCACTGACTTCTATATACAAATAGAGGAAAGAGGTACATAAACAGAAAAGCACACTTAGGAAACTACTTAGAAAAAAAAATGGCTTTGACTTGAAGGAAGATGGTGGCCGTGGAGACAGAAATGGGCTTATATGAAGTGTATTTTGGAGGTGGAACAACCAAATATTTGGTGGAATATTAGAAATGTGTAAGGAGTGGCAGGCTATTCAAGCAAAGGTATGTGTGCTTAGGAACAGAGGAAGGGATAAACTATGGAAAATTAATTTTAAAACCTTAACCAAACAGTCCATTGTAGTATCTAATTGCCATAGTCGAAAGACTATATCTGCATGTACATTCATTTAATATGCTTTTGAAAAATGCCTTCTAAGAATCGGGACCTCTGTTAGATCTAAGAATTTCAACCTAAATGATGCCATTCTTGACTTGAAACAGGATTTTCAGCTTCCTCACCATGAATTTTGGGCTGAATAATTCTTTTGGCAGGGGCTGTCCTGTGACTTGTAGGCAATTTAGCAGCATCCTATGGGAGAGGCCAGTAGCTCTGCACTTCCAGATGGAATAATCCAACATTACATACTGTTAAATGTCTTCTGGGGGCAAACTCTTCCCCAGTTGAGAACAGCACCTTTAAGAGTACATTAGGAGGAACAAATAAATAGAAACCATAATGTACAGTCTATATGAGAGAGTGGTAGTATAATTTAGCAAAAGTAGGAGTAGGGATCTCAGAGGACCTGGGCTTCTGTGAGAGGAGGGGACATGTGGGTAGAGAAATGAGACTGATCAGTAGGTCACAACCAAGTTTTTAAGCAACTTGCCTGTTAAGAAATTGGGATATTGGGGCGCCTGGGTGACTCAGTGGGTTAAGGCTCTGCCTTCAGCCCAGGTCATGATCTCAGGGTCCTGAGATTGAGCCCCGCATCAGGCTCTCTGCTCAGTGGGGAGTCTGCTTCTCTCTCTCTCTCTCTCTCTGCCTGCCTCTCTGCCTACTTGTGATCTCTGTCTGTCAAAGAAATACATAAAATCTTAAAAAAAAAAGAAATTGGGATATTGTTGTGAAAGTAGTGAGGAGCCATTGAAGGATCACAAGAAAGGGAATATGGTGGTCAGACTTACTTTTTAGAAAACTGAAAGTAAGAGCCAACTAAGAGCAAGAGGGTAAACTGATAAGCACAGTCATGCAAGATCGTTTAGAGGATATTCAAATGGAGAGATGTGATCTTATTGAATTCAGGAAGCTTCAGTGGCGACAAAATAGGGACACATTTCAGAAACAGTCATATAGGTTATCATACAGAGCATGTGATGACAAATTAGGCAGTGTGGGACATGGTAGGAGGATGAGAAAATGTGGAGGTTTCTGGATAGGGTGACTGATTGGTTGATGATGGGCAATACACTTCTTTTTTTTTAAAGATATTATTTATTTCAATCTCAAGTAGGTGGAGAGGCAGGCAGAGAGAGAGAGAGAGAAGGAAGCAGGCTCCCTACTGAGCAGAGAGCCCGATGTGGGGCTCGATCCCAGGACCCTGAGATCATGACCCGAGTCGAAGGCAGAGGTCTAACTCACTGAGCCATCCAGGTGCCCCAATACACTTTCTTTTTAAAGAAAAAGAAATACAGGGATGCCTGAGTGGCTCAGTGGGTTAAGCATCCACCTCTTGATCTCAGCTTGGGTCCTGATCTTAGGGTCATGAGTTTGAGCCCCACATTGGGCTCCATGCTGGGTATGGAGCTTACTTAAAAAAAATAATAATAAAGAGAAACAAATGTAACGATGGACAGTAACATACCTACATATAAGTATATAAGCATCAAATAAGAACAAAAAAAGTGATAACCAATTTCATTTGGATTATTTTTGTAACATTCATGTTTGAGTTATAGGTGCTTAAAGTCAGAGTTTAATTTTGATAGGTCACCATGGTCATTCCCTGTACCAGCTATAGTCAAATTTTAATCAAACTGAATTGTAACATTTAATGTGAACTGATGCTTCTGACACGCTTCCAACATTGTCTCACTGTCCAAAACCCTTGTTTCACTTAGCCACTAATCAAGGTGGCATTAGTGATGAATTTTTGGCTTATTATATTATTATGGCCTCATTTTATATCATGTTGAAGAATACCAAATAATAGTAATCTTTTGACTCTTCATTGTATGAATTTTGTATTACTAATTATAGGTAGTTTTTATTCTTAAATGGTTATACATCTTTCCTAGTCCAAAAAGGAATGCATCTTATTATGGAAAACCCAGCAATGTGTAAAATGTGGAATAGATTTAAAACAAAACATGTTCTCTGTTAAGATCTTGCAAATATCATTTTAGTTAAAATGTTTAGCAAATGAAGATTTTTTTTTTTTAGTTTACTTTTTCATGGACAGCCAAGATAATGCATATTTCCTGGGTAACAACCCCTCATTTTTCTGATCTAAAGCCTTGAAGACAGAAAAAAGTGTTCTAAACAGAGGATTCTAACTTCCTAGTTTCAGATAGAGAGAGAGAGAGAGAAGTAAGGGAGATGGAGATTAGAATATTTGTCACAGTGCAATTGCCCTTAAAAGAAAATTGTTGTAATATTTATATCTCAGCATGAATGTAATAAAGGAATAGGTTTTGTTAGGGTGCTAGGAGGTGGTGCAGAAAGACTTCAGAATAAAGCAAGATAGAAGAATGGTGTGTTAGGTGGGGCAGAGTATAAATTAGGTTAAGAAACATTAAGACCTTACATAAAAACATATTTTGGAATTTTTAAAAAATTCTGTACCACCTCTCCTTTCACTAGTAGAAGGGCATATAGTGGATTTTTATAAAGCTTCAATCTTTTTTAAAAATTATTGAGTTTAGCATTCTTATTATATCTAACATCTAGATCAATCATTATTTTCTCTGCAGAAACATTGTGGATTTTTAACAAGAAAACATTACCTTGTGTGAATATGTCTTTTTCATTGCAAAATATTTAACATCTACTGACTTCTAGAATTCACTGTTCCATTTTTGGCACTCAAAACAGTGAATGAAATATATTAGAAATAAATTTCTAAACTTCCCCCAATGGGATAGGGTCACCCAAACAGATTAAAGTTGCTGAACCCTGAGAATGGTGTTAGACTGTATTTTTTGAAGGTCTAAATCAAATTTTCTTTAGCCTAATGACGTATGAGCCGTATTATATATAAATGTTCTTATTATTTAAACTTTTATGTTTTCCACAGCAGATACATTTTTTTTTCTATAAGAAATTTTCCTTTTCACTTTTTCAGTCATCATCTGATAAATTATCCCTGAAATCTGGAGAAAAATGCAATTATTTTTATTATTGACCATAATCTATTGGTTGATTGCAGAAAAGTAAAAATTTGTATTTAATGTATCAAAAGAAAGATTTCTTATGAAAGATTTAAAATTCTTAGAAGCCTTACATCTAGTTTATTCAAGGTATTTCAAACTATGTTTCATAGAGAACTCCAACCGTATTAATATATCAAAGATGGCTGCTTAATTTTTTTACCAAGTAATTCGCCTGCACTGATATGTTTACCTGAGAAATGGTAAAAATTGGATTAGTACAAAAGGCACATATTTTATTTTTTAAGTATTTTATTTATTTTTATTTTTGTGAGAGAGAGAGCATGCACGGTCCAGCATAAGGAGCAGTAGGAGGGGCAGAGGGAGAAGCAGACTCCCCACTGAGCAGGGAGCCTGATGTGGGACTTGATCCCAGGACCTGGAGATCATGACCTGAGGTGAAGGAGGACACTTCACCGACTGAGTCATGCACATGCCCTCAAAAGTACACATTTAAATAACATTTTTGTTATGAGAATTTGCTGAACCTTTCTAAAGCTCTTCAACCAAGATGTATGAATTTATGTTAGTCCACTAATAACCAGAAGTTAATAGAGACTTATTTCTATGATCTTTTTAAAATATACGCTTAATAGGTTGAAAAGCCTGGAATTATAGTGCTATTGTCAACAAGGCAATAAATATATTTTCTTTGAAATTTCATTTTTCCAGCCAAATAGTATATTTTGGTGTGTCCAACATATGTATATTTTGCAAATGCCAAAAAGTACCTTTACATTAAAAAGGTACTTCTCCTCAATAGGCTTTGCTAGAATTTCATTTTTTGACTTCATAAATATTCATAAAGTATTGATGTTATCCATTGGTAAAGTAGATAAACTATTGCAGAAATTATAAATCTTCTCAAATTTTAAGCAAAATAACTCAAAATGGTTTGGCATATATTGGCAATGTTTCCAATATAAATTGCTCTGCCTGGTGTGTCCAATGGCTTGGATTGAATATTTGACATATGAATAATGGAAATATAAAACCCTGGCTCTCCCTTTTCTCTCTCTCTCTCTAAATCTAAAATGAGAGAGATTTTTATTCTCTAAGTAGCATTGTTTGCTTACTTTGTAACTACAGTACAAATTGAAATGCCAAAAGAGGCAGGCTGTACACCTGATTAATTTTGGCTAAGGAAAACCTTTCTGTAGCTGGCAGGTGGTCACCAGGAGCCTGCCCAGTATGTCATTTGCATGTATGGGTTCGAATGTTGCCATATCTTCTAAACTGTCAAGACAGACAAGTAATTCATCTAGAGTAGACATAGCTACATTAAAAGCCAGCAAACAAAGAACACTTAACTTCACAGTGATTTGAAGACCTGGAAGTTTATTTTTTGTGCTGTTAGTAAAGCTAGCAATCCAGGGGCAGACTTGGTCATTAGTCACTTAATTCATTTTGTCTTTTGCCTCTACCATTCCAGACTTGGTGCTTCTCTCTCAAGGTTGTCTTATTGTCCATTGTGCTACTAGAATGCTGGCTGCTAGGACATTATCTCAGGCATCAGGAAGATGGAAGTGAAGAGAACAAAGGGGGCATTGCCAATGGTTTGCCTTGATTCTCAGGAACCTTTCTGGAGGTCCACCATTGTTTGGTCCACCAGTAACTTACAGATAAGAAATAGGAGTTTTTGCTGGACATTTGCCGCCAAAATATAATAGTAGTTCCATATTGAAGGAAATTTGTAGAGTGTTGAATAAAGTTAATAAGATCATTTCATCCCCTTGTCTGCTTTAGCCTTGTGTTGAAATGATCTTGCAAGCTTGAATGCTTGATGAACACAGCGCTTCTGATTACAAGTATAGCTCTATTATATTTACCCATCCCATTTAGTCTGGAACTGTTATGGTTTCCAAGTCAATTCTAATATTAATTCTGTCCTCTGTGTTTTCTTTGTTTCTCTATTTTCCATCTGAAAGACTATCTGACCTTATTTTACCTCTACTCTAAGTCATGGCAGAACAAGAGCTACAATGAAGAATTTCTGTTGGCCACACATGAGTATAACACAAGTTTGTGTTCCACAATGATCATACTATATAGAAAAAGGCAACCTTAGGTAAAGAATATCTAATGATGGGCATGTTTTTTTCTGGTCTACCCTTTGGAGACTGGAATATACATGTTTCTAAAACATGAAGTCCTTCTATTTCAAAATAAGAATGTCTTTTTTGATGTATGGGAGAAAAGTTTCACAGGCTCCTGTGGAATATGTAGATAAAGACAACAAAACCTCAAACACAGTGTTAATCTTCTTCAGAACCATACTGTCATACAATCTAATGACAATAGCCCTAATGAGACATGCACCTTAGTTTCCATGGGCCTAGATTCCCCCATGAACCTTTGATATCCCCCTAAATGACACTAACCAAGGAAGATATAGATTCATATTCTTAAATGTAACTCTTTCTCTTTCTGGAACTATCTTTCTATCATATGAATTCATTTCAGAAGATTACCTTTTAAATTCTCTTGTTTCCCCTTTTTTTGCCCTTGCTGCCTCACTTTGTACTTTTACTCCCATTTATAATCTCTGCCAACTATTCTACCTACAAAAAATCTAAAAATGGGTAAGATTAAGTGGCTTATGAGATTAATAAGGGAAAATCATATTTTGATGTACTTTTTTTTTTTTTTAATGGAAGAATTTCAAACAGTTCAAAACCTGGACTAAGATGTCACTTCCAGGAATCAGTTGTTCTTTGAATACATGTCTCCTGGTGGACAGTTTAAGGAGTTGAATTTTTGAGTATCCTTGCATTGGCCTATCAGCATGCCACTTTATAGAAAAATCATATCTACAGAAGCCCAGCTGATAAGATTTTATGGTCTGAACCTCTAAGTTCCTCTTTATTTGTTTAATGTACCTTACCATATAATAGGAACAAACAAAAAAACATAACATAAGGTGGTATCTTTTGAAAGCTAAATTGCAGTATATTATAAAATAAGTGCCTATTTTCTTCTGAGGTAGGAGGTGAATGAACACAAAGCCTGGATTGAAGCATGGTTTATCTCAAGGAACAGTGTTGTGCAGACAAAAATGAACTCCAAAGGGGTGTGTCTAGTATTCTTGAATACCTACAAATAGCCTAAATTTGAAGGCATACGCTAAATAAACATGAACCTAGATCTGATAGTTTGTGTGTACAAGTCAAAATAGTAGAGCCTTTAGGAGATGCAGAAATGCTTACTATTGGGCAGGGTGATTTAGGTCATAAAAATATGGGGCAATTAAGTGATATTCTAATAGAAAAATAATCTGTGGATAAATTACAAAGTCAGCTCCCAGGATTCCTGATACAATCATTCAGAATATGTCAGGATAATTTTGGACATACAGGCCCTGACACAGATGGGCTGGATTTAAGTACTTGTGTGGTTTTAATTTATTTCATGTAAAGCACGTGGTTTTAATTTATTTCATGTAAAGCATTCTGTCCACAGCACTGAATTATTTGGAGATGGTTGGATTTCTTTCCAGGTTTCTTAGGTCCTAGCAAAATGTTTTGAGGTTCATTGAATAGAATTTATTGAGAACACATAGAGAGAACACTATACTCAATTTACAGAGGTGAAAGCATATGACCAAAACATTTATAAGGTCTTGAGGTCAAAGAGGACTAAGACAGTAATATCTCAATTTGAAGTAAAAAGCCTAAGTTTTCTTTCACTTTCTAAATTCTAGATCAATTTCTTTCCTTTTTAAGTTCAGTCTTTCTGAATGGTTACTTGCTTTTTATCTCCCTGTTGTATATAATTTTCTCAGGTCTATTTAAATTTTATTGAAGTTTCTATAAACAGCAGAGTGGCAACAGCAATATTTTGGATAAGCTTCCCAAGTTAAATCTCCAATTTGGTACATTCCCTTTCTTTATTAAAATATTACTGTTTCAACTCATCTTTTACTTATGACTGCATTTCTACTGCAGAAAGCCTTCAATTCATGACCTCATTCTATACTCCCTTTGTGATGTGTAGCTACTTGGCCACATACTATAAAAGTTAAAGGGAACATTTTCTTCCCATTAATGTAGTTCCTGTATTGGTAACTGCAAAGCTCCAAGCAAAAGGAAAGAAACTCTAATTCAGGCATCTAGTGGTCATTTTAGGAGTCATGAGCACAAACCTTTAATAATCCTAAGATTACCAGGGGAAAAAATTCTAACATTATCAAATAGAATGAGAAATTCACTCTTCTTTGTGCCAATTTCTGGAAATTGCAAAATTGAGAGGAAATAGGTATTTGCTTTTAAGCAACTATGTGTTGAATGCCTATTATGTACCAAGACATGAGAACTCTAGAAGTGAATTTTTTTAAATTATTTTTATTAACATATAATGTATTATTTGCCCCAGGGATACAGGTCTGTGAATCTTGAAGGCTTACAAACTTCACAGCACTCATCATATCACATAACCTCCCCAATGTCCATAACCCAACCACCCTCTCTATATCCCCCACTCCCCAGCAACCCTCAGTTCGTTTTGTGAGATTAAGAGTCTCTTATGTTTTGTCTCCCTCCTAGAAGTGAAAGATTTACAAGAAAGTTTCTTTCCTGAAGTTCATAGAATAGTAGGAGATGTAGATAAGAACAAGTTTATTCTTTTCTTTTTAAAGATTTTATTTATTTGACAGAGACACAGTGAGAAAGGGAACACAAACAGTGGCAGACGCTCAAATGACTGAGACACCCAGATGCCCCAGAACAAGTTTATTCTTATCACTAATAGCAACTTATCAGTCAGTCTTATCTTAAGGCATTTTACATAACCCGTTTTTTTTTAAAAACTATGTTGTTGATTTTCATTGATTTCCTCATAAATTAGAGTGGGAGGCATTGAATTCGAGATTACACACACACACATGCACACACACAGTTCAAGAGCTTAAAATTGTAAGAAGCACAAGGTTTAAATTACCTAAATGGAAAGTGCCCCTTTTTCCAGTAATTGCATTTAGCTGAAATATCTGCTAATGCAGTAAAGAGGAGCCCACTTTAATATGTTTTTTTTTTTTTTAATATTAGATTCCCATGCCTTTCAAAATATTGAATTTAAATCTTGGCTTTATTAGAATTTTCTCAAGAAGCTGGAACAAAATGTGAATTTCTAATAAATATGTGAATTATGAAGACCCACATTGGGGGAGGACCAAATGGGCTGGGAATTTTTTTTTCATTTTTGAGAAAATATTTTATTGTATATAATTTCTTATTATTTTTTTAAATAACCACATTAACTTCAGCTCCTTTAAACTTATGATATAGATGCTTTCAATGTTGGCCTCTGTTTCTGCTATTATGCCATCCCTCCACCCTTGTTTAGTTTCCCTTTCATGCTTGCAGGGCATGGGGAAGTGTATACGTTTAATATATGTTGTATATTCATAATGGATACTCTGTCATTACTTTTAAATAAATGAACAAGGGTACATAGGAAGTGGAAGAAGTATAGCATAGTGACTAAAAGTTAGAGTCAGAGGTGAGAGTCAAGATCCTGGGTAAATTGCTTTGTCCCTTAAAGCCTCCATCTTCTCAGATATAAAATTCTGATTTTGGTAGTGGTTGTGACAAATTAAAACTATAGTGTCTATGAGGCTTTGACACATAGCAAACCCTGAAATAATAGCTGTTATGATGATAATTATTGCTGACTTTGTGTGTGGGGGCTGATGGTGTTGGATATAAGTGTTTTCCTGCCTTCTATATACAATTCTCATTAATGGTTGATTGTAAAAATTTATTTAATGAACCACATTTATTTATTGAGAGCTCTCTGTGTGCTTGCACTGAGGCTACAACAATAAGCATGTAAAACAGTTGTTTATCTTCAAGCTATTTACTGTCTTTGGGGGAAGATATCCAAGTCAATTACCTGTGTGATAAACACTACAGTAAGTTCCAACACACAGTTTGTATAGAGTTTTAGGTGAACCGAGGAGAAATAATAAAGTAGTCTTTGGTATTTCAGAGCTTGCTATTAGGGAGCATGAATTCTACACTGAGTTCATAACACTGAAGTGGAGTTTGTCAAGCAGAACATGGAGGAACAGTTAAACAGGATCTTCTATGTAGAAGAAGCAATCTGTAAGAATATCCAGATTAAGAGATCCCTGGGTGGTTGAGTCAGCTGAGGACGTAACTCCTGATTTCGGCTTAGGTCACTATCTCAGGGTTGAGGTTGAGCCCCACATCAGGCTCCATGCTCAGCATGGAGTTTGTTGGAAATTCTCTCTCTCTCGCTCTCTCTTCCTCAGCCTTCCTGTCATGCACTTTCTCTCTCTCTCTCAAATAAATAAGTAAATCTTTAAAAAACATAACAAAACAAAAGTAAAAACAACAAAAAAACCCAGAATGTCCAGATTAAGAGATATTGGCTAGAATTTTTAGATTCAAGCCAATCTGTAATGTTAGATAGATATTGACAAGTAATGAGTATTCTTGGGCTTTGAATAAGCATAGGAACACCTGTGGCCAAAGGCTTTCAGTGAGAAGTCATCTGGGGATCATAGAAGATAATAAAGACAAATCAAAGATGAAAAGGGATACATTATTACATAGAGAGAAAAAGAAAATGTTTCAGGATTTGTTGAATGTAATCATCTACATCTCAAGAGTCCCTCACATCAGTGAGGATATCTTTGAGGGGCTCTCAGTATTTTCCTAGAGTAGTTGTAGTATGCATGGGAATAAAGAAACACATTTTTCTTATTATATATTTTGACAATATCCTTTTACCTCGATTGAAATGCTGCTTTTGTGTTTTTTTTTTTTCACCATGATATTCTCTTATGTGGTCTATACAAAAATAATTTTATTATTAATTATTAATTATTAACAATTAATTATTGTTTCAGTATAGTTGATGGTTATTCTCATCAATATCTGTTCTTGCCTTTGAAAACAGGTTAAGATGGTAGATCTGCTAAAAATGCCACAACTTCTTAGCTATTTTTTGGTTTTAATGTCTGATACTCTGAAATATTATCATTTTCCATTTATCTAATCTTTCTCTTATGCAAGTCATGATTATTACAATTTATTTAAATATGGGCATGATTTAAAGCAAGTTGGCTATTTTTGCTATTGTTGATGTTGATCATTTCCAGCAAAGATATGCATTTACATATTTAGAATTAATTTTAGAACTAGAAGACATTTGGAAATGATTTCCAGCAAAGTTTTTTAAAGTTTCATTTAAATTAATAAATTATCCTTTCACTGTTTACTGTTTTGAGGGGACAGGTGATAAGAAAAGAGCTTCATGTATTTTAAAATTATTGTTTTTTCTGAAGTTAAAATATTCTGGGCTTGATTTAGTAATTTAATTCTTTTCATGACAAATTTTCCAAATTAGGCTTCTAGTTTTATCAATAATCTTCTAAACTATTTGACTTGCAAATTTTGCATAATCTTTTCATATTTTCTAATTCTAAATTAACATTTTCTATTTTAAGCCACATTAAAGTATAAATGAAAAAGACATATATATATGTATGTATATATCTCACTATAATGAAGATATATATATATATATCACAAGTAATAATATCATATTTCTAAACAAAAATGAATTAAAAGCTAAAAGGAAATGAAGGTGGAGAGAGGAAGAAATAATTTAAGATTTCCTCAGTTTATCTTTCTGACTCCAGTTCTTGATTTTACTCCTTTTCTGATCTGTGAACTCTTGCTGTATTTCATAGGTAATTGACAGTTTTAGAATTTTTAATGCTTAAATAGTCTGGATTTGGAATTCTTGAATCCTTTCTTCAAAGGAAATCTAAAAGTCCTTTTCTGGCATGATTAAAGGGCACAACTGGTATGTGAGTGATGGAGAGACAAGCAGACTTATTGAGGACTCTTCCAGATCTGTGAGTCCAAATGTTTACAATGTTCAAAGTGAATCTGACATTTAATGTTCATATTAATGAAACAAGATCATGACTAAAATACTGTGTGGGTTCATGGGTTTAATAAAATCATCTGAAATTCCTACCATGATTTTAAAAATCATTTCTCATTTGTGACAATTTTTATAACCAGGTATGTAACATACATTCAATACAATTATATTAAAGCCAATCATGTAACTCTCAGTGCTCACTGTTTCTACTTTAAGTTAGTGCATCTTTAACATCTTGTCATAATAGTGTTTTTTGAATTTCTATTCCCAGAAGGTAATTGATGGTACATAGTTAAAATAATGCTAAATTGTTCAAATATTTGAACTTTATCCTATGACTAGTAATCATTTAATACTATGCCTATTACCATCATTTTTAAGCTAGATTATTTATTATGTTAAACTTCTCAAGTACTTTATAGCTAGGAGTTTCTTATATGATTGATCATCAGTGAACACTTGATATTATACACATTCTTTCTTTTGTGGTCTGATTCTCAGCAGATTTTTCCAGATGAATGGGAGAGGAAATCAAGATTATTAAGAAAATTGTTCTCTAAGAATGTCATAATGATGGGGGCACCTGGGTGGCTCAGTTGGTTAAGCGTCTGCCTTCAGCTCAGGTCATGACCCCAGGGTTCTGGGATGGAGCCCCACATCAGGTTCTCTGCTCAGCAGTGAGTCTGTTTCTTCCTTTCTCTGCTCCTCTGCCTGCTTATGCTCTTTCTCTCTCAAGTAAATAAATAAAATCTTTTTAAAAAGAATTCCATAATGATGATATTCATTTTTTAAGGTTTCAGTTTTTTGAACAGTTTATTTATTTTATTTTATTTTATTTATTTGACAGACAGAGATCACAAGCAGGCAGAGAGGCAGACAGAGAGAGAGAGGAGGAAGCAGGCACCCTGCTGAGCAAAGCCCAATGCGGGGCTGGATCCCAAGACCCTGATATCATGACCTGAGCCAAAGGCAGAAGCTTTAACCCACTGAGCCACCCAGGCGCCCCTAGAACAATGTAAAACAAAATTGAAAGGGAAGTACAGACATTTCCCGTATGTCCCCTGCCTCCACGTGCATAGCCTCCCTCATCATCAACATCACTCAGCAGAATGTCCTTTTTTTTTTAACCAAGTGTGATCTACATTGATGTATCATAATCTAAAATCCATGGTTTGCTTTAGGATTCACTTGGTGTTGTCCATTCTATGGGTTTGAATAATGTATAATGACATATATCCATCATTACAATGTCATACAGAATATTTTCACTGCCTTAAAATCCTCTGTGCTTTGCCTTTTTGTGTCTCCCCACTCCTGCTCCTTGCAACCACTGATCTTTGTATTGTCTCCAGAGTTTCGCTGACTCCAGGATGCCATATAGTGGAAGTCATACAGTATGTAGATTTTTCGGTTGGCTTCTTTCATTTAGTAATACATACTTAAGATTTCTCATTGTCTTCATAGCTTGATAACTTTTTTTTTTTTTTAGCACTGAATAATAGTCTATTGTCTGTAAATATCTCTGTTTATCCATCCGTTCATCTACTAAAGGACATTCTGGGTGCTTTCCAGATTTTGACACTTAAGAATAAAGCTGTTATAAAGATCTGTTAGCAGGTTTCTGTGCAGATGCACATTTTCAACTCTTTGACTCTTTGGGTAAATAGCAAGGATTATGATTGTGTAATTTTATTTTTTACTGATAAAAGTAATGAATTTTAAAAAGCTTACTGAGTAAGAATCACGAACTGAAAATAGTAGCTTAGTCTGTGCTGCTACAACAAAATACTACAAAATGGGTGGCTTATAAACAATATCAATTTATTTCTAATAGTCTTAGAGGTTGGATATCTGATCTCTGAATCCACGATGCCAGAATGGTCAAGTGAGGACCCTCTTCCGGGTCATGGACTTCTCATTTTATGTCACTTTGTAGAAGGGATGAGAGATTTGTCTGGGCTTCTATTTTCAGTACATCAATCTCATTCATGAAGGCTTACTCAAAGCCCCACCTCCCAAGACCATCGCATTAGGAATTAAGTTTCAACATAAGATTTTTGGGGAGGACACAAATATTTGGACCACAACATAGTAGACAATCAAATCTTTGTTGTTTGTATTTGCAGTCAAAGGTTTTGAGATGGTACAGTTGCTCAATTTTGCAATAGTAGTTGAGGTATCACCTTTATAGAGTCAAGCTGCCTGGATAATAATAAAGTTTAGCACCTTCCACCTGTGTGACCTCAGAGAAATTTCTCAGTATCTTTCCATGTCAGTTTACTCAACTCAAATTTGAGAATATTAAAGTAAACTCATAGAAGAAATATATTCATACACATAAACAATGGGCACAGTACCTAACAGAAACTTTTCAATTATAATAGTTACTTTCTAATTATGTTTTGAAAAGGAACTCTTTTTATTCAGTAATGGCTGAAAATATCTTCACAATTGAGCTTGAAGGGCATCACATATGATATTGTTGACCATAGTGTGATTTACCGTGTATTTGATTCATAATTCTCCATTGATATTTATTATCTGTATATTTGCTCATGAGCACAAGGTCTACTCATGATATGGTATACCATGCTACACTGTGCTTTGTCCTTATATTATGACTGAATTATTGCAGTAAAATGCTTAGGGAGACAGTCTTCTAAGCAATACAGACTTACAAACAAGTCAAGGGGAATAAGCTTATGCCTATTTATTTATAGGGGAAATCTAATTGCTATTTGATACTTGAGTATCATTCTTGCCATTTCACTTTCAATGAAAAATAATTTCATTATCTTATCCTTTGGCTGTATAAGGGAAATTAAAGAACATATACAAAGACAGTTTATTGATTGATAATAGAAGCTCTCTTCCTTGGCAACTTCATCAATTTCTTTAATTTTATCACCTAAACAAACTGAGTAAAATGTATAACAATAGCAATGATGATGATGATTATGATGATCATAAAAATGATTCTTCTCCTCTTTCTCCTCCTCTTTCTACCTACCATAATCATAACAATGGAAGTAAAAACCATTATTGAACAAACACCACATACCAGATATTCAAATAATCATTTTATTTCCAAACTTACTGTCATATTTACATGTCATATTTACTTTACAATAGTTATGCAAAGTGCATATTATTTTCACATTTTGTAGTTCAGGAAGCTGAGGCTTGGAGAGTTTAAGCAAATTCCCTAAGATTCCATAGTAAGTAGCAGAATTCAGATTCAAGGTCAGTCCATTCTGGTTTAGGAAAACATATTGCTCTCACATTACAGTGCAGAGCTTTTATTCATCTTTTTCCTTATTTACACTCAAATTCTTTCCCTGGCTAAATTCTTTCTATCAACAGCTGCCACACATGTAAATATTTACTTCTCCAAATCCAAATTAACTTACTTTTCTGTCAATGTCTTTATTCATTATGACTTCTCTGGTCCTGAAATCTTACCCTGGTGATTCTTCAAGCGTCTACCAGTTTCTTCTCTTAATTCAGTCAGTCATTAGCTGACTCCTCTGCCTGTTCATCTTAATTTAAGCCATCCTTTGATCGATTGATTTTTTTTTTTTCTGAACATATGTTTAAAGAGCACTGTTCTTATCAAAGATGTGTAATGGCTCTCCAACCTCCACTGACTGAAGTCCACTTTGTTTGTTTGTTTGTCCGTATATATACAGAGAGAGAGCAGGGTGGGGGCGGGGGAGAATCTTAAGCAGGCTCCATGCCAGCATGAGCCTGAGGCAGAGCTTGCTCTCACAACCCTGAGATCCTGAACTGAGCTGAAATCAAGAATCGGATGCTTAACTGGCTGAGTCACACAGGTGGCCCAAGTCCACAGTTTTCAAATGTAATCAAATAATTCATCACTTAATCCTAACAGTTTTGTTTCCAGTCTAAATTAGACTTCTATATCCTGTGTACCAACGAAATACAACTATTTGTCATCCTGGACATTCTTTGTAAGTTTTTCATGCCCATGTTTACTTACTTTTATGCTGAAAACGAATGTGGTTTCTGGAGATCAGAGTTATTATTAGTTGCAGCAATAACCACTTTGATTTCCTTTGTCTCAACCCCCGAGGGTGACACCATTAAGGAGATGACAGATACATATACAAGAATCTCTACTTGCAGGAGAAGGACCCTAAAATGTGAATCTAGAAATTTATATAGGCTACATGTTTTTCAGTGGCTAGTCTCTCTTGAGAGAAGAGAAACCTTACTTCCCTAATATAAACAAATCCTTAGAATGTAGAAAACAAACAAAAACCAAAACCTGTTAGGAAGAGAAAGAAGAGATTGTCTACCTGGAATATAAACATTTGACTGTAAGGACATTAGTTTTAATACACTCTAAACAGGAGCAAATGGCTCCAGGTTTAATACCTTTGGGATGTAAGGACCAAATGATAAGCAAAAGACAGAGCAGATGATAGAGAAAGAAATGGATTTCATCCAACCTTGCCGACTCTGAAGGTGCGGTAGTAGAGCAACAAGTTGGTAAATGTGGGCTGCCTCTAGGAAATGCAAAAGATACAAAAACCAAGCTTCCAGCATGACGTCCAGAAAAAAAGCAAACCTGCCAACGCCTTGCTTTTAGCTCAGTGAAACCTATTTTAGATTTCTGACTGACGGGAGCTAAAGAAAATAAATTTATAGTGCTTTAAGCCTCTAAGTTTGTAGTAATTTGTTATAGTAGAAATAGCAAATTAACACAAAGCAAAGAACTAAAAATGGAATATTACTTTGGGACAGTGGCCTATATATATATATATATATATATATATATATATATATATATATATTTGTTACAGTGCACTTTGTATCAGTGTTTATGTATGTATTTGTATGTTTTCTTAATTTTTTTCTAACTCTGTACCTTTGCTACGTCTGCCTCTTTCTCTCGTCTCCATCACCATCTCAAAATAATGTTATTTTGTAACACCGGTTCAAAAGTCACCCTTTTGAAATCTAGATTAATAATTCCCTTCTGTGAATATATGCATGTTCTTTACTCATAAATTATTTTGTTGTTGTTGTCAACAGAGGTATTATATGTGCTGATGAACTGGGTGGCATTAATTACACATTAAAGATAACATTGGGTTTTGAAATGTCTTGTATCAGGGAATGTGCATTGAAAGAAAAATACATTTTAAAGATCTCATGCAAAGGAAACATGGAGAATACATAAAGAATATTAAATATTGGGGCAACTGGGTGGCTCTGTGGGTTAAGCCTCTGCCTTCAGCTCAGATCACGATCTCAGGGTCCTGGGATCGAGCCCCACATCGGGCTCTCTGTGCGGTAGGGAGCCTGCTTCCCCCTGTCTCTCTCTGCTTGCCCCTCTGCCTACTTGTGATCTCTGGCTTCAAATAAATAAATAAAATCTTAAAAAAATATTAAATATCATAGACCATCATGTGTAATAAAGGTAGTTAGAGATTTTGCACTAATCAGATATAAAGAAATCTTTCAAAGGATGCAGTATCTCTCCTACTAAATTTTTGTTTGTGTGTAAGCTGTCTGCATTAGGGTATGCAAGTGTCCTCCATGAGTTAACATGAAAAAGGATGGCATGTTTGTTCAATTGGCCAAAGTGAAGAAGAGTTGCGAGTAACCAGTGACTGACTGCTTCCCTATGGATGGTAATGGCCATTGGCTTCCTAAGTTTCAGACGTCTGGACCACAGAATGTCCTTTACATTGCTGGAGCCAGCACTCATCTCAAGCAGATTAATGTGTTAATGTTTCCCTTGTGTCCCTAAATCACAAATGTAAGTTCTACTCAGTAGAGTGTAAACTGCATGAGAGCAGTTTTTTTTTTCCTCTTAACTGATATGTTTTCACAGCCAGACATTCAAAAATCATTTCTGAAGTGACAAATGGGTATCAGTCCCTATCTATTCACTTGGAGTCTCAAATTCAGAGTCCAATTTACTCTTGGCCTTCTCCTAGGGAATGACTTTAGGGAATAAGCTGAGGATAGAGAAGAGCATTCATCGCTGCATCCCACACCTCCACCTGTTTGAGATGGCCCACGAGAATTTCTCATCTCATCCATAGAAGGATTTTATTCTTCTATGTGTGTGGAAAGGGACTTAAAACCTTGGATGATGCTATCTAGTATAACCAGTGAATTTCAAGTAAGTAGACTTCTATTTTTGGAATGTAAGTGTCAGAAATACTTACTCTTGATTGGCCAATCTGATATATTAGAAAGGTTGTTCATACCTCAGAGCTTTTAGGCTCATTCACATTGAGTTCTATGGACTTGTAATAAACCCATGGACGGATAACTCATGTCAATATACAGGCAGAGCAAAAAGCAGTATCATTGAACTAAAGCAAAAAAGCAATGTCTTCAAAGACTATATTTTGGGGCAGAATCCTCAAATACTTGATAATGGGAAGGAGAACCTTGGCTCTTGGGCAGACAGCACAGAAAAACTCTCCCTAAAGCCTCATGTGGTTTGACAAATGTCCCTTGGGGAGTGTTTTCCACTTTCCCAATCCTTTATTGCTTTCAAGTTAATAAATCCTCTCCCTGTCTGCTGTCAGAATATAACTTAACTCAGAGGTCAGTCAGGACTCTCAAAATAGACTGTACTAAGAGCTTTCCTTATCTAAGGATTTTATTTACCTTTGATTTGCTCATATTATACAGAATCAATATATAAAATAATAGAATGAGTCATTTTTCTTTGCGATTATAGAATAGCCATTTTAACTTCTCTCTCTCTCTCTTTTTAAATTTTTGATTTTCAGTAACAGATAGTAAGTTGAGCCAGGCAAATTTTCCTAGATTTTTGTTATAAGACACCCATCTAATAAATTAAACCAATGACACACAGTCTAGTATGAAAGGTATGTCTTTCCACAGAAGAATAATGTCTTTTGCTGTCTTAAATTGCAATTCACAAAAAAATACAAAAACAGTTCTTATAAGTATTGATGTAAAATATACCTCAGCTATGTAAAAAATTTTCACCTTTGAAGATAAAAAAAATAAGTAAATGCCTAACTGAATTATATCATTAACTAAGGGTTTGGTTAATTTTCATATTTTTTTTCAAAAGTAGAGACAGGTGGTTAGCAGACAGGTAACAAGACAGGATCAACATGAGCATCTAACACAGGATGAACTGCTTTGAATGAAATCATTGCACAAGAAACATTTCCATCATTGTGGCTTATTGAATGGAAAAAGAGAAGCTAGTCCTCAAAGATTTTCATTTACTCTCCTAACGTTATCCATTTCTTTGGCTGACTTTCTTTTACATTTACGAGTTGATTCTTGAGCTTCCTTCTTATTTTCCCAGAGGTTGCTGGCACAATGAATAGAGATGTGATTCTGGTGCAACTTGTACAAATATTATTAAAAGATGTGAGAGTCCTCAGTGTTATCAGGGTTTCTACTAGACACAAAGGGGAGAATTCGATTTTGATTTTTTTCAGTGTAGGATTACAGTTTTTCCCCCAAGATATTCTCAAGTTTAATGATGCTGTAGGGCTATCTGCAGTGCAGCTGCTGTCTCACAAAGTGTCCTGTGAAGCTTTAAGAGCAACATGGACAAAGCAGATTAACCGTTTTTGTGAAGCTTTTGAAAGGCCACTATCCTAAGGAAGGTGAGCAAATTGGTTTGCTGCTGAGCATTCTTTCAAGATTATAGGTATGCTGCCTAGTTTCTGCACTGAAAGCTGAAGAAAAATCTTCATTTTTTGTTTCATTTATGATCAGCCCTGCTGTAACCCATAAGATGAAAATAGATAGGAAAAAATTAACACCCATCCTAATGTATACTGGCCTACACAAATTATTTGCTTACTTTAATCAGCTACCACACCTTGAAACTATGCACAAAACTCTTCCTTTTTATTGGCAAGAATATATTATTAAATCTGTGTTAGCACTTTATGAAATGGGAGTGAACTCTCATAATTTCCTCAGAGTTCTTGGATAATATCTATAAAATAGTACTGATTTCTTCACTGGGAAGAAACATTAAACACTACCTCAAATGTACTAGAAACTGATAGGTAAAAACAAGTATGTGTTTAAAATTTGTTCAGCTTATTTCAATTAAATATCTCATGTTTGATGTGCATCTTTTGTTCTTTCCACATATTCTGGGCCTGAAAATATGTTCGTAAGATGTATGTGCATAATATCACACCCAGTAGCATCAGTGGTATAAATACATTGTTTTCTCTCCTGCATATTGGAAAGCTGACAGGACAAGTAAGGGTTAGCTCTCCATATTCTCAAGGTTGCCTCCTCAATTATGCAGTCAACATATATAAAATTTGTATTCCTCTTGATACCTAAGGTATAAAATCCTAACTTTCTCTCATAATCTTTAACTCCTTTGAAAACTAAGCAAAACAAAGCATTTTCTCTAGAGCTAGCCTTAGACATTCTGTTCTTTCTAGCTTTCTACTAGCCTCAGATACCAAAGAAAAAGAAGAAAATTTGTCCCTGCTGCATTTGGAAGTTTGTATTGGCTCCTTGGATGCTGCCTCAATAAATCACTGATATGTCAAACTTCAATTTACTTTTCCTGGACATCAGATCGAGGTGGGTGGGGGGATGGTCTTAATGGGTGATTAGTATTAAGGAGGGCACTTGTGACAGGCACTGGGTGTTGTATGCATCACTAAATTCTACTCCTGAAACCAATTTAAGCTATCTATATGTTAGCTAACTAGAATTTAGATAAAAATTTGAAACAAGTCCAAAAATTTGAAAAAAAAAATCTACCATATAGGCATACAGTCTTCAACATTAAACATATGGTTCACAGAGACTGACTTCTCTCTTAGATCTCTGTCCTTAAAAGATGTCCGATGTTATTAGTAGTAAAATTTATTATTATATGTCACTATTGCTTTTTGTTGACATTCATGGAATTCTAAGGTTATTTCATCAAATAGCCATTGTGCTCTTTGTGGATATTTTTCTAGGTAAAGACATTTAAAAAAAAAATGAAAGAGTGAGAAAGGAAGGAGGGGAAAAGGAAATAAAGGTGATTATGAATTATTTTTCAATTTAGTAGAATATTATTTCTTATTCACTGCGAATATGTTTTAGAAAAAGCACATTTTGTTAGGGCTTTTTATATGTGATTTTGTCTACACCAGCTAAAATTTATACACACATTTTCAGGAACCCTTCTTCCTAAAAACTAGGCTTCCTTTGTAAATTACATACACAGTGATATTTGTCTTGCGCTAACAATCTCATTAAATATGCATGGACTTGATTTACAAAATGATTTACATTTTCTGAGTGGAGAACAGTCATTTTGTACTGATGTAATAGATTGTGCTTTGGATTTTTCCCTTGTGATATTTAATTTCCTTGATGTTAATGTAGATCTATGTGGCTTTCTTCCAGAATCCACGTAAGTATTCACCCATAACATATTTTATTAAAAATAAGTAAACAAAATACTAAATAACCATTCTAATTGTATTGCTCAAAGAAAGTAGTTGAGGAATCTTTGCTTGGAGCTCTTTCTTATCATCTAAAGAATCTCAGTATAACTTAGAGGGACCTACCAATTAGCTTAAGGCTACAGTTGCAAGTATAGTGTTCAATAGACCTATTATACAGTAGTGTACTACTGGAGTTGTAGAACTTTCATTTCAAAGTACAAAGGAAAATAATTATAGAATTAGTAAATATATAAAATTGGCTATTGCTTGAAAAAATCTTAATGGTTACCATTTAATTGTAATTTTGGGAAACAGAAATAAGCCACTTGCCTTCATATATATCACATAGCCAGGATCTAAAATGCCAGACTTCCTATAATAGTAGGCTTACTACATTCTTAAAAAGTTCTTGTACCCCTGGAGATCACAAAGTAGCTCTGTTACTTACCAGATATCACATCTGAGTGGACGAGAGGTTTCAGCTGTCACTATTCCTAGAGATTATCTACTGGAATACCAAAGGGGGAAAAGCCCTTGGCAAAATACTTCATAGAGATGAACTAGACAAGTTTAGGGACACAGGCTCCATAAGAATTTTTACATCTCATTCATAATGAAGGTTTCCTATAGATAATGACATATTTTTCATCAGTTGAAATTATTTTCCTGAAATATCTTGATTTTATTTTGAAAACATTTAGTAATTTCAATTCTGATGTGCAGTTAAGTGTAATTGAGTCACATAGTCTTTGAAATACCAAGGTTTTGAGATTAAGATTTCATAGAAGCTTTAGAACACAAGAAGCATATTTACATAATCTCATATTAAATAGTTATCTAACCTAAAATCTCTTCTTTAACAATCTGAAACATAAACCATTCAATTATATAAACATTTGCATTAAACATCTATATTATATATTT
Source organism: Lontra canadensis (assembly GCF_010015895.1). Classification (NCBI taxonomy): domain Eukaryota; kingdom Metazoa; phylum Chordata; class Mammalia; order Carnivora; family Mustelidae; genus Lontra; species Lontra canadensis. The sequence continues at coordinate 5,440,427 of NW_022631040.1, forward strand.
TTGACCATATGTTTAAATGATGAGAGTTCATTCTCTAAAACAGCTTGGGCAGGGCCTTAGAAAATGGGAAAAATCCAGAGAAAAGTGAAACCCAAGGACAAAATCAAGTTATTTATTTACTATTCCACTTCATTTGTAGAGTGACATTATATGAACCTAACTTGAAGTATCTAGGATTTTTATCTTTTCACCTTTTTCACATTTCCATTTTTATTATTTGTTTAATTGAAGACCTACATGTGCCTGTGTGGGCGGGATAAGAAGAAGGGAAGGAAGGATGTTTCTTTATAATATCACACTAATTATGATACTATACATTTAAACTAAGCAGTTATTCTGGAAATGAGCCCATTAGGGTCATTATGGAAACCTATAAATATTTGAAGGATGCCAAGAAGAATCAGTAAGTAAATTAATTATGTGTTCTTCAGAGGACAGAACTAGGATCAATGAGTTGAAGTGAGGAAGAAGTGGGATAGATTTCAGAAAGATCACACAATATAGATTGGACTCTGTTATGAGGCATTGATTTCCTTTTCCCAGGAAATGTTTAAGTAGACATTGATGATCAATTGTGATGGATGTTGTTAAGGTAATTTCTACTTTAGAAAGTAATTTGGAAGCTATAACTTTAAATTCAGTTTTAATCCTGCAAGCATTTCATAAACAAAGTAGTATAGTTTAAAAAATGCCTTTAGAATATGATGTCATAATTTGATCATTAGCAATGTGTATTTGGTTCAACTCTATCTCTTAAATAATATACATGTGCAGCAATTATTCTATTTATCTGCATTTTACCTTTATTTCTTTATTCTTCACTCTTCTGATATCTTAATAAATTACCATTTGGCCACCCACTGCATAGCTGTTCCACCAAGCTTAAGGTCATTAACAAATATTATCACCATACTTTATACAGTCCATGCTTTTACTTCAGAAGAAAGACTTCAAAAAATTACATGTCCTTGAATCATAGGTTCACCAATTAAAAGCTGTGAACTTAGGCATAGTCTAAAAAATTTTTTTTATACTTTGTTTCTGTTATCTATGAAATTACAGGGAGAAAATTCACCTTAACTGTTGTGACAATTAAATGAGATAACTCATGCAAATCAACTAGCATGTGGTCAGGCTTATAATAATCATTGAAAATTGTTGGTAATAACCTTCTGGTTACAGCTATTATTTGATAACAATTGATATTATAATCACCATTACCTGTACTTAAAAGCTGCTTAATGATAAGAACATGATTTTTCATCTTTATATCCAAAAATGTTAAAGTTTTACATGTAAAATGGTGTGGAATAAATTTTATTTAAAAAATTTGTGCATGTAGATAAATATAAAAGGAAAGTAGAGCAAATCAGTGGACAACCCCTCCACTATGTGTTTCACTAGGAAACACTCCCAGATTGATGATAGTGTTACTTAAATGTTTTGTTAAATCAATAATCATATATTCTATTGTGCATATATTTTTAAATCTAGCTTATTAATATATTATAGAACACCCAGTTCAAAATAGGATTGATGTAAATATGTTATTATAATAGTTGACTTAACCAAATTATTTAAAAAAATACTGATGATTAAAAGGAAAACATTATCAAAAAGTAAGACTAGACAGAATTAAACAATCACAACCAAATCAATGACGACTGATAACAAAGGATTTTCCTTAGAATTATGGGAATCTAAGCTTTAACCTGTCTATATGAGGGAAGCAGTTTAGTGACATTGTTAAACTTTGTGTATCAGCTATGGTAAGTTCACTGATGCAATGCATAGACCCCAAAATTCATAATTCAAATATAAATAGGGTCTATTTATTTCATACATATAATAGAACTGCTGGGTAATCTTGTATCTTCAATATATGTCATCCATGTTTGTGCTGGGGGTTAACCCCTTTTCAGCTAGCTGAAAGAGAAAAACAGCACTCAGAAGTCTAGATGGTAGATTTTCACAAGCCAGGCCTGAAACGTACCACATATCATGTCTGCTTATAACTAGTGGCAGGAATCAGTCACATAGCCACCTCTGACTGCCACATAGGTTATGCAAGTGTCCAAGAGAAACAGAAAATAGTTTTGTGAGGATGTGTGTATGTGAGTACTCAACAGACTCTACCATACACTATATAGTAATCAGACTTCTTAAAAGCATAATGAGAAGTCCTCAGTAAGTTATTATCCTAACAAACTAACATTATAAAATTTAGATGAAGTAAGCTTTTATAGCTAAATTAAGATGTTTTCAAGTGGTTATAATGAATAGGTAAGAAAAGTCCGTGGGACTGTACATCATTCAATTAAGAAGAGCTCATTAATTTTAACGAGTTCTTTGACCTTCAGGGAACTCACACAGGGTTTAGTTTTATAAAATAGTTTAGTTTTTATTTGGTTTCTTTTTAAAATCTTTGAATAATAGGATCCATTTTTGTTGTTTAAACTAGATATTCCTAAATATGTGGAAATGATAAATCATGTTACAATTTTTGTGTATATGCAGAAATGTTAAAAATATTTTTGGATTTAGGCATGATAAATTAAAAAAATGTTAAATCAACATAAAGACTAATCTTTTTGAGTCTACCCACTACAAAGGCATGATATATAACTGGCTTTTGAATAGATAAATGCCTAATTATTTGAGTATTATCATATAACTCAGAAAAACTTCCTTGGGTAGCCTAAACATCATGTCACTTCCTGGTAAATAGTCCTTTCTTAAACCTAAACCATTAGTTTACAATTCTGATTTACAAATTTACAAGAGCTTTAAAATTTATTTTTTCCCCCTGCAACATTTTATATGAACTTCTTCCTAGGTATCAGTCATCCATACATTACTGCTACATGTTTGTGAGTTTCTTTTATTTGTTCTACTGAGGGGCCTTGTATTTAATTTTAATCATTTTATTTTAAAATACAAACCCACTTAAAAAACGTGAACTAATGAAATAACCTTTTGTCTTCATCCTCTAAAAAGAAGTTTGATATCAGATTTTTGTATATTGAGTGCCACATATTTCTGAATCTTATTCCCTCTAGGAAACCTAATGATTACAAGATACTGCAATTATTAAAAAGCCATCAATACTGCTATTGTTTTTCTGCTTCCTTAGTTCTCTTCTAGCCCCAATTAGTTAGAAGTAATTTATTTCACTAAACTTATGACAGAAAATATTATCAAGATAATAATTGTTTTGGGGTTACAAAGTCTTTTTTTATAGCTGATTATATAAACATTGATACCTATTCTAATATTATAAATGGTATTTTAGAAATTTGATAATTAGTAGAAATAAACATTATTGGTGAAGCAAATTTAATGCTTTTCCCCCCAAAAAATGAATCTAGAAGAATGTTTATCAAACATTGGCAAATGTTTCAAGGCAATATTTGTTATCATATTGTGGAAACATAATGAAGTATTACATTTCACAGTGATTTATCAGTGCTAGGTCTCCCCCCCACCCCAAAACTTCTTATTTCTTAGTGATAACATTCCAGTGTTCCTTAGGGAAAAATGTATTAGGTGGCTTGTGGTTAAATTACCGGCTTTAGAATATAGCTTCATTCTGTGTTTGAGACATGTGCGTGTTGTCTCAATCTCCAAAAATTATCATAGAACATAATTTTGGAAACTGCCATATCACTTTTCACTCTATTCATATTTAGCCTCTCTTTTAGTTCCTCTTTGTCATTCTGCCTTCTAGTTTTGAGACATAAAGACAAATTCTGTAACCAAGATCTTAGAAAATGACCCTTCTCCCTTGCGGCTTACCAAACCAAATCAGTAGCTTGTATTGTAATGAAAAAATGGTTCAAGTAGATGTAGTAATATCATCCATGTGTTCCACCCACTTTCTGCATTGTGAAATATGCTCAAAACCACTTTAATCGCTCTTACCCAGTTAATGGTCATGAAATAGTCATTTGTATTTATTTACTGTTTACTGAAATTTCCTATATTTTAATGACAGAAGCATGCTCTTCCAATAGCTTTTCTTTAACAATATTTTTATCTGTCACCATTCTTTTTTTTTAAGATTTTATTTATTCATTTGACAGAAAGAGATCACAAGTAGGCAGAGAGGCAGGCAGAGAGAGAGGAAGGGAAGCAGGCTCCCGCTGAGTTGAGAGCCCAACTGGAGAGCTCGATCCCAGGACCCCGGGATTGTGACCTGAGCTGAAGGTAGAGGCTTTAACCCACAGAACCACCCAGCCACACCATTCTTATCTATTTCTCTGTCTATCTATCTATCTAGGGTTCAGGTTGTAAAACTTTAGATATTTCTTTTAAAAAAAGGATAACAGGGACGCCTGGGTGGCTCAGTGGGTTAAAGCCTCTGCCTTCAGCTCAGGTCATGATCCCAGGGTTCTGAAATCTAGCCCCGCATGGGGCTCGCTGCTCAGTGGGGAGCCTGCTTCCTCCCCTCTCTCTGCCTGCCTCTCTGCCTACTTGAGATCTCTGTCTGCCAAATAAATAAATAAAATCTTTAAAAAAAAAAAAAAGGATAACAATTTATCATTTGGCTCTTTGATGCACGTTAGCTGTGAAGTTGCAAAGGAATTTTTTCTTACAATTTCTTGTGTGTAACTGAAGGCTTTTCATTTGTGGTAATTATGCAGCTGTCTCATGATTCTGTCATGCTTGTCATGTTTGCCTTGCTTTCTTGTATAATCTCAGTGACATCAGTTATAATATTCAGCCACACGGAATAGTTGAATAACCAGTCTTAATGCAGATGAGAAAAAAAAAATCCTTCGGTAAACTTTCTACCATATGCCATATTCTACCAATATTCTGCTATATATTGAGTTGTACCACTTGAGAAATTCCTTTGTTCTGTTATGAGAAGTTAATCTTTCTGCCTGTAGTGACTGAGTATGGAAACCAGGAAAAAGAATGGCAAGAAGCAGTGTCAAGAATTTGAACACAACCACATTTTTAAAGGAAACTTCTCTCAGAATTAATTTGTTGTAATAAAGCCCAGTATTTAATAAAAAAAAAAAAATTCTTGTGTGTCTCTGAAGTACAAATAATTTTGTTACCTGTTAAATATTTATTATTATTTTATTCACTCAGTTGGGTAAATCTCATCATATTCAAAAAAAATTAAACTGCTACAACATACTCCATTCCTCAAGAGAAGACTTGCAATAGTTAGAGGGTTTTTTTTCCTTTTGTAAATGTTATAGTTCTTAATGAGTATCTCCAGTGCTCCCATCTGAGCATTAAATATGTCAACTATATTTTAAAATTAAGCCATCATTTTGATAACCAACATTATTTGAGACTAAAAAAAAAGGACTTAATATTCTATTATTTATCCAGTTGTTATGCTTAACAGAGAAAATGATAATAATTAAAAAATCCAACTTAAGGTAAAATTTGTGGCAGAAAATGGCTTTTCTCCTTATGTCTGCTCCTTATTAAATTCTCACTGAATAGGACAGATATATAAAAGGATTTAATTATCATATGGCAGACTATCTGTGTACTTCAATTGGTAGCTGATCTGGACACTAGAACCAATTAATATTTTAAACAAGAAACTATTAATGTTTTGAATTAATATAATTCTAGTTAAGGTCTTGGATCCTCAAAGTATAATTTGGTCAATTTACTCAATTCTTCTGATCTTTGTGTATGTAAAACAGGTATGAGTCACATCACCTAGTCTTTAAAGAGGTTGATCAGATTAAATAAAATGATTAATGTGAAGCAGTTCATTACTGCTTGAAAAATTAATGAGCATGAGCACCCCTGGTGATGATGATGGTGATTGATGACTATAGCTAACAATCACACATTTACAGAATTATGAGAAATGTAACTTTTTAATTTTACTAGAAGATTCTCACATTTAACTTGAATGTCAGAAATTTGAACTCGATCAGTTCAGGGTTCTTTCTTCCTTTTTTTGATGTGGGACCTATCAGGAAGATTAACATGACACCTGGGGGCAGATGATGGGGAGGACTATCTTTGGTTGACAGGATCATCATTTATTTAGGCTGGTATCCACTGAGATGTCTTTACCACCCCTTGTCTTAGTTGATAGAGTTCACTCTATGATATTCCCATTCTCAGCCATGAGAAAGCCATGCCCCTTTCTTCAGGTCTTGATTGCTTACACAATCTCACATTCATGTTGTTATAGCATGAATGAGAAATTTTCCATTCCCTGTGGAGCACTTTCAGTCTTATCTGCTTTAACATAGGATACAGACCATTATTTTGCTACCATGCAAATCTGAGAGTAAAGGGACTCCTGGGCCTTGCCATTTTCCCCTTGATAATATTTGGAGACTGTGGACTGAGCCTCTTCTCGGATGCCCAGACCCATGAAGAATTTATCTATCTACCTCCCATGTCCACCATCCCCAGAACTGAGTGAAGTACAGGAAAAATGTTCAAGATCAACTGTCACATTTTCTTGGAATCCAAATTCTCCAGTTTCTAGATACATTATGTGAAATCTCTTGGTGTCTTAGTTTTGTAGAGTAATTGAGTTTTATATAACTTAGTCATATTATTCTCATTTTCTACCTCTCTCTTTACTCTATCCACAAATATATATATATATATATATATGCACATGTATACATATATATATGTATACATATATGAATATATGCATGTATATGCATGTATACAGAGGAGAGAAACTGACAGTTATCTATATCTATGCATAGTGTTTTGTTCTTAGTCATATTTTTCTCCTTAAATGTCTTTCTCTGTAGGCAGTTATATACTTCATATAGCTTTAACTAGAGTTCTGTGTGGATGATATTGAATATAGATAATCCTTGATTTTCCCTCTGAACTCCAGAACAAAATTCCAGCTGATTTGGTAGCTATCTCCCTTGGAATGTCCCCAGTACCTCAGACTTAGTATAATGAAAAAGTGAATACATTGTATTCCAAAAATTACTCCTTGTCTTGTATATTTCTATACGAACACCATCATTGTCCTAGAATTTTTGGAATAGCAAGATCAGAGTTTTCTCCTTCACCTTTCCCTTCCTTACCTTCAGGGTATAGTTGTTCTATCTTATAGATTCAAACACGTAATGATTCTCCTTTTGTTTTGTTTTGTTTTTTTAATTCCTTCTGCGATTTCATTTTACTTATTATCTTTTACTTAGTCTACTAAAATGGGCTTTGGAAGGTTTTCCATTCTTCCTTCTAGATTCACTCCTCATATTGTCACCAGAGCCATTGTGACCCAGTGTTACCAGGTATAAGCTACTCATTATTTGTTTTCCGTTCTCTCAGATGTTAGTGTGCTACCTCTTTCCTAAAGCAACTTCCCTCTAATCTCCTCCCTATGTGGCATTTCCCCTGTGCCTCTGGAACATCTCATTTCATAGTAAATAAATAGCCCACATTGTAAGCCTCTCCTCTCAATCATCTTTACCCCATAGTGGTATAAATGACACCTAGCACTCCACTGAAGCTATTTCCCCTGCAGCCAAATCAAAGAGAAGAAGCTTATTCTCATACACCCCTCCTTACCTTAAATTCACTCCCCCATACCAATACCATACTATTACTTTGCAACTGTCAATTTCTCCTCTGCCCTTGAATAAAATCGTCCACAAACATGTTTTAAATTTTAAACAATCAGAACATGCTATCATCTTCTGACTCCTCATCATCACTATAAGCTATTGAACTATAAATAATTTCATGACATTTACTGAAAACTGTTATCAGTAGGCTCTATACATTCTTCATCAGCAAAGTCCTGCTCTAACATCTAGGACTATTTTAATTATCCATATAGACCACACAGATCACATACTAGTTTTCTGGTTCCTCTGTATCTCCATGTTTAGTGACCGCCAATTTCTTGAACAACCATGTTTTTGGATAACATTCCTGACTCTGTCATGACATAGAGATACTTTACAATGAAAATATTAAATTTTGTTAATGTATTCGTTTGTCAACCCAACAACCTTGCATTAAGCTGGATACCCATGTTCTTCTCTACTAAATTATTTCTTCTTCCCACTTACATTTTTCCTGAAGGATCTTGACTCATCTTACTCTACATTCAGCTCAACATCACTTTTTCAGCAAGATTTTCCTTGAGGTCATTCTGAGATCTCAAGTTCAATTCTCCCATTGGTTTTGCATGATGGTGCTTCCTTTATTAAACTTTCTTCACATTTTATTGTAATTGTATGTGACCATTTTTAACACTAGAGTGCTTCTGGGTTGTGAAGCAAGGACTCTGTTTTTCTTTTCATCAAAGTTTGTTTTTGTTTTTGTTTCTGTTTTTGGTCTTCATTTAAATTCCAGTTAGTTAACATATAGTGTGATATTAGTTTCAGGTGTACAATATAATGATTCAACACTTCCATACCATACCTGGTGCTCATCACAGTCAGTGCACTGCCTGATCCCCATCATCTATTTAACTCATCTCCACACCTACCTCCATCTGGTCACTATCAGTTTTTTCTCTATAGTTAAGAGTATGTTTCTTGGTTTGCCTCCCTCTATCTTTTTCCCCTATTGTTTGTTTATTTCTTAAATTCCTTATATGAGTGAAATCATATGGTGTTTGTCTTTCTCTGACTGACTAATTTCACTCAACATGATACTTTAGTTCCATCCATGTCATTGCAAATGGTAAAATTTCATTCTCTTTATGGCTGAGTAATTTTCCTGTGTGTGTGTGTGTGTGTGTGTGTGTGTGTGTGTGTATCTCACATCTTCTTTATCCATTCATTAGTCCATGGACACTTGGGCTGTTTCCATATCTTAGCTATTGTGGATAATGCTGCTATGAACATCAGGGTGCGTGTATATCCTTTTGAATTAGTGTTTTGGTATTCTTTAGATAAATAGCTAGTAGTGCAGTTCCTGGATCTGGAAAGAGTAGTTCTTGCTATTTTTAAATTTTGGAGGAACTTCCATACTGTTTTCCACAGTGGCTGCACTAATTTGCATTCCCACCAACAGTGAAAGAGGGCTCTCCTTTCTCCACATGCTCACCGATACCTGTTGCTTCCTGTGTTGTTGGTTTTAGTCATTCTGATAGGTATGAGGTGATGTGTCATTAGAGTTTTGATTTGTATGTCCCTGATGATGAGTGATGTTGAGCATCTTTTCATTGTCTGTTGGTCATCTATATGTCTTCCTTGGAAAAAAGTTTATTCGTGTCTTTTGCCCACTTTTTAAAAATTTAATTTATTGTGTTATGCATCTCCAATTATTTTTTTTAAAACAACTTTATTTTGGGGTATAGTTTTGGATTTACAGAGAAATTAAGAATATAGTACAGATTTCCCATATAACTCATACCCAGTTTCTCCATTACATATTACATTAGTATGGCACATTTGTTACAATGACCAAATAAATACTGATAATCATTCATAATTATAAAGTCCTTTTGTCCATTTTTTAATTAGATTATTTTTTCTTGGGTATTGAGCTTTTTAGTTTCTTTATTTCTTATCTTTATTCTCTTTGCTCATTTTTTTATTTACTGAAATGTTAGTAATTCTTTAACACATTGAAATATCACTTACTTTCTTAAGATTTAATTTCCTCAGTTACCATTGATTATACTTTTCTCTACATTTCCACAGCATATTTTTTTGTTTGTGCATATCTAAGCCATTTCATTCTCCATTAAAATGTATAATTTTTGATACAGTTTGATCCCTGATAAAATCAAAGTTTAAAATATTCTTTTTATATATCAAAATGTCATAAAACTGCATGTGACAAAGGAAAGGTCAGCCAACCCATTAACGTACTTAGCTATAGTTTTTCTGAATTTGATAATATGAGTTGAAAAGTATTTTATATATTTAGTTTACAAAGTATCCACATAAGAAAAGAACAAAACTCAAGCATTAAGAGGCCATCAAGGTCAGTTGAAGCTAGACTAGAATCCTGCCTTTCTTTGTGTGAGTCTATGTTATGTACCTACTTCTTTAAATCTGAGTTTTCTCATTGTCATATCGGAAGATGTCAATCTACCTCAAAGGTTTTATGAGAGTAAAATAAAACATGGAACCTATAAGTGAGCCTAGAACATATTTAGGTCTCCATAATATTAGTGAGGATGTTATTATGAGAATTAGAAAGTTGCACTTGTCAAACCAGACAGAAATATTTTATACATGGTTATTATTCAAATATTTATCACATAGTTGGCAGAGTTTGTCTTTGTAGTTCTCTTAACAAAAAGAGCCTTCCCTATTGAATAGAAATTGTCCAGTTCCTGTGTTTTGGTGCATCCTGTTTTACCACTATTATCACTCTCATGTTGGCCTCCTTATCAGACCCCAACCCTGACTTCTGCTTTTGTTTTGTGCCCCTGTTTCATCTATAAAGCCCCTTACTTTTACTCTCATCTTACCAATGGCTTGATAGAAATGCATAGGTATAATACATTAACAAATTCTGTTGCTCTGATTTATAAAGTATCTCAACAACTTCTCTTGAGTTAGACTCAAAAAAGGAAACAAAACTCTGGAAATACTGATCTTCTGGACTTAATTAACTAGACAACATATTTATCCAACATATTTAATTACACCACACTCAAATAGGTCCAACCCATTATATATGCAATTATATTTGTAGTTTTTTTTTCAAATTGTTTTAAAATACTTATAATCAATCTGTGTCCCCCAATCTAGCCCTGACAATATATACATTAAAAGTCATTTGTGTATTAAAAATTTTATGCAATACAAAATTTGTGGTTTATAACAATAGTAATTACTGCAAGAATACATTGGTGAATTTAAAATGAATGTTTTAATTCCAACTAAATAATATGTCAATCTTGAAGTAATAAGCCATATATTCCCAGAATAGGTTATTATATCTGCAAGTTGGCAAAGAATTCCAATTAAATGTTAGAGACTAACTATAAAGAAATAATCCTTCACATACAATGTGACATTTCCCACAAAATATCACCCATATCCTTACCTATCTTTTATTATCTGATAATACAAAATGAGATTTAATTTAAGATTTGAGGTCAGTATTTCAGGCTTTAATTTAAGAAATTTTATCTTGCTCTACTTTTCAAAACCTTTGTATCTTTCACATTTGAAAGCTCTCATTTGCTTCTGGAAAAATCTTTTCAGAAGAAAGCCTGAGAATATTGAAAACATATTTTAAGGTCTATTTCATTTCCTATTTTGAGACATAATGACAACTTATGATATGGCTAGATCCACGACTAAAGTATTTTGTATACCTAGGAAAGGCTGCTTTATTCACTTCAAGACCCTAGGGTAGAGCAGATACATTTGGGATATTACTGAGAAACATTTTTTATCCTAAATACCTCTGGAGAACATATAAATGTATTATTACAAATTTGATATTTGACTTCTCTTCATGTTAATTTTTAAGCCATTTCAAAATTTATTGTAACTCTGAAATACATATATATTCACTTTTACAATATCTCTAAATTATAGCTCATTTTCCACTATGCAGAAATCCTTTGGACTATTATATTCAAATTTGGAATAACACAATTTATAAAAGATCATAATTTTCTATTAAATTTTGGCACCACTTCAAATGACCTTAGTCATAATTATCATATATCCTGAATTTTTCTGGACAGTCTTAATTTTAAGTATTCTTTCCAATTAAGAAACTGTACGGTTTGAATTTATATCAGGAAATATGATCAACATGCCTTTAGGCACATGAGCATTCATTCAGCTGACACCTTCTTTTTAAGTTCTACTGTTTTCAGTTTTTTTTTAAGATTTTATTTATTTGAGAAGAGAAAGAGGGAGAGGGAGAGAGATCACCCCCACTAGCAGGCGGAAAGGCAGAGGGACAAGCAGACTCTCTGCTGAGCCTGTAGCCTGAAGAGGGGCTAAATCCCAGGACCCTGAGATCATGACCTTGAGCTGAAGTTAGATGCTTAACCAGCTGAAGCACCCAGGTGCCCCGGTTTTCAACCTTCATAAACAGTCTTGGATCTGTGGAAATAGACTTTTCATTTCTTTTCTTTTTCTCCCCTCTCTTTAGTACCAGCTTCTATCTCTAACTTTTCCTCTAGCCCTTTTTCTATCTACATATTCAGTGTCACTGTTTTTTTGCATTTTTATTTTACCTGCTAGATTAAATCAATTTCTTTTTATATAACATAGGTTTTTGTTTTGTTTTCTTTTTTATAAAGTCATGATGATTTTAACTTTCTTACAGGGTAAAACAATCTTTATTTTATCTATTCAAGATAACAGTTAAAATTAATTGTGACGTTTGGTTAATACCATTTTCTAGATCCGTGATGATGTCATTATTAATGTTACTCTTTGAAGCCTCAAAACAATTATTATTTCTATTTTTCTCTTATTCATTTTGGTTCCAAACCTCTCACTCTTAATCATTACACTTTGCTGGCAACTGTTTTTTTGTTTGTTTTTTTAGATATTGTCATGTACTTCCTTAGAGTCTGCCTTTTAATCATGAAGGATTAATCTTTTTCTGCCAACATTCAAAGCATTATTTTTTATCCATGTCTGTTCTCTGGTCTTTCTTACAGCCTTGAATGCTTTTCTCTCATTTCTCACATATGAGAATCCTTGTCAGTTTTCAAGGAAAAATTTAAATCCTATGTCTTCCATGAAGACTTTTCTGATAATCAAGATTAAAATAAATGTCTCACCTTTTCAAACTCCCCCAAAATTATGATATATGGGACTTGGCACTTGCTGATTTAGTTCACTAAAACTCATTAAAATTCTGATTCTAGCCTAGAATGAAGAAGAAAGGACAGGGTAAAAAGAAAATGCTTGGTTATGTCCATGGGTAAATACCAAAAGGTATGGAATCATTCAGAAATTTTTACAGTTGAATAAGTAAAGATGATTTTTAAAAGATTTAACATTGTTGATACAATGCTATTATCTGCTGCCTCTAGCTTTTGAGGCAATACTTAGCCCATTCAAAATGATATTTTATTTGTTAATATAAAATCCAAACCCTATAAGTAAAAGTTTATACATGAAAACTAAGGCAGTACTTGCAAATCCTACGCCATGTTGTGAATGCCAATGTACTCGAATAAAATATTCAACCTAAAAAATAGAAAATGCTTTGGTTTTAAAGCGAAAAATATAAAAGTTTTAGATCAGGCTATAGCAATAAAAACATTCATTAAGTGGATAAAGATATGTGAAGGACATGGAAATTGGTTAGTTCTCTCCCTATCTCTGCTATAAACTGTGGAATCCTCCACCAAGGTTAAGGAATTAATATACATTAACTAGTATTTAGTCAATGTTTATTGACTTGAATTGTTTGTGTTGAAAGTTAAATAGCCACTTAGTGCATAATAAGCTAATCTATTAATTTAATTTATTAATTTAATTTATTCTCACCTTGTGCATTTTGGATGACCTGGAGAAGGAAAGAGTATAGAATAAGAAATGTTAATTTTGAGAGAAGATGAGCAATAAGAGTTTTGGGGGAGAAGATGGAGCCTTTCGACATTTTCAGAGAAGACTGTTCTATGATTATGCAATTAATGAGTTAGAGAAGCTAGGAAGAAAAAAAGGCTGAAGAAACAGTAAAAAAGTGAGAAAGTTATGATTACACATAACAAGCTCATGATACTGCTTTAAGTTGGCAGTAACAGATAATTTTGGCATTTAGAAGAGCTAATTTAGTATACAATTAAATGCAAGGCTCAGTGCTAGGCATTTTATAAACACTATCTTAATTCTTCCAAAAAGGAAATTTGGTTGTTAAAACATGTCAGAATGATATTGTAATTATTTTAGTCATATAAAAATATATTAGCATTGAAAACACACAATGTTTTTAAATTCATTTTAGTTGACTACCCCTTGAATCACAATTTAATGTTCTCCAAAAGCCCATGTGCTTTATAAACATGAACATGAACCATCAGAGTTTTTTTGATGCACCAAAAGTCAAAAGACAATAAAAAAAATCCCTGGGGGGGGTCAACTGCAAATGCTTTGTTCTCAATATAGCATTCTCTTCTTTATAAATCTTTTCCATTATGGGTTTTAATTGGTGTTAATTTAAATAGGGAACCAATTCAGTCAGAAGAGCAGCTTTCTTGGGCACCTGGGTAGCTCAGTGGGTTCAAGCCTCTGCCTTCCGCTCAGGTCATGATCCCAGGGTCCTAGGATGGAGCCCTGCATTGGTCTCTCTGCTCAGCGGGGAGCCTGCTTCCTCCTCTCTCTCTGCCTGTCTCTCTGCCTACTTGTGATCTTGTCTGTCAAATAAATAAACAAACAAACAAAAAGAGCAGCTTTCTTAAAATAAGGGGTTGGGGGAGTCCCAGTCCCAAATACTAACAAACAAAAGCAACAAATAGGGGGAATAGGTAGACAACTAGAGACTGGCTCCATTGCCTACTCTATGTCGTCTAGCGTCAGCCCCTAGAGGGACTTTGATAAAACTGGGCAAAGTTTCACAATCACTATACTAGAACATTAGTATAAAATACATTAGATTAGGGGCACCTGGGTGGCTCAGTGGGTTAAAGCCTCTGCTTTCGGCTCAGGTCATGATCCCAGGGTCCTCGAATCGATCCCCGCATCGGGATCTCTGCTCAGCGGGGAGCCTGCTTCCTCCTCTCTCTCTGCCTGCCTCTCTGCCTACTTGTGATCTCTGTCTGTCAAATAAATAAATAAAATCTTAAAAAAAAAATTAAATTAATTTCCAGTGTACATCTCATTTTAATTTTAAATATTTGTTTTGAGATTTAATTTTTACATTCATAACTAGGATTAAGTAACATTAATATTTTCAGATTAGCAAATCATAAAGAGAATAGAAGAGCCTATCATAGGTACAATTTTTTTTAAGATTTTAATGTAAGAATTTGTGATTATAAATTTCATGTTTGTAATTACTTTACCCATATGGAACATTGTCAAGTTCTAAATATTTCCTTATTTTTATTTTCATACATTTCTATACTTTTGCTTTTCCAGTTTTTGATTCTGAATAATCTTAGTTTTCTTGTCACTTGAACATATTTTAAAATACTTATGTTATTCTAATTTATTTAATTATTTTCAAGGTAGAGGCAATATGCCATCCTGCCACAAATGAAAAATTTTATTACGTTCAGTTAGCCAATGTATAGCACATCATTAGTTTTTGATGTAGGGCTCAACAATTCATGAGTTGCATATAACTCCTAGTGCTCATCACAACACGTGTCCTCTTTATTTTTAATTTTCTTTTTTGTTACTATTTCAAAGGATAGATATAAGGAAAAAGGAGGGAAAAAATATTTCTAAATATAGAAGCCTTGTTTTTGTCTTGGTTTTGTTGTTGTTGTTGTTGTTGTTTTAGAAGTGAGCCATGGTTAACATTATTGATGAGTAAAATCGACACTTGAAAAACATTTTTTGGAGGGGATAGCTCATATTTCTCCTCTTAGATTCAACTAATAATATTATTCTCATTTTTAGGGACTATTTAAATATGCTTTTAATAGGAAGTTCAGCTCATCGCAGTATATTTAATTACAAAAAAAGCCTTAAAACTCTTAATGCTTTAATTTTTAATTATTATTCTTAATTATTACTGTTTAAGTTTAGCAATGTCACTTAACCAAGCTTACTTAGAGCTTGGTTTCCAAATCTGTAAAGTGACAAAATGTGCTTTGCACAGAGTAATTTGCACTCAGTAGACACTCAAGGATTCAGAGTCTGTGCTCTCCAGTGTCATACAATGTTCATGGAAAGGATTTATGGTTTAGGAAATTAGTACTGTCATTGTGTATTTACTGTTAAGTTAGGCTATACAATTTGGACAATCAGAAATATAGAAGTAACATATTATTTTATAATAGTATCTTTTATTTAAATAGGCTAAAATATTTTATATATTTTATACATAGGAATTACCCTGTCTGCCCTTAAGATGCAACATATATGCAAACCATTTATCCCAACCTGGTTCCTTGTCTCATTATTGTGTCTGCCTATAACCATAATTATTGTACTGTATTTTTTGACTATCTGTGTCAAGATAAGTGAGCTCTAGCACAAAATATTAACATAATTCCCCTATCCAGACAGAGGACAAAGAAGTTTTTTATGTTGTAAACTTGATCCACTAGCCCAAGGTCATGGTCATTTTTTCTAAAATACTACACCACCATCGCTTCTCGGCCTTTTGGCTAAGATCAAGTGTTCATAAAATACTACACCATCCTCCAACCAGTTTTGCTTTAATCCAAAAAGAATTTTGTTATATTGAAGAGCTAATATTGTTTTTCACTAGGTTCTATTATGAATAAATTCTAAAATCATATATTTTTGTTTGTTTTTTCTCAAATTCTTTCTTTTCTTGTCAATCTTGTCATTATGATCCTTGACTGGACTTTTCTCAGAACTGGGATGTTTCAGCACCTCCAGAATGGCTCATTTAAATTCAGATACCCCTTTCCAATCCCAGTGCAACAACCTTCTTTTCATTTCCTTTATGTTTATGTCACTCTTCTGTTCAGATGCTGTATTGTTTGTGGCTCATAAAATATGTCAATTGGGCAATGCTTATTTATAAACTGTTTTGGATAAGCCAAGTGTTTTAACTTGACTTTGCCTTATTTTCATCTTTTATAAAGTAGTGATAACAATGGTATAGGCTTTATTACCATGAGTTTTCAGAGAGGAAATAGATACAAAGTTATACTTGATTGTAGTTATCTTTGCTTTGACAGATTATTAGTTGACTATTGTCAAAAAAAAAAAAAAGCAAATGAGCAACATTTTATTGCTATAGTATACACATATGCTATAATGACCAATGTAAAACAATACAAAATAATGTGAATCATATACTACTTATTTAGAGATATGCTTAATATTGAGAATTTTAAGTGTGAAAATATTCTTCTACAGATTTACATAAATTTAAAGCAGGAAATCAGAAATCTAGAAAGAACACTTAATTTGTTAAATCCATGTGCTTAATTTTATGGCATAGAAAATAAGAATCTAAGTGATAAGTGATTTATTCAAAGACATAAAACAATCTAGTGCAAAAATGTGTAGGCATAGAATTCTTCCTCTTTTCAAGTATTCACTTGAAAACTTTTTCTTTATTAATTTAGTTAATACAGAGTATCATTTCTCTATTAGATGACTACTTGCTAAGTTTTATATAAATGGTCACTTGATTAAATCATGGGGAAAAATAAATTATCTGTGATTTTCTTTTGATTGTTGATTTTTTAAAATAGAGTCAATTACTTTTTAAAATACCTAGCAAGAATAGAAGATACTTATTGTGTCTATGTCTGTAGTTAGAAGAAATTAGTCATTTTCCACTGATGGGGCAAATTACTGGCAATTTTCCAATTTGCCAGATTTTCATATATATTACATGAATAATTGAATAATGAGAATGAGCCAAATCCAGGATACTTAATTTTAGTTGGGTGGATTCAGTGCCATCTGGACTTCTGGCTTTCCTAACTTTTAATTGATTTAGTTCTTTCAGAAGAATCCTAATACCTAATTTATAAAATAGTTATTCAAGTTCAAACCCAAATGAATAAGATCACTTGCTAGAATACTTAATTGCAACTTTACTCTAAACTGAATAAATGAAATAAATGGCTGACTTGAGGTATTAAAACCTCATTTATTTTCAGTGTCGATTTAGCAGTTCCATTATAATGTAACCTGATTTCCTCACATTTAACATATTTTCTTATCTCTTTTTTCAGTCTTTATTGACTATTTTTTCTTATATTATTTAATTAAAACTTTCATATTACAGTGTATCTGCTTTATAAAAAGACTGGTTACTTTCAACTTCAGAGCTACCCTAATCCCACCTGAAATACTTCTTTTCTCTAAAATATTGTAAATTATCATCAGAGAGTCATTATATCATTTAATTTATGCTTATAGGGACATCAAATATTAATGTTTCTACAAAATTTATTTTTAATTATTCTTTGGGGATCTGCTTGCCATGATCTTCCTATTAAATTTAACAAAAATGTAATTTTTCATTTGCTGCTAATGCTCAAACTTGGAAAATTAAAATATGTTATCTAATAATAGTGTAATCATTACATCCTCCACAAAGAAAAAATTTTCCCACAGTATTTTGATGTTAATTGATTAATTTTTATTAATTTTAAAAAGTTAAAATCTATGTTTCCTTGAAGCTGATGCATTAAAAAACACCATTCTAAGTCTGTACATTCAAACATATTTTATGGTCATCATTAATTTTATTTTCTATTAAACACTTAAATAATATTCAGCAGATAGGAACTGAATATCTTCTACATTCTGAGAAAAAATTTGCATTGTACTTGAAGATATACAACATTTAACTCTTAAAAAATATTCTTATGTAGAGTAACAGTATGGTACTGTTATTCTTGCCTACTTTTCCCATTTATGGCCTTAACAACCAACAAGAGCAAGTCTAATCTATTAGAGGCATGAAGAATATCTAAAATGTTAGAAGTAAATAACTAAGCCATGACATGGTATATCAAACAAAATTTTGATGTTGTTGTAATTGATTTTGGTTTGTGTTTTTGTTACAGACTTCATTTCTAAATTTACAATGTGATTTTTTTTCTTTATAAAGTGTGTTTGACAATCTCTACCACAACTTTAATTTTTAAAAAATAACAACAAAACTTCTGCCTATACATATATCATCAAAATTACTTACAAAATAGAAATATATTTACAGAAAAATATCGGTAGTATACATAAAAGCATATATGGAGAAAAATGGAGTTTTATAAAAATATATCTACATAAAAATTATATGTAGTTGCATACAAATTTTATTGGAAAGTTTTGTGCTCCATTTTTAATCTCAACAAATAGCATTTTCTATAGTCGATGACCTTTCAGTAAATTCTTACAAAAACTCTACTCTTAAATGTACGCAGAATTCTCCCTCAAAACACTCCAAATATACTTTTATTAAGGTAAATTGTCTCTGTAATTACAAAAGGATGGCTTATCCACCTGACTTTATTTCCTCTCCAACCTCTTTTACAGTTTCCAAAAACTCTAAAAGATTTTTTAATATTGTATATGTTTTTCTATTTGTTCTATGTCTTCAGAAAGATGTATAAAATTGGTAAGAAAATATTTTTAACTCAATGTTTTTTCAGTCACCTGTGTTGTTTAGTAACTCCTTACAATTTAATAGAATTATTAGCCTCTTAACGATGTTTCATATTTCAAAATACAATTATGTATTTATTATGAATTATTAAATAAATGAAAGTAATTTTAAAATATTAGCAATGTTATAGTAGTTTCTGCTTTGAGGAAAATAAATTGAATGTACTTTTCTTGATTTCTCCTACTAAGTACAACAACAACCAAAAACCCCCTGGATATTATGTATGAAACAAACCTAAAAAGATTTTGAATGCTGTGGAGGAGAGGGTAGCCTGGCTAGGGAAACCCAACCAGTGACAAAGAAGCAAAGGCAATACAATGGAGCAGAGTTAATCTTTCCAACAAATGGGGCTGGAATAACTTGACATCTACATGCAAAAAAGTGAATGCAGACAGAGACCTCACACCTTTACAAGAAGTAGGTCAAATGGATCACAGAGCTAAATATAAAACACAGAACTATAAAACTTCTAGAGGACAACAGGCAGAAAACCTAGATGTTCTTAGGTGTGGTGATGACTTTTTAGATACAACACCAAAGGCAAAAGCAGTGAAAAGCAGTAATTGTGAAAGCAGTAATTGATATGCTAGGCTTCGTTTAATTTTAAAACTTCTTTTCTCTAAGACAGTGTCAGGAAAATGAAAAGACAACCATAAAACATAGGAAAAAAAAAATCCTTGAGATCTAGGGTTAGACAAAATGTTCTTAGATTTGACACCAAATGCATGATCCTTATAAGGAAAATTTGATAAACTGGGCTACATCAATATTAAAAACTTCTACTGTTCGGCAGATCCTGTTAAGAGGGCAAAAATTTAAGTTATATACATACAAATATTAGCAAGAACGTATTTGCAATTCACATATGTAATAAAAGACCATTATCTATTTATTTATCATCTTCCATCTAATCTTTTTATTTCTATCAAAATTAATCATTAAAAAATTCAGATAGAATATTTGCAAAGAATTTGACCAGATATTTAGTGAAGATTATACACATGACAAATAAACCCATGAAAACGTGGTGAATATCATGAGCTATTACAAAGATGGAAATTAAAAGCAATCAATCCCAATGAGATATAACTACATACCTATCAAAATGGCTAAAATGAAAAGAAAGGGGAGGGCATGGAGAAATTACTCTACTTAAACATTGGTTCTGATAATGTAAATGCTATAATCTTCATATAACCCTGCAAATGTACTTCTGGGCATTTATCCCAAAGAAATTAAGACTTATGATCACACAAAAACCTGTACACAAATGTAAATAATAGTTTTATTTGTAGTAGACAAAACCTAGAAACAATCTAAATATCTTCAGCAATTGATACAATTGTATCAACTAACTGATACAATTATACCATGCAATACTGCTCAGCAGGAAAAATGGACAAACTTTGATAGCAGCCGCAACTTAAATGAATCTCTAGGGATTTATTCTGAGTGGAAAAAACCAACGCCGCTAGGTTACACACTGTATGATTCCATTTATATAACATTGTTAAAATGATAAAATTTATTGAAGTAGAGAAGAAATTAGTGGTTGTCAGGAATTTGGAGGTCAGGAGGAAAGTATATGGGTCTAGATGAGGACATCGTGAAGGACCCTTGCAGAGAAGGGAATGTTCTGTATCTCAACAGTATCACTGCCAGTATCCTAGTTGTGATGTTATACAATGGTGTTTTAAGATGAAATCATTAGAAGAAACTGTAAAAAGTATAAGAGTTCTCTATTGGTTTTTTACAAATGAATAGGAATCTTACCATTATACCAATAAAACATTTAATAAAAAAATTTTTATGAGTCAACTTAATCATATTAAGAATTGTACTCAAGGGGTGCCTGGGTGGTACAGCTGGACTATGAGTCAGACTCTTGATTTAGCTCAGCATTGAGGGATCAAGATCAATGTTCTCAGCATTGTGGGATCAAGCCCAAATTGGGGTCCCCACTCAGCTGGGATTCTGCTTCTCTCCTTCTATCTCTAACCCTCTCCCCACTCCCTCTCTCTGCCTCTCTTATATAAATGAATAAGTCCTTAAAAAAAGGAATTGCATTCAAATATTCATTCATTCATTCATTCAAGGAGTATTGATTGAATGCCTGCTTTATGCCAGATGATTACAATCACTGCATGAAACTAAAGTACACAATTATTCCTTTTTTATTCCTTTGACCTTAGGTATACATAAAAGTCCCAGATCAAACAAACATAATGCCAGGGTACAGATAAAATTGCTCACCTCTCTCTGGCTGGTTAGCTGTTCTGTTAGTAACAACTGCATCAATAGTGTCTAGCAACAGTTCTGGAATATGATAAATGCTCAATAAATATCTAATCAATGAATTAACTCATGCCAAGATGAAAAGTGTTCCAATTTTCTAGGTATCAACTTTCACACAGAGCCATTTATCTAAAAGGAGACAATCTTAGAAAATTGAGCTCCATCTATGGTCTTACTGGAAAGAGCTCTGGGAAAGATACAACTCTGTAACCGAACCTGCTGCCTATTTCAAAACATCAGTTACTCAAAATGAGATTTAGCAACTGAATTTCTTCCAGTAGGAAATGGAGACCCTCTGTAACCAGGGATTAATTTGGTGATAAACAAATCACTTGAAAATTGGAGTTCTATGTTTATGCCAGTGTTTTTCCCTAAATCTTCCTGCACCCAAATTTACACGTGTCAGTATGGCATTTGACTTCCTTATTTGACACTTATACTTATTTTCTGATTGTGTGTGAAAGTAAGAGAGACAGGAAAACTCTTAACATTTGTCACATAAAAATTGCTTAGTAAATGTCAGCTATTTTTCATATTATATTTCACCATAGACATCACTATTGGACCTTAAGTGTCCATGAATATAAATTTAATGCTAACTATATATTGAAATATCTTGCCTTTATTCAAGATGTTCATCTGTAATTTATTCTTTTCATATTTTCATTATACTTGTGATTCAGAATACTATTTTTTAAAATACTATTTTTCAGTATATTTATATACTATAAATACTATATATATATATATATATGAAACTCAGGAGCACCTGGGTGACTCAGTCCATTGAGCGACTCTTGATTTTGCTTCAGGTCATGATCTCAGGGTTGTAGGATAGAGCTCTGTGTTGGACTCCACACTGGGTGTGGAGGCTGATTGAGATTCTCTCTCTTCCTCTGCCCCTCTCTGCCCCAACCTGTCTCTCTCTCTCTAAAAAAAATAAACAGGGGCGCCTGGGTGGCTCAGTGAGTTAAGCCTCTGCCTTCAGCTCAGGTCATGATCCCAGGGTCTTGGGATCGAGCCCCACATTGGGCTCTCTGCTCAGCAAGGAGCCTGCTTCCCACCACCTCTCTCTGCCTGCCTCTCTGCCTACTTGTGATTTCTGTCTGTCAAATAAATAAATAAAATATTAAAAATAAAATAAAATAAAATAAATAAAATAAATGAAATAAAAAACAAAACAAAACAAAAACAACTCAAACTGATGATGTTGACAGGGCAAGAAATGGAAATTAGAAACTATCAGTTATATATATGCATTTTCATTGTTTTTATCAATCCTGTAATGTTGAGGTGAAATGTAGAAAATACTTTGATTTCTCCTTTCAAGATAGTATAAATCTTCTCTTTTTTTTATTTCCTTGTGTTTCCTCTCTTTTTAACCAATCTGAGTGTCCTCAGATTGACCCCATTCCCAGTCTTCTCCCATCTCCCTTCATTCTTATGAATTTTCCTTGGATACTTCTGTGATTATTTCATCTTTTTATTTTCCATTTTCCTTTGTCTCATAGAGGGACTCTCCATGGTACAGGTCCATCAATATTTTAGTTTTATTGATCCACTTCCTTTTCAGTGTCAACAGTAAAGTAATAAAAACCTCTAAAGGTGTTTTTCATTATTCTTATATTTATCAATGTCCAATCTTCCACTATCATCACAGGTGCATCCTTTATTACTCTTTTTCTTTTCTTTTAACCAAATACTATGTATGCTCAGTTTTAACCTTCTGTGGTTCTAGGAGGTTTCAGTCTTTTCTCTTTTAGAAGACTGCCCCCCTGAATCCCACTCAAGTGTTTTCTTTTTCTAGGTATGTTAACACTTTTTCTTTGACTATAGCTTGTCTATTTACTTTGCATATTAGATAAGTAGCACATCTGATCAGTTCTTTTTGTTGGGATTAATCTTTCTTTGCAGATATTTCCATTATTTGGATAGATTTTTTCCAAACGTAAGTGTTCTGAACTATTGAGCACTCTGGCAACCTGTTTTTTGTTTTTTGGTTTTTGTTTTTTGTTTTTTTAAGCAAATTATGAGGAGACATTTTTTAAAAGAATTGATAGATTATATTCATGAATTTTTTTACATGTCTATTTTTCATTAAAGGTAATTACAGTAAAGTGATCAGACATAATATCCCTTTGTAGAAAACGTAATTTTTTTTTCTTGTGGTGCATCACTTCCTTTTACGTTGAGTGATGTTAACCTTTTATTGTGGAATTTAAATTTCCCTGTGGCTTTACAGGATTCTTTGTGTCTCTGGGACCCTTCTTGTGTGCTGGGGTTATATCAGCATCCTTCAGCTTGGTGCTTGTTTGATATAAGAGATTTTCCCGTCAGCTTCCCAATCTCTTCCTTGAGTTTCCTCAATACTGCTGGATGATCCCATCTAGGAATGTATTTTTTCTCTTACCATCTGTGTTTCTCCCTCTGAGGTTTTTTATTCTCTGTACTTTTGAGTATGGAGTTTGGACTATACTATGTCACCTGTAAAGCAGTTGCTCACAGACCTCTTTAATCCTTATTTCCTACAATTCTACCATCCTTTTCTAAGAAATATGAATTATTCCCAAAGTTTCTTTAGCTTTTTCTACCAAGCAGATATTTACATTATCTGTTTTGGGGATATCCATTAGTCAGGATAATACAGGATTAATCTATAATTGTCATTTTGCTTCCATTACATTTATATTTATTTATGTTAATATAATAATATTTCTCACATTATCCCCATATGATTGCTTACCTCTTCCCAACTTTTCCCCTACTCTTTCTCCCTCTCTTTTTATATTTTTATCTGTATCTTTTTCTTTCACTATATACTCTCCACAGACAGTACCTTCATAAACACATGTATAAACACACATCATACATTCCTGTTAAAGTCTACTTTTCAATCACCAGTTGCTCTTAATCTATAAGAAATTAAAGGCATTGGTTTTGGTGTCAAATCCTCTCGGATTCAGCCTCTTGGTAGGTGAACATCCTTGGAGGGATAATTGGCACCAAGTTTCTCTCACTCATTGAAAGTAGATAAGAAGAGCATGTCTTCCCAGTGCACTAGTTTAAACCTCATAGATTTTTGCTTTCAACACAAAATTATCATTCCAAATGTTATGTTGAGGTAAAAATTTTTGCCAATCAAAATTTTAAATTGTGGTTAGTATGAACATTTTGTTTTTTACCTGCCAAACTTTAACTTTACATTTATTGCTTGTTAATGCATTAAAAAAAAATTCATGGGTAAAAAATTTATATTTTAATGGTGGTAGTGGAAAGCTAGTCAACTTATATATTCTGTATTTATTTCTTCCCTGGAAAGATGGGAATTGAGTTTATATAAATCAGCCTTCTTTCCTTTCTATATGGGTGACACAGATGTGAATGATTGAAGGTTCTCTTATAATGGAAATGGCAGGACTTCTCTCCCCAAAGTTCATTAACTAACAAAGCCTATGAGCACCATCACTGTATATTTTATGGCACTCACAGATAATGGTAACATTTTTCTCAATATTCATACATATTAGATTTAACAAGAGTAGGTTGTTTCCTAGTCATTAATGATTCTCATTTTAGCCAACAGTTAACTCTTAATGTCCCTCAATCACTTGAACATTCCAA
Source organism: Lontra canadensis (assembly GCF_010015895.1). Classification (NCBI taxonomy): domain Eukaryota; kingdom Metazoa; phylum Chordata; class Mammalia; order Carnivora; family Mustelidae; genus Lontra; species Lontra canadensis. The sequence continues at coordinate 5,465,534 of NW_022631040.1, forward strand.
GAGCATGATTGAGAAATACATTCTTCCAGTAGGTTTGGTTTTCTATGAATTTTAGCCAAGGTGTATGCTTAGAAGTCACAAACCCCATCCCTATCTTAGTTATATAGTCATTTCATTTTAGCTCACATGTGAACATTGCTCATTTGTTGATTCAGTATGTATAAATTGAGTGATTACTACAGGTCATGTATCTCAGTCTTAAAAATACACGGCCATAAAAAGAAAGCATCTATGTTGAGCTTGTTGCATTAAGAAGGAGGCAGGTATTAATCAAGTAACTACGCCAATATATTAGTTACTAGGAGCAAAAAGAATACTCAGCTATGAGTATATATAACCATTAGTTGAGGACTCGGTTGGTGTGGTAAATATGAGTGCAGTTTCCCTGTTGAAGTCTGTACATAGTGGGTGATAGTTAACTAATTTATTTTGTATAATTCTCAAGCATAGAAGACAGGAAGACTAAGTGCCTGTTAGATAATAAATTTCAATTTGTAATCCATACATTCTGAGGGTAATATCCAGAGAAATGTGACATTGCCAGTTTACGCTTCACAAGCTTTTTTGGTGTAAAGTGGCATTTTGACAACTCAAGTCTGATTCAGGATGAAAGGTTATAATTTGGGGAATAATAATTCACACCTTGTAAATCTAAGAGAGTACACTTTTTTTTCTGAAAATTTGTTGTAAAAGACCATATCCAGCCTCTCTTCCATGTGTTGATGCAAAAGACATAAAATTAATAGCAAGTTTAATTCCCTTAACTATGTGGGAAAATCATAACATTTTAAGAAGAGTTTTCTTTAAGCCATTTTAAAACCTATTTCAGAAAAAATATATATTCTATTAAATTGAGTTATATTTAAAATTAATTTTTATTATGAAAAAAATCCATTAAAAAGATTAACAATTTATATTCACTGCCTCTAAAAATTGTAATTACTCTCAAAGAGAATGACCTTTGATCTTACATTTTTACCTTATATTATTGAAATGAAGCAGCATATGAATTTGTAACTTATTGCAAGTTCAAATATTTAATTGGTTAGCTACTTATCATAATCCTCAGTTTGTGAATGTTTGATCCAATATTTAAGGTAGAGACTGGACCATCATAAAGAAATCTTAATGAACTTATTGCTTAAATATTTAAAGACATTATCACAACGCAGACTAATTTTTCATTAGCTGTCAACTATTCTTTTAGCAATAACCTTCCTCATGAGCTTTTAACTTGTTAGTCTGTACCTGGACAAAGAAGAGCAATCTGTAGATTCTTTCTTTCTTTCTTTTTTTTTTAAGATTTTATTTATTTATTTATTTGAGAAAGAGAGGCGGAGAGAAAGAGCATGTGAGCAGGGAGAGGGGCAAATAGAGAGGGAGAGAGAGAACATCTCAAGCAGACTCTGTACTGAGCACAGAGCCTGACACAGTTATGACTTGATCTCACCACCTTGAGATCAAGACCTGAGCCAAAATCAAGTTGGACACTTAACCAACTGAGCCACTTAGGTGCCCTTGTAGATTCTTTGAGTGTGGCTTTGTTTATAAATTATTTTGTTAATTTGACCACTTAATTCCTCTAACGCTTAGGATCTTGATCAATGTTTATATATATTTAAAGAATTGACATCTTGGGACAAAAATTCATGACTTCACAAGCATACACATGCCAAAATTTGCTAAGAGGTAAACCATGTCCCCTGTACCATTTTAGTTAAATGTTACACATCTACTATTAGATGTATGTACCTAAGTGAAATGACTTTATGTCAGTGAGGTTAAGAATATGCCAGAATTTACAGGACTTTGAATTTTGTGAATTGAGTTGGTGAGGGTGGGATTCAAAACTTCAGCATTCTGACTCCTAAATCTATTCTCTCTCGAAAAGCTAACATTACCTCCCTAAAAAATTTAATTAATGTGTGAAATGCTAATATTTTTGCTAATTAACCAAGATAAATATCTTTTAAATTATAAATGTAAAGAAAGGACTTTCATATTTGTTTATTTCTTGTGTCAGAGAAAATCAGAATATTTTAATTCAGCTCAGTTGTATCTGTCTCTTGGCTTCTCTACACTGATTAATAGTTACCAAATCTCTATATTATATTAATGTGATTGATGGAGAATTGTGATAAATTATAACAGATGTTAAATTACTGTACCAAAATTTAGAAAGAAAAACTTTTGTTTGTTACTTAATTCCTTCTCTTCAACTTAGAAAGTCCTTCATTGACAGCATGTATCTATATTTTTTACATCAATACTTTTGCCAACATCTGTTCAAAAGAGTGATTTAATTTAGATGTAAATAATAAATTACTATATTATGCATATGTCTGTGTGGGCACAGCATGTGGTAACTTTATGTTTCTATTAAATAAGTCACCTTTGGGGATAATGGCATTGACTATTGTAACTAAATTCTGTGTCATTTCTTTTAAAATTTGAATAAAACCCTATCTATTAAATTATAGAAATAACAAAACTATATAAGCTAATATTAATTTTCAGTCATTTTATGGCCCTGAAAATTTAACACTTTTTTAATAGTTAGGAATACATATTAGTAGCCACAAACAATTCTTTAAAAAAATTCTTTTTAACTCTACCTCCATTTTCTTTAATTCAATGATATAGATAAGAAGCTACACCTATAATTAATTCTTGCTGTTTTATAGGGGTGGGGGCAATATTCTGTTGCAATCCTTCTAATTTGTCTTCTCTAATCAACGATGTGTTGGCAGCTTTTTTTTTTTTTTAATTTAAGATTTTATTTATTTATTTGACAGAGAGAATAGCGAGAGAGGGAGCACAAGAAGGGGAAGTGGGAGAGGAAGAAGTAAGTTTCCTGCTCAGCAGGGATCTGGGTGTAGAACTCCATCCCAGGACCCTGGGACCAGGACCTGAGCTAAAGGCAGATGCTTTAACCATTGAGCAGCCCAGGTGCTCCTGTTGGCTGCTCTTTCAAAATACTATAGTCATTAAATGTGCTTCTCAAAAATCCTACATGTATATAATTTACATAAATCATATTTTTCATTGGTCTTTTATTCCAGAATTTTATTTGCATAAATTCATTGTGTTAAATTCCTAGCCTCATCTAAAAAGACCTCTCAAGATTTAAAAACTCACTACTGTTAATTTTTTTTTTTTTTATTGTTTTGTCTCAAAGGGCAGGAGGGCGAAAGAAAGTGGATTCTCTACTCTGCCAACTGTTTAGCATTCAGCTGCTTTAAAAACACTAGCTTCAGAGCTACAGTCATCCAGGCCATTAGGAACATTTCTCTTTTTCTGGCCAAATGGAAAATAGCATCATCTGTGCAACATGAAAGCTATAAGGAAAGAACGTTCAAAGAACCAGTTATATATATAACAGTTACACATAATAGAATTATGGGGAGTTAGTATTGATTATTAGTGGCATTTTTAAGATCAGTATGACTTTATAGATGCAATTAGAAGGATATTGCTACACAAGATTGGCAAGTCAATTTATGATTCTCAGGCAGAATTTGTTTGTCATACATTAGTGCTTGGGTAATATATCTTACTTTAATATTCTGTTGTGAACACAAATTTAATTAATATTGAGTGAATCAAAATTATAAGCCAACAAATGTAGTGTTGTGAAAAATAATACAATAATAGCCTCTTTAGACTTAGATAAGCAACTTTATTTGGTGTAAATTGGTAGTTAACAGTAAATCTTTTCAGCAACTGTATCATCTGATTTTGTCAATTTTTTTATTCCTGCTTTTCCTTTGGCATTGAATTGAAAAGCAACAGTGGCAGGATCTATATTTTCCAGGAACTGGATCTTTATGTGTAATTTGAAAGAAATTATGGTAGTTAATATATTTTAAATACACTGAGTGCATTTTTGTATTCACATAGAATTTAAATACTAATAAGAAAGGTCAATGACAATATGGCAATGATGTAATCATTATTTAAATGGAATTTGTTGATGTCATTCTTGTTTTCCAATCTTTTACATTAAATGGGTACAGATAAAATTATAATAAATATTGTTGTAGAAAAGTAAACATTACATAGACATACATAATAATAGATGCTTGCAAGTCATAATTTTTAGCAGGCAAATATACAACTTAATCAACTAATCGAGGCTTCTTAGAGCCAACAAAAACATTTGCAAAGTACTGTTCTGGCTGAACTGTTTATAGCCCATTTGGAAAGTGTTCCACAAAATAGTGCTTCTAAAGGGACTGAGTCACATTAAACTCTAATGATTGTGTCTATTTCATTTAAAGACCTCCAAAGGTTATGATGGGAAGATATTTATGTGCTGTGAAGGCTTCAGGTAGAATGGAGCATTCAGTTAGATGCAACAATGTTCTTATTTAATATAAACATAATGAATCTGGATGGAATCCTTAGATCCCTTAGGTAAAATGCTCTCATTATGATAATCACACCCGACAGCATGTTTTCAATTCAGCATTCCATTGCTTTTAAATTTTCCAAGATTCAATGAATGCATGGTCTAGTCGCAACTGAGGTGAATTTTATCTTTCTTCAGGAAGGAAAAAAAAAATCTGCATCCATAATTTTCCAATTTATATACAACCATTAGTTCTTTATTCCCTTCTCAAGTTACCCCAAAATCAAAATACTGTATGTTGCTTATGATGTACTAGATTATATTACTAGAAAGCAAGCAAATAAACCAACTAATAACCCCATAATCTTGATAGCTTTGCATGACAAAATTTCTTTGTAGTTCATGAGCTTGTTCACCCCTGTAAGCTGCAGGAGTGGGGTTGGGAGATGGGGATTTGAATCATCGTTGTTTATTAGGATCCCAGGCTGATGGACCAGCCAGGTGCATACTTCATTAGTCAAAGTAAGCCACACGTCCACACTGATTTGAAAGACACCAGTAACTACAGTCTTTTCCTGTGCCCTGGGTGAAGGGACCCTGAGTATTTGTATGTATACCTAATGTTCACTGCTCACAGTGTGGTACTTAATTGTTCAGGTATGACTTCCTTTACTTAAAGTGATCCTTGCTGCCACTTCTCAGGATTATTTCAGTGCTATCTGTCTGGGTTTTCACCAAAAATATGTAGCGATTATAGCAGTGATTGTGTATCATTACAATACAAACTAATAATGTGGAGAGTGGAAATGAGAGATCTCAGATCAACATTTATGATTTTACACACCCACACAAAAGTACACATGAAAGCATAGCATATTACTTTATTTTTTATACAAAATATAAAAGAAAAACTAGGAGAAGAATTTTATTTATTTATTTTTGAAGATTTTATCTATTTATTTGAGAGAGAAAGATAGCAAGGGAGAGCATGAACAGGGGATAGGGCAAAGGAGAAGCAGGGAGGGGGAGAAGCAGGCTCCCGCTGAGCAAGGAGCCTGATGTGGGCTGATGCCAGGCCCTGAGATCTGGATCATGACCGGAGCCCAAGGCAGAGGCTCTACTGATGGAGCCACCCAGGCAACACTTGGAGAAGAATTTTAGCTAGAGCTTTCAAGATAAGAAAATAATTTGGAGCGCCTGGGTGACTCAATGGGTTAAAGCCTCTGCCTTCCACTAGGGTCATGATCCAAGGGTCCTGGGATGGAGCCCCCGCATTGGGCTCTCTGCTCAGCAGGGGGACTGCTTCCTCCTCTCTCTCTGCCTGCCTCTCTGCCTACTTGTAATCTCTGTCTGTCAAATAAATAAATGAAATCTTAAAAAAAAAAAAAAAGAAAGAAAGAAAGAAAAAAAAATAATTTGCTATAATTACTAACACTAATGGATTTTTTAAAAGTAATTAATTAATTAAATTGGTTAGTTAGTCATTTGGCTAATTTGCCTTAGTATTAGTCTGAGTTTAATCATACTTCCCAAGAGTTGTCCTTTACTTTTGGCTGTTGTGTGACAGAGAGGATAATGAGATGGAATGGTAAAGTGTTTTGTCCAGCTGAAACGTTGGAAGGTGAACTGATTTTATAAACTCCATCAGGGTTTACAGAATGACATAATACCTCAGCACCTGACAGCTTCCTGGAATGCTTATCCACAGTCTTAGGGTCTGCATAGCTTTCCATGGTATGTGAATCTAGGAGAAGAGAAAACATATTCAAAGTAAGTTAGATTACTATACTTACATTAAAGGATAGTGATAAATTGGGTAGAGGGATTATGCTAAATAAACTACTGCACAGTTAAATTTTTATACATAAAAATATTTTAAAGTAGTTGAATTGAAATTTATTCATTTGCATTTTATCTGTCTTAATATAATCTCTGAGCCTTTGAGATAAAGTTTTTTCATACATTCATCTACAAGGCTAGCAGAATTCTGGTAATGGCAATAAAAGGGAACAAGTAATATATTTTCTTATAAATTAGTGTTAAAAACTGATTTCAGAAAATGACACAAATATGCTATAGTTCTTTCATATTATATCTGTTTTTTTGTCAAATTTAAGAGAACAAATAAAGAAAGTAGTAAGGTCAGAATAGATCATGGGTTTTTATTTGTATATTAAATAATTGTTAAGAAAGATAAGAAAGACTAGAATTGCACACTTCAAATGTGTATTTACTCACAGTCATCTAACATGAAATATTCTGTAATTTCAAAAGGGTTTATATGGTGTCTACAATATCATAATTCGATCAATCTTCTTGATTATTTAAAGTCCAATTAATTCATTTATTAGTCTATATGTTAGTCTACGAATACATGCATGTGAGTTTGTATATTTAATACTTTAAATCACGGAAAAAAATAACACCACAATTTTGAATTAAACTTATGTCACTCCTTGACAAAATTATAAATTTTTTCATCAAATTAAAGAAGTACATTTTTGTGGGTAAGCTTTTAAAGTTTGGAATTGAGCAACTATTATTTCAATCACGGTTTAATAAATAACTTTTTACAAGCATTACATGATTATATACCTTGAGATATATCACAAAATATTACAACTTAAATGTTTTATCTAAAGATTCTTCCTCACAATTTTGAATATATACTTACATATATGATATAAATAAAAAGTATATTGTACTTATATATAAGTATATACTTATATAGCTATATTATTATATGTAATATATGTTACACATAATGTAATATGCAATTATAATAATATATTACATATGCAATTATAAGTATATGCATATAAACATATGTAATTATAATACATTGTATGTAATATATAATAAACTATAATATACATATATTCTATGTGATTATATTATATATTTTACATATACAATATATTTTCTAATAAATATTGGAATTTAGAATTAGAATGTTCTAATATATATTTATGTATAATATAAAATGTATGTAAAATATTTATATATAAATATATATGACATTCTACATAGCTATATATAAATATGTTATATGTCATGTACTATATAATATACATTATTTAGAATATATGACATATATAAATTGTGTTATATATTATACATGTATAACCAATACAGGTAACTTTTTTATAAAAAGAAAAGACATAAAAAATTAATATCAACCTAGATTTTGAAAGATAAAGGACATCCATACTGTCTTCTGAGGAAACATCAATTAATAAATCTAGAATAGTATCTTTAAGAACCCTACATTTACTGAAAATAGAGTCCTTTAAGAAAATTTTAAAGGCAATATATTAAATTTTCTAATTAGTATTTTTTTCCAAATAGCAGCATTAGCGTTGCTTGTTAAAAATGCAACCTCCAGATCTCATTTCAGACCTAATGAATCAGAAAACTCTGGGGTGGAGTTTCCAGGCAACTCTAAAAGGTGCTGAAGTTGGAGAACCATAGGTAGAGAAAACTGTTTAGATCAGCTGATTTATGGAGGAGATGGCAAGAGTTTCTCAATGAAAGAAACACTAAGTTCACTTATTCTCAGGCTGAAGTCTTCCATAGATCCCTGAGTGAACCTTATCTTATAATTAATTTCCAAAAGACAGAGTGGATTGTTGGGCTGCCGAATGTGTCTCGTGAGCAAAATATTCCTAGTTAGAGGCTCTGTCAGGGATATGGCTCTTTGTCCTTCAAGTATTTACTGTTCTTCTTTATTCTGTATAAATCTTTTCCCTGCTTCACTTCCTTTGGCAACTTTTTATTTTTTTCCCCTCCCTTCAGAGACTGCCTAAGTATTAAATGCCACCTCTCTAGTGTTGCCGTTTCTGGTCACTGAAAGTAAAACAGGGCCCCACTGCCCACAGCTCTGTGGCTTATCACAGTAGGCTGTCTGTGGTAGATCTCTGCACTTAACAACACTGTGACATTTGTTTAAAATTTAAGTTAACGTCTGTTTTTTATTTATTTTTAAAACTTTCTCTAGAATGTGAACTCCATTTGGACAGGGACAGTATTGGTCTGGTTCACTGACTTATCTTCTTATCATTCACTGTTCGTTGGTGCACTGCAGGCATTTTTTGGAGGAAAAATATACATCAATATGGCACATATTTATACAATATTTATTCAAAATTTTACTTGCTAGATAAGTAAATAAGTAGATAAGTAGATAAGTAAAATTTTACTTGTAGATAAGCTAAATAAAATACCTGGGAGTATTTAGCCTGGTAGATGGAATTCTTCCCAATGGAAGGTACTTAAGATTTTTATCAGACCACTCATCAGAAAAAATACAGTTAATCAGGAAATCCAGTTCACCATAGTTCTTGGCTAAAATATCATTAGGTTGATTTTAACTCCATACAAATGTATAAATCTATGTTTTAGTGTATAATAATTTAAAACTCTATCTTCCATTTCAATTTGACCAAACCTACCTGAAAATTCATTTTGCATCCTGAGAAATGGCTAATCAAGTTGAATTTAGGTTTCAAAATATGTTGTAAACAATAATTACTGTAAAAAATGTTTCTTTTGAGATCATGTTTTTTAAATTCTCCAGTACCTTTATAATATTCTTGAAGTTTTACAAGGTCCCCCTCTAAAATGAATAGAGAAAACAATAATCAGAATTATGAAAATAAATTCATTCTCTTTTTTACAAGTTCCCTTACAAAATAATAAAATATTACCTTGGTGATTTTTTAAATAGCTCTGCATTCATGTCCTATGCATAACAAAATCATGTTTATGAGTATATATTTTCTTGGGGAAAAAAATCAGTGGAAGCTGTTTAAGTGGCTTATTTTTTCCTTTATATGATTTGGTTTCAGAATATTCACTCCAGTTACGTAAATTATAAATGTTGCTTCTCCTACTCATAGCCCATGACATATTATTACAGGCCAGACTCATTGTAATGTAGTGAACCTAGCGAAACTACCAAGTGAACTTTTCAAAGGAAAACATTTAGATAGATTATGTATTTACGAGTAAAAATGAATTTGCTTTTCAGGGAGTTTGGCCGCTGGAAAGTAAATAACCTTGCAGTTGAGAGAAGAAATTTCCTGGGCTCCCCTCTGCCTCTTGCTCCTGAATTCTTCCGCAACATAAGACTTCTGGGACGCCGACCTACCCTTCAGCAAATCACAGAAAACCTTATCAAGAAATATGGGACACATTTCTTGCTATCTGCTACTTTGGGAGGTATGACTCTTTGAAAATATTTGTGCCCATATGTGTTTGTGGCTAAAACTGTCAAAGTCAGGAAAAGAAGCTTCAGTTTGAATACTTCTAGAATTCATTCATTTATTCAATCTATCCATCGAGTTATTCCTAAATGCCTTCTATGGTATTCACAATGGTAAGGTAGATGGTTATTACTTAGTTCCTGCCTGAAGTCAATTTGCAGTACAATAGTATGCATTAAATACAGTCATTAACTATTACACTCTATAATGCCAGGTGACGGGCCAAATTTTGCTTAAAAAATGAATAATTAACAGTCAAGTCACGGCTGGAAGTCATCACTCCTGGTTACAGAGAATAGGAAAAAGTTTCCTGAAGCAAACATTAAAGATCTAAAATTACATTTTTTAGCACTATTTCTGATTGTGGTTGCTTATGATATAGAGAGGATGATCCATAAATATCAATTATGATGCATAATGTAAAAGTAATGATTAATGATGTCACTTCTTCAATTTATAAATTTGGAAGAAATAAGAAATCTGTGGTTTTAATATCATTAAATATGTGTTTTATCATGGTGATATATAATTCAGCACTTAGATGATATTTGGGGAGGTAATGTAGTAGGGAAAATGTGATTTTCCTAAAACTTAAAAATATCCCAGAATTCCATGTATTTAGTTTTGTGTATGACTTTAAGGAATATCCAACCATTTTGTACAACCGTTTTATTAGAAATGGATGTTACTCTTCACTATAATGAAGAGCACTGAATACCACTGGTATAAAAACAGTGATTCCCTGCTTCCTTGTCTGCTGCTCAGTAAGTGTGCTGAATACAGACAGATTGATTCACACCAGTGGTGCGGTAATATGAAAGGCCACCAGTTCTTCATTTTTCCTACCTTAGAAGATGAGTCTTTTCTTTCCTTTAGCTGTCAGTCCAGTCTGTCAGTAAGTCATGCCAATACTTTTTTCCTCCCAAAATATATCCCATGTCAAAATTTTCTGACTTCTACCCGGACAATCCTAGACCAAGTCACCACCACATTTCTCCCCAGAATATGCCTCAGGTCCCTACTCCACACAGATCTTTTTAAAACTTGGATAAGGTCAAATCATTCCCTGTGTCAACTAAAACATATAATTAACCACTTAAAATAAAATCCAAATATCTTGTTATGGTTTATAATGCACTACATGAATGTCTTATACTGGCTTTCACCACAGACCTCAACTTTTCTCTCTGCTTGTCATGCTCTATTTTTCAACCACAGTGACTTTCAAATGTTTTGGGACAATTTTTCTGCTCAAATGTTACTTGCTATAGAGGGTTTCCCTGTGCATAGTACCAAGAACATGACCAGGGGTCCACCAGCAGTCTCTATTATATCTTGATCTTCTTTGTATTCTTTATAATCTTTATTTTTATGTGAAATTTTTAAATTACTAGTTTCCTGGCTTATTATCTGCCATTCCTGCATATTTTCTTGAAAACTGGGACCTTACCTGTACTTGTCACCTGTTTACCACCATGGTTTTAAGTGCCTCGCATACAATAGGTTCTCATTAAATATTTGTTAAAATGAATAAATGAAACTACGCTTTGTTTAGAGACTGAGATGTTCAAGTTCACTAAATAGATGTCAAAAGTTTGATATGCATAGAGGATAACTGAGATCTAATTCCAGAAGACTGAATGAAAACCAAATCCAAGGAGCCAAAATACTCAATTAAACAAACAAAGATACAAAATTGGAGAGAATGAGGAGGCAAGCAAGAGCAGGTGAGCAAGGCATGGAGAGGTTGGGAAAGGAGATTTCTGGACACAGTGAGTAAATACAAGTCTGACATATAACTTCAAGGAATTAAAGCTAGAAAATGTAAATAATTCAGGCAGACAGAACAGGCCAGCCAAGAAAACACATGATCTCTGTCTTCCATAATTGGATAATACTAAAATTATAAGATAAAGAGATCAGCCTGTTATTGAAAATTGACTTCCCCTCCTTTTTTTAACCAACTGTGAAATATTTTATTTTATTTTATTGTGAAATTTTTAAAATGTTAAGTAACTTCTCTGTTAGTTTCTTTTAAGAGAAAGTAGGAGAGTAAAATGGGTGTGGTAAGGTCATAGGAAGATTAATGTAAATGCAGGAAGATAAATATGTGGCATTATTTATACATGTAATTATTTATGTTATTGTTATTATTACAGAAGTACAGATAAAAAAATATAAAATATTTCAGTAGTCATAAAAACTGATTCTCTAAAAGCTGTGTCTGTATGGTTAGTAGCAATGATTATTAATGCAATAAAATAGGAAGTAAAAGTGAAAATTAAATGATAACTATAGATTCCTTTAAAAAGTTCAGTAGTCTTCTACTCTTACTGGGTTTCATTACATTCATGTCAACGATGTGTAATATCCAGAATTTCAGAACATAAAATACGTTCTCCAAATAGGAAAAGAAACAAGTGACAGAGGAATGGCAGAAGCGATAAAAAGTAGAGGTGATTTTTACAGACATATTTGTTCCTTATACTAAAATCATGGTGACTTTTTGATTATTTTCATTGTTTTGGCATTGTAGATGCCACATTTTGACCTTCAGATTAGTTTTTGTTGTGTATGTTTTTGTTTGTATAAACATGGTCTAAAAATCCTTTGTGGGATTAAATTATTTCTTCAGGTTGATTATTTAATGGCAGTAATATGTTCTCTCAAAATTGTTTTACTGCAATTATTTAAAAGTCTTGTTCAAGCATTTTCTTAAAAGCAAATCATGGAGTAGGGTTGGGGAGGAGAAGACATGGAATTGCCAAACTCCCTAGCTCTCTCCCCTCTGGATACTCCTTGGATTTAGTTTTCCTAGTATTTTCTATCAGAATTCTTTTTTTTTCCCCCTCTAAATGTTATTTATAGTTTCTTTCAGGAATCTCTGCTGGGTGATGTTACTAAGTTAACTAAAATCCATGAAATTATGTACATAGCTAAAGGATATAAACTATTTGCAATTAAAATGTACACCAAGTTGATTTCAGGCAATTTTTAAAAATATTGCTGTTGTGATTACACTAAACTTTTTTTTTTTATTGTTGCTCTAGGTATATTTTAACTTTATATGTTTTACCTGGTTGAACATGAAATCTTATCATTCCATTTTTTAAAAAATGAGATTTATGGTATTTAATTAGAGCTTTTTCTCTCTTGCTTTCTCCTTAACCAACTAAGTAATAACCATAATATTAACACACTGAGGACATCATGTATATAAGCAAACATTTTAAACAAAAGGCCAGTAATTTTTTTGCTTCCTAAGTAACCAGGAACTAAATTTAAACATTTTAAACATTTGAAAAAATAAGTTGTGTGAAATACTCTCAGTATTAAAGTGATGAAAAATAAATGAAAAATGTCTTTTTTCCCTGAGTTATTTAGTACATCATATTATTGACTTAGACATAAAACTTTGGGTAGCATACTTGAAGCCTTTAATGGGGTATTTTATGATAGATAAAGCCAGTGATTGAATTATCTCCCTATAGGGAAAAATAAATTATAAAAAACCTTCTTCAATATATATCATTTTTCACATTTATTTCATCTTATAGCTTTCAGACTATTTATCAATATAGTAATTCAGCTTGCTTCTATTTGGATAATGATATCTAAACTCCATCACCATTTAAATACCTAAAATAAGCTAGTCAATATGAAGAATCAATCTTGGAAAAGATTGCACTACTGGGATATATTGATTTCTAGCTATAGAATATATTTCATGACTGTTTTTATAATATATTTCATTATAGTATAATATATGACAACTACTGAAATAAAAGTGTGTCTGTGTAGTGAATATAGAACAACAACAACAAATGAGTGAATAGGAAAAAAATAAAAAGAGCTTAACACTGTTGAGTTCTAAGATGAGAGGGAGGGTACCTACTATTAAGCACCAAACTTAGGTTCTGGAGCAATTTAAAAAGACAAAAAGACTAAGGAAGATGCAGCCCAAAAATTCACTTATAATGTTATAAAATGTTGTAATAAAATATTTACAATAATTTAAAATAGGACCCTCACCTCCAGTATTACACAGACTTGTCCAGGCAGTCGCGATTATAGCCCCGAGCCACCCACAGTCACAGGAGTGTTTGTGAGGCTCCCATATCAACCTAGGCTCTCTAAAGCCCCACACAGTGAAGAACAAACCAAAACTTGTGTTCTTTCTTGACAGGCACATCTTGAAGAAGAGGAAGACGCAGGGTTACTCATATCAGTCCCTTTCCCACACCAGCCTTTCTGTTAACTCACAGCACTTCTGTGGGCAGTCAAGAATGCAAGGACAAAATACCTTCCCAAGGAGAGGAGTGCAGGAAAAAGTACTCTTTACTTGATAGAGATATTTAATTTTATTTATTTTTTTAAGATTTATTTATTCATTTGGCAGAGAAAGAGAGAGCACAAACAAGGGGAGCAACAGAGTGAGAGGGGAGTGGGAGAAGCAGACTCCCTGCTGAGTAGGGAGCTGGGTGTGGGGCTGGATCCCATGACCCTGGAATCATGACCCGAGCTGAAAGCAGACAATTAATCAACTGAGGCACCAAGGTGCGCCAGTAGAGGTATTTTAAAAAATCAAACCAAAATTCATTCTAGGGACAAATGGATCATATATTAAGATTTAAGATTTGTTCTTTTGCAACTTTTTTCACTCTCAGCAACTTTTTTCACTCTCAGCAACATTAAACAAGTCCTGTTTGACCAGAGGTTTGTTTTTGTTTTTTGTTTTTTTGTTTAGTTTTTATTTATTTATTTGACAGAGATCTCAAGTAGGCAGAGAGGCAGGCAGAGAGAGAAGAGGAAGCAAGCTCCCCGCGGAGCAGAGAGCCCGATGTGGGGCTCCATCCCAAGACTCTGGGATCATGACCTGAGCTGAAGGCAGAGGCTTAACCAACTGAGCCACTCAGGCACCCTGACCAGTGGTATTTGAATGCACAGAGTTTTAAAAGTCATAATTTAACTTTTAGTAGAAATAGTTATTTTTAAATATGTGTCTTTAATTTTTTTTTCTGAAAGTGCTTATGAGAATGTATTGATACCACATTGTTCAACTTAAGCATATCACCAGATATTTAATTTTGTTTATATAAAGAAAATATTTTCAACATTATGAGAATGGAAAAATAGATGATTGATGTCCTGAGTAGTAGCATTAACTTACTAGCATAGTTATTTAAAGTAATGAATACTACCTCAATCACTACTTAGTGTATAAGTCACTATGGCTGCAAAGTAGTTTAATAGCTTGCAAGGTTTTTTTTTTTAAGATTTTATTTATTTATTTGACAGAGAGAGAGAGATCACAAGTAGGCAGGAAGGCAGGCAGAGAGAGAGAGGAAGGGAAGCAGGCTCCCCACAGAGGAGAGAGCCCAATGTGGGGCTCGATCCCAGGACCCTGGGATCATGACCTGAGCCGAAGGCAGAGGCTTTAACCCTCTGAGCCACCCAGCCGCCCCCTAATAGCTTGCAAGTTTTACCATATACTGTTTGTGTGTGTATCTCTTTCAAGGACAGAAGCCAGAAGTCAGGCAATAAGATACAGTAGAGATACGACAGCAATTCGATTTTTAAAAATTGTCTTGCATCCCTAGGAGTGTAAGATTCCAAATATCCTTATTTAATTTCAGAAATAGTCAATTCTCACTTTTATCTATATAAATTACATTCTGTATAAGGTGTCCACAGATAGTTTTAATTCTATATCATATACCACCTTCTTTCAAAATTGATCAGTGGTTGTGTTTCTCATTTTCATTTGCTCTCTTCTTAGGAAATACAAATTCCTTTTATTCTATTTTAACTGTAACATAATTAAAAAAGCAAATCTGCTAAAACGTATGCAAATAGAAATTCTCACTAAAAATGGACGGAACTATTTCCTCTATTAAAATGCATATTCTGTTTTAAGAAAAGGAACTAAAAGTAAGAAAAAGAAATATTTTCTGAAGCTTCATTCCAGGCAATCATAAAAACAATCATGTTGAAGAGGGGAAAAATATTGCTATACTGGTTTTTAAAAATAAAGATATACTACATGAGATTAGTTATATCCATTGTTCTCTGTCTCTGTCTCTTTCTGTCTTGTTTCAATCTGTCTCTCATCTCTCTTTTTCCCTCTATTTTTATTTCTCATTTTTTTTTGGTACAGAAAATTTTCAAAAAATGGAAGTTAAAATAATATTGTTAATTAAATATTTATTGTTTATAAGGCAGTTATCTACTAAAGTGATTTTAAACCATTTATGTAACTAGTCATGAATATAACACAAAAGAAATTGGGATTAAAATTGCTATGTCAATAGATCTTAATAATGACATTTCTGGCAACTAAATCAAAAGATAAATGTTAAGTTTTCATATTTTATAAATTTGGTTATATGTTTTCTTTTTCTTCCTTATAGCACTTTGATAAGGTAGATGTATCATCTGTCCATTGTTTGACAAAGAGATACTGAGTTACCTGTAACAGTACAAAGATCCAACATGCAGGTGACTGGCATATACAGATATTTAAATTGATAATAAGTTTTACTGCTTTTACTATGGTTTAGAGCCTCATTACTCAAGTGTAATTCATGGTTCAATACCATCAGCATTACCTTAGAGCTTGTTAGACCTGCAGAATCTCAGATTCCATCTCAGATTAATGAATCAGAATCTACATGTTAACCAGATCTCTGGGTGATTTATATGCACATTAAGTTTGAACAGTCCTGTTTAGAGTATCTAAATAAATTTAGAAAATTAATCTTAAATTCAAATTAATCTTAATTAATCTGAAAATTAATTTTACCAAAATAATAGCAGGAGTCTATAACATACATAACAAAAATGTTCATTATAACACTGTAAACAACTCCAAAAGAGAAGTAATTTAATTGTGTTTCACTCCAGGTAGATTCAGTTTCATCTGATATGGGAACTATTTATTTCCAGTTCCTCTTTTTTCATGTCATTGTTCTATCGAGAACACTATGGTAACTGAGCAATTTTGTTTAAAAATTTTTCTGACTTTTTGGGTGGATAATTGCTAATAATCCAAAAGTCAGATGCTTTCATTTGGAGTGTTTTGCAAAACATAATATTTTTTTTTGTCGAAGCTCTCTAAGACTAGTTATTTTCTTCCCATAATATCTTGCAAATGCCAATTGGTGTTAAGCCAACATATCTGTTTTTACTGCCGTTAGATATTTGTTTGGCTCTGCTTCTTGTCAGAAGCCTAGTTTTCTCAGCTAGATTTTTTTTTTTTTTAATGTCTGTTTGTTTCTAAAACACTGTTCTTTCTACAACACTGTATTAGTGGAAAGATAGATATCATTGGGATATTTACCTTTTAATGTTAAGAAAGGACAATCATCACTAGTGAGAGAAAGGTACACTGTAAAAACTGAAATGTATTTTCAAAAGAGCAGCTATACCCAAAATATTATAAGACTTTACCACAAGGAATAATGTAATCTTTTATTACCAAAAAATAGGATGACATTTTTGGGTTGAAATAATACATCAAAAGTAAGACCTACAATTACATTTAAGCTATGTTTGCATTGGTTATTCCTATGAGAAATATTTCTACACAAAGAGCAGTCTTTATAAGTAAAACATACAAAAGCAAATGGACATTCAAAATAAGATCTTCCAGTGTAAGGAAATTGAATGACCAGGAAGATATCTATCAGAAATGTACAGTTGTTTTGTTTTGTTTGTTTTATTTTGCTTTGTTTTTGTCTGGGTGGAATGGTATATAGTCTAGGTTGGCAGACTAACCCAAGGGCAGAGCCAACCTGTAAGTGCTATTTTCATCACAGTAAAGAAATAACAAAACAAAACAAAACAACTGATATGCTTTGATGGTGGATCTTCTGTGTTCCACTCTGGGTGTCTCTTCGTTCCAAGAATTAAGTTGAGGAAGTTTCACTTTGGAACATGCTGTCCTTCTGGTAGAGGGAAAAAGTCAAAGAATTTGTGTAACTTTGCAGCATTTTTCAAAACGTGTACTAGATCGTGGCATACTTTCATGTATTCCACTCACCCAAGTGTTATCCTTTCCCTTACCAAGTTAAAGGAAATCACTCATGAACTGTTTATAGTTCTCTACAATGGACCATTAATCCATGGATGCATATTTGCACCCACAATTGTGCCGAAAGTAATTGCAAAAATTAATGCAATCTACCACATCATCATTATTGATTTATCCATAGGATTTGTTTACTCATTCTATTATCCATGGTTTTTTTGACTTGTTCTAACTTTTTGAGAGCATTACCTTTTTCCTCAATAACTATGTATATGAGAATCCAAATTGAGAAAATCCAAGGAAAATATGATAGAACAAAATTTCTTTTAAATTTATCTTCCTCATGGGCATAACATAGATGATTTGAAAATTGGGACAGAAAAATATATTACTAGGAGGAGGTCCTAGTAATCATATCAAATTTACCTAATTTGATATACCTTAGCATATCAAATATACCTAATCGTTTCTTATGAACTGATCATAGGATAACATTAAAGTCATGATTGGTTTTTTGTTGTTGTTTTATTGTCTTCTGTTTTGCATTCTCTCTGGAAGCATCCTTCAATATGTGCTTTTAATGTCCATAAGCTACCGCAGTGTTTTAGTTGTAAAAGGCACAGCTGCATGATTTCTGTGTGAAATAATCACATCTTTTTGTATCCACAGTCATTAATCCTTTTTACTTTCTAACAAACTCAGAATGTTGAATCGTTTTCAGAATCACATTTAGTTTTTACAAAATGTGTGGATGTCCTTTGGTACTCACGTCATGCTTATGAGCTACAGCTGGTTTAAAAAATAGGAATAAAAGTGACATTTGAACACAAATTTTTAGTTGATTGAATAATATCTCAATTTTTAAATTTGAATATTTTGTGTTATTTACTAGAATTCTGATGAACTTTTATAATTGAATATTTGAGAAAGAGTTACAATTAAGGTTAAGACTGCATTCTTCGGGACGCCTGGGTGGCTCAGTTGGTTAGGCGGCTGCCTTCAGCTCGGGTCATGGTCCCAAGGTCCTAGAATCGAGTCCCACATCAGGCTCCTTGCTCAGCGGGGAGCCTGCTTCTCCCTCTGCCTCTGCCTGACACTCTGTCTGCCTGTGCTCCCATGTGCTCTGTCTCTCTCTCTAACAAATAAATAAAATCTTTAAAAAAAAAAAAAAGACTGCATTCTTCTTCTTCTTTTTTTTTTTTTTTGCATTCTTTTTTCTCAAAACTGACTCTAAGAGTTTCAAAGGATATGAAGACCATAAAAATCACAAAAACATGGTAGTTATATATAATTAAAAAAAACAGATCTCTTAGAGGAAAGAAATTGTCTTATTTCCAATGTAGATTGAGTAGCCTTGTCAGAATATTTTAGGTGTTTAACAATACATGATTTATAACACTTGAAATTTAGCACAAACTACCCAGCTTACATCGCATAGTTGTTTAGTTTATTGTAAATAAGGGTTTAAAACAAGGTATTCATAAGAATAATTTGGGTGATTTAAACTGCCTCACATGCTTCAGTATAGGGAAAACTTTTGCATGCATGGATTAATGTTCAACTATAGAGAAGAACTATGAGCGACTTATGAGTGGTTTCTCTTTATCAGGTTATTGGAAAGAATAAACAACTGCTACCTTTAATCAGCACATGTATCTTGGTTACAAGATCCACTAGAAAAAAGTTTGGACTTGTAAAATGCTAACTTGTAAAAATTTAAAGCCTCCTCATTTACTGTTGGGCCCTAATTAAAAAAAAAAAAAAAGAAAGAGAGGGGAGCAACATTTATTGTACATATTGTATGTGTTCTGCCAGGTTCTATGGAGGCATTATATGCTTAGTCTTTTCAAACAGATGAGAGTAGGATATTGGTTCTGTCATAGAGATGGAAATGCTAAGGGCAAGTGTAACTTTATGAAAGCCCCAGAGCAATCAAGTTAGAGGACTATGAGCTGTCAAGATTTACCTTCACATACCCCTGACTCCAAAACGCACATTTTCCTTTCTCTTATTATATCATATTTCTTTCAAATTAAAACAGAAACAATGAAGAATGAACTGTAAAACTATTAATATAAGTGTATAATGATTTACAATATCTTTTCCTTTAATTTTTTCTGTAGTCCATAATATATATTTGCTCTCAGGGTAAAAGGAGGAAAGCACATTTATCTGTACATCACAAACAAACATGGACTCTGAAAAACAAAGGAAACATTTTCTTAAATCTCCAGTAGATAGGAAATGGAAGCTGCTGTGACTCATGATGATGACTATGGGCCATCACTTCTCTATGGACATCATTGATTGCTGAAACTTATATTAGTATTTATCATTCATATTGTAACATGGGGCCACTCTGGAATAGTAATCCCTGGCTCTTGGTATGTGTCATTTTCCAAATTATCACAGGACAACCTAATATCTGCAAAAAATCCTTAAATCAAAAATTTTTAAAGATTTTATTTATTTATTTGACAGAGAGAGATCACAAGTAGGCAGAGAGGCAGGCAGAGAGAGAGGAGGAAGCAGGCTCCCTGAGAGCAGAGAGCCTGATGCGGGACTCGATCCCAAGACTCTGAGACTATGACCTGAGCAGAAGGCAGAGGCTTAACCCACTGAGCCACCCAGGTGCTCCTCCTTAAATCAAATATTTTAACCTGCTTTTTAACATAAGATTATGCTACTCCTCTCTTTTTTGTGTGATGAATGACTCAGTGAGGTCCCACTAAGGAATTTTCACCTGAAACGTGAAGATGTATAAAGGGATATGGTATTTAAAGGACTGTTTTGAGAGATATTTCCTCATCATGTGTGGATACAGATTGTAGGACGAGGGCTCATCAGTTTGTGAAAGAAGTGGAAAAGGAGGTTTCTGTTCATCACAAATAAGACAAAATAGCTAAAATTACTAGAAATGTACACATATGGATTGAAGTGCTTTATTCTAAATTTTAAGGAATTGAAGTGAATAAAAGAGATGAATACCATGCCAACAACTTTTGAATTCTGACTGCAATCTAGTCATATTCTAAATCCTTTGTAGATATTATCTGTTTCATGTTTCCAGCTGCTCTTTGAGGAAGAAATACTCTGCTCATGTTACATGAGAGGAAACTGAGTCAAGTTACACAATTTAGGATCATTCAGTTACTAAGTAGAAGTCAGTATTAAAACCCAAATCTATTTGGCACTAAAAGTTGGCACACTTACATCTAAACTATGATAAGTATTTCTCTATTTTTCTTTCTTCCAGCACCTCATAATTCAGTGAAAGAGTCCATTCTAGTGCTCTAATTATCTCTTCGGCTCAATGATGTATAGTTTTTCCATTCATGTTGGACACCTCCAATAATAAGAAAATTCACCACTATACAAAAAAAGACAGAGTGAAGATGACTCTTCACATATTTAAATGGCTTTCTTAAATCTCCAGAAGGCAAAACTAATTTCCAATAAATCAATTGAACCCATATTTTGAATTTAGTATATTACTGAATTGAAGAAAACATTAGATATTATTTTAAAGAATAGGCAATTAAGCTTCCTTCTGTCTACAGGAATCCATAGAAAACATGAATGTAAGGAGGTTAAACACGGATATTTAGATGTAATTTTCTAAATAGAATCATCTGAGAACAGGAAATCATTCAGAATTTCATTTTAGTCATAATACTAATATCATGAACTTACTACTAATCACTCTAAAAGTTTTCTGATGAATAAATATTTTAAATCATTCTCACTTCTTTCTTATGGCTGCACTCTTTTCTATTGTATAGATGTAACATTATTTTTACTGATTGGGTATCTGTGTTGCTACAAATAATACAAATAAAGCCACAGTATTAAAATATGCATATTTTAGCATATTTTAGCCATTGTATGTTTTAGCATATTTTAGCCATTGTTTTTTGGGATAGATTCTTGAAAGTAGGCTGCTGAGTCATTGTTGGTAACTATTGCCAGATTTCTCTCTATAGCTACATCATTTTGCATGACTACGAGTGATATATCAGAGGGCCTGTTTCCTTCCTGTTTGCCAACAACTTTGGCAGTCTTCAAACTTTTGGATTTTGGCAAATTCCATAATTGCACAGTGATATATCAATATATTTTAATTTGAGTTTCTTGTACTATTTTAACCTATATTTCCTGTATTTTCTGCATTATGAAAAGTGCTGCCATTAAAGCAACTTGGCAAGTCTTAGTCTTTAGCACTCACTATACAATGTTTTTCTTCGTTCCATTTAATAATATTTGGACTGAATTCTACAATATCAGATATCAAAACTATTTGTTTCCTTTTCATTTACATTACCAAGATCTTTGTTATTTTAACTGTTCTTAATAAGACTTGTCTCTTGCTGTCTTAGTCCATTTGGGCTGCTAACAAAACACCATAAACCGAGTGGCTGATAAACAGCAGAAATTTATTGCTCACTGTTTTGTTTGTTTCAGCTCTTGTAGTTAGGCTGTTTGATGTCCGGTATGCATGTTGGGATCCTAATACAAACCGAGAATGGGACCTTCCAGAAGTAGCATTGTTAACACTTTACTTCTGATATCCATAGACCTGAGCTCTCGCTTTATCTGCTGTTTATAAGCTGTTACTTAAGATTAGATAATCACCAAGGATATGTCATTTTAAAATTCATATTATTTTATTTATTTGATATTTTATAAAACTGGCTTGCCAATTTGTAAGTGGGCATAATGCTACCAGAGCAGTGGGCTCCTGAGAGTAAGAATAACCATCAAGTCTGACAATTATATGCTAGATGAAGATCCAAGAATACAGAAATCTGAAAACGGAAAGTTCTTAGTGTTAATTTAAATACCATTGATACTTTTGGTCAACATTTGAACATAAAAAAATCAAAGCTTTATTATATTATATTTTAAATTTCGCCTTCAAAAATCCATTGCCAATACCCAAATTTTCCATGGAAGTTAATGACTTCCAATAGAGCTTATTAACACATAATACTTTTATGTAATGCCACATGTAGGAAACCTGTGAATTTAGTTCATATATGTTTACATAACTGTATATGCCTATGAATGTTTTCTCTGCATTTTCAAGGTTCAATTGAAAGTGGTTAGGGGCACTGGGCTGGCTCAGTCCTGAACATGCAACTCCTTAGCTTGGGGTTGTAAGTTTGAGCCCCAAGTTAAGTATACAGTTTACTAAAATAAAATATTTTTTAAAAATGGCTAGTTTAATCATGTGCTTGTTCATGTTTCCATTAGTCATGCTGATCCGCAGTAAGCATTTCTGAGTATATACAATTTCATATCATGCATCCCCCCTTAAGTTCAATTTCATATTTTCTGTTCCTAATTTGCTTTTGTGCCACATAGGTGTTAGGTTAACTGAACTGTATGAGAAAGTCAATAAAATCTAGAGAAATTGTTCCACAAATGCTAGCTATTCAACATTTACCAAATAAGTATTTACAGCCTTCAATAGCTCGCGTACCTTCTTAGGCACATGAGAAATATCCACGAAGAACACAAAAGTTAAACTTGTCTTTTGTTGCTTATCACTCTTTGGTTTTACTATGTCAGTAATCTATACTCCCTCACCTGCAGATCATGGAAAAATTGAAGTTAAGTGGAAAATGGAATAATTTTAAATATTATTAATACAGGAGAGGAGTCACTCACAATTTTTGTGGACAAGCGGAAGCTGAGCAAGAGATCTGAAGGAAGTGACTCCAGCACCAATAGTTCGTTGGTCACTCTGGAGACGCTACATCAACTGGCCGCTTCCTATTTCATTGACAGGGACAGCACCCTTCGGAGACTACACCACATTCAAATCGCATCCACTGCCATTAAGGTACGAATGAGTTTACCTTAAAATGATGTCATACTGTGATTTTTCCTAGCTCTAAAATGCATCTCTGTATATTTTCATATATCACTGATTGAAACAATTATGTTCTTAAAAAAAAAAAAAGGTCGCATTTCCATTTGTCACACTTTATGTAATAGACGTCGATGAAATGGTGTGTCTATAAATCTGTGACTTGATTTTTAGGTTTAGGTTTTGAATGCCCTAAGGATAACTGAAATACACTTGGACTGTGTAAGAGTCTGGGTGCACAGCTTCCCTCATAACGTGTATGAAGATAAAACTTTGTTTTAATAACATTAGTTTATTTTGTGAATAGTCATACTTTGTAGTATTTATTTAACAACGTCGTGAGAAGGTGCTGCATTGGGCTCGAAATGGTCAGTGACACAAAAGTCGTTAAGGAGTCTTGGTTTTGGTAATATCTCCCCACCCATACTTGAACAATATATTAAGAAGTACAAGTATTTGGGTATAAATTTCTGGAAGTCAAGACGCAGCAGAGTCTAGAATTAGTAGGTAAACTCTATGTGTTCACTAGAATCCTTTCCCTCTGACCATACTAAGGTTGACTTTACCAAAACTGAGAGAAAATAAGAATAAGGTGCCTTCATTTTATTTTATTTTTTTAAAGAGAGAGAAACAGGCAGAGAGAGAGAGACAGACAGACAGACAGTGGTTTCCAAAATATTGGGTTTTTTTGACACATTTCTCTAGCAGTTCAAATCAACATGTTATTGTGTTTGGTCAACAGACATTGCCAAATAAAGAATCATCGCAGTGTGATAGGGTGATCCTGCACTAAGTTAACAAGAGCAAAACAAAATATAAAGAGCATTTCTTAAGGTTTCACCTGCAAGATTTCATAATGAATGTAAAAAGCAGTCATTAAGTATATCATTTTATAGCTTTATAATTTTAAAATTATTAGGTATGTTTTGTTTTAAAAGTTAATCAAAAAGTTAGTACTTAAGTATTTGGGGAATTCTAGGAAAAATGAGTCCAAGGTATATATTTTTGTAAGATGTTCAGGAGAGAATAAAATGTGATACAGAAACATCTCTAGCTTATGGGTTACACAAATAATACTAACTGTCTTCCATATTGTTAGTAGATGAAGTTGGGAAAAAGACTTTTATAGATATAAATTATACAATTATAGTAGTCTAGTTCTGATTGTAGGACTTCTGTTATATTGGATAATCAAGTATATAAATAGCAATTATAGATAAAACTGTAGCCAGAGTGAATATAGATATTTTGGTTAATTTAAAAAATATTGTAAGATAGGATATTGTTAGAGATATTTAGTTTAGTTTGCTGAAGGACAGAGAGACTTTTTCAGAAATCAATTTTGATGATACAGTAACTTAAAGTGTATTTTCTAATAGAAGACATCATTATTGTAAGTATGTTTATTATATGGCTATTGATTTTTTTTTCTCAACACCAAGTAGAATTATGCTATAGAGTTTTGTACTTTACTCAGTAAGAAGTATTCTTTCACAGTTTATGTCAAAACTTAACAGAGGGTCACCAAGGACTTGGAACGGGACTTGAGTCTGGAGAGGACTGGTCGCAGGAAAATGATCTTGGGGACAAAAGGCATCAGCTAGTCTCTAAGCACTAAACTACACAAGTTTGCATATTGCCCCTGAAGGTAGAGCTGGAGGATATTGGCCCGCCTGCCATAGGACTGGGCCTGGCTGGCTGTATGAAGTTTCATCTAATGAGACATGAGGGGCCCCTAACTGCTGGAGAAGCCCGGAAGTCCCAAACTGGGACTTAGTGTTGCCCATCTTTAGTTGCCGGCTCGGGGTGGTTTTGGCAGATGGACCCCCTCCTCACCGGAGGAGGAGCTCTATGCAAGAGCTTGGTGCTGGACCTCAGCTCCACGGGTCTGGAGGGCCTGGCAGCCCCAGGTGGGATAAAGGGGTGTGTGTACTCCATCCACATGTGGAGCAGTTCAGGGTGGCTAGGGATTGGGAAAAAATGAAATGAGGTATGTGCCAGTGACAACACCATGACTAAGAATAAAATCACGGAATTATGTAGGGAGTACAGGGATGAGGTAGTGGGAAATGGGAAAGAGGGGAGGACCATCAGACTTTGCAGGATTTAATTAGGTCTGGATGGAGTTCTCTTCTGAGGCAGTTGTAATTTTAAGTGATTGGTGTTTTCTGGTGCGGGGTCAGCTGCTGTCTGGGTTACTGTAAAAGCTCTAAGGAGAGGCTCTTGAGGAGGTCTACAGGTTCCTTCATGGCTTGCATAACTGTATGTGCCTGGGCGTTTTTCTGGGGAGAGTATCTTTTATTTTCATTAGTTACCAAGTACGTCCCTACACAGATAAAAGATGTCTCTTCTCAATTATGAGATTATAATTGCTTAGATGGAAGTTAACAGAATAGGAAGGCTGAGAATGGGGGTGGGGTGGGAGTAGGGGAATCTAAGGGCATCAACTACTGAAATTCTTCATACTTGAACACATAGTTCACTGCAAAGTGCTTTGGGAGTACGTTTGAAATCAAGAGCTTAACCCCTTTACTAAATCCCTAAAGGTTTAGTGCAGTGTTTGTATATTTAAAATTTTCAACTAAAAGTAGCAAGATCCACAGTTTCTTTGATAAGGCAAAATGTTCTAGGTTTGAAGTGCTATGTAGTAGGCATTTCATTTTGCCCACAAATGTGTGAAGTTTTCTCTTGATTTATAGAATTTAGGAAACAGAGTATTGTTAAAAAAGAAAGTCAAGATCATTATCAGAAAACAGCAAAAATATAATTAAATCTGCAAAATCATGCCGACTTTTATCATGCTAATTCTTGCAAAAACGCAAAAGAGTTGGACAAATAGTGTTAACTAGGAGACAATTTCTAGAAAATGCAATGGAACAATTCGGTGTTTTTATCTCTTATAGTTATGGATATAAATGTAGGCTGCAATTCATTAACACATCTGGAAATTTTAAAAAAAGAGGTCCGAACACCTATGTAGCTTAATTAACTGCCATATTATCCTAATTAACAGGATTTTTATCAAATATCCTTTTTCAATATTATTTTTAATGCAATAACATGTCAAATACAATTTCTAGAACTGATCATTTTCAGAAGATTCAATTCAATTGACTCAGGCTATCTAAAAGATTTCACTACCACACTCTTTAGGTTTATTGTGAAATAATCTAATAAATTTAATCTGAAGTGATTGGCAATGAAAATATATATTCTGAGAAAATGTGATCTATCACCTGATGTGTATGTGCATTTTCTAAAACTTCCTTAATGCCCTAAATTCTAAAAATCAGGTTACATGCAGTGAATAAAATTAAATTTTTTATCAAATACTTAAAAATTTTACTTAATTTTTTAAAGATTTTTTAAAAGATCTTATTTATTTATCTGACAAAGAAAGAGAGAGCACAAGCAGAGGAGCAGCAGAGGGAGAGGGAGAAGCAGACTTCTGCTGAGCAGGGAGCTTGTTGCCGAGATCGATCTCAGGACCCTGGGATCATGACCTGAGAGGGAGGCAGATGCTTCAGTAATAGAGCCACACAGGCATCCCTCTATTTTATTTTTTTCAAGATTTTGTTTATTTATTTGAGAGAGAGAGAGAGAGAGCATGCACAAGCAGGAGGAGGAACAAAGGGAGGGGAAGAAGCAGCCTCCCTGCTCAGCAGGGAACCCACCATAGAACTCCATTCCAAACGCTGGGATCATGACCTGAGCCAAAGGCAGATGAGATATTAACCAATTGAGCTACCCTGCCCCCCAAACACTTAAAATTTTTAAAAGAATTAAGTTATTATTTTTTCAAAACAAGTACTGATGAACTTATTGGATTTCTGGCATTTTTTTTTTGTACAGAAAAAGATAGATTTTTAAAATTTTAGGGTTCACAAATTTTTTCCAACAAATTTAGGAAAAAGCAAAAATAATATGTTAAAATTACATTAAAGGTCAATATACCTGGTAAAAAAATTCCACTTAACTTATGTTTGGTGTCACTTAGTTTATGTAAGAGTGTTATAGGTGATGTTGAGAAGAGGCTCCACAACTTTAGATCTACATTACTGAGATAATAAAAATCCATTAAATTAAAAATTTTAATGCTATTTATAAAATTAGGTCTGATAACTTTCTAAGAGGCATTTTTGATATGTAAATTATTTGTTCTTTGAGAATAAAGTCAGTAAAACCTACAATTAATTTTTAAATTTTATTTCTATGTGTCCAAAGAACTTACTTTAAAAAGACATGAGATAAGAGAATTTACATGTAAACCATTCATAATAATTGAAGTTTTGATTTCATATATTAATTTCATTTTCAGAAAGGGTTCCCTTAGTAAACTCTTTTAGGATTAAAAAAAAAATTAATTAATATATAATGTATTCTTTGCCCTAGGGGTACAGGTCTGTGAATCATGAAGGCTTACACATACCCTCCCCAATGTCCATAATCCAGCCACCCTCTCCCCCTCCCAAACCTCCTCCAGTCAACCCTCAGTTTGTTTTGTGAAATTAAGTGTCTCTTATGGTTTGTCTCCCTCCCTGGCCCCATCTTGTTTCATTTTTTCCTTCCATCCCCCACCATGAATCCCCACCCTGTCTCTAGAATTCCTCATATCAAAGAGATTATATGATAATTGTCTTTCTCTGATTGACTTACCTTGCTTAGCATAAACATTTTAACTTGCATTCAAATTCAAGTGTCTTTGTACAATACTAATCATAAATTTAACTTAATACGTTTAACAATTCTGACATTTTTTTCAAATTCACAAAAATGTATCTGCAATTTTTTGTGTATACATGTTTACTTGTTCCCAATATTTTTTAGCCTAAAGGAGTAATATATTATTCCAGAATAATTAATATATATAAATTTAGTGTCATGATAAATTCATAATTTTTAATAATTGAGATTCATATTTTTTAATATTCAGAACTTTTATATTCTTGATAATAATTTTCTACATTTTGTTATAGGCCTTTATTTCTTAGTGCTGAGCTTTCTCTACTTTTGACAAAAGACTAATTTGCTAGAAAGCAGAAGCAGAATCTGTTTATTACTATTTATTTTTGTTTTTAATCAAAATAGCTGATACAGAGTGGCTACCTAATGGTAAATTAGAAAAATCAAGTTAAACTTTACTATTCAGATTAAATCCTTTTATTCATTTTTTTAATGTAATCCCAGTATAATCAACATACAGTGTCACATAAGTTTCAGGTGTACAATATATGATTCAATACTTCTATACATTACCCAGTGTAGATTGCATCTTAATTATACGAATCAGGAAAAAAATTAAAAGTTCTATTTGTGATATTTTTCTGCCTCTGTTTCCTTCTGCTCCACTTTTCCAGCTATGTTCCTAGTATAAGTTATTTCCCGTGCCAGAAGCTATAGTCTGTAAGTCCAGGATACTGTGTTTTATGCTCCCTTACATCTCAGTTGTCATATTATCTTTAATCAAAACCCACTTGTGTTTATACTTCTTGTCATTAATTATTTAGAATTATATATTCTGTGTTGTAACTAAGTGCTGACCAAATTATCTCTTCCATTTACCAAAAAAAAAAAAAGGAAAAAGCCTGAAAAACCTAAATTAATAAATGTATTTAATACTAAATAAAATTAAAAATCTCTAAATAGACTTGCTTCTAACAAAGATGGAAGAACAGGGACTAGGTGCACCTTCCTACATAACAATATTTTTTTTAAAGATTAAAAAATATGAAAACACTGATTTTAAGACACTGAAGAACAGGCAAAGAAGGACAGTGATCCATGAGAGGTGGGAATAATCAAGGTGAGCTCTATGATCACCGAGCTTACTGTCTTGAAAGAGTTTCCCTGTGGTACAGGGAAAGAAAATCCTAGAAGAGACCAAAAGATTCCGTAGGTTGAGGGAAAACCTCAGAGTTTAGTGAGACCTGGTGTTTTCTAGTTTGCTGGGTAGAATGCCAAAGAGGGCAAAGCATTGTAGGAACAGAACCCCAGAGAACTGCAGAGAGTTGCCCCTGGGTATTTAACAGAATACTTTTGCGTGTATATATATGAGAAAATTACCAGACACCCAGGAAGAAACCACAGTACAGGATTAGAGAACAGTATCTGGCACTCACACAGGGCCTAGAAAAGTGTTTTTACAAACCAAAATAGAAACAATCATTTGTGGAGCACTGGACAGAATACTGACAAAAATCCTGCCTCAGTTGTAAGGAATACAGGCACATCTGAAATAAATTGTGGGTTTGATCCCAGACCACTACAATACAGTAAAGATCACAATAAAGTGAGTCAAATGAAATTTTTGGTTTCCAGTGAATATAGAATTTATGTTTACCTTATACTCTTATCTATTAAGTATGCAAATAGCATGTGTCTTAAAAAATGTACATACCTTAATCGAAAAACACTTCATTACTAAAAATGCTAACCATTATCTGAGCTTTCAGGGAGTCATAGTTTTCTTGTTGGTGGAGGGTCGTGTTTTGATGTCGATGGCTGCTGCTGGATCAGGGTGATGATTGCTGAAGGCTGAGGTGGCTGTGCAAGTCTTTAATAATAAGGGAAAAATGAAGTTTACCTCACTGAATGACTTTTCCTTTCATTATTTCTCTGTAGCCTGTGATGCTGTTTGATAGTATTTTATCCACAATAGAATTTTCACAATTAGAGTCAGTCCTCTTAAACCCTGCTGCTGCTCTGTCAACTAACTTTATATAATATTCTAAATCTTTGTTGTCACTTCAGTAGTCTTCTCAGTGTCTTCACTGGGAATAGATTCCACCTCAAGAAACCACATTCTTTGCTTATCCAAAAAAATCAATTCTTCAACTGTTAAATTTTGGTCATGAGACTGTAGTAATTCAGTCACCATCTTCAGGTTTCACTTCTAATTCTAGTTTTCTTGGTATTTCCACCACATCTTACTTCTTCCACTGAAGTCTTAAGCCCCTCAAAGTCATCGATGAGGGCTGAAATCAACTTCTTCAAAACTCATGTTAGCGTTGATATTGTGATCCCTTCTCATGAATCATGAGTGTTCTTAATGGCATTTAGAATGGTGACTCCTTTCCAGAAGTTTTCAACTTACTTTGTCCAGATCCCTCAGAGGAATCACTATCTATGACAATTATAGCCTTATGGAATGTATTTGTTAAATAAGACTTGAAAGTCAAAGTTACTCTTTGATCCAGAGAGTGCAGAATGGATGTTATGTTCACGGACAAGAAAACACTAATTTTCTTTATCTCCATCAAAACTCTTGGGTGACCAGGTGCATAGTCAATGAGAAATAATATTTTGAAAGGATTTTTTTTTTCCTGAACAGTAGGTCAACAGTGGTTTTAAAATGTTCAGTAAACCATGTTGCAAACAGATGTACTATTGTCCAGACTTTGTTGTTCCATTTATAGAGCAAAGCAGAGTAGATTTAGCATAATTCTTAAGGGCCCTAGGATTTCCAGAATGGTAAATGAGTATTGGCTTCAACTAAAAGTCACCAGCTGCATCAGCTCCTAACAAGAGAGTCAGCTGTCTTTTGAAGTTACGAAGTTGTGAAGCCTCTCTAGCAATGAAAGGCCTAGAGAAAATATTCTGATACGAGGCTGTTCAACTCCATTGAAAATCTGATGTTTAGTGTATCCGCCCTTCAATAATGACCTGAGTTAGATCTTCTGGACAGCTTGTTGCAGCTTCTACATCAGCACTTGCTGCTTCACCTTGTATTTATTATACGGATGGATTCTTTCTTTCTTTTCTTTTTTTTTTTTAAAGAATTTTATTTATTTGAGAGAGAGAGAGAGAGAGCACAAGCAGGGGGAGCAGCAGGTTGAGGGAGAAGCAGACTCCCTGCTGAGCAAGGAGCCCAGTGCAGAATTCCATCCCAGGACCTAGAATCATGACCTGAGCCAAAGGCAGAGCCTAACCAACTGAGCCACCCAGGTGCCCCAGAGGCTTGTTTCCTTAAACCTCATGAACCAACCTCTACTAACTTTCACTTTTCTTCTTCAACTTCCTCAATTCTCTCAACTTTCATAGATTTGTATGGACACACAACATACAACAGAGTTAGGACCTTGCTCTGCGTTAGGCTTTGGCTAAAGGAACTGTTGTCCCTAACAGTTCTATTTACACACTCAAACTTTCTCCTTATCAGCAGTAAAGCTATTTTGCCTTCTCTGCCCCCCTCCCCCACCAGCATTTGTGTGTTTATTTGAGTAGCACTTTTAATTTCCTTCAAGAGCATTTCCTTTACATTCCCAGCTTGGCTGTTTGGTGTAAGGGACCTAGATATCAGCTTATCTTGGCTTAGGGCATGGCTTTCTCACTAAGCTTAATCATTTCGAGTTTTTGATTTAAAGTGAGAGACATGCAATTCTTCCTTTCACTTGAGCACTTAGAGGCTACTGCAGCGTTATTAATTGGTGTCATTTCAATTTTGTTGTGTTTCAGGAAATGAGGAGGCCTGAGGAGAAAGGAGAGAGACAGGAAGGGCTAGTTGGTGGAACAAACAGAACACACATATTTATTGATTAAGGTCCCAGTCGTATAAGTGCAGTTTGTGTTTTCCCACCACCCAGATGGTTACAGTAGTAACATCAAAGATCACGGATCATGGAGCACCATAACAAATATAATAATAATGCAAAAGTTTGAAATATTGCAAGAATAACCAGAATGTGGCACAGTGACATAAAGTGAGAAAAATGCTGTTGGAAAATGGCATCAATACACTTGCCCAACAGGTGTAGCCACAAGCCTTCAATTTGTAAAAATTGCAGTATCTGTGAAGCCCAATTAAGTGAAGCCAATAAAATGCAGTATACCTACAATTTTAGACAGTTTTTTTCTTGACCCTAACAAATTATAAAAATAAGACCCCAAATAATCAAGCTGTTTTCAAGAACAACATTCCAGAACAAAGCTCAAGAATGTTTACGGGAATATAAACAAATATGTCCAACATGCAACAAAGTAAGATTCAAAATGTTAACAATTTAAAAGTTCCAGACAATGAAGAAGCAGGAAAACACAGACAATCATGGAGAGAGAATTCAGCCAACTAAAACTGACTTTCAATGAACAAAGACATTAGAATTAGCAGATAAGAATATTAAAATGTTTATTATAACTGCATTCTACATATACTAAAATAAAAGTTGAGACATGAAGGTATAAAAAGAACCAAATCAAACTTATTGAGATGAAGAATATAATCTTCAACATAAAAAATACACAGGATAAGATTAAAAACCTATAACATGACACAAGATAAGATTCGTAAAATTGAGACACAGATACATAGAGTATACACAGGTACTCTCTAATGGAACACACAGAAAAAAATAGTGTGCAAAACAATAAACAGTAAGCTGTGAGACAATTTCATGCAGCTAAGAATATGTGTAATTAGAGTCTCAAAGGAAGATAAGGGTGAAGGGGGCATGTATTAGATACTTACTGCTATGTCATGAATTTAGAGGCTTAAAATAAAACACAATATCATCTCTTTTTTTTTAAGATTTTATTTATTTCTTTGACAGACAGAGATCACAAGTAGGCAGAGAGGCAGGCAGAGAGAGTGGGGGAGGCAGGCCTCCCACTGAGCAGAGAGCCTGACGTGGGGCTCGATCCCAGGACCCTGGGATCATGACCTGAGCTGAAGGCAGAGACCTTAACCCACTGAGCCACTCAGGCACCCTCACACTATCATCTCTGATTGGGGGGAGGGGGGGGCGGGCATTGTCAATGACCCAGGTATGGATTAGTTGGTTTCTTCAATCAGGGTATTCACCTGAGCTAGATTTTCATCTTATTCTCAACTTGGGGAGGATTCATTTCTAAGCTTATGTGGCTGTTGACACCATTCAGTTCCTTGTCCATGTGAGGATCTTAGTTGGTACTTGGTGGGAAGTGACATTCAATTATTTGCCAGTGAACCCATGCTATATGGCAGTTTACAATAACTTAATTTGTTTATTCATGTTCAACAAGGAAGAGAGTCATTATAAAATATTACAATGTTATGTAATGTAACTATGGGCATATAATTATATAATCACATGCATTCTATCACCTTTGCTGTATTCTGTGTTGAGAAACAAGTCACAGTTCCCATCCTTTACTGAGTGGGAAAGGATTACGGAAGAATGTAGACACCATAAGGGAGGGATACTGGGAGCCACTTGAGAATCTGTCCACCACAGGCAAAATAATAAAATAAGTAAATATTTGAAGAATTAATGTTCAGTTTTCAAAGTTGATCAGTATTTAAAACGTATAGATCCAAGAAACTCAAGAGAAAGCAAACATGAGAAACCTCAAGAAAATGATGACCAAAACACTTCATAATCAAATTGTGCAGAACAAATATTAAAGAGAATATCTTAACTTTCATTAGTTATCAGGAGAGTTCCTGCATGGATAAAGACAGCTACTCACATAAAGCTTACTAAGACGGTAAGTGCTTAGATGTAAGTTAACGATGTATGAGGATCAGGTACAGGGGAACAATGCTAAGGATGACGGCAAATTTCTTGGAAACAATGCAAGTGAGAAAACAGTGGAGGTGTGATCTTTAAAATATTTTTAAAAATTCTGTTAAATTAGAGTTTATTTTTAAGGAAAAACGTCTCTCCCCCCCCAAAAAAGGAAAATATATTTAGAGATGTATAAAATTTGTAAGAATTCTGGGGTGCCTGAGTGGCTCAGTCTCTAAGCGTCCAACTCTTGGTTTTGGCTCAGGTCATGAAAACAGCCCCTGCATGGGGCTCCATGCTCCCCGCGGAATCTGCCTTAGACTCGTTCTCTCTCTCCCTCCCCCTCCCGTGTGTGCTCTCATTCTCTCTAAAATAAACAAGTAAATACATAAATAATCGTTAAAAAAATCCATAAGAATTTCCCCAGCAGACCTGAACTAAAGAAATGATGTAGGAAGTCTCTCAGTCAAGAAGGAAAATGATGCCAGTCAGAAATATGAGGTCTGCACAAGGAGTGAAGAAATGTGGCAGGGGCACTGACATGGGTAAGGCTCTCTTTTATTACTATTATTTAAGTCTCTTTAAAAAAGAATCATTTCTTTCAACGAAATTACAATCAATGTGTTGTGAAGTTTCAGTGTATGTAGAAATAAATAGTAGCTTAACAGGATTATAAAAACCAGAAAGAAGGAATGGAAGGAATGCAAGTACATGCTTATGAGGCCTTATTGTTATCTGTGAAATGGTGTCATATAATTTGAAGATAGATGATAAGAATGCATACTATGAATCGTAAGGCAACCGCTAAAATCACAAAATAGAGCTTGTAAAAAAGGACATAATAGAATTATTTAAACATTAATTCAATAGAAGTGAGAAAATTTTTAAAAATGAAAGAATAGATGGGAAAAATAGAAAACAAATACCAAGTAGCAGACTTTAACTATATCAATAATCTCGCAAAATAAAATAGCCTAGGCCTGCCTATCTCCAGATCATCACATCAGATTAAAAAACTAAATAAAATGAAATTTAAAAAAATAAACAAAGGAAGATCCAAATGTATGTCACCTACAAGAAAATTACCTGGAATTTAAAAATAAGTTAAAAGTAAAATGATGCTAACTCTGGAGTGACTACTTTAATGTAAGAAAAATATGTATTAGAAAAGAATATTACCAGAGACAAAATCATTTCATAATGAAAAACTAGTTAGTAATCCAGAGGTAACTATAATCCTAAACATTTATGCCCCTAGTAGCATAGCTTCAAAATACATGAAACAATAAATTATAGGGGAGAAAAATGTAATAAGAAATCCATAATTATAGTCAGGGATTTTAACAGCCTTCTCTCAATCTTTGACAGAATAAGTAGAGAGAAAATGAGCAAGAGAATAATAGATTTAAACAATACTATCATTCAAGCCTTGTAAAGCATGTATTAATAATAGACAGTTATCTGGAAAATCCTCAAATATTGAAAAACTAAATAAGAGATTTCCCAATAACCCATAATTCAGAGAAAAAGTAAAAAATGGTATGAGAAATTATTTAGAACTGAATAAAATAATGAATAAAATAATGAAAATACAACATATCAAAATCAATCAAATATTGGTAAAAAAATACTTGGGATATTTGCCAGAAACAATAGTTTTATTAGGGGAAAAAAGTGATAAAATAATGACCAAAGTTTCCATACTAATCTAAAGATAAAGATGAGCAATTAAATCCAAAGTAATCAGAAGAGTGAAAAGAAAAATAATCAAAATAGGAATCAATAAAGTAGGAAACAGAAAAGCAATAGGAAGGGGTGCCTGGGTGGCTCAGTGGGTTAAAGCCTCTGCCTTCGGCTCAGGTCATGATCCCCGGGTCCTGGGATCGAGTCCTGAATCAGGCTCCTTGTTCCGGGGCGGGGCAGGGAGCCTGCTTCTCTCTCTGCCTCTGCCTGCCACTTTGCCTGCTTGTGCTCTCTCCCTGTCTGACAAATAAATAAATAAAATCTTAAAAAAAAAAAAAAAAGAAAAAAGAAAGAAAAGTAATAGGGAAAGAAATGAAACCAAATGCTGTTTTCTTTTTAAAGTGTATCAATAAATCTGATTAACATTTAACCAGAATTATCAGGAAACAGAATAGTGAATAGACAAATCACCAATATCAGGAATAAGAGAGGTTACTGATTATCAGTATAAATTACACTGATATTGATATAAATGTTAACAAGGACAGATCATAAACAACTTTGTGATTATAAATTTGAAAACGAGTGGACACATTCCTTGAAAGACACAAATTTCTAAAGCTCATTCAAGAATAAATACTTTGAATGGCCCTAAATTTATTAAGCAAATGGATGTTTATTTAAAAACATTTTCTGCAAAGAAAACTCCTGGCCAAAATTTCTTCACTACTGAATTCTAACAAATACTTTAAGGAAAAAGTAACAATATACACACCTTTTCCAGAACATTCAAGAGAGTTTAAAAAAAAAAAAAAAAAACTTTAAATTCAACATTACTATGATATCAAAGCCAAACAAAGTTACCACAAGGAAATAAAACTACCAATATCTCCCATTCATTCAGAGAAAAATATTTTTAAAATGAAAGCAATTTGAAACCAACAATATAT
This sequence comes from Lontra canadensis, assembly GCF_010015895.1. NCBI lineage: Eukaryota > Metazoa > Chordata > Mammalia > Carnivora > Mustelidae > Lontra > Lontra canadensis. The sequence goes on from NW_022631040.1 coordinate 5,502,164, forward strand.
CAAAAGGATTCTGCATTATGACTACTTGGAATTTATCCTAGAAATTCAAGGTGAATAACATTTAAAAATCAACCAATGTGGGGCGCCTGGGTGGTTCAGTGGGTTAAAGCCTCTGCCTCCAGCTCAGGTCATGATCCCAGGGTCCTGGGATAAAGCCCCTCAACGGGCTCTCTGCTCAGCAGGGAGCCTGCTTCCCTTCCTCTCTCTGCCTGCCTCTCTGCCTACTTGTGATCTCTCTCTCTTCTGTGTTTAAAAAAAAAAAAAAAAATTAACCAATGTAATTTATCATATCAACAAGGTGCATATAAAGATAGATAGGTGATGGATAGATGGATAGACATATGACAGAATCTTCTCAAAAGATGCAGAAACATCTTTAGGAAAAATCTGACATAAGATTCTGATTAAAAAACACACACAGTGGCGCCCGGGTGGCTCAGTGGGTTAAAGCCTCTGCCTTCGGCTCAGGTCATGGTCTCAGGGTCCTGGGATCGAGCCCCGCATAGGGCTCTCTGCACGGCGGGGAGCTTGCTTCCTCCTCTCTCTCCGCCTGCCTCTCTTCCTACTTGTGATCTCTCTTTCTCTGTCAAATAAATAAATAGATTAAACACACACACACACACACACACACACACACACACAACTCCTAGAAAACTGGAAAGAGAAAGGAACTTCCTCCGCTTGATAAAAAGCATAGATGAAAAACCTTTATGTAGCTGAGATGATACTCGATGGTAAAAGAGTAAATGCTTTCTCCTTAAGTTCAGGAACACGGCAAGGATTTTAGCTATCACCATGTATAGTGTAGTAGAATAATATAAACTTTCTGTTAATAATACTATGGAACATGCTAGTAGTAAATATTATAGTATAGGTTCCCACCAGCGCCATCAAGCAATAAAAATAAATCAAAATTCAGATTTTAAAAGATTTAAACTTTCTTTATTCACAGAAGACATGGGTTTCTGTAGAAAATCCAATGAATTAAAAAAAAAAATTACCAGATATTAAAAGGGGATATTAGTTATAGCATACATGATTAATTTATTAAACCAGGTATATTTCTATTCACTAGCAACAATCAGAAGTTGAAATTAAAGGGCATCTGGGTGGCTCAGTTGGTTAAGCGACTGCCTTTGGCTCAGGTCACGATCCTGGAGGATAGGGATCAAATCCCCTGGGGACTCCCTGTTCAGTGGGCAGTTTCTCCTTTTGACCCTCCCCGACTCATGCTCTCTTTCTCTCTCTCAAATAAATAAATAAATAAAATCTTTTAAAAAAAGAAGTTGAAATTATAATTGATAAAAGATTTAAAAGTCCTGTATACTGAAACAAACAACAAAAAAACCCCTTAAAAGCTAGTAATTGATTATTTTAGTATTTTCACTATTTTACTTTAAATACACACATACACACAATACATGTGTGTATGCCCATACATATATGCATATATCCATCTCCCAGACTGTCCTCTCTCTTTGTCTCTAGTTCTCAATCATACTATTGTCTTCTGCCCTCCATTTTTTGCTGATGAGTAGTTAGCCCTCATTACTGCAATTTTATCTTGAATGCAATGCTTCACTTTCTCTGGCAGATTTTAAGGTTTTACTTTTAGTTTGGTCTTTCAAAAGATTAACTGTAATATGCCTTGATGTGTTTTTTTCCCTCCTTCCGGGGCTTCTCCTCTGAGACTCTCAGGCTAGACTGTTTGATATTTCCCTTACAATCTTGTACTGATTCACATTAGCATTCTTTTTTTCTTTGCTCTTCAGTTTGATTAAATTCTAATAGCTTTGAGTTTTGAGTTTATTCATTTTTTCCTTAATTGCATTGTCTAATGTAAAGCCAATCAAATAATTTGTTCATTTATGATATAATATTTTTCATTTCTACCATTTGTATTTATTTTTTATAGTTTCTCTTTGTTGAAATTCTCTACTTGATTTTGTATATTGGGCCTAACTTTCCTACTAGCTATTTTAGCATTGTAGTTATTATTTTAAAATTCCTGTCTGGGGATTTCAACTTCTCATTCATTTCTGAGTTTTTTCCATTGACTTGCCTGTCTTGCGCATTGGGTTCACATTTCTTCCTTTTCACATTTTATGATTTACCATTGTGTATAAAAACAGAAAAGAACCACAAAAATATGGAAAGCATTGAAGTAAATATTATTCCCTGTGAAAATAAGCATACTTCATCTATTAGACTTCTATTACATGTGGCTGAATCAGACTAATTTGGAATTGCACTTTCTTGAAAACCTAACTTAATCAACTTACATCTGGCTTAAAATAGTCTGAAGGAAGCATCAGTTCTTTGCATTTAGAAGAGCTTAAGTTCTGGTCAAGAGTGAGATTCAGAGGACCACATTTTTTTTTCAACCCAACTACCAGGTTTTTGAGTCATGGGGAATTTTTATGCTCTAAGAAATAACTAGGAATCTCTTGGAATCCTGCAGAATTATCTTTGCACTCCAGTCTTGTCCTGGCTTTCTACTGGAAGGTGATTTTCCTCCTTGCTGTCCTGTCCCTGGCATTTAGAAATTCAATGCCTGGTACTTGGTCAAAGTTTAGAATACCTCAGAAACATCATTATCGGCTCTTCCCATTTTGTGCCCTGTACTTGGTGAAAAACAAAAGTACCTTGGAGGGTTTCTCCCAGTTCTGTTATTATCCTCGGACTGTTGGCTGCCACAGCCTTATCCTTGGGGAAAGCCTGTACGCTTTGGAGAGATTTCTCTCAGCTTTGCTGCTTTGCATCAGGTCACTTATATACCCTCCCAGTGTACTTAGTAAAGGCTCATGACCATTCCACTGGGTGGTGTCAGCCATTTGGGGCTTTTTGGTATTTTAATCCATCATATCACAAATACCACCCTTAAATATTTTTTTTCCTAACTTCTCTTTATCTTAACAGTTGCAGATTTATCCTCTTCCCGCTCTATTGCATGACAGCAGCCATGTCTCCCTTTCCTCCCAGAAAGAGCTAATCATTCTGGATTCAGTTCATTTATAGTATCCACTGTTCTTTTAGAGTTAAACAAAAACTTTGAATTTGAGTTTATCTGACTTACTTTCACTGTTAGGTCGAAAATGATAGTCTCTTGTGATTTTCTACATCCTAAATAGAATTGCAAGTCCTTTCTTTTAGCTTTTGCCATTTTGTCCTATTTCCCTCTGTCCCATGATAAATATATATATATATATGTATATATATATACATATATATATATATTTTTCAAAACACCATATTGTATTACATTAGCTTCTTTCTCATATAAGGTCATAGAGACTTTCTAGAGGTATTAAGACACTTCAATTTTTTATTATGTACTCCATTACCTTTCTGGCGTTACTTCCTGGTGAAGTGCATGGGTTCCAGTATTATGTACCTTTCTTCCCCCTTAGAAACTTTAGAAGCAATTAAAAAGTACTTGAAGAAATCACCAAGACTGAAGTTAAAATATAAGCCTTATTTCAAGTCATCATGTTAAAGAAGCAGTCACAACAGGCTTCCAAACTGTTCTCCCCTGATTAAACTTAAAACTAGCACTTTCCCTTAAGGCAGAACCTGCTAACATCAGCATAAGCTGTGAAAAAAGAGACAAGATTATAACTTCTCCGGTGAATCTACCCAAGTGGTATTTCAGAAACAACATAGTTGAACATGTACAATCCCACCCCTCGATACCACTGATCAAGTATTCTTTTATCTTTCACAGGAGATATTGAATATTGGAGGGAGATGGACTATGAAAGGGCATCAGAATTACACTAACAAGATTCTTGTCAAGGAAACATTCAACAAAGTAAAATACACTTCCTCCTTTAGCAACTTCTAGGACATCTTCCTTAGATTGAATATGACCCGGGCCCGAAAGTTCTCAAAGTAATCCTTGAGATTATATAAAATGTGACCACTTTTCTTGTCATTATATTACCATCTAAATAAGTCTGTATTATTACATAGTACATTATCCCCTCCATGAAAAACGATTAGATAAGCAATTAGATGATGTAAAAAACATAATAAATGTTGATTACAATCACCCTGCCTTCATCCAGGAAAACAGGGCTGTTTTGATTTTGGTTTTTTGTTTTTTTGTTTTGTTTTGTTTTGTTTCCATGTAACTATCAATATTAGATCACTAAATTTATGCAAATTTTTTTTTTTTTTTGTCATTTAACCTTTATTTAGAGATTGGAGGCAAAAGTCAATAGCATTGTGTCAGAGGTCATGTCTTCCTAGTAGAACTCCAGACTGGTTTATTAGAAACAATGATCTGGAACAAAGACTCTCACAAGCAATACTTTAAATCAATAAACTCTTGAACTCTATTTCTTCCCACATATAAATTCAACTTATAGTTTCCAAAGGAATATAAAAGGAGCAAATGTCAAGTGATACCACCAAGAAAGGGCTCGTTTATTTCACTAAGCCCATTTTGGCTGCCCACCATTCTGGTCACTATGGCAAATACCAGCAGAGAAACTAAAGATAAGCCTAAAACTTACCTGGAGGCTGCATTTATTGGCGATCCCTACATTCCCTGTCTCTTAGTTGTATTTGTGTATGTGTATGTATTCTCCCACGTGAATGTGTGTGTGTGTGTTTGGCAGTATTTATTGAGAGCTCTGAAATGCCGACTGAAACTCTCCAGGATCCCAGTTTTCTTGCAACCAACCAAACGAACCTGATCTACAGAATTCCAACTGCCCTAGAAAACTGAAATAAACATTGGTGTGCACATACAAATATTCCTCCAAAAATTAAAATACCTCTTATAAATAAGTACCAAAGGGAAAAAAATCCTTCAAGTCTAGTTCAAATATTTTGTTGGATGCACAAAGAAGACTTTGATTTTATTTCTTAAGTATTTTTGTTCTTTAAAGAGGAAGTGAATGATATTAAAAAATACAGTTACAATCAACAAATAGAAAACAAGACATTTCTTGAACTTCTTCCTAATTTAGTTCATTACACCAAAAAGAGACAACTACATAATAATAGGTGGTTTGATTTTATGTAAATTTAATGTTCATTTTAAAAACAACCTTACTGAGATATAATTCATATACCATATCATATATTTAAAGTGTCCAATTAATTGTTTTTTAGTATGTTCACAGATGTGTATCATCATCACCACAGAGAAATATAAAACATTTTCATCATCTTACAAAAAAAAAAATTAAAACAACCAAGACCCATTAGCTACAATCTCCCTATGTTCTACCCACCCACACCCAGCTCTATCTAATTTCTATCTCTATAGCGTTTCCTCTTCTGAGTTTTCATATGAATAGTATCATGTAATATGTGGACTTTTGGGTCTGCCCATTTTCACATGTCTTAATGTTTCCAAGCTTCATCCCAACTATTGCATGAATCAACATTTTTCCCTTTTTATGGCTGAAATATGAAGACTATTTCATTCTATGGATGTAACACGTACTTTATTCATTTATCTGTTGATGGACATTTGAGTTGTTTCTACTTTTTGGCTATTATGAATAATGCTGCTATCAGCATTTGTGTATAACTTTTCGTGTGAACATATGTTTTCATTTCTCTTGGATATATACCTAGAAGTGTAATTGCTGGGTCATGTGGTAACTCTGTTTAATTATTTGAGGAACTTTCATACTGTTTCCAAAACTGCCGCACAATTTTACATTCCCCCTAAAACATCCAAGGACTCTGATTTCTCTATGACTTTGCCAACAATGGTTATGATCTGACTTTGATCTACACGTGCTCGTGGGTATGACATGGTATCTCACTGGGGTTTTGTTTTGCATTTGCCTAATGACATCACCGAGCATTTTTCATATGTCTATTGATCACCTGTATATTTTCCTTGTAGAAATATCTGTTCAGATCTTTCATTCATTTCCTAATTTGGATTTTGTTTTTTATCATTGAATTGTAACAGTTCTCTGTGTATTATAGATACAATTCTCTTAGTAGATATGTAAATAGCAAATGTTTTCTCCTTTTCTGTGGGTGGCATTTTCACTTTCTTGATGAAGAACGAAAGTTTTTAATTTTGAGGAAGTCCAATTTATCTATTTTGTTTTCTCTTGTTGCTTAAGCTTCTGATATTATATCTAAAATTCCTTTGCCAAATTCAAAGTCTTAAAATTTACTCCTGTTTTCTGAAGTAAGAATCCAGTTTTATTCTTTCGCATGTGGCTTTCCAGTTGTCCTGGCATCAGTGTTTAAAAAGACTATTCTTTTCCCTATTTACTGTTTTTGCCATCCTTGTCAAAAATTAGTTGACTATAGGGGCACCTGGGTGGCTCAGTGGGTTAAAGCCTCTGACTTAGTTAGGCTCAGGTTATGATCCCAGGGTCCTGGGATCTAGCCCCGCATTGGGCTCTCGGCTCAGCGGGGAGCCTGCTTCCTCCCCTCTCTCTGCCTGCCTCTCTGCCTACTTGTGATCTCTGTCAAATAAATAAATAAAATCTTTAAAAAAAAAATTAGTTGACTATAGATGTATGAATTTATTTCAAGACTTTCAATCCTATTTCATTAAACTTAATGTTTGCTCTTGTGTCAAAATCACAATGTTTTGATTACTATTGCTTTGTGGCAATTTTTGATATAAGGAAGCAGGGGTGCCCCTTTCATTCTTCCGATTTCCTTATAATTTCATATGAATTTTAAAAGAGGCTTATCAATTTCTGCCAAAAACAAAATATTGTGAGATCCTGATAGGGATTTCTTTGATGCTGTAGATTAGTTTGGGGTAATAATATCATGTGACCGATGTTAAGTTTTCTAGTATGTACATGTATGTACATGCACATGATTTTTCATTTAATTTGGACCTTTTAGTTTATCTCAAAAGCATTTTGTAGTTTTCAAATACAATTTTTGAACTTTATCTATTATATTTATTCCTAAAATTAATTTTTTCTTCTTGATGCTACCATGAATGGAATTTTTTTCTAATTTCACTTTTGGATTGTTCATAGAAAATGTATTGTCTGGGTTCTCCAAAGAAACAGAACCAGTTAGAGATTTTAGAGAAAGAGGGAGAGGATAGAGAGAGAAATAGATTATAAAGAATTGTGGAATATGGAGACTGAGAGTGATGGTCTGACCTCTGCTGGTGTAGTTCTGTCAGCTCAAAAAGTGTTTTGTCTAGTCTCTTCGCACCAAAGCAATGAAGAATTAGAGATCTGTGCCCCAAATGAAAGCAGAAGACAACTTTATTAAAGCAACAGAACATTCAAGATTGGAGAAGGCAGACCCAGAGGTGGCAACTGCCCTCAGACTACAGGGGTCTTTTCCTTTTATGAGAGCAGGTCTTGAGTCATGGACCGGTTGATCTCTAATGGAGGCTGCTTCTAATCAGTTGGAAGACTCCTGCCATGGATTGGGAGGGGGCGTTTTTGACCCTACAAGGTTTGTACTAGAACTGTCTTGGCAATCTTTCACATGGAGGGTGTGGTTATAACTAAAATGCTGACTTCTGTTAATGGCTTTAGGTTTAAAGGTCAAGGTGAGGACACCTTCTCTCTGGATTGTGTTTGTGTTTCCTGAGGGAGAGTGCCTGGAGGCTATGTCATCCTTCAGTGGAGGATGTTGGCTGGTTTTGTTGACCTCAGGGGCATGCCTCCAGGGATTCCTTCCACTGTTCTTGTCTAGCTTCTACCTAACAGTTCTAGTCAAAACCTGAAGTCCTGAGAACCAGGGGTCCAATGATGTATGCCTCAGTCAGTTCAAAGGTCCTTGAGCCAAGGAAGCTGATGATGTAAATCCCAATCTAAGTGCAGAAGACTTGTATACCAGTTTAGCAGCCAAGAAGAAACCAAATTCTTGTTTTCTCTGCTTTTTCTACCCCCCCCCACATTCAGGCCCACAGTGGACTGAACAATGCATATTTTCACTGGGGAGAGCAACGTTTGCTACCCAGTCTACTCACTCAGATGATTATCTTATCTGAAGTCACCCTAAACAGACAAACCCACAAATAACGTTCAGGCATATATCTGTGCACCACACATCCCAATCAAAGTGACACACAAAATTAACCATTATAGCAAACGTACAGCAAATGTGGAGTTTTTAATGTGTTTTGTTGAAACTTGGCTAAATAGTGGGTTTTATAGTATTCATACATAAGATCACATCCTCTGCAGAGATAACTTTACTTCTTCCTACCCAGTTGATAGGATTTTTATTTATTTTTCTAGCCTAATCATCCTAGCCCAGGACTTCTTATAATGATGGGTAGAGTTGGAACTCTGTTTTATTCCTGATTTAGACAAGAAAATATCCTTTCTTTCACCATTAAGTGTGTTAGCAGTGAGTTTTTCATAGATGTTCTTGACATGTGGAAAAAGTTCCTTTCAGTTCTCAGTTTGATGAGTGTTTTTATAATGAAAAGTTTATTTTTTTCACATGTATTTTCAATGTTTATTGAGATAGTCCTATGCTTTTTATTTTTATTCTACTGATATGATATATTAAATTAATTAATTCAGATATTAAATCAAACTTGCATTCTTGGAATAAATTTCACTTGTCATGATGTATATTTCTTTTTTAATTCCGGGCTTGAGGTGCTAGTATTTTTTTGAGGATTTATTACACCCATATTTATAGGAGATATTAATCTATAGTTTCCTTGTGATGTCTGTGGTTTTGATATCAGGCTAATACTGGCCTTATAAAAGGAGTTGAAAAGTGTTTCTTTCTCCTCTACCTTGTGGAAGAGTATGTGAAAAATAGGTATTGATTATTCTTTAAATATTTGGTAGAATTCAATGGTGGAAGAATTCGGGCCTGAGCTTTTCTGGGTGGGTAGTTTTTCATTACTATTTTATTTTCTTCAGTTGTTATAGTTTTATTCAGATTGTCTATTTCTACTTGAGTTAGTTTTGGCAATTTGTGTTTCTCTAAGAATGTTTCCATTTCTCTGAATTGTCTAGCTTGATGCATAATTGTTCATAGTGATCCTCTACAATTTTTTTTTATTTCTGTAAGATCAATGGTAATTTCTCCTTGTTTATTTTTGATTCTAGTTATTAAATTCTTCTCTCTTTTTATCTTGGTCGACCCAACTAAATGTTTGTCAATTTTGTTGACTTTTTTTTTCAAAGAACCAGCTTTTGATTTTATTGATTTTTAAATTATGTCACTAATCTTCCCTTCGATATTTATTATTTCATCCTTTAGTTTCATTTAAGTTCAGTTCTTCCTTTTTCTGTCTTTTTTTCTTAAATATTTATGTATTCATTTGAGGGGGGTGTTAGGGGGAGAGGTAGAGAGAGAATCTCAAGTGGACTCTGTGCAGAGCCGGACAGGGGACTGATCTCATGACTCTGAGATCAAGACCTGGGCTGAAACTAAGAGTTTGGTACTTAACCGACTGCACTACCCAGGTGCCCCATTTTCTTTCTTAATATATTCATTTACAGCTATAGATTTCTCCTTGTCTTTTGCTGTAAATATTTTTATTATGATGTGTCAACTTGTGGATCTCTGTGTTTATTTTATTCAGAGTTTGTTGATCTTCCTGGATGTGTAAGTTGTTTTTTAATAGACTTAAGAAGTTACTGCCATTATTTCTGTGACCTTTTTTTTATTTCCCCTGCTCTTTTTCCTCTCCTCTCCTTTTGGTGTTCCTAGAATGCATACGTCCATACACTTAAAATGTCCCATATTTCTCTGACACTCTTTTTTTTTTTTTAATTTTTTTTTCTCAGCTTGCATTATCTTTATTAATTTTTTTAAAGATTTTATTTATTTATTTGAGAGACAATAAGGGAGAGAGCACAAGCAGGGAGAAGAGTGGCAGAGGCAGAAGCATGCCCCCTGATGAGCAAGGAGCCGGATGTGGGACTCAATCCCAGGACTCTGCAATCACAACCTGAGCTGAAGGCAGACGCTTAACCGACTAAGGGACCCCGGTGTCCCTGCATATTCTTTTTCCATCTGTCTTCAGGTCTGCCATTTCTTACACCTGCCAGTTCAAATCTGTATTTGAACCCTTCCAGTAACTCTTTTAAATTTTACTTATTGTGTGTTTTAATTCTAGAATTTCCAAATGGTTGTTTAATAACTTCCATTTCTTGTTGAGATTGTTTGATGTGACATCTTTATTTTTGTCATTCTTTTTTTCAGTTCTATATGATTTATAATGGCTATTTTGAAGTCTTTTCCTGTTAATTCTGACATCTGGTTTCTCTCACAAGCAATTTGTATTCCTGCTTCTTTTCCAGGATATAGGTCATACTTTCCTATTTTTATGCATGCCTCATAATTTTTTGTTGGCAAATGGACTTTTTAAATAATATATGTGGCATCTCTAAGAACTATTTCTCAGTCATCTAAACATTTTTAAAATTTACCAATTTTGTTAGTAATAACCAGTGTAAATTATTCAATAATTATTATAAGAATTATTGAAGAAATCTACTAGCTTAAGAATAAGATCTGAAAGAAAATACTTCAACTCCTTTATTTTATAATATATAAAAACAGACTCTTTCCCTCTGGTGACCAAACCTCAACATTTGATACCATTTTAGCTTCCAGTATTATAAAAGTGACAGGATTTAAGACATAGATTGGGGAAGAAATGTATTTCCAGAAAATTCCTAGATAATTTAAAAAACAGTCTCCTATTGCAGGCTGCTGCTTTCTAAATCCTTTTATATTCACACAGTTTCCTATGAAACAGATTTGCTAAAAGTCAGATACAAAACATATTCCAGATATATAGGCCACCACAGAGAAAAGAACTTGGATAACATTCATCACCTTCATAATTTTTCAACAACAGTAGTAAAACAACCTTTAGGAAAATAAGAAACAAGAAAGGAAAGAAGGAACAAAAGTGTCGATGCCTTTATAAAATATGCCCATGGTGAATATAGAGAATGTTTTTCATCAGCAATTAGAAATAAGTGGCAATTTATACTATGTTAATTGAAATGTCAATTTTATTCATAATATGGAGAATAATTAGAAAACAGGTAGGATGTTTTCCAATTATAACACAATTTTAATTTACTAGGCCTGCATGCACTGCTTGTTAGAGTTGTACAAGAGTAGATGTCAAGCATCAGGGTAAAAATAAAGATGAAGTCACAATGGGAGGGTGGACTCAGGGAGATCATAATTTGTGGAACAATGGAACTAACCAACCATTAGAAGCTTTTTTTGATTTTTGACAACCCCCAATTCCAGACTAAAAGGCAAGTAGTTACAGATTTCTTCAGAAGCATATTGGCCTTGGGAAGTATGCAAAAACCTGGTTAGGATTTTTTCTGTTGTAGTTACAAGTTTTTATTTAAATTTTAACTAGTAAAAATACATTAGTTTCAGGTGTAGGATTCAGTGCTTCATCTCTTCATACAATAACCAGTGCTCATCACAAGTGTCCTCCTTAATGCCCATCACCAATTTAACCTGTCTCCCCACTTACCTCCCCTCCAGCACCCCTCAGTTTGTTCTCTATAGTTAAGAGTCTGTTTTATGGTTTGCCTTTCTCTCCCCCACCATGTTCATCTGTCTTGTTTTTTATAATTCTGCATATGAGTGAAATCATGTAGTATTTGTCTTTCTCTGACTGACGCATTTCACTTAGCATAAAACTCTCTCGCTCCATCCACGTTCTTGAAATAGCATGATTTCATTCTTTTTTGTGGCCTAGTAATATCCTTTTGTTCACACACACGCACACGCACACGCACACACACACACACACACACACACACACCAAGCACACATATTACAGCATCTTCTTTATCCATTCATTAGCGGATGAACATCTGGGCTCTTTCCATAATTTGGCTATTGTTGGTAATACTGCTAAAAACATTGGGAAACATGTATCCCTTCAAATGAGTATTTTTGTATCCTCTGGCTAAATACCGAGTTGTGCAACTGCTGGGTCATGGGGTAGTTCTATTTTTAATTTCCTGGTCAGAAATTATTTTTGTTGGTTTGTCAATTTCTTTTGCTCATGACCCACCAAGATTTCTATTAGTAAATACCTAGGGTTAAAGAACCAATCTCACTGCTCATAGTTTTGTTTTGTTTTGTTTTCCTTACTGGAATTTTCTCCTATACTATCTAAAAATGTTTACATTTTACTCATGTCCCAAAGGTTTCCCTATTCAGTACCTTCCATTTAGTTGTTTAAAATATGTATATATTCGGGGTGTCTGGGTGAATCAGTAGGTTAACTCCTGATTTCTACTCAGGTCATGATCTCATGGAATGTGAGATACAGACCATCTGCTTGAGATTCTCTCTCTCTCTCTCCTTTTACCCCTCCCCACTACGCACCCTCTCTCTCTCTCTAAAAATAAATAAGTAAATCTTTTAAAAGATGCGTACATTCATTCATTAAGACACTCAGTCACTCCTTAATTTGAATACTTCACAATGAATTCTAGGATCACAATACCTGAGTACAAATCCCAGTTGGTCATTAGTCATGACACCTGGAAAAATTAGACAGATTTACACATTCAACTCCTCCCTGGTCTTAGGTTCACCATCTCTAAAGCAAGGACTGTATAGAACTGTTGTGAGGATCGAATGAGTTAATATTTGAAAAGCTCTTAAAACAATGTCTAGCATGTAAAAGTGCTATAAAGTCTGAGCTATAAGTATTTAACATATAGTTATTGAGCACTTATTATATTCCCAGAGTAGCTTATTTATCTTCTGATCTCTCCACCTGGAGCTCAGTACAAGATAGGAGCTCAATAAATGCTAATTGGAATTAAATGAACCCAACTCAGCATGAGCAGAATTGATGATGTTGTAGCAATCAGAAACAGCAGCAACCCCAGAGTTTCACGTTGCTAAAATTAGGTGTGTGGTTGCAACGATAGCATGGATGCTGAGGCAGCTTTGAAAAGTTTTGCAGGAATCCCCGACAGGCCTTTATCTTTCAACATCCTCATATTTCTCCTGCTTCTGAGAAACAGAATAACGGCTTTTCTAATAAGCAGGAAGAAAACTCAAAACCCTTTTTTTGGAAGTGCTTATTTTTAATAAGAACCCACAGTGGCTCTTTTATTGTAATTCTGTGTCTTCCACTTTCCATTCTCCAAATCATCAAGATCACAGCACTGCTCATGAGGAAATCTCATTGGTGTAACTAACTGTAAAACGCTTTGGCAGAAACTCCTGCCACACTAAGCCTGGAACCCGTGCAGCCTTATACACGGTGACACTCAACAAATATTTGTTTTCTTGAATTTGTGAGATACCAGCTGCCAGTAATAAAGATGGTTAGAAAGCAAAAATTGTCTCCTGAAACCATGTACAGATGGGCGATCTGTTGAATCTGTTTCATGGTGAATCTGACAACCCTTCTGTAGGGACAATTGTGTTCTCTCATGGGATGGATACGAATTCAATGTTTTTGTTAATTATCTTTTTATTAATCATTCGTATCTGAATGCAAAGAAAAATGGGATTATTTTTCTTAGCTTTGAAAACAGCTCTGAAAGGTATAGTAAGATTTTGTTGGAATCTATGAGTTTATGAGCTAGCTGGGATCGGGTGGTTTGTTTTATGTTTAACTAGGAATTTGTTTTTTAGAAGAATTTTAGGTTTCAATAAAATAAAGGGGAAATCAGAGATTTCTCATATACTACCTGCAATCACACATGTATCACCTCGCCCTCACCAGCATCCTCCATCAGAGTGAATAATTTTGTTATAGTTGATTGGAACAGACAGACACTGACACGTCATAATGATCAAAGTCCAAAGTTTACCTTATAGTTTGTTCTTATGTCATGCATTCTACGGATTTGGATATATGTGTGACAATATCTATCCATTGCTATGGTATCAGACAAAGTATTTTCACTGCTCTAAAAATTCTGTGTGTTTGGCCTGTTTACCCCTTCTCTCCTGCTTCCCACAACCACTGCCAACCACGAATCTTTTTAGTATTCTTATTTTTTTTAAGATACTGCTCAGTAGCATATGGATTTAAATGACAGAAAAATAATTTTACATTCTACATCTCCCTTGTTGTTCTGGAATTGATGTATCTACCTGTCAACAGATGAGAACCAGCTGTTGTAGGACACTTCATGCTTTTCTCAATTTCTTCTACTACATTTCTGGAGATAGAATTAAATACTTGAGAGAAATCCTGTCATTTCCCTCTTCTCTACTTATTGGAATATATTCCCTGTTTCCACATGTCACATAATGTCAGAAGAAGTCAGGAGAGCAGAGAGCACTGACAAGCTCTGATTCCGGAGTCACAGGCCCATAGGCTGGTGTCCCACTTCCACCAGCTGCTGACTGAGTGATCTTGCTCCCACTGTCTTCTCTATCTATCAATCATCTGTAAAAAGAGATAATAATAGAACTTATGCGATATGGTTGTCCTGAATATTAAGAGTTAGTATATTTAAGGCGCTTAGAATATTGCCTCACATATATTAAATGTTACATAAATGTGAACTTTATTAATTATGCTTAGGGAACAGGTAAACAAAAGGCTCAGAAACAAGCTCTAGTAGAGAAAAGAATAATTTGAAAAGGAGGAGAAATAAGTCAGAATTTCATTAGTCCTTACAAAAGAAATTGGTTGGTAAAGAAGGAACCAAAATCAAAGGGTAGAAAAGAGAAGATTACCTAATAGAACTAAGATACAATACAATAATCCATTTATTGGAATTTAAGAACACTCGTTAAACCTGAGATGGAGGCTGGGTTCTGTTGGATTTATGTATTTTCACCTACTATCACTACAAGGCTGTTTGGAAAAGAGGTTTTAGAATATTCCAAAATTTTCCTTTAAAATGGTAGGGAATAAAAAGAATTTTAGGGATTCTAAACTTAAACAACTTTACTTTTATGAGTGGCCAGATTCAATTTTGCTCAGGTTGTTATCATGAATTATGGAACATGGGATTATTAGGTCTAGATGTTCTTGACTTGGCTTTTATCTTTTTAAAAAAACACAAGTTTTTCATGCCTGAAGAAGACAAAAGAAAGCTTGATCCCCTCTCTTAAAAAATAAAAATTTTTAACTGGCTGGGAAAATAAGCAAAAATCTAGGGAAGTTCATCTGCAAAAAAAAAAAAAAAATATTAACAAATATTTATAGTTTTATAGAAAAGTATATGGTATAAAGTATGGTATAAGGGAATAAATGACTTCTATACCAGTTATTCTCAGTTTAATTCAATACAGGAAGGGCATTGCTAATAAAAAATTGTGCCTTGAAATAAGTTTTTATTAATGAACTATTAGGATATAAGAAATTATTTCAAAGAACATTTGCTTTACATATTTCATATTTTATCAAACATCAAGACTATGTTGACAGCTCCTAAAAATGCACTTGCATTCTCCTCCTCAAACTCATTTCCCTCCCATGTTCTCAATAACGTGAAGTGTTTTCCTCTGTTTATCACATTGTCACCAAATTCTATATGGTTATAAATAAACTCTCTATATATGCCATTCTCTCCATTTGTTTTCTCTACCTAATGAGTCAATGGGTTCTGCAGATGTCTCTGGTTCCCACCCCTTCCTTTTGCCATTCCTGAAAGGAACCTAGATCAGACGCTTCCCATTGTGAAGCTTTCTAGTTATCTCTCCTTGATTTCATTATATCACCTTTCTAATGAAGTTTGTATGTCATCTCAAGATAAACCCTTTACAATACTTTCTTAAACCCTACTACAAAGTTGCTTAGAGGGCTTCTTATTGTCTATTACATCTAATGCTCCACAGATAATAGTTTTAAGAATTTAATGTTGCAATGCGTGTCCCTTCCCTATTTGTTCAATTAATTACTGACTTGTGTACATTGATATAAAGGACATGATTATCAACAGGTGGATATTTCAAAGGCAGTGAATAGAGATCCAAAACCATCTCTCAGTAAGCTCAAGTTTAAATGAATGTAAAAATATGACATTGATATAAATGTAAAGTTGAAAAATGATATTACATTTTCCTTCTTTAACATTCTAAACAAGTCAATATATAATAACATATTATAATATATAACATATTATTTTATATTATAATATAATAATTTTATTATATTCTTCCATCTTAAAATTGAAACACTTTTGCTCAGGGAATTAATTAAGACTTAGCCAGGTTTAAAAAGTAATTTGTGATGTGATATATAATACAAATTTATTTTATGCAACTTGATAGTAGATATTTTTCCCATCACACTGCTTAAAGAGGAGCTAAAAGTTTAAATGATCAAAACTCACTAGAGGATGTGCTGGGCATAGAATTCATATTTCAGATTGCTACTTTTCCCTCCAGCTGGATTGTAAAAGGTTGAGGTTAAATTACTTTTACATTTTAAAGTGCACTTTAAAGTGCATTAGCTTCCTAACATTTCTGCCCTGAAATGCTACACTAATTTGATATTTGTCCTATATCCTTTTTCTATCTAATCTAGATAGAAATTTGAGTTGACCTTAATTGTATTTTCTTTACTTTTAAACTACAGTCCTTTATTAGCAATTTTTGGATCATAAATGGAAAATTTTGTCATCTTAAAAATTATTAGATATTTTATTTTAAATTTAGAGGTTTCTTTGAGAAATATAATAATACTGTCAAGTTTAAAATATATAGCATTATTCATTTGTGACTTACGTTAAGTAGAAAAGGTTGGAGACTATTTTAGTTAGGTGCATGAAAAATGTACTCTCACCTTCACATAACTCAAGAATGGCTAAAGCAATTTAGTTCAAACTCTCAAACAAGTTCACCTTTGGTCCAAGTTAAAGTTTGAAAAATCTCATCTAAAATGAAATCATGCCTGGAGAAAATTATGACCTAGATAAAAATTTAAAAATCATTCCTTTTTAAAACTTGTTATGTACAACTAAGTTAAAAAAAAAATTCACCTTTCTTTCTGCTTATTTAGATGGAAATCAGTTGTCAGTTTTTACATTTGAAGCATCTAATAGTTAAGTTAAATTTTTACTTATATAATATTAGCAAAAACATTTAATTACTCTTCATTGAATTAATAAAATTGGGAATTAAAGCAAAATGTACACATATTATGTGATCCTGTAATTGCTGGATATAATACAATGTTTAATGTCCTACATTAGAATAAGGTTGTCTGGAAGTTTACAAATTTACCCAATTAATTTGCTTATTTAGTGTATTTTTTTTAGTACCTGTGATATACTCAGTACTACTAGCTATTAGGCCTATATAAAAGAAAATGACATGATTTTTAGCCTTGAGATATTTAATCTGGTAAGGCAGATATCTAAACAGAGAAAGGCAATCTGGCAAAAATAAATTTACTTCAAGGACACTCATCGATTTTTATCTGAGAGAGCTGGTAAGAATGCTCAGGAATATTTAATCAGGATCTTGAAGGATAAATAGTAGGGTAGTAACATAGAAAGGAAAATCCAGGCAGGAAATAAAGGCTTCGAAATGTGAAAGAGTGAAGCATGCTAAAAAAATTATAAAAAGTGGAGAATTTCAGTGTATCTGAAGAATTTTGTGACTGATTTGTGAAAAGCATTGTTTACTAAAGTTATAAAGACATAAATTGAGTTATTTTCCCCAATTCTTTACCATGCCTTTAGCTTTTCCCAGTTCTTTTTTTTTTTTTAATTTGGTAAATTTGACATGTTACAATTTTAAAATTTAAGGTACACAGCATGTTACTTTGATCACATTTATATATTGTAATATGATTGCCTTTGAGGAAATATTTATCACATTACATTATTACAGTACCATATTATCGACTATATTCATTATTCTGTGTATTATATCTCTATGACTTATTTACCACTCATTACCAGTTTGTGTCCTTAAACACCATCAATCTTATACTGACACCCCAGTTTCCCGTTACCATTTTACTTTCTGTTTTTTTACAGGTTTGACTTTTTTAGATTCCACACATAAGTGATAACATCTAGTACTTGTCTTTTTCTGCCTGTCTTTTCTCACTCTAGCATAGTGTGCTCAAGGTCCATCCATGTTCTTGAAAATGGCAAGATTTCTTCCTTTCTCATGGATGAATAACATTCCATTGTACGTAATACCACATATTTTTTTTTATCCCTTCATCATTGAGGGACACTTAAATTGTTTCCATATCTTGGTTATTTTGTATAATGCAGCAGTAAACATGGGTATGCATATATCTCACTGAAATCCTATTTTTATTTCCCTTGGGTATATATGAAGAAGAAGAATTATTGGATCATATGGTGGATCAATTTTTTAATTTTTTGAGGAACCTCCATTTAGTTTTCCATAGTCATTGGACTAATTTACATTTCCACCAACAGTGCGAAATGTGCTTTTGACCACATCCTTGCCAGCACCTATTAACTCTTTTCTTTTTGATGATAGCCGTTCTAACAGGAGTGAAGTGACATCTCATTGCAGTTTCGATTTTCATTTCCCTGATGACTAGTGATGCTGAACATCTTTTTATGTGCCTGTTTGTCATTTTGATGTTCTCTTGGGAAAAACCTCTATTTAGCTCATTTTTAAATCAAAGTGGTTTTTTTTTCTTTTTTTTTTTTTTAACTTCTTTATATATTTCGGATATTAACCCTTTATCCACTGTATGGCTTGCAAATATCATCACCCTGTTTCATTTTGTTGATTGTTTCTTTTGCTATGCAGAAGATTTTGCATTTGATGTAGTCCTATTGTTGATTTCTGCTTTTGTGGTTTTGACATCATATCCAAAAGAATCACTGCCAAGACCAGTTATCAATGAATTTCTTCCCTATATTTCCTTCTAGTAGTTATGTGGTATCAGGTCTTAGATCCATTTTTGAGATAATTCTTGTGAGCAATGTGAAATAGGGGTCCATTTTCATTGTTCTGCATGTTTTTCTGTGCTCTCTCTTCTATTTCATTGGTCTATGTGTCTATTTTTTGCCAATATCGTATTGTTTTTGAAATCAGAGTGTGATACTTTCAACTTTGTTTTGTTTTTGTTTTCTGTTTTCTCAGGATTGCTTTGGCTATTCTGGGTCTTTTGTGGTTTCACACAAATTTCAGGTATTGTTTTTTTCTATTTCTGTGAAGAATTTTTTTTAGTATTTTGATGGGGAGTCCATTGAATCTGTAGATGGCTTTGGGTATTACATGGCTGTTTTATGGCCTTGGGTAACAATGCTTATTCTTTGATACATGAACACAGGATGTCTTTTCATTTGTTTGTGTCTTCTTCAGATTCAACAAAGTTTTACAC
Organism: Lontra canadensis; assembly: GCF_010015895.1. Lineage (NCBI taxonomy): Eukaryota > Metazoa > Chordata > Mammalia > Carnivora > Mustelidae > Lontra > Lontra canadensis. The sequence goes on from NW_022631040.1 coordinate 5,521,395, forward strand.
TTTACATTTCACTTCTTTGGTTACATTCATTCCCAAGTATTTCATTGCTTTTGATGCTTTGTGAATAGGATAGTTTGTTTGTTTTTTAAATTTCCTTTTCCGATGTTTCATTATTAGTGTAAAGGAATGCCACTGATTTCTGTGAGTTGATTTCATAACCTGCCACTTCACTGAAATCATCAATTCCATCAGGTAGGTTTGTTCGTTTGTTTTGTTTTGTTTTGTTTTTGAGAGGAAGAGGGAGAGAGAGAGTGTGTGAACAGGTTGGGGAAGGGCAGACGAAGAGGGAATTCCCAGGAGGCTGCATGTCTTATAGGGGTCTTGATCCCACAACCCTGAGATCATGATGCAAGCAGAAATCAAGAGTCCATCACTTAACTGACTGAGTCACCCAGGCATCCCACCCCAGCAGTTTTTTATTGATGCTTTGGGATTTTTTCTATATATAAGATCATATTTTTGGCAAACAATGAAATTTTTACTTCTTATTTCCTGATTTGTATGCCTTTTCTTTCTTTGACTTGCCTAATTGCTCTAGCTAGGACTTCCAATACTATATTGAATAGGAATGAGAAGGGTGAGAAACCCTTATCTTTTACCTGATCTCAGAGGAAGTCTTTTCAATTTTTCTCCACTGAGTATAATGTCAGAAGTGGATCTATTGTATATGACCTTTATTATGTTGAGGTGTGCTCCTTCTATAACTAATCTATTAAGGGTTTTTATCTTGAAAGGTATTGTATTTTGTTAAATGCTTTCTGTGTGTGTCTATTGATATGATTATGTGATTTTATTTTATTTTATTTTAGTGATGTGATGAAGTACATTAATTGACTTTTGTGTGTATAAGTTAAATCATCTTTGCATGCCAGGGATAAATCCCACTGGGTCATGATGTAAGATTCTTTTGATCTGTTCTTGAAGTTGGTTTGCTAATATTTTGTTGAGAATTTTTGTATCTATATTCATCAGGCGTGTTGGTCTGTAGTGTTGTTGTTGTTATTGTTGTTGTTTTTCTTGTGATATCCTTATCTGGCTTTGTTATGAAGATAATGCTGATTTCATAGATTGAGTTTGGAAGTGTTCCCTCTTCATCAATATTTTGGAAGAGTTTTGAGGAGGATTGATGTTAATTCTTCTTTAAATGTTCAGTATAATTCACAAGTGAAACTCTCTGGTCCTAAAGTTTTCTTTGTTGTTGGAGATTTTAATTACTGACTCAATCTCTTGACTCGTCATTGGTCTATTCAGATTTTCTATTTTTTTCTGACTCAGTCTTGGTAGGTTGTGTATTTATGCAAATACATCCATTTCTTCTAGGTATGAGATTTGTTGGCATACGATTGTTCATTGTAATCTCATCATTATCTGTATTTGTGTAGTATCAGTTGTAATATCTTCTCCATCATTTTTATTTATTTGAAACTTCTCCCTTTTTTCCTTAGTTAAAGGTTTGTCCATTTTGTTTATATTTTCAAAGAAGCAGTTTTTAGTTCTGTTGATCTTTTCCATTGTTTCTCTGATATTTATTTTGTTTATCTCTGCTCTGATTTTTATTATTTTCTTCTATTTGTTTGTTTGTTTGTTTGTTTAAGATTTTATTTATTTATTTGACAGACAGAGATTGCAAGTAGGCAGAGAAGCAGGCAGAGAGAGGGGGGGAAGCAGGCTCCCTGCTGAGCAGAGAGCCAGATGTGGGGCTCGATCCCAGGACCCTGAGATCATGACCTGAGCTGAAGGCAGAGGCTTAACCCACCGAGCCACCCAGGCACCCCTATATTTGGTTTTAATTTGTTCCTTTTTTCTAGTTCTTTAAAATGTAAAATTAGGTTATTTTTGGGGTCTTTCTGATTTCTTAATATATGCATATATTTCTATAAGGTAGAAACCTTTCAGAGAAGGTAGTTGGTATGATTTCTAAGTTTAAATTTACTAAGATTAGTTTCATGGTCTATCATATGGTCTATCCTGGAGAATGTTTTAAATGTACTTAAGAAGAATGTGTTTTTTGCTGCTGACGGATGGACTGTCCTATATATGTCTGTTAGGTCCATTTGTTATAAAGTATGGCTCAATTGCTATGATGATTTTCTTTCTGGATGATCTATCCATTACTGATAAGGAGGTACAGAAACCCCTACTATTATTGTATCATTGTCTCTTTCTCTTTAAAGATCTGTTAGTATTTGCTTAGTATATTTTGGTGCTCAAATTTTGGAACTCTATATATTTGTGATTGTTTTATCTTCTTGATGTACTGACCACTTTATCATTATATAATCACCCTCTTTGTTTCTTGTTACCATTTTTGGCTTGAAGTCTACTTTTTCTAGTAAAAGCATGACTATACCTGGTTTCTTTGCATATAGTGTCATCTTCTACCCTTTCACTTTGAGTCTATGTTTTTCTTTGGAGTTGAAAAGTTTTCTGAAAGCAGCATATAGTTGGGTCTTGTTTTTTTAACCCGTCTGGCCACTTTTTGCTTTTTAACTGATGTGTTCATTCTATTTATATTTAAGATGATTGTTGATATATACCATGCTATCTTTCTTTTTACTGCTGCCATGTTATCTTTCTTTTTTTCTAGTTGTTTTGTATCTCCATTTTTCTTTTCCCTAGTGTTAGTACCTTTAAAAGTTAGTGGTTTTCTATGATGATTTGCTCATTTTCTTCTTTTTTTTTTTTGTTTTATTTCTTTGCTCTAGATTTTTGTCTTGTGGTTTCCATGAAGTTTGTAAAATTCTTCATAGATAAAATAGTCCTCTTTCAGCAGATGATAACAATTTACCTTCATTTGCTCATGTAGTTTTTATCATTTTCTTCCTCCCCTTTTATATTTTTGTTGTCATAAATTATCCCTTTTAATGCTGAGTTTGGTTACCAAGATGCAGTAGCTACATTTTTAATGCTTTTTTTTTTCTTTTAACCTTATGCAATACTTAGTGTTTAACACTCTATTCTAAAAGAGTTACAATTTTCTAATTCTGTTATCACCTCACTCAAAGTTTTGCGGGCTTTTTTCTCTTCATTAGATTGAAAAGCTCCTTTCAACATTTCTTATAAGGTAGGCCTACTAGTGGTGAACTCCCTTAGCTCTTGTTTGGGAAAAACTTAATTTTTCCTTCATATCTAACTTTATTGGACAGAGAATTCATTGTTGGTAATTTTTAATCTTTAACATATTGAATATATCATTTTACTATCTCCTAGCCCGTACAGTTTCTGCTGTGGGGTTCCTTTGTTAGTTGCTTTATTATTATTTTTTTTTTTTTTTCTGGTTGCCTTTTTGATTCTTTCTTTATCATTGACTTTGGACAGCTTCAAGTCTCAGAGAGGGTTTTTTTGCATTAAGATAGTAAGGTGATCTATTAACCTGTATATCTAGTTCTTTCTCAATATTTGGGAAATTATCAGCTGTTATTTATTTAAATAACCTGTCTGCCCTCTTTTCTTCTTTTCCATCTGTTATACCCATTATTCTTATTTTGGCTCTTCTAATGAAGTCTCATACCTCTCATAGTATTTCTTCACTTTTAAAAATCTTAGTACTCAACTTCTACTTGAATCCTTTCTAGATTCCCCTTTTCCAGACTGCTTATCCTCTTTTCTTTCTAACCTACTCTATTACCATTTCTTTCTAATCTACTCTTCATCTCATTTATGTGCTCAAAAGATATCATCTTAATAGGTGTTTTGCTCATTAATTTTCTGCTGAAATATATTTTTCAAATTATACCTGAAAAGAAAGTTTTAATCTTGAGTATTGACAAAGGGAAGGTAAATATTAATGGAAGATCGAGATGCAACAGGATATTATAAACCAGAAAAGGGAAATAAATAAATAAATAAAAACTTGACTAACTCAGTAAGATTGAGGCAAAAGCAGAGAAAAAAGGAAAATAAGAAAGCAATACTAACATAAAAAGGAAAAATTCAAATCAAGAATATCACTGTAAGGCAAATGTGAGCCGATTGTATTTCCCCATTAAAATCAACAGAAAAGCGGGGCGCCTGGGTGGCTCAGTGGGTTAAAGCCTCTGCTTTTGGCTCAGGTCATGATCCCAGGGTCCTGGGATTGAGCCCCACATCAGGTTCCCTGCTCAGCAGGGAGCCTGCTTCCCTTTCTCTCTCTCTGCCTGCCTCTCTGCCTACTTGTGATCTCTGTCAAATATATAAATAAAATCTTAAAAAAAAAATTAACAGAAAAGCAAATAAAACAATAAGGAGTGAATATTAAAAAGAGTAAGTTAATGCAATGTGTTAAGAAATGTCAAGGCCTTCTTATATGGCAAGAGGTAATACAGATCTCCCATTGAAAACTGAAAATAACAAAATGGCAGATGAAATTAAAAACAACAACACATTCTTTTATGAACCCAAAAGTTGACAAAAAAAGAAATTCTGAAACAATGGTGAAAAAGAAACCATGTAAGCACAGGACACTGTGATAGACTTTTGCTTTGAGAGCATTTGCTGAATTGCATGGATCTGAGCTCTTTGGGATTTAGTCTAATGGGTGCAAATTACAAATGATATAAAGTTCAAATACTGTCCAAGACAGGGTGTCTAGAAGGGATATTCTTATAAATTTAAGACCCTGAAAGTCCACACTTAAACTGAAAATGTTCATTGGAAAACTAAATCAGTAATTTATCAAGAAAAACCTACAAGATTATATCAATACAGGCTGAAAAGACATACAATAAAGTTCGGTAGCCAATGCTACTAAAGCCTACAGGCAGCAAAAGAAAAAATCAACTAGATTTTATTAAAATCATTTGACTAAAGATCAAGTGAATTTGAAACCAGTGGTTCTCAACACCAGTAGCAACATGTTAAAATTCTCCAGATAGGGGTACCTGGGTGGCTCAGCGTGTTAAAGCCTCTGCCTTCAGCTCAGGTCATGATCTCAGGGTCCTGGGATCGAGCCCCGCATCGGGCTCTCTGCTCAGCAGGGATCCTGCTTCCCCCTCTCTCTCTCTGCCTCTCTGCCTACTTGTGATCTCTGTCAAATAAATAAATAAAATTTATAAAAAAAATATTCTCTAGATAATTTAAATAAAAACTTAAAAGAATTAAAAAAAAAATTCTCCAGATAGCTTTCTAAAAATCTCAGTGCCTCCTACGTTCCAACTAGAGACAGAGGAGTGTCAAAATTTCTAAGGGTAGTGATATTTTAAAGTATATCAGGTGATTTGAATGTGGAGTAGGGTTGAAAATCAATATTCTAAATAAATAAATTACAAACCTAAATTTAATTAAATTGAAATCTGGGCAGTGGTATATATCTAAAATTTTTGTTGATGACATAAGCAGAGAGAGAGAGAGATGATAAAATATACAAATTTAATAAAGTATCTAGATGAAGATAAATATACAAAAAACAAGAATGTACCCAACACTAGTTATATGGAGGTAACTCCTTAAAGAATAGCTAAACTAATAAACAATTTTTTACATGTAAAGGTATTAAGATATATGTATTAATTATCTCAAAAATTTACACATATAAGTAAATTTCAATTAATGTTTCCTAGAGGGGCTCAATGAGAGTCAAAAAAAGATAACAGACTATAGTAAGAAAAAAAGAAAATGAAAAGGAGAAGAATCAACTTTCTTCATCCTCTTCCTCCTCCATCCCCATTTAAAACAGGGTGTGGAGTTAATCAAAGGGATTTAGAGGTCATTTCTTAAAATATCTCCTATATGTAAGAAAATTAAGACCAGTTGATTTTGGATTATTTTTTTCTAGGAAAGGGAAGGACTAAATTTAGGACTAGAACTCAGGTTTCCCTATTTAGATTTTAAAGCTGAAGAAATATTGATGGGGAAACCATGATTTGATAACGATATTTTTGTATATGATTCTCAGGACTAGAAACAAAGGACTTTTTTTTTTTATTAATCAGTTTAGTTCTACAAGATTAAAGAAGTAAAAACTTTAGAATAACTTGAATATCCTTATATTGACTTGGGGTCTTAAAATTATATCATAAAATATGATTCAGATATTTCCATATAACTCATCTTTTTTAATATTTGCTTACTTTAAATTCAATCTATATAATTTTTAAAGCAAATGTTATTGATTAATTTGATCTGAATTTTAAGAGACTACTTAATTCTCTCTCTTTCTCTCTCTCTCTCTCTATATATATATATGTATAGATTGTCTTTCCTAGAAAATCTTACATGTTAAGTACTCACACGTATCAAAGGCAGTTCTTTTTTTTTTTATATTTTATTTATTTATTTGACAGACAGAGATCACAAGTAGGCAGAGAGGCAGGCAGAGAGAGAGGGGGAAGAAGGCTGCTTGCTGAGCAGAGAGCCCGATGCGGGGCTCGATCCCAGGACCCCAGGATCATGACCTGAGCTGAAGGCAGAGGCTTTAACCCACTGAGCCACCCAGGCGCCCCTCAAAGGCAGTTCTTATGTGCAGTTCTTCAACTCAGATCTGTCAACATGGATAAACTGCATCATTTTTGATAACTGGAAACTTTGCCACATCATTAATAAAAACTGGACTAATATGAGGATTACATTTTGGAGTCTGCAGTTCCCTTTTCTATAACAAACACCTATATTTGTATTTGGATAGAGTTTAAGTTTTTATTGAAGTAAATTTGATGTGTAATATCCTGTTATTCAGGAGTAAATTATAGTGATTCAATATTTTTGTACATTACAAAATGATCCCCATGAGAAGTCTAGTTACCATCCGTCACTGTAAAATGTTATTACAATGTTACTGACTATATTTCCTATGTTGTACATTACATTGTCATGACTTATTTATTTTATAATTGGAAATTTGTATTCCTTAATCTTTACTTATTTCACCTATCCCTCAACCCCTTCCACCTGTGGTAACTAACAGTTTGTTTCCTGTACCTATGAGTCTGTTTCTGTTTTGTTTTTTAGATTTCACATAGAAGTGAAATCATATGGCATTTCTCTTTCTGTCTGATTTATTTCCTTTAACATAAGTCTATCCATGTTGTCACAAAGGGCAAGATTTCATTCTTTCCTATGGTTGAGTAATATTCCTATCTATCTTTTTCTCTCTTTATCATCTATCTTTCTACCTATATCTATCTTCTTTATCCATTCCACTCATTTGTGGATCAATACTTATTTTGATTACATTACTGAGCTAGTATAAACAGTACCACAGTGAATATAGATGTGCACATATCATTTCAAAGTGTTGTTTTCATTTTCTTTCGATAAATACTCAGAAGTGAAATTTCTGAGTTATATGGTTCTTTCTTTCTTTCTTTCTTTCTTTTTTTTTTTTTTTTTGAGGACCCTCCATACTCTTCTCCATAGTGGCTATATGCATTTACATAACCACTGACATGGGAATTTCCCAGATCCTCACCAACATTTGTTATTTTTGGTAATAGTCTATTTGACAGGGTTGAGGTGATATCTCATTGTGATTTTGATTTGCATTTCTATGATGATTAGTGATGTTGAGCATCTTTTAATGTACTTGTTGGTCATTTGCATGGTTTCTTCGGAAAATATATATTTAATTTATGAGCACACAGCCTAACTAGGGGCTGGCTCCCAAGACCCTGGGATCACGACCCAAGCCAAAGGCATACAGTTAACCAACTGAGGTGACTGCCCACTTTTAAATTGTTTTTTACATTAAGTTGTGTAAGTTCCTTTTTTTTTTTAACCCCTTATTGGATGTGTGATTTGCTGGTATCTTCTATTTAGTAAGTTGCTTTTCTTTTTGTTTTGTTTTCTTGATTGTTTTCTTCACTGTTTGAAAGTTTCTTTAGTTTAATATAATCCCATTTGTTTATTTTAGCTTTTGTTGCCTTTGTCTGGGTTCAACAAAATTGTTAAGACCAATGTCAAGGAGTTACTGCCTATGATTTCTCTTGAGATTTTTATGGTTTCCAGTCTTATATATGTCTTTAATGCATTTGGGATTTATTTTCATATATTGGAGTAAGGTAGTGGTCCATTTTTATTCTTTTGCATGAGGATTTCCAGTTTTCTCAACACAAAGAGCAAATCAAATTACTTAGACGTAAAATGGAAACACAATTTTCAAAAAGGTATGGGACACAAGACAAACAGTTCTAAGTAGGGAGTTCATTATTAACACAGGCCTTCTCCAAAAGGAGACGTTACAACTGACACTGCAGAAATACATAGAATAAAAGATTAATACGAACATTATCCAATATGTTAACATATAGGATAATCTAGAAAAATGGGTAAATTCCTAGAAACACACTACTTTCTAAGACTAAACACAAAGATACAAAGTCAAATAGACAAATTACCAGTATTGAAATTGATTCAGTAATTTAAAAAACTCCCCTGAAACTAATATCCAGGACCATAAGAGTCACAAGTAATGTTATAAAATCCATTTTTCCCTAAGTAATGCAGGTATTTTTATTTTTATAAGTGGAGTATTTATACATTAAGCAAGTGACAAAGCTGGAAATAGAAACCAACTTCATAACTGCTATTTGGTTCCCTTTCTGGTAACCTAATTGTTTCATTCTCTCTGCTTAAACATCTAGTGTCACCATATAATTAAGTGTAATATGGATGTTTGTATTTTGAAATATATCACTTTTGAAATTTTTTTTTTATTTTTTTTTAAAGATTTTATTTATTTATTTGACAGAGAGAAATCACAAGTAGGCAGAGAGGCAGGCAGAGAGAGAGAGGGAAGCAGGCTCTCTGCCGAGCAAAGAGCCTGATGTGGGGCTCGATTCCAGGATCCAGAGATCATGACCTGAGCTGAAGGCAGAGGCTTAACCCACTGAGCCACCCAGGTGCCCCTCACTTTTGAAAATTTTAATGTTATTTTTCAATAGCCTAAACTATAATATGTCAGAAAACTTAAAAGCAAGTAGAGATGTCTGAGTAATCTTTTATAATTTTCATTCCTAAAGTCCATGTTCTTTTTTTTTTTTTTTTTTTTAAAATCTGAAGAAATCCTCCATGTTTTTACTTAGAAACTATTCAGAAACAGGGGCACCTGGGTGGTCCAGTAGGTTAAGCCTCTTCCTTCAGCTCAGGTCATGATCTCAGGTCCTGGGATCGAGCCCCACATAGGGCTCTCTGCTCAGTGGGGAGCCTGCTTCCCCCCTCTCTCTGCCTGCCTCTCTGCCTACTTGTGATTTCTCTCGCTCTGTCAAATAAATAAATAATATCTTAAAAGAAAAAAAGGAAGAAACTATTCAGAAACAGATCCACACAGCTTGCTTTTGTGACTTCCTCACTGATAAGTCTTAGTGATAGACTTTCAGGTAGACAGAAAGGACTGGTTGTAGAAGTCACAATAATTATATCAACAGATAAAGTTATAGTGAGATGTAACTGTTGGATGTTCCCTCCCAATGTAAACAGCTGAAATGACACCTCAATAAAATATATCTGAAGTAACAGCTCAGTCATTCTCAGCAGGTCCCATGTAATGCACAGGCAAATACCTTTATACTCAATATATTATAAAGATAATATGTACATCAACTGAACCAAGAAAAGGTGAAATTATAATTATTTTAAAGTGCAGAGTAGCTTATTTTTTACTTTTAAAAATCTTCCATAGGACATAATTAGAACAAAACCTTTTTATAAAATATAAAGTGAGTCAAAATTAGTTTGTTCAGAATGAATCCCTTTAAAAATTTTTCCCTACCAGGGGCATCGGGGTGGCTCATGGGTTAAAGCTTCTGCCTTTGGCTCAAGTTATGATCTTGGGGTCCTGGGATCGAGCCTGACATCAAGCCCCACATCAGGCCCTCTGCTTAGCAGGGGGCCTGCTTCCCCCCCACCCCCACCTGCCTCTCTGTCTACTTGTGATCTTTCTGTGTCAAATAAATAAATAAAATCTTAAAAAAAATTTTTTTTTCCCTACCAATGTTAAATGAATATGAATGAAGAGGGATTTTCTTTTGTAATCTTTTATAAGGAAAAAGGAAAACACATAATTTGAGATCGTATACCCACTGAGGAATCTTTTTTTTTTTTTTTTTAATTTTCCTTTACTAGCTTGGTAGGTTTCAATGTTTACTGTGGCTAAGAATCTCCGGTTGTAAGGCTAAAGAGCCCCTCCAGAGATTCAAAGTTAATAGATTGGTGTTTTATAAACATGGGTACGTGTGGTCTTCAGACTGTATCTGGGAAATGCTTACTGCCAATAAAGCTCCATAAACTCCCAGAGGTACCATGGACATACAAAAGTCCCTTTGGAATTCTGATCTCTGAAACTAATAAATAGGAAGAAATAATATAATGGGGATTAAGATTTTGGGGGAAAGGTAATAAAAGAGAAAAACAAGAATTGCAGTGAGAGTTCACATTGGATTTTTATTTTTTTTTATTTCTATCCCAGGAAATACACAAACATATACTCTAAAATTATTTAAGCTTTTTGCCATTTCCATTTTTGTTATGTTGCCATTTATTTTTTGTGATAAATAATTATATTAATTATAATCCCTAGGCTGTGTTTCAACCTTAAACAAACAAACAAACAAACAAAAAAGGTAGGGGAGGGCAGCACTGTAGAGTGTGATTGCAGTATTGCCGAGCGATTTGTCCAATTTATTGTATTTTCTCCCCTTCGCTCTTAGAATTTTAATAATATGGATGTAATTCACGTGGATTATAAGATTCCTCTTTCTCATATAATTTTTGTTTGTTTGAAGTCATCTTAGGGGTGACTTTTAGTGATAATCAGTTGCTAAAGAATTTAGGTTTATCCAAATGTTTTCTGTGTGAGCAAAGCCTATTATTTTTTTGGGAAAAGAAAGAAAGGAAGAAAGAAATGACAACAGAACTGTTTCTGTAATGGCCAGTTGAAACAAGCAATCCACTTCTGTCTTTCTAATTACTCCTGAGTCTGTTGAGTTTTAGCGTGGTGTGCTTATCAGTGCTCTCGGGCGCTTGTTTAATTGGGTGACAAATGGAAGAATATGACAGTTTCAGTATGAAAGTTAAGCTAGTCTGTGCACAGGCATTAGTTGTCCTATTATAAAAAAGATAACTGAAGTCAGAGCTTTTGATATGCTTAAAGAATTCAGAAATATTCAACATTGCTGAAACTTCAAAAGGCTATAATAAAAAGTTTTATATTTTTAATCATAAGCAGTAAGAAATGTTTTAATAAGTAGTTCAGGATAGTTGTATTAAATATGGAACTTTAGAGGAGTAATACAAAAATTTTGGGGAAGGTAGTTTTTAAAACATCAGGAGCTGTGGGAAATGATACGGTATACTCTACTGACTCCTGAATTGAAAGAGAATGTAAAAAATAAAAATAATGAAATAGTTTGATTATATTTAAACACAAAAGAAGTCTATATCTAACAAGGTGTCTTGCTTCACTATCCCAGTATGGCAGAGCATTTGGTGTTTGGTATTTCGACAGTGACAGATTGTCCCAGGCTGTGCTTTGTGTGCACTGCTAGCCCTGATGGATTGGCAGTACCCTTGATTCTGCTGCCATCATTCTCCAATGTGGTGTTAGGTTCTTTTATTTCAGCACTTGACATTTGCATCTGCACATTTTTTAGTTACTTTGTCAAAGGGAAGCAAAAGAGATAATTCAATTGATAAATTTTTATATCATCTGGAGCATCAGTTCTCAATTAACTGCTTGACTGAGATTCCAGATGAGTAGCAAATGGGCAGAATGGGTAGATTTAGAAATATACTGATAAAATAAATTATAAAGTGGAAATCAATGAAGTGGAAGGCTCTGTATAGTGTAATTCTTTGATCACTCATCCTGGCAACAGATCTTGTTTGTAAACTTGGTCGCATTTGCTCATTTGTAGGTTAGAGTAGATAACATCTTTGATATGTTCAATCTAACTGCTTCTTTTCTTATTCCATCAAAGAGGAAACACATAGAGGTATATTTTGGAGTGGTTGGATCTTGACATACAGAAAGGATTTGGAAAAGAAATAAGAAAAACCATAAGAAATTGCCCATGCATGTACTTCTGCAATTAGAGATAACTGTCTCCAGGGGGAAGACAATACAGGCTGAGGACCCAATCCTCATTCCAGCTCTTTGTCGTATTAAATTTAGCCTTTCATGAAAATCCTAGTTTTGTATTTTTATTTAAAAAAGGATAGCTAACAACCTTGTGGTTGAAAATGATTATAAAATACTATTAGTTTTATATGATGATGTATTTGCAATAGCTCCCCCCTAAAAATATTGGATTCTGAACTTGGGTTTAGAAATAGTTGTTTTCTTTTTCCTTTTTCTTTTTCTTTTTTTTCTTTTTTTTTTTTTTTTTTTGACCATTTTGTTTCAAAGTTGGTAGTCATTTGAAGTAGGTTCGGTAACTAAAAGGCAATGAGATTGCAATTCATAAAATAAACAAAGACTATAAAATCATTTTTAAATATTTCACTTCTGTTTGCTTTCATCTCTAAAATAGATATAACACATGAATGTCAACTTGGAATATATATATATATCAACAGAAAAGAACCCATGGCCCTCTGGCTCCTGAATTCCCTTGGATGTAATTTCTCTGGTCTAGGGGGGAGAGGTGTTAAGTCCAAGGGGGTAGTAACACCTGCATTGCCTGTCTAATGGCTCTCGCCAGAAAGCAGGCAACATGCCACGGCCCTGAACCAGGTCACAATCTGTTTGTTGTTTGTAACTGCCCTGGAGCAGTGAAACTTCACTTCAGGCATTTTTTTTTTTTTAATATTGACTACATCAGAAAACTCTATACCAACTCTAGTCTAATAACAATATTCCTTCAGACTTCACGTAATGAAGTACAAGGTTACCATTTATGTAACATGATCAGTTAGAGCTACCACAAATGTAGCTTTTAGGAAAATGTCAATTTTCTAAGTGCATATATGTAGTTAGGAACCTAATGGAAACCTTTTTTGATATATAGTCTCTTCCGATTGCTGTGTATCATTTAAGAAATAAATCAAAACAGCCTCTGTAGGAGTGAGCTTATAGATTTGGCACCTTCAAGACCAATCAAGTGCTATGTATTCAGATTCCATGGTAACCATGGTTTGAGCACAAAGGAGTCCTGATGCTATTTGGCAACCTTGTTGTGACTAAATTGTATCCAGTTTACCTTACTCCACATCAAACTGAATAGACACTTTAAGAACCTGAGAAAATTCCTTTTTTCTAGCCTCAGGCTTAATTTTATATTTTAATGTGCTCAAAGGACATACACAGTCTCTCTCAACAGGTTTAACCGTGGGCACTTGTGTATGCTTTTGATGGAGGGTAATTTATGGGGTATGAAAAAAATCAGTCAGTCATTATAGACCTGCCTAGACTCATGGGGACAAGTGTAAGTGAAAAGTGTACAGAGGTAGCTGCTCTCCAAGAGCAATTTTTTTTTTTTTTGAAGATCTGGTGTCAAAATGGTATATTACGTGTACAGATATCAATCTTAAAGGATACAGAACGCTATTCGGAACAGCAAACATTCAACCCATGTAAGTCCTCACTGACTTTGAGGTGATCTGGGAACATTAGGCCTATAGTTCACATTTCACCTCTTCTGAATCGCAGAGCTTTGGAAAATCTCAAAAACCCACATAAATGGACACACTCCACCCCCACCGAGTTGTGCAAAAGACAAAGGCTGGGTGTACTTTCAGACTGCAGTCCCACCGAGGAGGCAAAGGTGGGAGTCAAAGCCATCACGCTATTCTATGGGCCGCCTTCACAAGAACAGGCCACATCCATGACAGAGGCTTAGAACACACCCGAGACTGTTTTGTCCCTGAATAAAATGTGAGCCCTGTCTTTTATATTACTCTCTTCACACCTTAATAGTTTATTTCACATGCTATGTTTTGATCTACATTCTGTCTCATCCCTTTCATTTTACAAATTCATAGTTCTATTGTTTATTTTGTACATGCTTTATGAATATACCTAACTTAATATTGTTTATAATCATACATTTTATCCTCATGTTTCAAGTATCGCTTTTTCTCCTGGAGAATAAACTCTAGATGGCTTTTAAAAATGCAATCCTATAAATGGATGATTCTAATATTTAGAAGTATGTTATTTATTGAAGTTATGGGGAATAGAATTAGGAAAAATAGTTTTCAGCAGAAAGTCATTTGCATTGATAAATAATTCAACAATGGTGTTTGCTCCTTTATATTGAATCTGTATTTGATTCATGTTTGTGCTTTTCATGTAAATATATGAGTCATCTAGGCATTGATTATATATCATGTACTATTTTAAACTTCTATTAAATGGTTAGAGCAGGTTCAAGAAACATTGACAATGCCAAATATATTTTAAATCATGATATTAATTGTGTGTAATGGACTAAGTGTAATGTGTATTATTGTGTGAAGAAGCAATTAAATTTAGTATTGATATACCCACATATTTTTCACTTGACAGAGCATTTTGTATATGAATTTATACTTTTTCCACAAAACTTACTAAAAGTAATAAAACAATTTTAAAAATAAAGGAAGTCCTTGCTTCTAGAATATCTTTATTCTAATATGGACATTTCATATGCTTTTTGTAATTAATAATACATTTGAAAATTCTTTCCTAACTAAATATTAAGCCCCAGAAATATTGCAACATGATAGAGAACTCAGACTACATTAAATTGCAGTTTGATGTTAAGTGCTCAGTAAAATGGTGAAATGAGAATTAATGACCAGTAGGAAAAAAAAAATTAATGGCAAAAGTATCTTTAAACTCAGTATTCATATTTGAAAAAACAGAAATGATACATGTATGTAATTGTTAATTATTATGTATAATTTATAATCAAGTATTATATAATGTCATATAATTATATATCATAAATGATGAATATCATGATGGAATTACATATATTTAATTATAATGTATATAATATCTAAAACTTACATAGTTACATATATAAAATTTTATATGTTTTAGTATCCTGTCATGATATAATTATCATATTATTGGTTATAAAATATATATTATATCATATATAAATTTATATATATACACACATTTATACACACACACATTGTATATATAATGTGTGTGTGTATATATATAAACACATTTAGTATTAGCATTTTCTAAAGGTTTTTGTTAGTTTGATAGTTTTAACCATATACAACTGTAAAAGATCCTATATTAGGACATGATAAAAATTAATCAACACTTGTATTTTACTATTTAAATGTCTAATGTAAAGTAATATAAGAATATGTGGGAAGTTATATTTCAAATCATTAATACATTAATATTTAGAATAAAAAGTAATTCATTTGGCCTTTGATCAAAGTTATATTAACCAGCATCTTCCTGGCAGTATTTATTGGTCATGAGAACAACCCAAGACACTATACCATTCTAACTGGCCTATACATCAATCCAGACCAGTTAAATTGATATTTATTGTAACTCTATTGCTAGAGAGAGGGAGAGAAAGGGAGATAGAGAAGGAATTAGATTGATCAAGGCAAGCAGAGCTTAAATAAAGCTTACATACAGAGCTTGGAAAGCCAGTATGACATTCAGAATGGGTATTTGATTGATGAGTCAGGAGGTTTCAGACAGAGTTCCAGCTCTAATTTTACTTACATGATACCAAGCTAGCTCCATAACTTCCCTAGGCTCCAGATACCTCCTTCGTGTAATGAGATGCTCAAGCTGGATGATTTCTAAGACTCCCCATAGCTCTAAAACTTTATATACACTGGCCCTGCAGCATTTTCTTCAAGAGGATCTCAGAAAGATTTAATAAATCAATTTATGTATTCTTTTGTTATTCCTAACAAAAAATAAGATAATTATCCACCAACTTAGCTCACAGTTATTGAATTCCTATCATGTGTCAAGTACTGTGTGTAATTATGAATAAGGAATTTATAGTTAAGTAAGTAAATAATGTAAACAGAGGAGTGTAATTTTATAAATGCCATAATAAAACATAAAGAAAACTTTGTGGTAAGACAAGGGATTATGATGTTAAAATATCATGAGAAGGTTAATCTACTAATAGTTAGTATATTTACTCCCTCAAATAATTTTCTACCCTTGAGAAATAGAGTTTTTTTATTGCTACTCATACACGAGTTTATGAGGAAAAGACTAATTGCTTTTTATAAAGAAGTGTGAAATAAGTGTATTTTTTGAATTATGGGTACTCAACAAAATAAAAATGAAATAAGGATGCTTAAGTTGGTTCCTGTGGAAGATTGATTTATCATGTGTTTACCTTTTAGATTATAGAATAGTCATAACTGTGGCCCTGAAAGAAAACAAATAAATATAACCTTTTAAGATAATTAAAAAATGGATTGGATTGGATTTTTAAATAACTCTAGATATAACTTTGCAAGTGAACTACACTGTACTTATCAATATTCTATTGTTTCATATGCATAACCAATGGTGATAAAAGATTATTCATAAACTAGTTCAATATACTCTAATATAACTTTGAAGCAAATGAATTTTTTTTTTAGAAAGAAAGAAATATAATGAAATGAAAGTACATGAAAATTTGGCCTATGAATAAAAGATCATCTTGAACAGCCGTTGCTCCTCGTTTCATGTCTGGTAAACAGAAGTGGGTAAATATGTGATAGCAGCAGAGAAAAGCAGTTTTCATTTCATTGCTTGAATTTCCAACATAAACATTTATTTATTTTGTCATTAAAAATGACACATTAGGACAAACAAGAATACTGATATTCCATATTTTTTTCTTATTGCATGATCAATAAATAATTCATAGATGACAAGTCATTGTAATGGAGAATAAACACATTCTTGTCTTTTCTGTGTGGTTTAAGAGGTAAGAAAATAAGTCCAGTTAATTGACTTCAGATAAAGTTTCTAGGTATATTACAGGTTTTTTTAAAAAATGTGCATTCATAGATTTGCAATAACAGATACACTATTCATATGATCATGTATTTTATTGAATTTTTGATAAACAATAATCAGTTTAGTCAAAATGGTAAACTAATACTCTGTTTCATTTTGAAAAATGCCTAGACTAATATCGGGATCACAGAGTTATATAGGATGGATGTGTATGTATAATTTTACAAACTATATATAAATTTTCTTTTCCTTTTTTTACTCAACATGGATAAAAATTTTCTCATATAATCATGCTTGTTTTGAGAGACTGCTTGATTGTTTTCTGTACTATAGATGAGAAAAGTTTCCTTATTTTCACTCTAGTTGCTGTTTTTCTTGTCATTTTTGTATAATTGAACTCCCCATTTTTTCCTTTATCAGTATTTCTAGCTTAGTCTTGTCATGGGTTATTCATACTATATTGTGCTCTAATTGCATATTGATGTGATCTTGTACAAAACATCTATGTAGTCTTGGGGGCCTGGGTGGCTCAATTGGTTGAGTGTCTGTCTGCCTTTGGCTCAAGTCATAATCCCAGGGTTCAGGGATCAAGCCCCACATCAGGTTCCCTGCTCAAAGGCGAGCCTGCTTCTCATTCTCCCTCTCCCTCTGCCTGCTCATGCAGGCATGCTTGCTCTCTTGTTCTTACTCTCAAAAGGAATTTAATTAATTGACTAATTAATTAATTTTAAAAATCTTAAAAAAAATTCTACCTAGTTTCGTTCACAGGTAAGTTTGATTTAGGATGGCTCAAAATTCAGTCTCCTTTTCTCTATCTACAAAGAAAAGTGTTCACATTCAGTGCTGATAGCAAAAAAAGTATTATGATCTTACAACCTTGATTGAAAGTAAGGTATGAATAATTCCAATAAGTTTACACAAGCTGAGATGTTATTAGGCCTTTGCTTTTTAATAGTAAACATTTACACATACCTTGCATTTACCTTCAAATAATTACTGTGGGTCAGACCCGTGGTAAGCACTTTTCATGGCTTATCTCATTTTTATTTCCCAACCACAATAGGCTGAAAGAAAATTTTAACCATTCCATCAAGCAGAACCTTGAAACTTAAGTTGGTTCCTCTTTAGTACGTGGTGGAGATAAGATAGTGACCTAACATGTTTACTTCAGTCTATTTTCTTCAAATTATGTAACATTACTAGGATTTCCAATTCAAATATTTTAATTTTATAATAGCTGAGTGTGGACAATGGACACTGCAAAAGTATTATTTACATTTAGGTATGTGTTTCTAAATGTTTTTCTGTTTGTTTGTTCTTCTTTCATCCCACTTTCTTCACTGCCTTAATATTTTAAAAAAATTGTTTTTGCTTCAGATAGTTTTTCTTCAACTAGTTCTCGCTAAATTATTTTCATAGCTCCAGTGCATTGCTATGGCATTATATCATCCTTAGAATATGTAAGACTGTAGGGAAATTTGATAGAAAATCATAAAGATTGTTTATTTCCAAGTGAATTCTTTATACCATTTTATTTAAATCTAAATAAACTTGAACCTATCCTATTTGTTAATATAATTACTTGCCAGTATCTTTTTGAATTAAGAAGGCTATGCATTTTTCTTTTACACTCTGTAAAATTCTCCAACTTTGAAAATATTCGGCAGTAGTTTAATGAAACAATATAGAAACAACATGAGAAAAGTTGAAAGGATCTTTTGCATTCTTTCTGATTATTTTTTTAAGATTTTATTTGTTTGAGAGAGAGACAGAAAGAGCAACAGAGAGAGCAAGAGAGAGCATGAGCCAGGAGGAGAGGGAAAAACAGGCTCCAAGGAGCTCTACTTGGGGCTCAATCTCAGGACTCTGGGATCATGACCTGAGCTGAATGCAGACAGTTAACTGACTGAACCATCCAAAAGCCCTTCCTCTCTGATTTTTAACAATGTATTTGAAACAATTCACATAGCTCAATTATAAAAGGAATGTATATATATATATATATATATATATATATATATGTGTGTATATATATGTGTATATATATATATATATATATATACACACCAGTTATATTTTGAAGACAAATTTGTTCTTAAAAGATATTGAAGTTTCGATTTTACTCTTTTTTTAAATTTAGTTTTATTTTTTCAGTGTTCCAAGATTCATTGTTTATGCACCACACCCAGGGCTCCATGCAATATGTGCCCGCCTTAATACTCACCACCAGGCTCATAACTTCCCTTCAAGACCCTCAATTTGTTTCTCAGAGTCCATAGTCTCTCATGGTTCATCTCCCCTTTCAATTTCCCCCAATTCACTTTTCCTTTCCTTCTCCTGATGTCCTCCATGTTATTCATTATGCTCCACAAGTAAGTGAAACTGTATATTTGACTCTCTCTGCTTGACTTATTTCACTCAGCATAATCTCCTCCAGTCCCATCCATGTTGATACTAAAGTTGGGTATTCATCCTTTCTGATGGAGACATAATACTCCTTTGTATATATGAACTATATCTTCTTTATCCATTCATCTGTTGTTGAAGGGCATCTTGGCTCTTTCCGCAGTTTGGCGATTGTGGCCATTGCTGCTATGAACATTAGGGTACATATGGCCTTCTTTTCACTACATCTGTATCTTTGGGGTATATATCCAGTAGTGCAGTTGCTGGGTCATAGGGTAGCTCTATTTTAAATTTCTTATGGAATTTCCACACTGTTTTCCAAAGTGTCTGCACCAACTTGCCTTCCCATCAACAGTATAAAAGGTTTCCCCTTTCTCCACATCCTTTCTAACACTTGCTGTTTCTTGTCTTGTTAATTTGGGCCATTTTGGTTAAGTCCTATCTTCCATGTTTGCAGACGGCACACGGGTCCCCCCCTTAAACTTCCCAGCCATTTAAGCACACGCAACTTTCCTCATGGTGCTCAAACCCAACCACAAACCACAACACCTCAGAAAGGGCATCATTTTGGGATCCTAAAGACTATATTCCTTTCCTTTCAACAATCTCCTTTCAATAGATGAATCAAATAAATAAATAAAAATATTTTCTCATTTGATACATCAATTCTCAAAATACTGAATGCTGTCAGTGCTGGATAGTTGTTAGTGTTATTCATTTTTTTGCTTATCTATTGACTCATTCTTCATTTCTTACGTTATATATGAAGACACCTATATCAGATGTTCATCTATCAGCTAATGAACAAAAGTTCAACCAGTTTGTGGCACAACTATGTAATTCATTTTTGGTAGAGTCAACATGTCTCTTGAAATGTTTGTACAATGAATTGACTTTTATTATTTTCTTTTCATCTTCATTTTTCATTATTATTGAAAAATACAAAATTAGCGGGGACTTATTTATTAGTGTTGACCCTTGTAAGACATGTAGGGGCCTTAAATATAAAACAGTTGAAAATAAGGGGTTTGCATTATTGACAGTGCTAGAGTTTATGAATTTTAATATTAAATTAGACAATTATCAATGAATTCAGTTGTGAATAATAAAGAATAAAATAAAATTATATATAGGACATGCTAGATTTTTTATTATGTATTGTGAAAGGTGCCAGATTAAAGCAATATAGATATATAGGTATAGTCAAGCCTCTAAATATGTAAGACCATCATTTAAATCTCCTGCATTGATTCTCAGCGACGCAGCAACAATGTAACTGAAGGTCTGTACTGAGATGGACTACTAACATTTATCCTCTTTCAAAAGTTAAGTGTTAGAAGATTACCTTTCAATTTCCAAGATCTTATGTCAATAAGTGTGTACCTAAAGTCACTTTTATTTTAAAATTTTCCTTAAAATTACAAATACTGGAGTTTGTTTATATTATTGTGGTATGTGTGTGTATGTGTGTGTGTTGGTGGACAATAGTTAAACTACATGATAGGACAACATGAAGATTTGAATTACCTTAAACCCTAAGTCTTTCCTTCAATGACTTTAATCTTCTTTTTATCCTTTTGTTAATAATCATTTATATTGAAATATCATTTATACATACACACATACATGTATATTATATACATATAATATACAAATGATATTTAAACATAAATTATATATATATCTATATCTAGATAGAGGGGTTTGCATTATTGACAGTGCTAGAGTTTGTGAATATCTATCTATATATTAGATATATATATTATATATTCTATATATACATATTAGATATATATTATATATTCTAGAATATCTATCTAGAATATATATATATATATATATATATATATATCAACATAAGAAATGATTTCCCTGAACAAAATAAGGGATGGCCAGTATCACCATAAGAGAACAATCATGGGGAGTATACAACATAGGTGTAGTGTTAGAGAAAAAGTATTTCTTTGCTCATGATAAACTGCATTTCCAACTCTTGCTATGTCCTCATAGTCAATAATTCATTATTCTGAAGATCTTGGTATTAACAAACTATGACAGAGTTTTCATAATACAAATTATATATTCACTTACTGCATCTCAGCTGACATATCTGTCTTTTTGTCTTTGATTATTACCTATAAGTTTTTGACATCCAAGTGAGTAATCCCATCTTTGAAATAACTTCTAAGAAATAGATCTGCACGGTCACTCCTTCTATTGGATGTTTCCAATGGAGAATGTTATTCCTTTGGGAGTCAGAATGCTCAAAACCAAGTTCTCCAATGTGCTCTCCACAGTGGAGCCTAGTAGCAACATATCTTACTTACTGTTATCACTTATGCTGGAAACCTCAATTGCCTTTCCCTCTCTCCATTGTGTATATTTTCAGTGTTTCATAATCTCACCAGATCTGTTTTTCATAGTCCATCTTCTGCAGACAAATCTTATTGCCACTGCTTCATACAGGCCTTTATCATATAGATAATGGCCTTAATGTCTTCCTTAATGTCTTCCTTGTTATGATTTTCCCCTTAGTCTCTCACCTTCTCTTTCTCTTAATCAATGCCCATGGGCTTATACAAGAACCTAATATGTAAGGTGAATACTATAGTGAACAAAATAGGCAGTATTTCCTGTGCTCGAGGAGCTTGCGTTCCAATGAGAAGTGTCAGGTAATCATGATAAATAAGTAAATTATACAGCATGTTAGAAGCTGATAACTACTGTGGAAAAAGTAGAACAAGGTAAGGAGGAACAGAAATAATGGTTGAAAGATAAATAAATAAATAAATAAATAAGTGTGGGGACATGTATTCATTTAAAATAGGTTAGTCCAGCGAGTCCTAAGAGAATGACATTTGAACAAAGGCTGGAAAGGTGTGAGAAACAGTGAGCTTAAAAATATTTTGAGGAAGAGCATTCCAGATACAGGGAGAGTGCACCAGAAATTCTGAGTCAGAAAGGTAACAAACATGTTCAAGGAACAGCCAAGGGCCTGTGTGGCTGGGGCAAAGTAAACAAGGAAAAGAGGAGAGGCATGAGTTCAGGGAATTAACAGGGATAACTTGATAATGTGGCATTATTTTAGTTCTAGAAGGGCTCTGACTTTTACGTTCAGCAAGATGAAAGACCCTTGTGGAGTTGTGAATGCTGAAATTATCTGAATTATTTTTTGCAAACCATTCTGGTTGTTGAGTGGAGAGTATCTTTTTAAAATGCAAGGATCATTACAATATTCACCCACTTTAAAATATGTTTTTTTAAGTCATACTGAGAACAAACTTCCAGTTTCCCATAATTGACCAAACTCCTCATCTTCTGATGCTATACATCGCAAGACACCCATTGGAAATATCAATCTGCAATATGTGATTCCATACTTAGGTGCTAAGACTGAGCACAACAAACTACAACTTCATAAAAATGGGAAAAAAATACAAGTGGGAGTCATTAAAGAGTACTTTCTGTGGATGTTTGAAAATGTGCTTCATCCTGAGGAGAGATAAAATCAATTAGTCAATAAGGAGAAAGGAGGGATGAGGATGGAGGATGTTGTATAAGCCAAGGCATAGAATTAAGAATGTCCAGTTGGGCAGCGATGTACGCCTGTTGGGGGAGAAATGGGACAGAAGCCAAGCAGGAGAGTCTGGACTTTGATGGTACCATATAAGACAGGAAAATTGTAGATTTTTAAGTAGAATAAAATAATAGAATCCATTTTTAGACAGTAGCCTGACAGATAGGTCTGATTTATTGAGGAGAAATGAACAAACAAAAAACAATTCTCGTATGAGTCAAAACTTGCTCTCTATCTAAAGGAACATGCCCTTGTCATATCTTGGGTAAGATCAATGACCTTAGGTGAGTGATGCTTTTGACCAAAGAGGGCTTCTGTTATTTTCCCAGAAGATTTATACCTGGCCAAAGGGAAGAAAATGGAATTGAAGACAAAGGGAATTATTTGTCTTCTCTGGGCTTCAGTGTGTGTATTGTTGGTATGATTCAGATCCTAGGCCTTTCAGTGATGTTTACCATCAGACATATAATATCAGTGGGTGACAACTACATTGAGCCAAAAGAACATGGTAAACTCTGATTTATATAATAAAGTGGATGTTTTGTTTGTCAGGTAACAGAAACACGGACTGGTCCTCTTGGCTGCAGTAACTATGACAACCTAGATTCTGTCAGTTCTGTTCTGGTTCAGAGTCCTGAGAATAAGATTCAGTTACAAGGTATGTGGCTAAAATTTCATTAATTCTCTATCAGTCTGGATAACAATTATCCAGTTGTGATCTCTTTCTTCTCCTCCTCCTCCTCCTCCTCCTCCTCCTCCTCCTCCTCCTCCTTCTTCTTCTTCTTCTTCTTCTTCTTTTTGTTGTTGTTTTAAACAAGCTGTATATGCGGTACTAGGCTGTTAACATTCTCATAAAAGGCTAATTTCCTAATTTTTAAGTGATACTAACATTCTAGGAAATGTTAAGGAAATGTCAAAACTCACTTTACTTCTTCAAATAGGTAATTTATTTGAAAATCTATCCTGATAATATTTTTACTTCTATAGAGTAATCATTGTCTCAGTATGGAGCAGTTTTTCATAGGTCTGTTTGGGTTTTGACTTTTTCCTTAGATTCTAGTAAAAGTAGCTGCTATACTTACGCACATGGTAGCATGAACTGTTGACATTTTAAATATAACCTAATATGGTAGCTAGAACTGTGCTTATCTTCTGATAGATAGAAAAATTTGAGAATATATTAACAAAGTATTTATATTTCCATTACAAAGATGGATGATGTGATAATAATGATAAATTACCTTTTTTTCTATTCCTATATTTTGTTAGATAGTTCAATGGAGGATTTTTAAATAACTTGTAACAAATGTACGGATGTATATTGCCCACAAATAGGTTATTGGTGTGTGTACTTATTCATTACAAGTACAGAAGGTTATGAATACACATGTTTAAACATGTACTAGTTGAAGAAATTCAGAGAAGTCTTTGATGACACCTTGTGTAAGTTAAGGTGACTGATCAAAGGGATAATTTTGAGTTATTCTTCTCTAGTCTACCTTTTCTCTTGCTTACCTTTTTTAATTGCATAAGTTAAAGCTACATTTACATTATTCAGTTTTACATAAGAAAGTTTAGAAGTTCTAGAAAGTGTAGGCACCTGGGTGGTTCAGTGGATTAAGCCTCTGCCTTTGGCTCAGGTCATGATCTCAGGGTCCTGAGATCCAGCTCCGCATCAGGCTCTCTGCTCAGTTGGAAGCCTGCTCCTCATTCCCTGCCTGCCTCTTTGCCTACTTGTGATCTCTCTCTGTCAAATAAATAAATAAAATCTTTAAAAAAGATTTTTTAAAGATCTAAAAATTTTTCTAATTCTAAAGATTTTTAAAAGATTTTTAAAAATCTTTTTTAAAGATTTTATTTATTTATTTGATAGAGAGAGATCACAAGTAGGCAAAGAGTAAGGTAGAGAGAGATAGGAGGAAGCAGGTTCCCTGCTGAGCAGAGAACCCGATGCGGGGCTAGATTCCAGGACCCTGAGATCATGACCTGAGCTGAAGGCAGAGGCTTAACCACTGAGCCACCTAGGTCACCCATAAAATCTTAAAAAAAAAAAAAAGGAGTTCAGAAATTCTGACATTTTATCTCAACTTTTCAATTTGGAAAAATGTAACAGCTTTGGGTTACTTAAATTTATGATAAATAATAAATGAATCTCATCTAGTTTGAATTGTATACAAATTACAAAGGAAGTGCTTAAAAATTTAAAGTTTAAATGCCATCTAATTTCTCCTTATCAATCTTAGATTTAGAGTTCTTGAAATATTTTTCTATTTTAAGCAAATGCAGTCTAATTCTCTATTGCTTACTCTTTTTTAAATGTATAGATCAACTTGTCCTCAGAATATTAAGTTTCATCAAAAAGGCATTTAATTGATTTATTAAAATTATTAACATGAATTTTTAAAATTTTTACTATTTGTGAAGCACTGTGCTTAGTTTTCAGAATATTATAGTATAAAACAAAGCTCAATCTCTTCTATATGTTGAAAAAAATTAACACAGAAATAAGTGAAGCAACACTTTTCTTTTGAATAATTATTGTGTCTATTTTTTTTCAATTTATGTGAGTAATGAAGTTATCTATACATCTATTTTTTTGTTTTTTTTCTATTTTTTGGCTTATAATTTCAATTGTCTATTACAAATTTATTAGCATCCTTTTGGTACAAAGACCTTTCCAAAATAATCTCAGGAAATCAATATCATACTCCTCAACTTCCTATGTGTTCTCTCTTAAACTTCATCTATATTTATAGTCTAAGTATTTATGTTGATTCACATTTTCAACCCTACTGTTAATAGCAGTCCTTCTCCACTTAGAAAAAAAAAATGCAAAGCATTAGATTCTGGATCAATATTACCGTGATACATGAAGGGTATAAAAGATTTTAGGTCACTATATGTGGTAATTGGAAACACTGGAGTCCGAAAGTAGAATTTTATCAGAGCAAAGAAAGCATCAGTAAGAATTATTAAAGGCAAAAGCATTAAGCAACAGATTCAGAACAAAACTCCTTGATTTAACTGTATTAGAATTAACATTCAGAAAGGAAATGTCAAAGAGATGCACATAATATGTTAATTTTTTAAAAAAATGAACTGAAATGTTTTTCTGGCAGTGAGTAAGCTTGATTTCTCTGTTTGTTTGACTTTGAGATCTGTTTTGCGAACTAGATTACAGACAGTTCAAAATTGAAAAAGTCATATCTATATTCCAAACTATTGATAACGATATATGTAATATATATGAAAAAAAAGGAAATCTTGCGGAAGTATTAGAAAACATGTGTTGAGATTAATCATGTTCCAATGTTTCCAACCCCATATGAATTTAACATATCAAACAAGATACTTCTGAGTGAAAGGGTAAAGGAGTAATGAAAAGTCATTTATTGAGTCTTGGTAATAACTTCTTGGTAAAATTCCCAGAAACTGAGATGTGAATGATTCATATGATTGAGTAACAAATACTTTTCCAGATCAGTTTGTTCCTAATGTTTTATTTCAACAAAATTGACAGAGGACTGGTTTATTATCAAATAGAAGATTTAATGTCATTGTTAATGATAGGTCACTATTTTTGCTTATAATAAAAATAGAATGATATTGTTCCATAAAACTATTTTGTTTCCTATTTTGTTTCTCTACTGATATATTGGAACAAATTTTCTTTTTTCTTCTTTTTTTGATATTCTTAATAGTTAATTATAAACTAGTTTCACAGGCCACAAGGAAGTAAAAGGACTATGTACAGCCTTACAGGAAACACTCAGGGAGCTGAGGAGAGCCAAGAGGAGTCTAGGGCCCTGGTGGGAGCATTCCTGGGGGAGGGGACCCTGAAAGGGAAACCAGACAATCCTGTGAGTAACCAAGGGCATAACAAACAAACAGTTCTGTGGTAATGTGGCCCTGTGGAATCTGGCCCATGCTTTTGTGGAGCTGCTTCTATAACTCTGCGGCCAAAGGTCAAAGAAGGCCTGCATCCTCCTGGGGTGGGGGCCACATCCTGAAGGGAGAATGTGCATTGGAGTTCCTTATTCAGTGGCAATCCTCACTGGGGGATCCATGGGAGGCCTCATGTCAGGTGCTGGGCCCATCATGCCTGGAGTTGGAGGCCCATTATGCCTGGAGTTGGCGACCCCTCAGCCCATAGATGGTAGAGAATCCCCTCAGCCCATAGATGGGGGAGGATCTCCTCTGTCAGTTGGCTATTTGTTTGGGGTCCCTGAAATCCTAACTGTGGCAGCAATAGCAGTGGCTGCAGCAGTACCTCTTCCTTGCAGGGCTATCACCAGTTGCAATAACCCACCACCCCCTGGGACTGCCCCATAGAATTCTGCAGGGGCCTGGGGCATTGAAAGACCAGCTGGGATTCCTCTGCCAGCAGCTCTGCCAATCCTTGGGCTCCTGGCAACTAGTAAGTGGCACTCAGGCAATGTCAAATTATCTTTGGGATTATTCCATTATCTTTGGGAGGAAGTTCCTCTACCGTCATCAAGACTAGGTCCTATCCCTGTAGCAATACCAGACTGCTGTCCCCATTTTCTTTTCTTTCTGCTTCTTTTGAGTTCTTTGGTTTGAACTCATTACAGTCACAGAGTTTCAAATTCATATGCTTGTTGAAAGCCGTGAAGGTGCAAAGCAGCATTGAAAAGCACGGGTCAGCCGGTCATTTTCACTTTGTTTTTTGTCTTGCTAGAACATATTTGTGTGATGCAAATTACAAGTTTCTTGATGTCTCATCAGTTATATAAATTTCTTATATATTTATTCCCAAAATATTGATTTTTTTCCTTCTTACCTCTTATTCTGGGGTTCTATTAAATATATTTTTAGATCTTTCGGTCATAACCTATATATATTTTACACTGTTTTCTGTATTTTATCTTCTTTTGCTCTCCTTTATATTCTGTAGTCAATATTTTTTTCTGACATATTCCAGTTTGCTTATTATTTCTTCAGCTCTTTCTAACTTGCTATTAAATCCATTGATTATTTCTTAACTCCAATTTATACATTTTTATTTGTAGCATTTCCATTATAACATCATTTATAATTTCCAGTGCCCTTTTTCATATGCTTCTTTTCACGAACATGTTAGGCTCAAAACTCAGCTTCATTAAGCATAGCCTCAGCACCAAGCAGAACTTCTGTTAGTTATAGTCCTATTGGTATTTTTACTCTATTTTTCCTGTACATTAAAAAAAAAAAAAAAAAATCCCTAGGAAAGCCTCCTGACTTATCTACCAAGGCAATGGAAGTTATCTCTTTAAGTATCAGTATTGTCTATTTTACTGGTCTGGTTAAAAAATTCCAAGGTTTTGAGTGGTCTATCTCCAGACTTCTTCTCCCCCCGAAAAAGCCTTTGTTATTTTTGGTGTGGTTTTAGAGAATGCCCGTTTTCTTCTTTTGGGGATAATTAGGTATATAAATAGATATAAAAATAAACATAATGGTAAATATCCAGTTTTGTAATAAATAGCAATCAGGTTTTGGCCAAATTTTTCCTTCTATGTTTAATTTTTTAACTACTTTAAATATTCAGCTTTTTAACTAAATTTTCCTATGTATAAAGAAATGTTGGACTTGAAACTATATATTCTTGAAATATAACAAATGTGAAACCAGTAGGGAATACTAAATATTAATTATATTGCTTTATCTTCATTTTTGAATTTTTTCTTAAGAGAAATAAACTTTAATAAACTTCTATGTAGAAAAATAATGAATTCTATCACTAGGGCTGTCTTAATACATGGCAAGGACATGACCTGTGAAACAAAAGAAATCTGTCCTTCCCTGTAGTTGGTCTTAGTGATCACTCCTGAACGATACAGTCATATAAGTTATGTATTATTAACGACATGAGGTAAACATTACCATCAGCATTCTGTAACTCCTTTGCCAATGTCACAACTTATGGTATTATGGTATCTATGTAAATGTGGGCTGATAGTCTGAAAGTAAAATGAAAATACTGAAAACTATCTGAAATCAAGTAGTGGGAAATAAATGTGTGTCTCTTTTTAAAGGTTTAGGAACGTAGGCTCTACCTACATTATGTAAAAATCACCAGATATTCTAAACAATTCAGTGAAAGAGCCAATCAGAAAGAGAAAGACAAATACCATAAGTGGAATTTAAAAAACAAAACAAATGAGCAAAGGAAAAAAAAAAAGAGAAAGAGAGAGATAAACAAGAAATAAACTTAATTATAGAGAACAACCGGATGGTTATTGGGGGGGGGTTAAATAGGTGATGAGGATTAAAGACTGCACTTGTCTTGATGAGTACTGGGTGTTCTATGGATTTGTTGATTCACTGTATTATACACCTGAAACTAATATAACACTGTGTGCTAACTGAAAAACTTTAAAAAAATGAAAGAAGAGAGAGGGAGAGAGAGAAGGAAGGAAGGATGGATGAACAATTAAATGAATTTTTAAAAATAAGATAATCTGAGGGTTTAAACATCTCTATAAATTCTGGGATTCTTGAAAGTACATGGAGTCATCATATGTTGAAAAGAATTACAAATATTTGCAATTGTGTAGACTTAGATAATTTCTTTTTTTTTTCTTTTTTTGGCTTAGATAATTTTCAAATGATAGTTTTAAATCTATGACATATATTAAATTGTTGGCCTTTTTTTGAATATTTTAAATGTGTCATGCTTTTTTTCTTCATTTTTTAAAAAAGTGTGTGCTTTTTTTTTTTTTTTTTCTTTAAGGGCTACAAGTCCTCCTTCCAGACTATCTTCAAGAGCGTTTTGTACAAGCAGCGTTAAGCTACATTGCTTGCAATTCTGAGGGAGAGTTTATCTGCAAGGACAATGATTGCTGGTGTCATTGTGGTCCCAAATTTCCAGAATGCAACTGCCCCTCCATGGACATTCAAGCCATGGAAGAGAATCTTCTTCGAATAACTGAGACTTGGAAAGTCTACAACAGTGACTTTGAGGAATCAGGTAAGAGAAGTTTTAATGTAACATTTCAACTTTGTCAAAATAATACTATATTGAAATGAATATTTTATCTCTTTGGAAGAAAGTATGATTACATAATTGGAAAGCCTTTCATTTATTTTTTTATTATTCTTTCAAATAGACATCTATATCACTTCTATTACCAGAGATTCAGTATTTTTACTGAAGGCCTATGTGGTACTTTGTGTATTATAAAGTATTATTTGTCACTAGAACCTCACCTGCTCTTGAGCTGAGTCATTTAGCAAAGAAAGTCTTTGCCTTTCTCAATATAAGAATTTATCATTTGATTTCTCTTGATATCTCTCTAGTCTTTTCTAGTGGTCCCTGAGTTTCACTTGTGAGGCAAAATGCAGAGAGCATTTTTTCTATACCTTTTTACATTAACATGAATCTCATGAATGTGCAAGATCAGTTAACTACTGATTTTTTTAATCAAATTTAAATCAATTTTGATTTACATTCATGGGCTTTGGTTTTTGTTATTTCTGAATTTCTGTGAGTGCATGTATGTGTTCTCAATGTTTTTTCTTACTGATTGCATAACCTATAATAGCTTTCATTTCATAAAACATTGAATTTTAATAAAAGATTAAGGATGTCTCAATGTAAAATTTAAAATACTAGTAAAAGTATACATAATAATACATGATTAAGGAATAATCAAAATCATTAGAGTGTGGTGAGTATAATTATGTAGTATTTACTTAAAAGTGTTGGACTGACTTTCAAATGGGCAAAAGAGGTTTTTAACCACCAAGATATCAGACTTATATGCTTGAGATTATAATTCTTTTGGTGATTAATTCAACAAAACATACTTAAAGAGTGATAAAATTCAACATCCATTCCTGAGAAAGGCCCTTAACAATTTAGACATGAAAGGGACATATTTCAACATAATAAAGACTATGTATGACAAGTCTGTAGCTAACACCAGGTCAGAAGCAATGCAATTGGTTGTTACAAAGCATCATCTTTTTGTTGAGAAGAACCACCAAATTATAAAATAGAAAGGTAGGTAAATAAATATAAGAAGGAATAATGAATTTATGATTTCTTAACATACATTTTGATCAGAATAGTACATAATAAATAATGCTTTTCAATTTTAGTAATGTTTCTTTTTATATAAACAGGAAAAACTATCTAGAATCAAAGATCCTTACCTCCTTGAAATTGTTAGAAAACCTAAAGAAATTCTTTTTCTAATTTTTGTATATATATATTTAATTTTTAAAGCCTTTATTTAAATTCCTCTTAGTTAACATACAGTGTAATATTAGTTTCAGGTGCACAATATAGTCATTCAGTACTTCCATACAAAACCCATGCTCATCACAAAAAGCCCCTCCTTAATCCCCTTTACCTGCTTATTCTCCCACCCACTTACCCTCTGGCAACCATCAGTTTGTTTTTTATAGTTAAGAGTCTGTTTCTTGGTTTGCCTCTCTTTCTTCCTTTGCCTCTTTTGTTTCTTAAATTCCACATATGATTGAAATCTTATAGCATTTGTCTTTCTATGACTGACATATTTTGGTTGACATATCCTTGTCACTCTAAATGACAAGATTTCATTCTTTTTTATGACTGACTCACACACACACACACACACACACACACATACTACATCTTCTTTATCCATTCATCAATTGATGGACACGGGTTGTTTCCATATCTTGGCTATTGTGGATAATGCTGCTATAAATATCAGGGTGAATGTATCCCTTTAAATTAGTATTTTTCTATTCATCAGAGAAACAACTAGTAGTGCAGTTGCTGGATCATAGGGTAGTTCTATTTTCAACTCTTTGAGGAAACTCCATACTCTTTTTCAGAGTGGCTACACCAGTTTGCATTCCCATCAACAGTACAAAAAGCATCCAAGTCAGCAAGGGAGAAGTAAAACTTTCACTATTTGCAGATGACATACTACTCTTCTTAGAAAATCTAGAAGACTCCACCAAAAAACTTCTAGAACTGGCAAACAACTTCAGTAAAGTCACAGGGTACAAAATCAATCTACAAAAATCAGTTACATATTCTATACACCAATAATGAAGAAGAAGAAAGAGAAATTAATAAATCCCATTTACAATTATACCAAAAACAACAATATGTCCAGGAATAAACCTAATGAATTTCTAATTTCAAATTTCTCTTTCTAGTATACCCAATAAAATACTCATATATCATGTGTGAGACATCTATCATGTTCTATTCATGTAAAGTGATGTTTAAAAATAGTTATGGAATACAACACTTTTAGATAAGTTATAATATATGGTAGTCTCCCTAGTGTTAAATTTCTAAAAAACAAACAAACTGGGGCACATGGGTGGCTCAGGCAATTCATCATCTGACACTTGATTTCAGCTCAGGTCTTGATCTCAGGTTCCTGAACTAGAGCCCTGTATCAAGCTCTGCACTCAGCAGGGAGTCTGCTTGAAGATGGTCTCCCTCTGTCCCTCCCCCTCTCTCTAATAAATAGATAAATCTTTTTTAAAAAGTAAGAAATAAACATAAAAAAGAAAAAAGAAACAAACAACTTCTATCTCATATTACAGTGTATGATAGATAGGTTAGGCCAGGATATCCTCTAAGCCTCTCTGTATGTGTGGAATTACCAGCGGGAATTCAAAAGGCGAATTTTCCCCCTTTTCATTTTGCTTTGAAAAGTGTATTAAATAAAATAAATAAAAATCACCAAATGTAGTAGGGCAGCACTTCCTCTGATAGTAATTAGAAAGGTGAATAATTTTTTAAATTATATTTTCAAAGACATAATAGATCACCAAAGCAACAAAACTAAATGGAATGAGATTCCTGAGAGGAGGTATAATCTCGGTATTCACATTTTTTCTTTCCCTCCTTTTTTTTTTCCCTCCCTCTCTTCCTCTCTCCCTTTCTTTCTTTCTTGCTTGCACCTTCCTTCCTTCTTTCTTATTCATTAATATGTTTAATTCTGTAAACATCTGACAATTCTTGATTTAGAGTAAAAGCTGAGGACTGTGCATTCCCTCCCCAAAAAAATAACTGATAAAAGAAAGAAAAACCAGCAAAACTTTTAGTGGTTGTGGAGATCAGACTGACAAATTCTAGATTTGGTGGGCCTAAATAAGTTTAGGTTTAAGACAAAGTTTATACTGAATTTAGCTACTTCTGGGTGCTATGGAACTATACAAAGTTCTCTGAAGAACGAAGTCTATCAAAGACTTTCAAGAACTTAAGACAAAACCTCTCTAGAGGGAGGAGCTTGAAAATAAAACTGGCGAGGTTGGAAAACCCTACAGAAAATGATTGAATTGACACAGTTTCTGCAACTGCTTTTCCCTGGGGCACATTTATCAGTTCAAGGCAGAGTTAGAAGCTGAGAGCCTAGGATTAGCTCCTGGAAAATGCTGCTCCTCCAAAACAAAGAAACCAGAAGAAAATATTGCAGTTATAGTAGATCAAAGTGAGAATATTGGAGAATGACTTGAAGGCTTTTAAATATGTGACTAGTCTCCTCTTTAAAGACATTTGCCTTATTTTGAACATACCAGGGACATATAACTAAAGAGATAAAATAAAACCTCTGAGTGATTAAAATTGAATCTTTGCAGTGTTATTGACCTGAGGAAGCAAATGCTCAAAAGCTGGAGAACAAGAGGTAGATTGAGTCCTATAAAATTATAACCTGGCACTAATACAGTTTAAATCCTGCTCTTAAGGAGTTGATAAAGAGTTGATCCTGAAAGTATCAACTCCCTACAGTGTCTGTTAAATATGAAGAGGGTGACCTCATGAGGATGAAAACATTTTCTAAAGCCTCTGTTCTTCTTTTTATATCTGATGGACATGAAACCCTAATTTACAGCATATGAGCACACAAGACCATGTAGCTAACATCAAAGAGAAAAGAAACCAGACAAGTGATGTAAGATGATCCAGATATTGAAATTAGTGGGAAATATTTTTGGATAATTATTATTAAAATGTTCAAAAATAAAAGAAGTGATCATGTAGGTGAAGATATTGAAAAGTTCATCAGAGATTTGGAATCTATAAAAGCAGACTAAAGGACCTTCTAAAACATAAAAGTATAGTATCTGAAATCAATAATTCAAAGTCTTGTTTTAATAGTTTTGCACAATGGATAACAAAATTAGTGAATGTGAAGACATGTTAATAGAATAGATGAAAATGGAAGCAGTGAAGAAAGAAAAAACAAAATATGGATAAGTACACAAGTGAGAAATTCATAAAAGGTCTAACATATTGTTGAATCTGGGGCACAGGTGGGGTAGATGGGAAAATGGCAAAAACAATATGCAAAGGTATAATGGTAAAATGGTACAATTTTTTTATAGCTGAAAACTTATACATTCAACCCACATATTAAAAAAAACACAGAAGACACAAACACAAATATAAATAAAAAGAAAATCACAGATAAGCACATCAGAGAAAATCTGTTAAGAAAAAAAAAGGCAGAAAATATTTTTCAATATACCTAAAGGAAAATAAAGATATTACTCTCAATGGAGTAACAATAGATCTGACTTATCAAAAAAATTTTTTTTGCATCTTTAAAAATAAACATTATAATAAACAACACTAATTTAGAATTATATACCAGTACATAGTATTAAAAAAAAAACAAAACAAGGTGAAAATAAAAATGTGTTCAGAAAAGAAATGCTAGGTAAAAACATGGAAATTCAAAGAGGAAGAAGAATACTAGAAATAGCAAATATGTATGAGTAAATACAAGTGAAGATTGACTGTACAAAATAATAATGTGATGTGGAAATTATATGTATGTATATAGGATTTTAATATATTACAATAATTAAAAATGGGTGATGAATGCAAAGAGCTAATATTCTCAGTATTACAAGGTGCTGCCATTGCTGAGGATGTGTTAAGAAATATAATTGATAAACCAAGAATATATATTATAATCTCTAGGATAACTCTAAAATAAGGAAAAATGTTTAATTGAAATCTAGAAGAAGAAAATCAAATAAAAATTGTTCAATTACTTCCCCAAAAAAGACAATAAGATAAAAAAACAAAGAAAAAGTAATCTGGATCAAATAGATAAATCCAGTGTAAAGGGAAAGGTTTAGATTGTGCTTTCAATAAATTGTGTTCAGTCAGATATAATCCCACTATAATGGTTAGTATATTAAATATTCTACTTTTCTTATTACATTAAATATTCTTAATAAAAGACCACAGGACTGATTAAAATAACACAACAACAACAATAATAATAATAATAGTAACAATAAAAGATTATTTGCTACTTACTAGAGACATAGATAAATCAAGGTTAAAGGATGGAAAAATATGTAATATAAACATTAGCCAAAAAATACTAAATGGTAATGCAAAATATATTAAATGAAATAAAAATATTTTTAGATAATAACATAGTCAATCCGACAGGAATATATATCATAATTGTTAATTTATATGAACCACAAAATAAAAATTGTACTCTACCAGTTAAATAGTCAAGTTAGATTTTATTTAAGACTATTGTAATAGAGGAGAGAGACTTATAGTAGGGAAGAGAGGTTGAATGCAAATCCTCTGAAACAAAAGACAGCAGGATTTTCAATTTTCATGGAAAAGTATTAGAAGACATGAACAGGAAGGCTGGTCAACATGATTAGACTAGCTATGCTTACTAATTGTCTCTTATTTAAGCTTGTCTTCTACTTTCCCACAGAGACTGGGAAATAAAAGTGTTAGTTCCTTCTCTCAGATGATTACTTTTCAAAATGATGACTCCCAGATCTTTAGGAAAGACAATATGGTTTGTAAAAGATTTACATCTTAAAAGGGACACTGAGGGGCACCTGGGTGGCTCAGTTGGTTAAGCAACTGCCTGCAGCTCAGGTCGTGATCCTGGAGTCCCAGGATCAAGTCCCACACCAGGCTCCCTGCTTGGCAGGGAGTCTGCTTCTCCCTCTGACCTCTTCCCTCTCATGCTCTCTCTCTCTCTCTCAAATAAATAAATAAAATCTTAAAACAAAAAAAGGACACTAAAAGAATTTGCAATTGCAAGTTTTCAGACAAAAAGGGAGATCAGGGTCTTATAGTTAAGAAGAAACCTATTTAAAATTTAGGCAAGTTGGAAAAAAAAAAACAATGTTATGAACAGACTCTCAAATACTAGTTGTAAAATTTTAAAAAAAGAAAGGAAAAAAAAGAAATTTAAAACTTCCACAGTCATGTGATTTCACTCATATATGGAATTTAAGGAAAAGAACAGATGAACATAGGGGAAGGAAGGGAAAAATAAAGCAAGAGGAAATCAGAGAGGGAGACAAACCAAAGATACTCTTAACTCTAAGAAACAAACTGAAGGTTGCTGGGGGAGGTAGGTGGGGGGGATAGGATAACTGCTAATTAAGGAGGGCATAAATGCCAATTAAGGAGGACACTTTATTTAATGGGCACTAGGTGTTATATGCAACTGATAAATCACTAAATTCTACCTCTGAAATTAATAATTAGTAATGCAGTATATTTAATTAATTGATTTTTTAAAAAACTTCAAACAAAAACACCATTAAAAATGAGAAGACAATTTATATAAAAGGAGAACATATTTGGAAAACATTTGTCAAACCAAGAACTCCTATGGATGATATGTACAGAAATCCTTCTAATCAATTAAAAATCAATAAAGAAATGGACAAAATATTTCAATACCTTGAAAAAGATGAGATGCAAAGGTAAAATAATGATATGACAAAATGTTCAATAGCTTTGTAATCAGAATAAGGCAAATAGAGTCATAAAGCTACAAATGATAGCACTACACACCTACCAGAATGGCTAAAAATTTTAAAAAGAAAAAGAAAGAAGACAAGGAGAGAGGGAGTTAAGGAAGGAGAGAGAGAGAGAGAGAGAGAGAGAGAGAAAATAACAAGTATAGTAAGAATTTAGAATAACTGGAACTCTTACATAATAGTGCTGGGTATATAATTAATTCCTCTTTGGAAAAAATACGTGCCAGCATCCACTAAAGGCAAATACATCATATCCTTTAAATCACCAGTTTCATTCCTGGATAGAAATTTAGAATATGTACATATTCACCCCCAAATTGCTAAGACCCCAAATTGCTAAGGAAATATTGAAAATGAAAAACAAAGCTGGGGACATCACATTGCCTGATTTCAAGCTTTACTACAAAGCTGTGATCACCAAGACAGCATGGTATTGGCACACAAACAGACACATAGACCAGTGGAACATAGTAGAGAGTCCAGATATGGACCCACAACTCTATGGTCAAATAATCTTTGAGAAGCAGGAAAAAATATCCAGTGGAAAAAGATACTCTCTTCAATAAATGATGCTGGGAAAATTGAACAGCTATGTATAGAAGAATGAAATTCGATCATTCTCTTACACCATAAACAAAGATAAACTTAAAATGGATAAAAGGCCTCAATGTGAGGCAGGAATAAGTCAATGTGAGGCAGGAATAAGTCAAGCAGAGAAAGTCAATTATCATATGGTTTCACTTACTTGTGGAGCATAAGGAATAACATGGAGGACATTAGGAGAAGGAAAGGAAAAGTGAATTGGGGGAGATTGGAGAGGTAGATGAACCATGAAAGACTGTGGACTCTGAGAAACAAACTGAGGGTTTTGGAAGGGAGGGGGCTGGAAGGATGGATGAGCCTGGTGGTGGGTATTAAGGAGGGCACGTATTGCGTGGAGCACTGGGTGTGGTGCATAAACAATGAATCTTGGAACACTGAAAAAATAAAACTAAAAATAAATAAATAAATAAATAAGTAAATAAAATATATACATATTTTCACAATAAATATACAAAAATGTACAAGAGTGTTCGTAGTAGCATTATTCTCAACACTCTGAAGGTGGAAATTACCAAAATGCCTACTGAGACAGGAAAGGTAGAAAGTCATGGTATACTTACTCATTGAAGTTCTATGAAGCTAAGTGTGAAGCTAAGTGTGTACATGATTTATCCAGAATGTTAGGAATAACTCTCTTAAGCATCATATTAAACAAAGGAAACCAGACTCAAAAGTCTATATACTATGTGATTCCATTAATATTAAGCATAAAAACAGACAAAATTTGTCCATTCTAGTCCACGGCAGAGCTTTGGTACCAGCAGAGGAAGAGCTGATGTGATAGATGAGGGTCTGAATTGCTTCACTGGTGCTAAATGATTCCTTGCTCCAGAGGCTGGTTCCATGGTATGTTCAGTTCATGAAATTCAGAGTCTACACTTAAAATTTGTGCATCTTATAATATAAATTAAAAAAATAAATAAAAATAAGAATAAGAATTTTGGCATCTTAATAATTAGGAGGGTAGAATCCTAGAATAGCTGAATTAACTAAATGTTTTTAAAGCTCATTACATGTTATGTGCCAGAATAAGTAATTGGTAAAAAATTAATCAGAAATATTCAATGGCCAGATGTTCTGAACTACTAGTTAAAAGCTAGTGCTAATTAAAGTCAGAATTTTTACCAACATCACCACCTCCCCACCATCCACCACCACTTTAAAAAAAAGAAAATCTGACTCTAACCTTAACTCATATGTGGACTGCCCAACTAAGGTTTAAAACCAGATTCTTACCATATTGGCTCAGTTGTGTCAATGTTGGAAAAACAATGATTTACAGAATAAAGTTATTCTTGGATGATATTTCTGAAACTATTTCCAATATTGAAAAGAATTATTTAATTATTTTTCCAGTTTAATTATTTATTCCAATTGGTATGTAGTGTATTTAGCTGATTCATATTTAATTTGAGGAGTGGTGTTACTTTGCTGTAATTTTTTGATTCATCATAGATAATATTGAGCTTTTTTTTTCAATTTCAATGTATAAATAATTAACACAAACTTTTACTAGTACTTTATGTCTTTAGTAGAACCACACTCACTTACCCTCACTTGGAACCAAAAACAGGTAAAATATTGTTTTACTGGACTCCTTTTAACACTAGTAGAATATTTGATAGTTTTGAGAAGAGCTTTTTTGATATATAAAAACTTCCTCTATTTTTTTTTAATTTTTTTTTTTTTTTCCTCATGAAAATAAACACAATATAAGAAGTAATGAGGCAGATACCGCATTGGGAAAGATTTTCAAATGTTCTCACCACCCACAGGCTCCTATAACTTGATAGACTTTATTCTAAGTGCTTTGATTGTAAGGAAATGCACCAATTTATTTCATTTTCCTGATGATTAAAAATGATGATTATGTTACTTCAAATATTTAATTTAACTGAACTTGACAATTTTAATGTAAATAATTAATATACCAAAAATATATTTTTATTAAAGTTGAAGAAAAAAATCAGCTTGTATTTATTTTACCAGATTAGAATGTACATCTAAATTTATAAAATTCTTCCTTAAACACAGATAATACATGTGAAAATGTGTATGTTAAAGTATATAGTAACAAAATAAAATGCTAATATCAATTACCTCACAAAAAGGAAGAAAATAAATTCCAGATTTTACTGGATCAGAATAACTTGTTTATAAATACCTTTCTGTTGTGTGTATTTTCTATTATCACCATGTATAAAATTAAATCATAAGACTACAATTAGTGTAGAATGCTTAGCCATTTTCCTATTTGATTATATATGATTCATTTTGTTCTGTAATATAAGTCCTAGAAAATATACCTTATACAGCCTGCCAAAAAAGTGTTAGAAAATTTCAAAACAGAATGTATTTTTTTTCATAACTTGCAATCTGAAAAAATTTTGGCTGTATAAACTATATTTAAACAAATCTATTCATTCTCTACCTTTATATTTTCAGAAATAAATGAATGTTGTTTAATAAGAAATAATGGTAGCATATATGTGATGATTATAGCAAAAGAATGGAAACAAGATAAAGATATAGAGAGATATATAGGGAAATACAGATGCAAAAGAAAAATGAAATACACACACAGTAACTGTAACCAAACAAACTGATTTATATGTTTTGTTTAATTAGATAAAAATAACTTTGTTGCCAGTTA
This sequence comes from Lontra canadensis, assembly GCF_010015895.1. Lineage (NCBI taxonomy): Eukaryota > Metazoa > Chordata > Mammalia > Carnivora > Mustelidae > Lontra > Lontra canadensis. Next base: position 5,561,256 of record NW_022631040.1, read on the forward strand.
CTTAGAGATCAGTTCTACTTAGGTCTTGATCAATAATTCTAACCTAATGAAAAAACTGGAAGTGATTACAGTTTTACATATATATTTAAATAAGCAAACCTCAAATTTATTTTGATTTGGATTATGCAATCATTTACTAAAGTTAGCAGAAAAATAAAGAACTACTACATAGATAACAGTATAGTATCTTTTTCATATAATATTCTAAATTATGCTTAATCCTTCTTTGGATGAATAAGAAAATTACTTAAGCTATAACTATGGAATATAATGATACAAGTAATAATTTTTAAGTAATAACAAATCTTAAAAAATAAAGGTTTTGGTTTACATAGAGTGCAAATGTTTTAGAATTTTTTTGACATAACATCTTTACTCCTCAGAGAAATTGTGTTATCACCTGGTGTATGGACAATCTAAGGTGTATTGTATGCTGTCAACATAAATCTTTATCAGAATCATGTCTTATTAAATGTAAGGATATTCATTTGATAAACCAAGAATGGCAGCTGGAGGCCACCTTGTAATGGAAATTGTCTAGGTGCTACTTCTAGAGAACACTGTCCATTTAACACTTCATCTGAAAAATGGATAAACTTTCTAATGCTATCATGACAAAATGTATGTACTATAAAAGTTGGGTTAACTCAATTTATAAATGTTAAAAAAATTATTATTTCCTCTCAGCTTTTTTAAAATGTAGACTATTATTAATTTTTCCCCAAAATAGTTTCTTCCTCAGATGATAGTTAACTATAAGTTTATAGAAAAACAATATATTGCAGAGAAAATAAGTATCTCTGAATAAGGTTTTGAATTTTAACTAACTGTCCAGTTCAGATGTTATAATATTTAATAAACTCTTACTGTTTGCTGCTCAGTATTCATTCCTGTTCCCTGACATTAAAATATTCCAAATTTTCTTTGAGGAACTCCCATTCCCATTTTTAGTATTACAGTGTATGGTACTTAGCTTATACTGAGATCCAGAATTGCTCTCTGACTAATGCAAGCAAATCATAAGAATCCATTCCCCTAACTATATAGATCAGCTTAAGACACATGAAAAATTAGGTCAATGAGACCCAGAAATATATTTCCTTGGAGTATTTGAAGGAGATGAAAGATTCCTAATTTTTCCACTAGCTATGGGGAATTCTATTAATTTGTCTTCTTAAAAATGTAATAAAAACTTAGTCTTAAGACCAGTAGAGAGCCATCTTGCAACCATAGGAGTTCCTTGAGCCCTGCAAGGTGGAAAATAATTTCTTTGGTTACATCCTTGGGCAGTTAAATGACTCTTGCTACAAGTTCACCTTTTCTTTAGTTTCAGTTACATGAACCAATAAATTTCCTTCATTGTGCAGCTAATTATAGATAATCTGCCATACAGGACAGGCTAATAATTCTGCAGTAATAAAGAAGCTCAAAATATCTTTGGATTATAACATTAAATATATTTCTTCCTCACTTGACCATTGCAAGTTTGCTGAGGATTTTTCTCTCTTTCCTCATTCTAAGACTCAGGCTCACAGATCATCCCCCTTGTGGAAAAGTGATCCCCATGGAGAAGAATAAAAACATGGCATACTATGTGTGTACTGAATCTTAAAGCTTAGCCAGAAAGTGATACTAAGAGTAATGCTAAATTTCATTAGCTAAAATGAGTTAATCTTGCTTTCCTCAAAGCAGGCTTTTTCCTTAAAAGCGATCTTTAGTATTTATTTAAAAAGCTGTAATGATGCCACACTCCCTTATTCTGATCCTAGATATTCAATTCCCTCCTCTCTCAGATGTAGAACATATATCCCCCATCCTCATGGAAGACAGAACATAAGTCCCATCTGTTACTGGGTCCAATTCAATGGAGTCATGCTTGCAACATCTTAATCCAATCTAGATGTGGTTTCTTTTTTTTACAGAGACATTAACCAAAAAGCGAGTTATATATCCCAGACATACCATATGCCATGGTAGAATCAACCAGGAGGATTATAGTAAGCACTTCTATCCAGAAAGGAGGAAAACAGGGAATATGAAGCAAGCTGTTGGTAGTAGTTATGAAACTCTATTCAGAAGACATTATGAGGGGGCACCTGGGTGGCTCAGTGGGTTAAGCTGCTGCCTTCAGCTCAGGTCATGATCCCAGCTCAGGTTCTGGGATCGAACCCCCCATCGGGCTCTCTGCTTGGTGGGGAGCCTGCTTCCCCCTCACTCTCTCTCTGCCTACTTGTGATCTCTGTCAAATAAATAAATAAAATCTTAAAAAGAAGAAGAAGAAGAAGAAGAAGAAGAAGGAGAAGGAGAAGGAGAAGGAGAAGGAGAAGGAGAAGGAGAAGATATTATGAGGGCCTCAAACCTAGGGGTGAATATCCCTTGATTTGTCCTCAGTGTTTCTCTCTGGGAATGACTCACTTGTCTACTATTTCCAAGTTCCAATATGTAGGTGATCTTTCTATTCCATTTCTTCCTTGGACACATGTGAGGTGAGAACTGGAAAACGTGACTAAGGAACAGCTTTCCCAGTCTGCTTTCTGCCCAAACATTAAGAATCAAAGGTCATTTTAAATCTTAAACTTCAGATTTTTTTAAAAAAAACCTGGAGTTAGGGTTTTTATGGAAGTACAACTTATATAAAAACTTACTGGTCTTCATCCTCTTGAATTCAATCAACTCCATGGGAAAATAGCCACACCCACAGTTTGCCCTAAAGGTATTTTTCCATATTTCCTATTTTTCTTTTCTTTCTTCCTACTTCCCTTCTTATCTCTCTCATTTAATCATGGGGATTTATTAGACTTCTTTATTTGTGCCTTGTCCAATTAAGAGTATTTCCTGGGAATTACACATTTTCTTGGGCATATTCCGTAAGACAAATTCATCTATTTGGTGATCATGACAAAAACATAGAAGACAGATACTAAGTTTTATATTTGCTATGGGATTAACTTGTAATTGGCCATTGTTTTAATGTTGGGAATTGAGAAGAAATTGCCTCTTTTAGCTCTGATTCATTGCTTCTCTATTCAGTCCCTTTTATTTCTGCTCTCAAAATCACTAATTCTTTTCTAAGTTTGAGATAGCACATCAGACAGAAAACCTAGGTAATGCTACAAAAATGCACAATAAAAAATTTGCTTTGAAGTATGACATATGAAAACATATGAAGTTTTTTGTTTTTTTATTTTGTTTTGTTTTGTTTTTTTCCTCATACCACGTGTCCATTTTAAGTTGGCTACAGAGTCTTCTTTATGTCTCTTCACTCTGGGACTGGGGCTGACAGTGCAGCCTCCCCCTGTTAACAATGTGTCTCTGACAGAGGATAATACTTTGTCCTACTTACCAGAAGGAACCATTGGCAACAGAACTAACATTCTATTTTCTGACATTTTCCTTGGCACCTTGAGTTTATTGGGTACATGATCTTCATCCCTAGTTACCACAGGCAACAGTTTTACTAGCTGTATTCCCCACTTCTTAACCTGGATTGTCATTATTCCCACTCTGATAAAGTGCCCTTGACACATTCATGATCCACTAAGTCAGTGTCACAACTGTAGGCTTCTGCTTTCTCCAGCACAACCTCTCCCTTCCATTTCTGGCTCCCATTTCTGTATCAGTCAGCATCAGCTTCGTAACGCTGCAATACCAAACACTTCTGAAATGTCAGACATAAACAAAATTCACTTCTCACTTGTACTGCATGCCCACACAGGTTAGCTGGTCTTTGCACTGCGCTGTCCTCACTCAGGGATTGAGACTGAAAGGCAGATCCCCACCTGGTCTGGTTTGCTTATGGAGGCAGTGGAAAGAGTGTGGTAAATTGTTACTGGCTCTTATGTGAATTGCTGGGAATTCATGTGAATTTCTGGGAAGCAATTTGCATTACCTATGATCACATTTCATAGCCAAACCTGATTTCAAAGGAAACAGAGAAATGACATTTTACCATACGTCTGCAAAAGAAAAGGATCCAGAATATTTGTGAACACCCAAAATGTCAGCCACTGTTGGTTTTCAGATACAACTAAAACCATCATATTCTATAACATCTAACTGTGTAATCTTAGGCGAGAATATATGTTTTGTTCTTGCTGTCTGAAATTCTACAGTCTTCTATTTAACAAGGATAGGAGATGTATGTATTAAGTGAACTTTGACACATTCAGTCCACAGTACCTGCCATTTTTGTCTGAACTAAATACCTGAACATCAGATAAACAAATAAGCATTTTCAGTAACAAGTTATGTGATCATTGGCAAGTCATTTGAGCAATCATATACTTATATGTATAGTATACTTATTTTAAAGGGATTGGTAATTGGATTATAAGAGTAAGGGGAAAGAAAATAAACTTTTTATAACATGAAGTATCAATAGTGAGTCTCATAATATCTATGTTTTAATTTATTGTGATAATATTTTATTGGATTTACTGTAACTTATAGATATCCTCAGCACTAAAGAAAATATTCAGCTTCGAGACCGATATAGTAAAATCAATTTGGTTTTCACTGCTGTCTGTTCTGATTGGTCAGCATTTCTGCTCTGATTCATCAATGCCTGGCTGTATCATATTTAATATTTTATGAATATCACCTTTGCCATTACCAAATTTTATTCTGTACTTCAATTAATTTTTTAACATCATCTGAAATAAGATGGCTGTACAGTGCCAAGCAGGTGTTTTATGTAACGATTCCTGATTTAGATCCCAAAAGGCTTTCTGCCAAATGCAATCTACCTGTTCTAGTTTGCCTGATGTATTTCTATACCTGGATCCGTGTCATCACCCCAACTCTCTAAAAAAAGTTCAGTGTTTCTTGAGGACAGAGGAGATCATCTCTTTTTGTCATTACACAAAGAACTAGTAAACTGTGCTATATTTAGTACACACATTGTACATCACAATATATGTTGACTGACTGATGAATAAGATAACAAAATGTATTTGTGGCCAGACATTGCCCAGAAATTAATTTTGATTTACCTCATTCACTGCATCTTAGACTGTCACAGTGACTTTAACACCATTCACCTTTTCAAAGGATATACTCTAAAAAACAATTCTAAAAAAACAAAAATACGTTGCTTCTTATATTGTATTTTTTTTTTACCTAGGTATTTTGAGAGACTTTTTTAAATCTTATTTTCTATTCTTCTATTCTGAATAAGAGCATGAACTGCTGTGTATTTCTCTCATAATAATATGACAGAGATGTAGATGCATGAGAACACAAAGATGTAATGCTTTTTGCATCAGTTTGAATTTATTTGTTATGGAGAATTATCTCTCAATATATGTATGTGTTTGTTCTAAAGCTATGATAGTCATTATTTATTAGAACCCATAATTTGGTCATCTATCTGGTTTAGTCTGAAACAAATCATTCAAGGCTTTGATTCAGTATCATAAAAACAAAGTAAGTGGTGACTTCATTAAGTGTTTTATTATTTGTTTTCTCATATAGACATAGACTGTGGCAAAGAGATTAATAAATAATACTGTGTGTTCAGAGAATTCTTACTGCTACTCTGTAGTTGTTTTTATAAGAATATATGTGATGACCTTCCAAGGTTGTGTGTGCTGTATGCTACCTTTTGGATCATTTTAATAAAGATGGTTATTCGTTTCGACTATAAACTATAGGAAGTCAGGACAAAGGCTTTGAGCAATCAGTGCATCTATGCCTTCTACAATGACCTAATAATAGTCATGTAGACTTTGTTAAAATCTTCTAATGCGGTATACTTGGTACTTTGTATATTAACTATTCCATTGTATACATTTAATTTCTTGACAACATTCCCTTATTACGACAAAATAAAAAGTAATTCTGTTCATCCTTTTTCAGCGATCGAACCATACATTTTAAAATTTCATTAATTTGTTAAAGCAAATGAATCAACTGTTTATATGGATGGAGTTAGTTTTGTGTCTTTTACATGAAATGATTCATCAATTATTTCACTGATAAATGAAGGCAGCATTATATGGAATTTTAACTTGGGGTCTTAGATACATGAACATAATCTAATAGTAGAACATTAGAAATTAACATAGAGTCAAGTTATATCCCATAAAATTTTTATTGGTCATCAAATGTTTAAAATTAGGTATTTAAAGTATATTGCAAAATTTCCAAATTGCCAAATTCAATTGATATGTAATATAAAGTTGTCATTCATGCTTTTCAGCAAATATTTCTGGCTCTCATCCTTATGGGCCCATAAGAAAACTTGACCTTGCCTCACCCTTGAAGTTAGATATGGCCATGTGACTGGTTTTGATAAAGGAACTGTAAGAGCAAACAATGTCATTCTCTAGAGGAAAGGCTTCAGAGCCAGACACAATTTATTAGGTTTGTTTCCTCTGCCAAAGCAATTGATAATGTTTCAGTTGGTAAAGACTCTGACAGTTTGTGTCACTGAAGGGACAATCCACTGTATAACCTCAGCCACGCTGCCATGGATATGTGACGTGAGCAAGAAACAAAACTTTTTTGTGAAGTCTAGCAGTATTTTGGTTTGTTCGTTATGCTAGAAAAGCATAGCCTATGGTGCAATACATATAAGAATAGACTATACTTGGTATTTCACTGTAAGTGAAAGAAAAATGGAGATTGGTGTTGTGATTTATTTATCTAATTTTAAAAAGTAACACTATGAGACTTTCAGTTTGTTCTTTTTTTTAAGATTTTATTTATTCATTTGACAGAGAGAGAGAGATCACAAGTAGGCAGAGGGGCAGGCAGAGAGAGAATGGGGGAAGCAGGCTCCCTGCTGAGCAGATAGCCCGATGTGGGACTCGATCCCAGGACCCTGAGATCATGACCTGAGCTGAAGGCAGCAGCTTAACACACTGAGCCACCCAGGTGCCCAGTTTGATTATTCTTTTTAAGAAATCATGATAAATATTTCTTATATTTTCTGAATTATTTATTCAATGGGTTTCATAGAAAGTATATAGACCACTCAGACACATTTAAGACCTTATGCTCTTTACTCTGTAAAACAACCCTGCAAAATACTAATATTATGCTTTTATTTTGCTTTTGTCTTATAGATAAGAAAGCTAGGCTAATGCATGCTCTCATTTGTTCAGCATATCTAATATGTGGTAAAGTTAGAATTCAAGATAGGATCTAGAGGTTGCAATAAACCCCTTATGATTAAAACTTAATACATGTAAGCAATACATAAGATAGACAGAAAATGGCATTGTCATTATGTATTATAGGTATTTATATGAAATATGATATCAATAACTAATTCCACATGTCTTAAATTCACCTAAATTCTTTTTTTTATAAAGATTTTATTTATTTTATTTGACAGAGAGAGATCACAAGTAGGCAGAGAGGCAGGCAGAGAGAGGGGGAAGCAGGATCCCTGCTGAGCAGAGAGCCCGATGCGTGGTTCGATCCCAGGACCCTGGGATCATGACCTGAGCCGAAGGCAGAGGCTTTAACCCGCCGAGCCACCCAATATAAAATTCCTAAATTCTTATAGTGAATTTTATATGTCATCATCTGCTTATTTCATGATGGAAAGCTCTAGAGCCAAAGAGATACAATTTTTATTTAGAGTGAGTTGAATTCCATAGAGTGCCTTCAGTCACTGTTAATATTTGCTAGCTACATGTCAGCAAGTCTGTAATTACTTTTAAAAGTGGTAATCTGGATTGTAACACTAATTATAATGGCAGTATTTCTCTATCTGACTTTTTCCTAAAAAATCAATTTGTTCATTACTGTTGTGATAATTCAAGATTTTATATACATTGATGATTGCAAACTTGTGAATCATAGCCAGATTCCTCATAATAAGTATTAAATGTGTGCACAAGAGGTATATTTCCTTTGGTTTAACCAAGAGTTCCTTCAGTCTTCTCTGTTCTCTTATAGTGACACCTATCATGTCCACATAGCATCTGCCACACAGCTAAATGGCCTGTCACTGAGAGTCTCATTTAATTTTTGTTATCTTGCTAGTCTGATCTTAACAACTAGCTGTGAAAAAGAAATAACCTTCTGTTGGCAAAAGTCAGTGCTTCATTTAAGGAGTTGACAAAGTGTTAATGGAAAGATCTTGAAGTTAATTGGCAGCAAAACAAATGTGTGGTGTTATGTCAGATTGTCAGGTAGTTGTGTTGTGTGAACTCCGAACAGGTATCATCCTAGGAAGGTTGACCAAATTTGTCGCACTGGCTATGCAAGATAACACACATGGAATAACAAGATAAATTTCCCCAAACACCACTGAAGCATGAAGACATGCCTCAACTCTTAAAACTGACAGGTACATTAGTGACCTGTTTGTCAAGCTTTCTGTCTAATGAAAAATCCTCTGTCTCCTAGAATTTAGTGCTGATTATTTAACTTCTGTGTCCAGTGATGGGGAGCTCAGAATATCCCAAAGCGGAAGAGCATGAGTTTGAATGGCTCTAATTATAAGATTACTTGTATTTATTTTGAAATTTTCTTTATTCCCCAGTTTTCTGCAAAAATAACCTGGTGTTGCTGTGTGCTAAAACATATGTAATTCTTCTGTCTAAAAGCCTTAGTCTTCCTCCCTGTAGTAGTAGAGATGGCCCTTCCCTCTTCCATAGGTCACTGCCTTCCAGTGTTTGCACATAATTACCATATCCTCTTTGTGTATTTTTTCTAGCAAATTTAAAATTCCAACTCTCTTAGATGACTTTTTATTTCTAAATCCTTAACAGTCCTCATAATCCTTTTGGGATATTTTCAGTTTATCAGTAGAACTCAGGACTGAACACAGTGAAATGAATGAAGTTTCATTAATGTAAAATAAAATAAATAAAATAAAATAATTACCTCTTTTATTCTGGACATGATGCAGATTAACAATATGTTAACTTTTTACATCTATGTCATTCTTTTCACACATGCTGAGTCGTGAGCACAATTTCCAAGTGTTTTTCACATAATCTGCTAGTCAGATCCTCTCTCTTTTTATTTTGACACACACACACAGAAACACACAGTTTTGTTATTTTTTTTTTGTTTTGTTTTTTAATAAATGCTGGACTTCATTTTTGTTTTTTCATACTCCTGTCATTGTTGTACTCCTTGAGCTCTCTATGGATTCTGATTGCATCATGGACTAAAATTGCCTTTTATGGTTTCTTATTAATCATTGACCATTGACCATTGTTCATTTGTTATAATAGAACAGGGCAAATAGCAGAACCCTGCCATAAACCACACTAGGATTTCCCTGGAATTTGAAAATAGTTCTGTATTGATTTTAGTAATTTGCTTTGACCTTTTACTCTTCTTTCTTGGTACACCTAAAATAATGTTCCATGATTTCTGCGTTTTTAAATATAACCCTATGAGTAAAATAATGTGTCCTAACTTAGCCTTAATATGAAAACGGCTCACTTGCAAGATTGTTTTAGGCAATGGTTGGTCTTACTCTAGTCAATGGTTAAACTTAACCACTTAAATACAAATATTTTAAGATATATTTTTAGCCTGATGCCATTCCTTACATTCTTGTTCTGCACTAAGTGATTATCTAATTATGATTTGTCTTAATGTAAATGTTTCCCACAGGAAAAAACTATCTTAACATTCCATTCTTCCTAGAAGTCCTTGAGGGTCATGATAGAGGTACATGGTATTATTGTAGCATTAAACTTTGTTCTGGGTTTGGAAGCAAGTTGTTATGAAGTAAAATGTTTGGAAGTTGGAGGGAAAGGATGTATCCTTTTTTGGCTTTGCAAGCCTGGTCTTAAATGTCTTTGGAAGTATGGTTAGCATGCACCTGCCTTTTTAAATAATATTTTAAGTCATTATATAACTAATACCCTAACTCTGAGCTAATTTCTTCTCCCCACCCAAGGACAAAGTCTGCTTCTGAAAATGCATAAGTCCCACAATACTGTTTTACCCAACTCCAGTTCATATCAGTAAGAATAGGCAAGGTAACAAATGACCTCAGAATCTCAGGCCTCTAGAGCAACATACATTTGTTTATCAAATGTATTTGCCCTCAATGTGTGTTGTAAGTCAGCTGTCCTCTGCACCTTATTCATCAGTGACTCAGGCTGACGGAACAGTGTCTCACTTAAACTAGGAAACATTTCCCATGGTCCTGGCAGGCAAAACAAAATAAAACAGAACAAAACAAAACCAAAAAAGAAAAAAACAGATAACAACAACAACAACAACAACAAAAAACCCTAGAGAAACAGCACCAGCATCAAATTCAGCTGTTGTCAGTGTTTCAGAAAGAAGACAACTAGCTTGAACCAACCCATGCTTAATGTCTAATAACTGACAGTTCTGAAGCATTATCAGAATTATTTCATTTTTAAGGGCAGTTACTTGTTATTCTCAAAGAATCTCTAAGCACTAAGATTGTGGATTATATAAATCAACACAAGGAAAGCACAAGCTGTAAGATAGATGGTACTTCACGTTATTTGGCAGATAGCCTCTAAAATCTTCTCAGAGTCTCACAATCTTTCAATGTGGATGAATATATTAGAGATAAAATAGTATGTCCTACCCATCCTGTATTTGAATTCCTCCTATATAAGACTTTGAGCATTGATGGGTGAGCTTCCTAAGGTGATCACATTATTCATGCTCTTTGAAAATAGCCACTTCAACTTCTAGATAGCATCACATTTTTTTCCCCCAATAAATTCCACCAATAGGTATCTAGTGGATTTCTATCCCCTTACACCAGCTCCGTCCTCTGGAGCTAAACATAATGAATCCTAGTATCCTTTCTATTCCATTTTTAAAGTACTTGAAGTGAAATGACTTATTACTATAGAATCTTATTTTTACAAGCTAAACCTTTTTTTCTACCCTATCTTTCTTTCCATTATATGGCAACTTCAAATTTATTAATTATCCTGCTTAATGCCTATTCTTTAAAGATTGAGAGAGAGAGATCATGACTGGGGGGTGGGACAGAGGGAGAGAATCTCAAGCAGACTCCCCACTGAGTGTGGAGCCCCAGGTGGGGCTTGGTCTCATGACCCTGAGATCAAGACCTGAGCTGAAATCAAGAGTTGGACAATTAACTGACTGAGCCACCCAAGCACCCCAATATTTCTTAAAGTCTGTTTTATAGACACTTTAGGTATAACCTACTTTGCATAGAGTGACAGAAATCAACTTGGATCTTACTTATCTAGAGAGCATTTCCTGACATTGTAAGTCTTGATGAGGTATCTTTCATCAAAGCAGAATTCAAATAGCTTTTATTCAATATCAATTTACTCTAATTAAGTCACATTTTATTTCAAATTAATAACAAATCTGAAATGATATCTGTATACCAAAGCATTTTAATAGTTTAATTAAAAAGATTACTTTCGTATAATGTAATTAGCAATTGCATTCAAATGCCCTCAAGCCCAGTATTTATTATAAATGCCAATTTACACTATATTATGCTACTTATGATTGGGTAGTCTTTTTTTTTTTTTTAAGATTTTATTTATTTGACAGACAGATCACAAGTAGGCAGAGAGAGAGAGGGGAGGAAGCAGGCTCCCTACTGAGCAGAGATCCTGATGCGGGGCTTGATCCCAGGACCCTGAGATCATGACCTGAGCTGAAGGCAGAGGCTTTAACCCACTGAGCCACCCAGGTGCCCCCGTGATTGGATAGTCTTATTTCGATGAAAAATATTCACCAGTGCTTCAGTTTGAAATGTATTTCTAATTGTGCAACAAAATAAAATACCATCATATCCTTGGATTCCATCCTTGATAATTTTTCTTCCCTGATATCTTATTTTCTGCTAAAAATGCATACTTGTACTTTGAAGTTCTCAGATGAAATACAAGGTATTTACCATCAATAAGGTCTCCAAGGAGAAGCTACATCTGTTCAACAAGTTTTAAAACAATGCTTGAACTTCTTAACGTTTTTAAATTCCAAGTCAGCTTTGATGATAACATTCTAGGATGTGAAAATCCTTCCCAGGAGGGTGGAAAGCTATAGAGGAATCTAGTTAGTTGAAGTTCTAAGAAATAGATTTTTAGAAGATAAATACATTTGTAATGTGTGTCTTTTAAAAATGTTCTTTGTCCTCTTTTTATCTTAACTCCACCCCATCTGTGTTCCTTTGGAGAATCCAAAGCAATCTTCTAAACAAAACACTGTCGAATAAATATATATTTTCTTCAGTGAATTATATGCATTTTAATACTATTTATTTCTATAACACAGCAGTGTTAACTTCATCTCACATCAGCAATAAAGTCTTAACAGGTCTAATAATACGGTTGGTGAGAAAGAATGATACATAAATTTGAGAGGTAGAATTTTGCAGAGATCATCCTGGTACACAATCAAAGAAGAGTGAATGTATATGGTAACACATATGTTGGAAATCACTAAGTCCATGATAAGATTGTAAAAATTGTAGCTGCTTATGTCATATTTACCATCACAGTATCTAAGTTTAGTGAGACTGTTCATGCATTTTATAAGTGATAATGTTTCTGGGGTAAATTGCTCTCACAGTTAAAAACACTTTTCTTCCATTGTCAGATGACTAATTGATCAAAATTTAAGATTTAGAAACTATGTCTCACCATATGGGTTACATCAAGGTCTCATCATATGTCTGCTGAGCTAATTTAAGACTCATATATAAAAGTAAATGTTTCCTGCAAGTCTACATGCCTAAGAAGGCGAGTCAACACTTGTCCTCCATCTGTACACCATGTTTTCTCTGGATAGAGACAAAAATATGAACCTTATGATGTCTGAGTTCATGTTCTGAGTTCATGTTCTGTATATTCCATTCCAGTTAAGTTCTAAATTCATTCCAAGTCTAAAATTGTCTCAGATGAAATGAATAGTGTTTAGAACCAGACAGAAAGTGCAGGAGATTTGGGCATGATTTACAAACAGTAGCTGTTTATTGACAAATAGGTACTGAGTAAGCATAAGAGATAAAATGATGAGGACTGCGTTCTTGAAGAATTCAAAATCTATTTGGGAAGACAGATTTTAACAGCTGATGCTAATATAAATGGGACACAGGTAGGCCCTGGATGATATTTGTACAAGGATGAAAAATAAAAGTTGGTATGTTGAGGAGATAAAGGGAGGAGAGTTTCTGGGTAAATGAACATTTCAGCTGCCCATCAGAGAGTAAGTAGGCATTTGCCAGGCTAACTCCTGTGATGATCAGGAACTACACAATTATAAAATAAAAGGGAAAATGATTTAAAAAAGGCAATTTATCCAATTATTATGTGGTAAAATATTTTTCCATACTAAAAATGTTGCATTGATACTTAATGAAGTAAAATTTAAAAAGAAAAACACACAGAATAAATAAGTGTAGAGTTTCATTTTGGGCAAAATGTGCTTTGAGCAGAAGAGCAGATTGAACTTATTAGGAATCTATCACTTTAATTATCATCTATGCTTTTCTTTGTTTTGACTTTCATCGTGGTCAGTTTTCACCCAACTATTAACGAAGATGGCTACCAGCATCATCAGAATTTCATCCTACTAGCTTAGCCTAAGAGAAAAATGTTTTTTCTCCCAAACATTCCAGAAAAGGTAATGGTTACAACCCTTATAATTTTGATTTGAGTCATGAACATTATGATGAAATTATCAGTGCAGATGAAGGGGTTGACTTTGGGGAAAATGGTCTGGTTTACCAAACCTGGAACATTTGTTTCTCCTCTTCCTTGGCCTCAGCATTAGTGGTAATTAAGATAGCATTTCAGGATTATTCTCAAATCCTTTGCATCCCCAGGGATAATGGAATAAGAAAGAAGAAAATGGATCTATAATGAGGCATTGAGATGCCTTTTTGATAACATACAACTTATAGTTTTGTTTATTCCAACAATCAGATCTATTTTAGGCCTAACCCTGTTTGCATTTGTTTAAAACAGAAATTATAGAGTTAAGCATAACCAGGATGATTTCCCAGTGATTAGACTCCATTTACAGAATAGCCTCTTTAAATGAGTCAAGTATATCTCTAGAAAGACTGTTGACTAAAATTAAATTATTCTTTCAGACGTACAAAGTGTATATTTTTCCTGAAAATTCTCCTAAGGTGAGACTTCTCCAGAACAGAAACAAACAAATAAATAACTAATGTACCAACTGTTCTGGGGACATGGAGAAATAATAATTGAAATACCTCAGTTCTGATGATGTATATTCATAGCTTCCTTTTAATGTCTCAATATCAATACCTACATGTGTGCTTCTCTGTTGGATTTCTGGCTCAGGAAATTTATTATTACTGTTGACTATAGAATACAAATACCTGTGTAAAATTTGGAGAGGAAAGATGTATATTATAGATCCAAGGCCCTCTCAATGATCATGTCAAATATCCAGAAAGTTGCTAAATCTCACAATAGCTGAATAGCTCTCTAGATTTAGGCAAGCAATTTGACTACTTGATTTATAGCACATGAAGCTAAATTTATATGCTTCAGTTGGAATGTTCCTGACTAATGATGGCATGCCGATAGAAGAGGACAGGGTGCTATTGCTAGGTGAGTGGAAATGTAGTAGTCTTAAAGGAACGGAATCTACTATTCAAGGAAGCATGACTGAAGCTTGGAAACCGGGGTTGGGATAATGTATTAGTGACTGATGGCAGTGTCTGCTTTGTAGAGTTAGAAACTGTTAACACTTATAAATCTTGGTTAGAGAATGATACAGGAGAGTTGCCAGAGGAGATATGAGAGCCTCCATAGGATCTACAGTAGAAAACTCATGCTTCTATCTTCCTGGCAACTGTCAACAATTGTTAGTTGACATGAAATGTTTCAGACTGCGAAAATACACCAAATACAAAGTTATTAGTGATGTGTAGTTGAAAATGAGCTTAAGAATAATTGAGTAGAAAACAAGTGGACACAGCAAATGCATTTTTTAAAGAACTTTAATTATGAAAAAAAAGAGAGAAACGTAAGTGGAGAATTGAGGAAAATAAACAGGTTGGTTAACATTATTTGATTAGAAGGGTCACAAGTTCTAGATTCTCACATCAGAAAGGACTGAAATCATGAAGAGAAGAATGGTAATTAACCAGAAGAAAGGGGATTATGAATCATGTTTTAGTGCTTGTGACCATGGATAGACACAGGAATAGGTATATATGTATATATTTTTCTAAAACACAGGAAAAAAGAAATGCTTCATACCTGTAATACAGAGGAAAAATTGAAGTGGGGAGAAACACATTTTTCAAATTTGAATCCTTTTTTTTTTTTTTTTTCCAAGAAAAGGGATGGGGATATCAAGAATAATTAACAAGGGATATATAAAAACTTCACTATAAAATGTAAACATGCAATTTTAAAATTATGATGTCAGTAGTATATATTCCTCACTGATAGAATGATTTTGGATTTTTGTATGTAAAATAAAATTAGATGAAGTATGAAGAAAAATGTAAACTATAAAATCCTATGCAAAATTCAGTTTTATTTATTTTTTATATAAATCATGATATTAATTTCAGGATGTAATTGAATCTATTTGTGAGACAAATTAACATCATTGTAGCCTCAACAGTAGTTCCTTTGGGGACCTAGGTATATTTAATCATGAGTGGCCATATAATGTACATATAATGCTTTTATATGATGTATGTGACGTCCTTCTCTTAATGAGTGTAAAGGAGTACCGCTTTAAGTACTGAAAATTCTTGTTTTGTTTTTAAACTGAAAGCAATCATAGAAAGGAAATAGAAATAGTTTGTACATATAGAGTTCTAAGTAACTTTGTAAACATAGTTCAAGATATTGTTTCTACCCAAAGAAGTGACTCAAGAGCTATTTTGAATTATTTATGCTAACCATCTGTTCTTTGCATATCATATCTTCCACAACAGACAAATCTCAAGGCCTTCAGACTTTAGCTACTACTACTTCTAGATGAGCAGCTGTTTTCTTATCAAAAATCCATACCAAGCTGTTTATCCTAAATCGGTGAATTTCATTAGTATCTCCAGGGCTCCAGCTGAATTAATCTATTTAAACAACATTCTCCTTAAAAACAGGTGCTTAAGTGGCTTATCCCAATTCTATCATTTTAACAATAGTACTTAGGAAATAAAAAAAAAAAAAATTCACATTTTCCATGAAAACAAAATAATATTGCTTCCATTTACTACTACTTTTTGTTATGGAAACAGTACACAGTTGTCAACATATGGTACTCTCATGGTATTGCCTTAATAAGAGTAGTATCAATCTAAAATGTTTCAAGTGGAATGAACTTTTTTGCAATACTTTAATTATATTTTTTAAAAGATATATTTAAATAAAAATGTTTTCTGATCACTCTATTAATGTCCTAGGGCTGCTGTAACGAAGTACTACAAACCTGTTGGCTTAAAACAATAGAAATTAATACCTTCACTGTTCTGAGGTCAGATACTCTGGATACTGTAGAGGAGAATATTTCCTTGCCTCTTCCAGGTTTTGATTGCTGCCAACCTTTCTTAAAGAGTTGTAGCTGCAGCACTCCAAAATCTGTCTCTGTGGTCACATTCCTACTCCTCCTCTTCTGCATAGAAAATTTCCCTCTCCCTCTCTACTACAATATTGCTTTGATATGATATGATGGTGTTTAGCACCCAGGCCTGGAATCCAGATTCATCACCTCATCTTATAAAAGGAAAAAGTCACAAAACCCAAGTGAAAACAGCAAGGAAGATTTTAATCAAGACTATTATAGTAGGAGAGAGAGAGAAGCAGCTTAATTTTCCTTTAACAAAAGGTGGGAGAATTTTTAAACACTGGGTGAACTGGTGGAAAAGTACTGGAACAATCAGTGGGAAGGTTAATCAATGTTAACTGGCCATCTGTGCTTGCTGATTGTTGTTTATTGTTAGGGTCCTACCCTCTGCAGAGAATCAAAAATAGGCACCTACCTTTCCTATGATACTATTTCAAAGGGATGGCTCCCAGGTTCTTGAGAAAGACATTTCTGGGTCATAGAACTATCCAGGGACTAGGATAATATTTTTATCTCAAAGGGTCAGAGAAAGAATTTATAATTGCAAGTTTTCTGAAATAAATGCTGTAAACAATGAGAGGACGGGGCTGCTTTAGTCTATTTGAGCTGCTATAACAAAAATAAGATAAACTTTGACTTATAAATAGCAGAAGCTTATTTCTGACAGTTCTGGAACCTGAGAAGTCTAAGATCATGGTGCCAGTGGATTTGGTATCTGGGGAGGGTGTGCTTCAAGTTGAGTAAGCTAAGGGGAACATTAACGCTACCTTGGTCAATGTCAAGACCCTTAACTTAATCATGTTGGCAAATATGCTTTTTCCAATTGAGATAACATTTACAGGTTCCAGAGATTGGGTATCTTCTGTATGTGGATATCTTTTGGGGGCCTTTTTTTCTACCAAAATCACTGAATAAGATCGATAACTCTCTTTATAGTCAGGGCTTTTAAAAACTCTTGGTAGCTCACATACCTGAGGAAGTAAAAGCATCAAGTAAACCCTCATAAAACCTTTGAAACCCTTTATCACTCACAGGACTAAAGTGTAGAAGTTCCTGCTTAGACCTCACACATTACTTCTTGTCTCTTCCCAAACATCCTTTTACTCTTTTTCAAGTTATTTTTCCCCTTTATTTCATATTATAACCTCTCCTTTTTCTCTCCATTCTGATAGCTTTCTTTATAGAAAGCCCATTAAGTTATTTCATGTCAGTCATAAGCCAGCCCACTCAGGTTTCCAGGAAAGGTAAAGGGATTCCCAGATTTAAAACAATTTAAAAGTAAAGCACATTAGCAATGAGAACTTTTGAGCTATCATGGATTCATTCATCTTTACGTTTTGTACAAATATTATAAAATTGACTTCAGAATAAAGCACATAATTTTTGAGGAGCACAAAGGTCAATTCTCAATTACCAAATGACAATAAAGTTTTAGAACTAGAAGTGAAAGGTGAAACAACCAACTGAGCACAGAATTATTGTAACAAACATTGAAAAATCTCAGCTTCTGGCTTTCATCATTATCTCGCTTCAGTTCTTTCTCATCTGAGTTGAAACCCTTCTTATTCACTCCATTACTCAAATGTGCTTCTAGACACCAACATTTATTTATTTTCCTTAAATTATTTTTATTTAAAAAAATATTTTAAAAAATTATTTAAAATTTTTTTTTCTTGCAGAAAATTCACTACTGATTCCATTTCACTTGTCTTAGAAAACTTCCAGCAGTGCTAACAATTCCCTTTGTTGAAAGTCTTCCCCTCCCTTGGGAACACTATGCTGATGTAATTGGAATCTTCAGGAGCAGGCTGTTAAAACGCCTTTCTGAGAAAGGACACATTTCTGCAGATGATATCAAGTGGAATACTTTGGTACATGTCGATGCAAAGAACACACACCAAATGGAATAACTGCTTCCTTTTTTCAACGAAATTTGTTTTAGAAACATTAATGTTGCTTGTTTAGATAACAGCATTTTTAATGCTCCCTAGTGATTCAATACACTAATCAACACTATGGATTTTTATAAAGAGCAAAAGACTGATGTTCTAAAACTGTTACTTGAAATCAAGCACGAAACAGTTTAAGGATTATTTTCATTTGCACTCTAAAATGTCTTAACATGCCGGAGATATTTTTTTAAGCCTAGAGAAAAAAATGCCTCTTTGTTATGTAAAACCATGTTTATAAATATTTCCTGTGAAATTTTGAATAGCAGGTCAGATAATAAGCGCATTAGGAGACCACATTTCTGTAGCTCAGCTTCAGAAGAGGTTTGTAACAACAACTGGTTGTAAATTAATGAAAAATTAAGTCAATTAGACCAATAAAAATTAAAAAAAAAAAATCCTGAAATTTGATAAACATAATTTGGACCATTTAATTTAACTAAAATGTTACATATACTTTTATCTTTATTTTTTTTCATATACTTCTATCTTTAAATCTATTTTTCCCCTTAAATATGCACTTGAGATAAATGTAAAGAAACACTGGATCCCTAACTTGACTCCACAACTCGTAAGGATTATATAAAATATAGATGCCTGTTTTCCATCTCTAGATATTTTAATCATTATAAGATGCACCCTGAATATTGGTTATTATAGGATCCCCGGTGATGCTTATGTGTAGCAATGTTTGGGAAGAGAATTGCTGCCTGAGGCAAATAATGTGTCCTTGTTAGACCTGAATGATTGATGATTGATGAGTTCTCACTGTCAAGTCAGGGAGGTTGCAATCTAGAAATTAACTTGCCTGTTTTGTATTGCAGTTAAATGCTTTAGCTCTGGTTTCCAATCCAATCGAACTTAAAAGTAACTACATGTTCTTTTTGCTTACAGATCACTAGATTATAATGCCTAAAATATTTGCTATTTGCATTTAAAAATTACTTTCCATTGACGATAATACTTGAAAAATTGTGGCATCCCACCTCACTCTTTTTAGTAAGGAGAATAACTGTGTGGAAAACAAAGTGTACTTTCAATGTAATTAGATGGTGACGAAGTTATTTTATAAATACAGGGATCAAATCATATTCAACACAAAGGTGATCACGTTATAATTAATGAAAAACATGTAAAAGGGCTTAGAAGTACTTTTTTTCTGTTTCTATTGCTAAAACTCAGAGTTCAGCCAAAACTCTGGGCATTATATAAAAAACAAAAATGTGACTCTATAAGATGTGTGGAGGAGAGCAGACAGGCTAGGGATCACAGGGAATGAAGAATAACAGAGACACAAGACGTGTAGTTTTATTGTTTTGTCATTTTTTTAAGACCTTATATATCAAAAACTAGACGATGAACTCTCTAGAAATCTGAAAACACTAATGTGAGCAGACAAAAGCAGTCCCAAGAAAAGACTGTTCTCTCTAGGCAAAGGACCAGGAAAGGGGCACTTAGAGAAAATTTTTAGACACAATTTCCCTACTCCAGCAAAACCCCCCAGAAAAATCCGAAGCCTTAACCTACCTCTGCCAACAAAGTCTATGTTGGGAATCTGGATTTCTGAACTTGCCGGCTATAATGAGCTTCTTCCAACCCCCTCTTAAGGGGGTGTTGCAAAAGACCAAATGACAAGCCCAGACTTTCAATCCTGCTGGGTAGTAATGATCACCTTCTTTTCTATGGTATCAGAGGGGTCTAAGGGACTTTCACAACCAAGGGAGCAGCAAGGCCAAGTCCCTCAGTGTCAGGGAAGAGTATGTGCAGAGCAGTAATGAAATACCTATCCGCCCTAGTAGGATTCTGCCAGCAGAGAAACCATATGAAAACTGATCTTCTACCCCATCTAGCAGTAATGAGAAGGACTTCTCTCCAGGAGGTTCAATGTAGGACAAGAGCAGAATTTGGACTTTTAACCTGATTTGGCATTAACAAGTGATGCCCTTCTTCCCTGCTTGTGCAGTGTCGCAAGTGACCTGCTACACATTTAAATAAGACCCAGTGGTTTCTAACACAATACCAAAAGGATTCAGATTTCAAACGAAGCTACTTATCATATGAAGTATCAGGAAAATCTGAACTTGAATGAGAAAAGACCATTAGTACATAGCAACAGCCAGATGATACAGATTTATCTGACAAGGATTTTAAAGCAACTATCACAAAAATGTTTCACTGAGCAGTTATGAACATGCTTGAAACACATGAAAAAATGCAATATCTCAGTGTGAAAAGTTAGGTCAACTATCAAGGTAGAGGTATGTGTTCTCACAAGACTGCCCTCATTTTTTTATACCAACTGCAAGGCTGGGAGTTTTCCCAAAATACCCTCCATTTTGATAATTCACTGGAAAATCTCACAGAGGTCATTGAAAGCTCTTATACTCTTGGTTATACTTTATTACAAGAAAAAGATATAGAGGGACGCCTGGGTGGCTCAGTTGGTTAAGCAGCTGCCTTCGGCTCAGGTCATGATCCTAGCGTCCTGGGATCGAGTCCCACATCGGGCTCTTTGCTCGGCAGGGAGCCTGCTTCTCCCTCTGCCTCTACTACCATTCTGTCTGTGCTCGCACGCTCTCTCTCTCTCTGACAAATAAATAAATAAGATCTTAAAAAAAAATGATATAGATTAGTCAGCCAGGAGAAAAGTGAATAGGGCAGAGTCCAAAGGAATGATCAAACTTGGAATTTCTCTTTTTCTCTCTACATGGAGTCATGATGTTTTACTTTTCTGACATTGATTGGTGACAATATGCGTAGTGTGTTACTGACCAGGGAAACTCAACTGAGCTTCTGTGTCCATAGTTTTTATTGAGGTTCTATCATATGGGCATAATTGTTTGATGGCCCATGCCATTGATCTCAGTCCCCAGGTCAACTGAAACTGTGTGACCCAAAGCTTCAACACCTCATCACATTGTCAGTCATTCTGGTGTGGTCAGCTCCCATCCTAACTATTATCTCTGGTGGCCAGCACCCTCCCTAAATAACACGTAGACATAATTCAAGGTCCCAAGGAAAAGAAAGACACTGCCTTCAGGCATGGCAGATATTTCCTCCCAGGAGCTGAGAGCAAAGACCAGAACTCTTTTTGGCAACTATAAATGTTTTGTGATACACTCTGGGGGGAAAAAAAAAAAAAAAAGTTATAGAGAAGACCATATGAAAATTTTAGAAGTGAAATATATAATAACTAAAACAAAATACTCGGTGGATGGATTCAATAACAGAATCAATGAAATGGAAGCTAAAACAATGTAAATTACCAAATCTGGACAACAGAGATAAATAAACTTGAAAAAAAAATGCAAAAAACAAACAAACAAAGAATACAGAGCTCCAAGGAACTGTGGTACTCTAACAAAAAGATCTAACTTTCCAGTCTTCCGAATCTTACAAAAAGAGGACAAAGAAGGAGAGGGCAAAAAATTATTTAAAGACATTGTAGCTGAAAATTTTCTAAAATTGGCAAAAGCCACAATACCTACAAGCTTAAGAAGTTGAAAGAACCTCAAACCGATGGACACAAAGAAATCCACATTAAGACACATCACTTTCAAACTTCTGAATACTATGGATAAAGAAGCATAATATTGAAAATAATGCAAAATAACACTTTACTTCTAAGGATACCTGGTTTGAATGACTTCTAATAAACTATGGACGCCAGAAGAAGTGACACAATGTTTTTCAACTGTTGATAGAAAAGAAATGTTAAGCAAAAATCAACATCCGTGAAAAATATCCTTCAGGGATTAAGGAAATGATAAGACATTCTCAGGCAAAGAAAAACATAGACAAATTTTCATGAAAACACCAACCCTAAAGTGATGGCTAAAGTTTTTTAAACAGAAAGGAAGCAATAAAACAAAGAATCAGCACATCAAGAAGGAAAAAAAGAATAACAGAAACAGCAAACGTACAGGTAAATAGAGATACAATAGACTTTTCTTCTTGAGTTTTCTAAGACATGTTTGATAGCCAATGTGGGGGTTAGACTGTAATACTGTCTAATGTGGTTCTCCATGTATGTAGAAAAATTATTTAAGGCAATTATATTACAAAAGGAGAAGAGAAAAAGGACTTAAAGGAGATAGCGTAGTGTCTCTATATATTATTCAAACTGGCAAAACCTCTCTACTGGCATACTGGAATAAGTTATGCGTGTGTGATGTATACCTATCACAACTATTTAAAATGGACCTATACAAAGAGAACCATTCAAATACTATAGATAATATTAAATTCTAAGAATGCACAGAAAGGCTGAAAAAAAGATAACAAAAGAAAAATAGGGAACAAAAAAGAGAACAAAAAAAACAACAAAACAATGGCAGAGTTCAGCTTTCACATATCATCAATAATTTCACGAAATGTAAATGGTTTACTATACTTCTGTTAGACAAAAACTGTAAACAACCATAATGTCTCTCATTAGGTAAATGGTTGAAAAAACTGCAGAGTACATATACCATGCACTTTGACTCACTAATAAAAAAGAATGAATAGTTGTATTGGTACACACAATAATCTGGATAAATTTCAAGGGCATTTTGCCAAGTGAAAAAAAGACAGACGCTCTCAGTAGATCACATATTGCCTAACTCCATTCCTGGTGGGAATTAATATATCTACGTTTAAAATAAAATAACATAGAATGTACACATCCAATGTACCACTGTCAATTTCCTGGTTTTGATATTGTGCTATGTTGGCATAAAATGTACTCATTAAGAGAAACTGAATCAAAGATACACATGATTATGTCTGTACTATTTTTAGAGCTTCCTGCAAATTTTTATTTTGAAATAAAAAATTAAATGAGGGGTGTTTGGGGGCATCTGGGTGGCTAAGCTGGTTAAGTGTCTGCCTTCAGCTCAGGTCATGATCCTGGACTCCTGTATGGAGACCCACTTCCCACTCAGCGGGAAGTCTGCTTCTTCCTCTCCCTCTGCCCCTCCCCCGCTCCTTCTCTCTCTCTCTCTCTCTCTCTCTCTCTCTCTCAAATAAAATATAAGTAAATAAATAAATAAATAAGGGGTGCTTAGCACTAAATAATGGTATGTTAAAGTTTACCTTCTATTTAAAGAACACAGCTAATAATTTCTAAAGTCCCTGAAAAATCAGTTGGAGTTAAACTCCGGTAATTTTGGGTTAATTATACGTGATTTATTAAGTATTTCCACACACTAACTCATTTAAACATCACAAATCCTCCTTCAGGTGGCACCTAATAGGTGCTACTGTTATTACATGTGAGAATATTTAACTTCCCTGGATTTCTTACCTGGTCCTGCAAAAACTTTTAGTCTCTTAAAAATATATTCACATACTATAAGAATTAGATTATTTTTTCCCTGATTCAGAAGCTAATTGCTCTGATCTGATACGTTAATAAAATTTTAACACCCCAAGAGGGCCAAGTGGTTACAGCCCACGCTGAGTTTCTTGCTTACACCCCAAAGTTCCAGGAAAACAGCAGAGACTATCTCCCTACATATGAACATTTCAAGGAGGGATGAAGATCCAGAATTTGCAGACAATAATGCAAAATTTGCAAAGCATGGAGCTATCTGGCTCACAGAGAGATTTTACCTACACAATAGCATTGAAGTTCAGATTCAACCCCATTTGATCCCAAGATATTTTCAGGTAGGGAAGTGGACAGGACAGCTGCCTCCTTGTCTATGTGAACAGAAAAGATAATTTTTCCTGGACCTTGGTCAGGCTACTTTTGGAGAAAAAAATATCATTATCATCTTCATCAAGTCACTCCAGAGGTAAGGACTAGGACAAAGGGGGCAGACACATCATTATTTACTGTGAGGTATTTCATAAGAAATCTGTCTCTGAACCAGAACACCTCATGTGCTCATGTAGGATAAAATTAATAACAATGAATGTTGCAAACCAACATTCCTCCACTTTACAGAATATGAACCTGTGTCTTAGATATGTTAAATAACCTTCCCCAAGGTCATAGGGTCTCTGGAGGACAGTGAGAGAACTAAAGCCTAGACTGCTCCAGAGTCTGTTCATGGAGCTGCTCTTCTGTAGTGGAGAAAGCAGCAATTTAATTTAACATGATCACAAACTAGTATTAGATAAGATTTCCTGCGTCTTTCTCACAGTAGATCTACTTTGCTAGAAAAATGATTCATTTTGTATGCAAAGCAAATTTTATCTTGTTTTCATTGAGCAATTCCTTAGGGAATTTTTAATTAGATTGATGAAAATTCAGGATTCCTTTTAATAATTTAAAATAGGGCAAGAGCATATTAATAATTACCACTTTTTTTTTTGTCAAGAACAGGGACTGGGTTAAGAGTATAGACAAAAAGGAATGTTAAGACCTGGGTTTCCATAGCTATTTGGAGACCTGGGAATATCACATTTAAGATTACAAACAGTCTTTGGGACTTCTCAATATAATTATGTTTTCTTTATTATTTTGCAAGGGTGTTAATTGCCTACTAGTAATTAACTTCCCATGTGACTGTCAAGAAATGTAATCAATAGTAAGAGCAGAGGGACCAAGCTGTCATGGCTTCTGTGACCAACATCCTCTTCTCATCCCTGGCAAGGTGTTTCTGTTTTAATAAAATGAACAGGTGCAAGTGTTCGAGGTTACTCCAGAAAGCTACCAGCTAAATCAGTTCATCTCATACTTCTGAAATTAAAATGTAGCCAATCAGAACTTTGAAATATAATTGCCTCATTTTCGAACTTAAATACATTATGAGCCTCCTGCTAGTGTTGCACCTGGCAAATCTACTTATTAAAGTCATGAAGGAAAGAATTTGCTGAGACAGTTTAAATATTATGCTGACATTGTAACAAAAGAAAGGAGGAAGGTAAGTATGATCTATTTCTACTGATGTCTGCTCAGTTTGGCATATAGTGTTATTCCTGTGAAGTTGATAACCAAATAGCAATCATGGAAATATTTCAAACAACTTTGTACTAAGAAAAAACAGCTAAATTTAAGTATATTACCTTCTTTATATGTTTTCAAATGTCCTTGACTTCTTTTATTACTCAGATACTGTTTTATAAGTTAATTCACCCAATTTGCTTAACATTCTTTTTTTTTTTTTAAAGCAAATCTGTTTTTCTTCAATGCCATAGTGTTGTTTATAGACACTATGTGAATTAACGGGTAGGGTTTGTAAGGAAGATGAAATTCAATCTCTGTCACTGTGCTGGCAAAACTATCATAGGCGTTCTGAGATGTGATTAATCTTCATCAGCAGGCAAGGAAGATACAGAATCAGTGTTAAGATTTTTGCCATCAGTATTTTAACCTAATTCCTTAGGTATCTTTTCCTCCCTTTCTCAGATGCCATAAATCATAATGAAATATTAGATTTTTAATTGATAAAAAGGAACCCTTGTAAAGTTTGAGATTGCAACTAGCTTATATGAAATGAAATTACTCTTAATGAATTATAAAGATATTATAATCCATATGGTTATAATACTAACAATAATGACAGCATACACTAATATTCAAGAAAGAAAAATGTACACATATTGTGTGTGGGAAAATTCACAAATCTAAATATAATAAAAATGGAGAAACATAGTGTGCACCAAAGAATTACATCCAAGCAGCAACACATGATATCCCATTGTTCTACGTGACTTAGAAATTACAGGTCTATATTACTATATGCAGAACCATTGAGGAATATGTGTTACAGAATTTATAATATTCCAGCTTTTAGAATAATACCATGATCTATTTTTTAAAGATTTTACTTATTTATTTGAAAGAAAGAAAGAGCACAAGCTGGTGGGGGGAGCAAAGAGAGAGAGAAGAAGACTCCCCGCTGAGCAGGGAGCCTGACCCTGGGCTCAATCCCGAGATCATGACCTGAGCAAAAAGACAGACACTTAATCAACTGAGCCACCCAGGCACCCCAGAATAATAATATGATTTTTAAGAAACTGCTTATTATGTAACATTCCAACTTGCCTGGGACTGTGTGATAGGCTCATGTTACTTCAGGAAAGATTTGTTTCTCAAAGAACTTAGGTAAGATCAGGAGTGGTTGTCAAATGAATTAAAAATTCTTGTTTGAAGTTTAGAGCTTCTTGGGTTTTAGTATGGTAAAATATGGGCCTGTGGGATTTATTGCCAAAATTTATTACTTCCTGTGTTTCTGTCATTTGGTAATTTTATTTTTTATTAGAATTATGCATTAGTGGTATGAATTTTTTTTTTAAAATAGCTTGACATTGAGTCCCAAAATAATTGCAATGATACATAGATTATGTTGTGTGTAGGTTTGTTGTCACTGCAATAAACCTTGTCTGGCCTGACTACCACAGAAGTTGAATGTCGGGGAAGGTATACTTCCGTGACAAATCACAAACGAACGAAGAAGATATTGGCCTAGTGGTCGATGGATTGATCATAAGGAAAGATGTCAGCCTGTGTAATCTTTTGGTAATGCTGTCATCTGCAGCTGTTTACAGGGGAGGCCTCCTGTCTCACACAATTATAGCTCTAGGCAAAGGAGTTAAAAAACAAAGGCTTCGTGTTATGGGTTGATTGCAAATGGCTGTATCTGGCCATGTGTTAAAGAAACAGATGAACACTCTTCTGAACTTTCTTTCAGAAAAGGATAAGCTCTTTTCTGGGACATGAAATGGACAAAGTCCAGAAATTTCAGGTTTTCAGACTTAAAAGAGCTAACTGCTTCTAGTGTCCAAGAATTACAAAGTGAAGAAAGAGAAAGCCTAAGGGACACATGTTCAGTAAAAGATAAGGATAAGGATGTGGTCTTCTGTTAAAACCTTGAGAGCTTCAAGGTAGTCAGACAGGTAGAAAGGCAAACATGTAAAGAGATGTAGCAGATCCAAGAATTATCCCTGGACAAGAACTGTGAGTTCAGTTACTGGTAAGAGAATCATAAAAGGAAGAACCTTCCAGAATGTAAAACCAGGGCCTAATTAGTGAATACTCCAGGGTAAGGAGTCCATAGAATGTGTTGGAAGTTTTCAGGTGCTGTGAATAGTGATTTCTACGTGTCTTCTACTCACACTCTTTACAAATGGTAGTGTTTATTGTGGTTATTTCGTCTCTCTTACACTAGTTATCAGAGTTATGAGAAGCAAATAGATAACTCATAAATGGTATATAACTCTAGTTTGACTAGTAGACTGATGGGATCCATATCTGAAATTGATTCACAAGTTAGTTCACATCTCTCAAATAACGTGGCCTTTGCACTTGATACAGTGATGGGGTATTTGGGTTATCTCCCCCAAGGAGAATAGAGTACATTCTATATGTAGGAGGAAGAGAGGAAATGGATATCTGATGATCAGCTGGGTAGACTATCGAGATGGTAATGCTTACCCAGTAGTCTATTTGCTCCCTTATTTTTCCTGGTCTTCTCGCAGTTACATGTTGCAAGTGACAAGTGTTACAAATAAAGCATCAGTACAAGTAATGTGCAGAATTTATAGACTTAACGCAGTAAAAACAAACAAAACACGTGCTGCTTTCTCTTCCCCTACTGTGAAGACCAAGAAGGCCTTATGTTCCAAGGTTTGCACTTAGAAGAAAGTAGAGCCTCCATGAGCCTGGGATCCAGTAGAACCCATTGCTGATCCACTGGGCCTGTAATATGAGTAAAAAAGAAGGGTTGTTTTTGCTTTGTATGTAGGTTTTGGGGGATAAACTGTTATAGAAGCAAAATGTAGCCTCTCCCATCAATTACAAGATATATAATAGAAGATAGATAATAGATAGATGACGGATAGATGATACTGATAATAACTAAATACATAGATTTCTGTTAATGTTTTTAGTGTCCTATAACAAGTAAAAATTATGCTTTTTGTTCTCTTAATATGCAATAGAAAAAAAGAAAACTATAATTCATTTGTAAAACATGAGAATTGTTCCTAACCCTTTCTTGAATAATTATACTGATTGCATTTATTTGTACAGAGAAGAAACTTTTCTGGTCAGGGTCTAATGTTTCCATGGGTTCCAATACAAATAAACATTCCTTGAAATTAAGTAAGGTTTTGTGAACAACTAAAATCCATTGGAACATAAAAATAAGTGTATTTTCATTTTAGTTCTTTGTGTTTTGTCCCACTATATGAAAGATGGCAAGATATTTTTTAAGTAATATATCTTTGGTAAATTACTATCATAATGCTTACACAATAGTGAGGCATCACGTTATCGAACATTTATTTGGGAGCTTGAAATATTGGTTCTATTGTAGATCAATCCCTCTGATAACAATTTTACTAGCTTTGCAATTTGCTATTTCAATTTAATATTGCCAGTGGTGTTAGACCTGCTATTACTTTTATTGCTTAGATTACTACTGAAAATATTGTTGTGAGAAAGAAGTAATATTGTCATGATTTTATTATTAGACCACTTTTCTTATACACAGTGCTAGGATTCTACAAAAGCATCAAGCTCTAACACCATATGGTATCATTTATATCTTTTATGACTGGCTCTCAGAGTTTTCCACTAAGAATAGTAATGGTGATTTTCAGAGCTATGATCATAGAAGCTCACCGTTACATCAGATCAAATAAATATGATGTTCCAGTTTTGAAACTTGGCAGTGCCTTGTTGGGGAGAATCATCAAATAATGGTTGTCTCAGTTTTGTTTTTCTGCCCCAGGTAATTCCAAAATAATCTATGATTTTAAAAAAAGTAAGATTTTCAAAACAAGCATGCAGCAACAGTTAAACTAACATATGATTTTTGTTTTGTATTATTATGCTTAGATTATTTGAAAACTGAAACATTATGTGTTATATTCTTGGGAATGAGTCTCACAAATTCCCTTTCCCACAAATTAGTAGCATAACTATCTTCTGTTGATAAGTACAGAAAATAGGATGTTGCTTCATACTATGAAATTGGTCCCATTGGTTGTTATCATTAATACATAATGTTATTACATATAAAACGTATTATTAAGGTATTACATGTAAAACATATGTAGCTATTTTATATGTTAACTACATATTATATGCATTCATTACCTAATATATCAACTTAGACTATGACAGCTTATATTCTTCTTCTGTTCAACATTTCTCAAAGTGTAGTCGCAGGAAAACTGGCGGCCCCTGTGATACCTTCAGGAGGTCCACAGATTAAGCCTCTTCTTATAATGTTCCTGAAGCCTGACTGCTTCTTTTTTCACTTTCATTCTCTTATGAGCGTATAGTGGAGATGTCTAGAAGCTTCCTGGTGTGTGATAGTGCAAAAAATTGAATGCAGGAACAGATATGAGAATCAGATGTTTTCTCTCAAACAAGATGTTGAAGACATTTGCAAAACTGCGAAATAATGCCAATCTTTAAAAAATATATATATTTGTCTCAAAAATAGAGTTATTTTTCAGAATATGTTGCTTATATGTAAAATGTTGGTTACTGTTATTTTACATGAATTACTAAATAGATATATAACTTGGTAAATACCTATAAACTATCCCACATGAACAAAAGTCCATAGGGTCGTCCATGATTTCTAAGAATGTAAGAGGCTCACAAAAGAAGAAGGTGGGTCTTTTTCTGGTCCATCCTCAGTTACGATGCATTACAGAAGAGGGATGGTGGTGCCTGTGTCGCTTCACAGAATTGAGGAGACAGAACAAAGTCTCTCCTTGCCATTGGGTTTTCTCTCATAGTTACAATACAGTTGCTTCACCTTCAGGCCTGCATTTCACTCAGGAGGATGCAGGAAGGGCCTGGAAGGAAGAAGAACAATACCAAAATCTGAAAAGCAAAACTTTATCTGTACCCCCGACACCCCCCTCCCCAATCCCTGCAGATTGCTGCTTTTGTTTCACTGGCCCGGATGTTGTTATAGATGCACCAGAGAGGGCAAATCGTTTTATATTTGGTCCCACTGCTGTCAGCAATAATACCGGTGCTCTCCGAGAGACAATGGCTATGGCAGGAAACCAGCTACGGCTGCTTCACTGGCTTTTTTCATCTGAACTTAATAAAATAAAGCCCCTAAAAGCATAGGGGAACAAAGGGTTCGGAATGGGAGATAATGCTTACATGAGGAAGGAACTTGGAAAAGGAGGGAATGAAAGGGATAGACAAGAGAATGAGAGAGACAGCTAAACCCACTTAATCTGGAAGCCCTGGAACTGATGGAAAAGCCAAAGTCTGCGGATAGGTCTCAGAGGCCGCATGCATCTAGCAACAGAAGATGGAGACCGCGGAGAGGTGTTTGGATCTTGCTGCTTCTGGGCAAGCCGCAATTTCTCTGACAAAGCCTCAATCTGTAGAAGCCACCATGTCACTGAATTTGGGGAAGGACTGTCTGTCGTGTGTTTATTGGAATAAACTTCTGAGAATAGTGGTTTCCACTTCATATCCAACTTCCACATCCCACAAGTTTCTCTGACTGATAAATTCTATCCTGGAACTGTTCAAGGAAGGGGATGTCCGGAAAGACTGGTGATGACGGTGCCAAATTCATAGCAAATAACTGTGTACAACTGCCAATAGTCTGTGACATGTAAATGGCAGGTCTGAGATGTTTTGATTGGGAATAAATAGAATAAGCATGAATAATTGGCAGAATCAGATATTGTTTTTATTTAAAAAATGTCAAGTTCCCAACAAACGTAGGTAATATTATGAATAATGTATTGGGAGCACACAATACAAAACACATTGGGTTAATTGAATCCAGGTAAATAATCCTTCAAAAATTAAGAACTATGGGGGCACCTGGGTGGCTCAGTGGGTTAAAGCCTCTGCCTTCGGGTCAGGTCATGATCCCAGGGTCCTGGGATCAAGCCCCGCATCGGGCTCTCTGCTCAGCAGGGAGCCTGCTTCCTCCTCTCTCTCTCTGCCTGCCTCTCTGCCTCCTTGTGATCTCTGCCTGTCAAATAAATAAATAAATACTTTAAAAAAAATTAAGAACTATGAGGAGATATTTTCAATTCATGCATAACGAAAGTAGAGAATATAACATCTCTTAATTCTACATAAAAGCTAATATATAAATATTTGATGAAGGAGTTAGTATAAGTATACAACCTAAATTACTATCTTATATATAAGAATACCTATATCAATTTTATGCGTGCAGATACATACAAACATATGTTCAGGCATTTATTTGTCATCACAGGCACCGACTCTGTCTTACTGAAGGTTTTATCATATATTTTTTATGCTAGCAGATACTTCAATTACATGTAAGACTTTTATAAGAAAGGAAGAAAAATTAAAGCAGATTTCAAATGAGTATCATACAGCCACGTAACGGCCTGGCTTCTCCAAACTTCCTAGATGTGTGTAGAGACTTCTACTTAGCTGCTGGAGATAGCCTCCTCGTCTTGATAGTTTCCCTGTTGTTTCTGTGCAGGAACTTTGTTGCTTTTTTTCCCCAGAGGTTTGGCTCTTTGAAGGGTGTGTTTACCCTTTGTTAAAGTTAGATTTTCCAAAGCTCTAAAACAGTGACTTAAGCTTCTATCAAATATCCAGGGACTCAGATAATTTCTCCATAGTGCATTGAGAGTCCTACCTATACTTGGAATATTACTGGGAATAAACTGTAACAGAATAGCATAATATTCTTTATGCTTACTGGTAATTGCCAAACCGAACCTTATTTAAAAAATGGTGTTCTTGTTTAATAATTTTATAATTGTCTTATCTGAAAATACTTCATAATAGTTAAACAATATGTGCATTAGTATTATTTTAGTGATTATATTTTCATGTATTTTTAATAATAACAACAATAAGAATAATAACAACACAGTATATAAAGTACAAATTATGGGTGAAAGTTCTTAGTTTAAGTACTAATTCAGCTTTTCTGTAGACCTGTGCTTGTAGGGAAAACACTAAATTTCTTTGGCCTCCACTTTCATTGTTGAAAAGGAATAAAGGGCGCCTGGATGGCTCAGTTGGTTAAGCGACTGCCTTCGGCTCAGATCATGATCCTGGAGTCCTGGGATCTAGTCCCACACCGGGCTCCCAGCTCCATGAGGAGTCTGCTTCTCCCTCTGAACTTCTACCCTCTCATGCTCTCTCTCACTCTCTTTCTCAAATAAATAAAGAAAATCTTAAAAAAAAAAAATAAAAAGAAAAGAAAAGAAAAGAATTAAAACTGCCACAAAAAATGGAAAAAACTCTTAACTTCGTATTTTATATAAACTCAAACTCTGCCTTTCCAAATGAATTATTCTTTATATGTTTATATTTAGCTTCAACTATTTCTCTTCGGGTCTTGTCAATTGGTTTAGCCACTTAAGAAATATATACTTAATTCATACTATATGTGATGTATTGTCTTGGGCTTTTGGGAGGGGAAAATATAAAGGAAAGTAAAATGTCCCAACTCTCAGAGAAATATAAATTGAGCTCACCTTTTATATTTTTTGAGTCTACTATTGTCTTCATTTTTTCTCATAGTTGTCTCTGTGCAATAATTCCATAATTCAAATTAGTTTCATATTACATCTCAGTTAAGCTGGCCTGTCCTATTGTGTTGTTATAAGGTTAGATATAATAACTTTTGTGTAGTCTACCAAACAAAATATTTTTATGTAGATAATAATAATATTTCCCCCTGTTAACTCTCTCTTGTGTTTTTTTTTTAAGGTAGGAGTCATGCTTTTTTCAAAATTGGTTTGTTTTGAACTCTAATTAAAACCTTTCACTTTGAACAAATGAAGAATATAATAGCACCTATCCCCAAGGACGGTTGTAAGGATTAAATGAGACAATCCATGTAAAGTGTCCAGCATAGCACACATAGAGACACTGAATAAATTGTAAGAATAATAGCTACCATTTATCACCAATTATATGAGGTATTTTACTGAGCTTTCATGGTAATTAATTTAATTTACACGGAAAACCCATGAAGAAAATACTATTGCTATAGCTACAATAATTATTATTGTAGTTTTAACAGTTAACTAGCACAGTGATAGGTACATAATACAAACTCAATAAATATTTGTTATACTTTTGTTAATCTCTAGATTATAGTTACCTTTATGGCCTCAATTAACAGCATCAGTCAACATTCTTTCAAGAACAGATTCTGACCACAGTAAAAAAGGAGTTTATTTGAAGACATGGATTGGATAGTTCACAGAATCAGCAGGAGGACTGGAAGTTCTGACTCAGAGGCTATGCCAGGAATATTCCTTAAATCACACAGCAAGAGCAATTCCTTGAGGACATCAAGGAGCAAAGGAATCTACAACTGGGCCCTCTGATACCCCCAATACAGATTATTGAATTCATCATTATCAGTAATATTGCTAGATAATTCGTTTGATGCAACTTCCAACATTTGTACATCTTTGTTATGAAGGTTGTTGAAGGAGCCATTACCTGTTCTTCATTTTAGAGGGAATGTCCAAATGTGCCAGGACCACTGACTTAGAAATTTTGTTCAGGCATTAAGTGCCTCAGTTGTCATTAGATTTATTTGCAGTCCTTGTACACAGCTAAGGTATGGACCAGCAGCCAGCATAACTGCTACTTGTGTTTTTCATATCTTTTCAGTATGATGTCGTTAGCAAAATACTTCCTGTGGCATGACGAGATGATCTATGTTCCCATGAAATAAATTGTACCACAGAGGCTATGAAATGATTGAACCCCAGGATACAATGAAAATGTTTAACTCTTGTATCTGACACATGAAAGAAAACTGCTTCTGGTATATTCTCTGTTTACAATGATAGAGAAAACAGTTTGTACCAGAGAAGAAGCTCTATCCCTAGTGCCAGGAGTCATGCCACCAGTAAGCTACCACATCTGGAATAGCAGTCTTAATTAGAGTTCCTCTATGATTAAGCTGTAGCCAACATGGTGAGTTAATTGGAGATGGAGTATGAATAGTATCCTCACAATTTTCAGTACTGAATGGATCTCTAATTCCTGCAATTATGTCAAGTATACAAAACAAGCAATATCACTTCAAATTTAGCCTTTTGGTAGGAAAGGGAAGCTTCATTTTATCCTTCTTATCTTAATAGACCTTATTTCATAATACGTTAGGGAGCCAATGTTCTCCTATTCTAATTCTTTAGTTAGAGACTGGGAAAATGAAGATGGCATGAGTTAAGGTCCCACTGGACCTAATTTGAGGGGGACTCAGGGAAAACCCAATTTGCTGTCTTACTTCTATAAGGCAGCACACTGATTCCTGGAATATTCTGGCATTCAGGAGCCCTAAGAATTAATTCACAATGAAAAGGAAAGATTTGCCCCACTTAAACTGTGTTACAAGAGTTCTGAGTCTTTGAAATAATTCAGGACTGGGAATTCAATAGGGCCTCATTCTTCTCTCTCCTGATGACTCAAGTCAGGTCTTAGTCACCAGATTTAATTTTGTTTTCCAGTTATACAAATCAAATAGGACCTCAGGGCAATGGTCCTATATTTAAATCCCTGGGTACCATGAGTTGATGAATAATCTATAAAATTCCTACTGGCTAGATCTTTCTAAGTAGCACACTGGACCTGTTGTATATGACAATACCTATGTTAATTGTACCTCTGATGATTAACAGCTGCTACCAGGACTCAGTCACAGAGTATTAATTGTATCCTGATTGAAATGAGAATTTTCTGATTTCACCCAGATTTTCACACTAACTGGCATCCCAGCCGACAGAAAACAGCTACAGTATTCATCAGAGATGTCAGCATTCTTTTCACCAACATGTGTAATGTTTTCTCCAATAAAAATTAGCAAATTCTTGATAGCCTATTGGAAAATTAATCTTAGAATAGTTTCAAAAACTCCCCTGGGTCATGATGGGTGATGGAAGTGTGGTGAGATGAATTTTGGCTTCCCAGTGAAGGTCACTGCGTTGATTAAGATTATTACAAAGGCTGAAAGCAAGACAGCATAAGTCTGTGAGACAAAGAAGAAGGTGCTCTTTCTTGGGGGCAAGGAAACAAGCATTCATAATCAGTGCTTTAAATTATTCTGAGATAATTTCAGTCCTCCCATAGATCTACCTTTCAGTTCCCATATTCCCACGCCTTCCCAATCAGTGTTCTTTCTAACTTTAATTTAACAGATCTGTCAGGAATTTAGATTCAATCTTGGGATCAAAGTTTGTTTTGAAGCCCTACAGCTGCAAGAGATAAAAGAGTCCTTTAGCACAGTCTTTGAAAGTCTCCAGCATTCATTCTATTCTTTGAGAAGAAAGTGCAGGAATTTGAGCTCTCCGAGCAAGCCATCTTTATTTGTAGTAACCAACTCACCCTCAGTCTTTGCATTTTTCATGTTCCGATGCAGTTCTATGCAGGCACATAGTCTCAAACGCTGTTTCTGCACATTTTAGATGAGCACAGGTGGTATTTCTATTGGTAGACTTCCACTCGTAATACCATATGGATTTAAAAAGCCTCTGTCTCAACTAGGGTAGGACACCAAGTATATGTTGTCCCTGTTGCCCGTGAGAGCTATTGCCAAATCACTTCAGTCTGGCAGATTCTTTGCTGCAAGTAAGAAAAACAGGTGCTAGCCAACCTAATCTGATAAGGAATTCATTAAAGGATATTATATAGCATTGGGAATCATCAAGTAACCTAGAGAGGCATACTCATGCTACATAGTCAAGATGAAGCCAGAAGTTTTACACAAGATTTATTTAGTGAGGTCATCACTGCTAACTGCAGTAAATGCTAGACTGCTCCAAACACTACCATTGCTGCTGTAACCGCTACTTCTAAGGTAATTGCTCTGGGCATCCTCTTTGCTATTGCATCAACAGCTTAAGATTCAAAATCTGGGTGGGTACAACAGATTCCTACAGCTTATATGATGCACCCGCTCTCTTCTGCTTGGGCACTGGGAAAGGCAAGACCTGAGTCTTGCAGGTTCTCTAGTTAAAACTTTGCTTGGGTAATTCTCAAACATTCGATAAGGGGTTCATAAACAGGGCAACCCAATGAAGGGCAAATCACCTGGCTCACTAATATGAAAATGTGCTGTGTTTTTCAGAGAAAAAGAAAGCAGGAAAAACACAACTTACTTCTAGACAGCTGCTGGGGAATTAGGGTCAGTTTTAGATTTATGCCCTTTTGGACTCATCACTTTGTAGCCTCATAAAATCGGCCGTTCACAAGCTATTGAACAGGCTTGCCATTTACCTTAGGCAGCATTATAGTATTTTGTCAATCTCAGTACAAATTCTATACCCATGACTTACAGAATGGTGTGATTAGACTTGTACTGATATGTGGCCACTCAAAGTCATGCCAGTGATTCACTGTAGAGGTTGGGAAGATTCTAAACTGATACAAATCATTCAAATAGTCCTTATGAAATGTTTGGATATTAAAAAAAAACTTTGTAAAAGTAAAAATTGAATAATTACAGTCAGAATTATGGAGGGGGTCAAAATTTGTATTCACTTTACTCCCTCGGGGGTCAGATTTTCATTTCCACCCTTGGGAACTTTTTGCCATTCAGGATGCTGATGACCTGGATTTTCTCTTTCAACTTTTTTTTCACATCAACCCTCTTCCTACTCACATCCCCACTCGTTTCTCAATTTCTTATGTTACCTACTTAAGGCCACAATTTCTGTGGCCATTTCTTGCCATTAATTGAGGCAAATCTTTGCTAGTGAAAGTCAGAAGATAGAAGAATCCATGGTATCTTCTAGAAAACTGGGTCTCGAGGAACAAAAAGTAACTTCTAACAGGGTGTTCCAGTTGGGCAATAACTTGGAAGACCCGTGATGGGAATAATTTGATGTTTATTTCTCAGCTCTGGAGGTAGTACTTAACATAAGGATAAATCTATTTTAGACTAAACCAACAGATTTATAAATTAAAATCCAGCTATAGAAACAGGATGTATTTTTCCATGTGTTCAGGGTACAGTACTGCATTCAGGGTATGGAAGTTGTATTTGTTTTATTAGCTCATTGCTTATAGGAAATTTGTGTCATTGCAGTTGTTATTAATATGTATTATTTCAGAAAATCCTGCATTCCCAACCATAAGCAGGAGAGTTGCATTTGAAGGCATTAGATTGGTAATGTCACAAAATCAGAAATGATGATTCTGTTTAAAAACAATGTTTCATAGATTCTTCGAATATATCTGACCCACATTTTTTTGTCTGTTACCTTCTTTCATTTTAAGATGCCTTGTCTCCCTGCATATTTTGCTAGTTACTATACAATATTTTATTATGATGATGAGACTGTTTCTATACTTTCACAGTAATTAAAATTGTTATCCATAAAGCATGGTCATTTCTACTGAAAAGATACTTTGATTGTCTCAATATGTTAATTGTTCAGAAAAAAAATGCATGAAATGTGAACCAACAGGATTTTACTTTTCTATTAGAAAACAATTAAATAAGTTCAATTTTTTTTTAAATGTCAGACACATAAGATATGCACATAGTGCATTGATAATTCAGTAGTATTTTTGGCAATCTTTTTATATTGATTCACAATATTTATTTCAATTTTGATCAAATAACACATTCATATGAATTCATAAAAACACCAGTTTCTCCCTCTGTCCTTCCTAACCATAGTCGTGCTTTCTAATAGAAGCAGATGCTGTTCTGGATTATTTTCATGGATTTATAACTCAAAAAATTTTCTAAATAATAATGAAAAATACCTGATTACTTTTCTACAATTTTGAGGAAGTAAATTATATGTTCTCAAAGCTCTAAAAAATTTAGAATGCTTTAGGAGGAACTTGGGTGCCTCAATTGGTTAAGCTACTTGATCTCAGGATTATGAGTTCAAGTGCTGCTTCAAGCTTCACACTGGGTGTGAGGCCTGCTTAAAAAGAAAAAAAAAAAAAGAATGCACAGCACCTTTGAAAATATATTCTAAATCAGTTCTGAACAGAGATTCTGAATATTTAAAAATACATAATCAGTGATATTGGTCAGTGATTTTCATGCTAATCAATATAGACAGAAACATAAATCAGGGTTTACCTATTTATGACTGGTTATTTTATACCCTGAAATTTTCAATTTTCTACTCTTACCTATTTAATTCAATTGTGAAGCATGAGAATAGAGTACAAACATATAAATACATAAGATCAATATGTTAATGCCTTAGGTGTTAATAAAAATTTTTGCTAACATTAGAGGTAAGAAAGTTAAGGTCATCTGTATTCTACAAACATAATAAAGTCAATAAAATTTACATGAAGGATTATTGGAGGGATTAATAATTAATTAATTAATATTTAAAGCACTTAAAAGAGCTCTTGTCAAAGTAAGAACTAATGAGAGAGACAAAGGGAGATAGGGATGGGGGAGAACAAATTAGTTCCAAAATTAGCTAATTAAATATTGGGTGTTAACTAGAGTTACTATCAAGGGAAAGGAGAAAGAAGGATCAAAACTTGTTCAACTATTTAAAAAAAATACTTCATTTTTAATAGAGAAGAAGTAGCAATATAGAAAGTCAAGATGATGGCTCTCTAGTCTTCTATAACTTATTGGAAAAGAGTCACCTAGCCTAATTCTCTTTGCCTCTGCAGAATTCATTCACATTGTGCATTTTTCTCCACATTATTCTTTGCTTCGTGTGAATTCGTTTTGTTAAGACCAATTGACTATAAATTCCTGCAAGCAAGAGTGTTTATTATTATTATTGTTGCTTTATTATTTTGTTTCTCTGTAGTCCTCCAGACCATGCTGAGCAAAAGTACTTAGTTGGTACATACTTAACAGGTATTTCTGGATTAGTGTCTCTCTAATAACCTAGAAATTAAATTTAGTTTTTCTGGGTTATTTCTATATAACATTAATTTGTTTTCATTTACAAATTTACTCACCCCAAAATGTATGGCTAGTCAATGTTTACTTGCAATTTGAAAAGCAATAGTACTTTATCTTCAATATGGTTTTTGGCAACAACTGTAGGATAAAATGTTATTTTGCACCCCGAATCATTGTATTTTCTTTTTGTAGTTATGCAAATCCCTAATATAACAATTCTACTGTATCATTCAAATTTCATGTTCACATTCTATAAATATGGATTTTACTAACTGCCAACCATAAAAGAAAAGAAAAATTTTTCTGGAAATTCTCTTGACTTCTATGTAGAATGAATTTCAGAAATGGAAGATGTTATTTTAATATAAGAAATTATCTCAAATCATTTGCCATTTAAGAAAATAAGATGAAAGGTTTATCCATGGTCGCTGTCAAAGACTGAAACATCTGTATGCTCTGTGCACAACAGGTGTCTAATAAATGTTTTGAATGACTGTCAGTAGTGACTCTTAATGACTTCATAATGAAGTAATTATTCAAGTGCCATGTTAAAACTGTGTTTCTTAGAAATTACATAGTGATGATTTTCAGCTGATGTATACTATTACATACACTTTGGTAATATAAAATACATTCCATATTAAAATATTATTTAATTTAAATAAAATTTACTAATTTAGAAACTTTCAGAATAGTATTATAACAAACAATGAAAATAATTAAAATATGCCTAGCCATGAAACAATAAAGTCTTATCAAAAGTGTTCAACTAAAAGATGACAATGAAATGAATGATTAGTTTTCAAAGTGGCGACATCTGCTCAGTGAATAATCCAAGAAATGCTTTCCAATTTCCATGCATCAATTCTTTTATTCAAAAGAGGGAATTTCTCAAAAGAGACATATGGGACCAAACGAAATGTAGGGTACTGTGAAATTGGAATTTTAAAATGCATCTCTTATTTATACCCTGCTTACTTAAAAAAAAAAAAAAGATTTACAGCATATCAAATGGATACATCCTCAAAAAGCTTCCTTCATAAATCATTTTTTTCCTTTTATTTTATTTTTTCCTTCTTCTTCTGGTAAGAGTTGATACCATAAATGTCCAAAAGATGCCAGAGCTCTGTATTCATTTGCTCTAGAGGAAATAATAACTCCAATATACATGAATATAATTTTTTATTAATTGCCAAAGAGTTGTATTTGTAGCATTGATGAAAAGTCTGGATCTGAATATTGAAATAGCACTAATGCATAAAATAAATACAAATTAATTGCTCTAAATATGTATATGTATTAATGTAATTTGCCCAAGTGAATGGCATAAAGAAATGATAATTTGGAGGTTTTAAAATATTGTGTTAGACACACAACCTACATCAAGAAATGGCTATTGACACACCTTGTCTAATTCCAGTTAAATGAAAGTAGCTGCAACAGATCATTTAAAACAACTGTTTTTGAGTTGGATATTTAAATGGTAACTAAATGGTAATTTAAAAAGCTGTTTATAACATCATACAATTTTAAAGTGAAATGAGATTATTATCATCCACAAAGTACGCTGAAAAATTCAGTTTCAAAGGAGGAAATGAAGGCAAGGAGAGGCTAAGGTTTAATGCATACTATGTAACTTTTTGATGGGTAGAATAATGACTAAAATATCATTTGTCTCACTTGCCAAATAATACTTCTTTAGCCACTGAAAACACTTTAGAAATCTTGTGGGTTCCTGTTTTTTGTGGGGAGGAAACTCAGTCATCTACTACAGTGAAATGGGTGCAACATGATATTCTTAACAAAATTGCTACTTTAAAGAAATAGTAAAAGCAATAGAAAGGTTTGGAGTTTTTTTTGTTGTTGTTATTTGTTTTGTTTTGTTTTTGCTTTTTTTTTTTTTTTTGAGTCCCTCTTCATATTTGCTTTGGAAGAAAAGGCGAGGTGGGGGAAAGGCTATACTATCTCTTCTTGGTGTATGAAAATGTTTTAATTGAGGTAAAATTATATAACATAAAATTTGTTATTTTATCTGTATAATTCAGTGACATTAGTTACATTAACAATGTTGTAAAATTGTCACCACAATCTTTTTTCCAAAAGGTTTTCATCACCACAAACAGAAATTGTGTAGCTAATATGCAATAATGTTGCATTCACTCTTTCCTTACCCCCTGTTAAATTCTAATCTATTTTTTTAAAGATTTTATTTATTTATTTATTTATTTATTTATTTATTTATTTGACAGAGAGAGAGATCACAAGGAGGCAGAGAGGCAGGCAGAGGGAGGGGGAAGCAGGCTCTCCACTGAGCGGAGAGCCCAATGCAGAGCTTGATCCCAGGACACTGAGATCATGACCTGAGTTGAAGGCAGAGGCTTAACCCACTGAGCCACCCAGGCACCCCTCTAATCTATTTTTTATCTCATTGAACATGATTATTTTAGATATTCCATATAAGTGGAATCATATAATATTTGTCTTTTTTTTTTTTTTTTTTGGTCTGGCTTATTTCAGTTATATATTTTCAAGGTTTATTCATGCTGTGACATGTATCAGAACTTCATTTTATTTTTATGAGTCAATAATATTCATTTATATGTATATCATAATTAGTATATATATTCATCTATGGATGGATAGTTGGATTGTTTGCATCTTTTGGCTGTTGTCTCAGCTACCTTTTGTATTTAGATAATTAATAGACAGTGAGATGATTGCTTACTTTAGTGTAGCATTAACTTTTGTTTCTTTGTTGGTTAATCAGACATCTGAAAAGAACACAATTTCAGATATGATAATTATCAGCATAAAAACAAAAGCCAGAATTAGAGCTTAAATTCTTTAAAAATTTTTCTCTTTGGTATACAATTTGTTTTTAACTATTGTGTTTGTTTTTTTGTTTAACCAGAATGCATGGTTGATTATTGTATTTTTTGTTTTAAAAGCTTTCTCTTTTTCTTTGAACATTAATATAATCATAGTACTGAACATACATTTTTTATACTGAGTTAATGAAGATATTTCTTTAATATAAAAAACCTAGAAAGGAGTATTAATACTAATGCCAAAAATGAAAGCTAGATTAATGACTACTACTTGTGGGAGAAAATTCATTCAAATACCACTGAAAGGAGAACATGGAAAAATTAAATTCAGCTTAAACTTTCTGGCCACACTATCTGTTTTGGTGCAAATTATTTTAATTATCTTCTACCATGAAAGATCTATTTTAAGGGGAATAAAAAAGAAAACAATCCTAAAGCATCAAAAAATTCCCAACTTGCTATTAATTTGCTACACACAAAATAATAGTATTTGTTTTTCTATAAACATATTAAATGTGTTTGGGGAAAAGGGAAAATGATTGTTGTATTAAAGTATGGAATTTTAACATTTTTCCAGATGAATTCAAGTTCTTTATGAAAAGGCTACCCATGAATTATTTCCTCAACACATCTACCATAATGCATTTGTGGACAATGGATTCTAATTTTCAGCGCCGCTATGAACAACTGGAGAACAGCATGAAGCAACTATTCCTAAAGGCGCAGAAAATTGTACACAAGCTTTTTAGCCTTAGCAAGAGGTGTCACAAACAACCCCTCATCAGCTTGCCAAGACAAAGGTAAGACATTTGTGGAATATAGACAACAGACGACATTGTTTTGACAGTGAGCTCTCTTTATTTTCTGAATGCAGATATGGTAATATACATAGCATGGCGTTTTCTTTTAAATCTCAGAATAACAAATTGTATTTTCCAAAGCAGTAATCAAATGGAGAACCCATGTACTGACACTTCTTGTTTTTCATTTCCTTTTATTATCAGGACCAAGAAATCATTCTGTTTCGTGTGGTAGTTAACTAATAATTGTATTACAGTGAACAGAAAAGCACAAACCCTACAGCCATTGTAAGCATAGGGAGTAAGCGGGATCATGCAGTGAAATTTCTCAATATATCATTTGCAAATAAAAGAATTTAAAGTTCATTTTCTTTGAGCTGCACTCATAATAATATGAATAAACATGAATAAACCTCATTCTACATGAATCTCTGAAAATTGCTGGAAAAACTTGTAACAATTTATATGAATAATGACAGACTCTTAAAATATTTGTGTCTGAGCTAATTTTGTGAAGGGCAGTTTTTGGATTTTGCAACAATTGCTTTGAGAAGTTGTATTTAATTATTTGAAGTCAGATTTTTAAAAAACACAGCAAAATAAAAAGCTAAGGGAAATATAGGAAAATATCACCAAACAAACTTTTATCTGTGTTAGTATCTCTGTTACATAATGCTTGAATTTGGATTTGATGCTTAATTATGAGAAGAAATCTATTATTATAGATTTTTTCACTGAAGAAAAAAAAAACCTAAAAGTCTATACACCTTTTAAAAGTCCAATTTCAAAATAGATCATTGGCATCATTTTTGTAATTCAGTGGTTTTTAGAATATTCAAAATTTATGCAAATATCACCTCTTAAGAACATTTTTGTTGTCCCAAAAAGCAACGTAGTACCAATTAGCAATCCTTCCCCATACTAGCACACCCAGCCAGGCGATATTTACCTCTAGAAATTTGTCTAATCTACTATTTGTCCCAATAATTTGCCTATTTTTGACATTTCATATAAATAGAGTTATATAGTACACAGTCTTTCGTGACTGGCTTCTGTTACGTAGTGTAGTGCTTTCAGGTTTATCTATATTGTAGCGAGTATCAGCGGTGTGGGTACATCGCATGTGTATTATCCATTAATTCTTTGATAGACGTTTGGGTTGTTTCCACTTTGGGACTAGTAAGAATAATGTTGCTATGAGCATTCATCTACATTTTTTTAAAGTGGACATGGTTGTTTATTTTCTTGGGTATATACCTAAGAGTGAAATTGATGTCATAAGATAACTTTATATTTAAGATTTTGAGTTGATGCCAAAATGTTTTCAAAGGTGGTTGCACCATTTTATATTTCCACCAGCCATGAGTGACAGTTCCAAACATTCCACATCCTCACTAATACTTTTCTTTTGTGTTTGTTTTTAAACAAAACAAATACAGCTAGAGCAGGATATAAACATCTGAAGTTCAGGAGAAATTTGAACAACTGGAATGACAATTATCAGTGCATGTAAAACTGTGATATCGGAATATAATATGGGGTGCATAGGCAGCACAGATGGTTAAGCCTTCGACTCTTGGTTTCTGCTTAGATTGTGATCTCATGATCATGAGATGGAGCCCTTCCCAGTACATTTATTTTAAAGTGGAATGCTGCCCAGGGCAGAGTCTGCTTCCAAATCTCTTTTCCTCCCTCTTGTGCTCTCTCTCTCTGTCTCTAAAATAAATAAACCTTAAGGAAAAAAAAAAAAAGGAAAATACATAGAATCTGAAGATATGTTTAAGGGGTGAGGGGAGAAATGGAAACTGAAAATGAGCAGATAGTGGGATAAAAATATATCATGAGAGCTACATTAATTCTAGTAAAAATAAATAAAACTTAAACATACAAAGAGGTCATGAAAGTACAGGATTTGTAAGAAAAGTATGA
The DNA here is from genome assembly GCF_010015895.1 of Lontra canadensis. Classification (NCBI taxonomy): domain Eukaryota; kingdom Metazoa; phylum Chordata; class Mammalia; order Carnivora; family Mustelidae; genus Lontra; species Lontra canadensis. The sequence continues at coordinate 5,606,057 of NW_022631040.1, forward strand.
AAATATGAAACAATCCAAGTTGGATCTATACAGAATAAATAAGTAGAGTAAAATAAAGATGACAAAAAAAAAAGAATAAGAGAAAAATACATTATTTGGTACTAAATGAAAAATAAATGGAACTAAATTTAATAAACTATAGAAATAAATATTTGTTCTCTAATCCTTTTGACCTAAGTAAGTCAGAGATCACCAGAAGCTTTCCTTAACTTTCTCTTTTTTAATTAAGCATAATTCCTATGTTGGCTATCATTCATTACACACACACAAAATGCAGACTTCTTGCTAGATAAAAGATTTTGTTGAATTAGAATTTCTTTCCATCACAATTCTTCTTTACTAGGAATGTAGGATTTATTTCTGTTTTGCTTTTTATTTTCTCTAATTTTAATAGAATGTTATAAAATGACATTAGGAAACAATAACAACAGCAAACTAGGTACTACAATCTGTTAGTAGGATACAATGAAAAAAAAGTTTGGATATTTGTGAAGTATGTTTTCAAAATTTTCTGAAAGAAGTAAGTCGATAAGCGATACCTAAAACTCACTTCCATTTGAGATATCATTTTTGGTCCTTCCTTTATGGAATTTTTCTCAGCTTTTTTCTTGACTTCATCACACCCTTAGTATTGTCTAAAATGTGGAACAAAAAGGAAAACCAAACAAAATGAGACCTGCAAAATTAACCTCAACGAGTAAGATGATTTCTTGACGCCTTCTCTATAAAGACATGTAGGTTGAAGTTTTTCTTTGTAATGCATAGTGTAATTCATCCTTGAAATAAAACAGGATACTCACTCAGATTAATCTCACCAAGTTTATACTGTCATCACTGTTACTTTCATGAATTCATGTGACATTAAAATCCTCATTCTTACTTGAATAAATTGTGAAGCCTGTGGTAATCTGCCTTCTTTGAGGTAGTAAACTTTTGCTGCTATTCTAAAACTTTTGAGATAAGGAACAATGACATATTCTCTTCATTAAAGGAAAATAATTAAAGCATTTATTAAAAATATTCATACATAATCCCTACAAAATAATTCAACTCCATTATTTTGTGCTGTTATCAACTCCATTATCTTGTGCTGTTATATATTCTTCACAGAATGGCCAAGGATACTTAGAAATAGTACATTGAATGTATGTTGGTAAAAGTTTAACAACCAACTTTCCAGAGAGGATAAAAAACCTAATTTATAGCATTTGCCAATTCTTGTGATATGCATAATTGGCCCTTCTGAGCCAATATATGCAGGTAGCAGCAAACCACTAAGAATTGATGAAAATATTTTATGAAATTATCTCTTCCTCATTAATAGTGGAAGATGAGATATGATAAAATCCCTTCTCTAACATCACAGGAGAAAATAAGTTTAGGTCTATGTTATTGTTATCTGAGAAATATGTCGTGCACTTCCTATATATGCTCAACAGTGGGGTTTAACAAATTGGCATGTGGGCTGTAACTGGACCTCCACCTCTTTTTGTATCAGTTCCTAAGGAAAGACTGATCCTTACATTTCAAATTGTTAAAAAAAATCAAAAGTAGAAAGGCATTTTTTGGTTGATGAGAACTGTATGGAACTAACATTTTGATATCCATACGTAAAGAAACACACTCATTCATTTACATATTGTCTATGACTACTTTCCAACTATAATGGCAGAACCAGATAGTTGCCATGTAGTTATATGGTCCTGAAACCCTACAGCATTTGTTGTCTGGTTCCTTATAGAACAAACGTTTGCTGACATATGTTCTAACATTTACTCTATATTTAAAAGTGTTATTGAGTGTTTTAAAAGTATTCAATCCATATATCATTGAAATCTTTAATGTTATAAATACATGCTTTGCTAAATACAGGATATTGTAACTTTAGTTTTCATTATATGGAGTGCGAACCAGATTGAATCCTATATCGTGAGTGTTCATCAAATAATATTGAATATTTTACTAATAATTTCTCTAGTGTATATATGTATGTATATACACACATATGTAATATCTATGTATAGATATATATAATGTATTATATATAATATAGATGGGATATAAATACACGTATATATACATATATTTGTTTATTAGCCACCAGTGGCTTTTATATAATATACATACAAATAAATAAATATATACAAAATATATATAAATATATACATTATGTATACACATACGTATGTATTTTTAACTAATATAACACCCATAGGAGTAGTCTAAAACCTTATAGATCAAAATGATTTTAATTCAAATGCCATTTCAAATTGATACACAAATATGGAGTTTGGATTATTTCATAAAGTCAGTCAACATTCCATTTTTCCCTCCCTCTACTCCTGATCTCTAATTCTAGTACAATTCAGAATGACACTATGATCATGAACTAAGGGAAAGAACAAAAAACAAAAAACAAAAAAAATGAACACTTGAGAAATGAAAATGAGTTTAAAGATTTAACAGTGCCTTTGGGTAAAAGAGGATAAAATAAAATAAAATAAAAGTTTGGATAGCTGAAATGAACTATAGCTGTTAATGTGTTTGGGAAGGATTGACCTGACCACTGGAACACTCTGAAAATATGAGATTCAGGCAATTTATAGAAAATCTGAATGTTTGGTTATTTGCTGGAGTTCCTAGACATAGCTCTCAAATCCAAGGATAACAAGTGCTCAATAAATATTTGATAAATGCTCTGTGATATGTTTTCTAATATTTTAGTTCAACTTCTAGAATCATAGGACAGTGAGTTGTCATTTTATATAAAATGTTTCCTAGTCTATATAAATGGATCGCCTGTTATAATATGCATATCATGTTCTGCTTGTTTTGCCATTAAGCAGGTGAATTCCTTCCCTCATTCTTTCAAACGGACATGAAACTGTATTAGTTAGCTGTCCTAACAAAATACCCAGAGGTAGTGGCTTATAAATGAGGGAATTCCTTCCCTCATTCTTTCAAACGAACATAAAACAGTGTATTAGTTAGCTGTCCTAACAAAATACACAGAGGTAGTGGCTTATAAATCTAGTTCTGGAGGCTAGAAGTCCCAGTCAAAGGTGCCAACATGGTAGGGCTCTGGTAAAGGCTTTTCCTCTTCAGCGCTGCAAACTGCTAATTTCTAGGTATGTCTTCACATCATGGAGCAATGAGATATCTCTTTGGAGTTTTATTTATAAAAATACTAATCCCATGGGGAGCCTTGGGTGGTTTAATTGGCTATGTGCCTGTCTTCGGCTCAGGTCATGATCCCAGGGTCCTGGGATCAAGCCCCAGATGGGGCTCCCTGCTCAGTGGGAGGCATGCTTCTCCCTCCTTCCTGCTGATGCTTTCTGTTGCTATCTTTGTCATTCTCTCTCTCCTAAATAAATAAATAAATAAATAAAATCTTAAAAAAAAAATACTAATCCCATTCACAGTGGCTCTATCCTGATGACTGAAACACCTCCCAAAGTCTCCAACTCATAATACCATCAGCTGGGGGGTTAAGATTCCAACATGTGAATTTTGAGAGAACACAAACATTCAGACCATAGCTGAAAGGGCCCATCTCTACCTATCAGTAAGATCTTGGGATATGGGTGTGAGAGGGGTAGCTAACCATCTCTTTTGCAAAAATCCTGTCTGTGGTGGATGACAGTGAAGCTGGCATGTAGACTCAATCTGGGATAGAGAATTCAAGTATCATTCAAATGCTTATTTCCACTTTACCCCTAAATCCAGTACATTTCTGTCTCTGAGACTTTGTTATACAACTTTTTTTATTTCTAAATGAAACATGACTCTTTCTGTCCCATATGTGTCACCAAGTATTTACAACTCTGTAACACATGCAAGGAAAATAGAAATTTTAATATTTTCAAAGTGAAAATGAGATTGGTATTTATATCTGACATGCAGGAATAATGTGCAAAAATTCTTTAAATATTTTCTTATTTCCCTTTCTCCTTTGCTGAATATCCAGACATTTTTTTTTCTTTTCGCCCTCTCTTTTTATTGACCTTCATTTATTCAATATAACCCCTCTTTACTGAAATCTTTCTATATTTTTGTTATGCAGAGTGATTTGGTGTTCTTAGAAAATCAATTTACAACTTCTTGCTATAGCACCTCCCCACATTAGGCCAGCTTTCTTTTTTAATGCATTAGAGGATTGCCTATAACAGATTTTTTCTCTTTTTTTTTTTTCATACTTTCAATAATATGTGATATCTGATTTATCCTTGCAATGATATTCTGTTATACCATAAACTAACTCAAATTGGTTCCCTTCACTTATAATAATAGGGGAAATTTTGAATAGATATAAAATCTAATAAAAACCTGGATCCATTTTGAATATGTCCTGAAAGCAATAAAAATGAAGTATAAAAATGTGATTTGTCCGTGGTAACAAATATCTTCTAGCTGCCATAAAGTTTATTTGAGATAGAGAAGTACTTCAAACTATAATGCTATAAATATGTTTGGTTTTCTCTTTATTTTTACAGTTAGTTTTGCCAAAGTCCATGTGTTATTACAACATGTAGACGATCTTCCAATGCACCATTATTACACAATGTTGTTGTTACACAATGTGTAACATTCTTACACAATGTTGAGAAAGACATTTTGAGAGAATATTGGCCCAGGAATGAGGACAATGAAAAAGTATAAGTTGTTGCCAAGTTTTAATGGTGCATTACAAAACTAATAAAGAAACTAATAATTACAGAACATTAAAAGCAACAATATAAGGTAATATAGCTATTAAACATTGAGGAAAAATCAAATTTTACTTGGCACAGGAACCAAATGGAAATATGTGAAGATAAACTGCAACTTCCTAATTTATGAACAGTAGAATTATAGACATGAAAATAATTTTAAGTCATTACAGGACATTTCTATAAGTAATTTCATTCATTCAAGAAAAGCAGACAGGGATTACAATCCTTATCTTGTATTAAAATATATAATCTGAAGAAAACAAAAGATTTTATTGTTTCTCTAATAATGAAGAGAGACAAAATTTGGTGAGATAAAATAATTCATATATGATGTTACAGTTATTCCTAAATAGCATAGATTAAACATGCTTAGAAAAGACATTTATACATAAGTAACATTTGCTAGCTTGGACAAGAATAATTATAAGATTATAGGTATACCTTGACTAAAAAGAGGAAAGTCTGGGTGGAAGTGTATTTCATCTAGGTCATTTTAACGACCTTTATTTCAATCTTGAAGAGTCACACTATACAATGAGTTAAGAAAAATCCTCTTTCTTGTTTGGGAAATATGGAGTTGAGAGCTCAGTACTCCTCCTATTTACTTTCCACAATGTTTGTGGCTACTTGAGCTCAAATTCCAACCGTGCACTATTCTACCCTCATCTCCCACTCCCCAGCTAGTAACTTGAATCATAGTTTCCTTTTAGTTGTGCTATGTGCACAACAGCTTGAACACTTACTCCTAAAAACCTATATTTGCTAAAAATTAAGACTAATTACTTTATAGTAGATGAACAAAATTCTGTTTTTAAAATGTTGTTTAATAAAATAACTCTTTTCTTATATTATTTTAAATGGCATTTATCTTAAAATTTATTCCATAGTCATTTACTTTTTTCTGGTTCTGATTTTTTTTCTGATTTTCTTATCCTATTCAAAAATCAATTTGAACTAAGTTTTTATAAATGTATATTTTCAAGTGTCTTGGTGACTTCAAATATGTAATGAAAACCATGATTTTAAACTAGGCATTGGTAATGGTCATACAGAATTTAAAGAATTATTTGGTATCAAAGAATCAATGAATTCTGTAATATTTAAGGAATGGATTTGTAATGAAAGTCCTTAAGTTGGCCAATTGCTTGTAGTTGATTTTAGACTACAAAATTTTGACAGTCAAACATATCGTTACAAAAGTTAGATAATAGCAAATTTAATTATACAGTGCTTCCTGAGATCACAATCCATTGCTAGTATGTCAAGAGAAACATCCCAGGTCCTTGCACTGGTCTTTGGAGAAAGAAAACAACAATGATGTAAGAACACTTATCCAAATTCATTATTTCAATTACATTATTCACAGTATACCAATATACTGGTTCAGACAACACCCTTCCCAAGTTAACAATGCTTAAAATAGGAGGAGAATCAGAATTAAAAGTCTTTAAAATTTTCTTAGGGCAATTTTCATTTTTACTTACATGTTTTATCCTATCACCATTCCCCCTTTATCCTCAAAAGAAGAAAAGCAAAATTGAGTGACAAAGTGTTCCTACTTCCTAGTATCAGGTGTGATATCCAGGTGACATGTACATAAAACATTCTGCTGCTTTATATGCCTTCAGTGTAGCTTTTCTGTCATCTTAATAGCAAATCCTGTAGCTCAGACTTCTATGACTTTGACGAGCAGATGTCAAACTACTTGGTCTCAGGACCCCCTTATACTCTTAAAAATTATGGAGAAATTCAAAGAGTCTTTGTGTATGAGAGAGAGAAATCCCTGTATATATATGTATATATATGCACATATGTACACATACATATATATGCATATACATATACACACACATATTTACTATAGTAAAAATTGAAATAGAAATTTTAAAAAATGTATTTGTTAATACAATTACAAAGAACAGTAAGTATGGTTATTCATGTTAATATATATAACATTTAAATCTGAGTGATCTCTGCAGAATTGTTTAATATTTGACTTAAGAGAGGATAGCTAAATTTTCATGACTGTGTCTCTATGCAATTGGTTGCAAATTGTAATTTTGTAATCTCACACAGATTTATTGAGGAAGCGAGTATTGTAATAGCTTTTTCAGATAATTGTGGATATTACTCTTTATACTGCACCAAAAACCCAACAAGTGAAGATTTTTAAAAAGTTATATGTAATTTGGAATCTAAAACAATGTGATTAACATTTTGACATCTCTTACATCAAATTATTTCGTCTATCTTGAACTTTAAAATGGATCTTTAACCATGCGTATGAAATCATGTGTCAGTCATTTGGAAAATATTGATGCACTCCGTTTTGAAGATCTTCCAAATGTTGACAACATATCATTATAAAATAACACAAAACTTCATTCCTTAATATCCTCATTGTGCTCATGAGAAAAGTCTTTATTTATTGGAAGCCGTCACTCTCACTGTTGCAGTTACAAGTTTTCCAAATATCTAATTTCCACTTGAAAACTATACTTTTAACACTGATATTAAATATGTCAGTGGTTTGTCTAGAAGTGATCGGTTTGTTTCTTTCAGTTTTGACAACGGATCTGCCAAGTATCCGAGTCTGGATAAACCAGTTTGTCAATTATTCTTTCAAGTAAAAATGGTTTGCCATGAAAAAAGTGCTTACCTCAGCTTGCAACTGAAACAATTGCACAGGTGTTTTGCCTCAAGGCAACCATTATAGTTCAGTGTGTAACACAAGTGCTTTATTCATATTCCCATTTTATTCTGACATATGGATTTGTACTGAAAATTGAGACACAATAAACTTTTTTATACTGCTTCACCAGGAACATTTTTAACTGAAACTTGCTTTCTTTCTGTTCCTCAAGTATGTGGCGGAAAATGCTATATGCCTACTAGCACAGCCATTTTGGTTCCACGGCTTTTCTTCATGCTAAGTCTCCAGCAACAGTTTTGCTTTTCACATCAATGCAAATGTCAACACAATGTAAAGGAAAAATAATGTCTTGGGATATCTATGAACTAGTTTTCACCTTGTGTACCCTCTGATAGGATCTTGTCTCCACTTCCTTGCTTCCCACATACCCACACTGAGATCTAGGTGAACCAACCCAATAATGCTGCCCTAGATCAATTTCAACTCCTCTAAAGGACCTAACAGACCCCAGACAAATTGGGGGCTATAATAGGGATTATCTGTCTTCTTCCTTTCCTTTCTCTTTGTCTTCATCTTTTCCTTCTCTTTCTTCACTAACACCGCCCCTGGTTTTAGCGGAACTCATGCTACACTGTGCCCCTGGGTTTTCTTGAACCAAGGGCGGGTAATTCTTGCCAAACAGAAGTGGAAAGAATACATGAAACTTCTAAACTGTATTCTTAAAGGAAGAGGAATGGATGCCATCTACTTATTTTCTTCCCCCTGGATAAAATGAAAATGTGATGGGTTGGAATTAAAAGTGATGACATGAAGAAACTTGTTAAGGATAGTAAGACCCATGGGTGCCTGGTGGCTCAGTAGGTTAAGTCTCTGCCTTTGGCTCAGGTCATGATCTCAGGGTCCTGGGATCAAGCCCTGCATCAGGCTCTTTGCTAAGCAGAGAGCCTGTTTCCCCCTCTCTCTCTGCCTATTTGAGAAGGAAAGAAAAGAAAGAAAGATAGTAAAACCCAATCTTTTTGAAGCTACCAAAACAGTCCTGAACTGTTGATGTTTGTACTGTTATCGAGAGAGGAATAAAAGTGCATTTTTTCTGAGCCAGTATTATCTGGCTTATGTTACTGCAGCCAAACTTGCATCCTAATAACAAAAGGACTTTACTGAATGGCCTCCAAGTCCTTTAATACTGTGGAATGTGTGATTTAATTAAAAATGACATTTATATGATTAATACAAGGGGTTTTTGCCGAGAACAATTTTATATGAAACTGTAGGAAAAAGTCAGGATATTAATTTCCTTACATTTCTATGTTACAAAAGAATGTTTTGTATATTTTTTTTGTGCTTCAGCCACTCCATGATGAGTCCCAGGCACATGCTAAGAAATAATTAGCAGCATATTTAAAGAGTTTAATATTTAGATATCTTCAGTGTGTGATTGAGAAATGTAAAATATATAGATAATAATTATAAAGTACTCAACACATGGGAGTGGTTAAATAATTATTATTTAACTTTCCAAAACTGAAGACACTATTTCTTTGGTGTAGGTGTTTCTAATATATTAATAAGTTTTCTTCAAAATGTACTTTCATATGTTTCATAGTCAAAATAAAATTAGTCATAAAGATAATAATATAAACACTATAAGAAACACATTCATTTTTACTTGTACAGAATAACACATTAATATCCTGGATTCTGATTCAGGGAATCCAGGGATAGAAGTTTTCAGAGGAAAGAAAAAAGAAAAAAGAGAGAGAAAGAGAGAGTGGGTGTGTCCCACCTTCTTCTTGGTATGGGGCCACTTCTACACAAATTTCAAAATTGGCAAATTTGTCTTTTCTTTCATGCTGCCTTTTTTTTTTTTAATTGTTTCACGTTTTTATTTAAAGTCCAGTTTGTTAACATACAGTGTAATACTAATTTCAGGTGCAGAATCTAGGGATTTATCACTCAGCATTTGACACCAGGGCTCATCACAAGTAGTCCCTCCTTTATTCCCATCATCCATGTAGCCCATCCCCCCACACATCTCCCATCCAGCAACCTTCAGTTTGTTCTCTCTAGTTGAGTCTCTTGTGTTTTTCCTCCCTCTCTTTTTTTTCCCCCTTCCCTTACACTCTTCTGCTTTGTTTCTTGAATTCCACATATGAGTGAAATCATACAGTATTTGTCTTTCTCTGACTGACTTACTTTGCTTAGCATAATATACTCTACCTCCATCTGCATCGTTGCAAGTCAGGTCACGTCCCTCTTATCTAATTCTTGGTGTAGCTTATACTTCATCTCTCATGGCTCTAACATGCCCCTATCTTTTCACTAATATTCTTACTTTGACCTTCAGCTAATGCTCTTTCAATTTATTAGATGTGGATGAATGTTAGCTGAAAATAACTATTTTAAAATTAAGTCATATTTAGACATAAAAATTATTTGTTCTTTTTAAATCAGTTACTTTCTAGCCATCTCAGTATCCCCACTTGGACCATTTTAGATAGAGTTTTAAAAAAATACATTAAAATGAAAATCTGTCAGATTATAGCGCTGTGCTTGTTTTTTTTTTTTTTTTTTTCTTTCTCTTGTGTATAAAAGATTATGTGGAACAATCAAAGATCTTGTCACCTTGAGGGGCGCCTGGGTGGCTCAGTGGGTTAAAGCTTCTGCTTTTGGCTCAGGTCGTGATCCCAGGGTCCTGGGATTGAGCCCCACATTGGGCTCTCTGCTCAGCAGGAGACCTGCTTCTCTTCCTCTCTCTCTCTGCCTGCCTCTCTGCCTACTTGTGACCTCTGTCTGTCAAATAAATAAATAAAATCTTTAAAAAAAAAAAGATCTTGTCACCTTGATATTTTGAGTGTATGCTGTCTGCAACCCACAACTTTTGGAATGAGGTCCACATTCAAGGCTTTAGAAAGCTGCTTTTGAAAATATTAACAGAATCAAGGGTCTTTGCTCCTCTTGGAAATTCTGTGAACTTAAATGTGTATGTGTGTTAGTATGAGTGTGAGAATAGTGCAAACAGGTCAGCAGCTCATTACATTAAGTAAAAATCTTACCCTGTTGTCTTTCTTTGACTTTAAGTTAGTTTATTCTCTCATCTGAGGAAAAGGAAGTCAAGAAACAAAGAAAATAGTCTTGAGTGAGATTTATTCCTCTTTGTTTTCCATGTTCTTCACCTTACAAATGTCATTTCGGTGACTCCTACTCTATTTTCTTGACATTACAACACTTTCCTAAGAAAGATTAAGAATGTCATTCCCAACACGGTTTTCCCCTGTGGTAACTCAATGGAGTTGCTGGCTCAAATAATCAGATTTTTGAACAGTAACAATGTAGACAGCTATATTGAGAGAGGACTTTTAACACCTAACACTAACTTGTTTGAAAGAAAAAGAGTTCTATCAGGAAAATCTTGGAAATAAAGTCATAAGATCTGTAATATCAAGATTAAGAAGCCCCTTTGCCAGTACTATTTGGAGTAGTACCACTTTGTTTAAACAGTCAGAATCAGCTCCTTATTTGACAGCAACCACAAGTTTATGCCACAGAGAGTGGCTGAAGGGCTTTGCTATCAGTCCTCATTTTCTCTTCACTAAGGAGTTGATAATAATCCTTCATAAATATTTAGTTATTCACTAAATAACTTGCATCTTGTGAGACATTAATGTTTGTTTTCTAAAATAAATAGAAAAACACATACTTTTTAAAAAGAAGTCATGGATAAACAAATTTGGAAACTGTAGTTACTATAAATTCTACTTGGAAATCTACATAGTCTATATGCATGTCGAATACTATAAAATGTCCTAAAATTAAAATAGATTTTTTTTTTTTTACAGATTTTATTTATTTATTTGAGAGAGAGAGAGCATGGGGAGGAGCAGAGGGTGATGGAGAGGGACAAGCTGACTTCATGTTGAGTGTGGAGCCCAAACCTGGGGCTTGATCTCAGGATCCAAGATCCTGATCTGAGCCAAAACCAAGAGTTGGACGCTCAACCAAGTGAGTCACTCAGGCACTCCAAAATAGATTTGTTTAAATAAGGATTTTTTTCAGAACAAAATTGTTTACTTCCTAAAATACCTGTTATAACATTAAATCTCAAAGTATACAGTTGGAAAGCACTGTACCATCATTTTTAGTCCAATTCTTACAGTTTTCAGAGTTGCCATCAGTTGTAATATAGTCACCTCAATCACCACAAAATAACAACAACAACAACAATAATTACCTTAAGCTTAAAATGTTTTTAGATCTTTGTTTTCTCAACTTCTCAGACGTTTTCTAGGCACAAGTTGCCAATTTCTGACAAATGATCATTTTAAATACTTTCTCAGAAAGACATAGAGGTTATACTATGCCATTTCTACACAGGTATAACTTGAAATGGTCCTACAAGTTAAATGTTAATTCATTTACTAAAACACTCCTCATGCTTCTTTTTCCAAAGAAAAAGAGCTCTGAGATTTTCATCCCAATATTTAGCATGAGGTGGAGTGTGCCATTAAATGCAATAATTCCTGTGGTGATGAATTGCTACATTTCAGAAAGAAAAATGTTATGGAGTACAAGGAATAAACTGCTTATTTGTTGATATCATATTAACCATCAGTGGTTTATATATGGACCACAAACTGAGAATCAATCCAGATCCCAGGACACTAATATTTTTTACAAATCTTATAATGTTACTGACAATCAAATTCTTTGAACGGATGCACTTTCAATTCTTAAGTATATTTAAATCAGAGGTGATAATCAGTCTCATTTCAACTTGAGCACTTTGAAGCAATTTTACTTATACTGTGGAAGAAATGGATACATGTTTACTTACCAAAATAAATAGGAAGCTGAACATCATACACCACTGGAATGGTGTGGTGGTTTTATTATATCAAAGTAGAAGAATTACTGTTATCCATGAGTCTTTCTCCCTGAACATTCCCCCTTTAAAATGTTGAAGCCAGAGGTAAACGTTGTGATGTAGAGATGATAGGTCTGACTTGGAGTGGAATACAGTTTCAAATCTCTTTATAAAGAATATTATAGTATACACATAAAAGAGAAATAAATCAAAGTATTTTTTTTTCATATTACATGAAAGTCTTATGTCAGTTTTCATACGAATGATATTGGAGGCTTTATTGGGTGTAGATGTAATTGATTATGTTAAAACTGTCACTAGTAAATATGTAGATAAGATAGTATTTGTCCTATGCTCTTTTCCATTTTAAATGATAAAACTAATAGAAAATAATTTGATGTTTATTACATTAAACTAAATACTAAACTAAGCCATCTAAAAAGTAAAGATCAAGTATGTCTTTAAAATGCTGCCTTTTTCCAATCAAATTTGCTCAATTTGGTGGGGAAAAATCTCATTTGGATTGTTTTAATGACAAGTTTAATCCAATGCTTAATTTGGTAGCATCATATAGAGGCAGTGTGCAATCTTTAATCCTCATTTATGTTTTATAATCTTCATGGTAAGTACAAAAAAATACAAAATATCCTTCTTCATATCCTTTCATTATTATATCATTACATGTATTCCTTGTATACATATGTTTGTACACATGTAAACATGGTACACACACATGCACACAGACACACAGGTATGCACATATATACCAAGTTATTAAAGTAGTAAATGACTGAAACTTAGAATGCTTTTCCTTGAACATTAAGGTAAGATACTATGTTCTAAAAGCAAATGGTATTATGACTCAATCAACAAAACTAAGTATACCAAAATATAAACCCCTTAAAGCCGTGACACTGGAAAAAAAAAAAAAAAGAAAGAAAGAAAGAAAAGAAAAGAACAAACAAGGAAAAACTTTGAAGCACTTCATTTGAGACAGCCACTACAAGTTATAAAGTGAGTGAATACATTTCAAAAATCAATGCCAATTGCAATCAAAATCCTCTATCTCACAACCCAGATGCACTTCACACAGCAACAAATAGAACAGCACAAAAGAACATTGATGTGACAAAAGAATACAGGAGAAAAGGAAGGTCATTTTGTTGTGGTTGTTCTTTGTTCTATTAAACCCAGCAGGAAGACTTCATGTAGGTTTCTCAAAGCAAACAAAAAAGATCAAGTCTGAGGTAGTACCTTTTATTGAGCTAAAGTAAAATTACTTCATACCAGAAGGAAGGTTAGCTAGAAACAAATCTAAACAAAATGTAGTAAAAATGTAATGAAAACCTGCCAAATTTAAGGGATGTAAATACTCATATTCTCCCTAACATTACCTTAAACACACACACACACACACACACACACACACACCCCTCAATTATATATTAAAAACAAAAGGACCATGATTATGATCTTAATGCATGATTTTTGTTTCATAATCTCATCTAAATTACTATTGAAAATGAACAAAATCACAACCCAAAGTTATGTAATCTTTCAACTCATATGCAGGAATGTGGAGAAATTTTCAAGAGATGTATTGCAGGGAAGAAATAGGAAAGAGGACAAAGATGTTCAGTTTGTAAATTACCATGTCCAATTTGAACAGCAACCTAACTAGCAGTCAAGGGACACACTAGGAGGAAGCCACCAACACTCTTTAATACAGAGCCACGGACACATTACTATAAAGGGTGATAGTTCTGATGATGAAGTTCTAGAACCTAGGTGAGGTTCGGTGGGCTGAGGTCCACAGCCGATGACCAAGAAAGAATTCTTAAGACATCTTTAGTGCAAAATGGTGGTTTATTAAAGCACGGGGACAGGACCAGTGGGCAGGAAGGGCTGCTGCCCGGGGTTGTGAGAGATGGCAGGTTATGTACCTTGCAGTTGGGGGAAGGTGAGGGGAAGGGAGGTTTCAACGGAACTTTCATATGCTAGAGAGGGTACATGGTGCTGGGATACCACAGGCCTTGTGGCTTGAACAATGTTGTCTTTTGGCAAGCCAATCACATTTCTGCTATCAAGCATCTTTGTTAGTGAGATTTGGGTTTAGAAGAAATTTAACTTTATTTAGGGCTTGAGGAACTGAGTTATTTGCCTCTGGAAACTGTGCTATTGATAAGGTAACTTCTTTGTTTGTAGATCTCTAGGACATTTGTAAACCAAGAGAGACTGTCTTGCAGGATGTGATCTCTGCAAGTTAACTATTTGTTTCTCCTTTATGGCAGTCCGGGGTGCCTGAGGAATGTCACACACATTACCGAGGGGAGCGGGTGGAGAGGGGGTGCAGGATGCCAGCTTTTGCTTTGTCCTCAGCCAGCCTCCTGCTCCCTCATCACTGAGGTTGACTTGCTAATGAGAGCAATCATAATTAGCTAGTTATTAGCTAACAAGTATGAAGCACAAACTATTGTCAAGCTTTTCTAAGTGCAATACTCCTTGTTGCTCATTTAATACATGTTACAAGGTAGTTAGTGTTATTACCCTAAAATTACAATCAAGGAAACTGAAGCTGAGATAATCCAAATTTGCTAAGGATTACTCAACTAGTGGTAGCAGGGCGAGGATCCAAACACAGGCAATCTAACTATAGAGCTTGGGTTCTTTGTCACTAAACTGTCCCAGGTTTACAGTGTTTGTTAATAACATGGCCCCCCTCTCCGGTTAACTCCTCTGTGCTAAAGAATTTCAGAAGTTACTGAATTCATGCAAAAGCTTGAAGTCATGAAATGGAATAATCAGAGAACAAGAAAGTTTTAAGAAAATTTAAAAAATTATCTTTACACTTAAAACTCAAATAAGAACAGGGCGCCTAGGTGGCTCAGTGGGTTAAAGCCTCTGCCTTCAGCTCACGTCATGGTCTCAGGATCCTGGGATCGAGTCCAGCATCCGGCTCTCTGCTGGGCAGGGAGCTTGCTTCCTCCTCTCTCTCTCTGCCTGCCTCTCTGCCTACTTGTGATCTCTCTCTCTGTCAAATAAATTAAAAAAACAAAAACAAACAAACAAACAAACAAAAAACTAAAATAAGAACAGTGGACTATTAGAGAAAAAAATTGGTTTCTTTCTTCTTTTTTTTTTTTTTTTAACTTATTTGAGAGAGAAAGACAGAGAGAGAGGGAGGGAGCACGAGCAGGGGAGGAGCACGGGAAAAGGAAGAAGGCTTCCCCATTGAGAAGGGAGCCCGACGTGGGGCCCGATCCCAGGCCCCCGGGATTATGTCATGAGAGAAGGCAGACGTTCAACCAGCTGAGCCACCCAGGCTTCCCCCAGAATTGGTTTCTTAGAATAAAATCTTGAGAAACTAATCTAGTACTAGCCATAAAAAATGGAATGATGTAATTTATAAAAAAAGATAAAGAAAGCAAGAAAGGAAGAAAGAAAGAAGAAAGGAAGGAGGGAAGAAAGAAAGAAAGAAAGGGAGGGAGGGAGGAAGGAAGGAAGGAAGAAGAAAGCAAGCAAGCAAGCAAGCATGAAGGGCCTAGAGAATGCAAATGAGAGGGTTCTGAGAAGGGAAAACTAATATCTGATTGAGAAGAATCAGTGAGACTGAGAGATGCAGAGAGAGCTTTTCTTGAATCCATATGAATGAAAAAAGACAGAGTGTCCCAAACAAAATTTATGACAAAAAACTATGTTGTGAAGTGGTTTCTGAGTTAATGTTGATCATTTTTAGCTACCCCATTTCAGTTTTTTCTCGTTTACCATGGAGTTTAAAGATTTGGCACATTCTTAAAGTCAGTATAGTGTGTGCCCGGCACGAGAGAGAATACAAAAGTGTGCGTTCTAACTCCTTCATTGCATGCCTGACTGTGAGGTCGACCACTACAGCATGGATCTGTCAGCAATCCGGGCTGTTGCTTCCCGGGACAGGAGTGACTGAAGCAAACACGACTAGTGGTTCATCCCGGACCACGGGCTGGCTGCTTGCTTGCCTATCTTTCTTCCCCTGGGGACAACCGGAGGAACAGAGCCGCTGGTCAGGGTAGCAAGGAGCATGAGTATAGAGGCAAATACAGCAGTGCAGTCGGTAACCATGACAAGAAATCCGACTCCTAACTTGTCTATAACCAAGTGAACATGCAAACGATTTTTTTTTAATATATAACACTAAATACTGGAGTATGGGAGATCAGTCAGTGGTATTATGTGAGGAAAAACCATGACTCAATAATTTTATGCTCAGCCACGTGACTTCCTGGGTAAGACTGTTGCCAGATGGCGGGGCTCTTGGCTCAAGGAGTTGAAAAACGAATCTTGCAGACACGAAAGGGTGAATTGAAATGAAAGTTTATTAAGTGAAGGTGAGAGCAAAAAGGAAAGAAAAAAAAAGTGATCCGGAGTGAGAGGGGTCCTGAATGGGTTGCCACTGAGGGCTTTTAGTGGCGGTCTTTTGTTGAGAACTGTATGGGAAGCTTGTGGGCTTGAGATGTTGTGCTCTCTTGGTTTGTTCCCTTATTATCTCTTCTGCTCTGTCTCAGCAACCCCATCTGCCAGGTATAGTTCAGAGCCTAGTCAGAGTCAAGAGCCTCCTATCTCCCCTGCCTAGACTTTGACCCCTTCCCTATTCATGGGACAGGACCTGTGGGCAGAAAGAGCTGTACTGGGATTGTGGGCAGTAACTGATTGTGTACTTTTTAATTAGTGGGGGTTAGGGATAGTATAAGTCTCCAAGAAATCTGGATCTTGAAGGGCCAACAGCAGCCAAGATAAAGTTATTTTTAAACATCAAGTTACAAGGCAGCCACTAGTTCCTTAAGGATGATCATGCTCTGCATGTCTCAGGGATCTATCAGTGGGCTGCAAACTGTAAGGAGATTTTCATTTAAGTGCATTTCTTTTGCCCTCTTTCCCACATGAAGACGTAGACAAAGAACATTCTCACATATGCAGTGTCTCCGACATGATCATCTCCAGATATTCTGACTGAAAATAGTATATATTAAATCAAGAGATTAATAGAAAAATCAATTCAAGCAGATATATAAACTTTTTCCTGAAATACTAGTATTATATGCTCGATTTAAGATGAAGAAAACAATGTCTAACGTTGCTTTTATTATTTACTCTTACTTAGGAACCTCTGCTAGTGAAATAAAACTGGAATATGGAATTAGCAAATATAGACATAATTAATATTTAAAAGAATATATGATTATTAATTGTAGATGGCATGCTTATTATTATCTGGTAAGTCCCCAGAGATTCAACTGGAGTAGAAAACCAAACCAAATCTAAACAATATACTTGAAAGATTGAGTGAAGTTGCTAGTTAAAAAATAAATAAATGAGCAGTAGTCTACAAATAAATGAACAAAAACCAGTAAGAAAATACAATAGAAAATTTCACCTTCACAAAATGACATACTGGACATTCATAAAAATATCAAAATACAAATAATACTAAGGAAATAAACTAAAACAAACCCTTAGGATGTTAAGGGAAATTTTTAATAAATAGACAACATATTTCTGAATGAAAAAATCCTATAAGGATATTATTTTCCTCAAATTAATATTATGTAATTTAATGCAACATCAAAATCTATCTGAACAAAGTAGTAAGAAAAAGTAGTAAATAATATTTTAAAGGGGGATAGTGAGAATAGAACAACATCCACAGATGTTAAAATTCATTTTAGAAAAAATAAGACCATGTTTTAGAAGTGTAGAAGTTCTGCCTACACTGCTAAATATCCATGGAAATTACTATCTCTTTCTTTCAGTTTCCTAACTATTATGTGTGAGTAATAAGAGTACCTATCTTATAGAAGTATGGGCATTAAACTGATTTATATATGTAAAGTTCCAGTGTTTATTAAACATTCAAAAATATCTCTTTGATAATGGTACTGATGATAATGTTGATGATCCTACAGTAATTGAGCAGTGTCAAAAATGCTACAAAGTCTAGAAATAGATTCAAGTATATATAACAATCTGGTCGATCATTATAGCTATCAAGTGGATCTGCCAAGACAGAGCACACAAACATAATCTATTGTAAGGTTAAATTAATTTCTTGATCTTAAAAATTTTTTGAAGAGACAAATGAAGTCATTTTTTTCATAATCTAATAGGATTAAATATTTTAGGTGAAATTTTTGTATTGCAAAATGACATTCTTACCTGACTGGAAATTAAGAAATCTACCGCTGATAATCCTTGTAGCAAAAAATATCCAAGGGGGAATTTCAGACTCTAGAGAAAACAGTAAAAGAAAGAAGACTTCATAGCAATACCTATTAGAACATAACGAATTCTGAACTAAAAGTAAAAGTTATAGTTTTAAATGACTTAAATATTAAAGAAGAAAAAATAAACATTAATGTTACTTAGACCTGTAATTATTCATTTTTTCATTCAAAAAGTAAATATTTAATACCGTTTATAGGCATGGGAGGTATATCAGCCTCAAAAATTAAAAAAAAACATTTTTGTATGTTTGTATATATTATAATATATATAAAACTATGTATAACATAAAGACACTATATATATATATACACACACACACATATATATAGATACACACACACATACATATATACACACACACACACACACACACACACACACACATATATATATATATATAAAATTTTAGGAGATATATAAATTATATATAAAATTCCAGGAGATATATCTCCTGTAATTTTGGGGTTCATGTTTTAGAGAAGTGAGAAAAAAATAGACAGGGAGATTATATTGTTTTAGACGGTGATGAGTGCTCCAGAGAAAAATTAACCAGAAAGGAAGATAGAAAGTTTTAAGGATGGGGTGTGTGTGTGTGTGTGTGTGTGTGTGTGTGTGTTTTCTTAATATCTCCAAGAGTTCATTGTTCGTATATAAGTATATAAATAATACATTTTGATTTTGTATTCAGTAAGTATACTGAATTTATTTATTAGTTCTAGCAGGTTTTTTTTGTGAAATCTCTTGATCTTTCCAGATATAATATCATGTCATTTAAAAACAGAGACAAAATTACTTCTTTCTTTCCAGTTTGGATTTTTTTTTTTATTTCTTTTTATTCTCTAATTTCCCTGGTTAAGACTCCTAGTACTATTTTTTTTCAGGCACTGGGAAGCATCTCATCATCTTAATCTGGTTCTGTCTGTCCTCTCTTGTGTCTTATTTTCTGGCTTAATTGCATTACACTGAATGGACATATGGCTTGGAAGGACGGCGATCTCAGTGTGCTCGAGGTAGTCTGCTATGGGACTGAGAGTTTTGCTGTGTTCCAAGACCCAAAACTTTTTATAAATATAACTAGACTAAACAATATGCTTCTAATCTCTTACGTCCTCTGTTCCATGCTGATGCATAATTCCATGAAATCTTCACAGATTTGAAAATGTTTTCGATTTTTTGTTGAAAACTTCTTGCAAATTGCCTTTATTTTAAACAAGGAAATGGGTATCTAGCCTCTCTTCCTCTATATTTTTTTGTTCAGAAAACATAGATCACTCCAACCAAAATTCTAGTCTCAAAAAGAAAAATAAAATTATGTCCAGCCTCTGAGCAAATCTTTTATGATAACAGTTATCTGAGCATATTTCCAGTCTTTCCTTTTTCTCAAGTCCCAAGTTCATTTTTTCGTCCTCTTCTTCTTCTTCTTCTTTTTTTTTTCCTAATAATGTTTATTACTGGGACAAAAAGTGAGGATTTTCACAGATGAAATCATCTCAAGAGTACTTCAATTTCGTATTTTAAAATTCCCATTTGGAAGTTACATTTTCCTAAGTATAGAAATATTTTTGAGAAGCTGTCTTCTCAGAAACTATTAAACCATCAAACATTATCAAGACAAAAAACAAAAACCCATGCATATTAACATGCGAAGTCACTGTATTTTTTTTAGATAAAATCCCCTGTGAAAACAAAAAGCAACAGATACATGTTAAAATAGAATTTCTAAGAAAAATGTAGTATGGATTTCATCATTTCTTTCTGAAAGCCAAGTATATAAAAATTAAAATATTAGTTAAAATATTAGTTATTAAAATATGAGTTCTGTTCTTAACTTTAGTGGCATCTACATTCTCACTTTTCTGGAGTGCCTGTGTGACTTATTTGGTTGAGCATCTGACTATTCATTTCAGCTCAGGTCATGATCTCAGGGTCCTGGGATTGAGCCCTGCCTGGGCCTCCATACAGCAGGAAATCTGCTAGAGGATTCTCTCTCTGCTTCTGTCTGCCCCCCCCCCCCGCCGCCAAAACCCGCACTCTCTCTTTCCCTTTCTCTCTAAAATAAATAAATCTTTAAAAAAA
This sequence comes from Lontra canadensis, assembly GCF_010015895.1. Lineage (NCBI taxonomy): Eukaryota > Metazoa > Chordata > Mammalia > Carnivora > Mustelidae > Lontra > Lontra canadensis. Next base: position 5,626,617 of record NW_022631040.1, read on the forward strand.
AATTCTCACTTTTCTGGTTTCTGACTAAAGCGTTACTGAACTTTGCTTTCCCCATAACTAATCATGTCAAGTTACATTTCAGATGCTTATTAACTATTTATATATCATGTTCTGTGAGAAGTTTATTCAAATATTTTGTCCATTTTTATTGAATAGTATATTTTCTTATTGAATTATAATAGTTCTCTATATGTTCTGATACAAATATTTTTCAGATGGATGAATTACAAATATAGTCACCCCCACATGTGTCTTGTCAATTCTTTTTTTTTTTTTAGATTTTTATTTATTTATTTGACAGACAGAGATCACAAGTAGGCAGAAGCAGGCAGAGAGAGAGGAAAGGAAGCAGGCTCCCTGCTGAGCAGAGAGCCCATTGTCAATTCATTTTCTTATTGATGTCCATCAAAGAACAGATTTAAAATCTTTTTTTTTGAAATCTCATTTATAAGTTATTTACTTTTGTGGTTAACACTTTTCAGTCATCATCAATCCTTGCCAATTAAAGGTTGAGAAGATTATTTTTAATGTTTTCTTCTGATAAAAGTTTTTTTTTATATCTTATATTCAATTTTCCTTTTCTATATTCATTTCTTACATTTCTTACTTAAATACATATTGTCATAACTGATAGCATATCCAATCCTCCCGTTAACTCTTTGAGATGTACAAAGAACATTTAATTATTCCATTCTATAGATAAGGAAAATGAAGATTAAAATATTAAATGAGGGGCACCTGGGTGGCTCAGTGGGTTAGGCCTCTGCCTTCAGCCCAGGTCATGATCTCAGGGTCCTGGGATGGAGCCCTGCATCATCCCTGCATCATCGGCTCTCTGCTCAGTGGGGAGCCTGCTCCTGCCTCCTCTTTCTGCCTGCTGCTCTGCCTGCTTGTGATCTCTCTCCCTCTGTCAAATAAATAAATAAAATATTTTTAAAAATAAAAAAATAAAGTAAAATAAAATATTAAATGATTACCAAAAGAGTATACTGTAAGTAAACGGTCCTGAAAACCCTTGAGTAGCCCTTGTCGAGTGCAATTTTCTCTACACTGCCAACAAACATCTCCAAATACCAGAGTCTCAATCAAGAGACTGTGGATTGGAATCCTAGACATAAAGTCAACTTCACTTTTGGAAAATAGCCAGAAGGTATAGCCATTTTAGTGTAAAGGAATGGGATGTTTTAAATGTAAGAATCATCAAATCTCTACAAATATGCTAATATCTTAATGACAACATTTTCACAAGAAACACAAACCAATTGGCATTTGGTATTTTTTTATTAGTAAAGTAAATTAGGTACAGTATGAAGAGTTGATGCATTTAAATTAAAAGACCTATGAAAAGCAGGCCTCATTTAAAGAGACAGGGAATTAAAATGCTAACGCGAAGAGATCCTTTCAAGAATATTTATAAGAGAGCCAGTGTATCATTCTGCACCTGTTGTTAAGAGGAGTTACAACTGCTCAAGTTCCAAATTGAATTGGCTTCAAAGATTTTGAAAAAGAGCCTCTCTGTTTTTAAGTTTTTCTCTCTTGTGAATAGAGATTTTTCTTTTACAAGAGAGGAGTGGCTGGCTGACTGTGGGGCATTCTCTGCAGGAGGCACCTGGGAAACTTGGCAGACTGAAGTGTCTTAAGCTGCTGGTATGAATAGCTTTACAGTATGTGGCTAAAGAGGCAACCGGTATTTTCTGGCAAATGAATCCCTGGAATGCTAATTTTGTTATCCCTGAATTGTGTGACTAACTCAGCGTTTAAGTGTTGTTTTGAAATACAGTCACTTCATCTCATCAAGTTTGAAAACACATCCTTTAGCTTTAATGTTAGCATTTGATTTTGTAAAAGGTTTGTTAGGATGTTGAGAAAATAGAAAAACTAAGTTCTGTCTGGCCCTAAAATTTCTGGTTTTACCAAATAAAATTAATCTCTTGTTTAATCTAAAATTAACCCTTCTATAGGCATTCGGATCAATGGCTAATAACCGTTAATACAAATACAGTCCTGTGTCTGGAATATTTTTATATAATGTGATTAAGCAAACAGAGAAATTACTTTTTCGTGGCAGATGACCCGTAGGCCAACAATAAGCATATAATATTGGTGATAGTATCACATATAAAACTAGATTTTATACATTTTTATCTTTATAAGAATTTTTATTTTAGATTAATACAAGTACATTTTGAAGTACAAATCAATATGGTTTTGAATATTTATGAAAATGTTTATATAGAGTAACATAAATACAACATTTGAATGAAATAGAATTTAAGTACAGAAATACTTAGGGTCACGTAGAACAGAATAAAAAATACTCAAGTTAGCCCAACTAAACTGCTCTTTTCATGTGCCTTTACCCTATTTCCTCTCCCTATTGGCTTGGTAAATTTCTACACATTTTTCAAGACTATTCAAAAGTTACCTTCTTTCTTCAAAAGTTTTCCTAACCACCTTTCTTTCCAACAAGTTAGGAATTGCTTTTCTGTGTTCCATCTTCCTCAATTAGGAGTTATGCCATTTTTATTATACTTATTTGCTGTGTGTCTGTCTTTTCCAATGGAGAGGAAGCCCCTCTGAGACAAGAATGCGTTCTATTGATTACGCAGGCCTTTTGTTTAACATAAGGAAAATTAAGTGCACATTTATAATGTTGAGTATAAAAAAGAGGTAAATAACATTACACATTGCCTAGAGAAACCTTAACTGCGTGAATTTATTTCATATGTTACACTGTTGCAGCCTGGCTTAGCTCACTCTAGTTATCACTCTGTGATCAATTAGCGTTGTCTCCCATTATGTACAGTGACTTAAAATGTTTACTATTTGTTCTGGGGTCACCCAACTCATCTTTCCTGCTAATATGGTTTATCATCATAAGGTTTGATATGATTTGTCTTATATTTAAAATATAAATAAAATAAGACATAGCATGGGACACCTGGGTGGCTTAGTTGGTTGAGCATCTGCCTTCGGCTAAGGACATGATCTCAGAGTCCTGGGTCCTGGGATTGAGTCCTGCTCAACAGAGAGTCTGCTTCTCCCTCCAATGCCTCCTTTTATGCTCTCTCCTTCTCTCTCTGTCAAATCAATCAATCAATCAATCAATCTTTGGGGAAAAAAATCAGACATAGCATGACTTTGAGAGTCACGTTTTCAGCCGTGAAAAAGGTGTCTTTTTTATCCTTATGATGCAATCATTTGACATTTAGCCATCTGTTGTATCTAATGAAGAAATTTAAGCATATTAAGGTATATTCTTTCTAAATCTAACAGTCAACTCTGGTCTGTATTTTCACTTCATTAAGTTAAAATTAACTTAATTAATTCATTAAGTTAAAATCTTCTCTTTATGATTCTTCTCTTTACCCTTTGGGTTCATTCTAAACCTAATGTGGGTTTTCTATGCCTCATGCAGATATGAATGGCCTTTTGGAGGAATTCCAAATTTGTTTACCTGTCCCTGTTTACTCCCTTTGAAATGTATATGATTCTGATTTTGGCTTTGGTTGACAAGTCTACAGGGCATCTTGTATCTTCCTCTTTTTTTGTGTTCAAGTCATTCAGATCTTTTTGTTCTTCCTTTGGCCATTTGGACCCAAGGAAGGGATTGGATGTTCCGCAAACTTTTGGAGGCATATCTTCCTCTCTGTTCTTGGCTACAAACCACCAGAGTTCTACAAGTGTGTAGGTGGCCTGCTGACTCCCTTTGCATTGATCCTTCAGTTTAAAAGGGATACTTTACAGTTCTCTCCCTAATACCACCTACACTCAGGCTCAACACAAGGTTCAAAGTATGAAAACTGGCCAACATCCCATCTGTCTGGGATTTTTTCCAATTATCTTCTCTGGGATGGGCTACCAAATCGTTTTCTGACTCAGACATACATCCTGATATTTCTTGTTTCACTTTAAAATGGAGATTTCAATAATTTAATGCTCTGGTTCTTAACTTATGCAATAACTTCTTTGCCTCATTGCTTATTAGTTCATTTAGCTGACTTCATTGAGAGATGAGATCTCAGAATACTGATAAAGAAGTTAGTTTGGGGTTGGATAGGATCTACCATTCAGAACTGTGAGGTAATTTTATTTCTAAAAGCAAAGCTTGTACCATCTATCAGAAGATGACAAGAGAGATGTGAAGGTTGCAAGAAACAACACATATAATGTATTCATCACATAATAAATTATTAATAAATATAATAAATATTCACATCTTTTCTTTCCTCTCCCTTAGAGTAGTTTCCATTTCCTTGCCTATCATCCAGTCTTTCACACATTATAAAATGGTTTTCACTCCATCTTTCCATCTTCTTCTTCCAGCTTAAGATAACTGCCAGCTAAGTGTCAGCATGTCCTTCCTTTTCAACCTGGAAATATTCATTTTAAAACCTGGTAGCTTCTTATCTTTCTAAAAACTCTCTTTTTCTCAATTTCTATGATCTTGTAACCCCCTGATATTCTCCCTGCCTTTTTTTTTTTTATCACACTAGTTTCATTCCAGACAATTCTTGAATTGTATCACTTTTTTATTTTTCTTCTTCAGTTCACACATTCGAGGCCTTCATTTCCCTTGGTTCCAAGTCTACAGTTCTCAGTTAAGTGAATACCCATATATCTAACCATGATTTTTCTCCCTACCTCCAGTCTCAGATCATTATTTGTCCTTCATATAGCAGAATAATTTTTCTTTCAAAAATGTAACTCTGATTGTGTGGCATCTTTATTTACTGCCTTCCCATCTGTAATTCCTCATTGCTTATTAAGAGAAACTTGTACATATTTTTCAAGATTTTATTTATTTGTTTATGTATTTGAGAGCACATGTGAGCAGAGGGGAGGGGCAGAGGGAGAGGGAAAGAAGGAATCTCCAGTAGACTCCATATTAATCCACAACCTTGAAATCAAACCTGGCTAACATGAAGAGTAGAAGCTTAATCTACTGAGCCACTCAGGTGCCCCAGAAAAAACTCATATTGATAGGAGTTTTCACTATCCCCTCTTGCCTTTTCTTTACCAAACATCCTTCAGTGATGTTGGAACTTAAAAATAGGAGTTTTTGTTCATAAAAAAGCCATATTCAAGTCATGAGCCTGTCATTATTCCCTTACCCAGTAGCTCAGGTGATTAGCCTATAAATTAGAGGAAAATAATGCCTAGTTCTCTAGATATTGTGAGGATTTATAAAAACTCAGCTGTATTGAGTGTTTACTATATTTCATTAACTTAAAAAGCATTTTTATATAAATATGCATTTTTTGGAGTTAATTTAGTTAAATGATTTAAAAGATTTGAACTGTTGAATAAATGTCTAACATATAGTGAATGCTTAATCACTGATGTCCATGATTATGGTATACACATTTCTTTCATTATTCTTCCAGTATCCAATTGACCTCTTACTACTACTTTGACAGGTCTCTTTTATTTATTTATTTATTTATTTATTTATTTATTTATTTTTGAGAGAGAGAGAGAGAGAGAGAGAGAGCGCATGTGCACACATGTGTTGTCAGGAGAGGCAGAAGGAGAGGGAGAGAAAGAGAATCGTAAGCCAGCTCCATGGCCAGACCTGAGTGCAACATGGAGCCTGATGTGAGGCTCAATCTCATGACCTTAAATCATGACCTGAGCCAAAATCAAGAGTCAGATGCTTAACTGAGTCACCCATACACCTCTCCTTTTCAATTTCTTTATTGGTAAATATTGAGATAAGAACAATGATTCTGCTTGAATTATAGGACTCTTGAAGATTATATGAAAAATGTATATGTATATAAGGAAAATGAATTAGATGATGGAATAGAGGGAAATGAGAGAATATGTTGAAACTGTAAGTTTATGGTAATTAAAATTTCGATAACAATAACGATTGAGAATTATTTTATAGAGTTGTTTTAATGATGAGGTTATTCCAAAAGGGAAGGCACAGAGAAATGTTACCAATGTATTCCATAATGTGTTAGGTAAAGACTGCAACCAGTGCATTCCAGTAAGAATAGAAAAGAAGGACTTCCTTGACAGGGACAGAGATAACAAGTTATAGTGGCTGAATATAGATCCAAAAGCTGGTGATTTTGCTAAGCAATGCTTGTTGGACCTTAAGAATATTACTAATTAAGTCAATAATTTCAAAACTTTTAAGTCAGATAAATTGTGTAGCATTATTTTATTCAAACAAGGGCTAAAGAAAATTTTTTAAAAATGATAGTAATATAACATTCTGGAGATCTGGGATAATAATACTATTTTAATGTGATTGCATTTTGCTAGAATCTCTGTCTCAGAATATCTGTTCATTATTAAAAATACAAGAACCTACAGCATGTGTCTCTTCTAATAACTGAATGAATAGAAGATGTCCTCTACACACATCCATGCACACATGTGCACACACACACACACACATGCATGAATATCTATCCTAACTCTTTTGTTGCTAGACTTAATTTTTATTACATTTCATGGTAATTTTGTTCTGCAAGAAGGTAGCTACTACAGTAATACTACAGTAATGCTGTATAGCATACTACACTATAGTATATAGAGAGTATGTAATATACTAGGTAGTATACTATACTATAGAGAATTACTATGATATATAATAATAATATATTGATAATAGTAATAATATATGTATATATTATTTAATATATTTGTATATTGGTGTAGAGATAATAGAGTCTAGAGTCCGAGGATCCAGTCCCACATGAGGCTCTCTGCTCAGTGGAGAGTCTGCTTCTCCCTCTGACCCTCCCCCTTCTCATGCTCTCTCTCCCTCTCAAATAAATAAAAAAATCCCCCCATATATATATATATATATATATATATATATATATATATATTAAAACAGAAGCAATTTTTTACTATTAATAACCTACTCCCTTCTAAAATCATGTTTTGAGATGAATACATTGATGTTCTTTTCTTGAGACTCTAATCTAAAATCAAAGTGTCAGATGCTAATATCATTGGTCACTTTATTAAATGCAAAGATATTTGTAATGGACATGACATTTTCTATCTCCATGGAAGATGCAGTATACAAAATGATGATTTCTGGTTACTCCTACCATATTACCTTAATTTCCAATAGTAGTTCCTATTGCTTATTCACATGCATATGCACTACAATAAAGTATTGCCATGCATTTAAAAATAACAAAACCTTTGAAAGTAAGTGTCATCTTCCCAGTATTAAAACTAATGAATTCCAAATTCTATCAAAATATAAAAAAGCATCAGAGCATAAGTGAAACCAGGAACATTCCCAGAAGCATTCTCATAAAAGCACTTTATAGAGTGCTTAAAAAAAAATACCATTAACATTTTATTTAAAAATCCTATAATTGTAGCATTACCAATTCATAGTTTAAATTGACAGGTTTTCATTGTAGCTCTATGGATTTCTAATGACAAAGGCTATAGTGCCTTGTGGAGATCCATTCAAGAGAAGACATCTCTGTTTCTTAGAAAGATTCCATTCTAACTAAAGCCAGAGTCTTGTCAAGCTGGGCATTGGCATCCACTTCTGATGCTAATTGAAGTATAAACATTTACTACTGTGGATGTCAAATCTTCCTTGATTCCATGTGGATTCAAGCATATGATCCATGTCACTAGACTTGTAGTAAAGAGGACCTGGGATACACTCTTGCTCTGACCTTTCCTTAGCCCCCTCCAACAGATTATTGTTCTGCCCTATAGGCTCATTCTCCAGCTCTCCAGGAGCAGTGGACCAGTCATCTTAAATCCTGGCACTTCATCATTACTCGTATATCTAATATGTGAGCATTATGCAAACTAAATACTCCTCCCAACAAGCATGGGTTAAAATATAGGCTATAAGTTCATAAATCAGATCATGTAATTCTATTCTCACTCATTTGCTCTGCAATAAAATTGAAGTCCCTCATGTAGCCCACGTGGTTTTTCTGACTCTGCCTGAGTCTGGAGTCTCCTTCTGGCCACACCGTTACACTCCCACACTAGCCACTGTCTTCTTTGCTCATGCCTGTACAGTACCAAGTCCTTGCACATTCTGTTCTTAAGCTTGGCAAATTCATCTCAACTCCCTTTTCCTACTCTCATAGCACAGTCTACCTGCACTTTTTACATTTTTCACAAATGTAATTTAAAGTTGATTTATATGGCTATTCAACTAGCATATTTCTTCCCTATTAGATAGTAGTCTCCAAATCATATGAGGACCATTTATCATTTGGCTCAATATTCTTGGCTCAATAAAATTTGTCATCAAAGTTTAGAATGCTTTCTGGAGTAGATATGCACATTAGGCCAATTTCACCCAGGAAATTATATTGTTTGGGAAAGAGGAAATTATCTTATTTTCATTTTATGCATTGTTTTTGAAAAGCACATTATTGAAGGATTTCTATGCATCAAGCACTGTGCAAAGTTGTTTTCATGGCTCAGTTTGTGTAATCTGCATGGATTATGTATTATTTTATCTTCATTGACCATTGAGGAAGGAAAGTAAAGGAGAAGTTAAGTGTATTGTCCAATATGCAAGAGCTAGTAGGGGACAGAACTGGTGAGAACCCATACTTACAATGTTCAAGCTTGTGATCTCAAACCCTACGTATTGTAACTCTGGTGGCGGTGGGAGAGTGATATTTAACTATTACAAATTTACCGAAAACTCTATTCAGGTTAACAGAAGAAACTTTATAGTTAACTCTCAACTATGTCCAGGTCTCAGGGTCTCATTTATGATAAGTAATTGAATACTCAAAAGATATTTTTAAAAACAAGCTTTACATATTATTACCTATTCATACCGTAGTGACCCCATTCACCTCTTTACTCAAATAAAACACACAGGAATCATCCCTGTTTTCTCTCTCTACATACTGTTTATGCCATCCAGCAACAGGTTGTGTTAGTTTTACTTCTCAATGTCTATACTCCAGTATCTAGGTCTTTCTAACCTCGCTGTTTCCAGCATTGCCTGAGGTACCATGATACCTTCCTGAAATTATACTGTAGTTGTGGTATCCTAACCAGTCTGCCTCATTCCACCTCTCTCTTCTCTTCTTAAATTCCTCTTCCACACAGAAGTCAGGATGCTCTTTCTTTCTTTCTTTCTTTCTTTCTTTCTTTCTTTCTTTCTTTCTTTCTTTTTTAAGATTTTATTTATTTATTTGACAGACAGAGATCACAAGTAGGCAGAGAGGCAGGCAGAGAGAGGGTGGGGAGCAGGTTCCCTGGCAAGCAGAGAGCCTGATGCGGGGCTCGATCCCAGGACCCTGGGATCATGACCCAAGCCAGAGGCAGAGGCTTTAACCCATTGAGCCACCCAGGTGCCCCCAGGATGCTATTTCTGTAAAACAGTATTTTTTCTTCTTTTCTTTTCACTTTAGTCTAAACTGTAATCCAAATCTGCTTCCTATGACTAACTTAATCCTACTTGATCTGGCCCCTGTTTTATCACTCTCCTCTAACTCATGATGCTGAAACCACACTGATTTTGTTATCCTTTTCATGCCAAGCCAAAGCATCTGCACTCTGCCTAGAATATATATCCTTTGCTCAGCTTTGCAAAGATAATGAATTTTAATCATTTAGCTCTCATTTTAAATATCACCTCTACAGGGGAGCTCTCCTAGGGCTCCCTTGCCACAGTAGTCCTTGTACATTACGCCCTATCACATCACACTCTTTTCATAGCACTTATGCTTATTTAATACCTCTGTTTATTATTTCATTTCTTTATTGTAGATTAAACACACAATGGGACTGGGTCTCTTTTTCATTGTTGTATTCTTAATTCCCAAATACAAGAAATATTATAGGGTTTTTTTGTTTGTTTTTCTTTTGTTGTGTTTTATCTGTTTAGTTTGGTTTTTATCAAACTCAGGTACAGAGATTTAAGTTAATCATATATACAGATCGTCATCATATTTTTCTTTTTATGCTAGGACCCCCATCTCATATATATATATATATATATATATATATATATATATATATATATGTGTGTGTGTGTGTGTGTGTGTGTGTGTGTGTATGTTATGCTCTTACTTATTCTTTATCCATGCTACCATTCTGATGGATACCCACTGTACTGGGCTTGAAATAATGTCTTTAAATGTGAGTATCTCGTTGTAAAGTGTGTAGTGATGGTTTTTAAAAAATATGATTATTTAGTTTGCATTGCTGTATTTTGCATTTTGTTAATTTCTTTCCATAAAACATGTTTTAAAGATCAATGCATTTTTCTATACTTATATTTCGTGGCTTCTAATTGTTGCAGAACATTTTATAATTTGCATCCACTATAGTGTCCATATATTTTTTAGTGACTTATACCCAAATTATCACTAACCCCCACCACCGTACACTATACCACAGTGAACATGCAGCTCCATGTTCTGCTTCTAATCAGAGGAAAAATTCTTCTGTGATTTATACTCAGGAGTGGGATCGTAAGCCATAACACATGCAAACGTTGTTGTTTCTTTTTTGATAAGACATAGTAGTTGTTTAGTAAATATTTATAGAATTAATTATTTTAGTACTATGTAATAAACCATCTTAAATTATGTTTTTGTAATGTGGATAACATAAAACCCACATTTAAAAAAATCACAGATTCTTAGAGAATAATTTTATAGTCTTTCTATAAACCATAAAATATGAGTTATTTATGGATGCATAAAAATTATCCTAAAATTTAGGAGCTTAAAAAATAAATATTTATTATATCATAATTTCTGTGAGTCAGGATTTGGGGAGTGTCTTAATTGGGTGTTTTTTTCTTAGTGTCTCTCATGACATTGAAGGGTAGACTGCAGTTGTCTGTAGGCTTGACTGGGCCTGGAAGTTATACTCGTAAGCTGGATTACTGACATGCCCATTGGAAGAAGTTCTCAGGTGCACCTGTCCAAGTGCTCATTGAGTGTCCTCCTGATATGTCAGCTTGCTTCTCCCAGAGTTAGCGATCCAAGAGAGAGCAAGAAGAAGACACATAGCTTTTTATAATGTATTCTCAGAAGTTAGAGAAAATTCCATCATAGTCAACTGTTATATACAACCTGACCCTCACTCAAGAAGAAGAAAATTAAACTTTGAAGAAAAGAGTGTCAAGGGATTGTAGGCATATTTCAAAATCACTACAAACCCATCTGTTATTATAGAGTGCTATATCCTGTAAACTTGGAGCGAGTACCTGTTTCTTATTCTTGGTTTCAATTCAGTAAATAACATTAAATATCTACTTTGTTCTCAGTGTTTTGCTAAGTAATGGCAAGAGTAAGATGAACAGTCAAGATTGATACCGTGAAGTGACTTAAAACTAGATAAGAGCAAATATGATACCCAAAACTTAAAGTACAATTCAATACAGATGCATCAAAACACATTCTACTACAACCCAATATAATATAATTCAGATATCTGGGATAATACAGTCCTAGATGACACAATACAATGCATTACAAAATTTGTAATGGCACAACATAAAAGTACTCCTACCACAGGCAAAATTAGCCTCAGTAACTAAATAAAAGTTTCACAGTTAAGTTATAATTTGAGTTACAATTTAAAGAGTGATTGAGTAAGCACTTGCCAGATAAATCACCCATCTTTAGAGGTTGTACACAGAAAAGGGCATCATATACAACATACGGAAGCACAAACACTACAAGTATGTTCAGAAATCCATCAGTATAAGCCCTTGGCAAATTTAACGTGTAGGTCCTGAGTACTTCATGACTTTCACATTAGAGAATGTCACAGATTGATATAGACAGTTGACAGGCTTTCTTTTTAGGCAAATAGTTTTCTTCTACACATTAGCCAGGGTTAACAGTTCAAAACTTCGCTGCACATTTTGCATGCATTTTCTATGTCATGCTGCAACAAATCGTTGCAGTTATTACTATCTCTATTAGAAATCACTAACAGGTCATACATCTCCAAAATCCATTGCAAATGACCACTATACAACACCAAATCCAATAATGCCCTGGATATACTGTAGTTCAGTTTCTAGCTCATAAAATTCAAGGGGGAAAATTGGGATAAATGAAAATGAACTTGTAGGTAGGAGCAAGATCATTGAGAACTTTATTAGCCCACAATATAGAGCCATTGATTATTTAAGCCAGGAGATGATACTACCAGATTTACTAGTTAGATAGTTCACTTTGGTGATAGTATAAAAATCAGTGGCTGAAATACAGTCAGGAGGGAGACACTTGTGTGGTGCAGTCTTTTGGGTGTCCAACTCTTGCTTTGGCTCAGGTCATGATCTTGGGGTGATAAGATCAAGGCTTTCAGTGGGCTCTGTGCTGAGCAGGGAGTCAGCTTGGGATTCTCTCTCTTTCCCCTCTGTAACCCCTCTCCCCTTGCTCTTTCTCTGTCTCCAAAATAGGTAAATAAATATTTTTTTTTTTAAAGGAAGAAGGTCAGGAGATATCTAGGCAAAAATTGGCAAAAATTGACAAAAATTTTTCCCAAAATAAGGGATAAATATGACATACTTAAGGAATATAATAGAAAGACCTTGGTGTTTGTGGTTGTGCAGGGATGTGGGAGTCAGAAGCAATCAGAAAGATGTGAACATCTAAATTTGCATCTGGGGGCGCCTGGGTGGCTCAGTGGGTTAAAGCCTCTGCCTTCAGCTCAGGTCATGATCCCAGTGTCCTGGGATTGAGCCCTGCATCAGGCTCTCCGCTCGGCAGGGAGCCTGCTTCCCTCTCTCTCTCTGCCTGCCTCTCTGCCTACTTGTGATCTCTGTCTGTCAAATAAAATAAAACAAACAAACAAACAAACGAAAGAACATAAATTTGCATCTGGGTTGACAGAGACATTATTTACTGAGTTAGGAAAGTCACAGTAATCGAAATTGATGGTGTCTTCTGTTTTATTGATACTATTCCAGGGGTCTTCAATGAGAAGAGGACACATTTCTAGCTATTCTCAAAATGTTATCTCCTAAATCTTCAGTGAAGGGTATAGTCAACACGTCCCATACCCACTTCACTGTAAGTGAAAGCTTTTGCATAGCTTTTGAGAGCAAAATTTTGGAGTTAGAGAACTTCCTCATTTTTATTATGCAACCTTAGGCAAGTAACTTAATCCCTCTTGGTCTCAGTTCCATCACCTATTAAGCAGAGATAATAATCCATATCAGCTAGGTCAGACTACCCAATGGAACACATATAGCTGTAATGTATAATGAATAAATACAATAGGAATTTGTTTTCCTCTTTAAAAGTACCCAAGATGGTTCTGTGTTGGTAAGGGAAAGGGAGAAGGTTTGAATTGTTGTGGAAACTTGCTTACTATGCTTCATTCAGGGATAAAAATGCCATGCTGACTTTTAGAGTTGTTGTGAAAATTAAATAAGATTATACACATACTGCTCTTAGAACACTAAGTGCTTGAATACAGTAACTGCTCAACAGATTCTAAGTTAAAGGGAGGTATTATGAGTAGCAATGCTCAGGATCTTCACAGCACAGTTTTCCCCTCATGAGATGACTAAAATAAGGCTTAAGGTAAGTAAAACCAGCTAAAAAGGTTTAAAGTCATGAAATCTGGGTAACTAACTGCTTATCTCTTAAGAGAGAGTCAAAAATGTTTTGAAGATAGACTGGATAAAAACAAGCCAACAAACAAAAAAGAAAAGAAAAGAGTGAAAAGTTTGGTTTAGAGTCCAGAGTGCTCAAAGGATAGCATGAAGACACGGGCAACAAGGCTGAAAAGACTGAAAAAGACTTTTTAAAGTTGTTTTTAAGGAGAAAATCATACCTACAGTCAAATAGCTTAAAGATGTCAGTCAACTCTGATTTTCCCCAACAAACCTGCAAACTATAGAGATAAAATAACATGTCTAAAATTGGATAAAAATCTTCATGGCAGAAGCAGAATTGATATCTGAACATCCTACCAGAATTCTTTCTTTGAAGAAGATACACTTTGCCACGGCACCATTTTCCCTTACTGCAACTCCTCTTTGTGAGGACAACCATGAGATTTGTGTTCAGAAATTCATAAGATAAAATTGTGCCTCCAAAAGAGATACATAAATCTTAAAGGGCTTTTTCTCGAAAGAATGGAATTTTGTGCACCATGTTGTTTTTAAAATTAGGACTGGCTGCCTTATTCACATGCTTACCATCACTATATGCCTCTTATTCTATCTTGATTTTAGAAGCACAGACTGCTCTGTGTTATTCATTACAGTATATGGAATTGATGTAAACCATTTCTCTATACATCTTCTGTGGCTTTTGGAAGAAAATGCTAGAGGAATAAGAAAGACCACTAACTAGGCAGCTAAAAACAACCTTTGTTTGCTAACGTCATCTACAATTTAAAAGTCTTCGTGATGTCAATAGCATTTTCATTCTTCACATTAGGCATGCCGCTGGAAACACAGATTGGCTTATTATCCTTAGTGTTCAGAAACTGCACCTGTTCTTTTTAATGGTATTTAAAGAACATAATGCTGTAATTATCTACTGCATGAATTACAAGTATCCCCAGAACTGGTAAATAACATAACACTACAAACTAAAATTATAGTTCAATGCTTCTTTGCATGTAGATGACCGAAAATATGTCTCTCTGCACGTTCTTCATCTGCTAGACAATAAAATTACTAGCACTTCACTTCTAAAAGATAGTTCTCTTTTTAATTATTGGCTGAGCTGGATAAATTTCAGAATTGGTTTACATAGAGGAAACTATCAGTAAGAATGAAAAGAATGAAGGAGTAGGGTTTGTTTGTTATTAACCTTCTAACACTTCTGTCTCTTGATCCTTATTTAAAGGGCAATAATAGAGTAGTTTTGTGTAAACAAGATCATCATATAAAATTGAGTCTGATTTTTTTAATGTTTTGAAGGAAACTGAGCTATGGATAAATGAAGGCTAGGCAAAAATTGTATTCTTAACTTCCATTTGTAAGCATGATAGACTTATCCAATCAAATCAGAATTTTCCAATATTTACTGAAATGATAATTTGACACACTTTTCAAATTTTAAATGATTTTTGCATTTTGTACTTCCTATTGTAGAGTTGGAAATGACGTAAAGAGTTTGTTTTTTTTTTTTATCTAGTCTAAGTCAAGCTTTGATAAATAAGCAGATTCAGCAAGGATTTGCCACACGCTAGTGAATATTCAGGTTTTATCAAATGTCTTCCTCATCCACAGAGTTGAGATAATTGGTTTGTGTGGGTTAGTTTTTCTCCTGATTATTCGCTACCTTAGGTGTTGGTAAAGATATTCCAATATTTATTTGCTAAACTGGTAAGCCATGGCAAATATCAAATGAGAGAATCCTGGAAAACTATTTTTTTAATAAATAATGTGTGCTGAGTGTGATCTGGTAACTACTTTTCCTCTTTGGGCAGATAGCAGGCAGATTTCTCTTCTAAGACATTTAGTTCTGGACCAAGTTGATATTTAAGTTTTATGAAATCAGTAGACAGTGATTATTTATCTATTAACCAATTATTATGCATTGCTATAGAAAAATCAGCTTTTCAATTAGAAGCTTCAACAAATAGTTTGTGGCTGGTAAAATTGAGTTGTCAGTTATGTAATACATAATAGTTGCATGCTAAATATTTGTAGAATAAACAAATTAATTATTGAATTATAAAATAATTGGTTAAAAGGCATTTTATAGTCTAAGTATTTAAAGGAAAGCATTTAGTAGTTTCTGAGGACTTACCATATGATTATCTTTTCCATGTATCATCTAGTTAAATTCTTAACACAGTGGCATAAAGTGATTATTTATTTCTCCATTTATGTAAAGGAAAAAACAAAGTTTAAAGTATATTACAAAATTCACATGACTATTTATGAAGTATGAGGTAGAAACATAGTTACTGTCTCCCAAGTACCCAAGTGCCCCCCAGAGGCTTTCTCAAATTCCATTGTAGTTAGAGGAGACCATGAGACTAGTTACAACTAGTGGATTGAGAGGAGCAATGGTGTGTATCACTTTGAAACCAAAGAATGTAAAAGTCAGTGAATGACCCTCCCAATTGCCTTCTACCCTATTGATCTTGGCGACCTCATATTGACATGGTGACTCGGTTATGCTGCTGTAGCATGCAAACTCTAAATGTTAGTGATGTAACACAACAAAAGTTGTTTCTTACTCACTCTGTGTGTATAAGAAGAGCTAGCAGACTCTGCTCATTGTAATTACTCGGGTCCCCCAGCCGATGGGCAGTCCATCCCGACATATGCATTCACAATTGCTGAGCCCAGGAATACTACTCTGAACGGGGCACTTGGGTTTAGGGCTTCCTTTCAGAAGTGACATCTACATCACTTTTATTCTCATTTCATCTGTAAGGGAATTTCACTTGGCCACTGTGATGGTTACTTTTATGTGTTAGCTTGGCTAAGGTAAATTACTTAGTTGTTTAATCACTCTTGTATGAGAAACAAAAATAAAACCACGTACTTTTTAGAGAATCTGTGTGTTCACAGATTCAGCATTGTAAAAAGCAAAGAAGACAGGAAGAAAGCCAAATGCATGTTGGGAGTACCGACATTTGGTTTTATAACTTAGGAAAAGCCTTGTCCTTAACTTTAAACATTTTTTAAATAGCCCCATCTTTTATAATTTATATGAATGAATAAATAAAAATATTTTTAAATACTTTATTATTCCAGATTAAATTACTGACCACATATGTATTTTCATTAAGTATTCTTTATTTAGGCAGGTAAGCATAGAAAGAATTAGTGTCATTCCAGTTTCAAGAACGAAATTTGGAACAGATTATGCAAATATATTAGAAGTCCTTCTGTTGAAGAGCAAAAATAAATTCATGTAAAAATATAAAATGCATCAATTTGCATTGCAGTTTATTAGAAAAGACTCATAAGACTCCAAGTGACTGATTAATGTATAATTTGCAATTTTATACCATATGTGTACAATGCTAAGATTGTGAGCTTATGATTCATGATTTTAAGAAACAAATAAATTCTGACTGATTAAATTTAATACTTCACTTATATAAGAGCTACACGGCCCTCTTAGTGATTACCTTAGTAATTATTTGTCAAATGTCTGTTATCTTCATTGTCCTGTAACTCCAGTGAAGGTAGAAAATGTTCACATGGTTGAGATTGCTGAATCTCAGATCTTTTTCTCTTATGTACAGTCTAGAACATAGCAAGGGGAACACAGGTAATAAACAATCAACAGATAAATATATAAGACAATTTCAGATAAGATTGAAATCTAGGAAGGAAATAAACAGGTGGATGTGGTAATGATTTACTAGGAAAGAAAGTGCCATTTTCCATAGAAGAGTCTCTGAAAAGTAAGATTTGAACAAAGACAGGAAGGATGGAGTAGGATTCGGCCTTCTAGTTCTGAAACAAGGAAATATCAAATGCGAAAACATGCAGCATTGTCTGTAAGCTGGGAATTAAAAGAACTAACACTGACTTATCATGTATGCTGCTTTCAAAGGAAAGTAGAGATAAATTAATAAACAATTATAATACCAGTTGATAGATTTTATGTACAGGTACATTAAAAAGAAATATCTCTGGGATATCCAGAAAAGCCAAAAGGAGAGGCACAGTGGACTGTGGTGAAGGTGGGAATGTCGAACTGACTTCTCTGTAAAACAGTAGCTAGTCCTCAGTCCAAGGATAACATATGGAAAACACAGAAAAACAATTTAATAAAATTATACACTTTTTTAAAGAATCAATGTTTCTGGGCAATGAATCATTAAATGTATGATTATATTTTTAAATTCTTCTTAGCTTGGAAGACTTGCTTTCAGAATGAATCCTTACATTGTCTATTAGTGTAAACTTTCAAATTGCCCAGTCAAATCAATTCCATTTGTATCAAGTGGGATATCTGCCAGGCTGCTGAGAAAGGCAAGACTCAAATGGTGGTTGACAGAGTCTACAAGGATCTTCCTCTCTCTTGTAAGCAAGTGTGTAGGACATTTAGGACTGGTTTCATGGCTTCGTGATGTCAGGGAACTAGGTTCCTTCCAGCGGTTGTGCTGCCTTCTCCCACACACACAGCTTTAATCTTAGGGTTCAAGATGGCTTTTAACTATCTCTATAAATGACTCCATTCAAGCAGCAGTGAAGGAAAAATGCAAGAGAGAAAGAACATTTCTTTCCTTTGAAGGAATAACCCCAAAGTTACATGTATCATGCCAATTACAACCCAGAGACCAGAACTTATTCTTAGAGCACTTTAACTCCAGGAAAAGTTAGAACATGTGTTTTTGGCTGAGTGGCCATGTCATCAGCCAAAAATTTTATTACTGTGCAAAGAAAGGAAGAATGAATATTAAGAAACACGTCGTGGTCTCTGCCATACTATCCCATTGTGATTTTAATTTTCAAGTGTTAGATTCATTTCTGGAAATATAGCAAATTCCATAAGATATAATCAAACGAACTGTGCAGAAAATCAATTATGTATTCTGAAGAGCTATCTCATTCTTGCTGCTTATGCCTTCATCATTATCAACAAAGCCCTCATGTTAATAATTGTTAAAATAAAATGTGCAACATATTCTTTAAGAAGAGCAAAGAAGCATTTTAAAGAAATTTAAAAGAACAAAAATATAGGTACTTATCTGTATACCTTTGTATAATATATTATATATGAATATTTTTATCTGTTCAACATTTATTTCTTTAGAATGTGCTTGATGGCAGAGCCCTTTGTTCTATTTTATTTTGTAGTGCTTTGGAACAGCATGACCTTTATCCAGTTGAAAGGACCCTACTTAGGAGTTTGAATACTTATGTTCGAGCCCTTGTTCTGCTACTAATTATCTGTGCGACCTTGGGAAATTATCCTTACCAATCTAGTTTCAATTTCCTCATCTGCCAAATGAAGGTGTTAGACAAGGTGATCTCCAAGGTCCTATCCTGCTCTAATTTCCATGATTCTGACTCATGGTACATTGTGAATGCTGATCTAATTAATTTTCTTAGTCACCTTCATGACACTCAATGGAATATATTTTCTCATGGTGTGCAAAAGGCTGATTTGTATATATGTAAAGATTTCAGTTAAATATAAACACTAATTTTGGCTTTCCTGAAAGGCAAATAGTTGAGTTTATGATAATATACACTAATTGCATAGGACAACTACTCTCCTTTTCTTGTTCTTCTTACATCAATTTTGTGCATCTCTACCTCCTTTGATAAGCTATGAAATGGTGTCAAATTGATTTTTATACCACAGTTACATGCAATGCTTTGGAGCTTTCTAAAATAGTTTTCAAACTGTTGATAAAGTGGAGTGATTTTTTTAAAGATTTTATTTATTTATCTGAGAGAATGAGAGAAATGAGCCAGGGGAGGGCCAGAGAAGCAGGCTCCCTGCTGAGCAGAGAGCCCAGTGCAGGACTTGATCCCAGAACTCTGGGATCATGACCTGAGCCGAAGGCAGACGCCCAACTGACTGAGGCACCTGGAGTGATTTGTTTAAATGTCATAATGCATCATTTTTTATATAGGATTTTGTTATTTTCATTGTTAAATAAAAATTTACTGAGCAGCATCTGTATGTTATACAATTTCCTGGGGTCCAGGAATAAAAACCTAAATATTACCATCAGCCCTCAAAAGCTTAGCACCTCTTAGGGGCTTCATAAGGGTGTACATTCTTTATCAGTACAGAAATATTTTGAGTGACTTCAGAATCAGCAAGGGGTAGGGGAGCTGAAGACAATTTGGAGACTCTACTTGTCCATCAATATAAGAACAAGACTTAAGCAAAGTTGGTGCAGCTACCTAAACTGGGGAAATGATTTAAACAAAGATGTGGAAGTGAGCATATTTAAAGAGAGTGCTTAGAGATGGAGAGTGAATACAACTTCCAGGCACCGCATGAGATCAGATTGTAAAGGTCCAGGATGCTGCATTGAGAACTTTGCAATGGGGACTCAATGTGTTTGTTTTTCTTCTTTTGCTGAGTGATGTGGATGCTAATTTAGAAAACATGTTTTTAAAAAGTTTCTCTAGTAATCCAGTGTATCGATTTGGTGGCACAATGAGTAAGGCTAAGACAGTGAAAAAGATGAAAAAATACAATTTCATAATTAAGTGAGTATGGAGGAAGTGTCAAGGAATATGCAGGATTCTGAAGTTTTATATGACTTGAAATCTACTCTGTTAGCCTCGTATCGTTCAAGGATGTTGGCAAAGGATGCAAGACTCCTCAATCAAGGTCAAAGGTCTTTATTACTCATGGCAAATAAAGGCAGTGCAAACATCAGCATGATTACATTGGTTGTCCTTGTCTGACATTCACACAGAGAGGATGTGATGGATTCTTTTTCTTTCTTTTTTTAAATTTTTTTTGAAGATTTTGTTTATTTATTTGACAGGGATCACAAGTAGGCAGAGAGGCAGGCAGAGAGAGCAGGCTTCCTGCTGAGCATGAGCAGAGAGCCCGGTGCGGTGCTCGATCCCAGGACCCTGGGATCATGACCTGAGCTGAAGGCAGAGGCTTTAATCCACTGGAACACCCAGGTGCCCCAGATGGGTGCTTTCCATGTGGTGGAATTTCATTACTACTGAGAAATACAGCACCAAGGGTCTAAAACTTTTGAGCAACAAATATGCATTATGATAACTGGTAACAAGCTACCTCCTTCCCCTGGGCAGTTACAAAGTAGTCACCATCAGGCTATAGTTGTCTTGATCTACTTAGCTGCCTATGTGATTAGCTACAGAAATGCTTAATGTCAGGAGACAGATAACACTTGCAGCCTGGTATACTCAACAAGAATGTGCTGGGAAACTCAGGGCCCATGGTGACTATGCACCAACAGAAGGAGAATTCAAAACTGATTCCTTGATTTCCAGACTTTTAACTTCAAAAGAGCATGACCTCAGACTTACTCATTTTATAAATCTCAGGCGCTGGCACCAGACCATACAGATCTATCTGTCTGTCTAGTTAGCTATCTGTTTATCATCTATTATCTATCTCTATACTTAGATCTCTATATGTTTCCTAGGGATGCTGTAACATTTCCACAAACAAGATGACTGAAAAAAATAAAGGATGTTTATTCTCTCAACATTCTGTAGGTCAGAAATCTCAAATCAAGGGGTTCACAGATCATGATCCTTCTGGCTCTGGAGAAGAACGCTTCCTTGGTAGTTGCTAGTTCCTGCCAACATATTGGCAACCCTTGACTTGGAATTACATCACTGAATCACTGCTTCCATTGTCACCTGAACGTCTTCCCTCTATGTGTCTGTGTCTCTATGTAATCACCTCTTACAAGGATGCCAGTGCACATGACCCTTGAACAACACGAGTTTGAACTCTGGGGATCCACATCGGCATCGACATTTTTTGATAAATACAGTATAGTACTGTAATTTTATTTTCTTTATGATCTCGCAATAACATTCTTTTCTGTAGTTTACTTTATTATAAGAATATAGCCTATAATTCATATGTAAAATGTATATTAATAGGCTGTTTATGTAATGGGTAAGGTTTCCAGTCACCAGTTGTCTCTTAGTAGTTATTTTGGAGTCAGAGTTATATGTGGGCTTTTGATTGCATGAGGAGTGAGCACTTCAACCCCTATGTTGTTCAAGGGTCAGTTGTGTTTGGATTTAGAACTTACCCTTATCCAACATAGACTCATCTAAGTTGAACTAATTACCTTGTAAAGACCCTATTTCCAAATAAAGTCACATTCTGAGGCCCAGGCAGACATGATTTTGAGGTGACACTATACAACCCAGTATAATATCTATATCTATATTTTGCTAGTGAGTGTATGAATCAATACAGGAATGATGAATGAACTCAAGACCATGTAATTGGATGAACAATGGATCCAACTCTAAAAAAAAATAGTATTATAACACAGGAGATTTCAAGATATGCTGATTTAACTTGATTAGTGAGCTTAAGGTAGAGAGGACTCACTGTCAGTTGGAAAAAACACCGGTGTTATCACTCCTCTATTTACTACCCCATGTAAGATATGATTCTCCACAATAATATCACCTGGTGTTCCCTTCACTTACCATACCATATTTATTCTATAAACCTCAGTTCAGAGACCATCTCTTTTTTGGTTGTTTTCACCCACATGATTTGTATTTTTATAACTTCTACACTTACTAGCATAACCTATGAATTGCTTTTAATTTAAATTTATTATATATGTATATGCATTTCTAGTGTAATAGGCCTTTGGAATTCACACACAAAACTATTTATATTTTAATTTTCATTTCATTTTCCTCACATAATATTATCTAAAATTGATATTAGACACATAATTATAACTAAATGAGTACTTACTAAACTTTCATATATAGGCTTATGCAAGTCTTCTCTAAGAAGATTAATTCAGATTTTGTTGACAATTTAACATATTTCAAAATAGGGGAACAAAGTAATACAGTCTTAGCATTTATTTTATAGAGAAATGGATGTGAAAACATTTCAATAGCATTCTCTGTGCAGATGGTTTCCAACTTTGACTTTTAACATTTTGTTTTATCTCTATACCATTTTCATTATCTTCATATCTTCAAATAATGAAACACATTTTGTATGGTTTTGGAGATTTTACTAGTAAGAGTCTGCCATGAACAAAGCAAACTAGAGTTCCAGCCCATCACACTGTGTGTCTAGTTCAGTAGGAGGTTGACTTTTAAGCCTTTTTTCAGCTTTGCAAATTTGCCTGATCTATTTATCATTCCATATTTAATTTGGTTTCATGGCATTTTCACCTTAGTTGACAACATGTACTATACTATAAGCAGTCTCTTGTTTGCATTTTCCTTAGTTTAATTTCAATTCTGTATCATATGCCATAGTTCAATTTTTGTCTACAGGCCTAGGGATGCATTATCTGTGACTACTGTATGTACTTAATTCAAGCATTATTTTTAAAAGGTGTAGTCTTGTGTATACAACCAGTTTTAGGCAAATTCTGTACTTAATAAAGGTAGGTTTTAAAACTATATTTAAAAGGTTGTCATTATGAGAAACAGTGATTTTAATGACAAGATTGTTATGTCTTAGGGGAATGACGCTGTTTTCTTTGTTATATGTTGCATTTTCTAATACATTTTTCCCATACAATGAATTATTTTCATGAAATGGTAAGACTTTATTACTAAATACTTCATCATGCATTGACTGCAATGAAATAAGGTTTCAGTAGAGAAAAAATAATGCTGAAGAAAGGTGAAGGAGAGCTGAGCTTTTCAGAATTCTCTACTGTTAGAATTCAAAATCACTAGCTTCTTATCACTAGCCTTCAGGCTTTTTCAAATATACCTTTCATAATGGCCAGAGAAAGCAGTTCACTAACCTCCTTTCCCTCGAAAGATAAAATAAGTAAAGTAAATGAAATAAAATAAGAACAACAGATTAAACAGATAGAAGGAAAAAATTAAGGAAATGTAGCAATGAGATATTTACTTGCTAGAATTGATGAGGTCATAAATTAACTCATTAATTTATTGCAAAGTAATAAGACAAACGAAGAGCTGCTCTCTGGGACTCAGTAGCTTGAGTATGCTGGCACAGGTCCTGACCACATCAGTACTGAGGAGTGACTCGCAGGGAGCCCCCAGCTGAATGGTTCACAGGTAGTCTAAGAGTTGCGCATCAGTGCTACTAATCTCAGACACTGGGGCTTCCATCTAGAAGATTTTATAGCATAAGAAGATGCATGTAAGTCATTAATCAATTAGAAGAAACTACACTTCAATCTTGTCATTGCTGTTTTCCCTGTCCCTCACATAAATTTAAGCCCAGTAGCAGGCTTCAACGAAGCACCAGAAAGTTACCTGAAATAGACATCTGCATCAGTGTAAGTGAACTTTGTGGATAATAAATGGCTAAAATTAAAAAAAAAAAAAAAATAGAGGGAAGATTCAAAAAAGTTTCATCTAATGCAATATCTTAAAAGTTTAGAGTCTATCAGGAAGTACGGATATGTAAAAATGTAAACTTAAATTAATTCTGATAATGGTAACACAGAAATGAATCTAACTGAATTTTTGTTGTTTAGCTACACACCAGGAAAATCAGAAAAGGATAAACAGCAGTTACCTTTTGTTATTCTTCTTATTTCAAATACTATTTCAACAGAATTTAAAAGTTCAGATTTTAACTCATATTATTAACGTAGAAACATGGCTTTTGTCACAGATAAGCAAATGAGAAAAGACATAAGATAACCTCTTGGAATATGCTTTGAATTGATGAATATTCCAAAAACAAAAAATCTCAGCTCAGTAAGTGATTCATGGATGAACACATAAATGAATGATTTAGGTTTTTTTCTATTTCTCTATCTAAAAATGTTTCTCTCCATCTCCTTTTCCTCTGCATACATTCTTACCTCTTTCATGTATCAATGAGTCTCTTAGAATTGATTGAGGTTTTAATTACCTGAAGGAAATGCCATTACCTTTTATTGTACCTTTAAAAAGAAGCTAGTTTTATGGAAATGCAGTATTAACTAGTGCATAAGAGTATCATACTGCTGGTTTAAATCCTAGCTCAGCCATTTCAGTGTTCATGTTCCAAATTACTTCACTCCTCACTGTAATTCACTTTCCTCATCAGCAAAATGGAGAAGATATCAATACCAATCTTAGGCTCCTGTTGAGTCTAAATGAGTTCATAAAGGTAAGGTGTTTGGAGAAATATCTAGAACATGGTAGGCAGTGCATATTAGCCACTATGGTAAAATTAAATCCTTACCTCTTTCAACATTAAAATATAAATATCAGTTATAAATCAATATCTTTGTTTATACCCAAAGTAATTATTCTAAGTCTAAAATTGAAGGAAAACTTAACAGTAGTTTGGAGTTAAGCAGGAAATATAATGAAGAAATATAACTTTCTGCTGTAATAGGCAGCCTTGGTACTGTATTTTCCTAATTACTTTATTTGAATTACTCTTTTCCATCCTTCCTTCCTTCCTTCCTTCCTCCCTTCCTTCCTTCCTTCCTTTCTTCCTTCCTTCCTGATGCAAGGGAATATATTTTATAATAAAAGAATTGTAAGCAATGAAGCAATATATTTGGGGCAGGGTTCTTGATTTATCATGGTTCAAGTTAGGATTTTTGACTTTATGATGGTACAGAAGCAATAAACATTCAGTCAAAATCATTCTTCAAATTTTGAATTTTTATCTTTTCCCAGGCTAGCCAGATGAGGTATGCTACTCTCTCAGGATGTTGGGCAGCTCCCAGTCAGCCACATGATCATGAGGTCAACAATCGATACATTTATAACCATTCTGTACCCACAACCATTCTGTTTTTGTATGGTATTAAAAAAAAATACTAGATATATTTAACACCTTATTATAAAATAGGCTTTGTATTAGATGATTTTGCCCAACTGTGGTTTTAAGTTAGGCTAGACTAAGCTATGATGTTTGGTATCTCAGATGTGTTAAATGCTTTTTTGACTTAACGATATTTTCAACTTACCAGAGACTTATCAGGACATAAATTCATTGTAAGTGGAAGAAGATCTGTGCTTGTACTCATCCATGTACTTCTAGGGTTGAGCTAGGTCGTAATAGGAAGATCTTTGCTCGACTCCCTAATCTCCCACTTACTCATTATCTTTACGACCTTAGGAAAGTTACTTCACCTCTCAGTCTCAGTAATCTGCTCTGTAAAAAAAAAATAGTGTTAATAATATTTACTTCATAGGAGTGAGAATTATATAAATATGTTAGGTAAGGTGCCTAAGATAGCTGCTTAATAATGTTATACATCTTTCTTTTCTCTCTTAGATCCTTTATGAAGATTTAACCATATCTTAATTCCAGTTGTATTTTTTTACTATGTAACATTTTATTTCTTATTTGCACAGGAAGAAATAGAAGTCAAGGGTCAGACGGAATGTCATAGTATTTGGCTTAATCACACCGTACAGGCTGTTTCTTAATGAAAAATTTTTAGGTTATCACAGAGCTTGGTTTGAAATCTGAGTTGTTTATACTGTCTGAGTGTATGTGTGTGTGTTTATGATTTGAGGGAAGAATATTGAACATAGAAATAGTAAATATTCAGAATCACTCATGAGATTTCTTTGTACTCTGTGCCGTAAAACACAATGTACTTGAGTCTAATCATACATATAATGCCAACTTCTAATCTACAGGTAATTAATTAGGGATAGAAGAGCGAGTTTAATGGTACCCTTAAATGACACTGAGGAATCCATTATTTAAATCCAGAGCATGGGCTATTTTACAAAACTGATCTCCTTTCCTCAAAAAGTCAATGGAATGGGAAGAAACAAAGAAAGCAAAACTAAAAAGACTTAAGGGACATAACTACTTAATGAAATGAATAGAATCTCTTTGAATCTCGATTTTTCATAACTAAAAATATGTATTTTTAGAATTTCACAGAAATTTGATTATGGCCTGAGTATTAATCACTGTCAACAAATTATGGTTAGTTTTTGTTATGTGATAGTGGCAATTATGATTATGTAAGGGACTGTTCTAACATTTTAATTTTGAGATGCATATAGACTTGCATGCAGCATATTTAGAGGGAAATAACAGGAGGTCTGAAATTTGCTTTAAAATGTTCTAAACTATCCCAACCTACCCACCTCCCATAAAAGGGGAAGAGGTGGATAAAACATGTAAAACTAGTAAGGAGCTTAAAAATAGTTATTAAATAGCATGTATTGTTATGTGCATGTTTTAGTTTATCCTAACACAAAATTTGTGTAGAAATTTGTTAAACAAAAATGTTGAAAGTTGCTACTACTATTTTAAAACATTTAACAAGATATTTCTTCTCAATTTACCCTGAATAACAATAAGGCAGTTAGCTCTAACATAGAACAATTAGATTACAGAGGGATTTAGAACCCTTAGCTCCATATTTTGCAAAGGCATTACATTGAGAAGGTCAAATATATCTTGCATAGAGTAAGAGCTTAAATACCTAAAATAGTTGGGCAATTGTTCCCTTTAACCAATTATAAATTGATTTAAAGAGGTAATCATCTTTTTAAGTTGGAGAATAACTATGAGTATTATGGTGTCCCTATACCCAATGCACTGTTTTTTTTTTTTTATTATCACATAGAAAACCAGGAATCTGTCCTTGTGTACAGAAATTTCAAGAAACACAAGGCTCTCAAATTCACTGAGTGAGAGAACACCCAAGAATTCCGAGTAATTCATATGCAAATAGCTAAGTATAACTTCAACTCATCCTTTCAATTTTCTTCAGGTAACTACTCCGTGAATAAAAACTCATATTTATCTCATTCAATTTTTGAATCAGAAAATCTATTAAGAAAGGTAATGGAAATACGTTCATTTGAAATTTGTTTAGTCCCTTTAGGATGTTATGTTTACACGGACTGCTGACATTGCAGGAACACTTGATGACACTCACCCCAGGGTGGATATCCAGTTATATGGTAGTCATGCTACTTTGAATTTAATTTGTCAAATAAATAACAGAAAGGACAGCAGGTGTTTTTGTCTAACCCCATTGGTTACGATTAAAGATATTACAAAACTATGAAAATTAATGTTGACATACCACTTTGAAAGCTAATTTTCTCGTGTATGTGCCATGCCATAGCATATCTGAAATGTGTGTATTCCCACTTGCCAGAATAACACATTATATGTCGGAGCCTTTGGTTCTAAAAGCAGATGTTGTCTACTTTAATCAATTTTCAGCTATTAATGGTTGCTTTTAACTACATTTGTGAGAGGCAGATGCTTCTAATTAGTATTTTTCAGGAGCAGTATGATGGTTATTCCAAAGAGAAAGTTAAGACTAACCAGAATCCACTTTAGTGTAACCTCATGTAGATAAAAATGACCAAGTATAAGCCTTACTGTACACAGCTTTAGGGAACAACTTCATCTTTCCTTTGATTTTACACTACACAGGAAGCAATGAATTTTGACTACTCTTAGTGGTGTGAAGAGAGAAGAATAGAAATAGAGTGAATGGATTAGCAGAGTTAAGGTGCATCAAAAACTCCTCCAGTGGCTCTCGGCTTTTTGGGACAATACAATTGCTTTGTTTCTCAGAGGAGTGCTCAGGGAACCATATACACTTACTTCAAATCCCATTTCTCTGTTAACGTGTAAGGAAGCCAAATAGAAAGCTGCACTAGAATGTGTTCAGAAAATCAATTTCATCTACCGTGTTTTATGTGTATCAGAGCCATTAAGCAAAATATTCTTAAATCAAATATTAAAACTATAATAAAAAATCACCTGTCACCTTTGTTTTTCTGAAGCTGTTGGTGACTGTGATATGCGGGGCTTCTCTCTTGGTCTGAATGTCTCCACATCTGTGTCCAGAAAGCACGGGGCTTAGGAGGATGT
This sequence comes from Lontra canadensis, assembly GCF_010015895.1. Taxonomy (NCBI): domain Eukaryota; kingdom Metazoa; phylum Chordata; class Mammalia; order Carnivora; family Mustelidae; genus Lontra; species Lontra canadensis. The sequence goes on from NW_022631040.1 coordinate 5,655,020, forward strand.
TAAGTTATCCTAAGTTAGAATTGATTTAATTGTTCAACTTTGATTTCTGCTGCTGACATATAAAAAACACAGAATTTTATTTCTCATGTTCTTCCTTTCTTTAAGAAACTGTGGAAAATGATAAAGTCAGAAACTGATGATAGAACAAGATTTTTAAAATGTGAATGGAAGTTTACTTTTCAGGGAAAGGTAGATGGATGCTTTCTAGAGCATGGGATAAGAAGCTGGGATCTAGAAGTATTTGTCAAGTTATAGGTGAGAAACAGATTTAAAAAATTGACTCTTTTCAGGGCCCTTGGGTGGCTTAGGTGGTTAAGCATCTGCCTTTGGCTCAGGTCATGACCCTGGGGTCCTGGGATCCAGGAGCCCTGCATCAGGCTCCTTGCTCAGCAGGGAGTCTGCTTCTCCCTCTCTCTGCTGCTCCCCCTGTTTGTGCATGCTCTCTCTGTCTTTGTCAAATAAATAAATACAATCTTTAAAAAAAAAAAAATGACCCTTCTTTTTGCTCTTTAGTTTTGCTTTATTCTAAAACTTCCCTCAAGTGGAATTTTTATTCCAAATACCCCAGTGTTTGATAAAAGAAAACTGAATAGAGCTAATTTTGACTGTTGAAGCATAGAACATAGTGTTCAAAGCAAAATGAAAAGAAATGAGTAATGATTTTCAAGTCAAGGTATTTCTACTTCACTGAGAAGTGTTCATATTATATCTAAGAGTACCTTCTGTAAATTGAAGATATGCAACTTGAACAAGCTATACTTACTTGTGTCTACTAAGTGTGCCTCTCACTTTATAAATTTTCTAAGGAATTAATTTATTTATTCTGCAACATAACTTATTGAATGCATACAATGAGCCAGATAGTGTTTCTGGAAATATAACTGTAAATAAGTGAGATAAAAATGCTTACTTTCAATGACTAAAATTCTAGTGAAGAGTGACATTTATTTATTATTATTATTTTTATTTAAAAAAATATTTATTTGAGACAGAGTGAGAGGGAGAAAGAGAGGATGTGTGTTCAGGGGGAGAGGCAGAGGGAGAGAGGCAGACTCCACACTGAGTGCTGAGTTCCAATTAGGCCTCAATCTCAGGACCCCAAGATCGTGTCCTGAGCCAAAATCAAGAGTCCAGAAATCAACTGACTGAGCCACATGGGCGCCCATATAGAGATATTTAAAACAGCCTGAACATTAATGTTCCAAGAAAAATAAAGCAGAGGAGGGTGATAGGGAGGAAGGGCTGGGGCGACCAACAATTTTAAGCAGGTAACCCTTAGAAAGCCTCAACTAGGAAAAAATGAGCTTAAACATCTGAAAGAGTTGAAGAAGGAGTCCATAGAGATAGATGTACCATCAAGGGAGCTCCAGGACTAGGGAAGAGCAAATGAAAAATGCCCAGTAACAGAAGCAAAGGAATGTTTAGGAAGGAGCAAGGAACCAGTGACACTGGTTGGAGCAAGGACACAGGAAAGAAATCTCAGTGAGGTTAGAGAATGGTAGGGGGTCTAGTTATGCTGGATCTTAGAAGTCACTCTAAAGACTTTTATGCTAAATGACATGGTGGGAAAGTCTTTATCTGAGGAGTGAGATGATCATAAGCAGGTATTAATGGAACCACAATGTATTCAAAAGAGGCCAGAAGAATTTCAGAACTTAATGTTCATAGGCACAGTTGATGCCCCCTCTTTAGATAAAAATCATTAGAATCTAAGGCAATATTTTTAGAAAGAAAACATACTATGTGATCTTTTCATATGAGAAACTATTCCCTGAATACTGAAATGAGAGTTGTAGGTTTGATTTAATCCTGGGTTCTTTCCTGGGAAATGTAGTGTTTCAGTTCAATCTCCCCAAAACAACTCTGGCATTGATATATGGTGACATGCTTCTTTCAATTTAGAGGAATAGGAAGAGGTTGTACTTGAGATCATTTATAGGAGTGATATATGTGGGAATAAACTGAAGTGAGAAATAAAACTTTTCTTGTAAGAGTCCAAATACTGTTAGGAAGACACTAAAAAAAGACTTTTGATTCACTGGAAGAGGAAAAGCATACATTGGATTTAAAAAAAAAAAAATCAGTGTGTATTTATTGGTTTACTGACTTTGTTTCCCAATCTAATGCTGCAAGTGGATTCTCTAAACTTTTCATTGCAAAAACAAAAGGCATTCTGAAATATATGTGTAGAATATTGCTTATGTGGTGGCACAGTCAATTAAATCATAATACAGTAATACTTAGAAATATTCAATGATTTCTATAATTTCAGTTACTGACCTAATATTTTTTGAAATTCTACTAAATCCTCATGAACCAAGAAAACAAAATTCAGTCTCAACATTAATTTGACATTATTTCAAAAATAATGGCCCCATAGGGATATAGCTAACCGATGCTAAAAACACATACTATTTTTTAAAAAGTACTATTTTTTTAACATACCTCCACCTCCAGGTTTTATTTTAAACAAGCATTGAAAATCTTTCAGAGGTATCAATAATGCCTGAAGAATCCACATTCTTTCCCAAGTTGTTAATACTTTTGTTGATTGTTAAGTGTTTTTTCTCTTTGTTCAGTGACATAAAATCACTTGTCCATTAAGCCAACAGATGCAATTTTCTGTTTCATGTTGTCAGTCTTTATATATTTGAATTCCAAGGAAGTTCCAAGAATTTTATTTGCTTGGCTTTTATTTTAGAGTTGCAAAAAACAAGTTACTTTTTGTAGAGTTTCCTTCGGAAACCTTGTTACAGTTAGTATGCAAATAACTTCAGCTTGCTCTACCCTGAGATATCCCTCAATATCCAAGGACTGGAGGTTTCTTCCCCAACCCCCACTCCACCCCCAACACAAAAGCAAGGGACTATTTAGTTTCAAAGTTTGATTGCTTCTCAGAAACTTTTATCTTGTTTCTACTAATCAATATTCTGCTACAAGTAACAGAAATCATGATGAATGGAACCTTAAAAACAAAGATTTTTCTTTCTGAAGTAACAGGAGTTTTGTAGAAAGTAGTTGTTGGCAATGGCTCTGCAAGTTGATGTTGTAGATGTTGCAGTTGTTGATGATTCTTAAGAATAGGACCAGTTTGCTTGCTTTTGTTTGGTTGGATTTTTAAAATTTAATTTTATTTATTTATTTATTTATTTATTTATTTATTGCCTTTCCCTCAACTTTGCTTACATGTCTGTTGTCTTGAATCCATGGGATGGCTCTTGTTGCTTTAGAAATCAAAACCATTTTCAGCATAAGTAGCAGGACTAGGAGTAGCAAGTGTGGCTATTGAGTTCTTTCAGAAAAAGAAGCTATCCCAGGTTATTCTGCATCAGACAGACATCTGTTTGTATCAGAATTGTGTCTACTGTTACTTTCAAGGAAACAGCAAGTAGTGTTGCTTTATTTTGTTTTGTTTTTCCGGCACCTTGTGCTGAACAAAATCAGCTTCTGTTTGTAGGAAGAAGGGGCCTGTGGATGTTGGACAGGTAATTAACAACAAATGAAGCACTCATTTTTAATTTACAAATCATACTGCTATTTCTCATCTCCTCAGCTTGCCTTTGCCTCTTACATAACCAGATACCATAACAAATTTTATATATATATATATATATATATATATATATATACTATATATACTATAATATATACACTATATAAATATAGTATATATATATTTATAGTATATATTTATATATTATATTTAGTATATATATATTTATATAGGATATCATATGATATCCTATATCACATATCAAAACAAATTTGATATATGATATATGATATCCTATATCACATATCAAAACAAATGATATCTCTATCTCTTATCTCTGTCTCTATCTATATACTAGGATGACTTGATAGGTAAAGACAGAATGAGAAGAAATCTTACATAAACTACTATATTTAGATAAGGAGCTTTATCCCATGCTAGAAGGATAAGGAAACATGACAAAAAATGTTTATATAATAATAATTTAACTTCCAGAATCAAGGGCAAGTTGTTTTTGGCCCTGTATCCACTTGGGTGGTTATTGTTTTTCTTTCATGCAAGGTACATGTGTCATAAAATGTATTATTGCTCTAAACAGAAACTGAGGTAGACCTACTCTTTCTTCAGTTAAGTGGATAGAATGGCTCTGATATACACTGATTCTAGTTATTTCAGAATCTCCGTTGTATCACATGATTCTTTTTCACTGTCATATGATTTTAACATAATCTGTAAAATATGGGATTTTAGATTACTAAACATCGTGACGATATTAGGATGTCAATGTGAATTATATTTTCATCTCACTTTGTGCTGTTTAATTGAGAAACAGTATAGTAGTTCACATTTTGTCCAAAGCTTTTCTGGGCGGTCAAAACATTTCAGATAATTGTCACCTGAGGAGGTAGACTGAAATTATAATCATCTAGAAAAATATACTTCCTCATCATTTTTTCATATATGCCTTTATTGGGCCAGTAACACCATAGATAATCTCGTGGAGTGGTGAAGAGCATGGACATTGGCTCATTTTTATAGACAGTTTGTGCTGTCCCTTAAGGGGCACGTTGTGGAAAATCATAGTGATTACTTGATAGAATTGTTGCAAGGGCTAAATGTTAATATACATATATATTTGTATTTATATATGTAAAATATTTAAATAGTCCCCAGCACATAGTAAGTGCTCATGATGTATTTGTGATTATTACTTAATGGTGGGCATGAGGACCATGTGATTACCCTGATAATTCTGAGGTCTAGAGAGAATGTGGTTTTGACCTTTAGTACATTCTCTCCTTCTATGGATCTTCTTCTATGGATCTGGTGAACTGTTTCTAGAATGCCCTTTGTTTGCAAACTCTTGGTTTGCAAACTACATAAGATTTTATAAGGTCAGACTATTTGTATTAGAATGGGTACTTATTATACATCTCATCTATAAATATTTATAAGGTTTTAATTATCTGATTATTTTTTACATCATGGTTTTAGCAGTTACTTGCATATAATGTCTTTTTTGTTTTCCCGTTCAAAGGATTGTTTGCTTATTAAAAGGTAATAAATGGCAGTGGCAACAAATGAAAAGAGAAACAAAGATAACTTAAAATGAATTTGTAAGCAAAAAATGATAATACCTAATTTTCAAATAATTTCAAAATGGACTTACTGTTCAAAAAATAAATGAAGGCTAAACCTGCAACACGAAGGAACAAACTTGTGAATTGTCCCCCCTCTGCCAACAGAATAGATTAAGCTCTTGAAATGACACGTTTCTCTCTTTCTGCCAATTGATAAGAAGCTCCTATTTGTATTGTTGTTGTTCACCCTGGGAGTGAGAGAACAGCACATTTTGAACACCCATTTGATTGTGTCACTGCTGATATCATCCAGAGTGACTCATTTTTTTCCCTATCAGATGATATTTTGGTTAATGGAATGTCTTGTGTGCTGAGGAAAGAGATGTTCTACATAACGTAAGTCTGCTCCAGGAACCCAAGGATTAACGTGATTGCTCTGCTATTTTTTTTCTAAATAGATGTGGAAAGGTCATTTAAGATCATCCATCATTTCTTGTAATCTCATTTGAAAAATAATGAGGTCAAAGAAAACTAGACATACTGAATTGTTTCCATTTTTCTATACAGTCATTTGATTCACTTTTATTTTCCACAGACTTAAATGTAATATTAAGTTGGTAGAAGAATTAGGAGATAATACCTGTCTTAGTCAGTTTGGGCAGCTATAATGAAAATACCATGGAATGGATGACTTGAACAATAAATGTGTATTTCTCACAGTTCTGGAGGCTGGAGGACCAAGGTCAAGGCTCAGAGAAAGACTTGGTGTCTGGCGTGAGGTCACTTCTTCCTTTATAGATAGCCATCTTCTTACTGTGCCATCACATGGTGGAAACAGGGTGAGACAAATGTCTAGGGTCCCTTTTCTAAGGACAGTAATTCCATTGATGATGGCTCCATCCTCATTACCTAATTACTTCCCAAAGTCCCTAACTCCTAATAATATCATCTTGAGAAATAGTATTTCAATATATAAAATGACCGTCAAGCCCTGTGCTGGGCACAGAACTTGCTTAATATTCTCACTCTCTCTGTCTCTCACCCTTCCACCCACATACTTTATCTCTCTCAGTATAAAAAAAAATTAATAACAATAATAATAAAATTAGCAGTCTGAAAATAATCCTGTACAATATCACATTTATAATCTGCAGTAAATTCAATGAAACCTTTGAAATTTTGTAGTTGCAGTATAGCACTGGTGTTCACTCATAGAATAACTATCATTCTTATACTACCCATAGTTGTTCGGTAATTTGAAAATCATAAATAATATGCATAATACTGATGTCTTATAACTGTTGTGCCTTCAGATTGTCACATTTTCTTGTGTGAGACATAAAAAGGAGATTTTGCCCATCTTCTTGTCATTTATTATCCAGATAATCAGGGTTAAGTTCTCCTCAAGTGGAAGCAGGGAGTTGAAAATATATGTAAAAGTAGTATTGTGATTCTAGGCCATGCCATCCAACATGGAGAAGGGAGAAAATAATGTATAAGGGTGAAAACAATCACAAATAAAAAATACCACAGCCTCATGTGCTTTTTTTTTTTTTTTATTGTGAGCTCATGGTCAAAATAATTTTTATCTATATCGATTCTTCAAGTACTTTGCAGAATGTACATTCCTCTAGAAAATGTATGTTTCATTTTGCCACCTTACTACAATTTTGGAGCATTTTAAAATAATTATTTTCATTCCTGTTTTTGAATTTATAGATCATGCACTCTCCCTTCTACAAACAGCAAGGTCAGTGTAGATGCTCAATTTGCTCTCTTCCTTTGCTAGATGTCGATTGTTTTTGCTGCTGTTTTTTGTTTGTTTGTTTGTTTTTTATTTATTTCACAGAGAGAGATCACAAGTAGACAGAGAAGCAGGCAGAGAGAGAGAGAGAGAGAGAGGGAAGCAGGCTCCCTGCTGAGCAGAGAGCCCGATGCGGGACTTGATCCCAAGACCCTGAGATCATGACCTTAGCCGAAGGCAGCGGATTAACCCACTGAGCCACCAGGCACCCCAGCTGCTGTTTTTTTTTTTTTGTTGTTTTGTTTTGTTTTGTTTTTTAACATGACTCCCCTTCAATGCACAGTGTCTGTCTTTCTAAATATAGTGGGTCTCCAGTTCAACTTCTTACTGTTAAGTGTACCAAACTTTGTCTCTGATACCCAAGATGACCACCCCAAACTCGAGTTCAGGCACACATATCTTCTTTCATATTGTTCTTTTACTTCAATTTCAGCCTGTGAAGTTTTACATCTTTCTTTCCATACTACAATGCATTCAAAATAGGTGTTGCCAGAATTTCTTGGCATTTTGTATTGAGGGGTTTTTAAGGTTATTCTCTCTGATGTTTTCCACAAACATAAGTCCGTAATTCAATTTTGACTTAGCAGTTTTGTTTGGAAGTGTCAGGAAGGCATTTTGTCGGTATCTAGGAAGGCCAATGGAATAACAGTCATTTTCTTTTTTCTGAAGAGCTTATACTCTAATTAAGAAAACTAACATGTAGGAAATTACTGATATTATCGTGAATAGTATACATTAGTTGAAATAATGAGATAAGAGTCTATTAAACCACAGTGTATGGCTACACATGGTTTAATTACAAACACAGGAATATAGATATCTGATACACTCATTCAAGGAATTTAGTTATGTCATCAAAAAAAGACTGTTTAGAGGAAAAATGATTCAATTTGCATCTTGAACACATTAAGCAGAAGAGAAAGGACATTCAATTCTATAACAAGAAAATTCAATGTAGTTGGAATTGAGCATCACATATTTAGGGAGGGGAACAGGGACAGCTTAAATGGAGAATACACTTTATCAGGCATTGAAAGCTAGGGGCTATCAGTTTGTGAATGGCTCTGGAAGTTATAAAGGTGTCATACAATTAGAAATGGATCAATTTTAAGATTAGCTTGCTAGTACACAAATGTAACAAAATGACGAAAAGAGTAGGTACAAGGCTTCTAGAAACCAGGTTTTTGCTTTACTTGAGGCACAAAGGGATAAGCTGTTATCCATGGTTGTAGACAACAATGACGATTATAGTAAGAAAGAAGAAAATGGCAAGTTTGGAGACAATCTATTTGGAGGGATATTTCTAAGACCAAGGTAAGTATATCATAGTTCATTCCATAGTCGTGTTCACAGGTATATGAATAGATGGACCTCAGATTTGCACAAATTATGTTTTATTTATTTAAATTTAAAACTATGCTTTAAATATAAATGGTATTGGTTATTAGTTTTAGAAAAACATTAAAATTGATTAAAGTATTCAAATGATAGAGTTAAACATTTTATTGATCTTCTCTAAGTTGATAAGAAATTGTTCATGAAACATACTTTAAAAAAATGTGAAAATAAGACAATTTTTAAAAATGTTCATCACTTACTGGAAATCAAGAAAGCCATATGAAATCTTAACAAGAACAACAGTAATGAAGGACATTTTCAATTTAGTCTTAAATTTTCTTTTTCAGCTTCCTCTTATTCACTAATTTATTCACTTATATGAAATTTATGTTAGGTTTCAGGTACTAGGATCAGAGATGAATACACCTGTGAAAGATGAAATGAAATGGTCTCTTTATAAATATTTTAAATTCCTAAATTATATTATTTAAATTTTCAAATTTGGATCCATAATTTGGATCCACACATTTAAGACCATTCAAATTTGGATCCACACGTTTAAGACCAATAAAGGTTTAGAGAGTTGTAATGGGGGATTTAAGTATAAAAATTGTACACTGATTTAGTACATTGTGATAGTAAAATAGCGAAGTAAACAAATACATATTTTTCTTCATAGATTGTATAACGTAATGAGAGACACAGATGATTTGGTAATGAACAATGACTTGGTGTAATGAACATTATGGTGGATGAAAGCCAGGATGTTATGAATGCATTTGGGAGAGACCAGATTTACCTGTCTTTGAGAAATAATTGCATTTGTGTCAATATTCATCAATTACACAAACCACTGACTAGCTGAACTTGCACATACTAAATACTTTTTAAGCTCTTTTAACTTATTATCTAGTGTGAATTAGTGGGCAAGTTATTTCAATTTTTGGTAATCTTTGGAATAAAATTAAATGTGCACTCTAAGAAAATGCTGGTGTTCTTTTGATAATATCTTCTCTTTACTTAGAGAAACATAATTGTGTTCATTTTTGCGTGCCTCTCATTTTACAGCCTGAATGTTGACCTGTCTCTTTTCATATTTTATGTCACAAGTAGAAGAAAAACATATCTTTTGATTTTTTGAACTATAATATCAGAAGCAGCATCTTTGGGGACAAAACATTTCAGTAGCTCTCTAAGAAGTAAACAGATTTGTCTGTGTGTGCCACTCAACCAAGTGTGTCACAAATCAGTTCGACTAAAACCTTTTGTTTGCTGTTGTCCTACTTATTAATTTTTCATTTTGCTGCTTGTGCTTTTGATGTCATGTCCAAAAAAATCACTGGGAGCTGGGAGTAATAAAGACCAAGGATCTTCTTTCAGCTCTACCACCGACTAGCTGTTGGATTTGGAACAAGTTCTAGTTATTTAAGCTTTTTAAAAAGCATGCCCTTGAGGTGCCTGAGTGGCTCAGTTGGTTAAGCAACTGCCTTCACCTCAGATCCTAATCCTGGAGTTCAGAAGCAAGTCCCACATCAGTCTCGCTGCTCAGCAGAGCCTGCTTCTCCCTCTGACCACTCCCCCTGTCTCATGCTCTTTCTCTCATTCTTTCTATCTCCAATAAATAAATAAAATCTTTTAAAAATAAAAATAAATAAATAAATAAGGATGTAATAAGCATCCTTACTCAGGGAGTAATGAGAATTGAGAGGAACAAATAAATAATGCCTATTAAATGTGCTCATGATAAGACCTCAGTGAATGTTAACTATCAGGTAATAACTTCTTTAAAATATAACCTACTCCCTCTTCAACTGCTTCACTCCCTTTTTCATTGCCTTCCTTCACATTCAAGCCAAAATTATTAGTCAATACTTGAATTAAAGTGTGTATCTATAGGTGACTATAGATCTATAGATGTGTATCTATATACACATGTGGTATAGAGATGGTTCCTTGGGAGACTCATGGCTGAGGGAACTTTGAAAATGGCATTCTCTTACTTGAGGTGTAAAATTGTTCTCAAGAGTGAGGGGCGCCTGTGTGGCTCAGTGGATTAAACCTCTGCCTTCAGCTCAGGTCATGATCCCAAGGTCCTGGAATCAAGAACCACATCAGGCTCTCTGCTCCGCAGGGAGCCTGCTTCCCCCCACACCGTCTGCCTGCCTCTCTGCTTACTTGTGATCTCTGTCTGCCAAATAAATAAATAACAAATCTTAAAAAAAAAAAAAAAAGAAAGAGTGAGACTATTATGTGCTGGGGTGTCACCATGAGCCCTAGGCCACTTTGTCAAGGCTGAGATGGTCAGAGCAGCAGAATTGGAAGAGGGCAGGTCACAGAATATTATTTGGTATTATTTCTCTGTGGCTGAGCTAATAATCAGCTTAAGATTGTTTAAATAGCTGTGGGTACTTAATCCCAAATTCATATTTAGTTTAAAGTATTAGAGTCAGAGAAACACAAACCAGTGAAGGCTGAAATGAAATGCTCTACTCAAAAGAGTGATATTTAACTTCAAAAAGATACTGAAACTATATTGTTTAGGTTTTAAAATTTGGATCCACATTGCACAGATTTGGAGAGCAATAAAAGATTAGAAGGTTGAAATAAGGGACCTTTGAAATAAGATTATTAGTGCTCAGAGAGGATTTAACCGTGAAAGGAAGTAATTGTTTTTGTATCAACATATGTTCTAATACCTCAGTGCAAACCATTACACATCAGAATATATGTCCTGAATTTAAGCAATGTTGTCTTAACACACCTTTTAGAGTTTCAAAACTATCACAAAGAGGCCACATGTGTACTTTTAAATATAGTCTTGACTGTATTATCAATAACCATGTTTATTTTGGTAAAGATAAAATTCAGAAATACAGTGTGATATTACGCATGCAATGCATGAATTTTAAGTAAAATAAAAATTTTCAATTTTCTGAGGGGAAAACATTTGTATTAAAGGAACTACATGCAGTGTTATTTCTTTAAAAGGTAACAGTAGTAACAATAGTAATAATAAAAATAAGCATTTACATTTATTTCATAGGAACTCTTTTAACTGCTTTTCCTGAAATTGTGTTTTAATTTATTACAACAACCTATATTTTATTCCCAATGTATATATGAGGTAAATGAAATTAGATTCAAAGTTGATAATTTGGATCCCTAAAAGTGATTGAAGCCAATAGAGTATACTGTCACTCAAAAAATTAAACTTTATATCATAATTAAAAGTAATTTTTATTGAATTAAAAGTTTTTTTATCGTTGATGCTGTCCAGCTAATAACAATCTATGGGTATTTTCCTAAAGTCAATTGTTAAGTACTTTTTCTCACGATCCCATGCAACCACACTTTCAACCACATTTAAAAAAATAATATTTAAGCTTGCTTCTCTGAGTTTGTCTTCATTGTCGTACTTAATATATATGTAACTGAGAAAGTCATTAAAAGAATGAACCTCAAGGGTGCCTGGGTGGCTCAGTCATTAAGCGGCTGCCTTCAGCTCAGGTCATGATCCAAGGGTCCTGGGATGAGCCCCGCATCGGGCTCCTTGCTTGGCAGGAAGCCTGCTCCTCCCTCTCCCACTCCCTCTGCTTGTGTTCCCTCTCTCGCTGTGTCTCTCTCTGTGAAATAAATAAGTAAAATCTTTAAAAAAAAAATGAACCTCAATATTTTTAAAATTTTAAAATGAGGTTTACCTTTGGAAACTACTGTGAAGAATTTTCAATAATGAATACAAAGTAGCTGGCCCATGATATGAGAGGTAGTCACTAAATAATTAATATTACTGTAGCAATGTAGAATTCATTTATTAAGGTAGGCTTTAGCATTTGCCTTGTTCTTCAATATAAGCACATGGCAAATTTTCTAGTGTAGGGTTTGCAAACTGTAGCATACACATTGGGGACAGAGCCTCACAAAGCCATCTGACGCTGGCTTAATTCAAAGCCATCTGACACTGACGCTTCTCCACAGAATTCGTAACTTTTCTATACCTTCTCTGAGCATATTCTTACATGCTCATGACTAGATGGTATTTTAAGAGCCCCTAAGCACTACTTGGGTTGTGTTTTCTTACATAGGAACCTTGCAGCCTATGTGTACATAATGTCCTCTGAGATTGCATATTCCTGGACCCTACTCCTTGAAATTCTTATAGCATCTCTGAAGGGAAGCCCAGGAATCTGTTTCACCAATCACAGTTAACATCATTCAAAACTATAAGAATAAGACCATGTCCTAGTTGATATTCTAAATAACAGGAAAATTTTAGAGACAAGCATTTCATTCACACTGTTTCCTTATGAATAACCACCACATGTGAGACGGTGATGATGGGGTTTATATGTGACACCATTTCACCCTGACAGAAATCGGCAAGTGAAGTCACACATGGACACATGAAGGTTCAGAAAGCTACCTCTACTCCTCAGGGTCAAGGAAAGCCAAACTCTGAACTACTGTTTCTTTGAGCTCTGCTCAAAGTTAAGGAGGCTAAGTGACCTGTCCCAGGTCACCAGGTAGAGTCCGGCCCAGAAGTCAGGTATCCATCTTCTAGTCTAGGCCTCTCCTGATGCTCATAGGATGTGTATCCTGTGGAGAAGACCAGGCTTTCCACACACGGAGAGTATTGCAGACCGAATGGAGACAACTGGTTAAACAACTATATGAAGTTCCCAAGCGCGCATGCCACGCGATCCCTCAAATGTAAACATGCTGTCAGCTTTTAGCTTCAATTTAACTTAAATTTTAAATTTTAACTTAACTCTGGAAGGCACTTTTCTCTTTTTAATACCACCCCATAAAAGCCTTTGTAAAAATTATTTCTAAAATCCAAACTGTTCCTGATAGATAAGGGAGTTCCTCCCCTTCCTGAAGTGCTCCATATCATAAGAGCTACCACATGTCAATGGCCTTTTAAATTCTGTCTTCTGTTTCTGTCTTCTATTCTCTCATAAACCATAGTTCCTTCACTCTGATTTCTATCTCTATGCCCCTCCTTGCTCCTCTCTCCCCTCTTTCTCCTTTTCTTTCTTACTTCATTTAGTAAATATTTATCAAAGTGCAATTAAGTAGATGTCATGAACCATGCCACCTGCTTGATAAAAAGCAACAAAAGACCTCTTGCCAGAAGTCCATCTACTGACATTGCATCCTCTAGCCTTAGCCCGAGGAGACAACAAATAATGAGTGTGAATAAAAGCTATAGATGGGGATTAAAAAAAAAATGTGGTACTACTTTCTTTAAATATTTAGATATAAAAGGAAGCAGCATTAAATACTCAATACAGGCCTACTTTTGATTTTTATTAATTTTACATTAGTTAAGTGAATTTATAAAGTTTCTTAACAATTTAACTATTTAAAATAAGTTTAAAAGGCTTTAGAATAAAGAAAAAATCGGTTCTATTTTACTTTGTTGGGAAAAATAAAACTACATAATTGTTTGGGTAAATGAAAAATCCAGAGGGGCTCCCTTCTCCATTTTTGACTCCTGCTTTAGTCAAGATTTTACAAAAAGTAAAGCAAAGACTGATTGCTGCATTTAATTTTCCTTTAAAAAATCTATTCCTTACTTGTGAAATACAGTAAAAAATTGTCAAAAGGTAGGTAGTAGGGGAGAAAGGACAAGAAGCCTAAAAGAAGAAAATCTACACACTAGCCCTTCTATCCCAGGGTACAGGAGCTTTGGCAGTGTGCCAAGTTATCAATATTCATACATGACAAGCTGAAACCCATGAAGCTGAAACGTATTCCTTCAGTAATGCATCTGCAGGGACTTGAAAAGGATTGGAAGAGATTGAAAGCTGAAAAAGCCCTTGCTTTTCTAAAGTGTCCAAATGCTTCTTCCTACAGTGCCCTAGTTTTGTGAGCTCTGTCTTTAGCCTTAGGTCTATTTATTTCATTTTTTGTTTGTCCTTATGATTTGGAAACATGATTAGAGCTTACAGTGAAAGATGAATTGGCTCAGAGAATTTATGCTTTGGTTTCAGGGAAGAAAATATAATTTTCAATCTAGATAGGATATATATATTTTATATTCTTTATAATAGAAAGACACAAATAGAGTTACAGAAGAGAGAGAGAGAGAGAGAAAGGGTTGAGGGAAGGGATAAGAGAACATAGAAATGAAAGGAAGGAAGAAAGAGAAGAAGGGAAGGAAGGGAAGAAGGAGGGAAGGAAGGAAAGAAGGAAGGAGGGGAAGGGGGGAAAAGAGAGGAGGGAAAAAAGAAGGGAGGAAAGAGAGAGAAAGAAGCCAAGATACACATTAATAGCCTGTGAAAGAGAAAAATGATGGAATAAATACATCAGTAACTGCAGATTAAAAATCAGTAGTAATTTCTATATATCTAAATTGAATACAGAGATAATCAAGTTATTTCATGCACCACAGAAGGAAGCTTTTTGCACATTTATTCTACGGGGAGGAAACAACCAGAGCTAGAGGGAGACTCATATGCAGATGTACAGCTCCCAAAGTGCCTAAGAGTCTCACACCATTGATATTTCACCACCCTTGGGTGTGCTCCTGGGAGAGTTTTTCTGAGAACTTATTTTTAAAGAATCTAGAGGAAGTTACAAATGAATTTAATAGGTTCACATTACTGGCCAATGTTTTTCAGTGTGAGAAATAATTAAGAGGAAGACCTTTTACGCTGTGGTTGGGTTTGCTTTAATTTTATTGTTGTTGTTGTTGTTTTTCTTTTCTTCTGGGTCTATAACAAAAAAAAATTACATTTAGAGAAGGTGGAAAAGAAAAACTTTTTATACATTTAATTGTGCAAATGTCAAAGTGTATGTTGTGTAACTCTCCTTCCTGCAGCTTGAGACCTGGGTCTTTACAACCATATTAAATGTTCTTTTCAGGGCTTTAACTTTCACTCAAAATTAAACTTATTGAGAAAATGCCTTTTAATTCCTATATGGATTTGAGTCAAGATTCAGTAAACATTAAAGGGCTGTGGCCTCCTGGTATTCTGCTTGGCACTAGACAGCACTAAACAGGCATACATGCTTCTGGCAAGCTGGATATTATATTTAATAGGATAAATGGAGTATGAACAAGTAGGTACAGAATAATACAAAATTTTAAGTGAAAAAAGGTTCCATGAAAAGAGTAAGTATGAGGTGCAAGGGTGGCTCAGTGGGTTAAAGCCTCCACCTTCAGCTCAGGTCATGATCACGGAGCCCTGGGATCAAGCCCCACATCAGGCTCTCTGCTCAATGGGGAGACTGCTTCCTCTCTCTCTCTTTGCCTGCCTCTCTGCCTACTTGTGATCTCTGTCTGTCAAATAAATAAAAATAAAATCTTAAAAAATAAAAAAGAATAAGTAAGCACCATGAGAGAGAAGGAAGGAGTTATGGGATTTATTTGGGAAAACAAGGAAGAACTCACTTAAAAAAAAATGTGTTGTATTTCAAGGGGAGGATGGGCAGGAAACGAAAATGAATATGTAATATAAACAGCTCAAATATTGTTATGGATATTGAAACGTTGTTATTGGTTATTTAGACAGATTATACAGA
Source organism: Lontra canadensis (assembly GCF_010015895.1). Lineage (NCBI taxonomy): Eukaryota > Metazoa > Chordata > Mammalia > Carnivora > Mustelidae > Lontra > Lontra canadensis. Next base: position 5,670,762 of record NW_022631040.1, read on the forward strand.
TTATTAGACAGATTAATAGCTATGTTTTACCAGTATTCTGCATATACAACGTCTTTGAAACAGCAACAGTGTTCAAGTGTAAAGGATTGAGTGTAATAGACACATTTCACAGAAAATCTCATGGGTACTAAATAATGAACACCAGAAAGGCATAAGGATATCAGAAATAGATACATTGTGCAATATTCTAGCCACACGCATAAAGTCTGAGCCTAACTATTTCTCAGAAACCTCAGTGTGGAAGATATTGCTATTCCACACAAAAGAATGACACGGTATAGATGCCCTTCAACTCTTCCATGATCGTACACTGTGATAATAACAAAGAATTACCTGGTTTCAGGACCACACAATTTTTCCTTCATTACTTTACTGAGATTTTAAACACACCAAAAGAGTTTGAATAATGTGGGCAAAACGCGAGAAGTAAAAATCTTACTTTGCCTCATGATTAGCCTGATTTCTGGGTATAAATAAGGAAAAACGTTAGTGACTCAAATCAAACACATTAAACTGACACACTTAACCCTTATTAAAACAACTTGTAGTTGGTTTTAACAAGATATTTTCAACAATTTTCTTGAGCAGCCTGTAAGAATAAAGTCAAGCATGTTTTAATAATATTTTCCTTCTCAATGGGTACTTGTTCGGTCAATACTGATAAAATCTGATTATTTAAATACACCAATTGACACTTTAAAGTTGTTTATTTTTCTTTCATTTTTATTTTACTCTCTATTTGACTTCTTGCAACATTAGTGCTTTATGCAGCTAAGAGCAAATGAATGAGCAGTCAGCATTTATACGCTCTAATTCTACTCTAGATATTTTGTGATAATATCACTTTTATTTCCTATTGCTGGTTTGCATTTCAAAACAATAACTGACCCAATTATGTTCACAATCAGCTTCCAAGTACCCTAGCGAAATGACAAGCAATCTCATCAGAAGGTAGTCCATGCCATATTTCATTTCAAACCAAATATATCCACATCTAACCTTGTGCAATGAAGAATGAAAAAAATTATCTAATATATATATAACATATATATAAATATTATATAACATTTATCTATTTTCAATTATAAACTGTCTGGATCTTTTATCCAAACAACTGGGGCTAACCTAAGAAATGATAGCGAGGCTTTCAGAGCTAAAGTTAATTTTACTGCAGTACACACACAAAATATATCTTTGTATTTATATAGATTCGTGTTGTTTTGTATTCCTAGAACCTCAACCTACTGGCTCACTCGCATCCAGTCTTTTCTCTACTGCAATGAGAACGGTCTCCTGGGCAGCTTTTCCGAAGAGACGCACTCATGCACTTGCCCGAATGACCAGGTGGTCTGCACCGCGTTCCTGCCTTGCACGGTGGGCGACGCCTCTGCCTGCCTGACCTGCGCCCCTGACAACCGCACCCGCTGTGGCACCTGCAACACAGGCTACATGCTGAGCCAGGGGCTCTGCAAGCCTGAGGTCGCCGAGTCCACCGATCACTATATTGGCTTTGAGACTGACCTGCAAGACCTCGAGATGAAATACCTGTTGCAGAAGACGGACAGACGAATAGAAGTCCATGCCATTTTTATCAGCAACGACATGCGCCTCAATAGCTGGTTTGACCCCTCCTGGCGTAAGCGGATGCTCCTCACTTTGAAGAGTAACAAGTACAAGTCGAGTCTGGTCCATATGATCTTGGGTCTCTCTTTACAGATTTGCTTAACTAAAAACAGCACCTTGGAGCCAGTGTTGGCCGTTTACATCAATCCCTTCGGAGGCAGCCACTCCGAGAGCTGGTTTATGCCTGTGAATGAAAACAGCTTTCCAGACTGGGAGCGGACTAAGCTGGACCTCCCGCTGCAGTGTTATAACTGGTCGCTGACTCTGGGCAACAAATGGAAGACATTTTTTGAGACGGTGCACATCTACTTGAGGAGTCGCATCAAGTCCAACGGCCCCAATGGCAATGAGAGCATTTACTACGAACCTCTGGAATTTATTGACCCTTCCCGGAACCTGGGTTATATGAAAATCAATAACATTCAAGTGTTTGGTTACAGCATGCACTTTGACCCTGAAGCAATTCGGGACTTGATTTTGCAGCTGGACTACCCCTATACTCAGGGATCCCAGGACTCAGCACTTTTGCAACTTCTAGAGATAAGAGACCGTGTAAATAAACTCTCCCCACCTGGTCAGCGTCGTCTAGATCTTTTCTCTTGCTTGCTTCGTCATAGACTCAAGCTGTCTACTAGCGAGGTGGTGAGGATCCAATCTGCTCTGCAGGCGTTTAATGCCAAATTGCCAAACACAGTGGATTATGACACGACCAAATTATGTAGTTAACCATAAATGTCAAGCACAACCCAAAATCTTGAAGGAGTTTTTACAGTGCTTTTGTGGAACAGTTTATGTTTGGAAGAGTACATTTAAATTGTCTTTTCAATATCTGTCTTATATCAGTCAATAACATTGGATGGCAATTTACACACATGAACTTGCTGACAATGAATATATTATACTGCAGTTTTGGTTTATGAATGAAATAAATACTGACACCAGTCTAGAAGACATTCTACTTTTTACAATAAATTTCATTTGTAATTTTATATGTTCCGTGGCAATGCTTTTGTGCATTACATCCTCTAGAGGGAACATAAAAAGATACCAATAAAATTTTGTAGCTGAACAGTTATTAAAAAGAAGTGCTGTGGGATTCCTTTTTTCCATGAAATGAGTTTTATTTTGATATAGCTTGTTAGAACCTGGGGAAAATTCACCAAGAGTTTTTTAATGGAAACAATTGAAAGTCCTCTTCAATAGCCATTAGAGAAAACCCAACTGGGTAGAATATTTAGTGTTCAGTTGAAATTTTTATGGTCAACAACACAATGCCAGTGGTACCTCTATTACTTGTGCTTATAAATCATTCCTACAGACACTGTCATTATTAAAATAAACAGATATTAACTATTTCCTGCCTAAATATGAGAACATTCTGGCAAACAAACAAAAAAATTATTGTGATTATAAGCCCATGATGGAGAAAGTAAACCTTTTATTTCTTTAGAAACTTCCTTTTTCTTCCTTTTCTTTCCCAATTCTAAACCAATAATCAGCATACTCTGCACAATCATTTTCATTTCAAATACTGGAAACCTAGTTATTCCAGCACTTTACCAAAGTCAGTAAATAAAATAACATTTTTAAAAAATTTTTAATTAATTTTTTTTTTGTTAAGATTCTATTTATTTATTTGAGAGAGAGAGAATGAGAGAGAGCACGAGGAGGGGACGGGGGGAGAGAGAGAGAGAAGCAGACTCCCCACTGAGCAGGGAGCCCAATGATGAGGGACTTGATCCTGGGACTTCAGGATCATGACCTGAGACAAAGTCAACCACCCAACCAACTGAGCCAACCAGGTGCCCCAGTAAAGTAACATTTTTAAAATTCATAAGTTTTAATGTGTTGGTATAAAATAATTAATCAAATAAGTAATTCAAATGTAGATAAGGAGGGAATTTTTTTTCTCTCAGAGAAGCTACTACTAAAATATATTTTGAAGACCAAACTCATTCAATATAAAATTGATTTTAGTTGAGCTTTTTGGCTTAAAGTTTGAGTTCCCATATTACCCATGGTATAATATTAGACATATAATTTGTACTTTTCTTGTAGGAATTTAAATGACATTTCTGTTTAGCTCTAAGGATATCTGTAAAGTGTGTTATGATATTTATCACTCAGCTTTTGTCTATATATTTCATAAACATTTCTTGTAATTGAAACAAATACACTGTTCAGCCCAGCTTTCTTGTTGGGGGTCATGGAGTCTTTTCTTGGGCACTGAGAAAGGAACCCATGACATTAATAATACTGATGACAAAAACATTACACAGACATTCTAGATTCTTGGGCTGTTTCATTTTTTATTACAAAGCATTTTATTTTATTTTTAAAAAGAGTTTATATATTTATTTGTCAGAGAGAGAGAGAGAAAGCACGCAAGCAGGAGGAGTGATGTGGGTCTTGATCTCACTGATGAGCCACCCAGGCATCCCCGATTCCAAAGCATTTTAGAACAAGTAGACAGTTCAGACAACAAATACTTTTCAACTTACCATAGACAAGGGGTTATTTTTCCACTCAGTATCTGAAAAGCTGATTTTCTTTCTTTTTTATCCAGTTTTTCTGTTATTATAGATAATACAATAGAAAAATACATATAATTCTTAAATGCCATAATTCTTGTATCATAACAGATATTATCTTCATTTAATTCTGACAACACTAGGTTATGAATTATTATACCCACTTTCTTGGTGGAAAAACAAAACAAAACAAAACAAAGAACAGGCTCAGATTGGTTTTTCAAATTCCCCAAGATCACAAACCAAGATGTTGAAAGACTAAGATTCCAACACAGACTTTTCTGGATGAATCTTTTCTCTTTTCACTGTATCACTGAGCCTTAAATGAAACATCCTATTTCTGTATTTAATCTCATCATGTGTAAAGACTTATGGCAAAACAAGAATCACTCACAAAATTGAGGTCTAAGTCATTAGAAAACAGATACTTTCACAGTATACGTGAACAATTAAATAAAACCAGAATTTGTCATCCAAAATCAATCATCTATAATATGACCAAGCTTATCAAATATAAAGAATATGTTTCAAAGACATTTGCTGTAAGAGTCAGAATTGCGACTAGAACTTTTTCCAGAAGAGTTTTGGAGGCTCAGGTGTCCAGAGCCTCTGAGACTTATAAACCACCAAGCAACATACATAATCACCAAAGGACTCTGAAAAGAATTCCCTCCCTGGAACTTAAGGAAAATGTCAGTAATGCTACTTCCTTTATGGCTCAGCTCTCTCTGACCTAGCTGGCTCAGGAGAGAGAAGATTCTACAGTCACAGGTAAGAAAGTATATAACTAGGTTTTTGTCCTGAGAGTTCTTGTGCCTGGCATGTACTGGCAGAAAAGTCTTATCAGATATGATCAAAGTATCTTAGTTCTAACAGTCCTGGTAACACTGCCCATGAATTCTTTATAGCTCTGAGTCAGTTTCCCCCCTCAAAGTGAAAAAGTGATATGAAGGCCTTTCTCTGAATGTTGTGTCTAAGATAACATGAATATACTTCAAGTAAACACACCAAGCAAATTCTGGAGCACTATAGAGTTAAAGGATAAATAAATAACATACATATTCATATTTCTGATATATTACCAGCTATTAAATAGTGTCCAGGAAAGCAATAGACAATATAATCTAATTTAATACAACATGTGTTTGCCAACATATGGAGAAATACGCAGTCCATAAACATTCCATTTTTCCTGAAATATATACAAACATTTTGCTCATTATTGTTTCAGGAATTTGAAAAATTTTACTTCAAATAGCTTTACTTTCCAAATCTTATATAGAACAAAGGATCACGAGGTATATATGCAAAAGTGTATTTTAAAAGGCAGTGTATTTGATTTCTTTTTCAGCATTTCTACTTCAGGTGTCTAAATTAGGGGTTAATTGAATTTAATAAATTTGGTGAAACATGAGATTCTGAAGAATTTTATTAAGAATACATTTTCACCAGAAATGTCTCAGACTGCTGTAGCTATTTTGATGACTGTCATACTTTGACTTGCCTCCCTATCATTGGAATCTCAAATTGATTTTTAGCAAGATAAATCAATATTCAAACCATCACTGTCAACACAGGAAGGAAGAAAGGAAGGGAGGAAGGAAGGAAGGAAGGAAGGAAGGAAGGAAGGAAGGAAGGAAGGAAGGAAGGAAGGAAAGAGAAAGAAAGAAAAGCTAAAATAACTTTTGGTCTTCTCTAACTGCATTTAAATAATGCAAGAAAATTAATTTTCTCTCTCTTTTTGTGTGACTCTTGTCAAGTTAGAAGGAAATATTTTGGAAGGAACCAGGATCATGTACTACTCTCTAATCATGTGTCCCTTTTTTTACAAGTGAACATCCTTTTTTGTTGTTGTTATGAAGGATATTAATGACCTCTTCAGTTTGAACACACCTAAAATTTGTTCATTTGAGGAAAATAAGCCATTTGAAACAACTGAAGAACAAAGTAAAACTATGTATATTTACTGAAGTGGAAGGTACAGAATATAGAAATTCAACCGAAAGGGAAGTTAAGTTTTAGAACCCCAGTAGAAAAAAAACCTTAATTTTAAATAATAAATTTCACTTCAGAATTTTAAAAGCTACATATAAGTATCTCAAATCAATGTGACAGTTGAAAAAAATTTTTTACATAAATCAAGTTTAAGAGAAACTGTAATAGCAAATCTCATTCTGATTTGGTGCCTAGATCATTTAATTAGAATAATAATCCTGGAGCAAAATTGCATTTTCCCTTCGGTCATAAGTATGGCATTTATCATTTGAAACTACAAAGTCACAGATGTTAAACTTGCAGTATTCTTAGGCAATAATTGTGCCATCAGCTGAATTTTTAACATCTGATGGTTTGTATTTTGCCAAACCCATTCACTGCACTACTAGCCTATTGTTATTGACACTCCACTTGCCTCTCCTCCACCAACACGATCAGAGTTATATTTCTACCTTCAGGCTTTCCTAGAGATAAAAATATAAAGTCTAATTCAATCACTCCATAGTATTCCAGGATCTGGTAAATATGTCTGAACTGGCGATTTTTACACATCTCCATTTCTTTAACACAAAGGGAACGTTAGCTATTCTAACGAGCCATGAGTGACTGATGACTTGGAATATCCATGTCAAATCATTTGATATTGAGGACATGCAGCCAAGTTTGGTAAATTAGTACACATAAATGAAATTCAATCTGAAATAAACATGCCACACTTGGAGTTATCGCTGGTGTTGGCAGTCAGACTAACCATTTAATGCCTGAAGTACTATTTTATTCTGTGGTTATATAGTATAGCTATCACATAATAACTATCCTATATAAAAATAAATTAATTAAATACCTATGCAGTACCTATAAGGAGTAAATGCACAGTTCTGAGAGTAGAGTGGATGCAAGGATTTTGGGGTGAGATAGTGACCTGACCACAGATTTCTAACCTGCCTCACCCTTCAACCAGCATTATGTTATGGGCATACAAAATTCCTGGGAGGATGAAAAAAATAAAAAAAAATGCAGTGATGAATAAATAAGAAAAAATTGTCCCATAAAAAGGATTTGTAGCAATAATACAGAACATGACACTCAAAATGTCAATAATACATTTAAATATTAATTATATACAACAGGAAACTGAAATTAATTTCATGATTTTATACAAAAGCATTTGAAATGGCATCTCATGCATTTTTGATTTTTGAATCAAAACTATAGTTTTGTTCATTCATTTATAGTAATGTAGGCAGATTCTTTAAAATATACCAATTCCAAATCATGAAAGTAAGAGAAAAAATAAATAAAACTCCTCTGTAAAGTGCATATGCTCTAGATTTATGTAAATTCCATACTTGATGTTTAAGAGATCTAGGATAATTTTAGAAATATTATAAAAATAAGAATAATAAATGTTTGGAATGCTTTTAACTAAACCACCAATGAGTGTAATGGGATTAGATCTTTATTTCTAATACCTAGTCAGGTATTTCTCAACATAAATTGCAAAAGTCTTAATGCATAAGAAAAATCTATAATGTAAAGGATAGAAACCTTACTATATAAATATGAAAAATAAACTTAAAAACTTATTGCAAAGAAAAAAACAAAATGAAACTGACAGGTGGGGAAATACATACAAGGCTAACAGAAAATTACACTATACTTATTGCAAAAGATGTGAACTCCATCCCAAAATAAAGTTTAAGTTTACTTCCAGTTAAACAAAATTTAATGGAATCTTTAATTATTATACATATAACACAATACTTTGAAAAATGTGTTTGGAGAAAGGAATGGCTGTGAACAAACAAATCAAAATGAAAATAAGACAAATCAGTGGGAACTTCCATCAAAAGACATTTAAATGTGTAAGTGGTGGGAAAATGTAGTATCAAGAAACAAAGGAGGTGCAAAGAGGGAATTTAAGAGAAAATTATCATTTTTCTTTGTTTATTAGAGAGAGAGAGCGTGCATCCCTGAGCAGGGGTCAGAGGGGCAGAGGGAGAGAGAGAGAGAGAGAGAATCTCAAGTAGACTCCATGGTGAGCACAGAGGGTGACACAGGGCTGGATCCCAGGACCCTGAGACAATAACCTGAGCCAGAATCAGAAACCTGAGCCAAATAATTGGCTGCTCAGCCAACTGAGCCACACGGGCACCCAGATAAAATTGTCACTTTAAATAGTTAAGGGGAAGGTGGTTCGTACTGGCTGGGACATTTGATTTTCTATTTGGAAAAGAGGATTCATTAATCAAATGTATATCTTAAAGCAAAAGCAAAAAAGAAATTAAATTCTAGTGGTCTTAAGAGAGTTAACACTGTCAGCAAGAAATAATGCAGTTACTAGCTGGGAGATCCTAGTGTTAAGACATCACTCCCTAGGACAGAGCTGTCCAGTAGAAAGATAATATAAGTCCAAATGCAAGTTATGAATGTAATTTAAAATTTTCTTATAGCCATATTTTTTAAAAAGCAGAAGAAAAGAGAAATACATTTTAACATTTTAATTAAACCAGCTTATCTAAGATATCATAATTTCAAATGTAATTTATAAGAAACTTTATCAGTGGGATATTTGTATGATTTTTTGGTACTATCTCTTGGGAATTTGATATATATTTTACATTTACATCTCTGTTTGGACTAGCCACATTTCTAGGGTTCCATAGTCACAAGTAGTCCATGGATACGGTTCTGACAGTGCAGCTCTATGGTATGACCCTCATTCTTCTTGTGTGGCCTGAGCAGCTTCACCCATCAAATGACTTTTTCTAGGTGGGAGAGTATCCTGCCATCTTGATTCAACTTCTTTATCTGCTCTTTTTAAGTTTTTGTTTATATATTTTCATTATCTTCATTTAAATATTTTTAAGTCTTTTCCTATATTCTTACACGGTGGTTAAAATCTGAACTAATTGATTAGCATGACTCTTGCTCACCAGTTGCTCCTTGTTATCTGACCTACACTTCTTCCTTTATCCCAGAGTTGATAACAGCCTCTGTGTTTCAATTTCTGTTTAATTTGTGGATTTTAAAAATTTCTCTTGCTTTCTTACTTGTCAGCTCTGCTTCAAAGGACAGTTGCATAGTTGTTTATTTAGTTTGTCCGTTTTAAGTGTTTGTTAAGGATTTTTTTTTTCTTACCCCCTCAAATTGCTGAGTCTGCTGTGTTGATGGAAGTCCACAATTCATCATCTTCTTCTAATTCCCTTTGATACTTTTCCAATCCATCTTCTGCCTAGTCACCAGCGTGAACTTTTACATTATAAACCTTTTAAAATGGTAATGTTACACATCTCTTTGCAGAAAAGGCTTTAACTCTTTAGCTGGCATGTAATTCCTTTCTTAATCTAGCTCCTGGCTATTTCCCTATCCCCCTCTTTCAAAGTATTTATTTCATATCAAACTATGCCTTCCGTGCAAAAGTGACATGCTCTTTCATGTCTTTAGATTTTTTTCTTCTGCAGTATTTTGCCTTCTGCCTGCAACATTCTTTCATCCTCTACCATTGATGGCTTTCTAAAAAACAAAGTAATAATAATTCCCATTCATGAGTCAGATAAAATCTTGTATTTGAATTTAATCTCCATCTTTCCATTAGTAAGATGGATCATTCCCTTTTATACCCCAATTGCAGCAAGGTAAAAAACACTAACTTTTTTTGGTATTTTATAGTACTAATTTTTATAATCCCATTAGATTGTAGATTTTTGGAAGACAGAAACTGTGCACACTCATATTTTAAAAAATATTTAATATTTACAATTATTGACAATCTGAAATCAGAGTTTCTAATACCCAGCAAACTTTGTAAGTATAACAACTTGTGGTTCCATGAATAAATGATACGGAAAAGTGGTTCTGAATTGAAAGATGCCATAAAGATTCCTTGAAAGATTGCTATTAGTAAGTATGTTGACCTTGAACATTTCTTATATTATACTAAATTTGAAATCATCACAGCTAAGACCCAACAGTGTAAAATAAGCAATTTTCTTTTCTTTTCTTCTAGATTTAAACATCATTATTCAATCCTTAAAATAGTATTCATTGGTCATTTTATCAACAAAATATGGCTGATGCCACTGCTAGTAGAGCTTGGTATCATTTTCCTGAGATACATCACCTTTTAATATGTAATAAAGAGTGATGATTAAAAGATTTATTTCAAATACAAATTTAGATGTCCTTCCCCCAACAAGCCATCTATAGTACCCAACACAAAAAAGAAGAGAATGGAAAATGGGTAACTCCCTCCAGAAAATTCACTTCCTTGATTTTCATACAACAGAGCTAATTAATAATAATAGGAGGCAGAAGGATCCAGAAGTGGATTATAAAATGATGGCCCACTAAATGAATTTAAATATGGTTTTGTGTTTTTATTATTACTACTTAATATTGAACTGGATTAAAAAAAAGAAAAGAAGGAAGAAAAAAACATAAGGCATGTTTCTACTTTCCAGTTTGCCTCAGTACCATCTGTGATGTTTTTTCTAAAAAGATTGTTACAAATTTTAATAGCATTAACTTAGTTTCAAGTTGTTAACCACTTGCTTCTATTTTAAAAAATTCCAACATGTTTTCCTTGTTCAAAATTTAATTGAATTATTTAAAATTAATTTAGTTTAATATAGTTTTCAAGGCCCTGATGATCATTCACATTCAGATTATTGCTTACTATTTATTTTTTGGCAATTAAGTCATTCCATTTCTATTAGTATTGAATATTCATTTATCAAATAAACATTTACTAATATGTGTCATAGACTGCTATGTGTCGATCATACAAAGATTTTTTTTAAAAGATTTTTTAAATTTATTTGACAGAGAGAGAGAGATCACAAGTAAGCAGAGAGGCAGGCGGGAGAAGGAGGGAGCATGCTCCCTGCTGAGCAGAGAGCCCAAAGCGGGGCTCTATCGCAGATGACCCAAGCCGAAGGCAGAAGCCTAACCCACTGAGCCACCCAGGCACCCCATACAAAGTCTTTTAATGTGATCACTCCTCTTAAGGCCCTCAGTATGGTTAGCAAAAAAAAAATTAAATAAATAAGAAAAAGAGTGGAGGGTGGAGGGAGCTTTTACTCTCTCACTTATGCATCTGTAATGAAAGGATTAGTGGAAGTATACTAATACAATTGATCATAATTCAGAAATTTAATTTTCTATTTTTGCTTTCATCTTGTTTATATAATTAAACTTGACTATAATAAACATCTAGTTTCATGCAGAAAACTCATGGAATTTTCTAAACTCATTAAAAATAAACTCATGCAACATCCTTTCAATTAAATATGGTCATAATTAAATTTTATATGTAAGTTAATAGCAAAATGATATGCAATAAAATATAATAAGGCATCATAATTTGACTTTCAGTTTCAATGGTGATATCAAAAGAGGTTGAAAGGCATCACTTCCTTCTATACAATAAGAAAACCTAAATTCCCTGAAAATCAATAACTTTTATTGAACCTATCAGATAACTAAAGAACTGAGTTTTCAGATCAAACAACACCCCCAGAGCCTGGAGAAACAAGTGAACCCAGAGAGTAAAAGCCAAGATATGCTTCCCTGGATCAGAAGTTGCTGGAGCCATAAACTTGTGGGAACATCTAAATGATGACTTTTAAGAATTGCTTAAAGCTGGTTTTGGTCCAGCACAAAGTTAAGAATCTCCTGGGGACATTCTTACCTACCCTATGAGCCACCCCTCTTTGTGAATTTTACCATTAGGACCACCAACGGATTCTCAAGGTAAAGATAAAAAACAATGACCACATGGGTCTGACAGAGGGAGAGAAAGAGAAATCGTTGTGAAATATGCCCAGAGATTTCTCTACAACAAAGGATTACTCTCCAGGGAAAAACCTTTGCCAGAGTTTATCCCACATGATGGAAGGGCATTCTGTTTATTTTAGTTCAGCTAGCCTTCTTGTCTTGCAAACAAGGTGACAAGGAAGGAATACCACTAGAGAAAAACACTTGTCCACATTCAGAAGCAAAGAGCCACTAAAAGACTACTACTTAATCAAAAGAATATAAAATAGTTTCCCTTTGTCCCCCCCTTCCTTACCACCATAGCTGCAGGGTTCCAATATAGTGTGGGTCACAGCTGAAACAGCAGACTCTAAGAAGGAGTAGTAAGAAATCAAAGTGAGCATGAGAGACAAAACCAAGAGAACTAAAGGAATAAAAACTTCTCACACCTACAACTACAGAACAAATAAAAACAGCCAACCGCCATCCAGATTAACATCACCACGTCTCACTAAGGCACATTTACCTCAGCTCCAATTATCCAATATAGCATGCCTACATTTCAACAAAAAAATTACAAGGCAAAGAGGGGAAAAAAAAAAAAAAGATACTGAAATTTTCTAACAGGGAATTTAAAATAACTATGTTTCACATGTTAAAAACTCTAATGAAGAAAGTAGACAACATGCAAGAATGTATTGATAATGTAAGGGGAGAGATAGAAATTCTAGTAAAGTATCAAAAGTAAATGGTTGAAAACAAAAACACCTGAAGAGAAATGAAAAATGCCATTGATCAGTTCGTCAGTAGATTGTAAACAGTTGAGGAAAGAATCAAAGATTCACGGGTTTAAAGATATATCAATAGAAATTTCCCAAACTAAAAAGCAAAGAGAAAAAAAAAAAAAAGGAATTAAAAAAAAAAGTAAAAATATAACTGAAATCCAAGAACTGAGTTGCTTACCAGCAAATTGTGTAGGTTTGTTGCACTAACCAGCAGAACCTGAAAATGTGATTGTCTTTGGAGATAGGATCTTTAAGGAAGTAGTTAAGTTAAAATGATGATCATTAGTATGAGACCTAATCCAGTATGAAGGAGGCTCTTGTAAAAGATTCAGACACACACAGAATAAAGACTTTGTGAAGACACAGGGGGAAGACTGCCATCTCTTAGCCAAGGAGAGAGGCCTCAGAAGAAATGAAACATATAGTTACCTTAATTTTAGACTTCTAGCTTCCAGAATTGTGAGAAAATAAATTTCTGTTCCTTAAGATACCCAGTCTGTGGCACTTTATTATGACAGCCCTCTTGAACTAATAATATAACAACGGAATATGATTTCAAAAGCTGTAACATACAGATAATCAGAATAACAGAAGACAGAACAACAAAATATTTGAAGCAGTAATGACAAAGAGCTCACCAAAATCAATGACAGACAACAAATTAACAGACCCAGGAAGCTCAAAAAAAGACCAAATAGGATAAATATCAAAAATTCTAAACCTAGACAAATCATATTTGAGCTGCAGAAAATCAAAGACAAAGATAAAATCTTGAAAGCAAAAAAAGGGGAAAAACTCACTTTAACTAAAGAGGAATGGGGCTAAGAATTAAGTAGACTTCTAGTCTGAAATCATGCAAGCAAGAAGAAAGAAGTGTAAAATATTTAAGTTCTGAAAAAAAAAAAAAACCTCAGAATTTTACTCCTGGTAACATAATCACCTAAAAAGTCTAAGGGAAGGAAAAGAGACATTCTCATATAATAAAACAACCCCTCACCCAGCAACAACAACAATAACAACAACAACAAAAAAGGATTAATTACTAACAAATGACATTTTTTCTGCCAAAAAAATGTTTTAAAAACTTTCTACAGGGAGAAGGAAAATTGTATGGGTCAGAAACTTAATCTATGTAAAGAAAAGAAGAACATTAACAAAAGTTAAAGGTAGGTATATAATTCCTTACTTTGGTTGATCTAACAGATAACTGTTTAAAGTATTAAAAGCAACAATATGATAGGCAATTATTTTACACATATATATTTATAAATATATATATATTTTGTATATATTTATTTCATATATATATATGAAATAAATGACAGCAATGTCATAGAAATCAGAGGAAGGTATTAGAAATACTCTGTTACAAATTACCTGAATTAACATGATGTTGCATAGTGTTTTTAAAGTTGCAATTAAAATAGTTAAAAATATATATTACTCCCTTTAGAACAACCGCTCAAAATATGTATTTTAAGGGCACCTGTGTGGCTCAGACGGTTAAGCATCTGCCTTCTGTTCAAGTCATGATCCCAGGTTCCTGGGATCAAGCCCTGCGTCAGGATCCCTGCTTAGTACAGATCCTACTTCTCCCTCTCCATCTGATATTTCCTCTGCTTGTGCTCTCTGGCTCTGTCTATCTCTCTGTCAAATAAATTAATTAAATATACATATATATGCATATATATGTGTGTGTATATATATATATTTTTTTTAAATAGTGCAACTGATATGGTAAGAAAGGAGATAAATCGGAATAACAAAATTATGTTAAACCCAGAGAAGACAAAAACAGAGGGAGAAAAAAAAGAAAAAAAAAGAATATAATTAATACAAAGCGATTAAAAATACAGTAGATATCAATTCAAATAATCAATTTAAGAGTGAGTAGTTTCAATACACCAATTAAATGTCAGATTCTTATAATCAATTAAACAAAATGTTATCTCAAAGAAACTATTTTAAATATAAAAAAAAATCAGTTAGCTTAAAAGTAAAGGAGTGAAAAAAAGATATGCCATTCTCACACCAATAGACAGAAAGCTGGAGTAGCTATAATTGTTGATGAAACAGGTTTCAGAACAAGGTGAATTATCAGAGATAGAGATGGGTGCTGCATAATGAAAAAGAGATCAGCTGGCCAAGGAGATACAACAGACCTTATCATGTACATACCCAAGAGCAGGGCATCAAAATACATAAGGCAACAATTGATAGAACTAAAAGGACTAGACCAATCTGCGGCTATAGTTTGAGACTTCAATGTCCCTCTTCCAGTAATTAATAGATGAAACAGTGAGGAAATTAACAAAAATATAGTTGACCTAAATAGAACTATCAATCAAATTTTTCCATTCAACAACAGTAGAATACGTGTTCTTAACACCATGGGACTGGGGCTCTGTGTTTTTGAGAAAAAGCCACAAAGTGCCATTTGTTACATCATATAAAAGGTACAAACTATCCACATGAATCATTGCTTTTTTTGTTTGCTTATGGAGCCTTACCCGAGTCACTATCCTAAGACCCTGAGATTATGACCTGAGCTGAAACTAAGACTTGAACACTTCATCAACTGCACCACCCAGGCCCCTGAATTATTGTGGTTGATGTTGGCCTTGATGACCTAGCTGATGTAGTGCTAGTGAGAGTCATGTACTGTAAACCTTCTATTTTTCCCTTTCCAAATTATGCTCTTTGGTAGAAAGTTACTTTGTTCACCCCACACTTAAGGAGTGTGTAGTTATACTCAACCTCTTTGAGAGTATAGGAGTTACAAAACTTAACTGAAATTCTGCATGGGAGAAAGGTCTCTTCTCCCCTATTTGCTAATATCAGTATGGAGTCATGGATATTTATTTTATTTTTTTTAATGATTTTATTTCTTTATTTGAAAGAGGATGAGATTGAGAGAGAGAGAGAGAGCATGAGAGCGGAGAGGGCCAGAGGGGGAAGTAGACTCCCTGTTGAGCAGGCAGCCCAAAGTGGGACTTGATCCCAGGACTCTAAGATCATGATCTGAGCAGAAGGCAGTTGCTTAACCAACTGAGCCACCCAGGTGCGCATGGATATTTGTTTTATACTTTGCGTTATAACCTGATACTATTTATCAGCTTTTGCTATGAAACGTTCTTTAAGGTGACTCCTGCATGCCCTTCACCTGTCAGTATCATGGTGGTTTTGGTTTTGGCCTTGAGCACCTTTTTACTCTGTCACTAACAAGATGCTTCCAGCTCATATATTTCCTGTCTCATTCCTAGAGGTAGACATTTCTCCAAGCAGCTCTAATTCCTTTTATTGGAGAATAGCATTAGCAATCAAGATCTGGCCATTAGGGTGTGCTCATTGGCACAGAGTTGTCTTTGTGGCTACGCCTTACCAATTAAGAAAGCAAAAGTACCAAGTTAATATAAAACAATACTTTCTTATATACCAGCAATGAGCAAAAGTCATTAGGTAAAAATTAAGGAAATCTGGATAAAGTACAAACTTTAGTTAACAATAATGTTATATTATTTATTAATTGTAACAAAGTACCATACTAATATAAACTGTTAATAATAGGGGAAATTGGGAGTGGATGATATATTTGTACTAACTTCATAGTTATTCCATAAGCTGAAATCTGTTCTAAGTAAAATCTGTTTTAGAAACAAGACCATAAGACATTCTTGAAATGTCTTACTTGAAATTTCATAAGTACAAATACTTTTCAAACAAAAATCTCAACTCTTAACATTTCCTAGGACATGTTGCTGTGATATATGTTCATTACCTCAAATTAATCTTTTTATCCCTAAAAACAAACCTTCCTAGCTTGATAACATTTTTTTTTTTAACCTGACTTGTAGGTAAGTGTGACTACATGTCTAAATATTCAACCAGAGAAATCATATCAGCAACTCCCATCTCACTTGCTTAAAAAAAACTTGGTCTGGGGTCATTCTTTCTTTCCTCCCTGCCTATGAATGGCCATGAATGGTGCTGCCTGGAAAATCATATTTCAAGGATAGCAGAGCCCTCAACTATTCTGAAATGATTACTCTAAGTAGATCCCTTGTATACCCATGAGATCCATGGGAACCTGTGTATACCCATATAATACATTATGGTAGAGAAAAATAAATTTCTCTTTTTTGACTCATTCCATTTTAGTTCTTTTAAAAATTATTCTTTAGCTTTCATTCTACTAATGCATTTTAATGCATTCTATGCTTACTTTTTCTCCAGTGGATCCTCCAGTTGAATATCTAATGTGGTTTTATAATGGGCACAAAATTTACAATTTACAAAATATAAGAAATGCTTTTTTTTTTTATAAGAATATATTCCAGAAATGCAAACCTTACACCCCTTTTATGGCTTCAAATTATTTTGCTGTAATTCTTTTGATTGAGCTTTTTCTAAATTCCTTATACGAGTATAATAAGTAATCAAAATGACCATCAGTTACCTTAAGCTGTTGTAATAACATATAAAGCAAAGTGATTATTTTGGCAGTAAGCTTGCTTTGCTCTATACTAAAGGATTCAATGTTGCTATAATTTTGTTTTTTATGTCACTTTCACAAACATCAGCCTATCATTCAGGTACATAGTATCACATGGAATTGTTCTAACACTCTTTTTAAAAAAATATATTACTTTTGGTTAAGGCGGTTACAGAAAGGAAGTTATGACACCAAAGTGTGCCTGAATTAAGACTATGTTTTCCAAGGGTCATTTGATACATTCAGTGATTAGAGAACATGAGATTTTGTACCTCTGTAATATATGGTTTGATCAAATATCATTTATACTTATGAAAATAGAACTCCACAGGGTACTACTAACCTAATATTGCCTATTGTGTATAAAGGATTTTGAAGGTATTTTCTAGTCTTTGGAAATGCTTATCTAATACTAAATATGACTAGTTTGGGACAGTCTCATTTTCCTAATGGCTTTGGTGACATAGATCTACCTAAAATGGAAAGATTTTAGTTTATTTAGTTCTGTTTACTCAGAATTGAGCCATATATTCATTTAGTTAACAACAACAACAACAACAACAACAACAACAACAACAAAATAGTCCAAGCATCAACCATGTGCCCATAGTATTGCTAAGTTCCAGGAATAAAACAATGGAAAACAGACAATTGTGACTAATTTTGCTGGATATTGATAATATTCTTTACTTTTTTTCTTTTAATATTAGAACTCCTGAGTTTTAGCTGACATTGGCTACCAGCAAAATACAACATTCCTTAGTATTCTTTAGCAAGTTGCAGTCATATAGCCAAATTCTGGCAAATAAAAGGTGAAAAAAAGAAATGCATGGTTGGGTCATTGTCTCAGTGCTGGCTACATAATTTGCAGGGTTTAAATGAAAAGTGAACATGCAGAATTTCAAGATGGTGACAGTGGTACATTAAACTAAGCATGGAACCCCTCTAAGTGAGGGGTCCTTGGAATCTGCCTAGGCTTTGGAATCAGACTGCATGCTCTTATAAGAATGTGGTTAAATAGTCCTTGTACTTTTATCCCTTCTGCAATTGCTAGAATAAAAAAATTACATCAGGGCTTGGATGAGCCATGGGTCCATGGATAAAAGTCATGTGAAAAGAATGAAACAACTACACATTATCCCTGGACTAACCTATTTTTTCATTATTATGTGAGATAAAAACAGAAACATTGTATACGTATTGCAATTTTTAGTTCTTTGCTGTGGCACATTGTCAGATTCCAAGTGTTCCATACATATATTTTTAAAAGCTTATCTTGTAAATTTGCCTTATTTTATTTCAGTACTCATAGAATTGACTTTTCATTATCATTATGTTTAATCCTAGAGCTATTAATTAAAGTGGAATAGGTAAACTGGTAGAAAGTTATTTATTTAAGTGGTCCTAAGCTGCTTTAAATATGGTTGAGCATATGTTCATTGTATCCTGCTGGATAAAAACATGTGTCTCTGATATTTGATTTCATTTAATGAATCATTAATTTCATTAATTAATGTTGATGTCAGTTATGTCAAACTGTTGATACATATAAAATTACATACTATTTCCACTTCAGCTGACTTTATTACTCTCATTATCATTAATATTGGAAATTATACTGAATACTTAGTTTAGGCCGTTGTGAATAAACTGGATGGGTGGGGGATAATATAAGGTATTATCATCCCCTTCAAATACAGTAAAATCAAAGTTGGGTTAACAAGGAGCATGTATTCTTTCTTATCTACTCATATGGATGGTTGGATGGATGGATGGATGGATGGATGGGTATAGAGATAATAGATAAACAGCAAAACAATGTAAAAATATATGGAAAGGAGGAAAGTTTTAATGTAGTTATTTTTTAACGAATATCTGCTAACTGAAAGCTATATATATAATACAAATTAAAGTGATCCCTCTACTGAAATCAGGTTGGAGTATCATGTGTGGAGGCTAAGTCCTGGTCATTCTCACCATTGATCTCTGTGGTGGCAACTGATTGATTTCCATGGGCTCCTAGGAAAAAACCACTATTTTAATAATAAATTACAGTCAGGCACTTTAATTTTTTTTTGTATGTGTTAGGTATATTAACTCCTCTGGGACCTGGGTTCTTCCCATATAAAGTTATATGTACTTGTGCTTACAACTTACTTACTTGTTCTTGAACTTACAACCCCAAGATCAAGAGTTGCATGCTCTACCAATTAAGCCAGACAGGCATCCCATATTAACATTTTTAAAGAACTAAATGGTACATTTCTCAAAGTTCTCCTTTAGCTTCAGAATTCCTATGACTTTATGAACAAATGATTCAGATAATAAAGCTCTCTTTGGGTGAAAGTGGTTGGAAAATACTGATGGTGATGACGGCTGCTGGCTGAGCCTTGAAATATGAGTAGGGTCTTAATAAATTAAGGCACTGGGAGAAGACAGTCCATATAAAGCAAATGCCATTTAATTTGGAAATGCAAATGCATGTCCTGGAAACAAGGAACATATATGGGCTTCTCATCGCTTGAAAGTTTAATTTTCACTTTTGATCCAAACCCTGTGATTTTGGAAGAGTAAACATTTTTTTTGAAACATTACCAAACACAGTAATTTACTCAATTGTTCAGAGAGATTGAAAAATTAATGCCACTTCTCATTGGCAAGAGTTTCTGTACACATTCAGACGTATTTGGCATTTGCAGTAACAAAGCCACAGTTAAGTTTGCCAATACAACAATTGCTAAGACCATAATGTCTATCATCCCATGATGACTGAAGGGTGAGATAGAATAAAAAGAATATACAATGAATGATTTATCAGATTAATTCACTTTCTATAATACAAATTCTTGAAAATTTCTGTTAGTCATGTTGACTACAGGGATCACAGAAAAGTATACAAAAAATTTAGAGATAAGACACCTTTCAAAAAGAGGAATCATTAAAATGAACACATAAGCGATTCAACAGTCTATTCAGAAATTTTTATTGTAAAAGTAATCATCAGAATAGATCAATGTAAAACAAGGCTGTAAACTTTTCAAGTGCATTGTCATTTACAAAGGTAAGATGTCTCAATAAAAGTAAAGTTGCCTAAATGCATTCTAAAGATTATGTTTGAGAGAGAGCACACAGATGAGCATGGAGGTGGTCAGAGACAGGGGCAGACATGGGCAGAGAGGGACAGAGAGGCACCAAGGGGGAAACAGACTCCACGCTGAGCAGGGGGCCCTAGCAGGGTTTGATCCCAGAACCCTGAGATCATGACCTGAGCCACCCAGGTACCCCTGCCAATATGCATTCTAAAGGGAGCAGAGCCCCAAAATCAAAATTCATCTGTTGTTCTCCAATACCATCCAGAGGCATGCATACTTTAATCAGTTTATTTCTTTTATTATTAATTTTAAATTTCATTTCTAGGAATGTCTGGGTGGCTCAGTCAGTTAAACATCTGCCTTTGGCTGGGGTTGTGATCCCAAGGTCCTGGGATTGAGTCCACTTGGGGCTCCTTGCTCAGAGAGAAACTGCTTCTCTCTTTGCCTGCCACTCCCTCTGCTTGTACTCTCTCTCTCTGACAAATAAATAAATACAATGTTAAAAAGAAAAAAAAAAAAAGACTGTATTTCTAAGTAATTCCTACACCCAACATGGAGCACAAATTTACAATCCAAAATCAAGTGTTATACACTCTACTGACTGAGCCAGCCAGGTTCCCCATTTCCTCTTTTAGATATTTGTTTTTTATGTTAACATTTTTGAAACACCTTCCTCCTAATAGGAAACATTAACATAATAGTATCTATTTTTCTTTTAGTTTTCCAAAACTAGCAGTTTTTTAATCGCTATAGACTAAATGTTTATGTCCCTCAAAATTCGTATGTTGAAGCCTAATTGCCAATGTGATGGTATTTGGAGGTGGGTATTTGGATGATTAGTCATGATCCACCCCTTACTAAACTCGTGAATGGGATTAGTGCTCTTTCAAAAGAGACCCTAGAGAGCTCCCTTGCCCCTCCACACTGTGAGAACACAGGTAGAAGATACTCATCTAGGGTACCAATACACAGACTCTCCTAAGACACTGAATCTTCTAACACCTCAACTAACACTTGGACTTCCCAGCTTCCACATCTGTGAGAAATAAATGTTTATCGTTGAAGCCACCCAGTCTTCGGTATTTTTGTTGTAATAGTCTGAATGGACTGACAACTACAAGATTGGCAAAACTTCTTAAAAATCACTGGTATCTTAAAGAGCACAAATATAGCTTATGCCCAGACTGATGAGTACTTCAAGTCTGTCTTATTTATTAACAAACACTTTGGAAGATTTTAGTTTTTAAAGTAATCTCTACACCCAACATGGTACTTGAACTTAAAACCCCAAGATCAAGAGTTGCATGCTCTACCAGTTGAGCCAGACCGGCATCCCATATTAGCATTTTTAAAGAACTAAATGCCTGGTACAGTTCTAAATAATGTATAAATACCAACCCATTTAATTCAGAGAGCAACCCAGTGAAGACTGTTTTAATCACTAGTTTATAGACTGAATAAACAAGACAAAAAAAATAAAATAATATACCCAAGGTCACCCAACTGATAAATAATAGAACCAGGATCTAAACAGTGACATTTTAGTCCCAAACTCTATGCTCTTAAGTATTATACTTTCAGTCTCTTTAAAAAAATTGCAGTATGATATACGCAATAAGATATATATATTTATATACACCCTTTTAACAACTTCATTCATACTCTTTATTTCAAAAGTAAACAAATAAATAAATTAAAAAAAAAAACTTTAGAGACCATAAAAGACTCATGTTGTTAGGTATGTAACAATAATTTCAGTAAATTTTTAAAGTGTATTAATTATCCATTCACTTCAATTACTTCATTTATTGCACTTGTGCTTTTTTTAAATAATTGAGTGTTTACTCATGATAGTATGAAAACCCTGGAAATTAATTTTCCTTTAGCCATATGCAAATTACTGCATACTTAAAACTAAAACCAAATTACTTCTCAGATGCTAACCATATCCCCTAGGTCCTTAGTTCTTAATTTCTTTCTTTCCCAGCTCTTTTTTTTTTTTTTTTTGAAACTCAGTCAACATCATTCATTCCATGGCTTTTATTTGTGTGTTTGCATTCAAAGCACAAACCATATCCATATGAAGTTAGTAACTATTATTTTCCTGTGGCTGCTGTAACAAATTACTATAAACGACATGGCTTAAAACAATTTAAATTTATTTTCTTACATTTCTGAAGCCTAGAAGAAACCAGTATTACTGGGCTGAAATCAAGGTGCTAGCAAGGCCATACTCCCTGAGGAGACTGTTGGGGAGAACCCATACCTGTCTCTTCCAGCATCTGGTGGCTGCCTAGAAACATCCCTCCAATCTCTGTTTCCAAGTTCACATTGTTTTCTCTGTGTGTCACCACCCATCAGCCTGGCTAGAAATTCTGTTGACTTCTCAAGCCTATTCTAATGATGCATTTTCTCTGAACTTGTGCATGTAACCTCCTAGCTGAAAAGGTGCCTCTCTTTCTACACAGTGGGGGTCTGGAGTACTTGAAGCCTCTGGTGTTGTTACAAGCCATGGTCCTGGCGCTTCCCCTAGTGACTATCTGTAGTAACTCTCTGCAAACACTCTGGTGCTAGACCAAGCCACGGTAATGTCATTTATTCTTAGTGGCCTCTAAGCTACTGCCCATTCGTTTCAGAATTTAGATTGAGGCAAGATAGAAACCAACCCTCATGTAACCTCCCGAAAAAAACAGAAGATGGGATGTGATGAGGAAACAGAAGGCTAGCTGGGGACAGGCAGAAACTGACACCCCCACAACCCCATGATACCCCATGGGATATGTATGACATTCCTCAGGCACTCCTGGCTGCCCTAAAGGAAAAACAAATAGTTAAGTTTGTATGGTGCTGCAAGACATGAGTTCCACCTCAGTTTACAAAAACCTTAGCAATTTACAAAAACAAAACATTTCTATCAAGGGCCTTCCAGAAGGGAATGTAGATACAATTAAATGTCCTTATAATCTGCAGCCCATTGGCAGATACTTAAAACAGACAAAGTGTAATGTTCCTCCAGGAAACTCCCAACTATCTTACTGTTAATGACTTGCTAGAGGGAAAAACAACCTTAACCTGACAATGGCAAGGCCTCAGGTATCCTGTGAGTATTCAACATTCAAAAATCCTTTTGAAACCTCCCTTTTCTACCTCCCCCAACCCCCTAGTATATAATCAGCCACACCTCAGAAACCCTGGGGCAGGAGCCTTTTTTGCCCATGGTTCCTGTCCTTGTGCTTTAATAAAACTACTTTTTTGTACCAGCGATGTCTCAAGAATTCTTTCTTGGTCATCAGTTCCAAACCTCACCCAACTGAACCTCACCTATATTCTAAAACCTCATCAGGATGTTATGTTCCATTCCTCTTTTTCTTTCCTCAGAGAGAAGTCAGAAATGGGGAGTTTTCTCCTGATTGTGCATGACTGTGCCAGAGGAAGGGGCGTGATCAGTAAATACCACAAGTATTCCTCCTAGACTCAGTGCAGATCTTCTTGACTGTGCCTGGCTTGAGGTGTGGTAAACTAACTGCCTTCTGGATTTCTCACGTGTCCATTGGTCCTTGTATTAAGTCATTGTCTCCATGGAGAAGGAAGGTGTGGGGTTACATATTTTATCTGCTGTCATTACCCTGATTTTTTTTTTTTAAAGTCCATATATGTCAAGCCCATTAATTAAAGTTGGTGACAGAATGGTAAAATGACATAATTCTATCCCTCAAATAGCCCAAAAACTAACAAGAGAAATGAATATAAACTCAAACTGTAACACAGCATACTCTGTGCAATGATAGAAACAAATGATGAAGTTTTAGAATATTAGCTGAGTTTCAGTGGGGTGGAGTCTGGAGCCAAAGACCAAGAAAGAATTCTTGAGATAGCTTTGGTGCAAAATGGTGGTTTATTAAAAGCATGGGGAGAGGAACCATGGGTGGAAAGAGCTGCTGCCCAGAGTTTGTGATGGGTGGCAGGTGGGTTGAGGGAGGTAAAGAAAAAAGGAGGCTTCAAAAGAACTTTCATATGCTAAAGAGGACCTATAGGATACCAGAGGCCTTGAGGCCTTGCCATTGTCAAGGTTTTTCCCTCTAGCAAGGTATTAACATTAAGATAGTTGGGAGATTCCTAAAGAAGGTCACATATGGGGGTGCCTGGGTGGCTCAGTGGTTAAAGCCTTTGCCTTCGGTTCAGGTCATGATCCCAGGGTCCTGGGATCAAGCCTCACATCAGACTCTGCTCAGCACATCCACCTCCTCCTCCTCTCTCTCTCTGCCTGCCTCTCTGCCTACTTGTGATCTGTCTGTCAAATAAATAAAAATCTTAAAAAAAAACCAAAACAAAACTGAATGAGGCTAGGAGGTTTATAATTAAAAATAAAAAAAAAAAAAAGAATGTCACATATGTCCCACCTCTTGCAGGGTGTCAGCCTTTTGCATTATTCTCAGCCAGCCTCCCGTTCCCTCCTCACAAAGACTTGACTAGTAGGGGCATTATAAGTAAAAAATAGAGGGTTTTATAACAAGGATGTCAGAAAAGACAATATCCAAACTGTGTCCTGTGATCTGAGGGCTCAATAGAAATTTTCTAGCTGTGTGAGTGGTAAATAATATAAAAAATGCCATACGAAAATAATTATAGATATCAAGTTACAACATTCGGTATTTAAAAAAAAAAGTAATTCATGTGGCTAAGAGTGAAATTATTGATGAGGAATTAAAAGCTTAGATTTAATTCCAAATGTCTTTCTTGGACTGTCTGATCAAAAGGGGTGTGTGTCATCAACCAGATAGGTAATGTGGCAATAGGAGCAAGTTTGGCAAAAAGGATAAGGAGTGTGGTTTAGGCATACCAAAATTAAGATTCCTACAAAATGTTCTATTGAAAGTATCTAAAGGACACAAACTATTGCAAGATGAATATTTATTGTCATCAAGGTATCACAGGTGGAACTCTGAACACATACACACAAGAAAAGAAGCAGATGGAGGGAACAAAGAAGTGGTAATGAATAATTTAAACAATGGGAAAACTTGTTTTTTTCCTACAAATCAACACATCAGAGAGTGGTCAACAGAGTCATAGGCCATGGATGCTAAAACAAAGATTGGCAAACTAAATGATGTTAGCTAGAGAAATTCCAAGGCATAATCTGATGGAAGGGTGCTCTTCCTTGTTTTCAAAGGGGGTGGGAGATGAGCAAGTCAAGGTTAGAAAGTGTAGTTTCTTCTTTAAGAAATGTGGCTATGTTATTTGGATAAAGGTCAGTCTATACTGGCCTCCTAATATCTTCCCATGAGTTGTGGGAGGTGTTCAATGCAGTCAGCAGATGTTTTTAAATACATTGCGGATAAATGCAGAACTGGAAGAGGACACAGAATAAAACATATGTGACTGCCTACATATCTTCCAACATAAGTTAACTCATGTTACCATTAGCTTAACTCTGTATCTATATTAACGTTTTCTTTTGGGTTTTTTTTGTTTGTTTGTTTTTTCTGGTTTTTGGCTTCCCTGGCACAGCCTCCTTATTTTTCAGCCTTTTTGGAAAACACTGTAAACAGAGTACGAGGAGGAAAATTTAGCTCTTAAGGACTCCTTAGGAAGGAATGGAATGGTTCTCAAATGTAGGAGAAGGGTCGTGGTAAAATTGTTATTATACAGTTATAGCTTAGACTGGAGAGCCCATGATCATGGGCATATGCTAAAATAAGGAACCACTGGAAAGTATGAGGGAACCCTATGAAGAAAAAGGAAACTGAGAGTTTGGTGGAATTAAGACTGCCAACACAGGTCACCTGGGTGGCTCAGTGGGTTAAAGCCTCTGCCTTTGGCTCAGGTCATGATCCCAGCGTCCTGGGATCGAGCCCCGCATCAGGCTCTCTGCTCAGCAGGGAGCCTGCTTCCCTTCCTCTCTCTCTGCCTGCCTCTCTGCCTACTTGTGATCTCTCTCTGTCAAATAAATAAATAAAATCTTTTAATTAAGAAAAAAAAAAAGACTGCCAACACAAACATTGCCAGTTTAATTACAAGACAGAAATATAATTTTGAGGTACAAAATAATAAAATTAGGAATGAAAGAAATCATTAAAATATAAGTGGAAAGGGGCACCTGGGTGGCTTAGTGGGTGACCTGCCTTTGGCTCAGGTCATGATCTCAGGGTCCTGGGATGGAGCCCCACATGGAGCTCCCCATTGGGCTCTCTGCTCAGCAAGGAGCCTGCTTCCCCTCTCTCTGCCTGTCTCTCCGCCTACTTGTGATCTCTCTCTCTCTCTCTCTGTCAAATAAATAAAGTCTTTAAAAGAAAGAAAACAAACAAGTGCACACATAGAGCTATATTCTGAATGTTCCTGAGTACAAATGTGTTGAACCAGAAGTAATGTTAAAAACCTAAATCTGGATTTGGGAGAATCGTTTTATTATGATTAAAGCATATTTCAGGTGGTTCTTAACTTGATTGTGAATGCAACGATCTCCAGGCCGTGCTAAGGAAATCCTTTTTCATTGAAATGAACAGACTAAATCAAAGAGAGAAATGTTACAAGGACAAAAAGAATTAATGAAGGGCTTGAATCAGATTTAGTCCTAGATAAACTTTGATATGATACACATCAATTATTTGGTAAATATATGAGAATGTACAAAATGTTCCTAATGAATAAAAATTTCATGATCGTATATTTGCAAAAACGATTCCAGTTGGGACAAAATGATTGAATTTGTTTTCTCAGAGGCATAATACAAATTTTGTCATCACAAACCAACACCAAATTTCTAGTGTGGGTTATGTCTTACTCAAATAAAATGTGGAAATGAAAAATATTTTTGTTACTTGCTTTGGAAGTTTTCTGTTTCCTAAGTTCACTTGTTTCTAAATTCTATTAAATAACTTGATTGTAAAATGAACACAGAAAGCAGATTGCTCATTTTCATTTGATACACATTGCTTATTATTATTAGGCCAAGCAAAATGTTATACCATCAAGTACATGAACATCTGTTGAAAACCTTAAACTGATTTTTCCATAAACCCATATGATCAAAATATATTCATAACTCTACAGATAAAACATAATTCTTCCTGTTTTTCTTTAATCATCTTCTAATCACTAATACTTCCTATACAAGCTTGAAATATGGCGTGAGGAAGCTACTTTTTAACCTTATTGAGTTAGAAAACATTTGAAGGGTCAGTGTAGAGAAGTATACGTGTTATTTGCAGATTTTTAGCACATACTGACTGTTCAAAGTTGCTAGAAAACAAGCTAAATAAATCACCTTTTTCAAGCTAATGAAATTGATGTTTCAAAGTCTGCAGTATTGACATCTGAATTACTATTGGCTAGGGAATCCTGAGGCCGTGTTTCAATGGCCAGGAATTTCAAAGGGAATTCTAATAGGAATAAGAGGAAAATAGACCTAGGATAAATTAAATGGCAATTGATACTGCTTGAAATAATGAAACAATTGAGTAGAACTAAATTCTAAAATTAATTTTAGATAGACGATTTGGTTTCTGAAATAAATTTCAAAACTTCAATTTTCTGACTCGTGTAGACACTGTGTATTTAAGGTGTAGAGCATGAAGTGTGATCTATGTATACACTGTGAAATGATTACCATAATTAACCTAATTAGCATATCCATCAACTCACATAGTTACTTTTTTTCCCTTGATGTTTAGAACACTGAGGATTTACTCTCAGCAGATTTGAAATATTAATACAGTATTATAAACAATAACTACCACACATTATATTATATATCCAGAATATATTTATTCTGGGTAACTAAAACATTTTACTCTTTGAATAACACCTGTTTCTTTATCCTAAATCCCAGGCCCTGGCAACCACCATTCCACTCTGCTTTTATGAGTTCTACTTTTTTAGATTCTATGTGTAAGTAAAATGCAGTATTTGAGCTTCCATATCAGGCTTATTTTACGTAGCATAATGTCATCTATGTTGTTGCAAATGACATGACCCCCTTTTTTTTAAGGTTGAATAATATCCCATGAAGAATGAATTTTTTTTCATTCATTCATCCACTGATAAACATTTAGGCTGTTTTCATACTGTGGATACTGTGAATAATGCTGCAATGAACCTAAGAATGCAGATATCTTTCCAAGATATTGATTTCATTTCTTTTGAATATATACCCAGAGATGGGATAGCTGGATCATATGGTAGTTCTAATTTTAGTTTTTGAGGAACTTCCATTCTGTTTTCCATAGTGGCTATAGCAATTTAGTTCCAACGAAACAGTGTGTCAAGTTTCCCTTTTCCACTAACACTGTTTTTTTCCCACCAATATTTTTAAAATTTTTGTCTTTTTAATAATAACCTAACAGATGTGAAGTAGTATCTGATTTTGTGGTTTTGATTTCTGTTTCTCTGGTGATTAGTGACATTAAGCGCATTGTCATATACTTGTTGGCAATTTGTATGTCTTCTTTTGAGCAATATTTATTCATTTCCTTTACTCATTTTAAATTAGATTATTTTTGGTTTGTTTGCTTGTTTGTTTTGGTATTATGTTATTTGAGTTCTTTAGATATTTTGGATATTAACACCTTATCAGACAAACGGTTTGCAATTATTTTCTATTATTCCATAGGTTGTGTCTTCACTATGTTTGCTTTGCAGAAACTTTTTAGTTTGACATATTCTCACTTGCTTATTTTCACTTTTGCTGCTTGTGCTTTTGCTTTCTGATCCAAAAAATATCTTTGCCAAGATCAATGTCAAGGAGATTTTTTTCTCTTTGTTTTCTTCTAGTAGTTTCAGTTTCAGGTGTGACATTTAAGTCTTTCATCCATTTTGAGTTGATTTTTGATGTGAATAAGAGTCCAATTTCATTCTTCTGCATGTGGACATCCAGTTTTCCCAACACTGTTTATTGAAGAAGTTATTTTCCCCATTGGGTGTTCTTGGCACACTTGCCAAAGACCTGTTCAATGTAGATATGTAGATTTATTTGAGGGTCTCTCTTCTGGTCCATCGATTTATACATCTGTCTCTATGCCAATTCCACACTGTTTTAGTGTATAATTGTTCATCGTCTTCTCTGATGACCCTTTGTATTTCTGGTATCAGTTGTAAATCCTCTCATTTATAACTTTACTTGAGCCCTTTCTCTTTTTTTCTGGTTAGTTGATCTAGTTTGTTCTTTCTAGACTCCATTTTATTTATTTCTGCTTTAATCTTTACTATGTCCTTTCCTTTATAAAATTTGGGCTTAGTTAGTTCTTCCTAACCTAGCTCCTTGAGGCATAAAGCTAGTTTCTTTACTTGAAATGCTTATTATTTTTCTTAATGTGAATGTTTATCATTTGAAATGTTCCTCTTAGGATTGCTTTTGCAGCATCTCACAAGTTTTGTTATGTTGTTTCTATTTCTATTTGTCTCAGGGTATTTTTTTTTTAATATTCCATTTGATTTCCTTTTTGATTCATTGGTTGTTCACCAATGTATGGTTTAATTTCTGCATATTTTAAGTTTTAATTTTAGTGTTTGTTTAAACAGGCAGTAGGAGTACCACTAAGCATTGATTATCATCTATCATGTTTCATATTTTTCCTATTTATATTTTACTGCCTATTAATATTTTGTCATCTGAGGTAGTATGGATCACCTAAACCTTTTGTTAAGATCCTTTTTTCAGAGAAGAGGGACAATATAATTAATCTAGTGTTCACCATAGAACTGTAATAGGGTCAAGGAGGCCCCAAGTAGTCAGGATTAAAAGTTTATTTACTGAAGCATGGAGTGGCTGGGTAATTCTGAAGAAAGAATTGGGCAACTGGAGAATTTGAAATTTTCAGAGGACTTACAGAAGTGTCTGTTTATTGAGGAATGTGGGATATAGGTCAGTGGCTGTACCCACTGCAGTTTTCAAAATATCTTAGCTTTGAGTAATATCATAGCTTTGAGTAATTGAGGATATTGGGGCTTATTACACCACCTCCCCCCAAGTACCCCTCTCCAAATTCACATGTTTAAGCCTTAGCTACCAAAATGACTGTATTTGGAGGCAGGGTTTTTAAAGAGGTAAATAAAATTAAATGAGGGATAAAGATAGGGCAATGATCCAATATAACAGAGTTTTTGTAAGAAGAGGAAGATACCAGTAATGCATACTCACAGAGAAAAGACCGTATGAGAACACAGTGAAAAGGCAGACATCTAAAATCTAAGGACAGAGACATCAAGAAAAACTAAACCTCCTGACACCTTGATTTTGGGACTTTCAACCTCTAAAACTGTGAAAAACTAAATTTTTGTATTTTTAAGCCTCTCTAGTTCATAGTACCACTTTATGGCAGTCCTAGCAACTATTATAGGACCTATCTCTTCATATCTTGACATAGACTTTGGAGGTTATGTGTTTCTCAGAGAAGCCCTAGATCACTATGGGCCCAACCAGATTAAATTAGAAAGAACTATGTAGCGTATGAGGTAGAGTTAAGACTTAATCTAGCACCTTTCTTGTTCCCCGCAGTGTGTGTCAGTTTCAAAAGCTACATGAACTCATAAATAAACTTTTGTGAAAGAACAGGAGTAGCTGAGGAGCATATTTTCTGTGCCTCCCATGTTCCCTGAAGCATGAGTTGAGGAGAATGTAAAGCTGAAGAACAGCACCAGCCAGAACTGAGGTGGAAAGCTTCATCAGCAAGGCAAGATAGTTTAGCAGTTACCATCAGTGTCTTATCCTGAGAGAACAGACCACTAATTACACCAACAGGGACTCAAAGCCCACTGAGGATGATCTCTACTCCCTAAAACAGGCATGTATTTAGAGCACTGACACAACAATGGCATCTCCACATAGTATTTCCCACATAGTATAATACAATTTTGTGGTCCTCCGGCATACTTAAACAAAGGTGTGAACTAGAATGCTCCTTGCTTGAAGGGACACTACTTCCAATAAATTAAGGCAGAATGAGTTTTTATTTTTATTTTTTTTTTATTTTTAATTTATCCCTATACCCAGTGTGGGACTCAAACTTACCACCCTGAGATCAAGAGTCGTGCACTCTACCAACTGAGCCAGCCAGGTACCCCGGCAGACGAAATATTTTAAAAAATATACCTGGATGCCATGTATTAAATTTTGACAGGTTTTATATTGCATTTGACAATATCTGAAAAAGTTGTGCAATGTAAAGATCACTGAATTATTTACTAAGAATTAACATGGTGGGCATTGGGAGATGGAGAGGAGAAGTGAATTGGAGGAAATCAGAGGGGGAGATAAACCGTGAGAGACTGTGGACTCTGAGAAACCAACTGACGATTTTGGAGGGGAGGGGAGTGGGGGGTTGGATGAGACTGGTGGTGGGTATTATGGAGGGCATGTATTGCATGGAGTACTGGGTGTAGTGCATAAACAATGAATTTTGGAACACGGGAAAAAAAATTAAATTTAAAAAAAGATAAAAAAGAATCAAATCATAGTATCAAACAGCAATGATATTGGTTTAAAAACAGTTGAAACATATACATAGATGCACAAGCACACCCAGTCACATAACTCCCCAAACTCAATCACCATGCCACGTACTTTTATTAATAATTTTAAATCATAGTCTAGTAATTTGTGTCCAGATGTTCTGTTCACAGATACAGATTTTGCAGATCCTCTCCTTTGTGCTCAACACCAGTTTGTTCAAGAATGATGTCTATCTGGCTAGTTTATGTCAAATGTGAAGAATTCTATTTCTACAACTGCACATATTTGATCAAAATTGAAATATTTTCTGAGGAAATTTGTATCAATAAAATGTACATTTTCATCATGGTTCTTGATTATACAGGATTTGTGGGGTTCCCATAAGCTTAGCAACGAGGGAATATTCTCTCTTTCTCCAGTTTGCCTTTATCTCCAGTGTTCTGAAATTGCATAGCAATATTTCTGCCTTGGTGTGCTGCACACTTGAAAAACTTTTACAATGTTCAGATACACAAGCAGCTTAGGAATTTACCTCTTTTTGTTGTTGTTGTTGATGTCTTCCCATCTTATTTTTCTCTTCTTTCATTTTCTTTCTTTCTTTCTTTTTCTTTCTTTCTTTCTCTCTTTCTTTCTCTCTCTCTCTCACTGTGTCTTTCTTCTCTTAATTCATCAGTTTACATTCATCAATTGGTAACTGGATGGGATTACTTTGAAGGACAAGTTGGGAGAGGTTGATTACTAACAATAATATCCTCATATATCTCTAATAAAATGATAGACATTTGTGAAAGAGAATAGGTCGAGATCAGGGGATGATGTAACTTTTTAAAGTTAAAATGTCTGTCCTACGGTTTTCTTAAATTTCACATTATAATAATGAGAATTACATATGATAGTTTTTGAGTGGATTGCAGACATTGTGTGCCTCATTTGCAAAGTTACAGAATTTCCAGGCATAAAAACATTTAAAGAAGCTTGTTAGGCTGGCACTGTAAAAACCAGATTAGTGTGGATAGCAGGTAGAAATACATGTGATATATGATCTGGGAGTTAGGTAATGGAAATAAATAGTGACACAATATTGAAAAAAATTAATTTGATAGAACAACTGCTAAATGTTTAATGGTGTAACTATTTTAATATTATTCCCTCCAAGATAGCATACTTGAAATTTTACTCTATGTTTCTAGACCTAAGAATATCCAATAAACTGAGGGCATGACATATTATCAATGAAAAGCATTATATTGATCCCTCCTTTTCTATTATAGTATATAGCATGTGGTAAAAATCCTTGTTGGAAAAACTTTTTATGCATTTCCATTTATTTCCATAGAAGAAATTTCTAGAAAAAGAAGACCTTGGAAAAAAGGCATTAATATAGTAATGACTTCCAAGATATATGGAAAAAATTGTCTTCAGGAAATACGGTATCAATTTCTTTCACTCAGTGAAATTTATATAAAACTTTTGCAGTATTATTTTGTAATTGAAAAAGCAAAATTCAATAAAAACATAAATGTTAAAGAATTATAAGTATAGAATTAGAAGCTAACTTAATAATTAATATGTTCATATCATTTTTTTGATGTGGTGATTGGGTTTGAAATCAGTTCATTGTGATGAGTAGTTATATGTTACTGAGAATACAGACACATCTGAAATTAGATTTTTTTCCTTGATACACCTTTTTATAGCTTTTCAAATATCAAGCGGTATCTTGTAGATACTTTAGAATTACAAATGAAGTAAGTGATATCCCAGACCACTGCCAAGATGAAACAGCTAAAACTGACTTTTAATTATATCTATCTTAACCTACAACTTGAATGAGAATCTTTATCAAGCTGAGAAAACAATGGAACTGTTTTTCCCCAAATGACTAATTATTGGAATTGGGCTGCCCTTGAAAAGCTAATACATTCTGTTACACAACTTTTATGGCTATATTGAATAGTTGTAATTATTTAACAAGATGTTTGAGTATGTGCTGTATGCATAAGTTAAAAAATAATATGACTTTTACAAATCAAAGTAATAGTTAATTGTAGGCATTGCAGTAAGATGATGTAAGTCCAAGACCACACTCACAGAGCTAGATCAGATATTTTTATTTTCTCAACTTGTAATTCTTGCCAATGTACATATTCAATGTTTACATATTTCTTAAAAATATTTTGATATTATCTTCATTTAAAATTCATCCAGTTTTGCTCTCACATTTGCTGCAATCTGTTTTTCCCATTTCTTGCCAATCTCTCTTTTCCATCTTCTATCACTCTAAGTAGTAATGCCCTTCACACACATGTGTGTGGGAAGACACACACACATATACACAGAAGGGATTGTTTCCTTTTATATTTTACAAATATTGGATTATCCCATATACAACTTACTTTTTCTTAATATACAATGTAACATGAAAATGCTTACCATTTACTAAACAAAAGTGTGTCTCGTTTTGATGGGTGTAATTGATCTTTGCCTAAATCTTGTCTCTTTCAATTATGGTAATGATATAGTTCATTTTTTCATATGGAGGTCCAGAATTAAAACTATTTGGCTTTTGTATTATGTAAAATTCTAATTTTAATATATATTGAAAATTTCTGACAAGCAGAGATGTTGAGGGCATCTTTAAATGTATTTTGTCATGCTTGTTTTGCAAATGGTCTAGTCAAATCTCATTAGATCACTTTTCTTTTGGTATTACTGTCTTTTCTCAACAATTGGTGGAAGTAATTTCCATATGTTAGACAAAACTCTTTATTTTTAATATATGTTTTATAGTTTTCCAATCATTTTGATTTCCATGTTTTTTAAAATTGTTGCACATAATGCTTAAAAATATGTACAAATTCTGTTTTCCTTTATCTTCTGAATTTTCTAGGTTTTTTATACTACCAGTTATAAGTTTCTGAATATATTTGTGAATTTGATATGTAACAAAAGTTTTCTTTATAATTCAATGAGAAAATTATATTTGCTTTAAAAAAAAAATATTGGCCTTCCTGGAATAAAAGTTGACTTTCCCCTTATATTACATAAAAATATACAATTTAGATTGCTAATACATTTAAATATAAGAAAAATAGCATTTTGGAAGTAATGTTAAAATATGTGTGTAATATCTACTGTATTTTATACCATAACTTAGGTTTTTTTTATTTTAAAGATTTTGTACATAAATCAGAAGAAAATTTTATTTTATTAATTCCAGCCACATCTATTAATAACTGTATGTATTAAACACATAGAATGAATGATGAATTAATATATGAATACAAACTAAATAACAGTTTTAAATTAAACTAAATATTTTAATATTTATACAAATTAGTTCCTTAGTTACCTACCTTTCCCAAAGTTTTGATAGTGTATTGTATTTTTCAACTTTCAAAATATTTTCTTTCTTATTCTAGGTTTATCATTGAAATATTCAGCAATTCTATACTGCCAATTCTATATTTTTATTTTCTTATTTTTTATCTTTTTAAATTTTAAACCTGCTGGAATATTTTCAATATAAGCATTGCTTATATCTTTTATTTTACTTCATTATCTCCTTTTCTTTCTTGATTGTATGTTTTTCTTTGGTCCCTCCACACCTTGTGATGATATTAATTTTCTCATGTTTACCTCAACTTTTTGAGACACAGTCTGGGGTTTTAATTTCTTACAGGTAAATCCTTTTCTACCCACAGACTGACTAACCTCTTGCAACGATAGTAGGACAATAGGCAGCTATTTTCAAGTTTTCTTTCATGGGTATAATGGATCCCTTCTGACTCCTATCCAAATGCTTGACCTCAGCTCAATTCCTGTGACCTAGACTCCAGTTTCTATGGTAGTCATCACAGCTATCAACAGTACATCTGATATTTGTTCTTGCTGGATAAAACATGACAGCTTCTGATAATAATGCTGTGGGCCAGCTATTAATTTTTGATATCCAGAAATTTTCTTTCTTGCATTAAATCTTCCAAAAGTATATTTATTGATTGTATCCTGCCTTTCTATGTAAGTGGAGAGTGTGGTGGGATTTCCTGTGTTTGTTCAGCCATCCTGACCAGACCTTCTTTACTAACAATCTATAGGCAGATACGACATACCATCATATGTTCCAGTGCATGAGTTCAGTTTCTTTTAAATATTATTAAGGTAAAACCATTAAATAATTGTTACACTTTTTTTGCAATCTAAGTAATTTATTTATATGATGGATAAATAGCTAGATATATTTTGAGTTATATTTTAACATTTATTCACCAGTTAAAAGTTTTCTATGTATTCCTTTTAAAAATGTTGGTGATGTGCAGTAGGGCCTATCTCGTAAAAATGTTGGTGATGTGGACAGTGAAAGGAAATTAATCTACTTTTTTTTTCATGATTTCAGGTCTTTGAAAACATATGGATATGGAGCTGGTAATAAATCGTATAATACTTTTTTCTAAAGTTAATGTAAGTCACAAATTTTTGAGAATTTAAAAGTAGGATAAACTATAGTAATTTGCATAAGCTATATTCTAAATTTACATATTCTAAAAAGGCTTAAACATTTTTTAATACTTGTTTTTAAGATTTTATTTATTTATTTGAGAAAGAGAGTGCACGAGTTGGGGGGAGGGGCAGAGGTAGAGGAAGAAGCAGAGCAGGGATCAGGACTTTGGGTTGGAACCCAGGACCCTGAGATCATAATCTGAGCCAAAGGCTGAGACTTAACCAACTGAGCCACCCAGGTGCTCCTAAAATTTATTAAACATTTAAGTTAAGACAAACGTACATTACATTGTAACAATGTTTTAAGAGATTTATAACTAATAAAGCAACGCCATTCTGCTTTTGGTTTTGGTATCAGCTAGTTCCTGAGCATTTTTTAATAACTTTTTTTAAATAAAAAGTTAAGACTCAAACTTTGTTTCAGGTTTTCCAATTGCAGTATATATATAGATATATGTATATGTACATATATATGTATATGTATATGTATAGATATATGTACATATATCTATACATATCTATATATGTATATGTACATATATCTATATATATATCTATATATGTATATGCACATATATCTATATATATGAATATATACTTTTTTTTTCCTAAAGGAGTTGTCTTGAGAGAAACAATTGCATTTTCCCAGACTCTGATGGTATGTCAAATCTGTTTGAGCTCAGAATTAGGCCATTATCCCAAAGGCACTTCAAAGTCTGATGATCCAGAACCAAACAGAAACATCCACGGTTCTGTAGCTCAGAATGAAATGGGTCTTCTGGATCTAAATTAATCAAGCATTCCATCCACGTCACTTTATTAGAATAATATATAGTCATTAAAAGATTTAATCTGGTCTTTTTCTGACTTCATGTATACTTTTTTTTCTCTAAAATTAAAGTTTAAGTTGCACAGAAAATCGATAAATACCAATGTTCAAAATAAAAAAAAAATTTGAGAAATGCAAATAGACATTAGTTTTTTGAGAGAAATACACATTTTAGAAATAAGTATAGAGTTAGTACTTATTGTAATTCATAGAAAAATGTCTTAGATTCATTAGATAAAATTGGAAGCATAAGATTCCTAAATTCAGAGGCAGTGTTGAAAAAAGTGGACAGGAGACGGAAGAGAATATACACTGTATTTACATAGCTTCAACAGATGAATGAGATGAGCTATGGATTGGAATTCCATCCAAATGGCATAAAGTGTCCAAATGAGACTGAATTGTGTAGTAACCACTCCAGGTTGTCCAGATCAAAGATACCTATCTGATACTAGTGAAAACATAATTTAAAAAAGAATATAAAAATGAAACACGTCATGTGCTTGGCTAAATTAATCAAATTAAACATTTTTTGGAAAATTATTTAGTAAAATAGACATATTATTTAGACTCTTCATATATAATTTTAATTTCTGTTTCACTATAAAAATATAAAATTATTGCATGGACAGAAATGATAATAGGTTTTCTGGTCTCTCAGTAAAGTATTTCTGTGTCTTTTATTCTTTTTGTGTGTGTCAAATGGCACTTAGTCTCTCAGCTTAATGAACTTAATAAAACATAATGAAAAAATCTTCAAGCCTAATGAAGCACTTTAAAATGCAAAACAAAGGAAAATAAAGATTCGACGATAGCTGTAGACAAAAAAGAAAAAAAGAAAAAAAAACAAACCCGGGGGGCAGGGTGTGGATAGGGCATAAATCTATCATAATGAAAATTTAGAAAAAAATTAGAGATTACTTAACAAAAAATATAGCTCTCCTCCCCTTAATTAAGAAAAAGCTATCCTATATTATAATTTGAATTATATGTATATACAGAGAAATAGAAATAGATATGCATTTATGTTGTATTTCACAATTCTGCATACATTAAAAGCTTTACTGCACAAAACTACACAGAATAAATTACTGTTTTGTCATGAGGCTTATGCATGGTGAGTGTTAGGGATTCCAGGACATTGTAGAAGGCAAGGTAAGTTGCAGGCAATTGACATTATCATTGAGTTTAAAGTTTAATTGCACGAAATTTTCTGAAGCTCAGATTTTCATGCAATCTCTCTTTGTGAAAGCATCTCTGTTACATTTGATTTATAAAGAGATTCAATGACACATTAAAAATAGGTAAATAAATACAGGGAACAATGACAATTAAAACTAAATTAAGATAAAAATACCCTGAAGTATTGAGGAGGGCACTTGTGATGAGCACTGGGTGTTAGATGTAAGTGATGAATCACTAAATTCTGCTCCTGAAACCAATATTACACCATCTGTCAACTAACTAGAATTTAAATAAAAACTTGAAACAAAAAACCAAAATACCCTAAAGTCATTTGACTCATACAGAACATTAATAAATCAGTGTAAGGTCAATAAAAAGCTATGATGTATTCTGAGCTCCAGATTTTTTTTTACAAAAGAATACTTCTTCCATACTTAACCAACCAGATTAATAAAGTGTCTCAGAGTTGAACACATTGTTTTAACATAAGACACATGTTTTAATTAATGACATGATACTCAATTCTTTACGGTTGCTTATTCAGTGTGGTCCTGAATATGAGAGTTTGAGCCTCACGTTTGCCTAGTTTGGCCCTGATCTATAATCTCTCAAACCTTAGCATCCTAGCTGAAAAAATGAGGGCTATCAATTTCTCCCACCTCCATTGTTGTTTGGGGCAGTCTGTGAAAGTTTATATGTAAAATATTTCAAAACTACAAAATCATCTACACGATTACTACTCATGAATTACTCCAAGCATGATTGGTTCTTAATTCAGGCGGTCATCAAGTGTCATAAAACTTTTGAGTATTCCTTTCTATAATTGCCATAGATAATTAGCAGATAAAAAGTTGAACCATATCCATTGAGAATAAGAAACCACTTTAAATAATGTTGGAGTTGATCAGAATATTGTACAACAAACAGCTTCTCAACTTCCTCTCTGTTTTGGAGAAAAAGATATTTTCCTGCCTAAGGGATTGGTCATGTGACTTGCTTTGGATAACAGTATGAGAGAAAAGATGTGAGCAAAGGATCAAAGAGCACTCCAAAGATTTGGGCAGCCTTTGGTTTTTGTCCATTGACAATGGGAAAAACACATCCCAGACAATTGCTGTTACTTCACTGTGGGACTCAGACTAAGGCATGTAGAAAAGAATTTAACCCTGATTCACAGCATAAAGCAGAGCCATGCAACGAAACCAGCCTAGATCGGTCAAAGTGCAGCAGTTGCCTTGTAGACACAGGAGCAAGCAGTAAACACCTGCTATTTTAAGATGCTGAGTTTAAAATGATTGCTGCTCTTGGGGTGCCTGGGTGGCTCAGTTGGTTGAGCATACAGCTCTTGATTTCAACTCAGTTCATGATTTAGGGGCTGTGGACTGAGTCCTGCATCGGGCTCTGCACTGGGCATGGAGCTTGCTTAGGATTCTTTCTTTTTCTCCCTGTGTCCCTTCCTTCCCCCAAATAATGATAATAATAAGTTAAAAAATAATAAAATGATGGCTACTCTATATCATTGCAGCAATAAATGATTGCTACAAATAACTGTCCAAATGTTCTAAATCCGTAAGTAGATTAAACTTTAGTATGCAAAAGATAAAAGCTTTGTTGGGAGATAATTCTTCATGGGTCTAACATTTTTGCACATCTTGTGAATAGTCACCAACAGCTTTTATTACAGACTGGAATTCCAAGGATGTTTATATAGCAAGCAACCTCAGAAGATAAGCAGACCTGTTATCTTGCAAGGAGAACAAGTCCTAGACCCTTCATGATGACATATCCAGGTTTAATATTTGAGGAAAAAGTTCTGTTCTATGCATTAGATCTTAAAAATTTACCAGATGCACAAAAAAGGATGTAATTATCATAGTTCTATACCATCAATCAAGTGCCAAGACTAAGAGACAAATATATTACAACCGATTAAACCTGAAATTTAAGTGGGGATTTTATATATAATTATTATATAAATTATATAATAATTTATTATTTAGTAATATATATTTATTTAGTAATATATAATATATATTTAGTAATATTATTTAGTAATAAATATATTATTTAGTAATATATGATATATATTATAATATATAATTTAGTAATTATATATATATTATATAATTATATAATATATATATAATAATTATATATAGTAAAAGAGTTCCTTCCAGAGCCTTAAAAATAGTTTGGAATTCTCTTGTCAAGTACTCATTATTTAAGGAGAATCCCAAAGTAAACTTGCTTCATCACCTAATATCACATATTAGTAAATTATACAAGAGTAAGGATTTACTGTAGTTTCAAATTAAGATACAATAGATTTGCCAATTTGTATGTATTGCTGAGATGTGGATATGGGAAAGACTGTATTTAAATACAGAATATCAATTTCAATAGAATTTACAAATTAAGTGGTATTTTCTATTACAGACTTCAAATAAAGTTGTATACTGAAAGGAAACAAATGAAAATGTTGTGTGCCAGTGTATATTTACTGGCATAAGCATGTATGCTCTATAGTTGGCATTCCCAGCTGAAGAAATCCTCTTGTACCTAATTTTAATTCTATATTTTAAGCATTTTTTGGCCTCTGCTTTGTGTTAGAATATAACTTTCCTACACATGGACTGTCATATTTGACAACTAATATCTGTTGAAGCAGCTGCTCCATATTTTGTTGCACATAATGGAAGATCTATTTCTCTGCAAGATAAATGACTGTTACAGCTAATGCCATCGTGTAAAACACATGGATGTTGTGTGCTGCTCAAAGGCCCACATTTTAGACATTAAAAAAATAATAGTGTTTTTGATTCATTGCTTATAAAAATAACTAAATTCTCTCACTGAATATGGCTATACCAATAGATTTATTGATTTGACCAATTTATCATTGTCATGTTTAAAGCCCAGAGTCAATTCTTGATCCATCAGTTACTAATCAGAATTTAAGCACAAGTTTTGTTAAGAGACCAAGAATGTATATTTAAAATACTTTAGTACTTAAGATCAAGTAGTATTGTTTGCTGCCTTAAGTTTAAAAAGAAAAAAAAAAAAGCTCAAATCAAGAAGAAAGGCTATAATAGAATTTTTTCATGTTTTTCTTCATTCATGTACTCATTCATTTACTCATATATTTGTAAATTCATTAATCAAAATGTATTATTTGTTATGTTGTGGAAATACTTTAAAAAACCAAACTTCTATGTAGATGGATGCTAAAAAGCTATTCTGTGCAGTTGAGCGTTTTCTGTGGACATTGGTTCTGATAGTCTTATATACTAAATTTTCCTATTTGAAAATCAGGAAGATGTTGCCAGTGTCCCTCACATCTCACAGCCTGAAAATTTACAGACATGCAGTATTTCTTTTTTTAAAGATTGAATGAATACATCACAGAACAAATAGAAAAAAAACATAGATCAAAAAATAACTAACTTTAGAATATTGCTTTATAGTAAATAGTATACTATCTTAAATATTTTTTACATAAGCATTAAATGCTTATTCATTCATGAACACATTAATGAATAAATACATATTCATAAATGCTTATTAACTACTCATTTTCTACTCCTTATTTGCATACTTATTCTGAAGTCAGCAAAGGCTAGAATAGAGAGACTTTAAAGAAAGGTAAAATTTATACATGAATAGATAGACCCCCTAGTATCCTATTTATTCATATTCTTTAGGCCATAAAGATCTTTTCAGTGCTAATAAAATAGATTATATTCTTCTTATTGTCATGTCTTACTGTTTCCCAAGATCAATACATTATTTTATATTTATATAGAAAAAGTAAGAGCAACCTTCAATAAATGTGTTTCTTGGTAAATATAAACATTACAAATTTGAACAGTTTTTATAATCTTTCAGATTACTATGATATTCCTTATTGTCATTATTAGCTGAACAACAGTGGGCTGTAGAAAGGCCAACCATTACCACTCTTCACTTAACACAGAAGAAAAACTGATTTCAGAGAATTACATAGATTTCCCAAGTCCTCCATGGTTAGTAAATGATAATCTTGGAACCAGAAGCCTCATCATACTATTTGAGGACCAGTATTATTTCAACTGCTGTGGCAATGTTATTTGTTGTCTGTACCAAGATACCCTGAGTTCAGAGTAAAAATACATTCTTAGAATACAATATCCTAGAGGGTGGTATGTATAAGATGGCACTGTACATTGATCCTGAATTCAGTCCTCCCCACAAGAAGACCACCTAGGAACTATCCACAGACAAGACATCATTGTGAAAATCCTAGACCTCAGGGATGAGGCCGGAGCACCCGCTGCATGACAGAGATAAAAAAAGACAGCTTTACAAGGGTGAGAGGAGCAGCTTCACTCTGACCACATCATCTCTCCCCTCTGCTGGCATAGCACTGCAACTGAGAGGGCCCAGGTGGGCCTACTTTTTTTTCCAGTGGGAATAAGAGGTCCAAGGTGGACATCCAGCTCCCCCAGCATGTGGGTCTCTTTACAGAAGGCTCACTTAGGTATTACTACATGGGGATCCAACTGTGATCAATCTGTAGGGCTTAACCACTGGAGATCCAATATTATGGAAAAGGGGGGTGGGACATACAGCAACCAGCATTTGCATCTCTGCAGACTGAGTATTATCCAAACAGAAATACTAACCAGTGAATGTACATATCTGTAAAGCCATATCTCTTCATATCTCCACTGGCCGTGGAACTTGGTGCACAATTCTGCTTGATTTGGTACCCCCAAATAAGCCTTCTGACCTTATAGTGTGTTCTGCAGCTCTGCTTAGGCATGGAAGCTAATTCATATTCCTGCTTACTGCTAAATTTAGCCCTTGGCCCTCTCCAACCAGGAAACCTGGTCAGAGCACCCAGAAAGCCATATAACACAGCAATATTTGAGCAGAGAGCCTAGCCAGTGGCTCTGCCTGTCTTCAGGACACACACCATGGCACTGTCCAGTCAAGGAACTTTGTGTACAGTTCTACCAAATTTGTGTCCCCAAATAAGGAGTTTTGCCAGTGTTGGGGTCTGTTCCACTGTCCCTCCAGGCAATGAAGCTAATTTTCAGCCCTGTGTGGTGCCAAGTGTAGGACTACTCTGTCCAACCTAACTAGGAAGCCAGACTGGAGAATCCAGGTGACTGCAGAGCCCATTCCAGTACCATGATTAGGTAGCGATCTAAGGCAGTGTCCTACCCAGTTGTTCCCAGCCAGAAGCACACACCCTAGTCTCAGAGTTGGGTAGTGGCCTTACCCAAAAATAGACCCAAATGGCAAGCCCCATCTGTCCAAGGGCATTACCAACTGATTCACCCAGAAACACAAATAAGTTGAATCCAAAAAGGATGACACTGAAATTCACTAGAGTTAAATTGTCAGCAGTTAAGGACAAAAAGAAAATTTTGAAAGTAACAAAGGAAAAAAATGACATACCACATACAAGGAAAGCCTCATAAAACCAGAGGAGGATTTCTTAACAGAAACTTGACAATCTCGGAGGGAACAGGATGATTTATTTTAAAAATTGGAAGAAATAATACTATCTATCAAGAATACTATACTTGGTAAAGCTGCCCTTCAGAAATGAAGA
Organism: Lontra canadensis; assembly: GCF_010015895.1. Lineage (NCBI taxonomy): Eukaryota > Metazoa > Chordata > Mammalia > Carnivora > Mustelidae > Lontra > Lontra canadensis. The sequence goes on from NW_022631040.1 coordinate 5,714,599, forward strand.
GATAAAGACTTCCTTAAATGAACAAAAACTGAAGGAGTCCATCATGTCTAGACCTGCTTTAGAAGAAATGCTGAAGAGAGTTCCTCCAACAGAAATAAAAAGATGCTAATGAACATTGTAAAACATATGAATGTACATGTAAAACAAACTGGCAAATGAATATATTTACTTAATGGTAAATATAAGTCAAAGTCAGATACTCTAATATTGCAATGGTGCATAATTCACTTACAAATCTAGTTTAAAAGCAAAGTAAATTAAAAAGAACCATAGCTATAATAATTTTCTTATTGAATGCATAAGAGAAAAATATGTAAACAGTAATATCAATAACCTAAAATGTGAGAGGGGTGGGAGTGAAAGTATAAAGTTTAGGAATGCTATAGAAGTTAAGTTGATATCAGATTTTGGGCACTATGAATACAAAATATGTTATGCAGCATCAAGATAACCACAAAGGAAAAAACCAGTAGTAGTTACACAAAAGATTATGGTAAAGGAGTCAATTCATACTGCTACCAAGAAAAAAAAAATATATATGTGTATATATCTGTATATATTCATATATAATCACAAAAGAAGAGAGCAAGAAGCAAGAAATAATGTACCCACAAAACAGAAAATAACAAAATGACAATGGTAAGTCCTTACCTATCAAAAATTACTTTAAATATAATTGGAGTAGGTTCTCCAATTGAAAGACAAAAAAATGGCTGAATGTATAAAATGATAATAAAAAGATCTAATAATATGCTGTCAATGAGATACTCAATTTATAGCTACACTGAGAGTGAAAGGAAAGATATTTCAAGCAAATGCTAATCAAAAAAAAAAAAAAAAGCAGGGATGACTGCACTTCTATCAGGCAAAATAGCTAAAATGGTAAAAAGAAAAAGATATTGGAGGTTATTATATCATGAGCTTTCAAGAAGATTTAACAATTGAAAATATACACCCAACATTAAAACATCTAAATATATAAAGCAAATACTAACAGAATTAAAAGAAGAAGTAAACAGAAATACCTTAATAGTTGGTGACTTTAAAATTCCACTCTCAACACTGGATAAATTATCAAGACAGAGGGGCACCTGGGTAGCTTGGTCAGTTAAGCATCTGACTCCTGATGTTGGCTCAGGTCATGATCTCAGGATCATAAGATTGAGCCCTGCATCAGGCTCCATGGGGAGTCTTGTTTTTCTCCCTCTCCCTTTGCCTCTACCCCTCCCTGCTATGTATGCACACACATGTTACCTGCTTCCTCAGATAAATAAATTAATTTTAAAAAAATTTTCCTGAGAATCAACAAGGAAACAGTAGATTTGAACAATACTATAAACCAACTGGTTTATATATTTGTCAGAGAGAGAGAGAGCACAAGCAGGGGGAGTGGCAGACAGAGGGAGAAGCAGAGTCCTTGCTGAGCAAGGAGCCCCAAAAGGGACTTGATCCCCAAACCTTGGGATCTGATCTGAGCCAAAGGCAGACACTTCATGGATTGAGCCACCCAGATGTCCCACAAAAGAAACTGTTAATTTGCTACAGCGTTGCATTTGTTCAACAAAGAACTCTATTATGAAGTGTTTTTATAATATTTTATCAAATTCCATTAATGATACTCCAACCCCATGAGATATAGGTAGTCTGGTAAATATTTATTTTGATCATTGATAATTATTAATGACAATTTCAGAAATTTCTCAGTGATTATTGGCTTTCAATGATGTACTAATTGTCTTCCTATATCAAACTTTAGAATAAACAACACACAATAACTGTAATAATGATCTTTTACATTGACCCTTAATGCATAATTAGAGGATTGTCTCTGTCTTCAGAGCTTTATCTGTGTTTTCTGGCTTATAATCATTTGTTTCTTTTCACCAGTGTCCAATTTTTTTTTAATTTAATTTTATTTTTTCAGTGTTCCCAGATTCATTGTTTATGCACCACACACAGTGCTCCACACACAATACGTGCCCTCCTTAATACCCAACACCAGGCTCACCCATCCCACCTTCCTTACTTCTAAAACCCTCAGTTTGTTTCTCAGAGTCCACAGTCTCTCATGGTCAATCTCCCCCTCTGATTTCCCCAAACCAGTGTCCAATCTTAAAGGATATTTTGTGTCATGGATCTAAAATGTTGCTACTTTCCAGTTTACTGTGTTCTGTAATCATGGCATGATTTTTGTATCCTTTTTTCTTTTGAGATGTGAACTGATTCCTTTTTTCCAGTTTATTTGGAACAAATACAAGTGTTACCACTTCCATGAGAAATTTCTTTTTAGATAAGAGGTTGACATCATTAAACATTTTATCAAATTATGTTGGAGGCATGACAAGGGGTATAAAAGATATTTTGCAGCTATACATACATCCTTCCTAATCAACACGTGATCCCCAACGTAAGGCATCTTGGGCTATTCCACACTGAATAGTTGTTTAGTTTTAGAGCAAATCTGATACTTGTTGCCTAGATAGTACAATCATCAAAATGCAAAAATTACGTTGAGTTCTGTGTGTATGTGTTTGTATCGCACTATTGATTTTTTTTCTTGGTAGACAGACAAGAAAGTATTTAAATCATGCAATATGATATTGCTTCAGCTTAGGGTTATTTTCCTATTGTATTTAAACTTCTTCAATTACATTTTCCTTGGTCTTCTAAAATCAATAATATACATAATGTTTGTTATATCTCTATTTCTTTGGCATCTGTTTCTGTCATCTTCTCACTGATTGTTTTAATCTCTTTGTTTTTTCTCTAAATCCTGGAAAAGTGTATCTTTTACATCACAATTATTTTTTTCTGTTTAACTTTTAAATTAAAAAATTTTAATATTTTTCTAGTTTAACTTCTAATGACACTAATACTTATTCTAAAACTATTTTTAGTTTTTTAAAATACATCCTTCATTTTTTTTGTCTTGTTTTTATTTTTTTCCTGATTCTCAATCAGCTTCTCTTTTATTTTAGCTGTGTTTTATTATCACTTTTCCTCTCTTATCTCATATAATCCATTCTTCTCAAATTTGATAAATATGGAAAGCCCATACTTTCTAATATTTAATCTGTGTTCAATACTAAATCTATTTCAAAATACAACAGCTGTGTTTGAGAATGTCAAAGGTACATTTTCTTTTCTTTATGTTGTAGGATCATACCATAATACCCATTCTGATTTCATTTTTCATTAGCCTGTTTATCCATCTGTGAATGAGAGAACTATTCAGGCCTGATATTTTCCATAAATAGACATATGGATTATCTTATCCTCACCTCCTAAATATACGTTTGCTTTAAGAATCCTTCTTACTGACAATTTCTTGTAGGACAGTAAGTATACACAGCAAATTCTCTGGTATTTTTCAAGATAACTATTTAGTATATGAATTAAGTCCCCTAAAGAAGCATCTATTTTTTCTCCCATTATAAATGTCCAGAATTGGATTTCATTTCTGAATAATATAAACGAGTCTGCAATTTTGTGTTCTGTCGCTTGATTTAAAAAAGTAAATGAGAACTATAAATCCCAGAATATATTGTGGCTACAATTTATTCGGTTCTAGTCTCTTTTCACTGACCTTCCACATGAAAAGAGACTTATCTTCCTACATAAACTTCAGTTTTATTGCTTGCTGCTGATTCCTTAAGAAGGTATTGACTGGGGAAAAAAGGAATGTAGTGGTCCTGCTAGCCTAAAAAAAGCATCTCAGTATATGCAGTGGGGAGTGGGAAGCATGGGGGTTGATGAGGTTGAATATCTATAGGATATAGAGATCTGCAGGAATTGGGGTAAAGGGAATAAAATGAGCTACTACTTTGTGGTTCATCCTACTTGTTCTACCATTTTCCTCAGAGGGCTCATAAGTAAACTAGTGCCTTCAAACAGGTACACTGTAGACTGAACAAGACAGTCTGAGTTTGTGTAAACGCTGTGCCACTTTCTAACAGAATGATCTTGGATAAGTTATTTTACTCCCTCTACTATAATTTACTTATCTATAAAATCCAGTTAGTAATTGTACCTATCTCATGAATGTTATAAAGTACCTACAAAGGGTAAATGAGCTAATACTTGTAAATGTTTAAAGCAACAGTACTAACACACAACAAATTCTGAATCATTTAATGTATGTGAATATGTATATAAATACATATATATTGTACTTAGTATCATTCAACTTTGTCAGTGGAAGGTGAGATGGTTAAAACAGATTTTTCTAGTGATATTTAAAATTGAGTATCTCATAGGCACTGATGGACACAGGGATTTAATAATACTTTGGGTCTCAGTGTATAATATTTGTATTAGATCCAGATTTAGATAATTTAGATCTGTATCTATCTCACACCAAGAAAAATTTGAGAAATACCAACGTTTTAAGATTATTCCCCCCTTTTTGAGTTATAGCTCATACAAAGCAACCACTGTAGCACTCAGGTAGTGATTTTTTTTTTCTTGCTATTTTCTTTCTTTTTTCTTTTTTAAATTTTATTTTATTTTTTTTTCAGCGTTCCAAAATTCATTGTTTATGTACCACACTCAGTGCTCCATGCAATACATGCCCTCCCTAATACCCACCACCAGGCTCACCAAACTCCCCAAACCTCTCCCCTCCAAAACACTCAGTTTGTTTCTGAGTCCACAGTCTCTCATGGTTTGTCTTCCCCTCGCACCCCCCACTTTACCCCAACTCACTTCTCATCTCCATTTCCCAATGTCTTCTGTGTTATTCCTTATGCTCCACAAGTAAGTGAAACCATATGATAATTGATTCTCTCCTTGACTTATTTCACTCAGCATAATCTCTTCTAGTCCCGTTCATGTTGATTCAAAAGTTAGGTATTCATCCTTTCTGATGGAGGCATAATATCCATTGTATATATGGACCATATATTCTTTATCCATTTGTCTGTTGAAGGGCATCTTGGTTCTTTCCACAGTTTGGTGACTGTGGCCATTGCTGCTATGAACATTGGGGTACCAATAGCCCTTCATTTCACTACATCTGTATCTTTGGGGTAAATATCCAATAGTGCAATTGCAAGGTCATAAGGTAGCTTTATTTTTAACTTCTTAAGGAATTCCACACTGTTTTCCAAAGTGGCTGCATCAACTTGCATTTTCACCAACAGTGTAAGACGGTTCTCCTTTCTCTGCATCCTTTCTAACACTTATTGTTTACTGTCTTGATTTTGGCCATTCTAACTTGTGTAAGGTGACATCTCAATATGGTTTTGATTTGAATCTCCCTGATGGATAATGATAATGAACATTTTTTCATGTGTCTGTTAGCCATTTGTATGTTTTCTTTGGAGAAGTGTCTGTTCATGTCTTCTGCCCATTTTTGACATGATTATCAGTTTTGTGGGTGTTGAGTTTGAGAAATTCTTCATAGATCTTGGATATCAGCCCTTTGTCTGTGGTGTCATTTGTGAATACCTTCTCCCATTCCGTGGGTTGCTTCTTTGTTTTGTTGACTGTTTCCTTTGCTGTGCAGAAATTTTTGATCTTGATGAAGTCCCAAAAGTTCATTTTCACTTTTGTTTCCTTTGCCTTTAGCGATATGTCTTGAAAGAAGTTGCTGTGGCTGATGTCAAAGAGATTACTGCCTATGTTCTCCTCTAGGATTTTGATAGATTCCTGCCTCATGTTGAGGTCTTTAATCCATTTGAGTTTATCTTCACGTATGGTGTAAGAGAATGGTTGAGTTTCATTCTTCTAGATATAGCGGTCCAATTTTCCCAGCACCATTTATGAAAGAAATTGTTCTTTTTCTACTGTATATTTTTTCCTGCTTTGTCAAAGATTATTTGACCATACAGTTGAGGGTCCATATCTGGGCACTTTATTCTGTTCCACTTGCCTATGTGTCTGTTTTTGTGCCAGTACTGTGCTGTCTTGGTGATCACAGCCTTGTACTAAAGCTTGAAATCAGGCAATGTGATGTCCCCAGTTTTGTTTTTCTTTTTCAACATTTCCTTAGCAATTTGGGGTCTCTTCTGGTTCCATGCAAATTTTAGGATTGTTTGTTCCAGCTCTTTGAAAAATGCCGGTGGAATTTTGATTGGGATGGCATTGAAAGTATAGCTTGCTTTAGGCAGTATAGACATTTTAAAAATGTTTATTCTTCTGATCCATGAGCATGGAATGCTCTTCCATCTTTTTGTATCCTCTTCAATTTCTTTCATGAGTGTTCTGTAGTTCCTCAAGTATATATCCATTACCTCTTTGGTTAGGTTTATTCTCAGCTATCTTTGGTTCTTGGTGCTATAGTTAATGGAATCAATTCTCTAATTTCCCTTTCTATATTTTCATTGTTAGTGTATAAGAAAGCAATTGATTTCTGTACATTGATTTTGTATCCTGCCACATTACTGAATTGCTGTATGAGTTCTAGTAGTTTGGGGGTGGAGTCTTTTGGGTTTTCCAGAGAAATTATCATGTCATCTGTGAAGAGAGAGAGTTTGACTTCTTCGTTGCCAATTTGGATACCTTTTATTTCTCTTTGTTGTCTGATTGCTGTTGCTAGGACTTCTAGTACTATGTTGAACAAGAGTGGCAAGAGTGGGCATCCTTGTCGTGTTCCTGATCTGAAAGGGAAGGCTTTCAGCTTTTCCCCATTAAGGATGATATTTGCTGTGGGTTTTTCATAGATATATTTTATGAAGTTGAGGGATGTTCCCTCTAGCTCTATACTTTGAAGCGTTTTAATCAGGAACAGATGCTGGATTTTGTCAAATGCTTTTCCTGCATCAATTGAGAGGACCATGTGATTCTTCTCTCTTCTCTTATTGATCTGTTCCATCACATTGATTGATTTGCAAATGTTGAACCTCCCTTGCATCCCATGGATAAATCCCACCTGGTCATGGTGGATAATCTTTTTAATGTATTGTTGGATCCTATTAGCTAGGACCTTGTTAAGAATCTTAGCATCCATACTGGTCTGAAATTCTCCGTTTTGGTGGGGTCTTAGCCTGGTGTGGGGATCAGGGTAATGCTGGCTTCATAGAAAGAGTCTGGAAGTTTTCTTTCTGTTTCTATTTTTTGAAACAGCTTCAGGAGAATATCTATTATTTCTTCTTTGAATGTTTGGTAGAATTCTCCAGGGAATCCATCAGGTCCTGGGCTCTTGTTTTTTGGGAGGTTTTTGAACACTGCTTCAGTCTCGTTACTAGATATTGGTTGATTCAGATTGTCAGTTTCTTCCTGATTCAGTTTTGAAAGTTTATAGGTTTCCAGGAATGCATCCATTTTATCTAGGTTGCTTAAACTTATTGGCATTTTACTTTGATAATAATTTCTGATGATTGTTTCTATTTCCTTAGTGTTAGTCATGATCTCTACCTTTTCATTCATAATTTTATTAATTTGGGTCCTCTATCTTTTCTTTTGGATTAGTTTGGCCAGTGGTTTATTGATCTAATTGATTCTTTCAAAAACTAGCTTCTAGTTTCATTGATGGGTTCTATTGTATCTCTAGTTTGTACCTCATTGATCTCTGCTCCAATCTTGATTATTTCCCTTCTTGTGTGTGGAGTTGGCTTAATTTGTTGATTCTCCTGTTATTTAAGGTGTAAAGAGAGCTGGTGTATTCTGGATTTTTTAGTTTTTGTTTGTTTGTTTGTTTGTTTATTTATTTATTTTTAAGTGAGGTTTGGATGGCTATGTATTTCCTCCTTAGGACCACCTTTGCTATATCCCATAGGTTTTGGACAGATGTGTCTTCATTCTCATTGGTTTCCATGAATTGTTTAAGTTACTCTTTGGTTTCCTGGTTGATCCAAACATCCTTAAGCAGGGTGGTCTTTAGCTTCCAAGTGTTTGAATTCCTTCCAAACTTTTTCTTGTGGTTGACTTCCAGTTTCAAAGCATTGTGGTCTGAGAATACGCAGGGAATAATCTCAATCTTTTGGTTTCAGTTGAGCCCTGATTTGTGACCCAGTATGTGGTCTATTCTGGAGAAATTTCTATATGCGCATGAGAAGAATGAGTATTCTGTTGTTTTAGGGTGGAATGTTCTGTACATATCTATGAGGTCTATCTGGTCCACTGTCATTCAGTGCTCTTGTTTCTTTATTGATTTTCTGCTTGGATGAGCTGTCTATTACTGAAAGTGGTGTGTTAAGATCCCCTACTGTTAACGTATTTGTATCAGTATGACTCTTTATCTTGATTAACAATTGTCTTATGTAGTTGGCTGCTTCTGTAATGGGATCGTAAATACTTACAAATGTTAGATCTTCTTGGTGGATAGACCCTTTAAGAACGATGTAGTGTCCTTCTTTATCTCTGACTACAGTCTTTAGTTTAAAATCTAATTTATCTGATATGAGAATTGTTATCCCAGCTTTCTTTTGAGGCTCATTGGCATGAAAGATGCTTCTCCATCCCTTCACTTTCAGTCTGGATGTATCTTTAGGTTCCAGATGTGTCTCTTGTAGACAGCATATGGATAGATCCTGTCATTTTATCCAATCTGCAACCATGTGCCATTTTATGGAAGCATTTATGCCATTCACATTGAGAGTGATTATTGAAAGATACGTTTTTATTGATATCATGTTGCCTGTGAAGTCCTTGTTTCTATAGATTATCTCTGTAAATCTCTGTTTTATATCACTCTTGGGTTCTTTCTTCTTTTATTGAAACCTCCTTAATATTTCTTGTAGTGCTGGCTTGGTGGTCACATACTCTTTTAACCTTGCAGGTCTTGGAAGCTCTTTTTATCTCTCCTTCCATTCTGAACATCAACCTTGTTGGATAAAGTATTCTTGGCTGCAGCTTCTTCTCATTCAGTGCCCTGAATATGTCTTGCCAGCCCTTTCTTACTTGCCAGGTTTCTGTGGATAGGTCAGACGTTATTCTGATAGACTTTATCTTACATAAGGAATCTTCCCCCTAACTGCCCCCAGAAGCTCTTGTCTAAAATTATGGTTCATCAGTCTCACAATCAAGTGTCTTAAGGTCTTTCTAGATTCATTGATCTTGGGGGGGGGGGTGTTGTTTATACCTCAAACATGAATGTTGATCCCATTCTCCAGATTGGGAAAATTTTCATACAGAATTTGTTCAATTATATCTTTTAGTCTTCTCTCTTTCTCCACTTCTCAGGGACCCCAACAATTCTGATGTTGGAACATTTCATGGCATCATTTATTTCCCTAATTCTGTTTTCATGGCTTCTAAGCTATTTCTTCCATACCTCCTCCTGATCTTTTTCTCTATCAGTTTGTCCTCTAGATCACTAGTTCTATCTTCTGCCTCAGTTACCCTAGCTGTCAGAGTATGTAGATTAGATTGGATCTCATTGATAAGATTTTTAACTTCTCCCTAGGCAGTTTTCACTTCTGTCCTTATTGAGTCTATAATGGTTTTCTCCAACCTATCCATTGCCTGGATAATTGTTATCCTGAATTCCCTTTCCGACATACAGTTTATGTCCATTTCCATTAGTTCTGATGGAGAGGGCACAGTCTCTGAATTTTCCTCTGTTGGGTGTTCCTCCACCTAGTCATTTTGGTGAGAGGTGGTTGAGGAGATGTATAGCTGAATATATCAACTGTGATCCAGGCAAGTGCACCCTGGAATGCTTCTGAGAAATCAGAAATCACCACCAAGAAGAAAGAAAAAAGAAAAAGAGAAAGAGAAAGAGGAAAAAAAGAGAAGACCCAACCAGAATGGGTCCCAAAGGTAAGATTTATAAGGTATACAAACAAAAACAGAGAAACAAAAAAGACTGACAAAAGTAAATGACGGGGGGGGGGGGGGGGAAGAACCTAGCCAAAATGAACCCCAAGATTTGTATAATACCAGAACAAAAACAAATACACAGAACCACTGTGGGAGGGTTGGTTATAAATCCTCAATGTGGGTGAGGCAGGTTATTTTTATTCTTCTTGGGTGTATCTTGATATCTTTGTTAAAAGACTCAACTTTCCAGAGATAAAGGGAAATTAAAACTGGCTTATATATAGGGGTAGTATTGATTAGGGAAAGAGGATTACCTTGAAGCTTATATCTATATGTATATTAAAAAAGAAAAAAGAAAAAGAAAAACACATATGCATGAAAAAAGTTCAAGTTAAAAGGTTATTATGGAATATGTTGTATTAAACCTCTAGTTGTAATGGAGAGTAGATTAAAAAAAATTAAAAAGAACAAGAATAGTGGGAATAAATTAAAAATAAAAGTTTTATCTATGAAATATAGGTGTTTTACGGCAATACCAGGAGCTTAGAATATTGTTTTCCCTGATATTGGGGTTTTACAATTTTATGGGGACCCTGTGATGGTTGTCCTCTCATTATTTTGGCTGGATTTCTGGGGAGGAGCCTGCTGTGTTGTTTTTCAGTCAGTGTTGCTTGGGTTGTTCTTGCTACTTTCTATAGCATATTTTTTCAAGCAGAAAATAATTTCAAATGAAGCAAGTTTAGAATGGAGCTACCTGTAGAGAATTGTGAATAGAATACATGGGATCTGAACATGTTTTATTTAGATATTCAGGAAATATTTCAAACTAAGAGGTTCTCTAGAGAGTTTGTAATCAAACTCAGATATAATCAATTAAAAAAATCACATGGTAGTAAAGTATTATTTCTCCTCTCTTTTTCAAACATTAAGGATGCACTATATTCATCAATGACACAAAATTCCTTGTATGTACAATGCTCTTTATTATGTCATATAAGGATGCCTGAGTGGCTCATTCTGTTGAACATCTGTCTTTGGCTCAGGTCATGATCCCAAGGTCCTGGGATCAAGTTCTGCATAAGTCTCCTTGTTCAGCAGGGAGCCTGTTTCTCCCTCTACCTGCTGCTCCCCCTGCTTGTTCTCTTTCTTTCTGACAAATAAATAAATAAATAAAATTTTTATTATATCATATAAAATTCATGTGTAACAATATATTTCCTTAATTAGTTTAGATAAAAGCCTTTTAAATATTATTTCCAGAACCTGAAATGAGATAAATACATTTCCCTAGTCTTTCTTTTTTTTTTTTTTTTTAAGATTTTATTTATTTATCAGATAGAGATCACAAGTAGGCAAAGAGGCAAGCAGAGAAAGAGGAAGGGAAGTAGGCTCCCCGCTGAGCAGAGAGCCCGATGTGGGGCTCGATCCCAGGACCCTGGGATCATGACCTGGGCCGAAGGCAGAGGCTTTAACCCACTGAGCCACCCAGGTGCCCCCTCCCTAGTCTTTCTTAAAGTCTTCTTTTAAGCAAACTTTTCAAAATTGTTCTTGTTTTCTTTGTTTCTTAGTGAAAGTGCTAATGAGAATTTTCTCTTAATAGTTGTGTAATCCTGTTGAACACATATAATGTCAACTCTGTTTACTCAGATGAGTCCTCTTCTATTTATTTTAGAAATTGAATGATTTTCAGTTATTGATGGTGTCTATATATTCACATCAGTTCAACTGTTTTGATGGAACTTGCATCATTAACCTGTAACTAAATGTGTTATTGACTAAATTGCCCAGTGAATCTGTTTTATGGAGAACAAGATAGGGAGAGAGCTTTCATCCATTTTATATACATGACCAACTTTTTTTTTGGTAAGTTCTAGTATCATTTAATTTTCTATATCTTACTTTTTTCCCAGAAGAAGAGATCAAATCTTTTAATAAATAAACTGATTAAATAAATTGATTTACTAATCAAGACCATGATTCAATCCAGGAGCTGATGGTAAATAACTTATAAGATTTTCAAAACTTGTCAAACACAAAATTATCTCATCTTAAAATTGTATTTTTAAATTGTGTGTCAAGATACTTCAATTTAAAAAAAATGAATTTTAAAAACCAGAAATTATTTGGAAGAAAAGTTTTAGGAAAATAAATGTGTTACCATGGGAAATGAAGATGGATATTAGGAGAATATCCCAGAATAGAATCAGTGATTTAAACATTGTCTAGAGACTACAGTCAACCTCGTGGGTTCACAAAATTGATCTTGTTAGAACTGTGAATTGATCAGACTCAGCAAAATTGACTTACAACTAAACTGATTGAATTATAGATAAACCAGAGGGCCAATTTAAAAGGAAAAATGTAATTTTCAAGCAATTTGTGTCATTTGAAAAGTACTTTATTTATTGGAAAGAAATTATCAACCAGTATTTATCAGGTACCCGTGATATGTCATGTGCTATGCATGCAATACTTAAAAAAAGACAGACAATTTCTGTATTTTCAGAAATAATTCAAATTAACAGAGATAATGGTGATTATGAAAGCACAATACACACGTCTCTACCACACAGAAATCCCTCTAAAACCTGTTGAGTCCTTGAGGCCACATTTTGCCCAGTACTGTGTTAAAATGCTGTCAGTATGTTCCCTTAAAATTCAGTTCACAGATCTCACAAGTATTAAAAAAAAAAAAAAAAGTTTCCTGTAACTATAAAACACTTTCTCCAGTGCTCCATGCTGATCTTCCTTGAATTTCTTTAAATTTATTTTTTGAGTACCTAGTAATGTTTCCTGGTTGCTCCTCAGATTGGTTCTCTTGGTTGTATCATGTTATCTATCATTTTTCTCCTCTTTTACATTGACATTGTGCACTTCTATTATCCCCCTCTGTTAAAAAGAACAGTTTTATTATCTCACTAAGATATTACTGTTTTTAATGCTCACTGATATGTGAGTTCAGGTATTATATAATGTCCAAAACATCATGTTTACATTGAAAACATCAATACGCAATGTCCCACTAAACTACTCTATGCCGTTGATCCTGTTCTTGCTAATATTCCCAAGCTTGCTATGCCTAGATACAAAGGATATTAAAAGGATATTATAATTAATGACTTATTTTTAATGATTCATATTTTTAAATCAATATATACTGAACTTCTTATGTGTATGTAACTTCTTCTTCTTTTTTTTTTTTTTAGAGTGAGAGCACATGAGTGAGAGGGGAGGGGCAGAGGGAGAGGGAATCTTAAATAGGCTCCATGCCCAGTGCAGAGTGCAACCCAGGGTTCAATCTCATAACCCTGAGATTATGACCTGAGTTCAAATCAAGAGTTGGATATTTCATTGACTGAGCCTCCCAGGTGCCCAAGGACTACTTGTTTTTGTTGCAGTTTTTCTACCTATGGCTAAAACACAAACTCTACAGGCTAAGGAGCATGATCTGGAGAACAGTCGTTTGTCCTTTTAATCTTCCAGACTCCTAAAAATTAATGGTGCGCTTTAAATCTCTCTGTCCTTTCTCCCCTGAAGTTGCTCTGTTCTACCTTTAGAGATGGTGGGCTTATGGTAGGAGTTCTGGATATTTCTGAAGTCTGGAATAAATATAAATAACTCTTAAAATTAAAATTCTGCTCTATGACAATTACATTGAGTTGGATTTATTTATTTATTTATTTATTTATTTATTATTTATTTTTATTTATTTTGTTGCAAGCTTCTTTTTAAATTCTAGTTAGCATATGGTGTAATATTATTTTCAGGAGTCGAATTTGGTGATTTGTCACTTACATATAACATCCAGTGTTCATCACCACAAGTGCCCTGCTTATGGAATATATTTTTACAAATATATTTCAATGCTTAGGGCCATTTATCACCTATAAATAGATTTTTCTGTATCTGATATGATTTGTTATATTGACTTATATTCTCATTCATTTCTCTTGTTTTAGAAATTTGGGAAAACACTTCACTATGACCTTTGTGGTCTCAACCACAAATATTTGCAATTTAGCAATTTTGTTTATTATAATAATTATGCCAATTTTGAAAGCTTATTATCACTTAATATATCACGTTCTCTTTTTTTTTTTTGAGGTTTTTAATCACTTTATTCATACTTGCCAAAAGTTGGAAGCAACCAAGATGCTTTTCTTGTTGTTGTTGTTGTTAACATCTTAATTTTATTTTTTTTTCATGTTTATATACACTACTGTAAGTATGACTATCATGAAGATTTATTTTTTTCTCTAAAAACTTTATTTTAAAAGATTTTTGCTCTAAAGGATTTTTAGTTATGCTCTTTTTTTTTCCTTTTTTTAAACTTTCTTTTTTTCCAGTTTCATTGGAATGTAACTGACACATACAATTGCTTAAATTTAAAGTTTACAACATTATCTGACATATGTATTTATTGTGGAATGATCATTGAAAGAAGTTTAGTTAACATCCATCACATCTCATAATTACAAATTGTTTTCCTTGTGATAAGAACTTTTAAGATCCCCTATCTTTGCAACTTTCAAATATACAGTACAGTATTGTTAACTATAGTCATCACGTTGTACAGTACACCCTCAGAACTTATTTAATTAGTAACTAGAAGTTGTACCTTTTGACCACCTTCTCCCAGTATTCCCAGTCTACACTCTCTACTTCTGGCAAACACCAAAAAAACCTGTTTCTATGAGATTATTTTTTCAATTTTCCACATATAAATGAAGTTATATAGTATTTGTCTTTTCTGCCTAATTTGTTTCACGTTAGCATAATGTCCTTAATGTCCTTCCTTCTCACAAATGGGAGAATATCCTTATCTTTATGGCTGAATAATATTACTATGTATATATAATATTGCTAAATGTACATCATATATTATACATGATATATGTATCCACAGATATAAAATATATACATACATTATACATATACATTACACATATACATACATATGCACGTATATATGTATACTTAATATATGATGTGTATATGTGTATGTAAAAATAAATTGTAATTACACAATATATGATTATATAACCACATCTTTATCCATTTATCTGTTGCTCGAAAATCAGGTTGTTTCCATGTCTTGACCATTGTACATAATGCTGCAAAGAACACAGTGTACAAATATCTCTTTGGAATAGGGATTTTGTGTCTTTTGCTGAAAAGACATTGATAATTTTATTCTTAATTTCTTGAAAAACCTCCATAATATTTTCCATAATGGCTGTATCCGTATACATTTCCACCAACAATATACAGTGGTACCCTTTTATCTACTTTCTTGCCAGCACTTTTTATTTCTTATCTTTCTGATGATAGTCATTCTAATAGGTGAGAAGTGATATCTCATCGTGGTTTTGATTTGCATTTTCCTGATGATCAGTGATGCTGAGTGCCTTTTCATGTACTTGTTGGCCATTTTGAGTATCTTTTTTGGATAAAGGTCTTTTTGGGTACTTTGACCATTTTTAATTGGATTATCTAGTATTTTGGTTTTTGACTTTTTGTTTTCTTTCTGTGTTTTCTTTCCTCTCTTCTTCTTCTTCTTCTTTTTTTATTTTTTGCATTGAGTTGTATGAATATCTTATATATATTTTGGATTAACTCCTTATTGGATGTGTGGTTTAAAAATATTTTCTCCCATTCCTTAGGTTGTGTTTTCATTTTGCTGAGTATTTTGTTGTGCAGAAGCTTTTCAATTTGATGTAATTAAATCAACAAAATGGAAAGCAACCTATAGAATAGAAGAGAGAAATATATGATCTCTTACGTGAAGTCTAAAAACTTCAAATTCACAGAAACATAGAGTCAAATGATGGTTGCTGGGGGCTGAGAAGTAGGGGAAATAGGAAGACATTGGTCAAAGTGTATAAATATTCTGTTGTAAGATGAATAGTTTCAAGAGATCTTTTGTGTATGTATTGCATAGTGACCTAGATAACAATACTGTGTTTTATACTTGAAAGTTGCTGAGAGTACTTTTAGTATTCTTACCATAACAGCAATAAGATGGTAATTATATGAGCTGAAGGATGTGTCAATTAACCTTATTATGGTAATCCTTTTGCACTATATTCATGTATCAAATCATTACATTGTAATTTAATGATATTAAACAATATCATATGTCAATTACATGTCAATAAACCTGGAAAAAATCACCCAAGAAATTAAGCATAGATGAAATGTGTCTCAATATAATAAAGGCCTTATGTGATGAGCATACAGCTGACATAGTCAACAGTGAAAAGCTGACAGTTTTTCTCTAAGATCAGGAACCAGATATCAACATCCATTCTTGCCCCTCCTGTTCAATTTAGCACTCAAAGTCCTAGCTGGAACAATTAGGCAAGAAAATGAGTTAAAAGACACCCAAATTGAAAAGGAAGAAGTAAAACTTTCTCTTTTTTCAGATGAAATATTATGTATACAAACCCTACAGGGGCTCCTGGGTAGCTCAGTGGGTTAAAGCCTCTGCCTTTGGCTCAGGTCATGATCCCAGGGTCCTGGGATTGAGCCCCATATCAGGTTCTCTGCTCAGTAGGAAGCCTGCTTCCCCCACCCCCAACCTGCCTCTCTGCACTTGTGATCTCTGTCTGTCAAATAAATTTAAAAAAAAATCTTAAAAAACAAACAAACAAACAAAAAAACCACCTATAGACTCCACCAGAAAACCTTTCAAATTAATAAAGAGTTTAGTAAATTTGCAGGATACAAAGTCAATATACAAAAATTAGTTTAGGGGTGCCTGGGTGGCTCAGTGGATTAAAGCCTCTGCCTTCTGCTCAGGCCATGATCGCAGTGTCCTGCAATTGAGCCCCACATCAGGTTCTCTGCTCAGCAGGGAGCCTGCTTCCCCCCCCGCCCCCGCCTGCTGCTCTGCCTACATGTGATCTCTGTCTGTCAAATAAATAAATAAAATCTTTGAAAAAAATCAGTTTGCATCTCTATGCATTAACAACAAACCATCAAAAAGAACAATTAAGAAAACAACTCCATTAATAATAACATAAAAATACTTACAAATAGGGCACCTAGGTGGCTCAGTCGTTAAGCATCTGTCTTTAGCTCAGGTCATGATCTCAGGGTCCTGGGATCGAGTCCTGCATCAGGCTCCCTGCTTAGCAGGGAGCCTCCTTCTTCCTCTCCCTCTCCCGCTCCCTCTCCTTCTCCTGCTGCTTATATTCCCTCTCTTGCTGTGTCTCTCTCCATCAAATAAATAAAATCTTAAAAAAAAAACTTACAAATCAAATTATGCAGGGAAATAAAAGACCTATACAACTGAAAACCATAGAGAACTAATGAAAGAAATTAAAGATGCAAATAAGTGGAAAGATATATCATGTTCATGGATCAGAAAAATTGGAAAAAATAATATTAAAATAGCCGTACTATCCAAAGAAATTGACAGATTCAGTGCAATCCCTATCAAGATATCAATGACACTTTCCAAGAAAAAAATTGAAAAAAAAAATCCTAAAATTCACATGGGACCATAAAAGACCAAATAGTTAAAGCAATATCGAGAAAGAACACAACTGGACACATCATACTACCTGATTTCAGACAATATTACAAGGCTATAGTAATTAAAACCGTATAGTACTGACATAAAAAAAAAAAAAAAGCAGACAGGTCAATTAATTTTTGACAAAGGTGCCAAGATACTATAATGTGGAAAGATAGTCTCTTCAAAAAACAAAACAAAACAAAGTTGGGGAAACTAGATATTCACATCCATAAGAATGAAACTAGATCCCTGTCTTTCACCACATACAAAAGAACTCAAATGGATTAAAGGATAAATAGAAACTTAAACTCTTAGAAGAAAACATAGGTGATAAGATCCCTGACATAGGTCTTGGCAACTATTTTTCAATTTTGACACCCAAAGTAAAGGCAATAAAAACAAAAATAAACAAGGGCACTACATCAAACTGCAGAGCAAAATAAACAAGCAACAGAATGATAAGGCAACTAACACAGTGGGAGAAAATGTTTTCTTTTTTTTAAAGATTTTATTTATTTATTTGACAGAGAGAGAGATCACAAGTAGGCAGAGAGGCAGGCAGAGAGTGGGGGAAGCAGGCTCCCTGCTGAGCAGAGAGCCCAATGTGGAGCTCAATCCCAGGACCCTGAGATCATGACCTGGCCTGAAGGCAGAGGCTTAACACACTGAACTACACAGGCATCCCTGGAGGAAATATTTTCAAACCACATATCTGATAATGGAACTTATGAGTCAACAGCAGAAACAAAAACAAAAACAAACAAGCAAACAAAAATAACCCCAATTTCAAAATGGGCAAAGGATCTAAAGAAACATTCTTTAAAAGAAGACTCCTAATGGCCAACAGGTACATGAAAAAGTGTTCAACATCATTAATTATTAGTGAAATGCAAATCAAAATTACCATGAGATATCATTTTGTACCTGTTAGTATGTCTAGTATCAAAAAACACAAGACAGAACTAATGCTGGTAAGGACACAGAAGAAAGGAAATCCTTGCAAATTGGTGGTGATCCTGTAAATCAGTAGAGCCACTATGGAAAACAATATGGGGATTGAATTTGCCAAGGGAGTAGAACTTAAATCTCACACACAAAAAAGTTAAATATGTGTAAGGATGGATATGCTAATAAACTCATGAGGGGCATACTTTCACAAAGTAGATTAAATCATCATGTTGTGCATTTTAATATATTGCAATTTTATTTCTCAATTATACCTCAAGAAAGCTGAAAAATGATACATTACACTATGGAATACTCAGCAACAGTTAAAACGATTTTTTAAATATATATATACTAACAGGGAAAAATCTCTAGGATAGATCATTGAGGGAAGAGAGCTATTGCAGAGAAATTTATATGTACAGTTGATCTCAATTATGTAAAAATATATGCACACAAAACCATGTGATGTATAATCATGCATAAAGAGAGAGATTGCATAGAGGAAATGTCTGAAAGTTCAGGATATGAATCAATTGCAAGGTAATGGAATCAGGAAAGTAGTTAATGTAGATTTCTGCTTTATTTGGAAACCATGAATGTACATATAGAGAATATATATTGGTATTCATTGTCTCATTAGAAATTGCTAAAATAGGGACATCTCGATGGCTAGTCACTTAAACGTTTCACTGGATTTCAGCTGAGGTCATGATCTCAGGGTTTTGGGATTGAGTCCCACCTCTGTCTTGAGCTGAGCATGGAGCCTGCTGGAGATTCTCTGTCTCCCTCTAACTGTCCCTGCCCTCCTGCACAGAACCTGTGCATGCTTTCTCTCAAAAAAAAATAAATTAATTAAAAATAAATAAATAAATAAATAAAATAAAAAAATTAAACTGAATACAAAATAGAAGATAAAAAATGTAAACATATAAGTGAAAAAAGGCATGTACTATAATTATATACGTAGATCTACTGATTTATTTCAATTTTGTGAGAAATTGAAATTATAATGATAATCAGTGTATTATGCTGCTTAATTTCAAAAAATAGATCTGTCATATAGCATATACCCAAATATATTTAAATTAAATATTTTTAAAAACACAAATACATAAATATAAATATATATACCTAACTAAATACAATTCATGACAAAGAAAGTAATTTTCATTATAATCAGTACTTGCAATTTAAAATGTTTTTGACTATATAAATATTCAAATTTTTCTCTCTAAAACTAGCATTAACAATATTTAAATGTCAAATGTCAAACTGGAAAAGAAATAATTGTAGCATAACTTTTTTTTTAAATTTTAATTATTTATTTAAGAGAGAGCACAAGCAAGGCAAGGGGTAGGGGGAGAGGAAAAAGCAGACTCCCTGCTAAACAGGGAGCTCAATGTGGAATTTGATCCCAGTACCCTGGGTTCATGACCTGAGCTGAAGGCAGACACTTAACTGACTAAGCCACCCAGGAGCACCTAATGGTAGCATTCCTAAAATATATAAATACCACAAGAGAAGAAAATTTGGTCTTTTTGTTCTTTTTTTCCTAAAATATTGCTTTGTGCATTACTTGTCCCTCAACAATATTTGATTAATGGATAACATTCAGGAAAAATGCCAGTAGCAACAGAAGAAAAAAACTAATGAAATGATATTGACAGATAATTTATGGGGAAAAAAGATTAAAAATAGCAAATACACATATATAAAAAAATATGTGCATAACTTTGTACATGTGCAAGAACATACACACATAGATGATTGTTCGTGCACATAAAAGAGATGTGGGAAAATGGATCTTGGAGAAAATAAGGCAATTATTTTAAAGGTTTTATGGTTCAGCTTTCTTTTTCAGACCTGCAATGACCCAAAAGGGATTCTGCCAAGGCTAGATCAGTGGAAGAGAATTTATGGTATCAGGAGAGCGCTCAAGACCATTCCCGGAAGAGGCTGTGAGTTGACCTGTGACATTGGCATCTTTGTAACTGCTAACTCAGATGTCTTGTCTCTGTTTCCTTTCTCTTACTTCCAGAGATAATCTTCTTTTCCTTCCATTTTGAAAATAAATGTCTTAAAGAATAATAAAGAGTAACTAACTTACAAATGAGAAACTGAGAATCAAATGGTTCTTCTAAAATAACTAGTCTGTCTTTAAAGAAGACTTAATCTAAGGGAAAGGAAAAAAAAAAAAGTTAAGCCTGAAATGATAACGTATATAAATTCCATTGGTGAAAACCATAACTTGGAAAACTGTGACATATGTTTCCAGAAAAGAATTACTTGATGATGGTGTCTGGAGGTTATCCTAACGCTGAAAAGAACACTTCATCATAATTATCTTTTTTCTGAAATAATATTTCCAGCCCCTAAAAAAGATGATTGTTAAGAATTCCTTACAGGAGTCTCATAGATCACAATAAAGCTAGACACAGATTGCTGTTCTTGAGTTGACAAAACATGGCTGGAACATTAATGTTGGAAAATGCTATCCTGTTTTGTGTGTGGTCCCTGATGTGTTAATACATCATATGCCTGTTCAATAATGATTAATGGAGAATATGCAGTAATCCAAGACCTAAATATAAGGGGTTGGAAAATTTATAGAAGTTGTTTCTTTACCAAGGAATGATCTGCTGAAAAAATTAAATGCCTTGATAATGTCCCAAGAATCATGCCAGAAGTTTACTTCTAGGCATTGGATGATATGATTATAAAAACATTTATGAAATATCATTTATACTAACATACTAATGTAATAGTATTAATGATTGATTATTTTCAATGTAACACTTTTTTCTTCAGAATATTATTGAAATAATTTAATGTAAGTGTGAAAAAAAAACACTTTATCATGCTAGAAAAGTTTATATGGTATAAAAAGAAAAAGAAAATATAAATTTTCAAAATAATATATCTATCACTTTATGGTCAAGAGGTGACTGTCTATGTATGACTAAGACAAATAGTGAACAAGTTAATAAATATAGGCAGTGTAGTTTATATCTGTGAAATAGTGGATTTAGATCTGATTAATATTCAAGAGCTCAAAAATGCAAGAAGGTCAGACATTACACAGCTCTAATAGTCTCTCTTCCCACTTAAAAAAAGAGAGGGAGAACAACAACAAAAAAGAACACGGCATTTCCTCTGGTTTCTTCAGTCTTTGGTTCTTTTCCCTGCCTCCCCATCTCTAAGTGAGCGGTCATAAGCTTAGACCTCTGGGCTTTGCTTAAAAGAATCCACATTAATTACCGCTCATCAGCATTCATCATGGTGACAGATCCTGTTAGCGGGGCTGTTTATTTTGTTCTCACCTTTTCTGCTTGGCTGTCAGATGGAAGAATTTTATGGTTCTTGAGGGAACAATCCTTCTCTATGACCAGCTGCTTTGAAGAAAAAAAAAAAAAGTATCTTCTCTTCAGTGTTGTACTGGCTTGGTAATTCCTTGTAAATGAAATGGCACAAATGCAACAATTAATAGTCTCCTTTAATTGAGTTCATTTATAACAGAGTGGAGTTAAACCAACCAAAAAGTCACTGAACAAAATCCTGAATGTAATAATATTTCAAGTGCTTTTCAAAGATAGTAACTAGACTTACATTGTCCTGTGAAGGCTATGTTTGTATATTGCTTGACTTAAACAGTAAGTATAATAATGCACTGTTACTTTACAAAAATGATTTGCATTGCTTTTGTTTTACATGCCTGTATATGATGTTTTGGCTTCTTTTGGATCAACCAGTTTTTATTGCTGCAGGCTTTTTAAATTATATCTAAACTCTATGTTTAATAAAGACTCAGGCATCCCTTGCCAGATTTTTAGGATAAACTCAACATCTTTGCTTATGAAAAGAATAAGTTTATGCTAAAAAGTGAACATGAGCTTCAAATAATCAGATGCTTAAAAAAACAAAAAAAACAAAAACAAAAACAAAAAAAATGGAGGAGTACCAGGAGAGATCTGTGGCTTCTAGTTAGGGTGAATCTAGCAATTTTAGAAAAATTACTAAAAACAACTGAAAAAACAGCTGAATGAAAACTTTCTTAAGTATCAAATAGCTGACAAATACTTGAAAATTACTGGCCACAATAAAGAAAAAGAATTTTCAAGAGGTAAATCAAGTAATGGGACTACCTTTGAACTACAGGAGTGGGCTCCTGGAGTCCTGGCGATGGCTGAAATAGAAGAGGGACTTTGGTAGTGTTACAGGATTGAAGAAATGAATACAAGGAACCTTAAAAGTAGCAAGTACAAATCAGACATAAATTTTTCCTGATAAGGATTTTAGTCCTGCTTGGGGTCATTGTCCCTACCTAGAAAATTGCAAGATTCAAAATTGGATTGAGGCGATGGTGTGTTGCTAAGTCCAATTAAAAAATAAATTCAAGCACTCTATGGAAAAAAAAATTACATAACTTTCCCTCTAAATAATTCTGTAAGTATTTTGATTTTCAGACTTAATGTTTATCATGCAATCAAAGATATTCAGGCACACTAGGATATAAGATGAGTAACACACAGCACAGGAAATGTTATAGTGGATTATCATACAAAGATTGTGAAATAAGCATTGTTGATGCGATCATACAGTTAAAAAGTTAAGCTTCAAAACTTCACGAAGGACCTGGAAACTGTAGAAAGTGGCAGTAGATTTTTTTTTTTTTAAATCCCTAGTAAAATTTCTAATCTTAGTATTGCAATAAGCAAGACTAAAATTCAGTGGTTTAAGAGTAGCTTGGCTATAACTTAATGAAAAATTATTATATTGGAAGATAGTTTGGAAGAAAATATCCAAAATGAAAAATGAGACAAAAGAATTACAAATAAATATAAAAGAGAATTTAATAAACTTAGAAGATGTAGAAAAGATCTAACATACGTTTAGTCCAAGGAAATATATAGAACATAGCAGAGGAAATATGTGGGGAAAAAAAAAAAAAAAAGTTGAAAATTTTCCAAAACTGATAAAACATATCAATTCACAAGTTTAAAGAATTCAATAAATCCCAAATAAGAAAAAATAGAATAACCTTCCCCCATCTAGATATATGTAGTTTCTATGGAGAAGTTATATTAAAAATAATAATGGAATCTTACAAATAGTCACTAAAAAGAGTAGAAATGGTTAAAAAGGACCAACAGGCTCATGGGGATGTTTCAATAGCAGGGATAGAAGTGAGAATGAGCAAATAATATATTAAATATTTTTAGGGAAAATAACTGCCAACTAAGAATTCTGTACTTCCTAAAGCATCTTTTGTTCCATGGTACATAATTAGTCTTTTCTCTTTGGCTGTTCAAATAGTGTTTCAATTTCTTTGTTGTTCTATAGTTTTCATGATAAAAGTGTAGATTTCTTGTTTTCATTATTTGTTTGTTTAAAATATGATGCTTGGAATTGATTCATCATTCTAAGTCTTTCTTTCATTTCAGAAATTGTACCCTCATTATATTTCTATAGACCATTGATTATATACCAATTATATACCAAAGCATATAATTCTGTATTTACCATTCTATTTACTTCCCTTCTGAAATTTGGGGTATATATATATGATAGTCTCCTGTACATTTTGTGTCTCTTAAAATTTCCTTGTTAGAATATTTTCCAACTCATTTTTCTATGCTGCTACATAGATAATCTTGTCAACTTTATCTTCCAATCCCTTTATCTTCTGTTCATCTCTTTAAATCTGCCCTTCCCACATTTTTATTATTATTATATTTTTAGTTTCTAAATTAAACCAAATCTTTATTGGGTTCTATTTAAAAATCTGTCTAGTCAGGTTTTTAATAGTTTCTAATGCTTTACTCACACTTTAAATTGTTTTTTTTTCCCCTTTAAAAAGTCTAACTTACATATTTTGCCTTCTGTCATCTATTAATTCCAAACCTCCCACCCCAGCAAGTTTTGTTTTGTTTTGTTTTGCTTTGCTTTCCTCCTAATAAATCTTTCATGTTTTTTCCTTAAATCTTATTTTATGTGAAATTTCATGATCCTTGAACATATATATATATATATATAAGCATTCTTTCTAACCTTCTCTGTATCATTCTAGTGTTAATGTATATGTTGCCGAAGCAAGCAGATGATATATTTTTTTTTCCTATGTGTTGTTATTACCCACTGGTATTAGGAATTATTGACCCAAATCCATACTCATTCAAGTTTGTGGTTAGAAATTATTGTGGTCAATTCTCTCTCTCTCTCTCTCTCTCTCTCTCTCTTTCATTTGTTCCCATTTAATCTAAATCTAATGTAAATAAAAACATCAAAGTTAGTTTTTTTTTTTTTCCCCAACATGCATGCTGATGAAATCACTCTTAATAAGTTCAGATTTATATGGGGCCTTATTATTTATTTATTTATTTATTTATTTATTTATTTTTAAGATTTTATTTATTTGGGGGAGAGAAGGCTTGCACTGGAGCAGGGGAAAGGGCAGAGGGAGAAGGAGAAGCAGACTGTCCCTGAGCAGGGAGCTCAATCCCAAGACCCCAGGATCATAACCCGCACAGACGCTTACCTGACTGAGCCATGCAGGTGCCCTGAAGTCTGTTTTCTAACTTCCGTTCATAACCAGTTCCCAGTCCCTGTCCCTTTTATGCCTTTGCAGTATATTTAAATTTGTGTTACATAACAGTATGGTCTGACAAATTCCCTAGAAGTAAAGACTGACTTCCTTAACTGCATTTTCACATACTTCACAGATAGTTCACATCATCGCTGGCCTCTAAATTTTCTCTCCACAGGTCCTCAGAAATAATTTTGTATTTAATGTTTTAGCATTAGAAGTACTTAATACTCACAGGAGTTTTTCTTCTCAAGTAGTATTTTCTACCTTAGAAACAGAACACACAGGTTTGAATGAACTTTAATATCTTTTTCTTTTTTTTAATTTAATTTATTTATTTGTCAGAGAAAGAGAGAGCACAAGCAGGCAGAGGCAGATGGAGAAGTGGACTCCCTGCTGAGCAAGGAGCCCAATGTAGGACTTGATCCCAGGACACTGGGATCATGACCTGAGCTGAAGGCAGCGGCTTAACCAACTGAGCCACCCAGGCGTCCCTGAACTTTAATATCTTAATATCTTTTGGTCAGGCTCTACAATACCGTGCCATGTTTTGGATATATATGTGTGTATGTGTTTAACATTACGAAACATGTGTCTGCTACACAAGAGAAATCTACACTCATTTTATATTTATACTCATTTTATTACTCTATCTTTTTAGTAAAGATTAAAATTTTCTTCATATCTATCCTGCACATGTCTTCCTGTTTATTTTTAGACTTTATAATTTTATTGCTATAGTAAATGTGATATTATTCAATTAAAATGTGATGTAGTTATTTTTTATGATGTTTGTAACAGGCACAGAATGTATGCGGCTAACTGGCTCATAATCATTCTTCAAGGGTCATGTCCATCCTCTTTGGTGGCCAGGAGTCTGGGGGTAATCATGTACCTAAGCTGAGTGAATCATAATGTTTGATTCCTTTGATTGCAGCCTTAGATCCTACTAAGTAATCTGACATATATCAAATCAAAATCTTTAGAATATTTTTAATTACATCTCTGAAAGAATGAGATCTAAGGTTGTAAACATGTCTGTTACTACCAGAATCTGGGTCTAACACCACGAGAGAGTCTATCAGAGAAAATAAAATAAAATATATAAATAAAACAGAATAATATGTGAGAGATACAGACTTCTATGCTGATCCTAGCTTTGACAAATTCTAACCTTGTTCTTCTTGAAATTTAGTTATGTGACTTCACAAATATGTCTGTTTTTCTGTGTTTATGTATTTATTATCTCATTTTGCTTAAGCCAGTGTAAATTGCAGTTGCTATTGCTTCAAGATACTACATTAGAAATATTTGCACCTTTTTGGGGTGCTTGGGTGGCTCAGTGGGTTAAAGCCTCTGCCTTCGGCTCGGGTCATGATCTCAGGTCCTGAGATCGAGCCCGGCATTGGGCTCTCTGCTCAGCAGGAAGCCTGCTTCCTTCTCTCTCTCCCTCTCTGCCTGCCTCTCTGCCTACTTGTGATTTCTGTCAAATAAATAAATAATAATATCTTTAAAAAAAAAAGAAATATTTGTACCTTTTTTAGAAAATTATAAATTTAGTCACAATAATAGAAATAAAATAAACTATAACCCTAAATCTATGCACCTAGATTCATTGTTCTTACAATAAGAATTGTCAATAATGCCTGTAATGTTTGACATCATTTATCCCTTTCTTGCCAGTTATCTCTTTACTGTCTCTTGGCCCACATTTACCCTGTTTTGCCCTGCTCTGCTGGGACTGAAGAAGATTCCGTAAACATTTCTTTGGCAAGCTGGCACAGTGTTTGACTTCGCCAGTAGGGGGCACGGGAGGGACACTGAAAGACCGCTGAGACAGGTCATTTTCTAGTTCCATCATTTGCTACCAATTTTCTGTCTGTTAAGAAAAATTAAATCTTTTACTGGCATTTTAAAGTCTTTGCTAACTTAAAAATCTGAATTATCTATGGACCTGCTTCTATTAGTTATTTTTTATCTTGATATTGGCTGTATTTTCCTGCCTTTTTATATGTCCAACTTTTTTTTTTTTTTTTTTTTTTTTAATGTTTGCTTGACATTTGCATCATAGCATCAGATGATACCTCTTCCCCACTGGGGAATGACTGTTTGCCTCAGTCTGTCAGCAATGGAGCCCAGGCAAGGCAGGGCTTCAGTTTTGGCTAAGACTTACTACACATTTGATTTGTTTCCTTTTGTTGAATGTGACTCTCTTGGGTTTTTGCCTGAGAACAAGATGGATCTCTATCTCCAGAGCCCTGAAAGACTGTGAAGGGCAAGTTTTCCCTTGAGCAATCTCTAAATTATTTTTTCACCCTTTATTCCTGCAGCTTAAAATTTTGGTAGATGTTTTAAGGGGCTGCTTAGTCACGTGTCTGAGGCAGCCACCACCTTTGAGGACATTTGTCTCCCAAACACTGTAAGACTAAAAGAGATTTCATGCTGATTTACTGGACCAGTCTGCCCCAGAAATCAGCCAGGATATGAGAAAAGTCACAGTTGCCTTTGAGGGTCCTTCAGTTTTCCATCCCACGCAGCAGTCCTGTGCATTTGGGAAACATGGCTGGTGTCTCTTTCCCACAGTGTTGATCCTGCTGCTGTGGGCAAATTGGAATCTCAGCTTACGCCCAGAATCAAATACCTTTTAGGGGAGAAACAGGCCACCTGGGAAGGACTCTACTCCACAGATTTGATATACAGTGAAACATATAATTTTTGTAATTTATCTGACTTACCTTATGAATTTTTGTGGGGTGTGGAAATATTAACAATCTACCACAACCCACCTGAAAATACAAGTTTTTACTTATCTTTACTAGATGGATATTTTCACGTAATAAAATTCATTCAATCTAGATACACACTTTGAAAAGTTCTGACAATTATATATGATCCTGTGGCCACCAAAAGTAATTGACATTTCTATCACCCTAACGTGTTTCTCTACACTTCACTGAAGATGATTCTCTAGCTATATGTTAATTTTTCTCTTAGAGATGATTTTTTTCTTTTTTTCCCCCTTTTTAAAGAGATTTATTTATTTATTTATTTGATGGAGAGAGACACAGTGAGAGAGGAAACACAAGCAGGGGGAGTGGGAGAGAGAGAAGCAGGCTTCCCACAGAGCAGAGAGCCAGATGCTGAGCTGGATCCCAGGACACTGGGATCATGACCTGAGCCAAAGACAGAGGCTTAAGGACTGATCCACCCAGGTGCCTCTGATTTTGTTTTCTTATCGAATTTCTTTCCTAAATGCTGTCAACTCTTATTTCACAACTCGTGTTTGTTTGTTTTTGTATATTTCCATTCCAAGCTTTTGAATTTCTGAATTGTGGCATCCTGTTATATCTTTTATTGCTTACTTAATTATAATTAATTTGTTTTGAAGTAATGTGTTATATGTGTTCTCCCTTTTGTGGTTGGGTTTTTGGGAAGTGTTTTTATTAGCTAATTAATATTGATTATCTCCTGTTTTATTCTTGCTATTTCTTTTTATGGATGATGCCTGCCTTTTCCCATTCATTTTAATTTGTGCTGATATTTTTTCTGGAGCAACAATTACAAGTATTTCTAAAGCAAGGCCAACTTTCTAGGTAATCTTTCCTGTTGGTAGGCAAATGCAGTTTCTTAAATACATGGCACCTTTTTTTGGTAGAAAAGTTTGCAAAATCTGATTTTGTAATGAGACCTTCGCTTTTTACCTTCTAGTTTGTTTTTTTATATCATCATCAGGTCTCTAAGTGCTGTCTTTCTCTTCTAAGAGTCCTTCCCTCCCTTAAAAGTAGTGTCTTCTAAACACTATTGTGATTGTGAACACACCAGACAATGCCTTTAAGTTCCCTAGTAGTCAGTGCTCTGATCTGCTCCTTCTTAGGCCATTTCTCAATATTTCCTTTCTGAGGGCCAGAACTTTGTCTCTGCAGGTGGTGTTACTCATTTATCCACGATTTATCCATTTATCCACTATTAGGACTTTGCTATATTTTCCTTATTTTCACTTAATTTTTACCTGTCTCTATGTAGTGCTGTGGAATTAGGAGTAGGCATGAGTATTTTCAAATATTTGCATATATTGTAATAGGGTTCCCCAGAGAAAGAGAGCCAATAGGAAATACATATGCATATATGTGTGTGTGTGTGTGTGTGTGTGTATCTCATGTGTGTGTGTGTATAATTATTATTATTATTTTTTTTACTGAAGAACTGAGAACCAGATTAGCTGCTGGTATAAGCCCTAGAATCCAAAAGCCAAGAACTCCAATGTCAGAGGGCAAGAGAAGAAGGATAGCCTAGATGGAGGTGAGAGAGAGAAAATTCATCTTTCCTCTGGTCTTTTTGGTCTGTTCAGACTCTCACAGACTGGATGATCCTCATCTCACTTTGGTGAGGGTAGATCTTCTTTATTCAGTATATCGATTCAAATGTTAACCGTTTCTGGAAACATCTTCAAAGCTATACTATTTTATAAGCTCTCTGGTCATCCCTTAGCCCAGTTTTGACACATAAAATGAACCATCACATATAGGTGAGCAAAAAATTGGAAGAAGTCTCCTAGTTTTGATTGGGTTTGATATTTGGAAGATGTAGGAGATTTTTTTAAACCAAATTCTGTATTTCTGACCTATTTCCTTAATTTTATTTGGATGCCTGGCAATTTAGGTGTTTACCTGAGAAAGCCAATTCTTCCCTCATTTCTACTTTTCCCTTTCTCAGTGTTTAACACAATATTCATGATGTTCCGGTTATCCCAGACCTTTTTAAGTTGTAAAATACATAAACTCATTGCAGCCTCAAAACCTTTGTGTATCTTTTTTCCCTCTACCTGCATGTTCATGCTTTAGATCTTTAAATACCTAAGTCCTTACTATCTGAATGTCTGGTCATATTTTACCCATCCTTTCAGAATTTTTGGGAATTCCAATCAAAGTAACCCCCACTCCTCAATGAAATAACCCTCCCTTATAACTATCATACCTCTTTTTTTGTTTGTTTTTTCAAAATGCTTATCACTCTATGAAATGTATTGTGTATATATCTGTTCACATATTTGTAAGCTGCCTTCTCCAGTAGCATGTAACTTCAGAAAAACAGACATTGTATTTGTTATTGTATTTTCACCACCTAGAATCATGCCTACACACAGTAGGTATGAGACACATATTTGTTGAACAAATAGTTTCGTCAGATTCAGTTTGACTTTTTTTTCCTCCCATTTGTAAACAGTAGTACTCTGAGCAAAATCCAATATTTTGCCAGAAAACAGTGTCAACTCTGTATTCCATTTTGATTTATCACATGAGGAGTGTTCTCTGTTCTGGAAGTAGGATTACTGGATCAAATTGAAACTTTGAATTATGATTCAATTTATAGTTTTTGTATAGACATCATCTGAAAGTTATTTAAACTTCTGTCATTATCAATAAAGAAGCATTTTATGTCATTCTGACCTATGTGTAAGTTCAGAGGGAGACTTCCCTGCTGAAAAGCATTTCTTGTGATGTAGGCTTTCTAAGTTTCTCTGCATGATTTCTCTCTATGCACAACTTTCACTCTGCAGGGAATATTATTTACCCAATATTCTTTACTCTACCTCAAAGCTGTAAGCACTTTCAAGAAGCTCACTAACAAGATATAAACATAACATTTATCATTTCACAAATGTTTGCTTTTCTTTGAAACCCTTTTCCTGAAACTTAAAGTCTACAACAAACCTTAGTCTTTAAAGGTCCATAACAAAGGCAGAGAAAACTAAAAATGAGAAAATTGCACAACACTCTGGGTACTCTTCCTTTGAGCTCTGTGGGGTTCTCAAATTTTCCAAGACTTTTGAGCCAAAAGAAGAAGATGCAATTTTGGCTATTCCTTCTCTGAGCAGTATCCCTGGGGCAGAGTATATTAAATAATGAGAGAAAAAGAAAGAGAAAGAGAAAGAGAGAGAACTCACCATAGTATGCTAAAGTCTGCTCTTGTCAGCATGTATTTTCACTTGGCATTTCTAAGAGCCACATTTCACAAACATCTTTGTGCCACACTGAAAGAGTCACTATATATTACAGATATTACAGGGTTCGGAAAATTCAGAAATATATGCTACTGAAGGACAATAACGTAGAAAATAAATATTACTCCAGAAATTTAATAACAAAAAATGTAGAAAATGTACATTATTCAATGAACACTGAAATAATTAGCAATTTGTACATAATTCTCCTAACAAAACATTGTCCACAGATAATGGACATATATTAATTCATATATTGTCATATGTTATGTCATGTCTTATATTAATTCAATATACACAGATTTCATTGTAGTGCTACAGCTAATAAAAAAAAAATCTGAGAAGCCAAAAACACATACAGTATATCAGCTCCTTGAGAAATTAATTTAATTTCAGTATTTTTACATATAAAAGTATAATTAAAGAAATTAAAGTTACCATTTGAACTATTCAAATACAAGTATAATGGCAATTTTTAACACAAAATATTGAGTATGACTAGAAAACATGATGACATTTTCCCCACAAAACATATTCTTGGATTTTTTTTCACAGTTTGCTTTCTTCATTTTCCTAGTTACTTAGAATTCCAGTTAATTCCATGAATTTGTTGTTACTTTGTGCATTCTGACCTCCTTGAATTTGTTCATGTTGTTCCGTTTGTCTTGAGGTTTGAAGGGTATCCTCCACTTTTTTTTTTTTTCTTGACTAACTTACTAACCTGGCTGTAACAGGTGATTTATAAAACCAACAATGTTTAGTGTTACATAAAAGGGTTGGAGACCATATAAAGCAATGAAATGTTGGATTGGATACTAAATGTTTTTTCATTCTACCTGTGGTGGTACTGTTGAACTTAGTGGCATAAAATGGGGAACGGTGTGCAGAGGATGAGAGCCATCCAGCCATCATGAGCCAATATGAACCGAAAGATGATTTTTTTTTTAAAGAATAAAATCATGACTCTCATACAAATGTAAAGAGGAACACGTTTTACTTTTTCTTTTAGAGGAAGTTTTTTTTTTTCTACAGTTGTCTCTACATAAGACAGAACTCCCCTGTATATCTACAGAAAATAATTATTTTGCATTGCTATCAGTTATCTAAAAACTTACAAAATTATAAAATAGTTCCCAACATGTCAGAATCAGGTAACGTGGAGAGTGTACTCTAGGCCATGCATAGATTTCCATTAAAGCAGAAATTTTGTCCTACAAATGTAAGAGTGATGGTATGAAATGTATCAGTTAACTCTGACAGATTTAAAGATTTAAATATAAAGGTTTAAATCTGGTAGATTTAAATCTCAGTTTTATAACTGAGATTTCTCGGAGGTTGTACAACACAAAACAGTGGTATTTTTACTCACAAGGATTAGAGAAAGCACAGATCATTAGGAAAGTCTGGGAACTGTAATGATGATATTGTGTTTACCTACCCTTACAGTTCTGATTTATTATATTTCACTTAACTTGGATTTGGAACACCAACTTGAGAAAAGTAGAAAAGCACATACCATTTTTTCCAAGAACAGATGAAATGAGGAGAGATGACACAGGCAATCACTTACATATTTAAGAATAAAAAAGGGCCATACCTTCACATAAACCTTTGCAAAATCCTGCCTTTGGCCCCTGGCCTAGAGCACATGTACAGAGTTTTATAACACCCTCTTTTCTTTGGAATCCTTGCCTCTGGTTTTGGCTTTAGTGGGTATTTGCCCAATCTGTTTGGTGGAGTTAGTCCAATTCAGAGTAAAAGTGAGGAGGCTGACTTCACATTTATTGTTTAATTGCCTCATAGCTCCTCATCACTTTGGCTGTGTAAGCCTGGCCTGAAGATGCCAATAGGGAAAGGGAGATCCCCATTCTCTCCAAATAACATCATTTTCTAAATGACTATTGACATTATGAAGCTATTCAAGCTAACCTATTAAAAACATAAAAAGGCAATTGAGTTAGCTTACTAACATTACCGCAATATTCTATTCAAGAGATTGAGAAGCTGACTCCTCAGTATGCTAATGTACACCTCTGACAAGGAATACATGAATACTGAATTCATACATTCAGCAAGAACTAAGTGTATGGACTAGGTTCCTCACAGCACAAAATTAGTTAGAATTAGTAACAAAATAAAGTTGTAGTCAAAGGAAAGATAGTTATTTCTACTTAGCTATGTGTATCCCCATTTCTAGTGTATTTTATTTGCATTATTCACCATGTCTTATGTTATCTGTATCAGTTTCCATTAGTATAATTCTTTTTTTTAGCAAAATAAGACCATTAATCAATACCATCTATAGTAAAAATGCAATTACATAATACTATTTGAAGTTTGGTTACTTGACTTAATACTGCGTAACATTCACTTTTTCCCCTTGCACATTGCATACAAATTCTTTAATAGACTTTCAGAAGAAATGGCTTTAAAATAATTGTCTTTCCTTATATAATTTATTCTAATACTTTTCTTGAAAGAATAAAAATGAAATTCATTTTTTCTTTTATCCCATTGTGATGGCTCCGTGGGTTGAAAGTTAGATGTTATACAAGAACAGCATTTAATAAGATGCCTATGGACAATAATGTTTTGGAATTACTAGGATAATATCAGATTCAAACACCAAAAAATGTATTAATGTTATAAAAACCAAGAGTTCTTTTTATTTCTGCTTCACTATATTTCTTTACATTTTTTACATTTGTTTTTCAAAGAATATTATTTGAACCTTTGAAAATTTATTTTTCAAAAACATTTTCTTTCCTTGGTGAAGAGTGTCATTATTGTATTCATTTGGATACCATGTAGCAATGCAGTGGTCTTCATACACAGAGTGACTTTTATGTACTTAAGACTCTCCTAATAGTGATATACCTGAATACTTTATTGTTTTCTCTATTGTTCCTGAGGTAAATTCTCTTTCTGAGCCACAAGATAGTTTATCCATTAATGAATATATTAAAATAAAACTGGGTAAACTTGACTATTATGAAACTGAATTTCTGCTTAAGATTATCCATCAAATATTAAAATACCATGAAAATAATTTTACCTATTTTTAAAAAAGATTTATTTATTTATTTTGAGAGAGAAAGCTAGAGAGAGCATCAGTAGGGGGAGGGGCCAAGGCAGAAGGAGAGAAGCTGCAAGCTGAGTCCCCACTAAGTCAATGTGATCTCAGGACACTGAGATCATGACTCAAGCAGAAATCAAGAGTTGGGTGTCCAACTGACTGCGCCACCCACACATCCTTTGTCAATTGTTTTTTTATTAGAAAAAGAGTCTCCTATTCTATGAATAAAACAAAAGCAAATAAATGATCACATCACTTTTATATGTGTACCTCTTTTGAATAGGTTTTAAAGTAATTTTTATAAATAAAGATATGATTTATTTGATATGCTTTCATTTTATTAAAGGTTTTCCATTATATCATATCAAATTTTTAACACTTTTGTAAACAGAATGACAAAGCATGCACTATTTTTTCAATAAAATGTGTTATTTATATTCACTAAAGACATAGTATGGGAGAAATAGTAGAGAAAGTATTTTTTGTTTGTTTGTTTTTCAACATTGGGGCTTTCTTTAAAGATTTTACTTAAACTTTGGATGTGGACTAAAAGACAAGCCTTGAAAATTAAATTATGGCTTACTATATAGAAAATTCTAGAGATTTTCCTTAAGAGATGTATACATTTACATCTCAGGGGGGATAAGACAAAGACCATTGAGATAATCCCAGGGGTTCTAAAGCTTAAGGATATTACTTTGATATTCCCCTAGATATATAAAGACATATTCCAAAAGATAAAAACCCAGGATTCTTCCCTGATTTGTTTTTAAAGATTTATGTATTTATTTTGAGAGAGAGAGAGAGAGCAAGAGCATGCAAGTGGAGGGGGGCGTTCAGAGATAAAGAATTTCAAACAGACTCCGTGCTGAGCACAGAACCCATTGCTGGGCTCAATCTCAGAACCATGAGATCATGATCTGAGCTGAAATCAAGAGCTGGATGTTTAATTGAGCCACTCAGTTGCCCCAGAGCTTCCCTTTTGAATTCCCAATAGAATTGTTTACATTAGGAGCAAAAGATTTCTGTCCACCTTTAAGGAAGAGAGGAAGGGATAGCTGACTCACTCTTATATAATCCCCTACTTTCATATTTTCAAGGTTCCTTGCCTATAGCACAGACTCTAGTACATATGGGTAATCTCTTATTCTCATCATGTTGTTCTGGAAGGGTAAATTGGGGCTTGGAGACCCAGAACCATTACTGGTTATAAGTAAATAGAAATCTGTCTTGTTTCAGAAACCACATGTATGCATTCAGAATAATATTAATAAATACACATTTTAAAACTTAACACACACTCTTTCTTTTTCTTTTTTTTTTTTTTTTAAGATTTTTTATTTATTTACTTGCCAGAGAGATAGAGAACACAAGCAGGGGGAGGGGCAGGCAGAGGGAGAGACTTCTCACTGAGTGGAGAGCCTGATGTGGGGCCCAATCCCAGTACCCTGGAATCATGACCTGAGCCTAAAGCAGATTCTTAACTGACTGAGCCACTCAGGTGCTCCTACACTCAATCTTTCTAAACAGATAATTATTTTAACATATAATTGTTAGGGAATGAATGTTTGTGTGCCCCCCAGCCAAAAAAAAATTGCATGCTGAAACTCCAACCCTTCCCATGTGATGGCATTAGGGGATGCAGGTTTTGGGAGATGATTAGAATTAGATGAGGTCATAAAGGATAGAGCACTCATGAAGGGGACAATTGTCTTTATAAGATTCATGATGGGGCATGCTTCTTCTGCTCTGTTCATCATCATGTGGTGATACAGTGATAAGATGGTTATCACTCTCACCAAAACCCAACTCTACTGGCACCCAGAATTTGTTCATAAGGCAGCAAGTTTTTGATATTTTGTTATAAGAGCCCAAACTGCTTAAGAAATTCTTTGCTAAATCCCTGGGCAAAATATTTCCAAGTTTGTCAATGCTTTAATATTTTAACACTAACTTGTCTTTGAAAGCACAATGAGAGCTTATATTTAAACACTTGCCAGATCTTAGTAAGAATGCCTACAGAAAAGCAGACAAGACAAAATTTATAATTCTTGCTTAAGAAAACCAGAGTTCTGTGTCATTCATGAATTGCTGAACAATTTTTACACAGAGCAGACTAACTTTCAGAATTTCCAGAAAAATGACAGAGATACTTTAAAATATTCACTAAACTGACAGAATTATGTCAATGATTTCCAGTGTTCATAAATCTCAACAAGACCCTCACGGTTCATGCCCACTTCAAGGTCAGTCCCTTCAAGTGCCAACCTCAACAACTCTCACTTAGTTCCACCACTATGTGGAAGTAGGCAGTGCTCAACTCAAGATGACACCTGATGTTCTTACTGAGTTCTTTATTTGTGATGTGGAAACTATGAATAGTCTTCCCATTTGGCCACATAGAAAAAAGTCAGAAAGGAAAGGTTAAGTTGTGAATTGACTCAGATAGACTGAGAGACAAATCAATCAACCACTATGGCTTGAGGAGGTGAATTTCCATTGAGAGATTTTACTATTGGCTAGCACTGCATGTTACGAGACAAATGAACCTGAAGGTGTTAAGATTGAAGAAGTCGATATTTGGGATATCTTTTGGGTTTTTTGTTTTGTTTTGTTTTAAAGATTGTATTTATTTATATAATAGACAGAGATCACAAGTAGGCAGAAAGGCAGGCAGAGAGAGAGAGGAAGGTAAGCAGGCTCCCCGCTGAGCAGAGAGCCCGATGCGGGGCTCGATCCCAGAACCCTGGGATCATGACCTGAGCTGAAGGCAGAGGCTTTAACCCACTGAGCCACCCAGGTGCACCTCTTTTGGGTTTTTTATAGTACATGTATCGTACACTGTCAGTTTTCAATTTCAACCAGTTTTAAGAAAGAAAACTCAAAGGTTCCCACAAATTTTTTAAAATCTCTATTTGAAAAGCCCAATTACTAACATAACTGTAGGAATGATAATACAAAATTTAAAGCATAGATGTTAAAGCCACTTCAGATAAAAGTGTTGCTGGGTACACAAATATTATGGAAATCCTTATTTGTAATTCAGAGGCCACTGCTGTACGGTAGATTTCATTTTTTTTTTTCTCAATGAGAGTGTGATTCTTTAAATCGCATGTAAATTTCTGTAATCCAAACCATCTCTTCTGTAAATTCAATCTAATGCTTCTTTTGAAGCTGAAAGACCTGCCACTGTAATAACTAACTGAAAGACAATGTAGTCTCCTTGGAAACAACTGCCAGAAACATAGGACACACCATTAGATTGACTCTTTTAGTCCCAGAGGCAGTAGCATCTTCAAAGGAAGAAGCAATCAATTCATACTAAGCAACCTTAGGCTAATTCTCTAATTAGGTAACAATTTAGAGTCAGTACATGCCTAAGTGCTATGTAGAATATGAAGTATAGACTGGAGAAGATGCCCATTTGTGGTATTGGGAAAACGATTTTTACAATTATTTCAGAGTTTTAACTTTTAAGTCAATTTAGCATTATTATTTAAATTTAATTCTTGGAATTTCCATTAGGAAAACCATGTAAATATTTTCCATTTTCTAAAACAATTTACCAAGTAGATCAGTAGACATGCAATCAAACTTTTGCCATGGCATCAAATTGAAATAATTTTGCCTCTGTGCTCTGCTATTTGAACACAAAGACTGTTCAAGACATTTAACCTTGTTTGAATGCATTGTTCAGTGAAAGAACTGTATGCATCACGTGTACATTGTATTTTTCTTTAAAATATACCTGCTTCAAAAAGTATGTGCATTGGCTTGCATATAAAACATTAGGATGGAGGGGCGCCTGGGTGGCTCAGTGGGTTAAGCCTCTGCCTTCCGCTCAGGTCATGGTCCCAGGGTCCTGGGATCCAACCCTGCATCAGGTTTTCTGCTCAGCAGGGAGCCTGCTTCCCCCCCACCTCCTACCTGCCTCTCTGCCTACTTGTAATCTCTGTCTGTCAAATAAATAAATAAAATCTTTTTAAAAAATTGGGATGGAAATAGAAACAGCATTTTAAAAATTGAATTTGCAATCAGTCACAGTGAAAGATAAACTGTATTTTGAAAATAGTTTTCCAGACAAAGGGAATAAAAATTCTCTTATAAATATTGATAACTGTACAGGTTTATCAAATTTGTAATTTGTGAATCCCAACTCATACTTCAGTTTGTTGTATGTAAAAGCTGTGCATTTTAATCAACATGTTAATGCAATAAAGCACATTTATTAGCACCTTTGTTGATATTTATTTGGACTTGATATTCATTTGGGTTAACTTCACTGGGATCTCTCTAGTTTACCAGTGTCTTGTTCACCTGAAACTGGTGCTCTGCCTTGCAAAGATCTTTGTTCATTTCCAAACTTGGTTATCCCCGCATCCTTCAATGCAGGCATCTCTGATTATATTCCATTCATTTGGTAATTCTCCACACCTTGGGATTTCTTCCTTAGTAACTGTCATTAAAAATATATATATGTTAATCGAAGTCTGGGAAGTGAGACTACTAGTTACTCTCAGGAGGATCTTTAGCATAGAAGGTGGGTTTTCTCACACAAAATCAAAACTGATGAAATTATAAGAGCAAGAAGAGAACAGGAATTCAGGAAATAAATGAAAACAATAAAGTGTATGCTCAGACAATGCAGGAGACCAGAGAGTGTGGGAGATGCATAACTGCGGGCTGAGATCAGAGGGCAGCTGGAAGATGCCTGGAGAGGTTAGGTTGAGGTAAGTCTTTGTCTTTTAAAAATTGTCTCTTGCTTTTACTCCCCACATTGTTTTGGGAAAATGATTGCCTGACCTTTTGCTGCAGAGATCAACACCAGCTGATAATCGCAGTCTGCAGGATATCAAGACAGCGCAAAAGTTTCAATGGAGTAAACAGTTGGTTTAAAAATGTGTTCAGTGTCCAGAGCTTTTGCGTCTTGAACTTTCACTTCTCCCTTTCCTCTCCGTGTAAGTTGTACCCTGGAAATTACTTCTGCATATGCTGCTGCTCCTTAAAAATTTGAAGATGAGACCAAGACACAAGGGATGTGTCTTACGAGGAGGTAGAGGAGCAAGGAAGAGACAGAACGCTGCTTCTGAGTTGTCTGGAGCCTACCACTCTGAGGTCAATGCCCTCCTCCTCTCCAAACTCACAGACAGAAGCCATGACCAATCTCACTATCAAAAGAGCTAATTTCACTGAAAGCACAAATTTATAGACCAAAACTAAATACCTTGAGGTTATAAATTTAAAAAAATATATATAATACACTGACAAACATAATTCACTGAAGGAAAGTTATGTGAATAGAAAGACAAATAATTAAAAATATACTTATTTCTTAAGGGTAGAAGGTAAAATACCAGCAACATACAATAATAATAGAAAATAAGACCCAAGCGTTCTGGTTTCTAGTTCTGAATGTAAGGAGCCTAGTAGTTACTGCTCCATTCTCACAACAAGTAAAAAAAAAGAGAACAGATTGAAAAATAACCAACTGTTCTTGGATCCATAAGGGAGGAGAGGACACAGGGCCAACTACTGACCTGGATAATGGAGAAAGAGGAGAATATGGGGTGTCATGGCTGAATGGAGCAGACTCACTAGCAGAAATGGGGTTGATAGGGCACCCGGGTGGCTCAGTCGTTAAGCTTCTGCCTTTGGCTTAGTTCATGATCTCAGGGTCCTGGGATCCAGCCCTTCATCGGGATCCCTGCTCAGCGGGAAGCCTGCTTGTGTTTCCTCTCTTGCTGTCTCTCTCTATCAAATAAATAAATACAAATCTTTAAAAAAAAAAAAAGAAAGAAAGAAAGAAATGGGATTGAGGGAATGAGTGTTGGGTAGGAAAATCTGAACTGTAATTAAGAAATTGCTAGAAACTCACTATACATAATCCCAAGAGTCAAAAACTCCAGGAGGACCCAGTCATAGGAGGATTTCACAGTATTGTGAGATTTACCTCCGGGAGGTTGATTTGATTCCCTCAGAAATATGGAGATAAAATCTCTTCAGTCTCCTAGCAGGAGGAAAAGAAAGGCACCATTTTGAAACACACAAGAGTAATCTGTTTTCCTTGACAAGGCCTGCCCTCAAGGGACACCAGTTAACCAGAGCCTAACCTGCTAAGAGATTACCAAAGCCTACCTGGACTGAAGAGGAGAAATACCCAATTCCAGCAGGCTCTAGGCTTTCACATGGAGGAAGGGGTAAATGTAATTCCTGCCCATCTAAGAGGAGAAAAAAAGAAAAGAAAAGAAAAAAGAAAGAACAGAGAAAAGGAAAGGAAAAGAAAAGAAAAAAAGAAAAAAGAAAAGAGGAGAAAACTGAGAAACATGGGAAATTCACGGCTCAGAGACAGGCTCACCTAGAGACTAAGACATTCAGGAAACTGCAGAGTTTCCCCTACCCCTGTGCCTCACCATCAAATTACTAAAACTTGTTCACAGCAGTTTCTTTTACCCCATACATATGTCCAGGTAAACTGATGGGCACATCAAAAAGCAATTGAAATGCCACATGAGGGTACAGAGACATCTTCTGCAAACCAGGAAGGGGGCTCTCACCAGACCACCTGTCCCAAATACAAGTTTGCTGTTTATGCCACCTAGTCTATGGTATTCCATTTTAACAGTCTGGACTGACTAAAGCAAACACCTCACTGGACACACTGAAAAGCATCCTTCCTTTTTTTTTTTTTTTTTTTTTAGGTTTTATTTATTAGAGTGAGCACAAGTGAGCAGGGAAGGTTAGAAGGGGCAGGAGAAAGAATCTGAAGCAGATTCCCCACTGAGCCTGATGTGGGGCTGTGTCCTCAGACTGCTGTGAGAGCCTAACCTGAACAAAAACCAAGAGTTGAAGCCTTGGTTTCTGAGACAGAAACCAAGAGTTGACTGCCAGCCCAGTATCCCTGGAAAGCATTCTTTTTAAGCACACATGGTCTATTCATATTAGACTCTACAGGAAGTCTTAATTTATTCTAAATATTCAATAATATTTCATAAAATGCTTAATGTTTTCTATCTTTTGTTAACAAATAATCCAGTGATACTCTTGCTACAGGCCAATTAGTTTTCACAGTGGTTTTCATAATAAATCCTGAACTTTGGATTAACATACACATTTGAACTATACAGTGGAGGTAGGATTTTATTCTGACAGAAAACCACTATGACCTACCTAATTAGTTCAACAGTGAAGACTGGCTTTTTTAATTGGGTTATGTGAGGGGATCAAAAAATTATTAACAAATATTGCATTGGCAAATGTAAATTAGAACAAAAAGTATTCCAATTTTCATAACCCTTTCTGAGTACATAAGATTAAACAACATGTCTCTAGGTGAAAAAATAACAGATGTAATTAATAGTCAGTTGATAATACTTGGTAAATCATTTTTGGTATACTTCCCAGAAATTGGGTCATGAATGATTCTGTTGGCACACTAACAAAATATTTTTTTTTTGCAAGCCAGTTGATTCTCAAATCTTTGCTTTCAACAGATTGAAGATGAATCTTATTTTCAACTAATATCTCATGAAAGTAAATTTATTAATTAATCACTGTATAACCTTTGCATATAATTTTAAAAAATCCAAATAACCCAGTGACATTTCAGCAACAAAAGTAATATATTCTTATCTATCTACCTATCTATCTATTTATGTATTTTTTTAAGATTATATTTATTTATTTGACAGTGAGAGAGACAGCGAGAGAGGGAACACAAGCAGGGGGAGGAGGATAGGAAGAAGCAGTCTTCCTGATGAGCAGGAAGCCAGTGTGGGGCTTGATCCCAGGACCCTGGGATCATGACCCGAACCAAAAACAGACGCTTAATAAATGAGCCACCCAGGTGCCCCTTATCTATTTATTTCTATGAATAATAATTTTTAACAATAAAAATTATATTTATTTATTTATTTATTTATATTTTACATTCAATTAGCCAACATACCATTCTTCATTAGTTTTTAATGTAGTGTTCAACGATTCATTAGTTGCTTATAACACCCAGTGTTCATTACAACACCGGCTCTCCTTAATACCATAACCTGGTTATCACATGCCTTCACCCCTCTCCTTTCTGAAACCCTCATTTTGTTTCCCAGAGTCCAGAGTCTCTCATGGTTTGTCTCCCTCTCTGATTTCCTCCCATTTCATTTTCTCTCCCTTCCCGTATGGTCCTCTGCACTATTCCCTTTATTCTACATATGAGCGTAACCACATAACTGTCTTTCTCTGCTTGACTTATTTCACCTAGCATAATCTCCTCCAGTTCCATCCATGTCAAAGCAAATGGTAAGTATTCACCCTTTCCGAGGGCTGAGTAATATTCCATGTATTTATGAACCACATCTTTATTCACTCATCTGTTGAAGGACATCTTGGCTCCTTCAGCAGTTCGGCTATTGTGGGCATTGCTGTTATGAATCTTGAGGTGTAGGCACACCTTCTTTTCACTACATCTTTGTCTTTGTGGCAGGGTTCCCCTTTCTCCACATCCTTGCCAACATTTGCTGCTTTCTGTCTTGTTAATTTTTACCATTCTAACTGGTGTAAGGTGCTATCTTATTGTGGTTTTGATTTGTATTTCCCTGATGGCTAGTGATGTGTCTGATAGCCATTTGTATGTCTTCTTTGGAGAAGTGTCTGTTCATGTCTTTTGTTCATTTCTTGAGTGGATTTTTTGTTTTTTGGGTGTTGAGTTTGAGAAGTTCTTTATAAATCTTGGATACCATCCTCTTATCTGTAATGTCATTTGCAAGTATCTTCTCTGATTCCACGGGTTGCTTCTTAGTTTTGTTGACTGTTCCCTTTGCAGTTTATCTTGAAGAAGTCCCCAAAATTCATTTTTGCTTTTGTTTCCCTTGCTTTTAATGAGGTGTCTTGAAAGAAGTTGTTGTGACCTTTGTCAGAGAGGTTATTTAAAAAGAAACAATGTCAGCTGAAATTCAATTCAGTCTATCAATATCTCATATATGTTAATGGATATATGGGGGGGCTGGTGATTTTAAAGTAATTTATTATTATTAAATGCTCGATGTTGAAACTATTATTCCTAAAGGACTTAAATCTTGTTTTATCCTCAAAATAGGAAAGATTGAAAAAAATAGTATGTCTTATTTCACTTAGCATAGTACCCTTTAGAGAAAGACAATTATCATATGATCTCTCTGATATGAGGAATTTGAGAGGCAGGGCGGGGTGTTGTAGGGGGTAGGGAAGGAAAAAATGAAACAAGATGGGATTGGAAGGGAGACAAACCATAAGAGACTCTTAATATCATAAAGCAAACTAAAGGTTGCTGGGAGGGTTGGGGGCATAGGGAGAGGGTGGTTAGGTTATGGATGTTGAGGAGGGTATGTGCTATGGTGAGTGGTGTGAAATGTGTAGCCTGATGACTCACAGACCTGTACCCCTGGGACAAATAATACATTATATGTTAATAAAAATAATTTAAAAATAGTATGTATTTCTTAACTGTGTTTCACAGAAATCAATCCATGTGTGTACCATTTTTTACAAATCTCTTTGGAAAAGAATTAAAAATTAAAATTGGTGTTTTGGAAAATGTTTCCTTCTGCTTTGTAAGAACACAATAAATAGGTATGTGTTTCCAAGTATCGCCAGACGAATAATTTTATAACAAAGTGCAAATTATTCCAGGAATAATACCAAGATGATAAAACAAATTAAAATTTACTGTTTAAAGGGAAAAAAGTTATTAACTATGGAATAGAAATTTTTGATTGTTGAAGATGTGATTACAATTTCTTTATATATATATATACACATACATACATATATATATATATATATATATATATATATATAATATTGCAACCTTAGCTATAGAGGGTTTATTTATTTATTTATTTATTTATTTATTTATTTTACTTGGGAGGGGGGCAGAAGAAGAGAGAGAAAATCTTAGGCAAGCTCCATGCCCAGCTTGATCTCACAGCCTTGAGATCATGACCTGAGCTGAAATTAAAGAGTCTGATTCTTAACCAACTGAG
Source organism: Lontra canadensis (assembly GCF_010015895.1). Lineage (NCBI taxonomy): Eukaryota > Metazoa > Chordata > Mammalia > Carnivora > Mustelidae > Lontra > Lontra canadensis. The sequence goes on from NW_022631040.1 coordinate 5,758,441, forward strand.
CCACCCAGGTGCCCCTATAGAGGATTATTTTAATTAGTGTTGAATTTCTTTTACCCAACATGGTCTTCACCATAATATACATGCATCACCATATGTACAGATATTTAAAACCTATTTTAAATTTCATAAAATCTCAGAGTAGCAAAACAGAAATTTTGTTAATTGATCTATTCGATATTGAATAGGAATTAGTATTTTTTTTTAAAGATTTTTTATTTATTTATTTGACAGAGAGAGATCACAAAGCAGGCAGAGAGGCAGGCAGAGAGAGAGGAGGAAGCAGGCTCCCTGCTGAGCAGAGAGCCTGATGCGGGGCTCGATCCCAGGACCCTGAGATCATGACCCGAGCCGAAGGCAGCGGCTTAACCCACTGAACCACCCAGGCTCCCCAGGAATTAGTATTTCAATTTTGGGGTTTTAGCTGTATCAGGAATAAGTTTGCCATTTCAGTGAAGATACATGATACTTGACTAATTCATCCCATTTTGAATAAATTTTCCTGTTTTGGTATGTTGTATTCTGTGTGCTTTTATGCCTTACTTTTATATTGTAGGAAATGAATGCTTGAGAGATATTTAGTAAAATTTATTATGATTTGTGAAAATAGTTGAAAAGTGTCTAACAAAATATTTCCAAAAGTCTCATGCCTTTTCAATTAATTTCAGTAATATAATCATATCCACTAAATAAGATTCACACCAGATTTTAAAAGTGTACCAGAGCAAATGAGTTCACTGAGTAGCATGATTCATTTACAGAATGTTTATTTGCTACAAATTGTTTTACTTATAGAATGTAGGTCAATGCTAGTTAAAAGATAGACACCCTCCCTGCCACATGCATATATGATGTGGCCAAATTGTTTATGCGGTAACGATTCAAAGTGTGTGTGTGTGTGTGTGTGTGTGTGTGTATTATTGTAGATTTACCTGTTCCAGCACTAATAAACAGCTAGTACAACTCTAAATAAACAGAATCTATGCAATAATTCTAAGTGATATGTGTGTTAGTATGCAATATTGCACTGTCTTAATTTCCAAAAGATATCAATCTAGTGTTTCAAAGTTATCAGTCTAGTGTTTCAAAGTTAAATTACTATGTACATATCCAGAATATCCTAATTCTGTCTTTAATAAACTATTTTTCTAAGGTTTTTTCTTCTTTCTTTCTTTGACAGAGAGAGAGAGAGAGCACAAACAGGGAGAGCAGCAGACAGAGGGAGAGAGAGAAACGGGCTCCCCACTGAGCAGAGAGCCCAACATGGGGCTCCATCCCAGGACTCTGGGATCATGACCTGAGCTTAAGGTAGACACTTAACTGACTCAACCACCCAGACAACCCCTCTAAGATTTTCATTTTCATTTTTGTTTGCAAAAATCCTGCTATTTCAACTATTTTATAATGATGAATTTAGAGCTAATGTACCCCACAAAAAAAGCATAATGACAAGTAAAGTCTAAGAAAATTATATTTTTATTTTGGATGAATGATAATCAGGTATTTTTAATCAGATAGAAAATTCTGTACTCACATAATGTGTTCAATTCTGAGTTGAGTTGCAAAAAGAACACTAAAAGAACTCCACTCTTCTCTGGTTAGTAAATATAGTAATTAAATCTCCTACAGAACAGTTTATAAATTCACTGTCTCAGTGGCAAGAAAAGCTTATAAACATTAGGGAGAAAAAAACTAGCCAAATTTGACAATAACAAAAGCAAAGATATTTACTTTATTTTAATAACAATTATAAACTGTATTTCTATCTTCTTCCTGGGATCTAGTGATACATTTAGAAAAATATATTTACAAATGCATGCAGTATTTTTGGATGTCTATTTCTTCACTGATATTTAAACACAATTATTCTTAGAACCAAATAAAATGTTTTAGAAATTTTATTTATCAATTGAAATGAAAATTAGGAAGAAGGGTAATGTCTAGAATAAATAACAGCTAAAATTGTATCTATAAATCATATCTAAGAAAGGAAAGATTGAATGCTCCTTGACCAAGATTTTTTTATCCTTAATGAGTCCCTGTAGGGAATGTTGTAATATACACTTGATGGGGATTCTGAATTCTTTCTGTGAATAAATGAAAATTTTTATTTTCATAGACATTCACCAGCAGATATATAAACATGAAATCACTAGCAAATAATCCAGCAAAAATGAGGCTTGAAAAAGTGTATATATAAAATATAGAGAGTATGAAATCAGGTAAAAGCTATTTAAATTTCTTCTTTGTCTTATTTCCTTTTCAGACTCATTAATAAATGGCCTTTGCATCTTTGGGTTCATTGTCTGTACCTATCTCTGCGTAGAGCTGACTGCATATTTCAGTCTTGTATGCATTTAGAAGAAAATACAGTTGCCTTAATACCATAAAATCAGATTTCTCTAATACTTGGGATCAAAAAGGTCCTTATGAAAAATAAACGTCATCGCTATGTTATCACTTTAGGCAATGAGCTGAAGTATTTCATACATTTCTGTTTTCAGTCATAACAAGAAAGTTATGTGTATCCTTTAAAAAATATTTGGGGACATTGAAATAAAGAGCCTGAACTTCAATAAGAGGCCAAAGAAAGCTTTAGGGAGCACCAACACCTTTAAGTACGCCTGACACAGTAAGAATCTAAGGGGGGAAAAAAAGTTTTTATGTGCAAATATGCACATATGGCTATTCCTAAACGATTTCTTTAAAATATTTAAGACATAACCTCTAGAATTTCTTTAAAGTAGCATAAATATTTCTGGTAGACAGGTAGGAGCAGCAAAAAAAAAAATGATCTTAAATGGACATAAATTTCTTGTATATTCATTTGATTCAAAGCAATGAGTTAGCTTTTGAGGGAAAGGATGACTTTAAGAAGGCAGCGTTGAGGTAAAGTAACAATGGTTGTATATTCTGATATAAAATTTAAGTCTGCAGCAGATCGTATTTTGATATGTTCTCTATACTGCAAGATTATTTTGGAAGGTATTTTTCATGAAATAAAAATAATACTTGCTACCAAAAATTCATTTATTAAAATGAGTGATTTATTTTTAATTTGTTAAAATGAATTCATTATTAAAATTCCTATCTACAAACAAGCCAATAAAAAAGGACAAAAGCAATAGGGTAACACTTTTAATTGTATGAATTTAGTTTTTCCTCCATTTAAATAGAGTTTATTTTTTTAGAGCTGTTTAAAGTTCACAACAAAATTGAGCAGAAAGTCCAGAGAATTCCCATATTCCCTTTGCCCTGCTTCCAACACCCACATCCTCCTTCACAATCAAACCCACACTGGAGTGATACATTTCCTAGAAATGATAAGCCTATACTGACACATCCTCATCACCCAAAGTCCATACTTTCTGTTAGGGTTTACTCTTGGTGTTGTGCATTCTCTGGGTTAGGACAGATATTCAATGACGTGTCTGTAGTATATGTGTTGGACAACTAGCTTTTCTTCCTTTTTTAAAAAATTAAATTAAATTTTTTTCGGTGCTCCAAAGTTCACTTTTTATGTGCCACACCTAGTGCTCCATGCAATACTTGCCCTCCATAATACCCATCCCAAGGCTCACCCAACCACCTACCCCCATCCCCTCCAAAACCTTCAGTGTGTTTCTCAGAGTCCAGAGTCTCTCATGGTTTGTCTCCCCCTCCTATTTCCCCCAACTCATTTCTCCTCTCCATCTCCCAATGTCTTCCATGTTATTCCTTATGCTCCACAAGTAAGTGAAACCATATGATAATTGCCTCTCTCTGCTTGACTTACTTCACTCAGCATAATCTCTTCTAGTCCCAACCATGTTGATACAAAAGTTGGAAATATATAAACATGAAACCACTAGCAGATAATCCAGCAAAAATGAGGCTTTCTGATGGAGGCATAATAATCCATTGTATATACAGACCATATCTTCTTTATCCATTCATCTGTTGAAGGGCATCTTGGTTCTTTCCACAGTTTGGTGACTATGGCCATTGCTGCTATGAACATTGACATCTAGCTTTTCTGCTTATAATGTAAGTGCCTAACATTAAGCTTTTGATTGCAAAGGCATTCATTAAAAGACAAAAACACAAATAAAAAAAACAAAACAAACAAAACAAAACAAAACAAAAACCAGCAAAAACAAAAACCCATGTATCTCAGATAAATATATTGCTAGCTACACAACTGAATTAAGAGTCAGGTCGATTCACCCATGTTTTTTCTTATTTATTTATTTGTTTATTTAGATTTACTGAGAGAGGGAGAGAGAGAGAGCAAGTGAGCACACACAAGTTAGGGCAGGGGGTAGGGCAAAGGGGAAGGGCAGTGGGAAAGGAGAGACAGAATCAAACCCAGAGCCTGAGGTGGGGCTCAATATCATGACCCTGAGAGATCACGACCTAAGCCAAAGTCATGACTCGGATGCTTAACCAACAGCCTCCTAAATGCCCCATGAATTTTCTCTTTTAGAAAGCCCTGGATGACGTAATGAACTAACCACTTGAATGGCCCTGCTTTTCCTTTCCCATATTCTTATGTTTAATTTTTTCTTGCTATTCTGTTTTAAATCGACCAATAGAGAACCCAATAAATCCTAGGCACCCTACCCTTGATCCCAATAAAGGCAGAACCCCAAGTTCATCCTCTCTCTCTTTCTGACCTTGCTTTGTAGGTCACATGTGCCAGTCCATCCACAACAGTGACTCTGGGGAAACATCTATGGGGGTTCACTACAAGTGGTACAGGTCTAAGAGAGTGCTTCATGCTTTCCTAGTAAAGCATCATTATACATAGGCTGAGACCCACAAAAACACATGTGTCCATAATCATAGTATCATGCAGAGTATTTTCACTGTTCTAAAATCCTCTCTTCTCAGCCTATGTACACATTCCCAGCAACTACTGATCCCTTTACTATATCCATAGTTTGTCCTTTCCAGAATGTCCTATAGTTGGAATGATACAGTATGTGGCCTTTTTAAATGTTTTTCCCTTTGTAATATGCATTTAGGTTTCCTCCATATCTTTTCATTACTTACATGTCATTATTTTTTAAGCACTGAATAATATGCTATTGTCTAATGTACTAAAAGTACAATATCAATTCACCTTCTGATGTAAATCTTGTTTTGGTAATTATGTGGACATTGATGAATACAGTTCCTATGAATTCCAAGTGCAAGTTTTTGTGTTGATAAGTTTTCAATCCCATTGGGTAAAAACCAAGGAGAATGATTGTTGGATTCATAGAGTAGAAGTATGCTTAGTTTTGTAAGAAACTGCTAAACTGTCTTTCAAAGTGGCTTTCTTAGATTACATTCCTAAAAGCAATGAATAAGAGTTCCTGTTCCTGTACTTCCTTTCCAGAATTTGGTGTTAATGGTGTTCTGGATTTTGGACATTTTAACAGGTTTTCAAGGGCATCTTATTGTTTTAATTTGCATTCCCTGATGACATATGATGTGGAACATCTTTCCATGTGTTTATTTTCCATCTGTATAGTTTCTTGGTGAGGTGTTAAGATTTTTGGTCTTTTTTAAAGTTGAGTTGTTTATTTTCATATTGTTAAATCTTAAGAACTATTTGTATATTTTGAATAAGAGTTCTTTATCAGACGTGTGTTTTGCATTAATGCATTTTTTTGAAAAATGGAAAATACACCAGAGGAAATGCTTCTGCCAAGTTTAGGGAATAATTTGCAAATAGAGTGACAACAGATGTAACTAATTTTGTTTCTGCCTGTTTACAATCACTGTGCTCTCATGGTTTATTTTAAATCTATTGTTAAATGTAAGAATATGCAATTATATGGTGGCTGTAGACAAGACTGGCACCCAGAATCAGTTTAATTAATTCTGAACCGCTATAAACTTAACTTTTGAAACTTGTCTGAATTACTTGAGTGGAGTTTAACCATGTAACTGAGAGTTCTCAGAATTAACTTTTATGTAGAATACATAGATTATTAGAGGGAGTAATAAAAGTGAGCTAGTTAAGCAACGGAATATTTAGCACATTATTAAAAGAATGATCACTACGTGAGTTATCTTGATTTTATACCAAACAAAACCAAAAACAAACTTCACAGGGAAATATTGTGCCATTGGGATTACTTAGAATTTCTAGTGCATGTAGATAATGAAACAAATATTGATAGTAGGTAGTTTAATTCTTATTTCAAACTTTTCTACAAAGAAAGTCTTATTCCCTTATTGTCTACACACAATGCATATTATTTCTTCCTCTGTACTGTTTAGTAAATTTATTCATTGCAGAGGTGCAAACACCTTCCTATAGTGAGAATTCATACTAACCATAACCCATTTGAAATGAGCAGTTTGAATAGATACCCTAAATATATATAGTCTATCTATATTTAGAAATGTGTATTTTATACAATTTAAAGATTTTATTTAGACATCTTGCATTTCCTTTTGTTTTCTTTATCTATTAATGTTCAGTGAAGTCAATAACAGACAAATAAAGAGAGTTGTTCTGTAAGGTGTTATCAACTGAATGTTTACATCCTCCCAAAATTCATATGTTGAATTCTAAATCCCAGAGTGTTAGCATTAGGAGATGGGCTTTTGTAAGGTTATTAGGTCATGATGGGGGCTCTGCCATGAATAGAATTAACACCTTTATAAAAGAGACCCAAGAGAGCTCTCTCACTCATTCCTCCAAGTAGGCACATGTTGACAAGATTACTATCTGTGAACCAGGAAGGAGTTCCTCACCAGACACCATATCTGTAGGTGCTCGAATCTTGGACTTTTCAGTCTCCAGAACTGTGAGAAATAAAGTGTTCAAACCACCCAATCTATACTTTTTGTTACAGCCATAGAGGTCTAAGTAGACTAAGACACAGATTTTGGTTTGTGTGTATGTGTTTGGGGGGGGGGGTGGTAAAAAAAAAAAACAAAACACTTTCTTTATAAACCACTTTAATTTGGTAAAATAAAACTATGTCTGATTATTTGCACTGCCCAAACCCAGTTTCACCAAGAAGTTAAGCTCATTCACATTTTCCCCAGGTTAAAGACCTATGGGTTCACCTGAGGAGAGTCCACTTAGTTTTCGTTTGTTTGGTTTTAGGTAACTGCATAAGCAAAAAGGGGGTAAGGGCTTCAATATATGAATTTTAGGGGTCAAAATTTAGTCCATGACAGGGGCAGAGCACAAATATTTTTTCAAGAATCATGTATTTAGACAGTGTGTTATCACTTTTAAGATTGTGTAGAATTGAAATTCTCTTCTTATATAAATAATAAAGAATTAGAATCTCTAAATCATCTAGTGCAGGATTAGCAAGCTATGTCCTGTGACCCAAATCCAAATTTATTTGGTAAATAAAGTTTTATTGAAATGCAGCACATTCATTCTTTTGTGTATCATTTATATCTGCTTTTGTGCTACAACAGAATTGAGTAGTTGTAACAGGTATTTTATGGCCCACAAGTCTTAAAATATTTACTAGTTATATTTTTACAGAAAGTTTACTGATCTCTAATCTAATTCATATGACTCAGGTCACAGAAGAGGAAACTGAAGTTTAGAAACGTTATTACACTTCTTAACATTTATGATACCAACCTTCAATATGGCCTTAAACGTTTCTTGCCTCCTGACATTCTTGCTGTTGTGTATATTTCTTCCATATTGAATCAGGGCTGGCCTGAGTGAACCACAGATTATGGTAGAAGGGAGAGTGTATGAACTTGAAATTAAGCTATTAAAGGTATTCAATCTTCTTTCTTGGTTTTGATTTGATTCTGGGAGAAGGCAGATGACATGTGATTAGGAAACTCAAGTAACTCTGGAATGGCCCATGTGGAGGAAAACAAGCTCTCATCAATAGCAAGTATCGAATTGCTAGCTATATAGGTTAACCATCTTAGAAATGCCTCTTCCATCCCCTTAAAGCCTGCAAACTTATGCAACACTTAAATCAAAACTATATAGCCAACTTGCTCTAGAATTCTTGATCCATAAAAGTTGTGAAGGATATCAATGATTATTTATTTTTTTGGACACTGGTTTTGTAGTGATTTATTACACATTAGATGGTTGATACAATATCAGAAAACCTGTGTTCTAATGCATATTCATAAAGTAGAAAAAAAAGATCAGAAGGTTTTATTGTATTTGATATTTGTCCTTATAATTTAAACTAGATATTTACAAACCCCCAAATTAAGATCAAAATATGCCTTCAGATTTAACTTAAAACATGTTGAAAATTTTAATTCTAGTGTTTCTTTATTCTGAAAACTGAGACACGAAATAATTTTTATTAATCAATAATTATTAATTAATACTTAATTTTGTAATGTGCAATAATCAAAGGAGAACATAACATGGTTCTCCGAGCAAGGCATTGGTGTTGTCCTAAAAAGCATACTTGGGAAATCAATAAGGATGAACTTTAATTCATATCCCTACTACCAATTTCCAATAAATTTCAAAGAAAAACAAAATTTATCTAAAGGAACTTAATTGCAAGAAATAGAATATTTCAATATTAAGACTTAAAACCATAAAACTCCTTGTAGAAAACACTGGTGGTAAGTTTTTGTTTTTTTTTAATTGACAGCAAAAGCAAAAGCAACAAACCAAAAAATAAACAAGCAAGACTATATTACATCAAAAAGCTTCTGCACAGAAAAGGAAATCATCAGAAAAATGAAAAAACACCCTACTGAACAGGAAAAAATATTCACAAATCCTATATCTGACATAGAGTTAATATCCAAATTATATAAAGAACTCATAAAACTCACAATGACAAGACAAACAATTCAAATAAAAATGGGCAGAGGTTCTGATTAGATTTTTTTTTCCCAAAAAAGACATACAGATGGCCAACAGGTAAATGAAAGATGCTCAATATCACTAATCATCAGGTAAGTCAAAACCATAACAAGATATTACCTCACACCACTTAGAATGACTCTTATCACAAAGAGTAGAAATAACAAATCTATAGAGGATCTGGAGAAAAGGGAACACTTGGACTGTTGGTGAGAATGTAAACTGGTGTATACACTATGGAAAGCAATATGGAAGTTCCTCAAAAGATTTAAAAAAATAGAACTACCAAATGACATAGCAATTCCACTTCTAGGTTTTTATCCGAAGAACATGAAAACACTAACTTGACAAATTCCATACACCCCATGTTCATTGCAACATTATTTACAATAGCCAAGATATGGATGCAATTTAAATGTCCACCAATGGATGAATGGATTAAAAAAAAAAAAAAAGGTTCACACGCACACACAGACACACACACACTGGAATATTACTCAGCCATAAAAAGAAAACAAAATCCAGTTATTTGCACCAACATGGATGAACCTTGAAGGCATTATGCTATGTGAAATAAGTCAGATAAGGAAAGGCAAATACTGTGTGTTCTCACTTATATGTATTATCTAAAATCAAAAGGCAAAACAAAAAAAGAACAAACAAAAATGAGCTAATGGATACAGAGAACAGATAGGTAGTTGCCAGATGTAGCAGAGTACATAGTGGGAAAAAAATGGGTGATGGAAGCTAAAAAGTACAAACTTCTAGCTACGAAGTATATAATTCATTGGGATGTGATGTACAGAATGGAGACTTGCAGTTAATACTGTATTCCATATGTGGAAGTTGATAAGAGAATAAATCTTAAAAAGTTTTATAAAAGTTTATAACTATGTATTTTGATAAATACTAATGACTAATTGCAGTGGTCATTTCTCAATATACATTAATACTGAATACTTATGCTGTACACCTGAAACTAATATAAAATCATACATCAATTATTTAAAAAAATCAATAAAAATAAAACCTGAAAAATGTTGAAATTTAGAAAAAAAAAAAACTAATTGCCAAAACAGCATTAAATTTAATCACTTAATCCCCTTAACATTTTGGTTAAGATTTAGAATGTCTTCTCTATGTTTAATTATCTTTAGAGAGACAAGATTAATTCATATTGCCTGGTGCATAATTGTTGTTCAGTAAAAGTTTATTTTAGGAATGAGAGAATGAGTAAGTAAACCCATGCAAAAAAGCACCCAAACTATACATATTCTATTAATTTTCTGTTCTTTTGATTTGGGGAGGAGGGATGAGAGTGGCAAATAGAAATTTAAAAATTTAAATAAAAGCATTTTCTTCAAGCACTTATATATACTTATTAAACTACTCCATTATTTTTTTTCCTGTTTTGTAAAGCTCAAAATTACTTCAAAATTCTGGAGTTAAGGAATTTATGGATCAGATATTTTTACAGCATATAAGAGATGGGATAGAGAAATAGTCGCATCCTGCTTTGTAACTATTTTCATAGGTTTCCAAAATAGCTTGGGTCTCTAATTCTCTTAGTTTAGGCTGTATATATTAAGCATAATTCATTAATGCCATCTTCTGCTTCAAAAAAATTAAAAAGCTCTTACTCTTTGTAAGATGTTGCCCTATGCTCTATGGGTTATTCAATCATAAGTAAATTATTCTGGTTCTCAAATATGTGTCCATTGGAGGAAGTAAAACAACACAAATAACTCAAAGATAGTAAGAAGTGATGAGGGCCTTTAGGGAGTTATAAATTCAGTGCTATCAGAACACAAAAGAAGAGAGTAATTCTAGTTAGTTAGGGAGAAGTCATAGAGGGGGTGTGTCATTTCTTTTTTAGAATATACAGGATTTGAAAAGGTGGAATTACGGCGAGAAAGAAATGTGCCATTAATGAAATGCCTTGGAGAAAAGCAGAAGCAAAGACATGGTGGTAGAAACAATTTTAAGCATAACCAGAGGTTAGTGGCCAATTTCACTTGGCCCCATAAATGTTAGAGGGGCTAGTTATTTGAAATGTGGACAAATACCAAGCACCTATTTAGGCCAAACAGTTTTATCTCCTTCCAAAGTACAGTGAAATCTTGTCATTATTTGAGCTGAGTTTCAATCATTGTGATGATAATTCAGACAACAAGAAACAAATTTAAACTACCAGCTTACAATAGAAATGGACAGAAGGAGGCCAGATTCCAGAGATAATGATATTGGTTACAATATTTATTTTTAATGACTAAGTTGTCATGGATATGGATACAATACATAAAATAACCCACATTTTTATATAAAAAAAAAGTTGGCTGATACACATTCTGCACTTCAGTAAGTTTTGGCATATGTTAATAAAAGAAATTTCCAAGCACTTATAATAGGATTCATATATAATATAAAAAAAAAGGTAAAATGGATATCTTACAAGTAATTCTCAGTGTGAAGGTGGATGGGCATGAGAAGAGAGCACAGTCATATCCACCAAGATGATGGAGCTTTTTCAAACCATGGATAGCTAATCAGAACATCTCATCCAGGTAGAATCTAAGGGTAAGTCATCACAGCACAGGTAAACTGAGACTCGTGGAGGAAGTGGGTGCAGCAGGTTTACAAGGAAATATTTTTAAGCATTTCCTTTTGCTATTTCTGTGGCTAGAGAGGATGAGTTCTTTTTCTTTAAGTATGGTTTCTATAAATTCAAACTTAAAAAAGTCCTGATTAGTCATTTCTAACATGCATGTTGGATGGATGCAAAATTTGTTTCAATTTATTAAAACATAATAAGATGGTCATGAATAATAAACAGTTTAGAAGATAATACCTCAGATGCTTTGTCTTTGGAATCTCTAATTTGCCCTTGGGTGCAAAAGAATTGTAGGTTTTGAAAATCTAACATAATATTTAAAACAATATATAATAAACCTTTAAAATATGCAAATACAGTGGGACTTTGTCCAGTGGATCCTTTATTTCTCTCTGTAAGCAAGTCTCTTTTGATTAAAATAATAAAAAACACATTATTAACTCCTTATATTTGTGGAAAGGATTATCTGCATCAAACTAAAAAAAGGAGAACAGGAGAGTAAGGAACAGAGAGGAAATGAATGGAGGGAGGGAAGAGAGAGAAGAATAGTTTCTTTCCCTTCCATGCCCCTTTTCTGAAAGTTGCTAGGGGATGACTAAAGTAAGGCCAAGTAAATGTAAATAACTAGATATCTTCAAGGCACTTGGATAATTCACTGAATTATTCATTTTTATCTTTATGTTTTGCATTTCAAAGATAAAACTGGAATGTATTAACTTCTGTATTCTTCCTACCAAGCTCCTGATGAAGCCTTTTTTTTTTTTTTTTTCTTTTTAGTTCGGGAAAAAGAGTAAAAAGACAGAAAGATAAGATAAACAAAGAAGTTAATTAAAAAGAAAAAATCTACCCTAAAACTTGTAATCCAACTTTGCAGAACTGACAATCTAATGTATTTTAAAATTAATAATATGAAAAGAACAACATAATTTATAAACTGTTTAAAACTTAGAGTAATATTGTATGAGGACAAACAAAACATCTTGTGCTTTCAAGTTAAATTTAATTTTTCATGTTGGCTAACCAAGTATCAGCCAAGAGACAATTCCAAAATTTGAATTAAGATTGTTCTTTTTTAAAAAAGCCTATATGCAAATCATGTGTGATCTTTCCATGAAAGTAATATGTATTTTCTAGGCTGTAATATTGATACTTACTATTTGAGACACATTACAAATATTTACACACATATACTCTATATTCTGCAGCTGTTACTTTACACAAAATGTGAAAAGTAAACAAGGCAAATAAATGTTTAATTTTAAGAAGGTATGGATAAAAATAAAAGTAAAAATCCCCCATTTTTTCATGTTAATACAGTCGGTCAACTGGGACCTATTTCCCTAGCATTATCCCACTACTAAGAGAAATATTAATTTTTCCCTCATAAGCATTTAGGTATTTCTAAATATAGTCCAAGTTTGAAAATTTTTATTTCTGCATAATTGAGTTGTAAAAACTTCCCCTTTACTTGAAATTTCCGTAAATGCTTTATTTTAGATGAATTCTATTTCTACAGAAATAATAATTTAAAAATATATCTGCCCAAATATCATATAATTTCATTCATATGTGGAATTTAAGAAACAAAACAGGTGTATACAGGGGAAAGGAAAGAAAAATAAAATAAGAAGCAAATTGAGAGGGAGGCAAACCAGAAGAGATGCTGAACTTTAGGAAACAAACAGGGTTCCTGGAGGGGAGGCAGGTGGGGGGATGGGGCAACTGGGTGATGGGCATTAAGGAGGGCACATAATGTAATGAGCTTTGGGTGTTATATGCAACTGAAGAACCACTAAATTCTATCTCTGAAACTAATAAAAAAAAAAAAAAGAAAAAATTACAGTCCTACTGAGAAAAAAAAATGTGTCTGTCAAAGTGTGTCACAGATTTAGGTAACATTCATGAAAATCCGGTGGTAGTTTACTATTATAGTACTGTAGTCAAAGTCATTAATTTAAAAAGTCAATCTTTTTAGCTTCAAATTCTGACTGTGCCCTGACTCTGTGACGTTGGGCAACTTGCTCCATCACCCTTTGAATTACTTCCTTCATTTTAAAATCAGGATAAGACCAGTCTCAACCTCATAGGGGAATTTATTTTTTATTTTTTATTTTTTTTTACAGATCGTATTTATTCATTTGAGAGATGGAGACAGAGAGGCACACAAGCAGGGGAAGAGGAGCCTGCCAGCTGAGCCAGCCTGGAGCCTGAGACCTGGGGCTCAATCCCAGGACCCGGAGATCATGATATGACCCAAAGGGAGATGCTCAACCATCTGAGCCACCCAGGCGCCACCCTCATAGGGTAATTTTAAGGATTAAATGAAAGGACCCGAAAGGCACACAGCACTGTTCAGCCCACATTTTTTGCCTTCGATAAATCTAAGCTATTGTTATTTTCAGCTTAGGCCAAGAAGTTTGAAAATGATTTAGGGAATTTTCTTAATTTTAAATCATAAAAGTTAAAATTGAAACCAGCCTCAGGTATGGAATAATCATCCACTTTGTTGTTAGACAACTTCAGAGAGATAGTAGGAAACTTTTCATAGCTGACGTTTATTTGCTTATTGGAAATAAAATGGTGATGCGTTTTTCCAAAGAACAAAATTTTTGAAAAGATGTATTCTCAAAATTCAAGATACAAAAAGGTATAAGTAATTTATATAATTAATCTCACACGTGGGTAAGCGCCACAAGAAAAACAGACAGAAATTACTAGTGGGAGGGTCCTTTTAAGATAGGAGAACCAGGAAAATTCTCCAATAGAGACCAAATTTTGTAGCCTGGACAGGCAGGTGTCTGGACTATGACCTGAGAGGAAACTAGTAATATAACTTTGAAGCATATGCATCCTTTCACAAACGTGCCCCCTCCAAAGGAAAAATAAAAAAAAGGAAAAGAAAAAGATAGGGAGTGTTTGAAACATTCTGTTGCTGGAAAGTTTTAGTGATAAGTCAGAAGAATGTAACTATCAATATATGGATTAATGCTAAAAGACCAAAGTAACAGGCTTTTTTGGTCAACTTGTAAAAATTTGAGCTTCAAAGTAATAATATAATATGTTGGGTCACCTGGGTGGCTCAGTGGGTTAAAGCCTCTGCCTTCGGCTCAGGTCATGATCCCAGAGTCCTGGGATTGAGCACCGCATCGGGCTCTCTGCTCAGCGGGAACCTGCTCCCGTCCTCCCCCCGCTTGCCTCTCTGCCTACTTGTGATCTCTCTCTCTGTCAAATAAAGAAATAAAATCTTTAAAAAAAAGAAGTTTCAGTCCATAGGTAGTTTGTTTCATCTGATCAAACGGGTCTCTTCTCTGTCAAATAAATAAATAAATAATCTTAATAAAAATATTTAAAAAATAATATAATGTGTTGAGTCCCTGAAAAGGCACAACTACCCATAATACAAATATATGGAAAATCAATATATAATTTATAGTGTATAAAATATATCATATGTACTAAAGTATACAATATAAAATGATTGTGTAATATCACACACTAGCTAAAATACATAATGATATATAATACGATTTATATTTTCTTTCAAGGTGATTCTAGCAAAAATGGGAAATAGGACCAAAACAGGAAGAACTAGTGAGAGTATCCATGGTCATAATAGTCTTAAGTGTCCATTGACACCAATGTCGTTGTATACATTATCTACTGTCACGTGAAAATAATATTCAAACTCAGCAGTTTAAGAATGTACATTGATTAGTTCCGTTTCAAAGGAGCCAGAATCTAGGAGTGGCTTATAAGGGTAGTTCTGTTCATTCCCCGTCTGTTGTCATTTCAAGATTTGACTCTCACTGAGGGAGGATCTATTTCTAAGTTAATTTACAAATAGATTCTTGAGGGTTGTTGGACTGAAGACCTTCTCAGTTGTTCCTGGTTCTTGGTTTTCCCCAAAGTGAGCTTTGTCTGAAAGAGAGAAAGAGATAGAACAATCAACATGGAAGCCACTGTGTATTTATAATCTGGTATCCAAAGGGACACATCATCACTTCCACTTTATTCTGATTGTTAGAAGCATGTCTGTAAATCCTGTCATACTGTAGAGAAGAATTAGGGCCCATCTATTAAGAATGAAAATGGCAAATAATTTGTGGACATATATTTTTTTTTAAATCTGTGAGTTATCAACTCTGTAACAAGAATAAAAAAGAATTGTGTTTTCCAGAAATTATGGATTAACAAAATACTCTAAATGGAGAAACTGGTTGTATAGACATAATGCATTGTGATCTAGGAACTAAAATTTCATAATTATGTTGCTAATTGGAATGAGCTACTTAAAACAGACACAGTTTATTAATAGTACTAACTACCAAGTCAATATGAAAAAATGTGACAGGCTAATTGACCAGATAATGCCTAAAAAGCAAAGCTAAAAGGAGAAAATAAAAAAGAATAAGTTTTCAGGAAATTATACTTTTGTAAAGCCTGTGAGCTTGGAAAAAAGCCACTGGTATAAGCATAGAGTTTAACTCTGGCAAGCTGGTCTGCTGGCTGGTATCAGCTTAGATTTGCTAACAGGTTTCACATCATCTTCAAGAATCAGTTGGTTAGTAACCCATAACTTAAAACCTGGGCTTGGATGAACTAGTAGTGGTTTGGTGTCATTTTTGTTTTGTTTTGTTTTGTTTTGTTTTACTTGAGTTTGAAAATGTTAATATAATCCAGAAAATATACAAATAAGTATGTGTTACTGTACTGAATTAATAGCATATTAGAACATAGATAATGAGGAAATTAAACCTGATATTATTTTCATGTAATTATGTTATAATGAGTACTGTGTGATACTTTTTTATTCTTTATCTGCTATTTAATATATGTGAAATGCTCTAAAAATAAAAGCCATATTAACTCTAACTGGTATTCCTGGTTTTTTCTTCCTCTTTTATTTTTACTTTTTTCCTATAGCTGCAGCCTTGGGCCCTTTTGCATTGGAAGGCTTAGGAATACCAAGCAAACATAAGTTTCCTGAAGAATATTTGTGCATTTTCTCTTTCCAACTTAATGAACTGATTCATTCTTTTTCATGTTTCAATTAGGTTTATTAGTACAGATAAAATTAAATAAGTGAACTCATTATCTTGAAATTTAATATAATAATCATATTTTGTTCTAAAAACTATTCAATGTTTAGATTTTTTCCTTCTTAATCTTAATTAGTTCAATCATTTGATCTACCTTATGCATAGCTCAACAACCTAGTGCATTTCTAAAAGCTGCATAATTTGAAAATAATGATGCATTTTTATCATACAAAGCAACTATTGACCATTGATACTAAAATAAAACTTTCTAAGAAAAATATCTCCAGTAGAGTAAAGCAAGCTAGTAAGAGAGAATAAATAAATTTAATTTGGTGATGGATAAAAATTCCCTAATGCTAAGGGAATAGAAGGTTGCTACTTAAGGTCTATAAAGAGCTAAAAAAGTGGTTTGACTATTTGATTTTTAAGCAGGAGTCTGCAACACTGTTTAAGCTTTTTATAAGGTAGATTGAAACAGTGCATTTAATATACTGAACAAAATGCATGACCACAGTATGCATTCAAAGATGTTTGTGTTTTTCAACATTTTTTAAGTACCTTGCAAATCATGATTAATTGTAGACTATCATTTTATCAGAGCTAACAGGTCAATTAATTATTGACTAAGGCAAAGAGCTGTCCATTGGATAAATGCTAGATAGAGTAGAGGATAATGATGAGTAGGAGGACACTGAGTGGGAGGGAAAGCCAACACTGGCATAGTGAAACTTTGTTTCACTATGTTTAATTTCTCATTTGCCACAAATCTAAGAACCCCATCATGAAGCACAGGGAATTAGGCATACATAAAATACATACAACAGAGAAACTTTGTAAAGGAATTGAAAGACATAGGTGGAAGCTAGCATTTGTTGAGTTTCTGTTGTTCATATAAGCTATCAATTCTTTTTCATGGCCTTCATTACATATTAAATTCAGTAGTGCAGAGAGCCAATTTAGTGCAGGAATTTGGGACTGTTGCACTACTGCTGTTAGAAAACTAGCACAGAAAACTCTTAGGCAATATTAGAACTAATACCAAAGTTCAGGAAGGTCATGAAGTATACTACCAACTTCCTCAATTAATGATATATTTCTATACTGGCATTTGCCAATTAAAAAATATAATAGGAAATAAAACTTAAAGCAACAAAAACTATGTGTCTGGAAATAACCTGCCCCAAATGCAAAAGAATACAAATCTAAAGTAGAATAAATGCAGGCACAAAATTTGTCCATGTAAAATTGTCGTTTTACTCAAATGATCTATAAAATCACTGCAATGTCGATGCAAATTTCAGCAAATTGTTCAAAGAAGAAGATTTTATGGAAGAATAAGGGTCAAACACCTAAGTGCATTTTATTTTAGAAGGAGGGCTTTTTAGGACAGATTTTAAGAAATGCACTAAACTACAGTAATGAACATTTTGTTATTCTATCCTCAGAAAAACGGAGTAAAATACAGTGTTCAGAAACAGACCTATTTTGATATTTTGTAGATCTAATCAAATGTTAGTAGGGGAAAGATGAACAGGTTAGTGGATATTGTTCATAAATAGGGCATTAAATGGATAAAAATGAATAATAGTGGACTCACAATAAATATAAAGTGAACCCAGACATGTGCTAAGTATAAAACATAGAAATGAAAAGTTATTCATGAAAAGTTTGCTGAAACCAGAACCCAAAAGAACAAAAAATTGGGAAGAAAATACCTTTCATTTGATTGTATTAAAATTAATAATTTTAGTTAACACATGTATAACTAAGTTTGTAGGTGATACACTATGGGAACATACTTGGAATAGTTTAACGTAATAAAGGTTAAATAATTCATAGGAAAAATGTTTCCTTATAGCAATGAAAAGAAAGACACAAAATCTAATAGAAGAAAAAAAAAGACAAAGTATATAAATAGGCAGTTTATACTTGGGATGTAGTATAATTGGTAAAACCATTCTGAAGATAAATGTAGGAGTACTTAATTAAATTAAATATGAGTATACCTTGTGACCTGCAATCCAAATCTTGAATATGCCCCAGAAATTCTTGTAATGTTTCATGAGAAACATGTACAGAAATGATCTTTGCAGCAACGTGATTTTTAGCATTGATCTATGAAGGCAACTTGGTTGTCTATCTGTCGTGGGATCCAGCCCTGCAATGGGCTCTCTGCTCAGCAGGGAGCCTGCCTTGCCCTGCCCTCTTGGCCTGCCTCTCTGCCTACTTGTGATCTCTGTCTGTCAAATAAATAAATAAATAAATAAATAATCTTAAAAAAAAAAAAGAAAAAGAAAGGATGGGGAGGAGGCTGGAAGAACAAGAGGGAAGCAATAAGGCAGAGGAGGTGAGGAAAGGTAAAAGAAAAGAAGATCTTCATCTCTCCTTCTTTAAAGAGGTTTCCACAATTTATTTCTAAAGGTAGAAATTATCTTTTTTCATTTTAATTCCAGTGTAGTTAACATACAGTGCTGTATTAGTTTCAGGTGTACAATATAGTGATCCAATGGTTTCATACATTACTCAGTGCTATCACAACAAGGGCGCTCCCAAGCCACCTATCTCACCCATCCCCCCACCCACCTCCTCTCTCAGAACCATTAGTTTCTCTATAATTAAGAGTGTTTTTCTGGTTTATCTCTTTTCTTGTTTTCGTTTGTCCATTTCTTTCTTTTTTGTTTATTTCCTCTTTTTTTTGTTTATTTTATTTCTTAAATTCCACTTAAGAGTGAAATCATAATGGTATTTGTCTTTCCCTGGGTGGTTTATGTCACTTAGTATTATACTGTCTAGATCCATCCATGTTGTTGTAAATGGCAAGGTTTCATCTTTTTTTATGGCTAAATAATTTTCATCATATATGTGTGTCTCTGTATATGTATATATATGTATCTTTATATATTTTATGTGTGTATATAGATAACTATATAACTATATATAACTATATGTAACTATATATAGATGCTGTATATATATATGCATATATATACTGCATCTTCTTTATCATTCATCAGTCAATAGACACTTGGGTTGCTTCCATAATTTGACTACCATACATAATGTTTTTAAAAACATCTGTACTTCAGGGGCACCTGGGTGGCTCAATGGGTTAAAGCCTCTGCTTTCGGCTCAGGTCATGATCCCAGAGTCCTGGGATCGAGCCCCACATCAGGCTCTCTGCTCAGCAGGGAGCCTGCTTCCTCCTTTCTCTCTCTCTGCCTGCCTCTCTGCCTACTTGTGATCTCTGTCTGT
Source organism: Lontra canadensis (assembly GCF_010015895.1). Lineage (NCBI taxonomy): Eukaryota > Metazoa > Chordata > Mammalia > Carnivora > Mustelidae > Lontra > Lontra canadensis. Next base: position 5,778,146 of record NW_022631040.1, read on the forward strand.
CAAATTAAAAAAATAAATCTTTATAAACATCTGTACTTCAAATCTAGTTGGGCTTCCTTTATATATTTATATATTTATATATGACTCTACATCAGAGATGTTACAGCTGGACCTTTCTGGCTGTTTTGCTTGCCTGACTGACCCTGTAATAACCTCTCCTATCTAATTAGAGAAAAATGCCTTAAATTTTGAAATTCTTTACAAATCTTGATTTATATAATTACATGTCTTCTATTCTACTTCTATTCAACTGACTGCAATTTTAGTTCTAATTTCTAAACTCATTGCTTTGGAACCCTGTCAACAAATTAGAAAGTTGGGCTTAAATTTCTGTGTTTGTTATTTCAGATTTTCCTTTGCTTAACTCTGTCTTGGTCAGTATCTTCCATTATTAATGTTAAGCTGTCACAGGTTTTGACACAAATATGGATTACTTAGTTCATTCTGTAAGAGGCTGAATGAGAAGCGTAGGACTCTGATCTAGTATCGGCTGTTAAGTTGGAGCATGGCCAGGGGTGGTAAGACGTGAAGGCTAGCGGGCATTCATTGGTTTTGGCAAAAGTACAAAGTATTTACATCATGAAGTAATAGGCGTTCTTACAGGGGACTACTAAAGATAATACAATAGCAGGAGAAATCTGCAGCTCTGTCAAGGCAAGTAAACAGATAGATCTTGGTAGTGTTTAATTGCAAATGGTTTAACCCTATGCCCCACAGTGTGATTACAGAAAGGATTCCTATTCCTAAAAAGATGAAGGAAAAGAACAATGTTAGTATTTGAGCAGCTTAGCTTCTAGGTATTTTGTCCCAAGCAGGATTCAGATGCAGAAGCTGCTAGTGTGAGCTAGTTAGGAGAAACTGGCCATCTGTTAGGGACTGGCTCTCAGGTATAAGGCAAAAAGCTCAGCTAGTGTGGGCCACGTACAGATTGAGCCTCAGATGAGAAGTCAGGTTGACTTAATACCAAATGCCAGAGAGTGGGCTCCAGTTAGAATTCCTTGTTTCTCTGACTAATGCCAGGGTATACAGGAGGTCATTAAGAAGAGGAAGTGTGTGGACTGGACCCAGGCAGTTCCGCACCTGCTCTCCCACCCTTGGAATGTAGGTTCTGCTTGACTTCTCCACCCTCAGGAGCTGCCCCAAGGATACAGCCTTGAGGCAGAAATGGGGTGCCGAGGCTATCTGGACAGGACTCACGACTAAATTCAGTTGAGGCCTCCTGCGTAGGAGACTGAACCCAGTTAAGGTTTCTATATCAACTTAAAGATGCTAGTAGGTGGGTGTAGAGATCTGCTTGTTTTGTGCCCACCCAAGGCAGGCTTCAGCAAATGAATTCCTCTGCTTCTCAAGCCAGACACCTACAAGGCTGGTCTTCTTCTTCAGTCTCTCTCTGCCATCTGTGTGCAGCCACCAGTTTCACATCTCACCCATGAAGCTCCTGAGGTTGCAAATTAACACAGGCATAATTCTAGGGCTTCCAGTGTAGCTAAAAGAAGCATTGGGTGACAAGTGATATCAAGCACGATAAAGGCAGGGATTTTTACGGTTTTATTCACTGCTGTACTGGTCCCCTCTAGAATAATGTTTGGCTTAGAATAAGGACTCAATAAATATGTGCTTAATGTGATTGGCTAAATAAAGGAGTGGGGAGAGGTGTTTATAGAAACTGCAGAATTCAGCAGGTCCTGACACAAGTGAAGATGAAAAATTTCTAATACGAAATAGCGCCAAAGCAGTCTCATTGCACATAATGGCACATAGTAACGGGCCAAAAGGCCAAAATACATGTTTGATAGAATAAATATCATTTTGTATCTACAACTTAATAGTGCAAAACTATTCAAGTGATCTAACCTACCAAATATGTATTTTAAAACATTTATACTAACTTTCTATTGTATAAATCAATGACATGTATATTTTTTGGTTTAATATGAATATCATTAGGAAAAAATAATTAGAAATTATGACATTTGGAAATTAAATCATTACTGTCATTCTGTTAAATTTCTTCAACACTTTAAGTTTTTTTAACAAGTCGGCTAAACACATAGGTGAAATAACAACTTAGATTTTAGAAGCAACATCTTGGTTGAAAGAATCATTGTTTAGGTTATTAAACACTGAGAAAAATGATTTTCTCATGAAAAAAATAATTACTCTTACAAAGTCCTTCATGTAGACACAATGATTTTCTTTCCAGAACAAAATTTTATTTTTTCTCTAGCATATCCAGTATTTCATCAGCAATTTTCATTTTTAAAGAGAAAATAAACAAGAAATAAATGCAGAACATTTTCTAATCTTACTTATTACTTACTTGACTAACATCAAACAATATCAAGTTAGGAATAAAATTTAATCACTTTACAGTTCACTTCACAGTTACAGAATAATAACTCTATCAATTTAGTGCAAAAAGTCTAATAGATGCTCTATAGACACAATAAAGTAGTGAGTGGGATGACTACATTTTTTTAGTTTCAATGCTTTTATTTTTTGCAAAAGTGGCTCTACACTACCCATCAAGTACAAATCTTACTCCAACTTAAGTCTGTAAAAGGGAAGAGATGAAAACATGATCCTTTCTGTTTGTTTCAATTGCTCCTCTGACTGAAAATGTTGTAATAATGGACCTGTTTATTTTCTTTTTTCTTTCTTTTTTTTAAGATTTTATTTATTTTTTTGACAGACAGAGATCACAAGTAGGCAGAGAGGCAGGTAGAGAGAGAAGAAGGGAAGCAGGCTCCCCGCCGAGGAGGGAGCCCGATGAGGGGCTCGATCCCAGGACCCCTGAATCATGACCCGAGCTGAAGGTAGAGGTTTTAACCCACCGAGCCACCCAGGCACCCCAAGGACCTGTTTATTTTCTAACATAAAAACAAATGTATGGTTTTAGGAGAATTACTATTTTAATTATTGGTCAATTCCAAATGGTAGCTGCCTGAGACTATCCTTAAGTAGGCCATCAGTTAAGTAAGTAAGCTAAATGACTGGCAGGGCATGGTGGGGTGGGGAAAGCTTGTAGAAAGTTTATAGTTTGATGAATTTGAATTTTAACTGTTATGTAATGGCTGTATAACTTTGACTATATTCCACAGATTTTTTTAAATCTTTTTTTTTTTTTTTTTTTTTTTTTTAAAGATCTCATCCACTTATTTGTCAGAGAGAGAGTGCACACGAGCAGGGAGAGCAGCAGGCAGAGCGAGAAGCAGGATCCCTGCTGAGTCAGAAGCCTGATGCTGGACTGGATCCCAGGTCCTTAAGATCATGATCTGAGCCAAAGGCAGATGCTTAACCGACTAAGCCACCCAGGCGTCCTTGTTTTACATAGATCTTTGAGCTTCAAATGATAACACTTTTTTTTCCCCAGAATTTAAGATTACATACTGTAAAGAGAAACTATTATTATTGTAATTTTACTATAGTGGATATTATGCTACAATAATTATTTGACTGCTTACTATGTTCACAATTTTTTTTTAAAGATCTAATTTATTTATTAGAGACAGAGCAGGTGAAAGAGAGCATGAGTAGGGGAAAGGGCAGAGGAGAGGGAGATGCAAGCTCCCTGCTCATCAGGAAGCAGAGGAGGGACTTGATTCCAGGACCCTGGGATCACAACCTGAACAGAAGCAGACACTTAACCAACTGAGCTGCCCAGGTACCCCAATCATTTTCTTTTGAGAACATCTTTCTCACTAATTTCTTAGTCTGTATTTGCCTACAATCCTTGCAGTCATCCAGGTTCAAATATTTAAATTCATCTTTAATTCCTCCTTTGCTCTCCATGAATGAGTTGGCTGAAAAATCATTGAAATCTACATCAATCCATGTTAGCTCTCTTATCTTTCTCATTTTCCAATGCATGGCCACTACTTCGTTTCAAGTCAAAGTTCAGTATTGTTGTCACTATGTATTTGTTTTTACCTTGCCTCCCAGCATTTTGTTCACATTATTACAATCCTCTATGTAGCAGCCTGTTTTAATTTTTCTTAAAATGTGCATTCCTGATCATCTGATTACTCTAGTCCTCAAATTTTACTAGCTTGACATTATTTAATAATATACAAAATACTACTTCTGCATTTGAAATCTCATAGGAGATAATCCAAGCTCCATTCTCAGTATATCCCAGCAGTCATGAAATGTATTGTACAGACCCAAATCAGTTTAGTTCTTAAATTTCATCTTGAATGTCCCTCAGGACTATAATTCTAATCTGAAGCCTCTAAATTGATAACATTCTCATTATCATTAACTTTCAAAGAGCTCAGGCATGATGGAGTATTCTGTTTTGGTTTATAGAGAATCTCATAGCTATCTAATTTGCTAGATTTTAAACTCCTTGATCAAAGTATATATGAAAATCACTTATATATATTTTTTTAAAGATTTTATTTGTTTATTTGACAGACAGAGATCACAAGTAGGCAAAAGGCAGGCAGAGAGAGAGGAGGAAGCAGGCTCCCTGCTAAGCAGAGAGCCCGATGTGGGGCTCGATCCCAGGACCCTGGGATCATGACCTGAGCCGAAGGCAGAGGCTTTAACCCACTGAGCCACCCAGGCGCCCCACTTATATTTTTTAGCAAGAGTTCTTTGTGTAGGTATCAGGCACTCTAAATTTTCATTTAATTCCAACAGACTATTTTTATTTTGCAAGCAAGTCTTATTTGCATAGTCACCTCGTCTTCTTTTACTACGTTGAAGAGTAGCCATGATAATATTTGTGAAAGGAAAGATAACAATACTTACGACAATACATGTTCAGTCCTCTTCATAAACCTTTTTTTGTCGAGTCTGCCATGAGGATTGGGAATAAGAAAATCTTCTGAAACATACTCTGCCCTTACGTGCTTAGCCTGATGAAAGAAGCAGACACAGTAGCAAATCAAATCTAAAATGTCATATATTTAATGTGATAACATCTACAAAGAGAACTCAAGGTTCGCCATGAGTAAAAAGTAAATGTTATCTGCATGGTCGGGAAAGTTTTATCAAGAAGGCCCTGCGTGAGCTGAGCATAAAAGGGGCATACATATTCGTGATACAACTAGAGTCATTTGCCAAAGGCACAGATGCCCCCGTATCTATCTGCTGGCATCTTTGAGAATAGCTCAAAGGTTAGGTAAAGTCTAAAGCAGTTTCAGGGTGGCCGGTGATGAGGCTGGAGGCAGATATGCACCAGGGTTACCTCGTCATCATACTGATTGGGATCGGCAGAGTCTGGAAGACGTCCTACAGGTAAAGCGGGGATCTCTGTTTATATACCTGCTAGAATGGAACAGGCATAGACTGGGTTCACATTTTGGCAAAAGTTTTGGTCAACCCATCAAAGCTTTGCTATGTTGGTTTACATACTTATTTTTCATTGTAAGAAACAGCCTAACACTTAGAATTATTTTGCAGTCATTTCTATACCTTTCCGCTTGCCTCCTCATTTAGAGGACTAGATGCGAGGGCTAGATGCCAGCCTTTCTAATGCCTCATTTCCTTCTACAGAGTGGGGAAAGTGTGGGTTTATTAGGAAAATTACAAAATTACATTATTTTTTCAACATCCAGGGCATTGTTAACACGTTCTGGGAGGTAATTAGCTCACTTCAATAACATCAGCCTTACACTGGCCTTGTTAGTATTTTGACATTCATATTTTCTCCCACTTTAATGTGAGTACATTTGTTAGAGAACAAAATGAGAGCTGACTTTGATTTGATCATTTGGTCGGTTTCATTCTGCTCCACTCAGTTTGCGCTGTTATATTTATGGGCTTGCCTATATCTTGTCCCTGCTTGATCCATATCTCAAACCTGCGTTAAAAAAGTCAGAAATGATTTTTTACAGTTCATGGGGCAGACAAATATGTGCTTGATAAGTTTTCACAATGAGTCAAGGAACACACATCTTAGGAAGCTGTCAGATATGCTCTGAGGGAAAAATATGGTGAAGAGTAATGAAAACTGATACAATGGGCTACTTAAAAATAAATTTTTTTCTCTGCAGTGAGGATGTTGAAATATAAAATAATTTAATAATTAGCAAGTAACTGATACTAGTGTCCTCATTTCCCTTTTGTAGATCTACAGACTATATTTATTTAAAATCCTGGGACATAGAATTCTCTGTCATCTCATTAAAATTTAAGGATAAATTTGGGCTTTATATATATGTTTATACAGACATTAATATAAGTTCATTAAAATGCAAGACATATACTATATTTAAAAAACAAAAGTAAGGTCTAGGGATTGTTTGTTGGTCCTTTGCATATTACAGAAGGGGTCAGCACGGAATACCACCGCTCCAACCACAGATAGTATAAATTAATACATTATCACATCTGCTTTACAAGCATTGGAAAGTGTGGGTTTGTAAGATGAATGGATACTGAATGCTTATTAACTTACTGTAAAAGAGGAAAATATTCTAGTGTCAGGGAGCATAGCTCCTGAAAACTTTCTAGAGAGCCCATGCAAACAGTTCTGACTTTTTATTTTAAAATACGTAAATTATTGCTGTAATCTGTCACTTTGCTCTGTGCACGATCACCTGAGCCCAGTTACTATTTGAGTTCTAGATGCTCTTTAAACCTGTCTGACCTGTCTGTCATATCACTTCAGTGGCTTAATTTGTGAGGTCATGCCTGAACGCTTTTTTGGCCAGATCATGTGTCCATATTCCATAATACTTTAATTCAGCTTCTCATGCTAATTCAATGTTTGAGATACAAAGCACAGCAGGGTTACTCTCCCTAGGTAAGCTTTTATAAAAATAATTGTGAGCTGACTAGTCATGACCTTGGTTTTATCTACGCTCAATTTTTGATCTAAAACTTCAGTGAACATCAATTTTGAAACCATTTCCAAGTACACTGAGAAATAGCATTTGAAGCTTGGGACCATAAATTCTCCTTTAGATATTTCCCTATTCAGGGTAGATTGAGTAGGATTAAAGGGAGCAGTCATGCACTCAGGGTTAAATAAAAAAGGTATTACACTTGAATGGTAATTTAGGTAGGACGGATGTTTTTCGTATTACAGTCACAAGGGTAAAGCGTGGCAGGAAACTCTTCAGCAGGGAAGATAAAGGGAAATGATGCTTTAAGCCTCCCTGACCCACAAACAGAAAGAAAAGCCATTATTAACTGAAACCAGGAGCAAGTGTTAGGCAGGGGACAAACAATCAGGCTGTGAATTACCCAGGTACATTACTTGCATTTGCTTTCACCAGGTAAAGAAGTTCAGGGATGACAAACATGATAACTAAGGTTTACCTAAAGTAGTTAAGGAAGAATATTCAGCTGGGTTTTGAAATAATATCTACTACAGAAGCAGTTAATTAGGGAAATGTAAACTGAAATCAGGAAGTGATACATTTTGCGCACATCAGATTAAAAAACAAAGTAAATTGAAAACAACAAAGTCAGGGCTGCCTGGGTGGCTCAGTCAGTTAGTGTCTGACTCTTGATTTATGCTCAGCTCATTGCTCTCCGGGTGATGAAAACAACCCCATATCTGTCTCCACGCTTAGCTCAGCGTCTACTTGTCCCTCTCCCTCTGCTCTTGCTCCCACTCACTCTCTCTCTCTCTCTGTCTCTCTCTCTAAAATAAAAAGTAAGTAAGTAAGTAAATAAATAAATAAATAAAATATTAGAAAAAGAAAACAAGGTCAGAGTCTATATTGCCAAAATATTTTAGAAATTAGGTTGGCGTTATATCATAAAGATATCTAATGTTCTTTGGTTTGCAGTTTATATAAATGGCACTATATCATGTAGACATGTATATTAGCAGATATTTTCATGAACGTTTATGGCAATATAATTTATGATATAAAAAACTAAAAGTACCCCAAAGATTCATGGAGAATGCTAACTAAACATGTTATATTTCATATATTAACTAACATTCAGCAGAGAAAATAAATCATCTACCATGGCATACATCATTATTTTTAATCTTAGATATACGAATCTGAGAGGGTAAATTTCGAAAACAAGCAAAACTTTCTAAGTGTTAATGAAAAAATTATAGAAAAATTCAAGAAATGGTAAATACAATATTCCAGGTAAGAGCTACTGGAGGAGTAAGGGTCGGTCGAGGCAGAGCACTTGCTTTTTAAGTGGGGCATAGGAATTATGAGTACTTCATAATTTAGACAGTCTTAAGAATGGTGTGTTGGCTTTTTTTAACTTCTTTTCTAATTTATACACCATTTGTTACCTCAAAATCTTATGATTAAAAATGTCTTTAAGGCAACAAATCTGATATAAAGGCAAATTGTTCTCTTACTGAGAAAATTGAGAGGTGAAAAAAAAATCGGTTCTATTTCCTCTACTTATTATACTAAAATAAATGATGCTAAACTTTACAAATTAAAAAAAACATTAATTTTTAGAAAATTGTAAAGGAAGTTAGATACATGGGTCAAAATTACAAGCCTAGGTGAAGTAAGATTGTTTCTGAAAATATTGTTCTTGATTTGTGTATGGATTTTTCTAATTAAGGCACTGGAAACTGAGAAAGGTGGAAGATGCCATTGTCCTGCTCACCTTGGCTGGTTGTGTCAGAGTTTTGCATCTGGTTAGAATCCAAGCAATGCAATGATGAGGAGCATCTCTTTCCAATTTTATTCTGAGAGTCCATTTCTGACAACCACATTTAAAAAATATAAAACTATATTTTTCAGTATCACTATAATATTTCAGTATCTGGCTCAATGTTTTAGGAACCAATTGAGTTGTGATTCTGGTTAAAAAGTGAACTTAGGGGGGAAAAAGTGAAGGCTAGAGTCAGACATAGCTGGAAACTTAAAAATAAAAATATCCAGGATGATTTCAAAGTAGAATTGATTGGGACTTTTTGAGGAAACAAAATGTAAAGTTGGGACATTCTGTGTTTTCCCTTTTACACTTGACTATTTAAGAAACTGTCCATCAAATATGGGGTAAATTACAATTAAAAGAAGTAATATAATATGTGACAAATTTTTGAGGTGGGAAAAATGTTGACTGTCCCTCTTCATTTTACTTTATCAACTTTTTAATGTATCAATTTCAACACCTATATGCTTTACTTTTAAAAATGTTTCCAGGGTGCCTGGGTGGCTCAGTGGGTTAAGCCTCTGCCTTCAGCTCAGGTCATGATCCCAGGGTCCTGGGATCAAGCCCCGCTTCGGACTCTCTGCTCGGCAGGGAGCCTGCTTCCCTTCCTCTGTCTTTGCCTGCCTCTCTGCCTACTTGTAATCTCTGTCAAATAAATAAATAAAATCTTAAAAAAAAAAAAAAATGTTTCCAAAACCCTAGATTGGTCTGGGAAATTTTACAGGGGATTTTTCTCTACATGCTTACCCTCTATAAAATGATTATCTATTTTAAAAATTTTCACTTCCTGGTATGCCTGGCTGGTTCAGTTGGTAGAGCATGTGACTCTTGATCTCAGGTTTGTGAATTCAAGCCTCACGTTGGGGGTAGAGATTACTTTAAAGAAAGTAAAAATAAATAAATAAATAAATAAATAAAAGCTTTAAAAAAAAAGAATTTCACTTCAAATTCAATTATTTTATTTACAACTGACTATAAAATGCAGCTCATATATTTTAAAGTGGAGGCATTGATTTAACAATTTATAGAAATTTTGAATACTTAAATAATTCATATTATTTCGAACTCTACTCTTGCAGATTGAAAGATTGAATAAAGATCAATAGCATTGTTTCTCTCTGATATGAAATAACAATATACCATTGCAGTTTTTAGAATCAGATATATTTACTTACATTCTTCAACACATTTCTTCAATACATCCTCCTAGTTGCCCTAAATGCAAATAACCCCCTATTTAAAATCCATGATCTGTTCCACACCATTTAAAGGGTAAGATTGCATACCTTAGACCTTTATATTGTCACTTGCTTGCTTCTTTATATTTCTGCCACATATCTGTTATAGCTGGAATAAGCTACATACAATTCCTTTGAAAGTGCATCAACTTTGAAGCCTTCCATGTTTTTCCACATTATTTCTGCCAAGAAACTTGCTTCAACTTTTGTCTAGTCTACTTTCAAACTAATTGTTCCAGATACAGTTCAAACTTCTCTTCTTCTCGATAATTATTTATCTCTCACTCCATCCACAGGATGAGCTAACTGTATTTGATACACGTTTTCCCACTCTAACATAACAACACTTGAATATCTCAATGGCAGCACAACTTTCCTAAAAATAGATGGTATTCTTGTGTATTTTCTCAGTAACTTTTAGTTCCTTGAAAGCTTTCTTTATTGATCTATTTCCAGGGCCAGTCTTCTTGGGTGGTTTCAGAAAACCAAGTCCACTACCAAAGGATAACTATGCACTAGCATTAAGATATTTAAAATAATGTGTGAATAGTTTAAAGACAATTCTAAGTAAAGGAACGTAACACACTTTGAATGACGGTAAAGTTTTTTTTAAATAAATAAAATTTATAAATAAATAAAATAAATAAATTAGAGATAATACATTATCTCTAAGAGAACTGCCTTGAAATTGTGCTATTTATATGTTCTCAATTCTAATTAGGTTATTTTATTTATTGCCAATTTTTCTTTATCAACTCTATGTTGCAAAACCTTATATTTTATATTTTTGTCCTTTCACTATGTTTATTAGTTTAGATGTAACTCATATTTTAGATTTTGTGCATTCACCATTACCTGTCTATATTTCAGTTTTATGCCTCAGGATATTTTCCTATATTTTAATTAAAGAAAGTAATTAATTTTAATTAATTATTATACTCCAAATTTATTTTGATGCATGGAAGCCTGCGTGGAATTAAATTTACTTACTTTCTTCCCTCAAATCAGTTTTCAACAAGTTTAACAAGTTTTCAAAAAGAATAGATAATGGAGAAAAGATTTCAGAGATAAATATAATTCAGTTAAGGACCTTGAACTGAGAAAATGTTCCTACCAGTAATGACATAACATGATTCATTATATAAAGTTTCCATAAAGGCTATTAAGTGGGTAGGGGGAAAAAAAAAAGTCATGCTTTCCTATATTTTTTTGATGTACTGTATTAAATATCAAAATGTGTAATTCATATAAATAAAGCATGATAGGGCACCTGGGTGGTTAAGTCAGTTAAGGGTCTGCCTTTTGCTCAGGTCATGATCCTAGGGTTACTGGGATCAGCCCTACCTTGGGTCCTTGCCCAGCGGGGCGCCTGCTTCTCTCTCTCCCTCTGCCCTTCCCTCCACTCATGCTCTATCTCTATCTCAAATAAATAAATAAAATATGTAAAATAAATAGATAAATAAGTAAATAAATAAACAAAAGATGATGAGTTACTAAAGGTATTTGAAACTGAGAGTGGTAAGTTTCAAGCTATTTGGGGTAAATCATTTTTCCAGGTTTGTACAGACTATTTTGGGACAGGTATAGATCATGCAAACAAAAAAGTCAATGCCGGTATATCTGGTTTTGTCTTACCAGATGAAAAGCATATTAATAATTTGAATTAATAAAAATTTTCATAGGCTTTAACAGTGGGTAGTTAAACAATATTAAAGTATCTTTAATAAAGTATCTTATAATATTTACAATATTATTATTATATAATAGTTTTGCTAAGTAGTAAATATAACAAAAACTATGTTCTTTGATATAATATCACTAACCTCTGATTTACAAAACCTGAATCTGGATGCCATCTTTGGCTCATTTCCCTTACCCTTTCCAGTGTTCCTTGAACTCCAGTATTCTTATAACTATCCCTTGATTATCAATCCCAAAGCCGCTCCCCAAATTTAGATCTGTATTGTTTCTCACAACGACTCTAATAATGTCAGCAGTGGTCTAATGGGGAACCTGGATTTCACCCTGCCTGGCATCCTTTGGGACGTCAAGGTGCCAAATGAGGAACCTCAACTTCTACCCCAAGGCGGTAATGAAACACTGCCTCCTTCCCCTAAAGGCTGGTGTTACAGCAGACCTCTTAAAACAGAAGATTTCAATGAAATACAGTGTCTCATGATATAATATTCAAAATGCCTAGGATACAAAAGAAATAATTTGTCATACCAAGAATCAGAAAAATGCCACCACTAGTAAAATTCACAAATGCCAAGATAACACAGAGACAAAGACAAAAGGGAGTTTCTACTTCTGAAATGAAGTAGCAGTCAAGAATATTAATCAAACACCACAATCTGCTATGACATTGAAATTCAAAATTTTACTCCTCTTAGGATATTTGGCTTTTAGATCAATCCCTGGTAATAATTTCAATTTTGCCCCAATAATATATTCTGGGTCAACACTATGAAAATAGAGAAGATATAAGCACATGGAGTCCATTTGCCCAGTATTTAGAAGGGTCCTTTTTCCAAAATAGTGTTTCTCTGATTAATGTCAGAGGATTAAATACATGATGTATATATTTGTATTGGGGAAAGGGGTTACTGAGAGATCTAATATGAACTCTAGGCCTGGGAACTTCTTTGCTTACATCCAGGAACATCAAGAAGGTAAAGAATTCTTTATGAGCACTGTGGCCAGTGAAGATTATTAACTTGTATGTATCCTTTTGACCTACTTTTGTATTTTATAAATGTTTTTTATTTATATTATCACATTTGCTTTGTACTTCATCCTTACAGGAGATAAGAGTACACATGGTGTACAAGCCACAAATACCTGCTTTAGAATTTGATATATCATCATTTATCTTTTCATTCTGACAGATTATGTATATATTTTAAGGCTATGAATACTTATTAATAGTTTTAATAAATAACCGTGAATACCATGAACATAAAGTGATGTGGAGGAATGGTTAATTTTCTTGATATTTTGATTATATTTAACGAATACACACATGCTGAGAGAATAGTTTAAATCACAAGGATCCTTTCCAAAGGTCTTCTCCTGTAAGGTATAAAGGAGAATAGAACGGTCAAGTCCACATCTAATAATTAGTGTACATAATGTAGTATAATATATAACTCTTAAGGAGAACCTATCAAACATGGTAAGCCAAATGCATGATTATAAAATCACATTGTTGGATTTTAGATACAGAAGTTTCACAAAAAGATGAATAAGCCAGTATGAACCAGGCGAAGTAAAAATCATTCTCTTCCTTTGGCAAGTCCACTTCAGGTACCCACAGTCTTAACCTCCAGGTCAATTTTGACCTTAACCACATGGTTTTGTTTGTTAAATAGTTTTAAAATATAAAACAAGATTCCTTTACTTATTGGATTAAAAAAAAACTATTAACATAGAAATGGTCATTTTTTTAAGAACTCGATATTGGCTATTTAATAGTTATCTTAAAACTTACATTAAAGTGAAAGGCTTTTGAGAGTTAATTCCAATAAGGTATCCTAACTGGTAAAATCTCGATAGTGTGATTGTTGATTGTTGATATGAATGACCCCACGAACTCTTTGAAATGAATGGAAGAATATAGATAATTGCATTTTGCTCTCATAGCTATAACCTGCATTGTGTACAATCTACTTTGAATTGTTGTAATGTTACATTACAGTCTATTTCATGCCTAATGTTTTCATTCTAACATTTCTAAATTTCTCTGCTTAACAATTTTAAATTGAACTGTAAGGTAACAACATAATTTAGGTTACTGGAAGTCAATTAACTCTGCATGATACTTGAGAAAAATTGGCTTATACAATTGTAATTTCAGAAAAGAAAAAGCTTCATGTTTGTTTGTAAAGAGTAGCTCACATCAAGGACTATTATTCTATTGGAATATATTTTTGGCTCCAACCTAGCAGAAAATAAAGATACTTTTTTCTCCTTTACATTGTTGCTCCCCAGTATCTCCTTAGTTGAAGAATTTCCTCTCAATATTTTAACATATTCAATGCTACAGGGTGCTTTAGGGAATACCGTTTTAAAAAAGATTAAGCCACTGATGACTTTCGCTTTTAACCTCAGTCATAAATACAAGTACTCTACTATATCCTCACAATTTAAATGCAAATAATCTTTAAACAAAACTAATCTTGAGGGCTTTTATATAGTGAATGATAAATGGAAGGGAATTTTATAATGTGTGATAGTGAGCAACTCTGGTTTCTTTTCCACATCAATCATCTCTCCACATGGATCAACAATTAAAATAGTTCAGTGCTTTTGAGGGAGTTTGGGAAAGCAAGTTCATCGTTTAGCTGCCCCTGGCATTACCTTGGGGAGAAGCAAGCTGATCCAAAGGGTAAGTGTTAATTGAAAAACGTGTCAAGGAAACTGAAGATCCTTCCTTGAGGTTTGCTTACCTGGAGAACCCAATCTAAGTTGTGCCTAGAAAGCCTAACAAGATGTCTTGTCAAAATAGCACATGCTTAATACAAAGAGAGTACACAATTATTATAGTTGAGTCCTTTTATATTGAAGAGATTAACTTATATTTTCAAAACATTGCTTTCAGCAGATTTTTTGACAATGAAAACAATATTTTACATATATCCAACAGAGAGAAAACTTACCTTTGGTTATTTTAATTGTTCATTATCTTCCTTATTGTATGTCATAAATTTAAAAGTGTAAAATTTGTTTTCAACATTTTCTTTTACTTCCAATGACTTTTTTTTGGAGACATAGAAAGTAACGACATATAAGTAAAATTTTAAAAATAAAAGAAGATAATATATATTTGTTACTAAAAGGATCTAGCTTTTTAAAAATATTTTATTTATTTATTTGACAGAGAAAGAGAGAGAGAACCAACAGGAAGAGTAGCAGGTGGGAAAGGGAGAAGTAGGCTCCCCGTTAAGCGATGAGCTTGATGAAAGGCTCGACCCCAGGACCGTGGGATCATGGCCTGAGCTGAAAGCAGATGCTTAACCAACTGAGCCACCCAGATGCTCCAGGATCTGGCTTTTTTTTTTTTTTTTTTAAAGATTTTATTTATTTATTTGACAGACAGAGATCACAAGTCGGCAGAAAGGCAGGCAGAGAGAGAGAGAGGAGGAAGCAGTCTCCCTGCGGAGCAGAGAGCCCGATGTGGGGCTCTATCCCGGGACCCTGGGATCATGACTGGAACCGAAGGCAGAGGCTTTAACCCACTGAGCCACCCAGGCGCCCCCAGGATCTGGCTTTTTAATAAAGAAATTGGTTTCGGGTCTGAGGCAGAGCAGGTACATATTGATCCTGGATTATTTTGTATCACCTAAGGTAAGAAAGGGTTCAAAAGATGATTAGAATATACGTAAAGAACAAAGGAAGAAGTTTGAAGGGGGCAACAACTGCCCAGAAATTAATGGACAATAATCTGAATTCATTATGACATAAATGAGTGAAAGAATAAAGGAAGGGAGGAAGGAAGAAAGGAAGGAAAGAAAGAAGGAAGAGAGGGAGGGAGGAAAAGAGGGAGGAAGGAAGGACAGAAGGAAGTAAAAAAAAGGATAGCTTTTCCTTATATCTAAAATAATAGGAAGAATTACCAGTCAAAAAAAGAATCAATAGATGATAAACCTAGCAGGTCAATATTTGGTAAGGAAAATTAGTTATTAATTACAAAATATAATTTTATACTAAGGATATCTGTAGATTAACTTAAATAAGTCATGAAATTATTGTTCTTATATCAGACAAATTAACGTCATATGCTTCCTGGGAACAATCATCACTTGTGTGGTATTCTTAACAAATTAAATATGAAACCCAAACCAAAGGATATCTAAAATAGAATTCACTTGTGTTCTTCAAAAATGCCAAAGTCAAAGCAGACAAAGAAAGTTTAAGGAAACGTTCTGGATCAAAATACACAAGACAATAAAATGTACGTTATGATACTGGACTGGATCCCAAATCAGTAAAAAATAGTTACAAAGAATATTATGGGATTAGATGAATAGATGGATTTGATGACAGTATTGCACGTATATTAAGTATTCTGATTTTGAAAATTGTACTAGAGTAAACCCTTTTCTTTAGGAAGCATTTAATGAAGTGTTTAGATCTAAGAAACATAATTCTACAACTCTCTTTCAACTGATTCAGAAAATAAATATATTCATATACATCTCTTAGCAAGTAGGAGAGTAATAAATAAGCAAATGGGGTTAAACAGAAATACTTGGTCAAACTGCATAAAGATTCTATGGGAGCTCTTTAAACTACTGTGGCAATTTTTGTGTTACTTTGAGATTATATCAAAAAAGTAATCACGTTTTAATAAGGATATTACTACTCAACAGAATTGATAGATGAGATTTTGCTTTTATCAGAGAATTGAAGGCATCATTTTATCCCTGAGTCACAAAGAACACTAGAAATGAATACAATTGTTGTAGAAATCAGTTTGAATCTAAAATAGATACAAGTAATTAGAACTGTTTTGATATTTGAAATAATATTGAGTTGAATGAATAGCTTAAACATTTTAAATATTTCAACTGTGATTTTTTTTATTAATTTTTAAATACTGTTGTAGGAACAACTTGTAGCACATACAAACAGAAATCAGTCTTATTAGAGCTTTATTCAGTAGGTGGCATTTCTTTTCCTATGGAATCCACTATTTGGCACCAGTATTTGATTATAATAGCATGCATATTAGTCTAGAGAACTATGTAAAAAAAATTGCTACGAGTTCTTTATCTTGAGACTTAGAGATAAAGAAAGGAAATAATGAACATAACAGAATGAACAAATTGGAAGGAAAACTAGTTCTATCTTACCACTCGTTTAGTAAGATTATAAATATACGAAGGATTTACAGTTGGGTTCAAATATCAATCTATCGTTTCTCTTCACAAAGAACTAGAAAAACTCCTTAGCTAAGTTTAACAGAGAACATAGTGTATTTTCTGGTATGTTCTAGAATTCCTTTACTTCCAAGTTTCAATTAAATTTTCTATACCATCGTTTCCCCTTCCTTTCTATCTTTCAATCAGTAAATTATTAAACGTATAACTACTAGAACCTTAAATATTCCACAGAAGCAATGAAATAAATAATAATCCAATCTGTTCTGGAAGTTCATAATGTAATGAGAGAGGAGGAGAGAGAAAGAGAGAGACGGAGTCATGTGTGTTATGCTGTAGTTTTGATTTTGTCAGGGTTTTAGTACTATGTGCAAGATAGTCATAACCTTTGGGCGGTTGTTTAAAGTTAACTTTAAATGTAGTGTCCTCACTTTGTTGCTAATGAGAGATGTTTCTTCCAATAAGCTCTTTGAATATTGCCTCTGCTTTTTAACCTGGGAATGACTGATCTGGGTTTACATTTTCTTCTTTCTCTAATTTGAGAACTTTCTGCTTTTTGCCTGTAATGTTGTCAATTTGCAGAAATGGGAACAGTTATATTCTGCCTCATTTTTTGGAAAAGCATCTCTCATTAGGCAGAGACAGAAGATATTCAAAGGCTGAAACTATTAAACATCTCTGTGTTACCTTCTACCCCACCAGAGAAGTCCAGATTTTCCCTTTTAACCATTCCCTTTCTAACGCTATGCAAGCTCTACTACATCATTTCTTATATGGCCCAGATAAACAGCAGTTCCCCACCATGTACAGGATAATGTCAGTAATATTTCCACCATCTGCTGTCCATTCCTTACCTTGGTAGCCCCTTCTCATCTTTTAATTTCTTCTATGAAATGTGAAATCTCTCCTAAACCCACTCCTCACACAGAGAAAGCTCCAAGAAGGCTTTATTTTTTTCTTCCATCTATTGACTTTCAAATGTTTACAACTAAAAATAAACTTTATATAAAATCTGGAATTCTAAGTGGGTCCCCATTATACCTATAGTATTACACAGGTATTTCTGGATAATTCTTTATGTGTGCATTTTCTCTAATTCTTGAAATTATAGGAGGTGTACTGATCTTTACACCCTCTCTGTACCCTATCTCTACTGATCACACCACCATGTAATATGATGCTTGGTATAGAGTAAGTTCTCTTTAAAGTCATGTTAATAACTCATGTTAGTAATTCATATTAGTAATTAGGATCCTCATGTAGCCTTTGACTATGTCTTTATTCAATTAAAAAAAAAAAAAGGTGTGAGAATTGGATTCAAAAAGACCTGCATTTGATTTTTGACTGTAGAACTTGTGAGCTAAGTGATCTTAGGAAACTTGATTAGTCTCGGAGGTATTAGTTTCCTGATTGTTAAACCAATCTGTTGATATTACCTCCCTTAAAGTGTTGCTGTAAAAAATACATGAAAAACAATGTGTGTAAAATTCCAAGGTGTAATGTCAGAGTTGGTTTCCATTGGTAATAAGACCACATGGAGGAATGTTAATCAGACAGAAGCATCAGAAGATAGTTTTGAATTAATTCTAGGATAGAAGTTTCTGTATTTGTTTGTCTTTAAAATTTCTGAGCATCAGTTTATTAATTAACATAGAAAGAAAAAGAAGTTGTGTTTACAATCGTAGGAAATGTTGAATATTGCATTTACTATTTTTTTTTAATTTTTTATTTCTTTTCAGCGTAACAGTATTCACTGTTTTTGCACCACACCCAGTGCTCCATGCAATCCGTGCCCTCTCTAATACCCACCACCTGGTTTCCCCAACCTCCCACCCCCCCGCCCCTTCAAAACCCTCAGATTGTTTTTCAGAGTCCATAGTCTCTCATGGTTCACCTCCCCTTCCAATTTCCCCCAACTCCCTTCTCCTCTCCATCTCCCCTTGTCCTCCATGCTATTTGTTAGGCTCCACAAATAAGTGAAACCATATGATAATTGACTCTCTCTTCTTGACTTATTTCACTCAGCATAATCTCTTCCAGTCCCATCCATGTTGCTACAAAAATTGGGTACTCATCCTTTTTGATGGAGGCATAATACTCCATAGTGTATATAGACCACATCTTCCTTATCCATTCATCCTCTGAAGGGCTGCATTTACTATTTTTAATGAAGGTTTTCCCATTTTACTTATACTTTATGTTATGCATTTATTTTTAATATTTTATTTATTTATTTGTCAGAGAGAGAGAGAAAGAGAGAGCATACAAGCAGGGGGAGTGGCAGGCAGAGGGAGAAGCAGGCTCCCCGCTGAGCAAGGAACCCCAGGAAGGACTCAATGCCCAAGACCCTGGGGCCATGTCCTGAGCCTAAGGCAGAGATGCCCAACCAACTGAGCCACCCAGGTGTCCCTATGCATTTATTAAAAGAAATACAAATGGACTTTTGGTACTTGATTTATTTAATTAGTAGCATATTCCATTGTAAACTCTATCATCATCCATTGTCCTTTTGTTCTAGCTGCCTAAATTATAAAACCTGTATTTTCTTCTCTCATGTACCAAATATGTATTAAGCACCTACTCTATACTAAGAGATCTAGTGTATTAAGGATATAATGGAGAATAAAACAAACAAAGATTTTTGAATGCATGAACTATGTAAGTTAGTTGGGAGAGATACACTAATAGGTTAATTAAATAGTATTTAAAAGGTGGTAAGTGTTATGGGAAAAATAGGATAGATAAGGGTGATAAGTAAGGAGATGGGTTAAAATTTGAAGTAAAGTTATCAGTATGACTCATTGAGAAGGTGACACTTGAGCAAATTTTGTAAGAAAGACTGGGCAAGGATTGATCCTCACAAATATTTTAGGAAAAAAGTATCCTATAAAGAAGAAACATTGCAAAGCCCTGAGGTGAAAATGTGCTGATCATATACAACTAAGAGTAAGATTTCTTTAGCTGGAGCAGGTAAATAGTATAATAGGAGATAAAGTCAGAAATATAACAGGGGTAAGACTTTGTAGGGTCTCATGAGGCACTAATACATCTTTGGTTTTATTCTGTAAACTGTGGAGCCAAGAAAGGGTTGAACCAGAGAGATAGCAGTCTCAGTTACATTTTTTTTTTCCAGTTACATTTTTGAAGTGTTGCTGTGTTGAGCATAGACTCTGAAGCATTGGAGCTGGGAAGAACTAGGTAGAAACCTACTGACATATTTTGACAAATGAAACAGTTAAAGTTGGTGAGAAGTGGTCAGATTCAAAATTTTTGCTTCTTAAAAAATACAGAGTCAATGTATTTTCCTGAAGGATTAGCTATAGTCATGAAGGTAGCATTCAGGAAGGTACCCCCACAAATTAAAGAGTAGAATGTCATTAATGAGATGAAAATTATGCATATGGGGCATGTTTGTGGGCAAAACAAAGAGTTCATATGAATGTTGACCGGTATGTTCAAGTTAAATGGGAATATTGAGTATTTCAGTTGTATGCAAGAATCTAAATTTTCAGAGGCTAAATCTGAAATGGAGTTGCAAATTTGAAATGTCCACTGTGTAGGTATTCTTTAAAGTCACATGACTGGGGCACCTGCGTGGCTCAGTCAATCATGATCCCGGAGTCCTGAGGATCCTGTCTTGCATCAGGCTCCCTGCTCAGTAGGGAGCTTGTCCCCCTCTCTCCCTCTGCTGTTCCCCCTGCTTGTGCATTCTCTCACTCTCTCTCCCCCTACCACTTTCCCACTCTCTGTCAAATAAATAAATAAAATCTTAAAAAAAAAAAAAGAAAAAACTTATTTATTTTTAAAGATTATTTATTTATTTATTTATTTGATTATTTATTTATTTATTTATTTGACAGACAGAGGCCACAAGTAGGCAGAGAGGCAGGCAGAGAGAGAGAGGGGGAAGCAGGCTCCCTGCTGAGCAGAGAGCCCGACGTGGGGTCCAATCCCAGGAATCTGGGACCATGACCTGAGCTGAAGGCAGAGGCTTTAACCCACTGAGCCACCCAGGCACCCCAAACTTATTTATTTTAGATAGAGAGTGAGGGCATGCAAGTGAAGGGGGAGGGAGAGAGGGAAATCAGACTCCGGGCTGAGCCTGAAAGAGACTCTGGGCTGGTTCTCAGAACCTTGAGATCATGATTCTGAGATATGACCTGAGCCAAAATCAAGAACGAGACCCTTAACCAACAGAGCCACCCAGGCATCCCTAGAATCAAAACTTTTATTGGGATAACAGAAAATTTCCCGAACTTATTAACAAATTAAGTAACATCACTGTCACCACCAATTACAAAACAGGAATGGAGGTGACCCTCTGTTCTCTGTACCTGGCACAGCGCTAAACATTTTAAAATAGATTCATTCATTTAGTCCTAACAAATATTCTCTGAAGTCAATACTATTATTTCCATTTTACGTGTGAGAAACCTAAAATTTTGAGTAAGTACTTGTCAAGTTCACCCAACAAGTACGTCATGGAACTAGAATCCAAAGTCAGACAGCACTTGTTTGACCACTTACTGACACCCTGAATAGTTCAACTACACAGGATAGTAAGATAGATTTATTAGAATGACATGAGAATGACTTCATCAATTTTCAGTGAAATATTCTTAATACACTAGATATACTTTTTTAAAAACCCACTGTAATGGAATGACTTTTGTTCTCATAAGCAGAGATCAACTGATACTTAAGGTATGTTCTAGCCACTAGAATGGAGGATTGATGATGATGTCAATCAGTAAAGAACAGTTCCACCAGCAAAACATTTAATAAAGTGTTTCTCCTTGAATGTTATGATGGTATCGTGCCTTTGGAAAAAGAAGATTGATGTGAAAACACTATCACTCTTTATACTTCCTAAACAAGAACTTTCTATGATGAACACATTTCTCTTATCAAAAAAAAAAAAGTTTCTTACATCAGTGTGTAAAGACCTGTAAGGAATGTATGATACTAGAATTCTAATACTAATAGCTAACATTTATTAAGTGCACATTATTAGTCTACACTTTTCTAAACCACATTATGTTTATAACTATAATTTTTATAATAATACTACAATTCAGTATTTTAATTTTTCCAGTCTGCAGGGAAGGAAACTGAGGCACAGAAAGGTTAAGGAATTATGTAATCTAAAATTACACAGGTAATAAGGGGCAGCCCCATATTAAAAATACTATTTATAAACAATCTTATTGGGAATAGAGTTTAAGCACATATCAAGTATATTTGTCTATATAAAATACTCTCATAAAAAGAACTTTCAGAAATAATAAAGCCTGTAAATTGCATAAGTTTGAGTCAACATGTTACTGACTCCATAATTTCAGCTCTTAAGATTTTCTGTACATTCCAGTATTCAAGTTCTGTGTCTTTTCTTATATCCTCTGTCTACTTTAGTAATGACTCTTGTTAAAAGGGGAAAAAAAAAAGTCCCCTCAATTTCAAAAGAATAATCACGAAAGGTTTTTTACGAGAAATTCCCATTAAAATCTGTCAATTTATCCATTTATTTTTTTGCCTTTAGATTACACTTTTGTGTCATTCCATTATTAAAAAGATTACTGACTGCTGTATGTTCTTTAAGCAGTATCAATTATACAATCAATTAAACAGTAAAGATTATAGGAAGAAATAACTCTTATAAGATAGCAACATTTCCTTACAATTGGAAAGTTAGGTTAATAATAAAAGCACATACTGTACTTCATAAATTTTCATTGCATTTTTTTTTCTTTCCTGCTATTCATGTGTTTAGACAGTATGCTAAAATGTGCTCAATCCTTTCAGCCATGGAACAAAACTACATTTCCAGCCTTGAATTATTGTGCTCTTAGAGGAGATGGGACACTTTTACTTAGCAAGGTAATCATTTGTTGGGAAACTATGTTTTTAGACTTATCATATTCTATAATAATGGATCATTTTATATTGAGGAATTGATGGACTATTTTTTAGTGATTCATTTGGGACTGCCTGCAAATGACAAATAAAACCAATCAAACATAATTGCAGATGGAATACTACATCTGAATTTTAGATATATGCATGGTATTGGCATGAACATTAGAAATAGTCTAGGTTCTTTATGTTCAGGTAGCTATAACTGCTTCAATAACTATCTGCTTTTATGACAAACAAAGACATGAAATGAGAAGCTTCATAATTAAAATGCCTAACCATCCAAATGCTTTCAGCATTTTACCCAATGCATTGCATTTTCCCTGTAAATTTACTTTAAAAAAAAAAGATGGAATAATGGAATTAAATATGAAACACTGAAAAATGATCCAAAGTCTCAGCTTTAAGACACATATGAAACCACATCGAATGAGCTAGTAATCTGTCAAAAAGGTTTTCGTGTATCAATGAGTAGAAAAGCAGCTAGGCACATACAACTTGTGAAAAAAACAAAACAAAACAAAACAAAAACTCCTAAAATTGGTGATAATATCTTCAGAAACAAAATATCACATCAAAATTATCAGAGCCATTTTTGTAACACTTCTATATAGAGGTTCCTTCAGATAATATATGAACACTGTTTCAAAAATGCTGACTGTAGCAGGTATTTATAATCAGAAGAGAAACTATCAAAACTAGCTTTAACAGCTTATATAGTCACATGCTGGGTATATTTAGAGGACTAGAAGGTACTAGAGAAGTATTATCTACCACGAGAAAACATTTCGTATTGTGAAATATAATTCCTGATATCAATTTAGATTTTAAAACACAAATGTATCAAAAATAGTGCAAATAGGGGCACCTGGGTGGCTCAGTGGGTGAAAGCCTCTGCCTTCGGCTCAGGTCATGATCCCAGGGTCCTGGGATCAAGCCCTGCATCAGGCTCTCTGCCCAGGAGGGAGCCTGCTTCCCTTCCTCTCTGCCTGTCTCTCTGCCTACTTGTGATCTCTGTCGAATAAATAAATAAATAAAATCTTAAAAAAAAAATAGTGCAAATATATGAAATGAATGAGTATCAATACAATTATGTGAAAATAGTAAGCAAAATATTTTTAAATGGAGAATGATCCATGGCATAAAACAACATGTCAGAGTTGAGTTGGAAAATTGTTCCTATTATACATGAAATATTTTGAAAATAGAGAAATTTTTTAAAAATATGAGAAGTGGCTTTATCATTTATTCTGTGATTTACACATTATAATTATGTGTTTAAATATGTAATTTTATAACATTGTTTAACTGTATAAAAATAACTGTGGTCATTAGTTGCCCATAAAATACCAAATGTATGAATAAACAGGTTGACAAAGTACCAAGGTGGCATGTGTTCCAAATGAATGATGGTAAGTTTCACAGAGTCCACACCAAATGAATTCCTCCCACTAATGTGATACACTGAAAACTATAAACCCCTAATATCCAAACAAGATTTTAAAGGGACAAAATGATTAAAAAATATATACATAAATTTAGAGGAGGGATTATAGCACATAATTTTATAGGAGTAAGAATTTGAGAATACATTGAGAATATGTTTTCATCGGCAAATATTTTAGTCAGAAAATAAAATCCCCACATTGTTATTTAAATACTTAAAGGCAAAGGTATAAAGTGATTTTACCATAGAAGGGATGTGAACAATGAATGGGAGAAGGATTTCCTTACAGAGTTCATACAAACTATTTAACTCAAATGTGAGAGATTGCATCTTTTTATCTGAAAGTAATAACAATTACAAATATCATTGTAATTTTCCTTATAAAACAATAAATATACATTAAAATATTAGTGAATTTTTCTTACAAGCTTGTGAATGAAAAGTGGATTTAATTAAGAAGATACCCAACACTGTAGAGAAACTACTTTAGAAATCTTAAAGGAATTGATGAGGATTATAAAAGTTTATAAATTTAATGATGCCAGTATTTTAGTATTCTAACTTAAATTGAAAAACATATTATTTACATTTTTTTTAATGTAAGTGTACTCTTAATGTATTTTCACTTTCAGCTTCTGAATGTACTAGCCAGCCTAGCCTCCAAGATGGCTCCCAGTGATTCCTACCTCCTGGTGTTCACACCCTGGAGTCCCTTCCCATGTTACAGAGTTTTGGCCTGTGTGACAGGTAGAATATGGGAAGTAGTAGTAGGTTATGTCATTCTAGAGATTATTTATAGTCTTGATTGCTTTCTTTCTTGGAGCAAGTGTGCTCTAGGGAAAGCCAACTGCCATATCACGAGGAGCCCAGTGGAAAAGTCCACATGGTGAAAAACTGGGGCTTTGGGACAACAAACAGACAGCAAGGAACTGAATCTTCTGCCTGTAGCCATATACATGAATGTGGAAGTGGGTTTACCAGCCAAGTCTTCAGGATGATTGAAGTATCAGCCAAAAGTAGAGTGTAACTTCATAAAATCATGAATCAGAATTATCTAATAAAGCTCGGCGAGATTCATAACCCTAAGAAGCAAGGTGATAAAATAAATGCTGCTCGTTTCAAGCAGCTACATTTGGGAGTACTTTGTTATGTAGCAAGAGATCATACAAGGAGAAAAGTAATTTTATTCAGGTAAGGAAGAAAAAGTTTAAGAGAAAAAAGTGAAATGCATAATTACATAAAATCTTGTTGTATGTGAATGCTCATTCATATTCCAATTTTCCTAAATAATGTGGCACAATTTAAAGAGAATAGTACAACTTAAAACATGATAAAAATTATAAATCTATTACCCAACTCCAGAAACATTTGTGAATGACACATACTTACTTGTATGTCCTCCTATATCCTGTCCACATATCTTGCCTATAAGTGCATAGTTTTATATTTACATATAATTTTCTCACTATATTTAGTGATACATATTTTTGTATGTATGCAAAAATTCATATCAATGTATTATTTTTTTGTTTGCTCTAGAATTATATTAGAAAAGTATATTCTATGTAGCCTACTTGGATTTTTTCTTTTCACTCAACATCATGTTTCCATGCTTCATGCATATTATTATATCAAATAGTCATTTCCCCTGTGAAATAATATTCCATGGTATGAAGATATCAAACTTTCATTTATTCACTTTTCCAACTGTTGGCATTGAGTCTGTTTCTAGGTTTCGTTGTTACAAATGATGCCATTATGAACAATCTTGTACATGTTTTCTGGTTCATTTCAGCAAGATGGCATCATTCATACAAGGGTACAGTTGTTAGGCCATAGAATATGGGGGCGCTCAACTTTACAAGATAATGCTGAATTGTTTACCAGGATGTTGTATCAACTAACACTCTCATTACCAAAGAATAAGAGGGCTCAATAATGGGAAACCTCTCTAATATTTGGTATTATTAGATTTTTTTTTAGCAATTAAATGAGTATGAAAGGGAATCTCATTGTGGTCTTACTTTGCTACGATTAATCATTAGGCTGATGAAACTGAGCATCTCTTTTTATGGTTACTTTCTTTTTTTTTTTTTAACTGATGGGAAATGCCTGCTATTGTCATTTGCTCATTTTTTTATTCCCTGTAGCTTTACATGGTAGGTTGTTTTACACAGTAGATTGTTTAAAAACTGGTTCTAGTAGTCTCTCTTACCCTAAAGGCCCTTTGCCACTTCTTTCAACAAGAGTTAGAGTCTGTGTTTCCTCCACTCAAATTTGTGGTTTGCTTTGTTAACCTTAAAGTTAATAATCAGAACAGGATGGGTTTGTTCAGGCATAAAAGAGAATTGCAATATGGGACAAATAAGCTGTGACAAAACTGTAGGAAAGTCTGGGGAAGGAGAGGTATGCCTTTTTAAGGAGAAAAGGGGATACATTGGAAAGGCTGTTATGAACCAAAAGTCCATTGGAGTAAACTAGGAGTTTAAAGTATGGTGCCTTTTCATTGGCTGAATTGTTGCCAGTGGGGATAAGGAAAACGTGCCTTCCTCCTGCTCTAATAGTAAAGTAGTATCCACACGCAAGGTCAAATCCATGTGAGGTCAAGTCCACCTCTTCCTGTTGGGTCTGCAATAGACTGCAGCTTGTATAACATGAGAGCTCCCCATGTTGAAACCTCCCCATTTTGGCAAGGCTTCCATCACCCATTTTCACAGTTTGGCAAGTATAATGAGACAGAAGTGATGCTGTGTTACTTCTGGGTCTAGCCTTCAAACACCCTTAGTACTTCCCTTTTCACTCTCATGGAGTCCTGAGCCATCATATAAAGAAACTTAACCATCAAGCTGAATGGAGAAGCCACAGGAAGAGAGGATCTGGAACACGTGAGATCAAAATGAGAGAGTCCCAGCTAGTCAACCATTCAACCACACAAAGGCAGGTGGCATATATGTAGTCATGTCATCTGTAATTTTTCTGCTCTTATCTTTCTGCCCAAGTCAACTCGCTGAAGCCCAAAGTCAAGCCATCCCAATGGAGCACTATCTAAATAGTGGAACCGTGGAAAAAACATGGTTCTTGTTCTGATCCACCAAGTTCTGGAATGGTTTGTTATACATCAAAAGATTATTAAAACATATTTTTATTATATTCTTTATATTTTTATAGTCATGTTTCATAAGTAACATGTATTGCGAATATTTTTCCAAGTTTATAGCTTGATTTTTTACGTTTTCAGATATCTTTCGATGAACAGAAGTTGTTGAACTAGATATAACCACGTGTAATTGTTTTCTTCAATAATGAACACTTTTGTGTCCTATTTAAGAAATCTACCACATCCCAGTATCAAAAATATATCCATCTATATTTTCTTCCAAAGACTATAAAGATTCGTCTATAGTATTTCAAGTTTTAAGCTATCTGGGTTTGAATTATGGATACATTGTGTTGGAGGAATTCAATTCACTTTCTTTCCATATGGATAACAAACTTTTTGCTGCTCATTTTGCCACCTCAGCTCTAAATCAAAGTGGCATATTTGTGTGGATCTATTTCTGGGTTCACTATTCTGTAGTATATGTCAATTTGCCTATGCTTGCACACTTTTTACACAGTCTGAATTACTTTAACTTAAAATAAGTCTCAGGATTTCAAAAGGCTTTTCTTCTTCCACATTTTTTTTTCTTTTCAGAAAGGCTTAAACTATTTATAGTTCTTTGTTATTCTATATAATCATAGAATATCTGTAGATCAGTTTGAATGGTGGTGAAGAAATAGCATCTTTATGTTATCCATTCATTGTATCTACTGACATGGGGTATACCTTTATTGTTTTAGAACTTTAATGATTGTTCAGTAGATTTATGATTTTCTGCACAGGTCACAGATGGCACAGGTCTTGCACATCTTTTGTTATGCAATATCTAGGTCTTTATCTTTTCTTGCTATTTAAATTTCAATAGGTATTAGTAAACCTTGATTTTATTTTGCATATTTTTCTTATTTTGAGCTTTGTTCTTTTATCCTATTATCTTCAATACTGATAATATGTTTGTATATCCTTCCCCTCCCATTGTAAATAATCTCATTAACTGCAAATGATGATTAATTGCCCTCTTTCTAATCCTTGTGCTTTTATATTTCCCTTACCATTTGCTACAACACCTTCTACATTGTTGAATGTAAGCAGTTATAGTGGGGCCTGTCCGTTAGTAAAGAAATTGCCTCTCACAATACTTATTTAGAGTTATATTGATTGAGAACATTTATTACCTATGTTTATCAGGTAAAATAATTTTCTCTCTATGCTAAATATTCTAAATATTTCTGCTCATGCATTTAAAATAAAAAAAGCAGATGCCAAATTTTCTTTTTTTTTCATTTTAGTGAGATGATCATACTTTTCTTGTAATCTCGTAATTGTCTCAACCATCCTTCGAATTTTTATTGTAACTTTTTTTTCTCATTTTTACAGGTTTCATTTTCAGTTTTATTTCCAAATCTATTTTTCTTATATTTTCCCTGTAGAATGTTTCAGAAAATTCATGATTTGTTTCTTTACACTTTTATACGGAGATATCCTATATTCTGTGAATGACCTTCCAAACACAAATAATCCTTGGAGTTAAAAATCTGTTCTTTATTGTTTTTTGGAACGTCATTCACGGTTGCAGGATTCCTGAACGCTTGACCATCTCTGGCCATGACTGTATTGCTTTAAGTAGTTCTGTGTGGGGTCTGGGTCTTGTACCGAAGCTTTTCTTCAGAGAATGTTTGCTTCAATTGCTGACCTGTAAGTGGTTATCTCAGGTTGTTTCTCTATCTTATTGCTGTGTCAAATTTTAGCAGCCTTGGTGTTGCTGCCTAGAGCATCCTAACCCTCCTGGCTGCTTATGAATCCTGGAAGGCTCCCTACAGCTTTCAGCACCCTTGTTATTCAAGTCTGGGTTACCAGCCTATGATGTCTTCTTGCCTGACTACCTTGTCTACTGGTTGTCTTGCTGCATGCTCTAGGATGATTCCCATCTGGGCACTCTTGTTTGTTTGAAGACTTTCCTTATTTTTAAGAACTTTAAATGGATTTTTAAAGACTGACAAGTGCCAGTCGAAGAGAATTAAAGAGGGAGCATTGCTGGTTGACTTGAAAGTATAGTTTGGAAAGTGCACAATTTTAACAAGTTATTATTCATCTTATATTTTAAGCTTAAAACAAAAAAATGAATCTGTCACGGATGCCATATGGCCATTGATGACTGTGAGGGGATTCAAGCCTTAGTAGTTACACATAGACCTGAACTGGCAAGAGCACTGTCTTAATACATGCTATATACTTTTGAGAGGAAAGAGAAAAAAAAAAACCGGCCTGGTCACATGAAAAAATTTTCATCTAGATGGGATACATATCATGTCAGCTCACATTTTATTGGCAAAATAAAATCAAATGACAACACCTTAGTTAAAGTGGGTAGGAATGTCCCATGTGTCTAAAGTGATAACACTACACATTTGTAAATAATCGTAATGGATAAAATATTCTGTCCTTCTATGATAAAAAATAATCACTCATGCATAACATACTGGCCCCTCTTCAAGGGAGAAAATGCAAAAATCCATCACAACTCATCACATTCCATGTTCAGGCTCTTGGGAAAATCTTACATCTGGTCTGAGTCTATAGACTTGTGAACCAAGAAGACAAGTAATACTCTCTCCACAAACCCAGTAAAAGGTGATAGCTTTGGGGCAGGATAACCATAATAAACACTCACCTTTAGGGAAAAAAACAAAAAAAAACAAAAAAACAAAAAAAAACTGGAGCTATACATCTGTCCCTTTTTAATAGCAATATTTAAATTTCAGAAGACAAATATTAAGTGAAACCTCTAATCTCATACCCTCGGATTGGAGAATTTATTGGATTAGATAGGTTCTAATCCCAGAGAATAGCATCCTATGCCGTTCTCTAAATCAGCCTATCATCATGCATGGTTCTTTCCTTTTTTAATTATTTCCTCCTCTCCATTTTTATGGGCTGAGCATCTTTTTAAGTCTGCTCTGCATATAGAAAGTAGGAAACTCAAGGAAGAATTTTAAGTACTGAACAGTTAACGGTTTCTTTTAATGCAAGATGGTGGTTCTTTGTGTAGCAGTGTAACCGTCTTAGAAACGTGCTAGGTGTATTATTTGTTTGACTTCAATCAGTTGTATGGGCCAAAAATTACACCCATAATTCACTGGAGACATAACTAGGTAAACTGAGCGTATAGGTCTCCCTGGGAAAGCCATACTTTTCTTTTCCTTTAAAAATTTGTATTACTGAAAAAGTTTTCTGGTATCATATTAACCTAGTCAGAGTTTTTAAACATGGGTATGAAAAGCTATACCTTTTATATTAACCCTAATAAGAGGCTAAGAGAAGTCTTTGTGGCTAAAAACGTTTCTAAATTATATCTTTGACTAGACATCCTTATTGTTATGGCTACTTTTCTGCAATAATGACAGAGCTGATCATTGCAACAGGGACCATATGGCCCACAAAACCCAGAACATTTACTTACTAACTGGTCCTACACAAAAAAAAAAAAAAAAGAAAAAAAAAAAAGTTTGCCAGCTCTCAATCTAGAGCTATAAGCTCATTATAGAAGCAGTCTACTACATTTTGCCAATGTATAACATGAGTAGCTCTGTTGCTTCCAATTACATTTACTCCCAAACTCCAGTAACACTTACCTCACCATTCTCTGGTGAATTTCAAAGGCCCTGCAACATATTTGAGGTTATTTGCAAACTACTTTTGGCTCCAATTTACCTGTGACTTAGAAGAGGCCAGGTTATGCTATAGAAACAATCTCAAAGATCCTTGTGGCATGAAACAATGAAGTTTATTCCTTCTTCATGCTGCATCTCTCATGGGTTATTATGGGAACTCTGTTCACTGCCTTTATTCAGAGACACCATCTAACGTGGGCCCCATCTTCATGCATGAATCCAGGTTAAGAGGGCAGACATAGACGAGAAGTGACTACAGTGAAAAGCAAATTGGTTCTTCAGATTTCTGACAAGATAGTCATCTATCTTCTTGTCACAATGCACTGGTTAACATAAATCGAAGTCCATGCCTGAGTTAAAGTAGTTGAGCAGTGTGATCCCATTGTGTGAGTGAATAATGATGATCCACATTAGAGAACAGCCCCTAAGATGACTGTAGCTGGGTAGCAGAAGGCACTGCAATGACAATATGACTACCTAGAGTAACTTAGAAATGGATCTGTTGATTAAAAAGCAAGCATATTGACACATACACACATGTGTAATAAAAGGTAACTGTTGACTCTTTGGAGGGTCTACAAAATGCTTTTCTTCAATTAGCTGCTATTTTAATTAGGAGATGGAAGAAAATAAAACAACTTAAGTAACCACAAGCTAAAATTCTCTTAGGTTTTAAATTAGAAAAATTATGTTCATGTTATATGCCTAATGTAATACCTTATTAACAAAGAAGAAGGATTTACAGAGACCACCTGTTTTGAAGACAGCTATATGAATATAATTTCTCTACTACTTTATCCATGGAAAGTGAAATACTTGAGGGGTTTGGGGAATGCTCCAATTAATCTTAACCTATATAATATTAAAAAGGATCTCTCTGAATTTGGTAAATTATTATCTTTTTGATTACACTCAATCATATTTCATTTGAAGAGGTCAAATAGCAACCCATCAACTAAATTGAACCACCCTTAATTAATGATAATCATAGCTTAAATTTCCTCTCTCTAAGAGAAGCTTTCATTATAAAAGGGATGGTTTTGTATCTACTGAAATGGCTCACACAAATTTTGTATTTGAAAAAGAAAAGCAATTATATACTTGGCCAATTAAGTTTTTTATATCTGTAATCTATTAATTTGCCTATTTGATTTTTTTCTGATTTATATTCCAAGTTATCTGCATTTCACAACAGTAAATTTGTCATTACAAACTTTAAATTATAAAATATGAGGCTATTCACAATTTAGGTAATAAGTGCATAGTAAATGCTCTATACATAGGATTATAATTATGTGCCACATTTGTATGATATATTTCCAAGGACTAAAAAATCAAAAGAGGAAAAGACAAAGATATTATGCAGTTTCATAATATAAAGTGAATTTTGTGCAATGTGTCTATTTGTAATTTTTTCTCTTCATTACTGGTCAGATTTTTTTTCAATATTTACATATTATATATATATATATATATATATATATACATTTTAAAAAGATTTATTTATTTATTTATTTATTTGGGAGAGATAGAAAGTGTGGGGAGGGAAAGAAGGGGAGGGAGAGAGAAACCTTAGCAGACCTCACACTGCTTGATCTCAAGACCCTGAGATCACGACCTGAGCTGAAACCACGAGTCAGTTGCCTAATGGAGTGTAGCACCCTGGGGCCCTAAAGTGTTTTTACGATATGATGGGTCTCATGAATAAAAGAACCACAGAGCCTTCAGAGAAGGGATTAACTTTGAATAGTGTTCTCTCTTTCCTCCTTCAGAAAGAGAAGTGAGGTCCATTCCCCTCAGTCCACGCAAGCATTGTGTTGGCCTGGAGCTTGTTTACATTTTTGTAAAACTTCCTCTGCACCATCTATATCTGTTTGGCATGTGGCTGTCCAGTTTCTGATTTGAGAACCTGGTACATCTCCATCTGTGTAGCACTGAAAGATTG
Organism: Lontra canadensis; assembly: GCF_010015895.1. NCBI lineage: Eukaryota > Metazoa > Chordata > Mammalia > Carnivora > Mustelidae > Lontra > Lontra canadensis. The sequence continues at coordinate 5,810,942 of NW_022631040.1, forward strand.
TGTTAGATCTGTCCTTCAATGGTCCTTTACAATTCCCATAGAACTAAACAAGTGTATATCTCAAAAGTTACAAGGTCAATGAGTCATATAAGTTAAAGTATTTTATATCATATATAGTACTTTAATTAGGAAGGATGCTCACTTACTGAGAAATTTTAAGCAAATAGCATCTGTGCTTAATACTTAGGTATTATTCAAAATTTAACATCTATTTTTTTCTAATTTGCGTCAGAACCTCCTGTTACATATATGTGAGATGAGTTTTAGCTATTTATAATTGCACCTTTGCATTTTAAATCAAGGAATATTTTAATAGCATGCGGGGGAAGAGTGTAACAAAAAGAGCCAGCTGTTGGCCTTTCAATTAAGAAAACAATAAGCTTCAACATAGTGACAAAGAACCAACAATCCAATCACACCAAAGCGGCAAACAAAGCAAAAACTGTAACAGATGCTGTTTTCAATATTATCAAACACTCTATACAGAAGAAACTCCCTTGAAAATTTAGCAGTGAGAACATGCCAATTTTTGATTAATTCAGATTTTCCTCAGCTCTCAAGAGCTCAACCAGAAAACCTACTTGCCCCTGTGGTGCTAGAAGTAGAAGCAGCAATCAAGCAATTCAAAGATATAAAACTTTAAGTCCAGATGGCTATGGAGCTAACTATAAAACTTCCAAGGAAAGTTTAAGTGCGCTCATTCAAAGGCCTTTCTTTCCATACGATGAAACAACATTTTACTATCCACCCAGCAAACAGTAACTTTGAACGTAATCCCTAATGCTTTTTGATTTCTGCCTACTTAGTAGGCGCCACATGATTCTAAAGCAGGAATTCCGGTGGAAAGGTTCACCAGCGTTCCTTCATTTAAATGCAATGTTTGTCAACATTTGCATTGTGTGTGTGTGACTATTTAAGGATCTAATTAAGGTAAGGTTACTTGGAGGGAAATGTACATGTGAAGTCACAAAGTTTTGTGTAAAATTACAGACTATTTTCCGAACCTTAAAACTGATAGCCGGCCTTTAAGAAAGCAAGATCTTGAAGTCAAAAAGAAACTGCTTTATAGATCCCATGTGGATATGAAAACTTATTATGACATAAAAGTCATATTTCAAATCAGAGAAGAATGTTCAATAAATGATGTTAGGAAATGTTTAGAAAAGCATAGCCATTAAATCCCTACCTCACAACTATACCCAAATCATTCTTGGTGTATTAAAGACCATAAAGAGTTTTACAAGGAATAAAAAATAAATAAATAAAGGGAAATATGGGAGACCAAATTTATGCCCTTGGGCTGGGGGAAGACTTTTTCCAGAACATATAAAAGACTAAAGCCATGGAGAAAAATAAAATGAATCTAAATGTATCAAAATTATAAAACTTCTCATGGCATAAAAAAGATAAAGAAATTTTAAAGACTCTTGTCCCTCAAGAAGAAAATATTTGCAATATTGTAATAGTCAAATAATATCCAGAATATAATAATAATACTATTATTTTCAAAAAAATAAACAAGTAATTTAAATAGTCATGTCACAGAAGCATAAAAAGAAATGAACATTAAGGAAATGAAAAAAAAACTAGGAAATTTTAGGAAAATCAAATTAAAACAACAATGAAAAGCATTATTTTACCCATCAAATTGTCCAAATACAGAAGTTAAAAAATATTTTTAGAATATATATATGGGAAGAAGAGAAAATCTTAAATGTAGCTAATGGGTCTACATATTAGTATAGGTATTTAAGAGACATATTTTGTGATGGTTATAAAATTAGGAAGAATGTACACATTATGACTTAGAAATTCTGCTAGTGGGATCTACACTGGAGAAATTTTGCATACTGTCCTGATACTTGTATAAAGATGTTCATTGCATTATATTTTCTAATAATGACCAGCCCAAAATCATTCTAAATGTGCATAAACCAAAGAAGTGTGACATAAACCATGATTCAGTCTATGCTTCAGAAAATGGAGGTAGGTTCATATTACTGGACATAGATGGATCTGCAATATTTACTAAGTGAAAGAACAAATTATAAAACATGAGATTGCACATAATACTATTTACGTAAAAAAACAAGGTAAATAAGCATGGGAAGAAACTCTGCATATCTACAGCTATTCAGGATATATAATGTACACCAAAAGACCTGCAAGAAATAACAAAAAAAGAACAATAATTGTTTCAGAAAATAATTACTCAATAATATTTTAATTTTTACGAAGAAAATGTGTTGTCATACAACTTGTTCAATTAAAATATTACCTTTTGTGTAAAGCTCATCACAGATTTGAGGAAGTTTAGAACAACAATGTATGGCAATATAAACATTTACCTTGAACACCGAATGGTACACATTGAAACACTATTACTTCTAGAAGATTCAATATGCACCTTGGACTGTGTTACAAACTAAACAAATGCATAATTTAAGTTTTTCAGCTCTATGAATTAGCACCTCATTTTATAGATGAATAAATTAATACTTGGGGGTTTGAATAAACTTGTACAAGTTATTCACAGAAAGTCAATAATAGGGCTAAGATACAGATTTAAACCTGGTTGCTGGCATCTAGCAGGTTTGTGCAAATAAAGAATACACTTGGTAATTAACTTCATTTGCTATTTGTAATAATTTTTGAGGCCTGAAAATAGATTATTTCAAGATGTCATAGGCAAAGTTTAAAAAAATCATGGGGGAGAAATATATATAGTCATTGATAGGTCTTGAAAAAGTTTATTTACATACATTTAACTTTGTATTAAAAGTTCTAAAAGTAGATAGACCAAGCTATTGTTAATATCCTTCAAGCTGTAACTCTACTAATATACTACTAAGGAAAAATCCTTTAAGACAATTATTTTATTAGATATATTTTTTCAGAGTTATGAAAATAACTCTCCCAACAAATTAAAACCAGCTATGATGGTACTAAAGACAAAAATATATGAAACACCAATGAAAGAAGTAAACTAATGAAAACAATATTTAGACATAAGCTGCTATGGAAAATGAATAAAATGATTAAGTATATGGAAATTTTCATTTTTGTAGGTTCAAAACAGTTAAATACCAATGATTTCACATGGTTCTAACTAATATTTCAGATATTGGCCACATAACTGTTTTTAAATCATCTATTCCTCTCTTGAGTGAGTTATTATTTTGATTGCTCAGTGACTATTTACTATATTTTGTTCATTTTAAGTTATAATTTTTTAAAAATATATATAAAATTATAAAAATAATTCATTTTTTAGAAGATTTTATTTATTTATTTGAGGGAGAGAATGAGAGAGAGAGAGTTTGAGAGGGGAGAGGGTTAAAGGGAGAAGCAGACTCTCCCCTGAGCAGGGAGCCCGATGTGGGACTTGATCCTGGGACTCCAGGATCATGACCTGAGCTGAAGGCAGTTGCTTAACCAACTGAGCCACCCAGGCATCCATAAAACACAATTCATTTTAAGAAGCCTGTTATATTAAACCAACAAATTTAAAATAGCTTTTATATGTCAAAGATAATCCTACATCACGTGAACTTGAAAATCATTTGGATTAGTTTCTTTATTTCTGAAAGTTTTAGAAATACCTAATTTATATAAACCACTTATATAAATGTCTTTCTTTAAGTCCAATTAAATAGAAGTCTTTTAAAACTATCACATAAAAGGGTGACTGCGTGGCACAGTCCCTTGAGCAGCTGACTCTTGGTCTGGGCTCAGGTCATGATCTCAAGGTTCTGAGATGGAGCCCTCCATGGGCTCTCGGCTCAGTGTGGAGTCTTCTTAAGACTCTTTTTCCTCTGCCTCTCCACCCGTGCTCACCCTTTCTCTCCCAAATAATTAAAATAAATCTTCTTAAAAAATAAAAGTATCACATATACATAGTATATATAATATACATATATACATACGTAAATACACATAAATATATAATATGATGTATATGTATGCATATACACAGAAAGAGAGAGAAAGAGACAAACACAGAGATCTTATAGCTTTTGCTTTTAAATTTTAGCCATGCTTCAGGTACAACAATACAAAATTCAAAGGAAAAGCTGTATCCGAAATGTGTTTCTGGCAGACATACTAAATTAAGGTTACCTGCTCAGATGGCCAAAGGGTTTTACAAAACATTATTTACAGACTCTAAGGATCCTTTTAGAGAAGTTGCTTTTAGGGCATGCTGTCTTCTAGAAGCTTCTGCATACCAACCAAAGAATGCACTGCATTTTTTTTTCCCCTTGAGGAGTTTGGGATGCTTTTTTTTTTTCAATCATGCCTCCTAAGGTAGACTATATTTTCTAAGTTAAAAGTTCCCCAAAGTGGCCCTGACAATTCCAAATTATCCAAAAGTTTATCCGTTTTCCACAAAGACATAAGATCCTGGTCCATGGTGGGTAAACATGCAGGGCATACACGTATATACATACAGGAAGCAGTAGTTTTTGAGAAAGGTGGAGAAAGAGGTTTCCACCTATATTTACTTGTAGATTCCTCAAGACCTCTTAACTAAGAGGGGCTCTGTCTGTAACAACTGTTCCCAAACACGGGAAATTATGTGCTTTCCCCCCTTTTGAACAGAGTGGGGTGTCTTCACAAGAAACTTCAAAAATCAAAATAAAGTTATGTTCAATAAAATTGAGAATTTAAACACAAAGCTAGCAGAGCTTGGCTCCCAGAGAGACTTACCTCCAGACTCCAGGGTGAGCGAGGAAGCAGTGAGCTCAGTGCATCCTGTGGGCCCAGCACCTGCTTGCTTCTCAGTCTCCGCATCACTGGGGGGACGATATCCATTGGTTCTCACTTCTTTTTCCAGAAACTATTACAATTTCAGAAATGACACAATCAGTAAATAGTATTTAGTAAGAGTTTCGTGTGCAAAGAAAAACTATTCACCAGCTGGGAGTCTTCAGATCCAAAGACTGATATGAAGCTCAGAAGCGTGAATTCACAGGACGGCTTATCAATTGGAAAATGAGGAAGTTGTTTACCCTTTCCAATGGTTAGTTATGACAGTGGGGGATTCTAGACAGCGGGAGAACTATTTCGAAGTTATTATCTCATGCCATTTTTTGGAAGATGACAAGTTTCTTTTATAGTTGTCAGAAGAATTTACAAGAAATAACCCAAGAAGTTTCCTTGTTCATGAAATAAGATTGATTTAGTTCACTTATGTGGTTTAAATGCTTTTGTCTGCTCAGGGAATTTTCAAATCTGGTCTTCATTTTGTATTTAATTTTAACAAAATAAAATCTGTTTATCTGGGGTGCCTGGGTGGCTCACTAGCTAAGCGTCTGCCTTCAGCTCAGGTCATGATCTCAGGGTCCTGGGATCAAGCCCCATGTTGGTCTCCCACCTCAGTGGGGAGCTTGCTTCTCCCTCTCCCTCTGCATCTTCCCCTGACCATGCTCTCTCTTGCTTCCTCTCCCTCTCTCAAATAAATAAAATCTTCAAAGAATTGTGTTTATCTATAAAAATATATTATGCAGCAATTAAAAACCATACATTGAATTTATATATCTTTTACATAAAAATGTATCTACAAAATCCATGCAAATTTGATTGCAAATGAGAGGGAACACAACAAGTGGTTTTAAAAAGTATGAATTTAAAAAGATAATAATGCAGAGAGCCTGAGTGGCTCAGTGGGTTAAGGCCTCTGCCATTGGCTCAGGTCATGGTCCCAGGGTCCTGGAATCAAGCCCTGCATTGGGCTCTCTGCTTAGCACAGAGCCTGCTTCTTCCTCTCTCTCTGCCTGTCTCTCTGCCTACTTGTGATCTGTCTATCAAATAGATAAATAAAATCTTTAAAAAAAGATAATAATGCATTAAAATATAAAATTTAAAAAATAGAAATGTACTTCTCTCACCTAAAGGTAGGGAGTATTGAGATGGTAGTGAAGTCCCATAATCTTCAGAGATCCTTATACTTTTAATCTTATTGTTCTGCCATTCTTAGAGTGTGGCTTTTACCATAATGTCAAAATGACTGTTTGTGATTAAGAGAGAGGTCCATATTAAGCCAGCAGCAAGAACAAGGGAAAGAGAAGTTTACTTATTTCTCCTCTAAAGCACAGGTTCTTGGGATGTCTCGTGGCTCAGTCAGTTGGGCGTCTGCCTCCAGCTCAGGTCCTGATCCCAGGGTCCTGGGATCGAGCCCTGTGTTGGTCTCCCTGCTCAGCAAGGAGCTGCTTCTGCCTTGCCCTCTGCCCCTCTCCCCAGCTTGTGTGCTCTCTCACAAATAAATAAATAAATAAATAAATAAATAAACTTCGGGGGGAAAGAAAAAAAAGAAGGCACTGGTCCTCAAAGTGTGGTCTTTGAACCACAGCAGCCTCAGGGTCAACTAGGTGCTTATCTGAAATGTAGATTTTTAGGTCTTATCCCAGATTTATTGCATCAGAAACTCTAAGGTCGGGGCCCAGTATTTTGACTTACCAAACCTTCCCGGTGATTCTGATGCAACTAATTTTCCAGTGTTTTAAAGACATGTCTGGGAAGTTTTTTTTTTTTTTTTAATTTTAAATTTTTAATTTTTTATAAACATATAATATATTTTTATCGCCAGGGGTACAGGTCTGTGAATCGCCAGGTTTACACACCACTCACCATAGCACATACCCTCTCCAATGTCCATAACCCCACCCCCTTTCTCCCAACCCCCTCCCCCCAGCAACCCTCAGTTTGTTTTGTGAGATTAAGAGTCACTTATGTCTGGGAAGTTTGATATCACACTTATGCCACATTGTAGTCATTCAATTTGGCCACAACAAAGTGTAAATCAGGATAGAACAGATAAAATCTAATCCAGGTGCCCATAAGAAAAGCCAGAGTCTTATAGTTATACATTAAAATGGGAAAAAGGGGGAATGAATAAAAGAGGCAATGAACAATTTCTGCTACATCCATGATAGATTGTCCATAAATTATAAAGCCATTTACAGAAGAAATATACAATAGTCATATCTAATATTTATTATAGTCATGTCAATTATACTAAAAATATCATTATATGCTGTTGTGAGTTTCTGCATATCTATATGGGCGGCTGTACATATAGCTACCACATGTCTGTAGAGTGAGATTATGGGTTGAGTGGAAATAGAAAGTGAAGATTTTTGCATTTTTACTTTAGACTTCCATACATTTCTTTTTCAAAGATCGCATGATGCTTTGAACATTCAAAACAGAAAAAGAAAAAAATATAGCCTCAAGAGACTTCATTGGTAAATTAACAGTTTCAGTTGGACAAACTATATGTCAATGAAATAAAAATGAACTCGAAAGAACCTATCTGAATAATTTATCCATTTTTGCTGTTATACTTTAGGATGTTACTGAAGAAGTTGGATAACAACTCAATGTTTGTTTTTGTTGTTGTTTGTATATCAAACTAGAACAAGGCCAAAAAAGATGGCATTGCTGCCAGAATTCTTATAAGAAAACACGTAAGGATTCATAAGCCCTATAAAAAGAAAAAATTAAAGTCAATTTTGTTTCTTGTTAGCAACTGTTCAATGTTTTCTGAACTATTTAGGTCAATGATCTTTGAAGTATGATTTGTGGACTAGCAACAGCAGCATCACCTGGAAACTTGCTAGAAATTCATATTTGGGACACCAAATAGGGGCACCTATTCAATAAGATATTTCATGGGTGGATCCTCACATCTGCTTTTTTTAAAAAAGCACTGCAGGTGATTCCAGTGCAAGCTCAAATTGGAGAACCACTGACCTAGATAATTACTTCACCCTTTTGCTTTGTTTTCCTTCCACAAACATGTCAATAATTGCTATGGAAATGTATTATAATATAGTCAACATGCAATTATCTCTGATATTCAAGGAGCAGAGTGATTTGGACAAGAGGATACCATAGATAATCCCACATCTCTCTTTAGTTGTCAGTTTCAGACTCCGCCCACCCATACATTTTTTGCCAGAGCCCCTAATGAGAACTGTAATTGACTGACTCATGTTTTAGCTCTTTTTTCCTCCTGCCCACTCTCTGGTGAAGGTGTTAATGAGCAGTGAAATAGCCTGAAGGCAAACAGCAGGAGTGAAAAGGAGGAGAGAAACCTGTCCCTCTGAATATTTGAAAATATACTATAATATCAAAAACCATTAAAAAAAAAAAAACTCTTTCCTCTCTGAAAACTTCTATACATGTGAATAATAAATTCGTTTTAAACATTTTCCAGTAAAAAAATCTTGAGCTCTTATAGTGGAACTACTAGTATTTTCTCAAGAGTGTTGTATTTCTCTTCAACGATTAGTTGTTTCTCCCTGCTTTAGTCCTATTTGACTACTTGTAATCTATTCTTTTCTATAACTGCTATCAACAAAACCTTTCTTTCCTTCTCTGTAAGCTTTCATCTCCCTGTTCAATTGGCTTTGAATGCTAGTCTATCAAACTACATAAAAACAAATGAGAAAAGAAAGGAAAAGTAGAATAACATTAAATACCAAGCCACTATTATGGGTATAATTCAAAAGGTGTTTCAGGCTTGAAACATCAAATAAACCTCAGTTTGAAGGTATTATTTGCTTTCTCTGTATTGCTTTCTGAAAAGTGATAGCAACAAAAAACCCTTCTTTTGGAAAATTCTTTTGTGGTTTGGACTGAAAAGAAAAATAAAAACTCATATTATCATTATAGTCATGATAATGCCAAACTCTTGGTTTTTTTCTGTATTCTTTTATAGTTGATTCAAAAGATAACCCTTCCAAAAGCAGCCCTAATATCATGACCTCATATATCTTAAAAATGACTTTATGAACTTCACACCCTGGACATAAAATAGCATCACAAATTATATATCACTTGGTACAGTAGAGAACCCTGGGTAAGAGAACCGGCATGTTGACCCAATGATATTGATGAGATTGTTACAGTTACCAACACTGAGACAAGAACCATCTCCACTCTCCTCATTAAACATCCCATGTTAATCCTAATTCTCTTCTTGAAAGGCTGAGCCGTGTGCCATATTTGGTGTCATTTAGCTCATTGATCTTTCTTAGATATCTTCGTTGAAATCAAAGTAAAGGAAAGAAAATTACAAAGAGGACAGTCATTTGATCATTGCATCAATATTTTCAAGGTTTGCAACATAGAAATTAAACTGGAACACAGATACCATGAACACGGTTTCAGTGTAAATTATAACTGCTATTTTTATTTAAGAGTACAGTAATTCTGGGGTGCCTGGGTTGCTCAGTCAGTTGAGGGTCCAACTCTTGGTTTCAGCTCAGGTCATGATCTCGTGGTTGTGGGATCAAGCCCCCTTTTGGGCTCCATGCTCAATGTGGAGTCTGCTTCAGATCCTCCTTCCCTCCCCCTGTTTGCTCAGGCTCGCTCTCTCTCTAAAATAAATAAAATCTTAAAAAAAAAAAAGGTATGGTGATTCTTCCTCTTCAAAATTGTTTCTTTGAGATGCCCTTATGTAAATATTCCTCTTAATGTTTAAGACTAATCTGAAATTTTTAAAAAATAAAATGGTTTTAAAATTACATCCAATAGTTCCCAATGTTTTCAAAGCCTTATCTGTTGAGATGGAATTTTAAGTCTGATAAATACTCAAAAACACTTGGGGCACATTCTGGTGAATGAAATAAGTAATCAAGCCTCATTAGAAATGAAACATGATAGCACAAAATGAGAATGATGTTCTCTAGTGGCTCTGTAAACAGAAGCTGAAGACAATTCCATATTTTGGTCTTCAGCAGAATTAAGGGAATTAGTTATGAGCCATGTTTTTATTAGTTCCAAGAATTGTCTGATTTATCCATGTCCTATAAGATTATTGATGAAAGTGTATGGCAGATGCTACTTAATGGATTCATATTGTATCAAATATATTCAATGTTGTAATATAATCAATCATTAACTAAGCACCATTAAGCCACCAAAACTGATGGAGAACAGTAGAACTGGAAACACAGCCTGCCAAGGATGCTCTGTCTCAACTGTCTGGGGATAAAGGTCATGAAGTACCTTCTTGACTGTAGAAAGGCAGAAAGAAAAATATCTGGGGGGATTGAATTTTGCCCTATATACATACCTGAAATCTCTATTTTTATTTTGTTATTGGTTGTACATGAATGCACCGCACAGTTGTCTAAAACAGCTCAGGACAGTATGTTCAATATCTTTTTTAATCTCTGCATTTTAAATAAAGATATATGTGTTTTGCACCTGTCATTTGGCAGAATGTACAAAGCAATAATGCATTTTTAATAAGCCAATATTAGTTTTGCTATTAAATATGTGCAAGCCTTACTCTTTGAAGCCAGCAGCTGCTCTCATAGAGCGGGCACTGCTGCCAGACTTTATGGAAATAATTCCCACCATTTCTAATTCAGACATATCCACATGCTTAGAGAGTTGCAAACATCTGGGAATCCAAAGGTTTCTGCCTATATTTAAGTCTAAATCTTGACTATTTTTTTTTTTTAATACCATAGGTCTTGAAAAGAAAATCCATTTAAAATACTGATATTAAAATGGCCATTACCTTGGAGACCAGTTACGGTTGCTGCATACAAACTACCACAAGACTCAGTGGCTTAAAACAATATTTTATGAAACTCAGAAGTAGCGTGGATCAGGAATCCTGACAGGACAGAGCGAGAATGACTGTTTTATTCTCCAGGAAGCCTGGAAACTCCACTCAGAAAACTAGGAGGCTGGCAGTGGCTCGGGAACTGGATTTGGAATCATTGGTTGGCTCCCTCACTTACACATCAAGTTCCTGGGCTGGAATGATTTGATGACAGGGAGGACCACCAGTGGAGTCACCTACACAGGCCCCTCCACTGAAGCTTGGCTCCCTCCCAGCATGGCAGACTCAAGTTGGTTGAAATTCATGGAGCATGCTCCTAGTCCGAGTATTTCTGTGGTGTCTCAGGGCTTTGACTCCAAATATTTTGTGAATAAGACAGACATTGCATTGTTCTTTTGACTAAAATTCAGAAGTTACCCACTTATCAGTTCATCATACAATAATGGTTGAAATAGGTAGAAGTCCACTTAGAGACAAAAGTCCAGGCTATCCTTATCTCTTAAAGGTAGGACTATTTTAAAAAAAAACAACAAACAAACAAAAACAAAAACTATTTTAAAACTGTCACGCTATTAAAATAAATGGCTAAATATTAAAGTTGAATGTTTTGATCAATGACTAATTCTCATTTATTTAATATATGAGAGACACTGTATGTAGCAAAAAAATAAACCCAAAATCACAAGGATATCCCTTTCCGCATCATGTGCTCTACTTAATTATGGCTATATAACACTACTAATTATTACAAACTGGAATAGATTAATCAATATTAATATCACAAAGTGTTATTTATACATAAAATTTTGTTTTGAGTCTAAATGTGCACTTTCTTAAAAATACATGCTACTTTTCAAGCTGCTTTTGATATATAATTAACATATAATACCTGCACATATTTGGAATGCATAATTTAATAAAATTTGAAATTTGTATAAACCCCTGTAACATCACTAAGTTAAGATAAGTCACCCCTGAAAGTATTCTAGTCCCTTTTGCTCCCCCACCACTTCTGTAGCCTCAGGCCATGTTCACCTGCTTTCATTTATTAATAGTTTGTATTTTCTGTAAAATTCTTTTATGTCTTTTGTATATGTGGATGTATGCTTTTTATTGCTCAGAGTAACCAATGGTATGAATATACTGCAATTTATTTATCCACTCATCTATTGATGATTGCTTGGATTAATTCCAGTTTTTGACTATTACAAACAAAGCAGCTAGGAACCTTTCATGTGTAAGTGTTCATATAGAAATATACTTTCATTTCTCTGGAATAAATACCTAGAATAGAGTAACTGAGTGACTTGGTACAGATACTAACAGTTTTAGGAAATCATCTGATTTCAAAATTGTTTATGCCATTTTACACTCCCACTAGCAGTGTATGTAAGAAAAAAAATATATATATCCATTTCATCTGTGTTAAACTTCATTCTTGAATGCATATTTAGATATATTCACATATTTATCAACATATGTATGTGGTATTAATTCAGCCTATGTATATTGGGAGTCAGGGATAATCCCACACACTATAAATGTTCAGCAAGTATGAATTTATCATTTTAAATGTGTTTAAGTACTTTAGAAGAATGTATATTATGATTTTCACACAAATGAATTTTTGTAGTTTGTGCAGTTATTGTTAACATTTTGTTCTCTAAATCTTGCTTCATTTCAATATGTTTATTAAGGTCTTCAGATTTCCTCTTTTACAAAGGAATTTTCTGCCTTAATACATGATTAATTTTTCAGTTTTCCATGAGATAATATAAATTATAGAATGCAGAAGTTTATATGCAAAATCCATTTGGGAAAGTTGAGTGTTTTACTGATTTTTCCTTGTTATTTCTGAAAGCTTTACTACTTTATAGGATGTATTAAAAGGATTCTGATTATAACAAATATAAGGGACCATCTTTTAATTAAATAATAATATATACAAGAAAAAATTTGGCCTTTTAAAAATTACCATGTTTGCTGACAAAATTTGTCCATATACATACTATTGAATTAATAAACAACTCTGTGACTTTTCACCAACTAAATCATTACATGTTTCATAATTGAAGCCAGACACATTTCTGAGTAATTTTCAATACAACTTTGACAAAGAGTATTTAAATAATCTAGGAGAATCAGGTTATGGATATTTTACCTCTCATACCAATTCTTTCATGTTTTGATTAGCTAGGAGCAACAGAGAAGAATAATTGATTAAGGAATCTTAGGGATTTAATTACAGGAAGAATTATAGAAGTAAATAATCTAATAAAGGGTACTTATGTTTGAGAAGAATAAATATTATGGATGAGGATATACATATTAATTTGTATGTTCAAAGACACTAATATCACTAGCAAACACCTAAAATTGAAAATTAAACAATGTTCTCTATATATCTTTACAGAGAATGCTGTTGAAGTTTAGAATTTTAAGATAACTGATAAACAATTTCTCTTTAATCTGTTTTTGAGTAATATACTTCATTTTGTGATGAAGATATCAACTTTATGTTGACAAACTACAAGAAATTACTGATACTATAATGCCAAAATCCTTAAGAGTAATAGAAGAAGGCTATTTTTTAGTGAAAAGGAGTCTAAATAAGATTTAATGGTTTACATTTTATTCAATAGAAAAAATATTTTTCCTCAGTTCTGTATGGTGTAATACATAACATGCATTAATTCTAAGACAAATTTACTTTATCAAATTAAAATATGTCAATGATCCATTATGTCATAATAACCACATAAAATTGCGTTACTCTTTTCCTAATGAACATAAACTCTTTTTTTTTAAAGATTTTATTTATTTATTTGACAGACAGAGATCACAAGTAGGCAGAGAGGCAGGCAGAGAGAGAGGAGGAATGAACATTAACTCTTATCTTAATCTCTTTCTTCTTTATTCCTTCTTCAAGAAAAGTACTTGATAGATGGAATTCAAAGCCTTTAGCCAACTGAAGGGCCCATCTTCTGCCAATGTCTTATGTTCCTACCTTTTGCATCGACATTAGAGATGTGTTATCTTTTTTTAAGAACCAGTCTCATAATTAATTCCCCTACCACTATCTCCTTACGTCAAATATTTTGCTTAGTACTGTTAAGAAAACACGATGATGTCTCATATCCATTCATTTTATGACCCTCATTCAATTCAAAGCTCTTTTCCTCTTACTAAGTCTACTGTACCCAGGGATGCCTCGGTCTCCACAGCACTTTTATGTGACTTAAGAAAGGAATCCTGTTTGTGTGGTCCTCAGCTTGGCAAAAGGGAGGCTGGGTTCAGCCTGCCTTATCCTCTTGGCCAACTGCTCTCTGCAGCACCCAACTTCAAGCCTTATGTCATGGCCCTTGTTCCAAGTCTCTCTTGTCCTGTCACTACTCTCTCTAAGCAATGTACTCCTATTGCCATTCCAGAGCATCACTTAGTGCCACTTGTCACTTCAAAACACTTACAACTCTTGTGACCCCATTGCAAAAGAAAAACAAAACTAAGCAAAACAAGTAACAGCTGAATGACCAACCAACCAACCAACAAACAAACAAAAAAAACACCTCAAGTCAAATTAGACTTCCTTTCTGAATTTGTTTATTATTCTTCTATACATGACTTACACTACGGTCTAAGGATGGTGCAGGTGAGTGCCCACAGAGACCAAGTGGGTAACTGGGTGGAGTGAAACAGGCCATATTGGGGGCTTCAGCTCACCACACAGGTATTTGTCATGTAGAATAGGGAATCAAGGCTTTCCAGGGTTAAGTTTTAAAGAGAAATCAGAAATCATTATTCTATGAAATCCACTGGTTCTTCATGTTAGCAATTAATTCAAAGATTGAAAGAAACACTCTGAGCGTCCAGAGTGGAAGGCTGGAGTAGAAGACCTCTAGTCACATAAGACTACTCACAAGTAATTCCTGGATATGTCCTTATTTACCCACTTCTATGCCTTTTCTCATGTTACCAGGTTCTTACCCTAGAATCTCTTTTTCCATAATTCCCTGAATTATTCTCCTTATTTATTTTAAAAGATTTTATTTATTTTTTTTTGGCAGAGAGATAAAGCACAAGCAGGGGGAGCAGCAAGCAGAAGGAGAGGGAGAAGTAGGCTACCCACCAAACAGGGAGCCTGAAGCAGGGCTGGATCCCAGGACACCAGGATCTTGACCTGAGCAGAAGACAGACGCTTAACTGACTGAGCCTGAATTCAAATTCCTCCAATATGATGACTTACTCTTACATGGTGTTTATTCTTCAGTTCTGTAGATCTCAACCTTTGTGCTTAGGTATCTGGCAAATCCCCATAAGATTAAAGAGTGCTATGGGATATTTTAAACATTTAAGATAAATGTAGCGATACTTGACATCTGTCAGACATAGTGCAAAGTACTAGCTTGAGATAGTTTGCAATTTTATTATGAGATTAAACCATGATCCTTTTGATTACATCATCCCTATGAAAAGTTAAGTTGCTGTGGTAAAATAAAATAATGATGCAAAAATCACTATGGGAGCAAAAAGAGAGTAATGGTATCCAACATGATTCTAAGGTTTATGATAGAGTCAACAATGCATACACCCCAGTAGTGAGTAATTTTGGTTACGTAAAAATTATTTTTAATTTCAAGTCTGTTATATGTTCAAACAGACACCAAGTCGTTACGGCATATATATTTATATAACTATTTGGACAGAATTAGTTAGTAGGCTGAACTGTTAGGAAATTTCTTTCAGTCCAATGAAAAAAATTGCTTAGAAACAAAGTCATGAGTAGCACCTTCTGTTTCTGCATTGACATGGTTTTAAATATAGAATCCTTTGGGAATTCCTAAAAGTATCTATAGTAGATATTACCAGATTTAAATATATGGTCCCATATAAATTTTAAGATTGTTTTCTATTTTTTTAAGTGTCATTGGTATTTAAATAAGGATTGCATTGAAACTGTAGATCACTTTGGGTATTATGTATATTTTAGCAATATTAAATCTTCCAATCCATGAAGTTTTAATTATGTAAGATGAATACCTTCTAGAGATTTGCTGCATTACATCATGCCTGTAGTTAACAATACTGTATTGTGAACTTAAAAACATTTGTTAACAGGGTAGATCTCGTGTTAAGTGTTCTTATCACAATGTAGTGATGGTATGATGGGTGTAGACATTATGTCCAAACTCCCAAAATTGTATATGTTAAATATGTGAATTTTCTGTATATAAATTACAATACAGGAGTGCATGGGTGGCTAAGTTGGTTAAATGTCTGACTCTTGAATTCAAATCAGGTCATGAGATCAGGGTTGTAAGATCTAGCTCCACGTGGGGCTCCACAATCAGCAGGGAGTAAGCTTGGGGTTTTCTCTTTCCCTGTGCCCCTCTCCGAATTCACAGGCACTCTTTCTCTCTCTCTTAAACAAACAAACAAACAAACAAACAAATAAATGTTTAAAAAATATAACAATATATAACAATATATAACAAAATATAACAATAACAATTTGTTAAAAAGAAAAAAATAATAAAAAAATTACATATGTGAACTTTTGGTATGTGGTGACTCCTAATTTCTTAGTCCCCATGGTGTGCTTATGTTGGTTGGATGGGAGGGACTGCTGGGTAAAGTTGAAAAGGTGACCAAAAAATTATTTTTTTAATTAGTATCTTGGAAGATTCTCATTACAAAAAAGTGCTCAATAAATTAGGTTTTGGTAGCATGGGCCACATAGGAGCACTGGTAAGTAACTTCACTGTAATTGTTATCTGAAACAGTAACAACTAGTACTAAGAATGCCAGTGCTTCTTTTTCTCATCCTCAAAAATACTTTTAAAATCAATACTAGTGCAATACTACTACTACTACTACTACTACTACTACTACTACTACTATTACTACATTATCAGCAAATATTTTTTGGAAATGCACCATACACTCGTAAATTCAGTATTAATGCAATATTTAAATTAACTCCTTATGTATAGGATAGAGTTGTGAGGCTGTGAAAATCACAGTGAAGGAAACATAGCTTGTGTTACACACTACTTCATTCATTTGTGTACTCATTTACCCGACTGACACATACTGAGAAATGATTACATGCCCGGCAATGTTTTATTCATTAAGGATACAGCAGTGAACAGGATATAAAAATCATTGTATCTAAGAGGTGTATATTCTAGTTGGAGAGATAGAAAAATAAACAAACTAGAGTATAACATAGTGCCAGTGAATGCCAGATGTCACATAATCGATGTAATAAGTCATTTATGAACTAAATCACGTCTAAATAGCAACTAGTAAACATTAAGGTCAACATTCAACTGCCAAAAGTCTAATTGCCCAGTCCTTGGAGACAAATAGATCCCCTTTAACAACTTCCCTTGTTTATTTTTGTGAGTTACTGGGAGGTTTCATAGATTTAGCTTCAATGTGGTAATTTCTGACTATGTTTTGGCTAATTTCTAACCAGATTCCTCATGGCCATGTCAATGGCATCAGTGACCTTCCCAAAGGTGGGGAGTCCCAAATCAAGTCTGACAAAGGCCATCAAAATTTCTGTGCAATCACTGCACATGAAGTTGGAATGTTTCCAAAAATATCTTCTGTTACTGCCAAGATGCCAGAACTTATATTGCCAAAGGTAGCAATTATATTTTGCATTTTCAGTGCATGATAAAGATATCATGAAACACCACTTTTAGTTTAAAGAAATCTCTAATTTTAGGTTGTGTGCCCAAGTAGGCAGTTCTTAACACTGAGATACTGGTAGAGAATGTGAGAAAGAATAATCAGAACAAAAGTGAAAATATAAATGTCAATATTTCTACAGGAAAATAAATCTCAAAAATACAGTGCTTTAATAATGAATAACGACTACAGTCTAATTCCTTAATAGCAATCCTTATTTAATTTAAGTATTATTAACTTTACTTATGACATCCAAATTCATTCTAAGAAATCAATCTGTTTCTATCCACCCACTATTTATAATATTTATACAGCCTACTGATTTGCATCTTGGAAATGGAGGCACACTGGTAATTGTACCAGTGGGAAGGGGAGACATTAAACCTTCTGTGTGCAATGGTAAATGTACAGGTAAGATTTTTAGAAATGGAAAACACAAATTTTCTGCCAACATCTGAATTCCAGAATTTCTACCAATATCTGAATGCCAGAATTTGCACTATAATTCATTGAATCTAAACTCTTTGTGAGGAGGTTATAAGTATATTCCATTAAAGAAAATATTACTGTCAGACATTATTAAACATGTGCTAAGACATTCCATTTTTATATCTAGAGATGTATTATATTAATCACATTTTATATCTCTCCCCCTATAGTTTATGTGCCAAAACTTTCATTCTAGCATATTGTTTATAAATATACTGGAATCTGACCATGGCAGCATGGATTTACTTCATACCAGAACATTCTGAGAGAGAAGCTCTGTCCTGTGAATTAAAATCATTCTCACAATTAAAATGTTGTTTTAACTGTTCTATTTTTAAATAACACATATTATACCAAAACAATATTTTTATTAAAGAGGATGAGAAAACATCTACAGTTTTAGGACATTTATAGTCATGAAGGAACTTTATTTTTTTCTTTTTTTTTAAGATTTTATTTACTTATTGGACAGACAGAGATCACAAGCAGGCAGAGAAGCAGGCAGAGAGAGAGGAGGAAGCAGGCTCCCTGCTGAGCAGAGAGCCCAATTCTGGCTCGATCCCAGGGTGCTGGGATCAAGGCCTGAGCTGAAGGCAGAGGCTTTAATCCACTGAGCTACCAAGGCACCTGTAAAGGAATTTTCTTAATGCTTATTTCTCCCTTCAAAAAAAAAAAAAAAAAAAAAAAAAAAGTGAATTCTGAGGTGTGCTCAAAGTAATTTGTTAAAATACACAAAAGTATGAAATATTTTCTCTGAGTTATATAGTCTTTTCTTTTATGATTTATTTTATTCAAATTAACAATTTAATTGTAATGAAAAATAGAATTTACACTGGAGATACTGGTATTTTTATCTTACATTAATAATGTAAAATACTTTATGTATAAGATCATTCACACTTTGAATACAAAGAAATGAGCTTTTGCTTAATCTATTTAAATGTGAACATTCTAGTTGAATGGATCTATGTCTGATTGCTCATGAATATTTATAGATCCTAAGCAAAGAAACATATAGCAACTTGAATTTTATGATCACAGTTTTTTTTTTTTTGATCACAGTTTTGTTAACAGTTTTAAAGTTGTGTGTTCTCTTGTGAGGATCCAGTCTCTGATATATTTTTGAAAGATTGGGTATAAGATCATGTATTGAATTTTAAGCAAATAACAAATATTTGCAAGTAAAATGTAAGGTGCTTAGTTCTACCGCATGGGCGCCCTAGACCTAAAGAATACACTGCTTAAATTTTTATGCTGGAATTTTTCTTAAATTGATTTTTGTCTTTCTTCTAAGACTCCGACACCTCATTCAAGCTCTTACAAATTTGTTAGAGACTCCGGAAGAACCAGATACATATTATCAACTTCAAAAGAAATAAGAACATGATTAGGTATCAAATAAGTGTAAAGAAATTAAAAGTAGAGCATTAAAGTGTATTCTGTCAAACTTTTAATTTGTTACATGCCTCTGTTCATGACATTTATAATATTTTTCTGCATATTAATGTCTGAGAATAATTATTAGAGGATATATTATTTACTGTTTTGACAGAATAGTTTTTTTTTTAAATTATGGAGAATTTTCATCAAAGGTAGTATTAGAATTAATTTGTAGTAACATTTTAGCACACTTACCTATGTAAACACTAAGAAATTTCCAAATTAAAAAAAAATAAGAATGTTGACTAATTAAATTATTTTTATCTGCAGTGTGCTACTGGGCAGTATTTTCATGCACGGTGAAAATTTATTTCTGTCCTGGATTTCTTCAAGTAACAAACTTACACAATATTAAGAACTGGTCTCTGGCTACAGCTGTGAATTGGTTTCAGATTTAAAGACACTTGTTTATAATAAAGAATACAAATTCGGGTAAAGAATATTCAAAAATTGATTAGGTTGCATTTATGAGATGATCTCTACATGTTTTTGTTTCTTTTCTCAGCTACGTTTTTCTTACCTAATAAAGATCTGTGATCATTTTTTCCCATCATTTACTTCATTTGACCACTTTGGATAATGCACATAAAAGAATGCATAAAATAAAATGCATATAGAATTATAAATTTATCTTAATGGGTATCAATTATGTAATATAATTGCCAGAAATAACTGACATAGCAAAATCAGATGGTTGTGTGCTTAAACGATCAGTTGTGAGTAAAAAGCAAAGCAAGCAAACAAACAAACAAAAACTATCTTGAAATATGTCAGCGTTTAGGAGTCTCATTCTAAACCCATATGCTGTTTTTATCACATCTTTAAAATGTGAACCCCCCCAAAAAATTTTTTTTTCCTTTAGTTGCATTTATAATCATATTAAGCTTTCTTCATAGTTTTCTGAAAAATCTTCAGGATTTTGTGCTGCTTTTGTTCTCCTTAATTTGGTGTTATATTTCTCTTAAGGCTACATTTTTCAATTAAGAACAACTGTACCCTTAAGCTTATTATCTATTTGGTATAGAATATTTCAGCTTTAATTTTACTAATCAGTGCATTTGGAAAGATACTTCAAACCTTTTCAACTAAAGTATGCTACTTAAAGGAACTTGCTTTCTCTAAAACCCTGCTAATATTTTATTGACTTTTCTATTATCAGGTTCAAATAGAAAAAAAAATCTCAGGATTCTTGTTAGGGTTACATTTCATTCCTAAGAACTGTTTAAAATTTTGTATTGTATTAAAATTTGTATTGTATTATTAATTGAATTTTTTCTCTATGCTCTTTAAACTTAAAAGAACAAATCATCTGTTTTTTAATAAGTGTTTAGGTCTTAATCCCATTCGTTTGTTAAATAAAAAAATAGCTTGAAGATTTGGACATTAGTGATGCTATAGTAATGCAAATATGTAATCTCTAGTTTGATTGGGCCACTGGTGACCAGTAAACCTAAGCAGAGCTTTCCAAAATAATGAACAGGCCAAATCAGAGAGAGAGAGAGAGAGAGGAAGAGAGAGAACAAGATTCATTAAACATTCAATTATTAACGCCAGAACTGCTGTTCTGTGGCCTTAGGTTAATAAAATATTTTGAAGGTAAGAAGAGTGTGGAGCTCCTCAGTGGCTCAGTCAGGCAAGCCTCTGCCTTCAGCTCAGGTCATGATCTTAGGGTCCTGACATGAGTCCCACATTGGGCTCTCTGCTCAGCAGGGAATCTGCTTCTCCCCTCTCTCTCTCCTTCTGTGCGTTCTCTTTCTTTCAAATAAATAAATAAAATCTTTAAAAAAAAAAGGGGGGAGGTTCCTGGGTGGCTAAGTGGGTTAAAGCCTCTGCCTTCTGCTCAGGTCATGATCCCAGGGTCTTCTGTCGAGCCCCTCATCGGGTTCTTTGCTTGGCAGGGAGCCCGCTTCCTCCTCTCTCTCTGCCTGCTACTCTGACTACTTGTGATCTCTGTCTGCGAAATAAATAAAATCTTTAAAAAATAAAATAAAATAAAATAAAATAAAATAAAATAAAATAAAAAAGAATGGTAAGAAGGATGTGTACTTGTTTCTTGCCACCAAAAATATCTACCAAAAAACTTAAACAAAAGACTCACAATTTAGGAACTCGCAATTCAACAAAAAAACATTCTACATACTAACAGTATTAATGCAATCAGAGAGGAAAAATATATAGTTTGGGGTAACAGAAAATATCAAGAAAGATTATTAACTTTTTACTTGTTTTTTTGTTTGTTTGTTTTTTTCCATATCCAAGGTAGAGTAAGTCAGAGTGAGTTATGTAAGGGCAAGTTTTTTTTGTTTTTTGTTTTTTTTGTCTTCATTTGTTCAACAGTGTATCTTAAACATCTATAAATATTCATACATTGTGTAATTTTTAAATGTCTTAATTCTATTCTTCTTTTCTTCTTTCCCTTCCATTTTCCTCCCTTCCACACTTCAACAAACATTTCTTGATCATATTAAGTATAAAATGATTTGTCAAGTAAGAGCTAACAAAACTTTGAAAATTTCTGCAATCTTCAAAGAATTTAGAGTCTAGGAACAAAGACAAAATAAAAATAATCTATGTTTGAAAAAAAGTGAAAAGAAAAAAAGAGGTTAAAGTGGTAGAAACAATTGAGATGGATACATGCAAATGTATCTGCCATTTTCTTGGTGGACTGTGGAATTGAGTTACTACCCATGAGTTCCTGACCAGAGTTACCCCCGACAACCCACTTTAGATATGTAATAGGAATGAGAAATAAAATGTTTTAAGCCACTGAGATTTAAGATTGTTGGTTGCTATTAACATAATCCATTCTACTCTGACTGATCCATCCTGAATTTTCTTTTTAAATTGTTCTGCTTGTATGTATATTCTTTAAATGATTAGCTTTTAAAGTCAATGGACTGAACATATATGTTATACCTTAAGTACTTATGTTGGATATGATCCTGTTGGCGAGTGCACCCTCAGCTTTTAATTAACTAAAGTTGAATTAATTACTGTCACTTAGGAGCTAGGGATCAACTGGCTTCTGATAATGGAGAAATACCTTTGTCAGATTTCTCATTCCAAGATAACAATGATGAAATCAAAAAATTATATTTAAGGGAAAAAAGTTTGGGAACAGTAGAGAGGGATTAAAACCAGGCAAAACTGTAAGAAATCTGTCCTTGATAGTTGGGAAGTGTAATTAATGAGAACTTTAAGTGTGGGCATTTATAGTGGGAAACTGTCTAGTTTGGTAGTCGCTAGAGTGGCATAAAACCAGTCTTATTGTCTTGAGAATAAATTCTAGAGGTAGAATTTGGGGATGGAAGAACAGCCAGAAAGTTGAGTGTGTATGTAGGGGGAGAGATCCAGAGAAGGAGTGAGTCTTCAAATCTGAAATGAAAACTGTCAAAATCCTTATAAAGGTATAAATGCCTAGGAAAGACTCCAGGGAGATCAGTAAAAAACAGCAGGTGGAAGCTGCTGGGTAAAGATTAGAGTTTAAGTCTGGCCATGGTAACCATATAGAAAAATAAAAATTAATTTTCGAAGGAACACACACAACAGAATTCAGAGTCTCCAAAATATACACTATTTGAAATGCCCACTGGCCTATAAAAAATCACTAGACATCTGACCAATATTTAACCAAAAAGAAATGCACTCAAGACATCCTAACCTTGAGATCTTCCAGTTACCGAATTTAGCAGATAAGAACCATAAAGCAACTAACATGAATATGTTGACGAGTTTACAGAATGTCTTTATGGAGAACAAAATGATGAGGAATCACAACAAAGAAGTAGAAATGTTTAAAAATGGAAATTAAAGAACTTAAAAAACAATAATTGAACTCTATTGCCTTTTTAATTTTTATTCATATATATAAATATATATTAACACCATAAATTTTCCTCTGAACATTAATTTAACTGCTGATAGTTTGTGTTTTCATTATCATTAGTTTTTGGAAATTTTGTAACTGTGGTAAATCCTCATTTTACCCAATAATTGATTAGTGGGATGACTTTTAATTATAAAGTGATGAGATTTTTGTTTCTTTTTTGTAGTCTATACACAGGGCTTGTTTGGAAATTTGAATTTTATGGAAATTACTTTTATTTATTTTTGCTTTAGAATGTGATCAATTTGGGGGAACGTTTAATATGTGCTTGATGGGTTATATTGCCAGTCATAGAGTGTAGTAGAACTGATCCTTGAAGAACAAGGGTTTGAACTGGGGAGGTCCACTTATAGATGGATTTTTTTTTTTTGATACAGTACTATATTATAATTGCATTTTCTTTTCCTTCTGATATTTATTTATTTATTTATTTATTTGACAGACAGAGATCACAAGTAGGCAGACAGGCAGGCAGAGAGAAAGAGAGGAGGAAGCAGGCTCCCTGCTGAGCAGAGAGCCTGATGTTGGGCTCCATCCCAGGACCCTAGGATCATGACCTGAGCTGAAGCAGAGGCTTTAATCCACTGAGCCACTCAGGCACCCTCCTTATAATTTTCTTAATAACATTTTCTTTCCTCTAGCTTACTTTGTTGTAAGAATACAGCATATAATACATATAGCACAAAATATCTGTTACAACAGTGGACACCCAGCAAGGGTCAACACTAAGCTATTGGTCATTAAGTCTTTGAGGAGTCAAAAAGTTACACACATATTTTTGACTGTGCAGAGCACCTGCATCCCAACCCCTGTATTGTTCAAAGATCAACTGCATTTGAAATATATCCAAAAGATCTATTTTATTGTTTTTCTAGATCTTTTACATCTTTTCTTATTTTTCATTCTTTCGACCTATCTGGCTCCAAGACTGGTATATTAAAGTTTTGTTGTTAATGTGGTTCTTAATATTAGAAAGTCTCCTTTATTTGTCTAATTTTGTGCTTTTGGTAGTGAAGTTTACATTGTCAGGTAACAGAACTGCAAACTAACCTTTCTCATTATTTGCATTTGGTTAACGAATCTTTATTCATGTGTGTAGTCTTAGTATTTTAAAAATTCTTTCATTTTAATTCATTCCTGGGCATATTTGGAAATGTTTTTCTCTTCAGAAAAAAATCACTCATTCCACTTATTGATGACATTTTTGTTGCTCTCAATTCTGAGTATTATGTTATATTTGGTGTTTTCATTTTTTTTTGTATATGTTTTATTTGTTTCTTAAATTTTTATTTGTTATTTGCAGAGGTTTGTATTCTTATTCTTGTAGTTTTCTGGGCCTGGTCATATTTTTTATGGTTACCCTAATTTCCTTTTTTCTAATTTAACCTTTTGTTATCAGTCAGCTTTAAAAGGAATCATTTGATTCTCACATATTATTTAAATAACAGTCAACAACATTATGTTACTTTCCTATTTTACTCACCCCACTTTATTAACTTTTATTTGCATGTTTTACTAAATCAGACAGATAATGCTCACATATATTTTCAACTGATGACCCCACCATATGTTAGTCTTAACTCTACAATTAAATATATGAAAGATTCAACATTGGTTTCCCTAGTTTTAGGTAAGTGCCATCTTCTCTTTGATTCCTTGGGAAGACCACAGTATTTAGCACTCCCTGAGTTCTTTTTTTTTTTTTTTTTTAAAGATTTTTATTTATTTATTTATTTGGGAGAGAGAGAGAGAGAAAGAGAGAACATTAGAGGAGAGAGATCAGACGGAGAAGCAGACTCCCCACCAAGAAGGGAGGCTGATGCCGGGACTCAAGCTGAAGGCAGTTGCCCAAACAACTGAGCCACCCAGGTGCCCCAGCACTCCCCGAGTTCTGTCTCAACACCCGAAGGACAGTATGATGGATAAAATATTTTTGACTGGCACTTTTTCCTTAAGTAAATAAAAAATTCAGTAATCTGATGTCAGTTCAATTCTCTTGTTCCTATTGGAAGAGGAGAAAATTCTTGATTCTCCCTCAAAATATTATATCATTTCTTTTTATCCATAACATGTAACAGCTTATAATATATCATTTAGTTTACTTATTTATTGTGTTCTTTTATATTTATTGTCTGCTGTCTCCCTACTAGACTACAAGTTCCATGTATGCTATTGTTTTGTTTAATGATGCATCCCACAAGCCCAGAACAGTGCCTGACATATAGTAGGCACTAAAAAAAATTAAAAAAAAAAAGAGAATAAATGGCCCTATATACCACTTTGGTAGATTTGACCACAATACCAACATTTAATTTAGAATTGTGAGAATTTTGCACTACATAGCTATAAAAAGAGGAAGAAGGTGGACTCACCATGAACTAATAATGTTTTGGAAGTAATATTGTTAATTTTCAAGTTTATTTCATTAGAAGTGGAAACTTTGGGTGTTCTAGCTATGTACTTTGGTGACTCTTCAGTAGTACAGAAAGAAAAATAGCCATCTCCTCAAATAATTTAAATAGTATTACAATGAAGGAAAGCTCTGCAATTTAAAAACATGCTTGAAATTATCTTTCCAGAGTGCTGCTAAATATACAAAGATTATGAGAAATATTTTCTTTTACAAATGTAAGCTAACACTACTCATATTTTAAAATTGCATCTTCTATTTTATCTAGATCCACCAGATTAAAAACTATATGTTGATTTTTTAAAACTAGAATTCATTCTTATGCATGTCACTCCAACTACAAATGGAAGATTTGTGTTTATCATGTTGTCTGAATTGTTATCTAGCAAGCAAGAATGGGCTTGCTAACATCTGTTCAAAGCAGTAAAAAATTTATGGCCAACATTGACCCAAGATGGCAGTCTGTCTGTTGAAAGAGAAAAACTCAATAAATGAGCTGAATAGTAGAGTCAACACAGCTGACGGGCAATTTGGCCAGCTACTAGATTGAATCGATGAACTCTCTGAAAATGATTGATCAATCACCCTAGCTTTTACAGTAAACCCCTTTACTCCCTGCTGATTTAGCAGCATAAAAGACAAAAATGGTCAGTGGCAGTCTTGGCATCTAATTTAAGGGAACCATGACTATGATTCTTTTGGAAGCTTTTCTCCCTTGGGGATAGAACTCAGCCCAATATTATAGAAATAGAGGGAAGTTTTATTTCAACATATTCTTTGGCTTTATAGTAAGAGAGCCACATATCCCTCTGTTGATCGCTGAACCCAAGCATACTAATCATGGTAGAAAGACCATCATAAACTGAGTATTAATTTAAGATGTACATAGCAACATCAGAACTGCATCATGACTATGAGGATATTTTTTCCTCCAAGATGATCCCATAACTAAGAGTACTGGAGTCCATCTCATAATTTTCTCAAATAGTTGGTTAATAAAACATGTGGTTGTACCACTGAATTTTTGGTTGTGAGCCAATTGTTCCAATTCTTTATCATAAACATGAGGTTTATGATAAGGTTTTACAGGTAGACATGTTCTGTAAGATACTGTGGCATAGGCTACAACTTTCTGTAAGTTTACAAATACTGGGGGCAATAAGGAAATTCTGTACTTCTGTGGATACATATTCCAAATCATTGCTCCTTCCATGATGAAAGGCGTCCAAAACAATCAATCTGTCAGGAAGCTTGGCCTACACTCTGCAAATTATGCCATGTAGAATTTGTCATTGGCCTCTGTCATGCACAGATTGGCACTCAGTAGTGACAATAATCAGATCAGTCTTGGTGCAAAAATATCATACAGTTGAACCATGCAGAGTTTCGATCTTTGTCATCATGGCCACTGTGTATATGTCCACTCAGCAAGTACCAATATGACTGGGGAAAAGAGTTAATATCAACATTTTCCATCTGTTTATTGAGGTCCTTACCTGCTTTATAACCTACATGTTCATTTAACTGGGACACTTAATCATCACAGATCCAGTCTGAATAAAAGCCTAAAGCACGGTAATAGACAATTCTCAAAAACTCACAAGAAATATTCTTTTTGTAAGAGCTTCATGAAACAGCCAGAGGTCGCTTTTGAATCCAACACACAAGTGGCTGCTGACAAGGAGCCATTGAAGCTGCCATGCAATTCGAGGTTAAGCTACCTTAAAGGTAACTAGGTATATGGTGAGCCCAGTGACTTCCGTGAACATGAGCCCACTGCTGCCTCTAAGTTTCTGTAAAATAAGTTTCTTGGGCAGAAAAATAAGTCCTTCTGTAAGATTAAAGATTTGGTTTTAGCAGAAACATTGTGGGCCGGGAGGTAAATCCATACCTAGAGAATCTTTAAGGGAAGGAAAAATCTGCCGCCTAGT
Source organism: Lontra canadensis (assembly GCF_010015895.1). Classification (NCBI taxonomy): domain Eukaryota; kingdom Metazoa; phylum Chordata; class Mammalia; order Carnivora; family Mustelidae; genus Lontra; species Lontra canadensis. The sequence goes on from NW_022631040.1 coordinate 5,838,376, forward strand.
TCCTTAGCAGAATCTGTCCAATGTAGTCGACCGGCCACTAGGTGGCTCACTATTTCCTCCCTCGAGTGTTTCTACCAGGGAAACTATGTTGCAGGTGGGGCACTGAGATAAAAGTTTGAGAACTGTGATTGATTTGGGGGCGGGGGAAATTGCCAGAAGTTTTTCTGAGCCTTAAGTAAATTTTTCTTCCAAGTATGACTTTGGGAGATGGATCTCGCAAGTGGAGTCTGTTTTTCTCTCTCTTAAAACGGGGTTAATCTATGATTTGCTTTGACCAGAGGGATGTTAGCAAATTGGGAATTTCCCAGTTTCTACTTTTGGGACATTGTCTGTCACATTGTGAAGAAACCAGCTACCATGCAGAATGTTGAGTGACATAAAGCCTTTGCTCCTAGCAACCCAACAGCAGCCAACCAACTACTAGACACGTGAGTGACACTGTCCTAGACCTCCCAGCTACCAGGTGACCAATCACAGCGCTGGAAGTTCATCAATGAGACAAGAAGAGATTCCACAAGCCAGCTCAGAGAAGAAATGCCCGTCAACCTACAGAATCATAAGATAAATACATGGTGGTTGTTTTAATCTATTAAGTTTTAAAGTGGTTTGTTTTTATAATAATAGTTAACTAATAAAGGCATTCAGCAGTGACTAGAACCAGATCAGGACTGGTGAATGGAAGCCCATGATGCTCAACCCATACATAGCCTCCATCACTATCACGATGGCAATTTTGTTTATGAGCCTGTTGGAGAAAGAGCAATATCACAGAACAGCTTATGTAGTCTACCAGATTATTGGGAATTCTCTCTGCTCCCCTTTGATGAACATTTACATGGGATAATGGTCATTCTCATAGTTCCTGGCCCTTAGAAGAAGTCCATCTACATATCTCTTTTCCAGACTTCATCGTCTTCCATTTTAAAATGTTGTTCCTTGGCCATCTAGCTATATAATTATTATCTGTGCCAAGTACCTGACCATTTGGAAAAATTTATTAGCCAATAAATCAACCTAGCTCTGTACATTTGTCCATCTCTCTTTCCAGGCAAAGTAAACACAAGGTATACTGTTCACAGATATGCAAATTAGGATTTCCCATTACCATTGGCTTTCAGAGTTTGAATGGGGTTATAATGCTATCACTATCCCATTGCAAGTGGCCCAGCTTATTGTATAAAACTTTCTATATTACAGGCTTTATTATTTATGTTTCCAGTTTTTGTACACTTGATGGTTTAATATCTGAGGCATATATTGGACACCCTTTATTCTGGGCAATCCAACAAATCACTCAATGAATCACTTGCCTCCTCTTTTCATTCCCCCTACCTGCTGGTAAGAAGTACTCCTCCCATTGGCATGCTTTTTAAATACAAACCATCCAATCCTGAGTTCACCCTCAACCACCTATTTGTCAGGATCTGGTACTCTAGTGCACTATATACCTGCCCTAATTACCCCAGGCCCAGGCATCAGACAAAAACAACAGCTCTTATGCCCCAGAGCCTGCTGAAATGATTGAAACTAGCTAATTTTCATGTCTTCTTACCTTACTTTACTAGCTCTATTTTGTGGAGAATGTAATAAAAGCTCTTACAACAGTCCCTCACATTCCCACCCCCACCAACCTGGTGACAAACCCTTGTGTTTCCTCATGATGTCCTCTATTCATGGTAAGACCCCTTCTCCTGGGCCTTTATCCCAAATTTTCTATTAATACACAATATTTTAAAACATGGACCCATATTATTTTTCTTCTTCAGTTAACTAGCCATATGGACTACCTCATGCAACTATAGTTTTGAGGAGAGGAAGATGAGATATCCAAAGTCTATGCCTTGGAAGTTTAAGCCACTTACTCATGCATATCACATGTGCCTCTGTCTGCTGAAGACTGATCTCATATGTATCATTTGATGCACACTAGGTAAGTTAGGTAACAGTCAATTCATCGTGGGCAGCTCAGGTCACATGGTAGGTTAAAAGCTAACAGTTACACAATCAATCTCTACCTGCGCCTGGTCGGTCACAAATTGAATGTCGCTTTTCAAAGTAAAGATAATTCTATTCATAATGTAAATGATGTGTTCCAAAATGCTGAAGTTATGATATGTGAAAAGCTTCCATAGAGCATCCCTAGGTTAAACGGGTGTGTCAGTACCTAGAATCCCTTACGTCATATGAGGAAGAGGCAGAGGAATTTCCACATAGCCCTGACACAATGTTTTCTCTTGCATAGGGCCCTGCTTAAAAATGGCAAGATTTTTACATATATATTTACCCTGGCAAATAGCCATTCATCAATTTGAGGAAGCAGAGGAAAAATAGCTTAAAATAGTATAAATTTTTGGTAGTATAGCTGTGTCTTATCTCAAGAGGATATAGCCTCTGTCTCCTTCATTCAAAGGGTTTGTCTGTGAAGTGACTCATGTCTGAAAAATTTGTGAACAGTCATAACTCTTTGGGAGTGATGAATGTCTGGTGTCTATTCACCAGTCCTAGCAGATTTTAATTATGCAGTGAAACCTTAATTATCAAGTGAAGCTTGAGTACGATACATTTTTATTTCAGTTCCTAAGGTCTTTTTGGGAACAAATAATTCTGGTTATTGCTCTGGTCCTGCCACTAATCAGAGCAACAATATTGTCTTTGTATCCCATAGTTAAGTGCTACCACCTCACCTCTGCTTGCCCAGAACTCCACCATTAGCACTGAATTCAGGGAGCCCTCTGGAAGAGTGGTATTTATCTCCATTATTCCTGGCCTAGAGATCGGATATTACCAAGCCTTTCAGAGATGCTTGTATCTTCTGCATCAAAATGTTTCTCAAAGTCTTGAAAATGGTGGTATCTTCTGGACTTTCCTAGAGGCACAGATAGAAAGTAGGAGAAGAGATTGAACAAAATAAATTCATAGTATCATTTTCATTCCCCTACTTTGCATCCTTGACATTTTAATAAGAAAAAAATTAACACATAAGCTTTCCTTAACATAGGTCACCACTAAGCCCATATTTCAGGCAACTGAGCAAACTCTTCAGGTGCTTGAAGTACACAGTGGGTCCAGAATCTGTGGTCCGTGCACCCATAAAAATAAATCCAGCCTGATCATACATTATTTTTTCTATTTTCATCTAATATTTTTAGAATATATATAATAGATTTATATATATAATATGTAATATATTAGATATATTACATGTGTAAATATAAATTACAAAATCTTGTAATTCTTTTGGTATATGTGGTAACTCTCTCTAGGTCAGACAATATTCAGTCTACTGGGAATGCTAAGATTTGAAACTACTTATAAATTGTGCTTTTAGATTAGAAGCAAAGATTTGGCAAAGTACATCTTGGGAGCATTGCAAGGGAACTAACTTAGGTGAAGTCTTGATAGAGTTTTTAAGCAGAAAATACTAACCACCTTAGAGAGGGCTGCCTCTGCTGGCAAGATAAGGTTGGCTGAATGTGAGGGTTCAAGGTTTGCATCCTCATGAGCATCTGGCAAATTTTACCCAATTGAGGCTCCCATTTTTTTCTTAACCAGTGCTCTAGCATGTTCTTAACAGAACTTACAACACTTTGATTTCAACTTGTATTGTAATTGTAACTTAAGTTCCAACTAGGCCAGACTCTAAGTGGGTTTTTAGAAATCCCCATCTTGCAGGTATAAGAATCTCTCTATCATCTATCTATCTATCTAACTTTTTTTTTGAAAAGTCACAGAAGATTTCTGATTCCTTTCTTGACCTTGAGCTGAGAATTTGAAGCCCCAAACTAGTAATTTTCTTTTTCCAAGTTTTTAAATCATGGATAGAGGCAGAAAAGTCATTTCATAATCTTTGTCTTTATATTTCCCCTGCAATATTCTATTGCAGAAGCCACCTCATTGTCTAAAGCCTTGCTTTCTCTAGGTCTTCAACTCCAGGTAAACTAACAGTAACGAGTAACTTTTGTCAAAGCATTTCTTGGGCTACTGGTGTCCCATGTACTTCTGCCAGTGAAATCATTACACATCAGAGGACAAACTTCAAGGTCCCATCCTCAAAGTTCTGTTCTTCTGGAATTAGTTCCAGTACCAAATTTCTATCAGTTTGTGTTTGGTTAGGAAAACAGTCACTCTATGTTTTAAGGGAATTAAGGAGTTTAATACAGGAATCTGGGCCTAACTAACTATAAATACAGTTGTTAGTTTGACAGTTTAGAAAAAAAGAATCACTGATAATATCAACTTAATGAACAGAAGAGGGTGGTTTGCAAAATTTCACTGGGAAATTTTGTAATTCTCAGAAGTCTCTAGAAACTGTTGACCAGAGAAGTCACTGTATATTCTGTGGTTGTCCATTCGTCTGACCCTGTGGTTTCTGGATAATAATCCCCTCTCCTCACTTAGACCTCCCAAACCTGCTGTGTGTTCCGCTCACATAAGAACCTTAAAAGGAAAAGCGCCCTTGGAAATGCAATTCCTCCTTTTCCTTTGAAATCCAGGGAAGTCCTTAGACATGGCTGGTAGTGATACAAAGCAGGCAACTGACTGTACAGATTTGAGTATCTTCACATTGGATACCTATCATGGAGGGTTCAACCACATGTCTTCCCTAAGACGCCCTTGTCACCAATATCCCAAGTTCCTATTTCCCTAAAAATCTCTTAACCTCTGCTAATGAATCAATGTGGATTCACACTTAAAGCTATCTATCAACCCGAGTAATGTAAGCAACAAAAGGTTCGTAACATTCTTCCCCCTGGAAGACATTTCTTTCTCCATTATCTTTCAGGGACACTCTTCCCTTCTTACTGTGTATATGTTGCACCAGTGAGACAATTCCAGCTAGTGCCTGATCCATCACTAAACCAGGCTTATTATTTTTTTTCTTTTTTTCCTCAGTTACCTGATCATACTGAATTCCCATAAGTATGTGGGTTGAGGGAAGGTTTGCAAAGCAGCAGGAACAGATACCATGAAAGTCTAGGCCAGCAGTCATGAAGTTTGTGCCTGGTGTTGCATGGACTATTTCAATTTTACAACAGCTTGCTGCTGTGCATGACAAATTTCATGATCCTGTAGACTAGACAAAATTCATTTTATGATGGAAAATTTAGGTTGCATTGTTACTGGTATCCCTTGGACAAATTTACAGCCTATGGAAGCACAGCGGCAAATAAGAAACTGCTTTTCAAATGGAAAACAGTTTGTTTGTATTACATGAAAACTTTAAGAGTTTGAGTCAGATTCCCCTATTGTCCAAGGTTCCACAATGCACCACAGACCTCAATATCTTTGGTGCACTAGGAGAAAAGGTATGGTTGTCTAGGGTTTTCACTAAATACTCTTGAGTTTACATAGAAGATGGATCAGAACAGCATCTTCAAATATATTCTCTTTCACCTTTTATTTTTTTTAATTAAAAAAAGATTTTATTTATTTATTTGAGAGAGAGAGAATGAGAGAGAGAGAGCATGAGAGGAGAGAGGTCAGCAGGAGAAACAGACTCCCTGGTGAGCAGAGAGCCCAATGTGGGATTCTATCCGGGGACTCCAGGATCATGACCTGAGGTGAAGGCAGTCACTTAACCAAATGAGCCACTCAGGTGCCTTCTTTTGCTTTTTAAATTAAAAAAAAAATAATAAAATAACACCCCACTGGGGTACCTAAGTAGTTAAGCATCTGGCTTTGGCTCAGGTCATGATCCCAGGGGCCTGGGATCAAGTCCTGTGTCAGGCTTCCTGCTCAGCAGGGGAGTCTGTTTCTCCCTCTCCCTCCATCCCTGCTCATATGCTCTCTCTCACTTATTTTTTCCTCTCTCTCAAATAAATAAATAAATACAATATTTAAAAACAAAAGAAAAAAATCGCATCAAATATTGTATCTTTTCTCTGTTTTGGGCCTCAAAAGGCAGAACAACTTTGTTTTTTTCTTAAAGGGAAACCTAGAGAACTCATTGCTGTATGAGGTTCTTACACATGTGTGGAGTTTACTTTCCATTCTCCACCATGCATAGAAGCTAAGAGGGTATCTAAGCTGCTTTCTACATCCTGCTCAGCAGACCACATTCATATCCGCCTGACGGCAAGAAAATCAGTTCATCCCTGATGATAGCAAAAGCAAAGGATTTGATAGATCAAGATGAAAGACAATGCAAGTGGCCATCCTGCCACATGCAGGCTAATTGTTACCAAGTTTTTGGTTGGTAGGAATTTAATTAAAATCATGTGCTCAATCAATGTCTGCATACCAGTCACAGAGAATTTATTTGCTCCAGTAAAGATGCTACATCCAGAAATACAGTTGTAACTGACATTATTACAGTTTTGTTATAATTAACATTCTTCCATGAGCCTGTGGCTTTTGTGCTGGTCAAATAGAAAACTTGAGCATGGCTACTGTAAAGAGTTCAAGGAATTTGAGGAGTTAATCAAGGAATAAGATATGATCGTAGGGTATGGCACACAGCTTTATTTGGGGGCTGCTTTGACCTAGCTGATATGCATGGGGGAAAATAGGAAATAAAAACCCATGCTTATGTAAGGACAGCATATAGGATTCATACACGTAGGCAAAGTCCTTCATAGTGTGAGACAATATAGAGGCCAAAGTTCAAGGCTTACTACTGAAAAGGGAAAAAGAGTAAGTAAAGACCAGGAGAGACCGGAATCAAAGATGGGACTTAAATATCGAGGGGATGTCTCTCAGCAGCTCAGTGGGAACTCTTTTGGACAGAGAGCTCCAAAGGGCAGCAGTGGCTTGGGATCTTTATAGTTCTGGGTTTTATCTAACCTATGGCTAGCAAATGTGAGGGAGTTTTCCAGGGTATGCAAAGCAGGAAAGCTCTAAATGGCCAAAATTCTGCTTATTTGAGTTATGTTTAAAACAAATGGATCATCAAATTTGAGTTTGGTACTGGTGGGCTTTTGAGATAACAAATTATCAGCCTATATAAAGAAGCAAATAACTTAGAAGCTAAGATGCAGAGGTCATCTTGGGCTCGTTTCTTTAACATCAAAGTTAGGATCACTGTCCTTGCATCTTTTAAGCATTCCCTGATTATTCTAATCCGTGCAGGACATCCCAGGGATGCAACATTGCTTTGGCTTTATTCATGTGGTGGTTAAGGAGTATGTGTGTGAAGAAATGGGTATTCAGGAATTTCTCCTTAACTGCTTCTAGATTCTATAAGTAGAGTTAGTAAGACCAGGATTTGGTCAGTTGCTAAGTTTATCTACTCTCACTATTTGTTCTGAGCAAAGAGAAGTGATGGCAGCGTGGTCTACAGTTTCTCTAAACCCACAGTAAGATGGACTTTGCCAAGAGGCATCTTTTAAGCCCCATCTGGACTGGTAGAAAGTGAGCTTTCTGGTCTTCAGATCTGTGTGTCTTAAGAGCTAGCAGCTTATAACTCTCAGAAGGAATGGGTAATTCATTTCTCACAATGTACTAGGCCTTAGTAAGTGACAGCGGTTTTCTCTGAAGAAAGCTTTGGGGATGAGTCATGGTGTATAACTATTACAGCTTCCTTAAACCTTTCTTGCCTCCCTTCAATGTCGGATATCCTTGAGTAAACTTACCTGAGTATGAGGACTGGATAAGAGAGCATGAATGCCCAATTGATGATACAAGTTAATTTTCTTCCCGCTAGGCGTAAAAAATTTGCACCATAATACAGCAAGCTATTCCATGACTACAAATCCAATAACCATTTAACCATTACCACAAATCCCTGCAGATCTCAAAATACTCTTGATTACCTTTTCAGCCCATAGGTTGATGTAGCTGGCTGTAACTACTTTGTCACTGGCTGTTAGGCACCACTACCTACCACTTAACAACTGTAAGACTTCATTATTTCTATTGATATCAGGAAATACAAATGTGTTACAGCATCCCTTATAAAATTATAGCAGAATCTCTTAAATGCAGAGACCAGTCATTGAAGAGTTATTCAAGGATGCTTTTTCCCATTTTAAAAAAAATTAATATGTGTTCCAAGTCCACTTTTATGGTATATGCCTGGGTCAGCATTGCAGCACTCTGAAGGTTTCACATAATATTTTCATCCCAACATTTCCACTTCCTTAAGACTTCATACTTATTCCATTACAGATGTTATATCATTTCAAACTTATTCACTTAGGCCTCTGTTGATGCTGGGTCTCTTACACACTAGCAATGCCAAATCCAATGTGAGTGCACACCTATCCACACATTTGACCTGTTCTTACAAAAAAAGGCTTTTGGGATTATTGGAATTCTGCTTGAAAATATAGATGAGTTGGGGAGATTTAACAGCTTGATAATGATAATATTACTAATATATGAACATTAAAGGGTTCATATTTTTCAGCTTTAGTGTTTGTAAACTAATAGCAGATAAATTAGATTTCAATAAAAGGAGAATTCCAAAGACAGATTTTGTAATAAAATAATCTGCATTTATGAAAATAAAATATTTTTATGTTAATTTAAACAATGTTTTATAATTTGTAAATACACTGATATTTTATTTTGGCATTTTGCCCTATGACTTTGCTGAAAGTATTTAGTTCTAGTAATCTTTTTGTAGATTCCACCAAATTTTCAATAAAACAACACTTTTATGTATAAAGTTACTTCTTTCTTCTAATTTTTATGGTTTCTATTTGTTTTCTTACTTTATTGCATTGATTAAGATACCCCATACAATGTTAAATAGAAACAGAAAGCAGACATGTTTGCTCTCTTCCTAAGCAAGAAAGAAAACATTTCATCATGGTGTATTAATGTTCACTACAGGTTTTTGTAGATGTTCTTACAACTAAAGATGTTCTTCTCTATTCCTGATGGGCTGATAATTTTTTTTTTTTCATAACAGTGGTTTTAACACATTTTTTGAATGTGTTAAAGACATTCTTCTCTATTCCTGATGGGCATATATATATATATATATATATATATACACACACACATATATATATATGTACATATATATATACACATACACATATATATATGTGTGTATGTGTATATATATTCTTTTTTTTTTTGTAACAGTGGCTTTAACAGGTTTTTGGAAAAAATCATGTTAGTTTTCTCCTTTGGTCTCTAAATTTATGAGAATAATTTTCAAATGTTAGACTAACCTTAAATTTCATGGATAAGCTACATTTGGTCTAGCGTTATGTATTCCCTATTTCCTCCCGCTATTGGTAATTTATGTCTTTTCATTTTTTCTACTTTTTTCTTAATGAGCTTACCTGGATTTTACCATACTTTTCTGAAAACAAGCTAAATAATATCTATATGCTTAGTTTTAAATTTTTATTTTTTTTTTAATTTGGAGTTTTATTTTTGAGCCAGTGATAGTAGTATGTATTGGGCTTTTGGATAACTAAGCTACCTTACATTCTCTTAATTTGTGGCTATTAATCCCATGACATCTCATTTATTTCATATGTATATTTGAATGCTTTATTTTTTTTTATTGCCAAGTTTAAAATATATTGAACACATGTTAGTTATAAGGGAAAGCAGTATGCATATGTTGGTATTTTAATCAAACTATTTTCAAATGCAAAACTAAAAACAAAAACAAAAAACTATACTGAAAATCTCTCTCTCCGTTTCTAAAAGTATCTGCTAATAGCCATCTACCAGTATTTTGAGGGATTACTATATACTAGCTCTGAGGAGATACTATCTCCAGGAGACCCAAAATATATCATTATTCATAGTTTTAAAAAATTTCATTTGTATAATTTCTTTATCATGTAAATGTTTCTAAGTGTCATGATCTAGTTTTGGCTCAGAGCTATGTCAACGTGGGTCCATTGGGTCCACAAACCTGACTTGCGTTTTTTTCTCCTGTTTTTGAAGCTGTAGATGAAATAAGGATTAGCAGAACACTCATGCTCGTCCATAGGAAATGGACTGGGGGCTATCACAGTAAGAAGGGTCACGTGAAACCACTACACTTGTATCTCTCTTCAAAATATTAAATCAAAGCCATATCATATTCTGGGAAGAATTAGCAAGATTAATGCCACAATAAAAACTGTTAAACACGGAGCAGTGAAGAATCCCACCATATCCCTGTTGGGCTTGCTTATTTGGACAGTGCAGAAGCTAAGAGATCTTGGAGAAGATTAATGAGTTATTATGAACCACCCCATGTAGTTGCCAACACAGTTACTATTCCAAATATGGTCTCTTTACTAGAATAAATCTCTGTAATCCCCAACATCTAATGTGTCGCTATTGGCAGGCTGATTAGAGTGATAAACAGAAATTTTTATATACCACAGATGTTTTGGTAACAACACACATGTGTGTCAGAGGTGGGAAATCCATTCCTGTTGCCAAAATTATAGAATTATAGTCATCTGAAATCCAAGAGCCAACAGAAGCCACATTAAGTTTCTCAGGTATGAAAGAGTTAATATAAGAATTAAAGGCTGACAAGAAAGTTAAAAGAACAAGAAGAAAAGTCATGAAAGCTGACTCTGAAGGGTAACCCAATAAGAAATTTCAGGAAAGCTACCAGAGATCTCAGCCAGAAGCTCTTGGAAACTGCTATAGTGTTCAACAGTCTATGTGAAACTCTCACTAATTGTCTGAGTGTGCAAAAGCCAAGCAGCTAGAACCCCAGTACTCTTTGAAACAATTCAGTGGAATCTCCCATTTGTTTATTGTTTAGCTGTGACAGCCTCCAGAGAATAATGGCTTCTCCTATTCTTCTGTCTTCCAAAGCTCACAAACGTCTATCATTGGCAAATTCTTAACAATGAGACATGTGGGGCAAGGAGGTTAAGGAAATGCAGAGGAGACCTTGAAAAGATGTACTGATGATGCCACATTGAAAATAGTCAAACCATAACAAGTAGAAGCTAAATCATCCCATTTTATAAGTGAGATATGGCACAGAGAAGTTAAGCAAGTTGCTCATGGTTATACAGCTGTTAATTGGCATAGCAATTTATTTACCTGTTTGTACCCTTCATAAAATTGTGAGATTTCTCTTGACTGCAAAGCAAAGGTCATATCTTGTTTACTATTGTAACCTACAGGATTCATACATTTGCAGGTGTACGGTAAACATTAAATAAAAACCTGCTAAAATTTTAATGATGTTGTAATATTTTGAGGAAAAAAAAACCTCACAATGTTTTTTGCTCAGAAAACTTGCTTCAAAATTTTTACTTGATTTTTTTAAATTGGGATATAATTGAAAAATAACATTGTATGATTTTCAGGTGTATAGCATAATGTTTATATTTGTATGCATTGTGAAATGGTCACTAAAATTTCCAGTTGACATCCATCGCCACACATAGTTACAAATTTTAAGTATTGCTTATCTTCTATCTGCTTTCCTTAAGCAAATCTGGAGTTATTACTAACATAAACTAGAATTTGTACATCTATCCTTCAGCCCTACCAAAAGTTTGAATGGGAAAAATGTTTTGCTGGTGATTTTCCTATGTTCTTCCACTATTTCCAGCACATTCCAGTCCAAAGTGGAAGGGCTAGTGAAGTTTTATTCTGGATGTCTTTTACACTTTTTACTCTTGTGAACTTTTTCTTCATATTTGGTGAACTGATGGGTGCAGGGCTTCTCCTTCTTCTCAATTTGTTATCTCTTATTTTATCTTGTATAATATTTATATTATTTCACAGTTCTCTACAAACTCTTCAAATGTCCTGTCATAGTCTCTGATTTAGTATTCTGTATTATTTAACTTGCTATTTAATGCCTCTGACACATTTCAAATGTGACAATTTCAAACCAACCTACTGATCTCAGATTTGTGGATTTTAGGTTCTCTCACATCTTAATGAGAAAAAGAATTCTAGATACTAACTTTCCACTTTTAGTAACTACTTATATGAAATATTTTATTTTGATTTCTTAAATTGATGGCTTTCTTTTAAACTACTTAATCACTTTATATAATCATAATTTTGAGAAGAGCAGATTTGAACAAGTGAAGAATTTTTTCTTGTCCTGTATTTATTCAGGGGGCTCAATTTTGTGAGTTTTTTTTTTTTAATTTTTAATACTTTATTAATTTATTTGAGAGAGGGAGAGAGGGAGGGAGAGAGTGTGCAAAGGGTAAGGGACATAGGGAGAAGCAGTCTCCCCACTGAGCAGAGATCCTAATGCAGGGCTCCATCCCAGAACTTTGGTATAATAACCTGAGCTAAAGGCAGGTACCCAACTGACTAAGCCATCCAAGTGCCTTGTCAGTTCTTAATTCAAAATCTTTTAAGGGAGGGCTCCTGAGTGGCTCAGTCGGTTAAGTTCCTGCCTTCAGCTTAGGTCATGATCCCAGGGTCCTGGAATGGAGCCAGTATTGGACTCCTTGGTTAGCAGGAAGCCTGCTTCTCCCTCTCCTTCCTGCCACTCTCCCTGCTTGTGCTCTTTCTCTGTCAAATAAATGAATAAAATCTTAAAAAAAATCTTTTAAAGGAGTTGAAAGAAGAGAAAATTAAATCTACTGTAGTTTAATAACAAAAGATTATCATGGGGGGAAGGGAGGGAAAAATGAAACAAGATGGGACTGGGGAGGGAGACAAACAATAAAAGACTCTTAATCTCAGGAAACAAACTGAGGGTTGCTTGAGGGGGAGTGGATAGGGTGGCTGGGTTATGGACATTGAGGAGGGTATGTGCTATGATGAGTGCTGTGAATTGTTTAAGACTGGTGATTCACAGACCTGCACCCCTGAAGCAAATAATAAATTATATGTTAATAAAAGAAAAAAATGAAAAATTAAGGATCCACATGCCTGATCAGAAAATGAATGAAAAAGGAAGAACAGCAAATTTGCCTCTTTGTCAACACTTCATTTTTATATTTGTTGCAATAATCTTAGTAATGTGATCCTAGTGGTATGCTGCCATTCTCAGATGAGACTATCATCGATAATTCAGCTGGGACGAGCAATATTTGGCCACATTAAATATAAGGAGTAGGTGAAAAACATGTGTCACATGAGATAAATGTCATGGTGACATTAGTGGTAGGTTCTCTTGATGCAATTGCCCATGGAATAAGTTTTGCCTTCCCACCAACAGTTGCACCATAAATTTATTTATTCTATATCCTGTACCACTCCATGTTGTGAGTGCTGGAAAATTTCATTGTGGTTTACTTTGTTGACTTTTTTTATTTTTTTAAGATTCCTAACTGCAATAGAATTGATCTTTCTCTCAATGATGGTTTCTTTTAAAACAACCATTCCCAAAGTTGTCTGATAATGGAAATAAATGAAAGATACACAAGTAAAGTAAAAATAACAAAATAAACAATGTTCTAGTTCTGTTGGATTTTTATGAAACTCTCCAGATGGCGCTGTTTATCACCTAGAGTTGGAACCACTAGTCTTGTTTTAGATGTTGTTGAACTCACACCTTGCCACTGTGTGTGTGCAATCCTAGTTTATTCTGGGGCAGATACAGGTTCACTCTTATTTGTATATGTCTTTGGTTAATGTAACAGAAACTGAAAGGAGAAGGGCAAGTAATTCCTCCGGCTCATATTGTTTATATTGAAGGAGGAGCTATCAACGTTAATAATTTATCCTTTTAATCTCTTTCTCCATGAACATAGGTATCCTTGTTCATTTATGATACCCTCTAGTTTTATTTTTTAATCATATCAATAATCTCATACCATTCACTGTAATATTAATAAAAGTGATAAAGTAAAATGATAATTTTTAAATAAAAATTGCTCTAAATAAATTTTATTGTAGCAGATAATTTAAAGTAGGAAGGCAAACTTTTATTTTTAGAAGATAATTAAAATCAGAAATGTAAGCAAAATCAGAAATGAGAGCAAAATACTTTGATCTTCTATTAGAATTATCATGTGATTTTTCTTCCTAATTTTATGTGACATTAATGGATATTTATCAAGGAACTCTTTGTTTCATGGAATAAATCTAATTTAGTTAGAAATACTAAATTTATTAAATATGTTTTCCCAACTTTTTGTAATTTAATCTAATTATATTATCTTGTGAACAGAGAATAACCTGAATGATTTTTACTATTTAGAGTTAATTTATTGATAATTTAATGAAATAGCTGATAAAATTTAATCAAGTTTTATGGATATTTCAAAATGAGATGTAGTCTCTATTGCTTTTAAAAAGTGTGTGCACACTCTCTTTGTGTTTCTACTTCTTTCTTAATTAGATTTTTTAGAAAAATTAGTATCTTCTTAATATCTATTTCAACTTTCAAAGACTGGCAGAAGTATGTGTATATAAAAATCTATAGTATCAATTGAATTTCTGATTTTTAAAACTTTTGTTTGTTATGTTTTGGGGGTTTTGGGATGTAAAGTTTGTATTTTCTTCCTGAGTTGTAATCTCACTTATATAAAGTATTTACTGCCTCAATCTTTATTAGCTATCTATCTATAATTGTTTTTGAGAGTGGGAGTGGGCAGAGGGTGAGAGAGAATCTTAAGCAAGATCCACATCCAGTGTGAAGCCCTATGCAGGACTCAGTTTGGTGATACTTAGATCATCACCCGAGCCGAAATCAAGAGTCAGACACTTAACTGACCAAACCAATCTCTATTGGTGTCTCAATATCTATTATATTTTTAATAAAATTTTCATTTTTTATCTTTTTTTTTCCTGTTAGGCTAGTAATAAATATTCATTGAATGGCTATTTATTGAGCATTTACTGTGTTCTGGAAACATATATAAACCAGAAGGAAGAGTGACCAAGACAGAGAGTAGCTAGTGGAAAGGCTTGGTGTGTTCCAAGAACTGGCAGATCAGCGTGGTAGTGCTGGCAAAAGATAATGGTGGCTTGTACCAGAGAGTAACAAAGCAGAATAGGGTGATACGTAAATGAATAAGAGCCGTATTTTGAAGAAGTAACCCAATGTTCTTTAATTAATTAGATATGGTAGATGCAGATAAGGCAAACTTGGGTATTTACTTGAACTTCTGTGTAGATGGTGCAACCATTTCAGGTTGGGCAAGCCAGGATTAAGAATGGGTTTATTTGGAGAGCAGAGGGGAACAAGCTAGATCCCCGAATAAACTATAAGGATTGGGAATGTCAAATAGGCATTTGGAGAAGCATTGTGGAAAGCAAGAGTAAGATCTTAATTTGTGAGTCATTAACATCTAAGTAATGTAATATTCTGAAATCTCACAGCCTTAAGACAAGAATAGAAAGCTAAAACAAAAACAAGGTCATAAATAATACTAATATGAATACTGGGTATTTTACATTTTTAATTTTGGAGTAAGCATATGAACTGAGATGTCATTAAAACAGGAATACCCAGAAAGTTCAGGATTTTTTTTTTAATTTTTTGTTTTCTTATGGTTCATCTAATAAGTGACAGTTTAAAAAAAAATTCTCACAGTCTACAAAAGTAGGTAAAGAATGTGGATTATAAGCTAATTGAAATACATCTTGGGCGCCTGGGTGGCTCAGAGGGTTAAAGCCTCTGCCTCTAGCTCAGGTCATGATCTCAGGGTCCTGGGATCAAGCCCTGCACTGGGCTCTCTGCTCAGCAGGAAGCCTGCCTTCCCCCCACCTCTCTCTGCCTGCCTCTCTGCCTACTTGTGATTTCTGTCTGTCAAATAAATAAAAACAAAATATTTAAAAAAAAAAGAAAATAAATACATCTTTACAATATTAAAAGCAAATTGGTCAGAAGGAGAGCACACTATTTTATTTTTCAGATTATGTGTCTATATTATACATACATAATTTAGACAATTTTTTCCTAAAGAATGTGAGTTCAAAAAATTAAATGTAGGGTTCCTGGGTGGCTTGGTTAGTTAAGTGACTGCCTTCAGCTCAGGTCATGATCCTGGAGTCCCAGGATGGAGTCCCACATCGGGCTCCCTCCTTGGCAGGGAGTTTGCTTCTCCCTCTGACTTTCCCCTTCTTGTGCTCTCTCTCCTTCTCTCTCTCTCAAATAAATAAATAAAATCATTAAACAAAATTAAATGTACATTTATCCTCTCCTAAGCTTTGGCCAGAATTGGTCAAGACATAGAAGATACCTTTCAATTCTTACCTCCACAATTTATAAATGAACAAATTGAGGCTGTGAAAACTAAATTTATCTCTGTACACAAGGGGAAGTAAATTGCAAAGTGAAGAATAAAGACAAAAACTTGAAATTGTTTATAATAGCTACCACATGGTTGAGGAAAGATCCATTACAAAGTAATGATATCAATTTTATCTGGAAAATACACTGCCAGTCATAAAAATTTAAAAGATTGGTATTTCTTTTTTTTTTAATTTTTATTTATTTATTTGACAGACAGAGATCACAAGTAGGCAGAGAGGCAGGCAGAGAGGGGGTGGTGGGGAAGAGGTTTCCTGCTGAGCAGAGAGCCCAATGTGGGGCTCAATCCCAGGACCCTGAGATCATGATCTGAGCTGAAGGGAGAGGCTTAACCCACTGAGCCACCCAGGCACCCCAAGATTAGTATTTCTTAATACATAAATTAATTCATCAATGACTAAGCCAAACATTAAATACTTATTCTGAGTCCAGTCTATTCTGCTAGAAATATATTACCCTAATGCAAATCATCTCACACATGCTCAGCAAATAAGAAATATTAGTATCATCCAGTAATCAAGTTGTTTTATATGTATTTTTTTCAGTTACATTACTGTTTTCAGGCTGTAATTGACAAGCTTTTTTCACAGAGAAAAGGCAAATCCATAACATAAAAACCTTAAGAATAAGCTAAAAATCCCACAAAAATGCCTTTGTTTAGAGGAAGTAGTAGCTAGTTTGTTGCTTCAAGATATTCCTTGAGTGTACCATGTGAAATTATTTTGGGAAGTAGAAAACACAGATGAGGAAAATGTGAAACATTTCTTTCATGGTAATAAAAAAGAAAAGAAAAGAAAGTATAGTGCATATCTGGTGTCCTATGGTTTTGGAAGTGAATCCCCTCAAGGATCCACATTTGATGGAGAAAAGAGGAATTCAACTTTGAAGGCCAGTAAGACTATGATGCTGCCTATGAATGCCCATGAGGAGCTAGCTACCTGACCTGCTGTATTTGGCTTCTCACTGTCTCCATCTCTTTGTCTCTGTCTTTGTTCCTCTCTGTGTCTCTCTGTCTCTCTGTCTCTCTCTCTTCAAGGGCTCTACAGTTACAAAATTGCATGGATTTTCAGCGGTCTGCTTCTAACCTTATCCCTTTTCTTTCTCTCTCTCTCTTTCTTTTTTTCTCTTAATAACCCTTGCTATTTTAGTGTGCAATTTAAGCAAAATATGAGACTATTCAGGAATACCTATATAGTGTTAGAACTAAAATGCTTCTATACGATCCTTATTAGTAGGGGGCTGAAAAACAAGAAATGCAATGCTAACTTGTCATAGATCTATAAAAATTAACTTTCCTTCCTCAGTTCTCAGCATTTTCTCTCCTTTTTAAATGTACCAAATTAGAGACAGTCACTTCAGTTAGGCAAGACATTTAATTTCTCTGTCTCTATTTTTCCTGTATGTGAATTGGTGGATAATAATAGTAACTACTTTAAATTGTTGCTGTAGGTATTCAGTGATTTAATTTGTGTAGGGAAATTGGAATGGCGACTGGCACATATAAGTATTCACAAAGTTTGAGTATTAGTGCGGGATTTTATTTTATTTTTTAAATATTTTATTTATTTATTTGACACAGCGAGAGAGGGAACACAAGCAGCGGGTATGGGAGAGGGAGAAGCAGGCTCCCTGCCAAGCAGGGAACCTGATGCTTGATCTCAGGACTCTGGGATCATGACCTGAGCCAAAGGCAGCTGCCTAAGGACTGAGCCACCCAAGTGCTGGATTTTATTTTATTATTTTATTTTAAAGATTTTATTTATTTATTTGACAGAGAAAGAATGCTCACAAGTAGGCAAAGAGGCAGGCAGAGAGGGAAGCAGGTGATCAGAGAGCCTGATGTGGGGCTCGATCTCAGGACCCTGAGATCATGACCTGAGCTGAAGGCAGAGGCTTAACCCACTGAGCCACCCAGGTACCCCATGGGTTTTAAATATTCATTGTTATTATGGTATCTTGAATGCACACACAAGTTGCACTGGATTGGACAGATTTATTATTTTATTATTACTTCACACCACCCCCCCCCATTACCCTAGTTTTTACTTCTGAGGTGGTCTTGTGAACCAGTGATGGGAATTTTCTCATGCGCGTAACCAAAGATCTCATAGTGAGGCGCGAGGAAAACTTATTTTCCTCTACTTACAAGGTTGAAGAAGGTAGCCACTCCCCTTACTGAAAAGGTCTTCCCTCTCCTCCAACCATTGGAGATGAGAATACAATCTCTGGAGGTATCTGATGGTTCTCTTTGTCTCAGCTTTTAAGATGTGGAGTTTTCTCCAAGTCTCTAGGCTCAATATTCATTGATATGTAAATACATAGAAAGATAAAGCTCCAGTCTCCCCAGGTACTTACTTAATGGACCTAGTTCAGGGCAATAACTTCTGGCCTCTCTAGGAAGAAAGAGACATTTTACTACATTTTGAATTAGAACAATTAACTAGACAAATACCTACACATTTCAGGGTATGTGAAAAGCTTCTTGGGAAGTGAGGGCTTTTCACAAGAACTTAGAGAAATTCAGGCAAGTTTAATCTTTTAACAGTCAATATCAGCATGGGTATTAATATTAGTACACATTCTTGTTATATGCTTTCACAACAGACTTATGTTCCATAACACTTATTACCACTCTTGAAGTTTTATGTTTATTATTTTTTGTCATGTGTGTATAAACTACTAGTTTGTAAATTCCAAGATGGTGAGGATCACGGAATGTTTTGTTCACTCTTTTGACTCACACAGTGAGAACGTGCCCATGTTATATTTTATATGCACTATCTTCATTATGCAACAAAATACTGCACTGTTCAAACTGAAATTGACACTTCTGAAATAACGAAGTTTAAAATATTTTTCCAGGTCAAATGATCACTCATGAATGTCTGTCTTATTTAAAAGAATGGTAAGTGGTTAATAAACACATGGGGGAATTATAAAAATCTTATGAAGGACTCAAAGGAGTTACATTTTCTTTATCTCCTCTCTATTTTTAAAACCATTAAAATATGCGAAGTGTCAGTCTAATTCATGATGGCAGCTAGTGTATAGTTCAATAACTAACATTTAGTAGTTGTTCAACAAACAACTGGTTGAATTAATGAATCAATAAATTACATAAGCAGCTTAAATTTAATTTGACTGAGCAATTTATTAAGCTGTCTTAAATAAGTAAATAGTTAAGGGGCACCTCAGTGGCTCAGTCAGTTGGGCATCTGAATCTGGATTTCAGCTCAGGTCATGATCTCAGGGTTATGAGATCTAGCTCCTTGTAGCAGTGTCTGCTTAAGATTCTCTCTCTCCCTCTTTCCCTTCCCCTTCCCCCCTCTTAAAAAAAATTAGTTATTACTAGTAATTTTACTAGTTTTATTTACTAAAATCATCCAGAATCATTTTGTTTTCCCCTTATCTTAGCATGTTAAAACTGGACTAGCATCTCTCCAGAATGTATGCAATTATTAGTAAACAGGTGTTATACTCTATCTTACTTGTTATAAGATTTTAGAATCATTTTATTAAATTATATTACATCACAATAGTACATTCAATCCTATGTACCACTTGATGAATTATCACAATGTAAACATATTTTGTAACCACCCACATCAAGAAATATTACAGTACCAGCAATGCTGGTGTCATCCTCCCAAAATCTATACTCTCCTCTCACTCAAAGAAAGCCACCATTCTGGCTTCTAACAGCATAAATTATTTTTCCTTTTTATTGAACTTTGTATACAAATTATATAATACATTCTTTTGCATATCACCTCTATATGAGGTTTTTACTATAGTAGTATTCATATTCATCTACATTGTTGCCTACAGCAGTAGTCATGTATACTTATCACACTTACCACAGTTTATTTAATTTACTGTTGGTGGGTGTTTGGATTGCTTTTAGCTTCATAGCTATTAGTGATAATGTTGAAATTACTATCCTCATACATTTCTTTGATGCACATGAGAGTGTCAGCTATATACATTTCCAAATGAGGAATGGCTAGGTCATGGGTTATGTACTTGTTTAACATGGAAATTTGTGTCAGAGAGTTTCCAAATGTAATTTTAAAAATTTACAACCTCTCCGGCACAGTGTGAGAATTTTCATGGTTTCACTTCCTCACCAACACTTGATATTCTCAGTTTTTCTTAGTTTAGCTTTTCTAGTGGTATACAGTAGTATTTCACTGTATTTTTAATAGAGCATTGAATTGATACCTACTGAAGTGTAGTACATTTTTGTGTATGAATTGGCTGTTTGGATATTATCTTTTGTGAAATGCCTGATAAAGTCTCATCCATATTTTTATGGGATTGTTTGTCTTTTTTTTTGTTTGTTTGTAAGTTTACTTTTTATATTCTTGATACAAGCCCTTTGTTAATGATAACCATTACAAGTTTCTTCTCCCACTCTCTGACCTTCCTTTTTACATTATTAATGATGTTATTTGAAGAACTGATTTGTATTTAATGTAACCGAATAGCTTCCATTAATACTTAGTATTCTTGTCTTGTTTTAGAAATTGTTCTCTGTGTAAGGAACATGAAGGTAGTTTCATATGTAATTTTCCAGAGGTTTTATAACTTTACCTTCAAATTCTAACGTATAATTTGTCTGAAATAGTTATCTATCTAACTGGACCTTTTATTGGAAACTTCACTCTTATTATACAGAAGTTTTTATGGTGATAGAAATGTTTTATATCTATGTAGTCCAATACAACAACCACTAACTGTATGTTATGAAGCATTTGACATGTACATATATATATATTGAGGAACTGAATGTTTCATTTTACTTCCAGCAATTCATTAAAAATTTAAACAACCATATGTAACTGGTGGCTACCTTATTGGACCACACAGTAAATTCTGTTCCAATGACCTATTTTTCTGTATTTCACACCAAATTGACAATTACTATAGTCTTATAATACATCTGTGAGGCCTCTGAGATGATCCTCAGGGTCACAAACCAATAAAACAGCTCACAGTATTCAGAAAGAGTTGTTATACTCATGGCTCCCGTTCATTATGGTGAAAGAATACAGATTAAAATAAGCAAAAAGAAAAAGCATATTGGGCAGGTGCAGAAGAAATGCTAGGCTACTGGTTGTTATCTGCTAGAGGAGTGGTGTGAAGAGCTCATATTTCTCTCTGCAGTGATGAGTGGCAATTCTCATGGAATATTACCAACAAGAAAATCTCATACATTGGAGTCTAGTTTTTCCTGGGGGTTGATCATTAGACATGGCTGACCACCCATTTCTAGCATAGACTAAGTGGCATAGCCCAAAATCTCCAGGTAGATAAAGACAATTTTATCAGGAAGGCTTGGAGGTCATCTCTTAAGATCGGAGGGCAAAAGGCCAACTGTTCTTAACTCTTTGCTTCATATATAATACACCTCAAGATTTTATAGATTATATCCAATTTTATTCTTTCTTCCAGATTTCCTTCAACATTGTCGGACCTTTGAATTTTCATACAAAACCTGTAGTCCACTTGTGAAGTTTCTTAACAGACTTTCTCAAGTTTGTTGAGCAAAAGTGGAAATAAAAGAATAATAAATAAAATAATATCAATTAAAAAAATAAAAAATAAAATAAAAGATTCAATAAAGAAAGGTAGAAGTTTTTCAAAATGTCCCCGCTGCCTACATTTGACAAAGTTTAAAGAAAAAAAAAAAAATTAGCATAGAATTTGGAGAATACTTTATGAAGGAGTTGAGTTTTTAATTAAGCTTTAAATAATGGCAAGCTTAAAATTGTTGACAAATAGAATGAGCATAATAGTCAGGAGTATGACATAAAAAATTGGTGACATAAAAAAATGTAGCACAAGTGCTACAATTTGGATTATGATACTAAAATATTTCAGCAATCTGAATAATCATGTAACATGGCAAAATCCTCTGATTACCATCCTACTGTTTGAAAAACCTGAATAATACATTTAGTGAACCAACTCAATCTTAGGGCTCAATCATATCTAACACTACTAGTTTTTTAGACAAAGTAAAAGGACAAAGAGAAAGTCATATTTAAAATATGAAATAAATTTCATGTGAGGCTTTGTGCAGGCAATGTAATAATTTTGAAGCTATTTACAAATTTCATGTATTAAATCTACCAAATATCAACAACTACCAACTACCAACAACTATCAAATCTACCAAATATCAACAACTTGTGTTGTGTGTACACTGTTCTAAGCATTCATTAAATTTAATTTCTCTGTTGTTGATAATCTTATGAGGGTGTTGAAATACATATTTCCTCAATTCATAACACAGTTAATATATGTATTTCTTCTGTGTATACATTTAGAATATTGTTACTATATTTATTTCATTAATTAGATATACATGCAGTGATCACAGGTCATTCATAATTTATCAGAAGGAGATGAGCCCTTGGTTTTCTTTTTAAGAGAGCGTGTAGGGAACCGGAGATCTATAAACCACCAGAAAGTTAAATTATCCTACATAATACACTTAGGTACTATCTGAACACAAATTTTCAACGTTCTTCAAAGAATACAAATTTCACTAAATCTGTAGGTAGTATTGTTATTTTACATAGTCTACCCTGTGATTTGTAGGAATTACTGTTACAACAGCAAAAAGCACTTGAAAAGCATCTGAAATTATTTTTCACTGGGCTATATATTTCTCTATCTAACTCTGACAGCGCGCCATTTATATAAACATATTTATGGCTGTGTCAGCTCATATCAAGCACTTTGGGAAAGTGAGAAAATGTAATCTAGATGGAAGAGAATTTCATGTGATTCTCAAGGGTCTATGTCCTACTGTAATGCATTAGAAATCGCTATCAGAATGTTGTAACCTGCACATCATCACATCTCACGAGACATCTGTTATAATAATAGAAGTGCCCGAAGCTTCTTTTATTCTAATACTGTCTTTGTAAAGCACCTAAATAAAGGGGTTGTTAGGGGAAATATAGTATAATGCTTGCTAATTATTATTTTTGGAAAAATAATGCCAGAGGAGCAGAAATAATCTCGACTCATGTTTATGTACCCTTAAGATGAATGTTGATGTGGATATTCAAAAGAGACACTAACCATTTCTCAAACATTGTATATCTTTGTTCTTACTGCCAACCTTTAAATTTTTCATGTCTAGCTCACAGCATTACCTTAACTTGTTAAGATAGAGCACATTCTTTGCTTTGTAAAGCATTTTTAAGAGTGTTTGTATGTATTACCTTTTAGTCTTCATACCTTAGCATACATTATTATTCTGTACACATAGGGTAGAGTAAAATTTTGAAAAAAATAAATGGTTCAATAACATGGTTTTCTTCTCTTTAGATGATAGTATGGTTTTTAATTAAACAAAAAATATTCTAAACCCATGAGAACAATTTGTTGCTAATATATGCATTATATACTATACATTGTATGGATAATATATAATTATAAATATCTTAATTTACCTTTTTAAATAAAAACAAAGCATTATAAGTTGTAAATTATTTCTAATGCAGTTGTTCTTCTTTCCCTTATACAATTAACATAAATTACACTTTTCCATTGCATAGCCACAGTATACTATTACATGT
This sequence comes from Lontra canadensis, assembly GCF_010015895.1. Lineage (NCBI taxonomy): Eukaryota > Metazoa > Chordata > Mammalia > Carnivora > Mustelidae > Lontra > Lontra canadensis. The sequence continues at coordinate 5,862,070 of NW_022631040.1, forward strand.
AACTTCAGAAATTATGTCTATATTTTACATCAATTTAGTGTACATTGTATGTAGTGTATTTATTTCATCTCATTTGTATCATACACCTCTGCAGGCTGATTTCAGATCTTCCTCTTCCTCCAGTACTTTCCCTCCCTCTCTTAGATACTATGGCTAGAAATCAGTGGATTTAATGTTAAAGCCTAACTTCTCAAAAAAAGATGATCATATTTTCAAATACCATACTGAACCTATAGAATGATGTTTGAATATCAGATTCAGATATAAGAAGGAATGAAGGTAGAAAGCAATGAAATATGGGATATCATAATATTGATTTTCAAATTTCTCTGCAATAATATTTTTGCATGAATGATTGTATTTCTGTAGAAACACGTGTTCCACTAATCTTTCAAATTCTCTCATTCTTTGTAAGGTATTTGACTGTGCTTTGTAATATCATCAACCTTTTGTGGATATTGAGTTATCACACAAAAGACAAATTTAGAGAAAATTCTGCAATAGATCTTTCACACTTAAGGTCGGGGTAACTAGACTTCCACATAATTATAAATGATATTATATACCTGCCAGTGTTCATCTGTTCTTTACACTTGTCTATCTTGGTTTCTAGCTTTACTTTCACTTCAATACTCTTTTTTATTTCATTTTTAAATGCTTATCCCTTCCTTAATGCTAAATATTCTTCCTTCCTTGTTTCATATCACCTTGTGGGCAAGAATTCATAAGAGTTCAACTAATCACTAAAATTCATTGATGGTATGATTTAATACCTTGATATAAATAACATTGTTTCAAACCTACAGTATTCCATCTAAAACAAAACAACCTGTCATTCTTCTGTAAGGCAGTACCACATGCTCCATGTTGTAAACATACAAGGTTCAGTAAACTAGGGGTACCTGGGTGGCTCAGTTGGTTAAGCATCTGATTTCGGCTTAGGTTATGATCTCAGGATCCTGGGGTTGAGCCTCTTCTCAGGCTCTCTGTTCAGTGGGGAGTCTGCTTCTCTCTCTCTATCTCTCACTCTCTCAAATAAATAAATAAAATATTTTTTAAAAGAATGTTCATTAAACTATTAATATTAGTTAAACTTTTTGCATATCATCACCATCCAGAAGTGCCTTCTGATAAGTAAAGAGAGCATTTTTAGATATTTTATTCCACTTCTTATATCTTTGGGATAATGGGAAACATGAACTATACTTTTGAATCTTTTACTTTCCTAATCTTTATTTTTTTTTTCACTTTCATTGGGAAACATTCTTTTTACATGTACAACCTTAAGAAATCCCATGAAAACTTTCAGAATCTTTTTTTTCAGCATTTAATGAAAGAATATTTCTTTGTTCATGACACAATATATTCAAAGATCTGGAAGCTGGACTATATGCTCTAACATTTCACTGAAATATAATGGCTGTTTTGTGTTTAATATACATTTCCATCATTAAACAAAATTTCATCTAATAGACATTGCTCCAGAAAGCGAGACTATGTTAGTGAGCAATGGAGAGAAAAATTCCGCTCTCATGAACTTTACAGTCTGATGGAAGAGATAGCTAAAAAACAAATATAGAGAGAGATGACATAATTTAAACAATAAAATGTGCAATGAGAAAAATAAAGGAGAGTAAAGGGTGAGATAATAGAGGAATGATTTTCTGAAAAGATTTAATCAGAGTAGGGACCTGAACCATTAGCAGGACTAGCCATATTAATTCACTATATTGATATACTATATGCACAAAACTCACTTATATTCATCCTGCCATGTAACCTACAAAACAATTTTGTTAGGTAAATATTATTTTACAATGGAGGAAATGATGCTCAAAGAAATTAAATGTTATTCACAAGACCATGCACCTATAAAATGGCAGAGTCAGTATGTGAATGCAAGTTTAACTGATAGTAAGGTCTGTAGTCTACATACTGCTGTATTTTTGATGGTCCCATTTTTTCTGTTTCTTTCTTTGATAAATATGTTGATTTCCAAGTTTCTTTCATTCTAAGAGAATAAATTTACACCCGGAAAATGGATCCCCATTTTCTATGCCCAGTTCTGGTCAAGAGGTAAATCAATTCTATAAGCATAAGTTTACATCTACAATGAGGTATGTTTTGTAGATGTGAAATTGACCCCATTGGTGGAAGTTCAATGAAGGAACCCCTGACTCATGCTCAGTCCCACCCTGGAAATTTAGGATTCAGACCAAGGGAGAGAAAGATAAAAAATAATCTTTACTTGCCTAAAATTGGGTGGCTCTGTTTATTTATTTATTTATTTATTTATTTATGTATGTTATTATTTGTTTTATTTTTAAAAAAGATTTTATTTATTTATTCTTTAGAAGGAGAGAGAGGGAGTGAGCACATAAGCAAGGGTAGCAGCAGGCAGAGAAGTAGGCTCCCTGCTGAGCAAGGAGTCCAATATGGGACTCAATACCAAGACCCTGGGATCATGACCTAAGCTGAAGACAAATGCTTAACCTAGTGAGCCACTCAAGCGCCCCTTCTTTATTTTCATCATGTGCACTAATAGGGAACACTGCTGTGCTAGAAAAGATGAATGCAGACAACTCAGAAAATTTAGAAATGAAAAACCAAAGAAAACTCACATATTCTGTGTTTTGGATAGCTCTCCTTGTTTGGTTTACAGTCTTTCCTAAGGCTCAGCTGCATTTCTGTCCTGATATCAAACATCCCTTTGTACTTCAAAAAATACCCTCTTTTCCTTAAGCTAGCTCAAGTTATTTTCTATTCTATTACTTGAAATCTAAAATGCTGTAGCTAAATGTACTTTTTTTTTTTTTTCTTAGTTGGGCAATTAACTCATTTTTATTGTAGAAAGAAACAAACACACCGGTAAAATGATTATTTCATTTAGTCCTGCCATGCATAGTTAACTAGTTCCCACTAAGCATGCATCTTTCCAGATTTCTGTGGACATACACACGTATAAACACTTTTATGAAGATATGAAGATACTATGAATATTTTGGTGTCCGTTTAAAAATTTACTTACTTGCTTGTCACTGGACATTTTTGTCTCGCTAATATTTATACATTGTAAACTCACCTAAAACAACATCTTTGTACCTTCGTCCCTGGTATAATTATTTCCTTAGGATAAAGTCCTAGAAATGGAATTTCAAGGTCTAAGATGTGATCAGCATTTGTAAGGCATCACCACGTTGTCTTGAGGGTGTATTTGTTGAATCTTTCTTCCAAACAAATTCCTCTGTGTTGCCAATCCCCAGTCTACAGCTTTCAGCACAGGTGAACACAACCAGGACACCACGACTGACACTCTTGCCCAGCCTGTTGGTCTTTAGGGAGTTGAGCAGCTGAGGCATGACCTGGAATTCAGATATTTTCTTGTCACCACAGAAAATATGGAATAGCCTTTCCTTGAGAGATATTTTCACCAGAGATCCAGATGGGTTCAGTCCCTTTGCCATATCTGAGAAACTGTTCCGGCTTAAGGGCCATTTAAAATGTCTGGAAAATTTATCTTCTTTGGATTCATGTTTTGCCATGGAATCCCATTCTCCCTTGGGTGCTTTCACCCATGCTCCCCATAATTTCTGATTCATTTTCTGTTTTGACAACTTCAAGTGTAAACTCATCTTCAATTTCTACTACAGTTTCAAATTCTGGTCTGGAATTGTTCTGTCCCATTAATATGGTTGTGTACAAACCTGCTTATGCTCAAATCTCTAGTCTAGAGCCTAATGCTCCTTACTGCAGTGACGTGCCATGTGGAATCTGGAGCAGGTTTTCGGGGCCTAAACAGCCACAAGCCCCACAGAAATGAGCACCAGACCTGAGCTGGAGGCACAGAGACTCCTCTGACTCTGGCAGAGGGTGCTCAGCAGATGGTTTATAGGGATAAAAGTCGTTTTCCCTGAGTAGCTGATTTCTAAAAGGCACCAGGCAGCACAGTGCCCAGCCCCAGAAAGTTAATGCAGGGGCTACATGTCCTTAACTATAAAATAGTGGGACTAAAAAGGAGTAGTGGGCAGAAGTGTACTCTAAGGAAATGTTTCAGTCTACATTTTACTTAAAAAAATCTGTAATAATGAGAAGAAAGGAAGAGTTGGAATTGGTTGGCAAGTCATATATTAAAACTGTCACAGCAGGGAGCCTGCTTCTACCTGTCCCTCTACTTCAGCTCTCCCTGCTTGTGTGTGTTCTCTCTCTGTCAAATAAATAAATAAATCTTAAAAAAAAAAAAAAAAAGCTGTCACAGGATACGACCAATAGAATCAAGTATTTTCTGAAGTACCCAGAGAGTCTTTTGCCCAGATATAAAGGGGAGGTTCTCTACCAGTTATTTTTACCCAGCACATGCAATTTAAATAATATGAAGTCTAGGTTGTTTACTTGGCAAGAATTTTTGATAATGAAATTTTAGCCTTTTGAATGCAGAATGGGAGGCTGTGAGTGACAGGGCAAGTGGAATACATTTTCACTTAATACAGTGTTTTACTAGGGAATTCAGTTTACTGATTGGAATTTAAGTGACTAAAAGCTATTTTCCAGATTAATAATTTTAACAAATATTTATCTGATTTCAAGAACCATTTAATGTTTGGGCAAGCTGGCCTGTACCATAGGAGAGCCATTAGGTTAGAGCTTTAAATTGTAGTAGTTCATTGAAGAACATGAACTGAGACATGTGTGAAGAAAAAAAAAAAATGTTAGGAGCTAATAAGAGCTGGCAGTGGCAAAATGACCTTAGTGCTCAAATATATGATTATCAGATGCCAAAGGAAATGGTAATGACCTGGCTACAGTACTTTTGAGAACATTAAAAAACAAATCAACAAGCAAGCAAACTAACAATGTCTTTCTTGAAGTCTATAGTGAAATACTAATAGTTAAAATGTGTAGTAGACTTAGGCAGTTTTCTCTTAATTTCATATATTTTCAACAAACCAAATTATTGCTCAATGCTCACATAATGCATTGTGATCCAAGGATTATGGATTTCATTCCAGGGTTTAATGCAATTTTTTCTTTTTCATTTTCCATCTGTAAGAGATATGCTGTACTTTTGTAATATTGTGACTTCATCAAAAGAGAATTAAGTTATTTTTTCTGTCTTAATGTTTATTAAATAGCTGTAATTAAGTATTACAATGCTGGATTTTTTTGTTCCCCAACAAAAGTAAGAGATAAACCAATGGCAACATTATGGGATATGTTAGTTTTATGATATGTTAAGAAATGAATTTATGTTCCTAATTTTAAAACATTCTAGCCTTACATTATTATGCTCATTATGTTCTGATTACATTTTGTCATTTATTAGTATGCTCTGCATGACTTCTGTGTGATAATCTATTATTATGTTGATTGTTATTATATTTAAACAACTTTTATAAAATGGATCCTGGTGCTTTTTATATTAAAAATATTCATATTCTTAATTACTCAATGCTAAGTTAATTGAGATGTTTTACTGTTCCCTATATTAGAATTAAATTAAATTTAGCTTCTATAAGGTGGCTAAAAGAGCCTTCCACTTCGCTGCTCTACCTGCTGTGCTCTCTCCCCTTTTGCCAAACCAAATACCAAGCAATGGTGCCCTCCAGAAAGGACACTACCCAGTCATGTGAAACACTAAGTAATTATATAAACTATAAATACATGATTTAAAAGTGATCTCTTTCTTCCTAAAAACATAGGTAATTAAGAACATTCAAATGACATTTAGTTGTGGGCAGCTGTATAATCTAGCTGATTATGAACTTGGAATTTTTTTTTTTTTTTTTAAAAACTCAACAGCCTGTCTCACTCCCGAATTGTTATTTCTGGTATCATTGATTCCCGTTAAGTTCCCCTAATTCCAGAAATTCTTTTTTTACAAATATAAATGGGAGATGATACATAGTAGGATAAGGAATGTAGCCCCCATAGGTCTTCAGTATAATTTACTTCTGTTTATTCCATAAGCTGCAAACCAAAGCAGAGACAGAACTCTGGGAGAATGGGACTGAAGACAGGTGACTTTTGGTGAGAAGTAGAGAAATGAGAATTTGGATGATAGGACTAGAGACCTATGAATGCTTGCATACCTAGAGCTATGTGGTTTCTGGGGCAGGGTGGAAGGCTTCTACCTGGGTCTAAGAGTCCCCTTAGCCATGGGACAAATTTATTCCAGTATGTCTCACCAAATATTGTGTTGTTCTTTGTTATAATGTCTTATTAAGATACATTTGAGAACAACAAGGATGTTAAGTACCTTTGGTCACAGAGTTTCAAATGAAGGTGAGAAATAAGATGATAACAATATTTTGAATATCTTTAATTCACCTGAGGCATGATCAAGTTTTCCAAGTTGATTTTTATATAGAAGACTTACCTTTTTTTTTTTTTTTTTCTCTTTTCTTGTAATGTTCCAGAAACATTAAGCAATGTATTAGGATTACAGAATTCCCTTCAGGAGACTGATTCCAAACTTTGGGAACAAAGTTATTATTTTCAAATACTTCTTTAGTCTTCTTTTCTTTTTTCTTTTGAATCTTTCTTTTAAATTCATGATTCAGGCTTAATTTAAGCCTGAGTTAATTAAAATCTCTGGGCTGGAACTGAATCATGAATCCAAAAGTGTATATATATATATATATGTATATATATACATATATATATATATACCAAAAATAACAAACTGAGGTTATGGCATATCAAGTAACAATACTGGAGAGAGACAAGTAAATATGCAAGTAAAATATAGAAATTGTACTTGTGACGAAAATCAAATTAAGATTACACAAAATACTTGGGGAGTTTGATTATACAGCCTGGATTTGGCAGACTGCTAATGTGGAAGACAGATTGCTAATCTTGAAGGAAATAAAACATCAGCAGATATTAAAATATATGGAATTGGATAAACCTTAATAATGCATGAGAATATGCCTTATAGGCCTAGGGAATCGTTTCTGCAAAAGTATGAATACTTGGGCGCCTGGGTGGCTCAGTGGGTTGGGCCTCTGCCTTCAGCTCAGGTCATGGTCTCAGAGTCCTGGGATCGAGCCCCACATCGGGCTTCTGCTCAGCGGGGAGCCTGCTTCCCTTCCTCTCTCTCTCTGCCTGCCTCTCTGCCTGCTTGTGATCTCTGTCTGTCAAATAAATAAATAAAATCTTAAAAAAAAAAAAAGTATGAATACTTGAAAATACATTAGTAAACTGGAAAGAAAACTGCTTTTCTGACATTGACAAGAAATGCACTGGTGAGATGGGTACAAAAGTGTCACACTGATAGGCACTGAAGGATAGAAATTTTAATTTTCCTGAGATTTGGAGAAACCAAAGATCTATTTTAAACAAAATTGCATAATGACCGAATCTGCATTTTAGATCAGTCTACTAGACAGACGGACTTTAGATTAGAATAGTGTGTTTTCTAAGGCAAGAAGAGAAACTGCCAATGAAACATTACTCGCAGAGTGATGCAAAGTACTATAAATTTTGCTTAAACATTATGTATAAAAAGCACTCTTAAAGCAAGTGTACCTTTATCCTATATTAACATTAATCCCATTTCCTAAAGATGCTATTTAAATTAACAGCAATCCCCCCCCACCAAGCTGGTATGTATGCAAATGCAGCCTAAATTCTACTAATTGCTAACTTCTACTAATAATTACCTTTTCTCATAATACTCATAAATGGCTTCAATATGCTATATATTAATTATCTTGCTTTTGAGAGGAAATTTTATACCAGTGCTTCTGTGTCCAAAAAAATAAAAAAAGCCGCTTTTCAATATCCATAGTACTTGGCATAAAAACAGACATATAGACCAGTGGAACAGAGTAGAGAGCCTAGATATGGACCCTCAACTCTATGGGCAAATTATCTTTGACAAAACAGGAAAAAATATACAGTGGAAAAAAGACAGTCTCTTCAATAAATGGTGCTGGGAAAACTGGACAGCTATATGTAGAAGAATGAAACTCGACCATTCTCTTACACCATACACAAAGATAAACTCAAAATGGATAAAAGACCTCAACGTGAGACAGGAATCCATCAGAATCCTAGAGGAGAACATAGGCCGTAACCTCTTTGATATCAGCCACAGCAACTTCTTTCAAGATATGTCTCCAAAGGCAAAGGAAACAAAAGCAAAGATGAACTTTTGGGACTTCATCAAGATCAAAAGCTTCTGCACAGCAAAGGAAATACTCAACAAAACAAAGAGGCAACCCATGGAATGGGAGAAGATATTTGCAAATGACAGTACAGACAAAAGGTTGATATCCAGGATCTATAAAGAACTCCTCAAACTCAACACACACAAAACAGATAATCACATCAAAAAATGGGCAGAAGATATGAACAGACACTTCTCCAATGAAGACATACAAATGGCTATCAGACACATGAAAAAATGTTCATCATCATTAGCCAACAGGAAGATTCAAATTAAAACCACATTGAGATACCACCCTATACCAGTTAGAATGGCCAAAATTAGCAAGACAGGAAACAACATGTGTTGGAGAGGATTTGGAGAAAGGAGAACCCTCTTACACTGTTGGTGGGAATGCAAGTTGGTGCAGCCACTTTGGAGAACAGTGTGGAGATTCCTCAAGAAATTAAAAATAGAGCTTCCCTATGACACTGCAATTGCACTACTGGGTATTTACCCCGAAGATACAGATGGAGTAAAAAAAAGGGCAATTTGTACCCCAATGTTTATAGCAGCAATGGCCACGGTCGCCAAACTGTGGAAAGAACCAAGATGCCCTTCAACAGACGAATGGATAAGGAAGATGTGGTCCATATACACTATGGTGTATTATGCCTCCATGAGAAAGGATGAATACCCAACTATTGTAGCAACATGGAAGGGACTGGAAGAGATTATGCTGAGTGAAATAAGTCAAGCAGAGAGAGTCAATTATCATATGGTTTCACTTATTTGTGGAGCCTAACAAATAACATGGAGGTCAAGCGGAGATGGAGAGGAGAAGGGAGTTGAGGGAAATTGGAAGGGGAGGTGAACCATGAGAGACTATGGACTCTAAAAAACAATCTGAGGGTTTTGAAGGGGTCGGCGGGGGGAGGTTGGGAACCAGGTGGTGGGTATTAGAGAGGGCACGGATTGCATGGAGCACTGGGTATGGTGCAAAAACAATGAATACTGTTAACGCTGAAAAGAAAAAAAAAAATATATCCATAGTACCATTTGAGATTTACTACAAATATACAGTCATGATCTATTTTAAAAAATGAAAATAGTAAGTTTTCCCTTCTCATTCTAAGGGGAATCTTCTGTATCCTGAATCCTTTTCCCTTGTTACAGGTTTCAGAACCATAATGTTGGCCTACAGTAATTTCTGGGGTAAAAGTGTTATCTTTTAAACAGAAAACCAGCTTCTCCAAATAATTGACATTGAACTAGAGGTGACATAATTGAAAGAAAAAACATCGGCCAGAGAACTTGATAACGTTAGGCAATTCATATTAGGTGAAATTAAAAAAAAAAAAAAGTTTGTTTAATATTGAAGAGTAAGTTGGGGAATTCTCATAATAGGAAACCAATGTGATCATAGAGATCATGAAGATTATAATGTGATCTCATCATTGAGTGAGAAGCATAGATGAAAAAATGTATTATGGAGGGCATCATATTAAGCCAGGCTTTGAAGCAAAAGTCAGAGGGTTTTAAATCTCAATTTAAAGAAGTTTGGGAACAGGATCCAAGTAGATAGAGCAACAGATCTAAAGGTATAGGAGAGGTGTGCCTGGGTGGTTCAGTCATTTAAGTGTCCGAGTCTTCCTTTTGGCTCAAGTCATGATCTCAGAGTCATGATCTCAGGGTCATCATTTCGGGGTCATGAGGTTGAGCCCTCTGTCAGGCTCTATGCTCAGCATGGAGTCTAAATGATATTTTCTCTCTCTCTGCCCTCTTCTGCCCTTCCCCTGCCCCTCCCCTGCCCCTGGCTCTTGGGCTCTTTCTCCCAAAATAAATAAAATCTTTAAAAAAATGATTTAAAAAAAGCATGGGAGTGGGGGAAGAGTGTGGTGTTTGAGGAACAGGGAACATGTGAAGCATCAGGTTCAAGATGGCTAGGAAAGAAGCTTAATTTTAAAATAATGAATGAGAAATCACTTATAAAACTTCTCTCTTCTTTCTCTCCTGCCATTTCATATCCCAGTTTTCTTCTTTATTATTATTCTATGTTCCCATAGAGATATATAGAAATATAGATATAGGTAATATACTATTCATATCTATATGTGATATGTATACTAAACATATCTATACATAGATTTGCAGGTACCTGACTATAATATAAATATATGGTATATTTATTATCATTGTTTTTCCAGTAGGATATAAGCTCACTAAGGACAAGGACTTCTTTGTAGTTTGTTTTACCACTCTACCTATGAAATAGAAGGATACCTGGTAGATAGAGGGTTCCCAATAAATTTTTGATGAATAATTTAACGAGGAAAAAAAAATGAATGTTTGAATGCAGTCTGGTGCAGTTTTTGGTACCCTTAGACAACAGAGAACCAGCTAGTGGTGTATTTTCTCCAAGTTAATCTCTGCAGCAGGTTTTAAATTGTCCCTCCATCAGTTGCATAGAAATTAACATAATTACTAAATCCAGATTATTTTCTTTGAAACTAGTAGCATTCTTTTCCTGTGCTAATGGCCTGTCTTAGCTTTTAAGCATCTCTTATCATTTTCTTTTTTCTGCTAACCTATTTGGTCCTATGTACTTTCCTTTGTCTGACTCATATGACACTAACATTAAGGTTACAATAGTCCTAAACAATAAACGGAATGAAAAAAATCTATGGTCCCTAAAATTCGTTGACCTGTCTACTTTGTTTACATTGTACACTTAGTGCCCAGGACACAGCCCAGGTAAGAGGATGTGCTCAATGCATGCATATGAACGAAAGTGTGAACAATGAGCCCCAATATAATATTACTGTGAGCTAAAGAAAAGATTTAATGAAACCTTATAGAAAATCACAGATAAAATGATCATATTTGGCTTTCCTTGGAAGGATATTTTAATTTCTTAATTATAAATATATTATTCAGTATTCAAAATTGTATGATTTTTAAAGAATTATGTAAAGGTTTGGGTGGGGACATTATTCAGAAAATTTTATTTTAAGATATATTTTCATAAATATCAAGTAATCAGAAATATAAGGTGATAGAGTGCTTATTAAATGAGATGAATAGAGGATTTCCCAAGAATTTTTTTTTTCAGCCAAATTGGAATAGGTTTTTAGAAGAAAATAAATACTTGATTTAGAGCCCTCACAGCATAGCTTTATCTTTATAATACTTTATCTTTATAATACTAGAGTTTTGGTTTTTATTTTTTTTCAGTTTTTAGCAGAAATATACAGCTTTAACATTATTACATTTAGAACTACTTTGGAGTTATCTAGAAACTTTGATGTGGACCTCCTTTAAAAATGTGAGATACAGCTCTTTTAAAAAAATGCTGCTGACATCAAGCATTTATCTCAAGCTACAAAGACCCATTCATTTCTAGGCTAATTATTAGTGTTGAAGAATTGTATTCAAATTCTCCATTAGTGCTTCTTTATGACTTTAAAAAATACTTGTTTAAAACAGCAACCAAAACTCTTAGATGTGATACCATAGCACAGGAATAAACACAAAATCTGGATAAAATATTTTTGCCTCTATTGTTCATATTTCCCTAAGGTGACCTTTATATGTAAAAAGAAAAAAATTTAATTTGGAGTGATATCATTTCTAGTCAATATATCTTTTCCCAAAAGTACTTTAGATTTCAAAATAAGGTATATGAGGGACCTTAATATCACCGACTTTGTAAGTATTTAAATATAAGCTGATTTCCTGCTTTCCAAGGAAGATTTGGAGGACAAAACACCCCATGCCTCCTACTTGGACATTTGCTCTCATTTCTGTTGATCATCCCAGGCCATTCTGATGCCTGATCGTGGTAAGCATTCAGTAATGTTTTCTTTACTCAGTAACCATTTCAAGGATATATGCAGTTCACAAATATGTAAGCATTTCTATTTGTATTTATATACATACACTTAAAATGTCATTGGGAAAAACTGACTTGGTAAGTGTGTCCTGCATATATCATCTCCATTTCCAAATTTCTATGATTATTTTGAGGCATAAAATATACCTGGTCATAACCTGAGGGAAACGCAGACGGTGGCTCCCCCCTCACTATGGGACATTTTTCTCTTAGATGACAGGCAGATCTGTCACAGGACGAGATGATTTATCTCCTCTGATTTCATCCTGTAAAGACGCCCTATACAAGGTGAAGTGATAATTTTCCTCAGAGTTAACATGTCCAATGTCTCATTTTTCATTCCAGTCCTTGTGAAATGACATCGAACACTAAATTGGGAACTAATTTTGGTTGTGAGCTTTGGCTCCCTGCCCACTTCTCTGGAAAAACAAGCAAATTATCTGTACTTTTTAGTTATAGAAGTTATACGATACTTGGAGCTGACTGATCAGTACAAGGATTTTTCTTTTTTCCTTTTAACCCACACTGGGAAAGCAAAAGAAAAAAGAAAAAAAAAAAAACACATGACAGGAAATTTTGCAACTGATATATTTTTTGCCAGAAAATTAATCAAAAAGAAATATGCAAAGTGTACTTGTGGAAAAAAAATAGGACGATTTAGAAGGACTTATGATGAAGAAGTAAGGTTGGCAGTATATTTGACTATGGCATTAAAATAGTCAATTAATTCAGTATGATTTTTGGGAAAAAGAAGTCACAATTATTTGAGAGTAAAAATTCAACCAGCCAACATGGTATTTTCATTCAGCAAGAAAACTTGTTGGTAAATACTTGTCTAAAGATGGAACACAATTTTGGAATTTACTTTCTGAATTCATTTATTTTAGAACATAAATAGGGTAGTCGATTGCAAAGTGTGTTTGTTTAGGCAAAAGGTTTGTGTGATAAACTAAATTTTAGCCTGCATTTAGACTGCAGAATTATATATTTTTTCCTGAATGAATAAAACTGATCATGGGTTATAATTTACTGGGTAAGTGTATTAACAGTGAGACACTTCAAAACAAGGAAGTTAAATGACATGAAAAAGCCATATAAAGATAAAAAAAAAGAATAGAGAAATTTCGTGTGTGTGTGTGTGTGTGTGTGTTAAGATTTTATTTATTTATTTGACAGAGAAAGATACAGTGAGAGAGGGAACACAAGCTGGGGGAGTGGGAGAGGGAGAAGCAGGCTTCCTGCTGAACAGGGAGCCTGATGTGGGGCTCAATCCAGGATCCTGAGATCATGATCTGAGCTGAAGACAGACACTTAATGACTGAACCACCCAGGAACCAGCAGAAATTTTGTGTTTTTTAAAGTATGATTATTTTATGGGATGGACAAGCTAAAAGGATATGAGTATTAGTGGAATTGAATATAAGTTAAGTAAGTGGTATCTGAGAATTGGGGAAATCATTTCCGTGAGCCCTGGCACTATGAAGGTCATAATCTAAATAATTTAAATAATGTTAAAAGTGAATGTAGACAAGAATAGAGGAATAGCTAGTGTTTACTGAAAGCTTGCTTTTTCCGGGTACCAGGTGAAATGCTTCATGTGGATTATTTTATTTATTCTTTATAATACCACCTCCCGTAAGGATCATTAATTGCATCATTTTATGGTTCATTTTATGGTTGAGGAAAATAAGATATAATAAGGAAAATCAATATTCTTATAATTTCCTACTTAGTAGAATCCAAGCCTGCATTTTTTTTAATTTAAATTAACACAAAGCAAACTAAGGTGCATTTTTTTAAACGAAAGCATCATTTTTTAACCTTAAACTAATAAAAAGCAAAGTAAAATAAGTGCCTACATGCTTCTAGCAGCACAGAAGAGAATGGTGAGGCATCTACAGAGGGATAGGAATAAGAGACATCATGTCAGCTGCGATTTAAAGAAGGGGTAACATTTCCAACAGCAGTACAGAAAGGGAAAATTACTTCAACAGATAAAATTTTAGCAGCAAAGGCAAGTAAAGACAAAATGTCCTCTTCATTGTAATTAGCAAGTTTTCTAGACTGTCAGGAGCCTATGGAATGTAAAAAAGACCAAGCCTGGAAAAAATATTAGCAGTCAGGGGCGCCTGGGTGGCTCAGTGGGTTAAAGCCTCTGCCTTCGGCTCGGGTCATGATCCCAGTGTCCTGAAATCGAGCCCCACATCGGGCTCTCTGCTCAGCAGGGAGTCTGCTTCCTCCTCTATCTCTGCCTGCCTCTCTGCCTACTTGTGATATCTGTCTGTCAAATAAATAAATAAAATCTTAAAAAAAAAAAAAAGGATTAGCAGTCAGATCCTTGACTTAAATTTCCATGCCCAGGGGCGCCTGGGTGGCTCAGTGGATTTAAGCTTCTGCCTTCAGCTCAGGTCATGATCTCAGGGTCCCGGAATCGAGCCCCGCATCAGGCTCTCTGCTCAGCAGGGAGCCTGCCTCCCCCGCTTCTCTGCCTGCCTCTCTGCCTACTTGTGATCTATCAAATAAATAAATAAATAAATATCTTTAAAAAGAAATTCCATGCCCAAAGTATGCTATAAAAATAGAACACTAGGCAAGTATTCCTGTTTGTGTCAGAGATGGAATTCCAAAATAGTGGGAACACAAGCAATTATTTTTCTTCAAATTTCTGGAAAATTGGTTATTGACATAGAAAATTAATTCATATGTTTACCTTACATCATTTAATTAAGTTAAATTTGAATAAAAGAGTTAGATGTGATTGGTCTAGAGTTCTTCAATCTATTGATCTTTCTTTTCCTGTTTGTTTTTTTTCCCCCTTCCTTAAGAAGATGATTGGAGTAGGCTGAATATTGGCCCCAAAAGATATCTAGGTCCTAATTCCTGGAACTGCTAGGGTCCAGCCTTGGCAGGTCCAGGTGTCCCCAAAGGAGGGGTGGTGTCGGCAAGATGAACAGGAGAGCCACACAGCAAGTTCTGGGCAGTAGTCAGGCATCTCCATCTTTATTTTGATTATCGAGCTTCTTATATAGGCAGTTTAATAGGGGCAGGGGGTTCACATTCATGCAAAGGACATTAAAGAACTCAGCACTCATCAAATCATTTCTCTTTGTTTAGCACATGTTATTTTAGTTAAGCTATAAGGGTACAGACTGGCACCAGGGATGGGGGACAGAGTCTTGCTTCTTGAGTAATCATGTCCCTCAGAAAGCCATGTGTGCTTTTTGGTAATTCGTTCTGGGGTCTTCAGGAAAAGAAGATATAGGTTAATGGAAAACGAGAAGCTATAGGGATGAACTAGATAATAAAGAACTGTAGAAAGAAAAGGTATAGGTTAATGGAAAACGAGAAAGTTTAGGGATAATGTAGATAATAAAGAACTGTAGGAAAGCAAGAGATAAGTTAACGGAAAACGAGAAGCTATCTGAAGAAACTAAGTATAGGGAGAGCAGTAGGAATGAGAAGGCGTTACCTTTGCAGGAGGCAGGGTGTATTTTAACAGGTTCGGCTTGTGAAAGCCGTGGACAAACATCAACCTAGGGAGGAAACCATCTATTGTGGGACACATTTAAAGTTCTCTATAGTCCTAGGTACGGAATAATTTACCTCCTTGGGGTTGCTCCGGCTCATAAGCCTGAGAGATGTTCGCAGCAGATTAGCAAGGGACTCTTTGTTTGAGAGAGATACGGAATCAGAGGAAAAGGCAAGAGAGTAACAGACCATGCTTATCTGGGGCTATCTGTTCTCCCGGCAGTTGCCTGCAGGGTAATCCCGCCCTCCGCAGAGTTAGTCCTGCATTAGCTCAAACCTTAACCTAGTGAGGCAATACCCTCGACCAGGCCCCATGGCTCCCAACATGGAACCTGTGAGTGTGGTCTTCTGTAGTGTTAGGATGTTGCGGATGTGATTAACTGAAGGGTCTCGATATGGCTGGACCATCCGGGATGATCAGGGTGTGCCCTACCTGTAATCACAAGTGTCCTTATAAAATGGTTATAGAGGGAATTTTGGAGGGAAATGAGAAAGAAGTCCACGTAACCATGGAAGCCGGGGAGAAAAGGGGATCCCATATGTGGCCATGAGCCAAGGAACAAGAACAACAACCAGAAACTGAAAAAGGCAAACAACTGGGTTCTCTCCTAGAGCCTCCAGAGGGAGTGTGGTGAAACCTATCATGGAGTGTGGTGAAACCTATCATGGACTTTCAGCCTTAAAACCATAAAATAATAAATCTGTATAGTTTGAAGCCACAAAATGCGTGATTCTTTGTTATAGCAGCCAGAAGAAATTAATGCAAAGATGTTCATAGAGGTCTTCATCATATTATTATAAATTTACATGTTTATGAACCAATAAATTAAGTGTGAATTATGAAAAATAGTACAATATAGGTGGCTTAATTTTTCTGATTGAAGAATGGATAAAACCTAAAAATGTATAAAATTAATCAGTGCAACTACTGGATAAATTTGTCTATATAAAAAATTGAATACATATACCTTTTTAAAAGCATAAAAATTGTGTATAAGCAAAGCCAATATTGCAACAAACATTTCATAGGGTAACTTATGTAATACATGGAACGTTTCTATACATTAAGGGGAAAAAACTATCAACAGAAAACCTTGAAAACTCTCTGAGCATGGAGGTCATAATTCAAGGCATGTGCATGATTATTAAACAAATGAGTTCACTCTGCTGATTAGAGAACAATAAATTAAAAAACAAGTGAAAACATTTTTAATTCTAATAAAATGGTATCCATTTAAACACCTTATTTCAACAATTTATTCATAAAATCTCCAGCAAATTTATGCTAGAATTACTGGCTCTTGTAATTCAGATTCCTGATTTGCACTTTCATCACAAAACTTCCTGTTGCTAATGCTCATACCTTTACAATCAACTTGCATCATACATTTTTCTGATAATCTGTTTGTTCTTCCAAGAAATCTTGGCTTTAATTCCAAAATATATCTTCTCCTACAACCTTGGCCTGAATGTCCAGGATTCTTGCCTAGATTTTTGCACTAACATCCTCCTAATGTCCATGCTTTGACTTTTGCATTATTACAATTCATCATTGAAGTGAACATTAAAGTGATCCTGTGAAACTGGTCATGTCACGTCTTCCGACATAATCATCTAGTAGTTCTTTGCAATGGCGTCCGAGGCCCTACAGAATTTTACCCTCCTTCCATTATTCTCTACCTAGCTTACAGCCCTTCAGACGTTTTTACCTTCTCATTATCTCCAAGCATTCTGGATTTGCTT
The DNA here is from genome assembly GCF_010015895.1 of Lontra canadensis. NCBI lineage: Eukaryota > Metazoa > Chordata > Mammalia > Carnivora > Mustelidae > Lontra > Lontra canadensis. The sequence continues at coordinate 5,879,382 of NW_022631040.1, forward strand.
TGACATAACCGATTTTTGCACTAGCTCTTCCTGGAGTTTAGAACCATTTTCTCTTAAAATATTTTTTGGCTTACTTTCTCTCCTCCTTGTTATGCCAGAGATTTTGCGTCTGAGAGACCACCAAGGAGCCATCACTGAAGTAAACACATGAGAATTTATTCAGCAAGCTTAAGCTTGGGCCCAAGTATACTTGACACAGCAGAGTAGGGACTTGGACCCTGAACCAGATTACAGTCAGAGTTTTTAAAGGCAGAGCAGGGGTGGCAGTAGGTGATTGGGCCACAACCACCAGCCCTATGTTCTTGTGATTTATTACAGTGTTGAGCTATCCTATTTCTGGACATGGTTTATTATAATGTCAAGCTATCCTACTCCTGACATGAGTTATTACCTCATTAAGCTATCCTATTCCTAATTGGCTTTTGGTATGGTGTTTTGTTTTCAAAACCTTTGGTCAGTCTTCCTGGAACCAGAGGTCATTTACCGGTCATGGAGACCCAAGATGGCTGCACTATGTCAAGTCTAGACCTGGCTAGATATGTCAAAGCTAGACCTTGCTAGACCTGAGGTGGGTTCAGCCTTGTTTTTCTTGGCCTTCACACTCTTGAAAACCCTATATTAAATAACACTGTTTCTAAGTGCCCCATCTAAAATTCCAAGTCCTCCAATACTCCAAATGCCTGTTATACAGTCCCAAGTACTATTTCTATAGCCCTTATCACATTCTGATTCTATATACCTACTATTTCAACATGTCTACAATGTAATTTTGTGTTTCTTCTTCATATTTTAACATCACAGAAATCTTAATGAATCTAATAATTACTATCAGCCCAATATTAGTGACCCAACAGTTTAGTTACACCTTTTAATATTATGAAAATGGCAGCATTAAAGTAACCTAGACTTGAAATTATGCTTACTTTTTTCCTTTTGCCTCCCCTACCAGAAGTAAGTTTCGTGAATGCCTACACTTTTTTTTTTTTTTTTTAATTTTCTTTACTCATGCATCTCTAAACCCAAAAATACTTTCTGGTACATGAAGAAATCAAATAAATCTCTCTCCATGAATTTATGAGTTAGTGCAAAGCAATTATACCACTTTGTTATGTAATAAATATCCAATGAATGTTGGCTGTTCTAACGGTAATCCTCAAGAGTATGTAGAAATGTGGTTGCTAATACATTTTAGGGTAAATATTTGATTTATAGACAAAGATTCTGTCCAATCTTCTGGTTACTTCTTCTTTCATGCTATTATTACAGTCTTAGGAATATTTAAAAAATTCTACTGAACAAGGATACTAATTTTTATTTTTTAATAAATAAACTAAAATTTGAAATAATTATTTTCTTTAGTTCAAGAAGTGTCTGCATTTACAATCTGAAATAGGCATGAGTTTTCCAAATAGTTTCTATCATAAATGAGGAAAGTTAAAGAACTGAGAACACCTAGTTTGCTATTAATTTCACATTAACATTTTAGTAATTATTTATGGTCCATTTATAAGTCATTAAAATCTTGAAGAGTTTAACCTTTCCATTTCTTAGATATGTTGAAAAAGTAAATTTGTATTCAGCAAGCTCATTCAAATGGCATAGAACAAAAATCTAATTCACTCTACTGTAGTCACTGTGAAAAAAATGCCTGAATCTGATAGAATTCTCTCATTTTTCCAATCTCAAGACAAAACTTATAACTTATAGATATTAATCTCTATCATTCAAAATGTAATGTAATGTAATGTAATGTAATAAATATAACTACCCACCTCAATTGAAATCTTGCATGAGTGTTTGTCTTTGCCTACTGTCCCACTGAAATTTTACGTTGCTTCCAAAACAATTTAAAAGCTTGTATTATCAGCAGTATCTCCATCAAATTTTATAGAATTAATTATTATCAAAATAGAATCAAAGTGGCTTTGATTTTACACTTTGACTTTTGAAAGCAAAACTAAAATACAGATATCCCTGGGGCACCTGGGTAGTTCAGTGGGTTAAAGCCTCTGCCTTTGGCTCAGGTCATGATCCCAGGGTCCTGGGATCGAGCCCCACATTGGGCTCTCTGCTTAGCAGGGAGTCTGCTTCCTCCTCTTTCTGCCTGCCTCTCTGCCTACTTGTGATCTCTCTCTGCCAAATAATTAAATAACATCTTAAAAACAAAACAAAATAAAATATAGATATCCCTGCTGAGATCTGTATGACATTCAGTCTAAACATACCTTAATGTGTTTTCATGTTTTATGTTTTAAAAATCCTTTTATTCTTTTGTGAGGAAATCATATCCAGTAAAGATTTAGAAGGTACTAAAGTGAGCTCTAAAAGCTATTAGAATACTTTATATAACTAATTAAATAAGTATTGACTTTAATTTGACATTTTTATTAATTATTAAAGCAATGTCTTTGAGATACAGCTATTTTCCTTACATGTTCACACAGAAAATATTAAATATAATATTATTTTAATTCATATCCTCAAATAAGCTCCAATTTGATCCAATTCCATCCAGATAGCACTAAAACCCAGGTACAGGTAACAAGTTTCACACATTAGAGTCTATATTTATTTCTATTTTAATTATCAATTTTACCAAGGATATTTAGATAGCTATTATTTCCATCTCACCGGACTATATGAAATTAAATGTGATAAATTAAGTTATAATGTTGTGCATATTTTAAAATTATATCAAGATACAAGGATACATATAATTAAACTTATATCTGGCTTGCATATCCTTCTATAAACTTTATTAACATTACACTTTAAGCCATTTTATTAGTATTTTTTACATAAGATAAAAATCAATCTATTTTTCATATACTGTTTCAATGATTTTTATTAATGTTACTGGGTGGTTTAACCATCACTGTAAGTTAGTTTTAGAAATTTTCATACCCTCAGGAAAATTCCTCACATCCATTAATTAATTCCCATCTCACCTCCAGCCACAGGCAACCACTAATCTATTTTCTGCCACTATACATTTGTCTTTTCAGAGTATACCATATAAATAGAATTATAGATGATCTCCTGTGTATGATCATTTAACATACTTGAAGTTCATAGCATGTGACATTTTTCTTTCATTGATGAATAATATTCCACTGTATGGATAAACTTCATTTTATCTCTCCACTCACTGTATTTTGATTATTTCTAGTTTTGGGCTATTATGAACATAGCTCTTACTAACATTCACCATCAGGTACTTGTGTAAAAAAACTTTCCTTCCTCCCTTCCTCCCTTCCTTCCTTCCTTCCTTCCTTCCTTCCTTCCTTCCTTCCTTCCTTCCTTCCTTCTTCTCTTTCTCTCTTTCTTTCTTTCTTCTTTCTTTCTTTCTTCCTTTCTTTCTTTCTTTCTTTCTTTCTTTTTGTTAAATAGCTACGAGTCAAAATGCAGGTCATATGGTAGTTTCATGTTTAACATTTTTAGAAACTGCCAATTTTTTTCTAGTGACTGCACCATTTTACACTCCCACCAGCAACGTATGAGAGTTTATTACTCTATATCCTCACCAGCTTTTGCTAATTTCTGCTTTATTATAAATATTGTAGTAAGTATTAAATAGCATCAAATTGTAGTTTTAATTTTCCTTCCATTTCAGCACATTTTACTTGTTTATTATCCATTCTTATGTTGTCTTTGATGAAGTGATTATTTATATTTTTTGCTCACTTTTTGATGATGTTGTGTTCCTATAATTGAGCCATAAGAATTATTTGCAAATTCTAGATACAAGCCATTTATAAGATATGTGTTTCTCAAGTATCTTCTCACAGACTATTGATTACATTTTTATTTTTCTTAATAGTTTTTTTTTTAACTAAAAGAGTTTTGAATTTTGGTGAGATCCAGTTTATCAATTATTTTTCTTTTAGGGACCATGCATATGATATCATATCTAATTAGGTCTCAAAGGTATTCTTGTTTTCTTCTAAAGGTTTTCTTTAAAGTTTTGTTTTAACTGTGACAATTAAATCTATGATCCAGTGTAAGTTAATGCCTATGTATAATGTGAGATGAAGTATTAAGTTCATCTTACATGTGGATATCTAATTTTCGCAGCATCATTTGTTGAAAAGACTATCTTTCCCCCAATGAAATACTGCAACATCTGTGTCAAAAATCAGTTGAGTACAAATAGATAGATTTATTGTTGGACATGTAGTAGTTTTATTGATTTATGTATCTATCTTCCAGCATGACATTGCTTTCATGCTGTAACTTTACAATAATTTTTGAAATCAGAAAGCAAAATTTCCTTAACATTACTCTTATTTTTCAAGTGTTTTTCCAATTCTAAGTGTTTTTCGTTTCCATGTAAACTTTAAGATCTACTTGTCAATTAATGGAAAAATACCTCGGTAAAATATTGATAGATATTTCACTGCTTTTTTTTCTTGAATAAGTACTCTAAATTGCTGTAAGATTTCACTAGTTTTTGGAGTTCTGAAAAAGTTGATTTTGATTATTCCTCAAATATTTTTATTAATTTTAGGGAGGAAAGAATTTACAGTTGTCCTCACATTGCCATTAAAGTATGAGGGAAGTTCTGCTTCCCTGCTACATGTATTTAACAACTTATTATAGAATACCAGATAATTACAGTAGCTAACACTTAGCTTTCTAAAGGCCAGATACTGGTATTTAGAAACCTGTAAAAATTCAGTTAATCCTCACAACACTCCTGTGAGCTAGAAAGCATCATTATCCCTATTTCTATGTAGGAGAAAATTGAGTCACAGAGATTGGACAAATTGCCCAATGTCAGACAGTGAATTAATGAGAGAGCAATTTGAAACCAGGAAATATGTTTCCAGAGCTACTAATCACTGTGCCTTCTGTATTACCACATGTAGTTTTCATACCACTCTCGTGGGCATGTGACGCTTTAGTCTAATATGATCCTTAGTGTCATGCAGACCACTCATCTCCCAGTCGGCCATGCTTGCCTCAATGCCTTTGTTCATGTCTTACTGCATCCACTGCATTATTTTTGTCCATGTTAACCATCTTTACCTATATACCCTAAATTCTATTGCTTCCTTTTTTTTTTTTTTTAAGATTTTATTTATTTGTAAGAGAGAGCAAGAGAGGGGGTGGGGGAAGGGCAGAGGAGTAGGGACAAGCAGACTCCCAGCTAGTCAGGAAGACAACCTGAGGCTCTATCTCAGGACCCAGGGAGCATGACCGACCCAAAGGCACATGCTTAACCAACTGAGCCACCCAGGTGCCCCAATTTTTTTGTTGTTTTAAGGCTTTATCAAATATATAATTTGAAGAGAGTGTTTCTTCATAGCAACCCACATAACATTATTTAGATATTATAAAATGCTTAATTCTGTCTTTCTAAGTTAATCATAACTACATTGAGGACAAGGCTATATCTTATCCCCCAGAGTTTCTAGAAGGAATTACACATCACAGGTTCTGTACAGATTGGATAATTGAGTAGATATCAATTCTTGAGAAAGAGTTTGGCAAGGAATTGTTTGCTATATAATTTTTTTATGTTATCTTAACTCACTGATTGAGGTCTGTGATATGAAAAACACTCTCTTAGGAATACATTAAAGACATCTACAGTGTATACAAGCATTTCTTATATGCTGTTAGTAGCTGAAATGTTTTTGTGCACCTTATTTCTTCTTGTCTTATTTCTATGATCCTAACGTAATGCCACGGTACAATTAAACTAGAAAATAAGGTGCTCTATTTGCAATAACATAAATATAAACCATAGTTACATTATATTGACCATTTTTTTGTTTTGCTTTCTATTTTTTTACAACTTATACATTTCTAACAACTGATTCTAATGTGCAATATTTACATAATTTCTGAAGTAAGGCACAAGACTAGAATTAATTTCTCACACAGCTTTACTATCACATGTAACATATTAAACATTCATGTTTATATTTTATTTCTTCCACTTTTCAGTTCATCTATTGCACTGAGGTCTGATATGATTTGTGAAAAATGTAGAGGGAATAAAAATATATAGAATTTTTTTTTATTTCTCATTTTTATTTCTCATTTTTAACTTGTAGGAATATGTGGTTGTAATATTAAGATAAATTACATGGAATTCTGGACAGAAAATATTTTATAAAACTGCTGTTTCCTAAAAGAATACCTACACTTTTGACATAATATAAATAAAAAATATTCTAAAGGGGTATGAGCTAGAAGTTTTCCAATTAAAGATGTTTGTTGGGGAGCCTGGATGGGCCGATTAAGTGGCTGCCTTTGGCTCAGGCCATCGTCCCAGGGTCCTGGGATGGAACCCCAAGTTGGGGCTTCTGCTTGGCAGGGAGCCTGCCTCTCCCTTTCCTTCTCCCTCTTCCTCTATCTGTCGCTTCCCCAGTTTGTGCTGTCTTTCCTTGTCAAATAAAAATAAATAAATCTTTTAAAAATATATTTAAAAAAAAGATATTTGTGTTTGACAGTCATTTCCGAAAGAGGAAGTTAGAACATTTAAAATCCAACATAGCCAAACCAGTTTTCACAGAAATGACTTTTACCACATTCACATCTGGTTCATTTAATTAGTTCTGCAACTGTTACACTTTGGTACTCACATTTTAAGGAGTACACTTGTCAACACAGTTTCTCATTTGCTTTTGCTTTTTAAGGAATCATATATAACCCTTAGTATTTTTTTTTTTATTGTTGCTGTTGTTCTATTTGCTTAACTTCATGCCTTAAATTCCTCTAAATGCTTAAATTTCATTTTTAAATTTGGGGGATAGAATCTTGAGCTAACATTACATTGTTTCTTGTTTCTGGTTTGCAATTCTGTTTTCATGTTCATAGACCCTGTGACTGTGATTTGTCTCAGCATGGAACATCATGCTTATTTCAGAGTAGACTCCCTTCATTTTTTCTTTCAAGATTTTCAGTATTTCTAAGAATCTGCTCAGCAGGGAATAGCACTTTCTGAAGGGACTGCATTTTGCTGCTTCATCTGACAATTTCTGTGTTTACACAATGAGTGACATTCAGATGGAGGCTGGAAATACTCTATTAATTTGGGTTGAGTCTTTCAATCTTTTCTTCTTTCAGAGTACAAATAAAAACTCAAATGAGGTTCAAACATCTCTAAAAAAGATCAGTGAACAGAGATATGTTAGATCACCAGGTGATGCAGGAATAAAATTGTTTAAACATAAAACAGATAGGAAAATTGCAGAAAAATTATAGTAGAGAGGCATCCATTGGTTTTAATTTCATTAATATTATATTCTACTGTAAACTAAACTAAGTCTTCAAAATAAAGACTATGAAAGTATACAAGAGTCAGTGAGAATGTCAAAATAAACAATTAAGAGCATGACAAACACATAGTATTTTATAAAGAGGGTGAGTTACAGGTGTTAAGTGAGTTTTTAAATAGCACAAATGATTTGTGATAGAACCTAGGTTTCTAGACTCCTAATATGGTGCAATTCTACTACCACAGGGCTAATTACTGGACTGAGATAGCTGAAACCTTTAGTCTTGACTATGCTTCATTCTAAACATGTTATTTGGAGAAATATATCTCCATATATATATATATGTACACATATACATATATATACATATACATATATATACATATATATGTACATATATACACACATTAATCTCATCATATAATGAATATAATTGTTTTGAATAATTTACCAGTTTTAGCAAGAATTAAATGAAATAATACAAACTCATTGAAATGAATACACATAATTTGATATATTGATATAATTATTGTTATTACTATGATTATCTCTCTCTCCCTTTTCTGTGGGCTGACTACCTTCTCTCAATCTACTCAGTTTTATAGGTGGGACCTAACTAGCAGCCCTGAGTTTACTGCTCCTGAGGGTACATTTGGTTGGCTGAGATAGGATATAAATGGCTTAATCAAAAGTATTTCCCCTGGAATTAGGAATAAAAAAAGAAAAAGAGGAAGAAAAAGATACAAAGAGTTCTGTTTCTCAGAGGTGTTCTATGGCCATGATTTTCATTATGTGAACTCATCTGTGAGTTTTGTCAATGTAAGTCCACCAATTAGAGAAAGAAGCTTTTTGCAAAAACTATCTGACTCCATAATGGTGGAATAAAGACACTGGTCAGGGAAAATTTATTCATTTAAATGTCACCTTGTTAAACTAAATTAAAAAAAAAATCTACTTGTTTATTTTAATTAGTTTCAAAAGTAAAATTTATTGATTCATCAGTTGCATGTAACACCCAGTGCTCATTCCGTCACAGACCCCCCCCTTTTAATGCTCATCCCCATTTCCCCCATCCCCCACCCTCTTTTTCTCCAGCAACCCTCAGTTTGTTTCTTAGAATTCCGCATCACTTATGGTTTGCCTCTCTCTCAATTTTCATCTTATTTTATTTTCCCTTCCTTTCCCCTCTATTCATGTGCTTTGTTTCTTAAATTCCACATGTGAGTGATATCATATGTTATTTGTCTTTCTCTGGAAAGTACATACCAATTTATGAGTCCTGCCACCAGTTAACCTGATTACTACTTAAGACATCAAACTTTTTCATTTTTTCTGCTAAACAATTCTAATATAGTTGTGTTTAAAAAAATAATAAATAATCATTTTAAATATTATATTCCATACTTTACATAGACTTCATTTTTTAAAGATTTTATTTATTTGTTTATTTATTTGAGAGAGAGATTGAGACAGCACAAGTGGGACAGGCAGAGGGAATGGGGGAGAGAGAATCTGGAACAGACATCACACTGAGTGCAGAGCTCCATGTGAGGCCTGTTCCCATAACCTGAGATCATGACCTGAGCCAGAATCAAGAGTCGAATGCTTAACCGACTAAGCCACCCAGCCACCCATTTTACATAGACTTTAAATTATCTTAATTTAAAACATAACAAAATGATAAAATTATACATTTATGACTTCAAGAGATTTAGGATATTTGTCTAGGCTATATATTCAGCATAAGTGACCACAAATGTTATTAGACACTTTTTTTTTTGGTTTAAAAAAATATAGACATACAGAATTTTTTATTTAAACAGCTTAATCACTTTCTATATTTACATTTAAAAATGGTTTAGCATCTTAAATTTTGATATTTTTTAATGAATTAATATAAGTGATATTATCACTACAGTAATACACTTTTTAAGAAAAGTAATACCTACAAATTTTGGAAACAGTAATGGCTAAATTATATGGAAAATTTGATAAAAGTCAAGTAATTTAAATAATTCACATTTATATATGTTAAGAAGAGCAAAAAAGTGTTAAAGAAAAGTGTAAAAAATACAATTGGGGGTGCTTGGGTAGCTCAGTGGGTTAAGCCTCTGCCTTCAGCTCAGGTCATGATCCCAGGGTCCTGGTATTGAGCCCCACATCAAGTTTTCTGCTCAGCAGAGAACCTGCTTCTCCCTCTCTGCCTGCCTCTCTGCCTACTTCTGCCTACTTGTGATTTCTCTTTCTGTCAAATAAATAAGAAAAAAAAAGTATAATTAAATATTGCCAAAAGACAACTGGTTAGTCTCCAATTAAAATATATATTTGAAGACTGAGGACAAATTTAATCAAAAAACATGACTTAATAAATATTTTTAAAGCCTGTATATCATGTAGAAATTATTGATGACAGAAAAAAAAAATTAGTTAAATGTAGTTAAATGTAGCCCCCCAGAAACAAAACAAAACAAACAAACAAAAAAACCCCACAGTATTTAAAATGACTGGAAAAAATAAATTTAGCCAACTTGCTAGCTTAAGTTTTCATGTGTACTTTGAAGAAGGAAATCTTTGTCTTCAATAGTCATCTCCCAGCTTGAAAAAAAAAAAAGAAAAAATAAAAGAAGGCAAGACAAACATGCCTGTATCAGCCAAAATGATAAAAAGTCAAAATGTGAACTTTAAATTGGAAGAAACTAAAAATATTCCTTTTCTATTGATCTAGAAATTGAAGTCAACTTTTCTCTTAAAAAATCAGACTCCGTAAATATGTTCAAGTCACAACCAAGACCAACATAATTCCTAAAACTATTAACATGGACAAAACTTTGCACAAATCAACATTCAGTTTTTTTACCAAAGAGTATTTTTTCACAATATGAGAAAGGACTCTGCATGCTGAAGAAGATAAGCCATTCATCTATTGTTATCATGATTTCTGCTCTCATATTTTCTATGGCATACTGAGTTGAAACTAGCTTTCTATGGCTCTTGTTTATTTTGCTTGTGTTTCAGTTTGTTCTGTTTATATATAACGGTATATATCACGAATCCACAAATCATTAATTAGCAACTAAAGCATAATATCATCACTTTTTCAACAGTGAGGCAGAAGCTGCTAAAGGCTTCTGAGAGGGAGAGGGTTAGGGATATTAATTGTATAAAAGAATGTAAAGCAGAAGGGATAAAATTTCTCAAAACAGTATTAGATTGTAGAAGAATAAAGCAAGTCTACAAACATGATTTTCAACCAGAATTACATAATCAGTCAAGGTATTAATCAAGCATAAAGACATAAAAATATTTTTAATTTTAAAAATACTTGGAAAAATGACTCTTATGTATACTTTCTTAGGACACAGGCAGAGAAAACACAAACAAACAAAAATGAAAACAGGAAACCAGAGAATACTGTCTAAAGCCCTGTAGAAATGTCAAGGGAAGTCTGAGATGAGAATCTTATGGCCAAAGTGCAACCAGCTTGATATGTACTAGAACTTCTATCCTAGACTATAACAGACTCCAAGAAGTTAGACCTATGAAACTATAGGTTCTTTTAAAGTAGTTTCTATTTAAAAACATCATTCTCTTCTTTTGCTGAGTTGTGGTTTGTCACCAATTTAAAAATTCTTTTGACTGGCTTACAGAAATATTAAAAATATCCTCAGAAATTCACTGAAAAATTTGATACCATTAAATGGTTTTGGCATGTAGTTACTGATTTTGTATAGCTTTTTCTTTAATAATAGCAACAAAATGACAGGTACAAGAAACACTTGGCATAGTATGGTCATGGCTGTTCAACATTTTGAAGTAACTTTTCTCTATTTGGGAACATTCTCATTCTATGAGCCTCTGTCCTTCTATGGACAAAAACAAAAACAAAAACAAAAACAAAAACAAGCAAACAAAAAAGTCCTGTTTCTGACCATCCTTTAACTATGACAAATACAAATTATCTAGGTTTTAATAATTAAATGCATTTATAAAAGTGTAGGATTAAGAACTTAATTAAACAAAGTAAGCAGACATAATCTGGACAGAGCTTCCATTGTTTTGCTGATCAAAAGTAGCAAAGGTGACAGTGATAGTGAATTTTCTTACAGGTGAAGACATTTAATAGATTTATTTTCTGTAGGTTAATATTAATTTAGAGAATTAAAATAATGGAATGGTCAATTTAAAATGTGAATAAAATTCAATTCTGGAGTTGGTAGAATATTCCAGAAAAATTATTTCTTAGTTTTAGGTCCTTCGCCACTGTAATGATCTTTTCACATATTTACATGAATATGATATTGTTTAATCTATCTTTCCCCCAATTTAAGTGGCTGCTGAAATATCAGATATCAGAATTTAGACTTGTATTATTATTTAATAGATTCTGAGAACAGAAGGATTCAAATTAAATAATTTGTATGGATTTTATTTATGTTGTATATATTTAAATTTGAAGGACTAAAATATAATTTGTTTGGTGATTTTTACCTCTATTTTTTAAAGTTTATCTACAAGTTACTGTGTCAGAGAAACAATGTCTGAGAATACCCATAGAGTTAATAAAATAGTTATTCATTATAATATTGCTTTATTGAGTGACTTACTATGAAAACTTGAAATTTTAAGCCAAGCCAGCAAAAATATCATGTATAACAATAATGAGAAGGAGACTACTTGACAGGGTTCTCTAAAATTGAGAGTTATATTTACTGAAGGAAGTTGTGCTTTTGAAGAGCAAAGTAATCTAAAATCAGGAATACACAAATTTTGATACAAGAGCTGAAGAGATTTTTTTTCTCTTACTTTCCATGGAAATTCTTATACAGAATAAAGTAGAGGGATTTGGTTTTTACTTCAGATTTCTCTTTTCAGTGGACTTGGAAATGTGCCATAATGTAGACTCCCATTTAGTGGAGAATCTTGAGATGGGATCTCTTCAGGGAGGGTTGAAGGGAAAGCCAACACAATCTGGTTATCAAGTAGGGGAGTTTCTACATCACTGGGAGCAGTCAGACTTCCTTGAGATATGATTGAGCAAATGCTGGGATGTACTCTAATTCTTGTCTTCCCCAACTCTTTCTGCTCTCTTCTTTCATTTGAACAATCCTCAAATAATAAATGATTACCCTTTTAGTTTTCGAATACACGTTTACTCCAGGAAAGCTTTCTTTTGCTATTTCTGATATTGAAACCCATTTCTCAAAGTCAACAGTGTGAATTTAAGAATAGAGAGTATCAGCAAGAACCCCAGATTCTCTTCATAGACAATATCAGCCTTACTAATCAAATCCAGGGATGGTGCTAAATAGTGCAAACCTTCCTTAGATAACTATCCAATGTGAACTCTAACAGCAAGTGTAGGGATCTTAAATATTTAATATATTGAATTGTGTTATATATGCTGGCAATCTCTACCCAGAACCAGAATGGGTGTCAAGAAAATCTGACTCTATGCTTTCTCATTTCTCCGTCATTACTGTAAGAGAGGAAAGAAAAAGGGCTAGTTTGAATTGCTTCCTTGTCAATCATGTTAGAAAAAGAAGATTATCCTTAGTAATGTATTTCTTTCCCAAACTCTTTGCAATCAGTCTTTTGGGAGAGTAGAGAAGGTATAATATGGAAAAAGAATAATAACAGCAACATTTTCACAACAATCTTGAAAATACCAAAAGCATTTAGAAGTTCAAAAGTTATATCCTTTGAAGAAGGCAAACATGTATGAATAATATAATTTCAACAGTCTTTGATTTATGAGAATTTGGTCACATTGGTGATCCCAAAAATATCGATGTGTATCTTCTCAAGAGAGTATTAATATGAATTCCCATTTTTAAAAAAGATATTGGAATACTTCATTTGTCTAAATTAAATTTTAAAATAAAAATTAGTAAATACAGAGATATTTGGTTATACTTTAAATTTTTAAAAGTTTAGTATATTTAAAAACTTGAAAGCTGATAAATCTTGCAAAAAAATTGGAACTCAATAGAAACAAGTTATTTTGCTTTTAAAAAGTAGAGTCTGAAGGGTCATTTTAAAAGGAAATACTAAATGGAATGATGCTCCTTTGATTTTCAAATAACTCATTTATACTAGATATGCTTCTTACATCATTTAGTGGTACAAGGATACTTCTACATTGTTTGCAATAGTCATCTTATTTATCACTTCATTGAAGCTTTATTAAAAGGCTTAGTTTGATGTATTTTATCTCTCTAAATTCACATAAAAAGGTTTCAGAAGTTCAAAATAATTCATCACTGGGTAAAACGATCAGGCTAAATTGCATTAGCTTTGGAGGTCTCTTTAGAGATAAAAATACATGGCTAATAGCCAGTTAGTAAATGTCAACTAAAAATAAAATACAGATGCAGAAGTTAACCAATTAAATATTTTTGCAGTAGTTTTAACAAGTGCATGAAAGTAACAGGACAGAAAATACATCTAATGTTGTTAAAAATTATTTTGCACTTTGGTATACATATTTGTATATACACACTTAAAATGGTAAGACAAAATCTATTATCTTCTTGGATTTATACAACCTAGAGTGCTTAAAACTGCCATTTCTTGAGGATTTTTCATATTACATTAATGGCATTGTTTGCCACTTTAAAATGTGATCTCTTAGAGACCATTAAACATTGCAGTAAATTTTGTTTTTGTAATGAAATTAGAATGAAATTGAAATTTATTCAATGTTTTTTTTCTTCCATGACCAAGTGTGACTATTTATTTCTGAGTGAAAAAAAAAAAAGAGAGAGAGAGATAAACATCATGGTTCCTGGCTTTCAAGAAGTTATATTTGACTGAAGGGGATAAAACAATGATCTATCTCTGATTCTTCTTAAAGGATGTTTATGCGTGCTTTTAATATTATGGAATGGGGTGCGCAGAGAGGGGATCGTCAGGGAAAAATTTTTAATTTTCTTTTCTGATTAGGAATTTAATATGAAACTCTTATTAAATAATTTTAAAATATCACAGAGAAGTATAGAGAGAAAGTTTTATGTAATCCCATGGATCAGAGACTCAGAAAGCATCTGTAATGGCTCTTCCATCTATCTACATCTATCTCTGTATCTGCTCATCTATCCATCCATGGATGAATGTTATATATATATACATACACACACACACACACACACACACACACACATATATATATGTGTGTAAAAACACACATATATATGTGTGTGTTATATGGTATATATATGGTTATATATGGTAAAGCATATATGTGTGTGTGTGTGTGTATGTATATATAAAACCTATATATCTTTATACTCCCATGCCTTTTCTCTTATAAAAATATATTTGGAATCATCCTGTGTATATATTTGAATGCTGTATTTGCTTTACCATATAATTATGTGAACATTTTCTCCTAGCATTAATATCTTTGATAATATGATTTTAATATCTGTATAATATTCTATCTTATAAATATATGAAATTTAGAAAATTATTTTCCCACTGATGAATACTAGTTTATTGTTGCACTAATTATGATAAGTTCCTTCCAACAACTTCTTGTTTACATCACTAGTTATTAAGACAGAATAAATGGTCAGAAGTAGAGTTCCTGATGTGGCTTTCCCACCTACACTAATGAAAATTTAAATCTCTTTACTCCCCTAGCTACTATATATGTGTATACCAAAGGATAATTTCATTTTTAAATGTGGAATTCAAAGCCTCTTCTTAATCATGACCTTCTCACATTTACATCTTTGCTATTCAGCACAGTGCCTTGAATATAATAAATATTTAACAAATGTTTGTTTCCTTAAATGGTTTCATTAGCGTAAGCCTCCACATTGGAGATGATATAGCTAAGTGGTATTTCTTTGGATTATTTTATCTAGAACTCAAAGCTGGCATGATATAATTAAAGGAAACTTGAAAGCTAATAAGCATAGCTACTATAATACCATGTATTGTACTGTAATATCTCTAGACATCCCCGTTGTCATGCATTCCTGTATATGAGATAAAACTCCGGCATTTCACTTATGATTTTAAAAAGTAAGTTATACTAATTAATTACAAGATCCTTCAGAAGCCTGAAACTCAGGATGAGAGTTATATGAATTTGGGATTATTTTCCTTCTCTTTGGTGATGGAATAGACTATCCCCATGTGTTTTTAAGTTGGTGTCTTGACAAGACTCCTGGAGTGGTGAAGTGAAGAGCTTGGCAATTTCGTACCCCAAAAATACAATGATAAAACTGCACCAAATTGTCAACAACAACTTTGGGAATTCTGTAAGTTGACCAAAGTCACACAACAGAGATGGATTTATTCAAGAAAATCTATTGAACCTTAGGGAACAATCCTGGAGGTTCATAATACTCTTAACTGGAGTTTCTCATTTTCCCCAAGTCCCAACTCTTTGTGTTTTGTGTTTCTGCCAGAGTAGACAAGCTATGAAAGCCAGCAGATTTTCCAGAAATACCATCCAGAAATTTGACATCCAGAAATTTAACAGGGAAATGCTAGAAATGAACCAGCAAAAATAAGCCTCAATAAGATGCTATATATCTATGTATTCTGTGTGTAAGGTGCAGTCTGCAAAGCTGCATGATCCAACAATGTTGTACAGAGGAAGGTAGGGAGGGGTATTGATATCCACATTGTAAGGTTTTACAGGCGAGATACACACGACACCAAGCGAGATAGGCACAAGGCAAGGTTTATTAAAGGCGCCCTAGGGCCAAGTTCCGCGACTCAGGAGAGGAGAGTCAGGGAAGTCGCAGACGGGAAGGGGTTGAGTGAGTTTTTATTGGGCCACGGCAGGGCGGGGCTCATAACTATATTTGGTAAGGTTATAGGTTGGGGGTTGGAAAGTCCCAAAGTGGCTGGTTTCTGTTTCTCCCATAGGTTTCCGTTTACTCAAGGTGACGTGTCCTTGACAGAAGTTCTTCTGGCGGGAAAGTCCTGGGTAGAGGAAGATTTTATTTATTGTTCCTCCTGCATTCCCAGGGCTGCCTACCTAACACACATGTCCATGGCTGAACATGAGGCCAAGCACAGAACACAGAGGAGATATGAGGGGGTCTGGAGAAAAGTAAAAACCAAAATAGATGTTGTAAGCTGCCTGATTTTTTCATTGATGTTCCATTTTGTGCAAGATCCATCAGCAGAGAATAGAAATCTTACTTGTTTAACCTTTTTAAGGTCAACATTTGACTATTCACGAACTGATCACTAAGCTCTACTGGCACTACTAGGCTGACCTTTAAGAAAACAGATGTAAAAGTTAATATAAGAATAATTAAAATTAACCGGTAATATCAGCATTTGTACTCTTTGAGGGAGTATATATTTAGCAAAGTATCCTTAAAAAGGTGTATATAAGTAATCTCCCATGTAGATTATCTATATAAAATACATGTATTTTATCATTGTATTTGTATTATTTATTATTTATAACCCTATCAATAATAATCCTGAATGATAATAAAAATGTTTAATATTAAATTTAGTACACTGTAGGGTTTGCAGTACCCACAAGTGACTTTCAGAGAACTGTAAAATGCTTCAAGACAGACAGCTGAGCCTAGACATCATCCCTCTAGTTTGCCATCTCTCCTACAAGCATCCAACTTGAAGGCTGGGGGCGGCGGGGGGGGGGGTGTTTACATGGGAACCTAGTAGGTCAGCAGATTTCAGATTGGCAGAAGATGAGGATTTATGCTGGTGGTATTCTTCTGGGGCTCCATGGGATGAAAGCAGCTGTCAAAGTTGATTAGGACTTATAGGACCCAGATCCATGGTGATTACCAAACATTGTTGAAACACATAATAGTTTAACGACCTATATGTCTCTATTGAACAGTTTTAGCATCATGAATATGACCATGTTTGTGGCCATATTTATTGAGTAGTTAGTGTATCTGTGACCCTGCTTAAATACTTTTTGTGTTACATCATTACTTGTCAAAACAAATATATGAGATATATTTACTTTCCCTATCCTCACTTTTATAAAAAGAAAACAGATACATAGAAAGTTCTGAATCTAGAGCCCATACTTTTAACCCATGCACTGAATTATAGAAGAATTTATGTAATTTTGTTTAAACTATTTAAAATGTCCTAAATAGTAGAGATCAAATAAAAAAGCCTCTGCAACTATTTGAATAAGGTAGAACTATATATACCCACATGGAAAAACACTTTTGATATATCGCTAAGTTAAAAATTAAAAAAAAAAATCACAGAACAAGGTGTATTGAAAATAATTAGGTGTATGCATAAAAAATGTGTATATAAATTCATAGCAACATTTTTGGAAGGATATATTGGTTACCTGAGGAAGAGTGAGCAGGATGCAGAAATTGGGTGGGAAAGAACAGGAGAAAAGAGGGAAAGAACTAAGATTGTTTTTTTAATTTAATTTTATTTTTTCAGTGTTCCAAGATTCATTGTTTATGCACCACACCCAGTGTTCCATGCAATACGTGCCCTCCTTAATACCCACCCCCAGGCTCACCCATCCACCCACCCCCTCCCCTCTGAAACCCTCAGTTTGTTGAGAACTGAGATATTTTTATATAATTCTGTTATCTTGAAAAAACATGTTGAGGTGCCTGGATGTCTCAGCTGGTTAAGCATTAGGCTCTTGATTTCAGCTCAGGTCATGATCTCAGGGTTGTGTCATCAAACCCCATATCTGGCTGCACAGTCAGTGGGGAGTCGGCTTGAGATTCTCTCTCTCCCTCATCCTCTGCCCCCTCCCCCTCTCTAAAATACATAAGTAATTCTTTTTAAAACAACACATTTTCCTGTTTAATTTTGTAATAAAAACATAAGGAAGGAAAAATGATTAGTTGATATTTTCACTTATTATTTGAGAAATACTTTGTTTTTAGAGTGGAGCATGAGATAGTGATATTTTCACTAAGGTATTTATTTGTGAGGAAACTGAGCCTGTTTAGGGAGTCATAAAGGAAAAATTTCTGTTATCTGTGGCAGCTGGCAGAAGAAGAGAGTATGTAGTCCTTTCAAAGCTTGCCTATAAACTCACCTTCTCAAAGTGTTACCAAATATACCAATCCTCACAAATCACTTCCCAAAATATTGCTTAGGAAATATTCTGATGTTATCTTCACATAATTTTTAAGTATAAATGATTTACCTATGTTCAAGGAGGAATCGCTCCATCCATTTTGAAACAGTAAATTTGGAAGTAGATAAAATAAAGGAAATTTTTTTTTAAATAAAGGAAATTTTGATTGTAAGAAGTTATCAGAGAATACAGTAAGAAACCTAAATGAGAAAAACAAATAACTATTATGCATACTTGCATATGTTTGTAAACTTGTTTTATATAACTTATTAAGATGTGCGTGATAACTAATGGGAATAGTTTTGAATTTCACGTGATTGGATCACACACAAAGCTGCCTGCAGTTGTGGTTGCTGATCTGAGAATGTAATGCAATCAATTGGAGAAAACAAAAGAGGAAAATCTTAGAGATAATAGAACTGGAGTTTCACTGAGGATGTGAAAGAGTGAGAACATTGCCACTTTATATTTTGGGGGGATGAAAATTTGGTTATTATGGAGGCTTAATAAAGAACACTCACTTCTACTCTCATGAAAACTAGACATAATGAAATTATATATCTAGCAGCATTTCTAAAGCATTTCTCTTTCGAAATTGAGAGAATGTGTGCTGGTAAAAACAATTACAAAGATAGCATCACTTAAAAAATGTAATGGCTCGCTTAAAAAAATAGGTCAGGTAATATTTACATGTATTTAATTATTTAGAAATGCCTTAAAAAGGCCTGAAAATTTCATTGTGACAGAAACAGACTGGTAATTTGAAATAATGAAGTTGATTCTTGGTCAAATCTCTTGTTCTGAGATGTTTTTATATACTTCTGTTGTCTTAAAAAAAAATGTTGAGGCACCTGGGTGTTCAAATCTCTTTTAAATATGAAAATCTTCAAAATATTTGGAAGTTTCTAATGGAAAGGGAGGAAAGTAACACTGAGAAATTCTCCGTATTTTATTACACTCTTGCTATATTTATTTTTTAAGTCAAACATCACAGTAAGGTTAAACTTGCAAAGAAATGCCTTATGTTCTTCATCAATTAACTCTCTGAAATTGCTTGCCATCAAAATTCTCTATGTTTATGCAAAATCATCAAACTAAAATGCAAAGTGGAGGTAGGATACTAGTTTGGTGGAAGTCTATGTGATTGGCTATGTTTTCCTATTATTAACTTTTGAAATGTAAGTTTTCCTGAAGTTTAATACCATAAAATTTAATAAATATATATATATATATATTTTTAATTTTGATGGTGTCTTTGTTTGAATCAAAATTTACAAAATTTATAAAGTCCTATCTACCTTACGGCCTTCAGTGAGGTTACCTTTTCGTGCTAACTATATCTTGCATCCTTCATTAACTTAAGTCTTTAAAAGCAACACTTAATGGGCATGCCTGGGTAGTTTAGCTGTTTAAGTGTCTGCCTTCAGCTCAGGTCATGATCCCAGGGTCCTGGGATCCAGCCCCGCATCAAGCTCCCTGCTCAGCAGGAAGTCTGCTTCTCCCTCTCCCTTTTCTTCTTCCCCATCTACTTGTGGTCTCTCACTTTCTCTTTCTCAAATAAATAAATAAAATCTTTTTTTTTTTTTTAAAGCAATACTTATGGACTTATATACATATACTACAGTTTCTGTAACTATTTTACAAGTTTGGGGCTGGAAAGGGATGCAAGTGATTACTAAGATTAACCTACTATTATATTCGTGAGAAAGTTGAGAATCATAAAGTTTAAAAAATGTGTTCAAAGTGTTGTTAGTTTTAGGACCTGTAAATATGTACTTCATATCCTACTGTACAACCGCTTCTCAAATTAGGATCTGGGAACTCATGGGGTCATACAGACATTCTCAAGGAATTCACCAATATTCTGTTGACTCTGTTAGTTTTCTTCAACTCTAATTTGTTCCACTCTGAGTGATCCTATTTTAATAAATATCAATAAATGACAATTGCATTTGCCAGTTGCTCAGGCTAAAAATTGTACAGTCATTATTTACTCCCATTATTATTTCATACAGCCCAAGTCATCCATTAGAAAATCCTCTGATCTATACCATGGTTCAGCAAGCTTTTTCTATAAAGGGCAAGATTGTAAATGTAGTCTTTGCAGGCAACATGATCATTGCTACAACTACTGAGCTATGATGTCATAGTATGAAAGAGGCCATAGACAATACATAAAAGAATGAGTGTAGTTGTGTTCAAACAAAATTTTATTTAGAACACTGACATTGGCTTTGATTTCAGCCAAGGGTTACATTTGCCAACTCCTTTGACAACTTTTCAAATGTATCTTGAATGTGTAAAGCTCTTCCTAATATATCACCTCTATTCCCTTCATGGATCAGAGCAAATACCACAGCGCTATCCCATCTGGTCTCTGAACCCAGCACACAAATTCAAGTGCACTGGAAGATCTTTATAAAATTACATTTTTTATTCCATTTTTTGAATAGGGGGAAAATTCTTGTGATTCACAAAGCAAAAAATAGAAAAAGGCATGTGCAGGGGAATGTCTCTGCCTATATTTCATTCTCTATCTTATAAGGAGATAACACTGTTATTGTTTTCCTGTGAATTCTTTTAAAGATCTAGATAGATGGCAAATATAAGCTACTTTTTAAAAATGATAGAATACACATAGACGAATCTTCTTATCTTTTCATTTATTAATAAAGGTTATATTATTTTCCTTTTTATTATAGCATAAGCACATTTATTATTTTGTTATGGCTAAATTGTATTCCATGTCATTGACATTTAACCAGCTAGCTCCTACTGACGAGATGTTTATTTAGGATGTTTCATCATTTTTTGCTATTAAAAATAATACTACACTGAATAGCATTATACCTATTTATATATGGGCATAATATATGCCTTTATATATATATAACTTACATATACAATGCATTATATATTTATTTATATAATATAAATATTTATTTATATTTATATATTTATAAATACATATATTTATAAGTTTATATATACCACTTGTTTACCTTTATATATCACTTGTATACTTTTATGTATCTACCACTGCAAAAAAAACATTCCCTTTATCCTTGCTTTTTTTAAAAAATCCCAGATTATACAGATGTAAATGTAGAATCATAGAGAGGCTATAGATATAGATTTAATTTTAATTTCCTTTTTCCTATGTTAGAATATAAATTCTATGAGAATATGGACTTTGTATTTTTTTTTCCTGTATATAGCTTCCGCTATGAAGTAGGCCCTTACTAAATACTAATACTATACTACTATACCAATTTTTAAATCTGATGGATAAATATATAATAATATATTTTGGTTTTTTATAATATATTTTCAAGAATAGACACTGAGAGTTTACTTCTTAATTTGAGTTTTGGTTTTAAATGTATTTGGAGTCCACAGTGTTATGTTAATGAGAAAAGGAAGCGTTGCCATATCCTATATTAATGAGGCAGCAATAGGGTATAATAAATGTAAATTTTGTATTTCTGTCAAATGATTCAGGTTAGTGAAGTTTCCACCACGGTTTGAATAGAAATGCTGGTAAGAAAATTTAGCTGTTTCTGAGCACAAGTACATAAGCATATTAAAAAAAAAAAAAAAAGGCTAGCACAGCTGGTTATGGCAATTAAGTTTCAGCAAAATATTAACTGTGACATTAAATCAATGTTGTTAATTTGAATATTATTAATTTGATCATGTTTATAATTAATTTTTAAATTAGTTTTGGTTATATAGCTTTATAAACATAGGGAATTTATACCTAGGTCTATGTTTTGAACTTCTTAAATAACATTAAAATAAATGATTATGTCACATGGAAAGCACACAAGTTTACATATAGGTATATATATAATTTTTTTCCCATTAAAAGATGACTATATATTACCTAAGTTTGCTCAACACTGTCTGTCATACCTTTTCCCTTTGCATCATTTCTTTGTTAAACCAAAGGCAAAAGTACATTTACCTTCAGTGTATGTATTTTTGGAGCAATTTTCTGCAACTGCACTTCAAAACACCATTAAAAATAGTTAGACTTTCTGCTGATTTATTTAGTACCAAAACAAAAACAAAAACAAAAAACAGAGAAAACCTCACTAACAACTGTCTAAATTCTGACTTTTAAAGTCTATAAAAATCACTAATTTAAAACTATAGTCAATGCCTATATACAGACATGGAAAAAACGTGATTACATAATTTGAAGTCCATGGAAAACACCTGTTTTGTGCGTAATTAAAATATGTCTGTATTTAATATGATAATATGATATAATATTAATATATAAATTTTATATAAATTTCCAAAAGAAGGAGAATAAATACCATAATATTAATCCTGATTTCAAAGCTTATTTTCCCAAGTGAATAAAACTAATGATAGTTGGCAACCAAGCTATGTGTGTGTTCACACAACTTGTAAAAAAATAAAATGTCATGGAAACCCAAGTTATTATTATTATGATCAGTAGTAAAGCAATTGAGTGGAAGGAAAAATAACAAGCTATTTAAGTGTGTTGGGCATGAATATGATATACATAGATTTTCACCATGTATAGAATCAGGCATTTAAACAGTAGAACCACAGAATAGCTGATATTTTATTTTTCTTGACTCTCACTTATTACTTGAATAATTAGAACTCTATGAGCTCAGAAAAATTCTTCATCCTCTCTACAGCTTATTCTCTTTATTTATAAAATGAGTGATAACTTGTCCTCTAAGATTTGTTATGAAGTTTAAATAACTTAATAAGGGCAAGGCCTTCAGAAAAGTATTTTGCACTATGGAGTAGAAAGAATCCTGGAGCAGGAAAAAGGCAGAATTTGGTATTTATCAGAAAATACTAACATTTCTAATTAATGTGAGGTTTCTTATTTATTCAGTGTGTAAGCTGAAAGGATTCTATGCATCCATGTCTTATAAAATTGTATTTTCAAGTCCTCTTTTTTATTTTTTAAAGATTTTATTTGTTTGTTTGGGGAGGGACAGAGGGACAGCAACGCACAAACACCCCGCTGAGCAGGGACCCTAAGGCAGGGCTCCATCCCACGATCCCAGGATCATGACCTAAGCTGAAGTCAAATGCTTAACTGACTGAGCCACCCAGGCACCTCTCAAGTCCCTTTGCACATTGCAAACAATGCAATTAATTTTGCCACGGATTCAATTTAGTACAACAGCTAACCATTCCTAACATGGCAATATGAAAAAAATACAATGAAATATTATTCACCATTAAAATAATATTTACAATAAATAATGTGCATGAAATTTGGGAGGCCAAGAGAATGGCCCATTATTCCCCAGAAGCAGTTGCTGGAATGTGGGCAGCCAGGAAGGAAGTTCACCTTCCAGCAGAGTTCACACCTCTAGTGTGAGTGCTTCAGCTTCAGGATGACATCATCATTGTCATTGTTTTATAAGACACTGAAATAATAATGAATCAGTCATGAAAATATGATGGTTGCTTGTTTGGTTATTGTTAAATTACCATCCTATGTGCTTACCAGTCAGTCTTATTTTATCAAAACCATTAAATAAGTCATCAAGAAGTAGGACAGAGCACATCACTTACTCTGATCCAGAGCACATCACTTACAATGTTATTATTAGCCCCCAAATATTTACCATCTAAATAGGGGCCACCAAACAAAGTTTTCCCTTTAACAGAGGAAAACCTATCACTGGATCATCAATGATTCTTGAAAGGTATGAATAGTTTACAAATAAATTAACACAGAAAAATAAATAAATAAAAAGCCAGTGCATTTTAGCTTCCTTTATATAGATGACTTGTTCTTAGATATACGTTACAGCATAACTAAAAGAATCCTTAAAAGTTAATTGAATGCTAAAAACATTGTTGAGGACCCTAAAAGATGTGACTGACATAAAGAAAGGTTGAGGCTGGTTTTGTGTAGAATCCACACTAGCTGTAGACACCCCTACGAATGGATCTGTTCTTAATTTCATTTACAAAAGAGACCTGTCACACTTTGCTTAAGTTAAAATCTTGCTTTGTTTAAATTAGCCTAAAACCTCACCTTTTCCCCACATCCTGTGTTACCTCATATTTTTCTTTGTTCAGTGAGAAACTGGATTTCTTAAATGAACGAATTCAGCTTTTTCCATTGTAGATTTCAGTGGAATATGAGGTTTTCTACTAAGATTTCCTTAATAATCTTGCTCAGTTCATTCAATGGAATCAAGAGACTTGGAAGCATAACAAATTTCCTGAGCCCTAACTAATCCTTTAGTCTCCATCGGTGATGGATGAGTGCCAACATGGGAATCTGAGATCTCATAAAAAGTCTGTAGATGCATTGATACCAACTGCATCTGGCTAAATTTATCTTATTATACTGGTATTTTGTGGCATTCAGGTCTGGAGTTTGTTTTTGTACTTTTGTATACATTGCTTGACTCTTTAAGCCTTTCAGAAGTCTAATTGGAAAGAAAGTTGTGATAAAAATTTTTCTTCCTTGGTGAAGTATTTTCTTTCCACACTACTGTTTTTTTGTTTGTTTTTGTTTGTTTGTTTGTTTTTTCTTTCTTTTTTTTTTGTTTTTTTACTAAGAAAAGAAAAAATCCAGAATCACTTGTCTTATCTCTTTTTATGTATGTGTGCATTTTTAATCTATTCAAAATGTTATAAGGGATTTTCCTGAGTAGAACTGTGACAGTATATAGACGTGGACAATATTTAATGGCTTCCCCTGAGATCTGGCCAAAGAAGGATAAAGAGAGGGACTAAAAACAAATCCATACGTGCCTGAAGACACCATTTGCACTACCTAAGAGTCTATCTGTAAATCTTACCCTTCTTGAAAAATATAGATTCAGAAACCTACAAGAGTGGTCAAAGACAGGTTTGCCCTAAATCTCTCTCACTCAGTGGACCCTCTAGGTATAGATCCATTCTGGACTACAGGATACACTCTTTTAGTGATAAGCTCTAATTAAAACCCTGCTTTGTTAAGTCAAATTCAAATTTCTCTCCCCAACGTTGGGCCCCACCAACCTAAATAACCTCTCATCTTCTTTGTTCAGTGAGAAGATGAATTTCTATATTTACAACCACTTCTGCCTTAGCCAAGAAGAAAAAATATATATATATAATACATTTTAAATAAATGCAAGCTTTTTAAATATATATTACTGATTTGAGATTCCTGTCAACAGTATTCATGTGCGACATCCATTTTGTGCTATTTCTAGTTGATATGGAAAGAAAGAGTATAACCTGACAATAGCATAGGAGTAGCATTTGCTTCATTAGGTGCCCATCTCAGTTACACTGACTTGTCCTATTCCAGCCATGGGATATTGGTTGGGAAGCTGCTCTTAAAGTTCTACCACCTTCTGGGTGAAGGCAGGAGGCATCTGCCTTTATAGGATTTGACACATGACAATTCCAAGTCCCAAAGATACTTGGAGTAATTTGATGATTGCCAGAAAAAGTCACCCCAGGAGAGAGACAAGGAAATACCTCTCTCATGGAAGAGATGCAAAAATCAGTTCTAGCTCAAATCTAGCTCTAGCTCTAGTGTTTACCTGGCATTTTTTATTCATCATGGTCCTGACAAATCATATGGAACTCTTTGTAGGGGAATCTTTTCTACTCTACAGGATTTGGTGCTTTGTAGACTCAAACTGATGAATGGATGTGGGTCCTCTCAGAAAAAAGACCTTTGCCTGTAGACTCAGAAACTCTTTTTTCCCCTACTTTACCTAAGCATCCTCCCTTTGTTCTAGGTCCTCAAGAAACAAAACCCCTTATTTTACTTCCTTCCCCATGAGCTGAGACTTAAATCATCCATCAGAAAGACCTAAATTGGCCCTTCTAATGACAATCCCGTCCTTAGATACACAAAATATTATCGAGACTCCCTAAGTAGTTTTTCTTTAAAATCATAAATTTCCTTCTAGATAAATCACCCATATAGACTGGTTAAAGAATTCCTGGCAAAAGCAATCAAAAGATAGGACTGAAGTTGAGCTCCTAGGCCATTGTGTCTCATGGTTTTCTAATCCACGCTTCATTTACACAATGATCCTTCTTGCCTATCTCCCTCTATTCAGTATTTTAGAATAGACAATTTGATAGCTTTTAAAAGCTTTTATAAAGTGCTAAGTTTATAAAGTGCTTACTTTCTTGAAATAAAAATAAGTCTTCACTCATGTACATGAATGAAAAATACTTATTGAAACTGTCAGTTATTCTGAATTTTTTGAAACGCTTGAATTACTTTATGTTTCAAATGAGATAAAGACATTTACAAAGTCCTTTTCCAAAGTGGATTTTTACAAACAAATTACCAGTGTGGGTTTTTAGGAATGCGTATGTGAGTTCAATTTTAAATGAGAGACTCAGATAAAGGTCAATGAGTCATACAATGAACTACCACTGAAATTTATAATTTAATTAAGGAGTACAAGATTCTTTTATGAAATGGCCTTCTTCCTTTCAAACATAAGAATTCAAAAAACATAGATTTAATGTATGATCAATGAGATTAAGATGAGTAGAACTCATTAAACAAGTCTATGGATATGAGGGTGTTATGTTGAATTTTTGATTTTTCCTCTAATATTACTTCTGTTAATAAATAAATCAACTTATTTCAAAATAAATCCTAATGAAAAGGTTACATAAAAGATATACACATTTTAATTTTTGACCTATAAGTGTAGCTATGTAGCCAGATGATACTGTCCATTGTGATGTACCTAAGGTATAAGAAAATTTTGTTCTTGCTTTGGTTCTTTCTGAAATTTGGATATAATAATAGACTTCTATTGTGGGAGGTGACTCATTAGAGAGGTGTTTATAGAACTCCAGAGGACAGAAGTTACTTGCAAGTTACATGCATGGCATGATAATTAATATCAATATCTCATCTTAGCCTGTTTTCTGAAAGTTCCATTGTCTAAATTAGACAATGTGATTGTATGTGGTTATGTTTATAAATATATGTAAATATGTGAATATGAATGATATTTAGTCAGATGTGATAAATGCATATGTCTCTAACTCTGAATTTTCTTTGAGATCAACCATGACACATCAATACTAACTGGAAGACCTCATCTTGGAGACTGAATTTTCCCTTATGGTCTGCACTTCCCTTTCTTCCATCAGTTGCTCCTGTCAGCTTCTGCTCCTGAAGCTGCTCTTCAATTTTTGAAAAATTTCCATCGTGCCTTTAAGGATTCATGGTTGGTCATCAGCAAGTACATTATAGTCTAAATCTCTTCTTTGAACATTCCCTTTACCTTCCTGGTGGAAAAGAAATTTAGATCTCCCTTAGAACATTATTCCTCTTGTAGTCCTCCATGATGACTGCTTTCTTTTATACTCTGTATATATTAAAGGTCCTGGAAGTAGGGTTCATAACACTGAGGCTCTTCATTGTTGTGTTCAGAATTTTCTTCATCTCTATTCACTGAATTACCCCAGTCATAAATTTCACGACACCAGATTATACCACTCACTACCCATCCTTGTTGCTGTCATATACACAAGAATACATAATTGAAAAGCTCTGGGTGTTCCTGGCAAGGCTCTTTTCCCTCCTCTCCTCCTTACCATGCTGTCAATCTTATCACTCCTATCGCTCAGCTCACTACACATCATTCATAGGTGCTTTTAGCACCTGGCTGTCATGTAGCCTAACATTAATATTGCCTTAATTTCTCATTATTTAAAGATCAATATATCTGATTCACTTAATAATTTTGTGACTCACTTTTTTGGCCTCTATCCTTCCAATAATCATATCCTTCACACTACTTCAGTTGCTTATTCCCACAGATTAACCCATACTTTGTTATTACCAACATCGTCAACATCCATAATCTAAATTTCAAGCATTCTGCTCTGCAACAACAATTTTCTAACTTATCTTTCTGGTTTAACTTCCTATCTTTGAGTTCCACCCAACGATATCCATTTATCAATCACACCATCACTTATTTCAATTATTTAAAATTGCTATTTAAATGCCATGCTCTCAGCGAGGCTTTCTTTGAGTACCCCATACAGAATTGCAAACTCCTACCAGCCTGGAGCTCCACATGTCTCATCTCCGTTTTATATTCAACCATAACATCAATGGTGAATGTACTATAAAACTGAGGATACTTAAATTTCAAAGCCCTTATTAAGTCCTCTTTTGCATAGCCTCTTCCAAGTTCTTCTAATTTTGTACTTATGGTTTTTATTATTGCTCTTAGAAGTGCCATCTGGTTGTATGTAATATATAAGTAGATATATAGAGATGTAAAAAGACTACACAAAAAGTGGATCTTCTCTTGCTTATAACTTATTAACCATCTATGTATAGTACTTTTTTTTTGTTCACATATGTATTCTGCTTTTTCCCTAAGTAGAATGGGAAGTTCATGAAGGTAGGTATTTCCTCATCTGTTTTGGTCACTACTATATCCCTAATCCCAAAAAGAATAACTAGAATATAGGAAGTGTTTGCTGAATTAATAACTTTTATCTTTTTTCATTTTTGCTTCTAAGTGTCATTATTTTATTATTAAGACACAATTGCAATTCTGCTACACTGGGAAGCCAAAAAGGAGATAAATGCCAAGTTCTTAAGTTGACAAGAGTAGGAAAATTGTAAAGTATAAGATACAGAATGCAAATAGCTTATGGAGCACATCTGTCAAGAACACAGAACTAAAAGGTACATCTGCTTGAAAGAGAGGAGGAAAAAATTATTTATGCTCAAAAAATGCAAAGTGAATGTGTAGTATAGTTGACTCTTCTCACTGCAAAGGCAAAGTAGCAATCCGAGCATGGTTGCTTGGCAACAGAGCTGAGGAATCCGTATAAGTGGAGAAAGTTCAAGGCAGTTTCACAGAGGGCAAAATTGTACTTTATTCAGAGTCAATTCTAATTAAGCAAAGTAGTACAATATAAAAATGTTGTACACTCTCCCATAGTTCCTGAAGATAGTACATGCACATTAGGACAGTTTGTACAAAAGGTGAGATACAGGTGTCTTTTTTTTTTTTTTTTAAGTTTTACTGAGTGACATCGGTAGGAGAATACATGAAGCTCCAAGTTGTTACAGGTGTTGGAGGTGCCAAATAAAAGTAAGGAAACCAGAAATTATCCCAGAAACTATTTCTTTAAAATTGCCATTTATTTAAAGTCAAGTACTCTTTCAATTGATTGATGAAGCCAAAGATTCATAAGTCTTTGCTCTAGCTTCAAAGGACATTCAAGAGTGAGTTTTAAGGCTCCGCCTAGAAGATGTATTATTCATAAGGAGAGAAATCATCCAGTGACTAGAAAGAAAGAAAACGTAATAAATGTCCACTATAATGTATGTATCTGCTAAAATGTCTTTAAAAAAAAATCACTTCTCTAGTCCACTGTATATTTCTGGTTATGGAAACAATGGGGAGAGTGATTTCAAATAATTTACCAATTTGGAAGTTTCTTAGTGTAAGGTCAGAACTTTTATTAGCCATTAGAATATGAGAACATTTTGGAAATGCTTAAATGCAAGGTAGAAGGGAATTTAGGTTAAGGGAGCAACAGGAACAAAACCTCAGACACAAAGTGATGTTAAGAACACTGAATAAATTACTTTTGCCAGGGTAAATGTGTGTGAGAGGATATACTGAAAAATATGTCTGAAAATGCACGTTGTCAAGAGAACAAAGAAAGATTATAATGATAGTCTAGTCTAGAGAGTTTGCATTCGATACCATAGGCTGAGAGAAAGTAATAAGAACATTTGAACAAGGATGTTAAATGGTAAAATCTGTGCTTCTGAAAGTTACGCCTGTCACACGAATAAATGCTAAACTGGAAACCAGAGAAAGTGAAGGAAAAGAGATCGTTAGGGAACTATAATAAGACTCAGTAAGAATAATGAAATCCGGGATGGAAAAGATGGAAATAGGAATAAAGGGAAATTATCTGCCCCCCCCCCCCCCCCCCCCCCCCCCCCCCCACGCCCCCCCCCGGCCCACCCCCTCTTGTCTCCTCACCCTGGAATGATCTTTACATGTCTGGGTCCTTTTCAGCATTTGTGTTTTATTTCAAATAGTGTCTTAAAAAGGTCTTTCCTGACAAACTGCCTTTGCAACTCTCACTTCATGGTCCTTTGTGGTTGACTCCATAGTTCCTTTTTCTGAAATTCCCTTGCTTACTTTGGTTTTATCCATTTACCAATTTTCTCCCCTGAAACCACTCTCTAGAACATAAGCACCAACAAACCAGGATGCTTTCTCCCTAGTTCAACTCAGATCCATAGACCCTGGGATATTCTAGGCACTTAGTAAACATATGCTGAGAAATAAATGAAAGAATGAATAGTGAGTACTCAGTAGATGATCGGTGAATTAAAGGGATACATTGCTGGGATGAATAAAGTCTCTGGAACTCATATTATAACAAATTATTTATGATCTATTCAACAAAAAGGAATTGTCGCCACAGTTTTAAAAGATGAATTTTTTGCATGTTTGTTTCATTGATGCTGTATTGTGGTTGTTGCTGCTTAATCCTAAATTGAGTTTGTAGAACTTCAAACAGATTTTATGAAACATTTGGGCTGTCCTGCTTAATTATTGCGCCTGTAGTTGCATCTGGTTTGCACAATCGCCAGCTCTGTAACCTGTCTAAATCCCTTGCTTTAAGATCCACTTTCCTTATTTATAAAATAAGAATAATAATATTTTAAGTATTTATTATGCCTCACTTTTTTAAGGATTAAATGAGCAAATTCATGGAAAGTATTGACTGCAGCAATGGGAACATATGATATCTGATGGAAAACTAGCTATTATTGGGACATCTGGCTGGCTCAGCTGGAAGAGACTGGGACTCTTGATCTCAGGTTCCAGCCCCATGTTGGGTATAGAGATTATTAAAAATAAAATAAAATAAAATAAAATAAAATAAAATAAAATAAAATAAACATAATGAAACAACAATAACAACAACTAGCTAGTATTATGAAAGACCACCAGGAGCCATTGTACAACGTGTGAAAGCCCAGATTCAAGAGTGACACTGCCTAGTTAGGTGTTTGTTCTTTATCATTACTGATTTCTCTCTGGCCTTATTCTTCTCAATCACGTTAGCATTATTTCTTCATAGGCAACATAGCAGAAGAGTTACCAGCACAGTTCAAAAACACTATGGGGTTTTGAATTCTGCCTCTGCCGCTCATTTGCTGTGTTTTGTGCAAGTTACTTAGGCTTCTGTGGCCAGTGCTCTAATCTGTAAAATGCGTATCTTAACAGTACTACCCAACAGGCTGGTTATGAAGATTATGGAAGTTAAGTGTCATAAAGGTCTGAGAACAGTGCGTAACGCATGTTCACATATAGCTAGAGGAGTTGTTAAAGAAAATGTAAATTAACAGTGGTGTTACAGAGGTAAACAAGTTAATTCATAAAAATCACACAAAACAGTAGTAGATTATAAATCCTCAATATATTTTTTCACATGGAAAATATTGCTAATTATAAAAAAAAACATACACACATATGTATACATATTTTAACATACATTTTGTTTTTAAAAGAACATTTGTTTATTCATTTGAAAGAGAGAGAGAGCATGCACACATCGGGGAGGGGCAGGAGAGAGAGAGGGAAACTCAAACTCTCCATGCTGAGCACAGAGCTGGGCACGGGGCTTGATCCCACTACCTGGAGATTATCATCTAAACTGAAACCAAAGAATTAGACACTCAACCAACTGTACCACCCAGACTCTCCTCCCAACATATATTTTAAATATAAACAGTATTGAGTCTCAGATTGACACATGAGCATTGAAAACCTTAGGAAATGCTGTGTGACAATGTGTGATTTCTTTTTCAAAACTTTGATCAACTTCAACTAATAATTTACTTGTGAATAGACTATTAGACAAAAAGGCACACATATAGATTCCTGGTGTTCAAAGCAGCTTTTCTCCACTTTCACTGAAAGATATAATTGACAAATAAAAATTGTACATATTTAAAATGCACAAACACTATATATTTGCCATAGCCAAAATAATTAACTTATCTGTCATGTCACATGATTATAATGTATCAATGTATTTATACAATGCTATAACGTATTTTTATCTTTCTTGTATCTTTTTTTATTTGTTTGTTTTTTGGGTTTTTTGTTTTGTTTTGTTTTGCTTTGTTTGTTTTTTGCAATAAGAACTTATAAGACATAACTTCTTAGCAAATT
This sequence comes from Lontra canadensis, assembly GCF_010015895.1. Classification (NCBI taxonomy): domain Eukaryota; kingdom Metazoa; phylum Chordata; class Mammalia; order Carnivora; family Mustelidae; genus Lontra; species Lontra canadensis. The sequence goes on from NW_022631040.1 coordinate 5,911,916, forward strand.
TCAAGTAGACAATACAGTGTTATGATGTTTAGTCACATTGCTTTGCACTAGACCTCCAGAAACTATTCATGCTACATAACTAAAACTTGTTACTATTTGACTAACATCTCCCATTTCCCTCACCCTCCAGTCCTTGATAATCACTCTTCTATTTTTCTTCTGAGTTTGGCTACTTTAAATTTCACATTTTATGTGAGATCATGTAGCATTTGTCTTTCTGTGTCTGGCTCATTTACTTAGTATAATTTCCCTCAGGTTCATCCATGTTGTCACAAATCACAGGATTTCATTCTTCCTTAAGGATAAATAATATTCCATTATATATGGAATGTTTATCCATTTATTTGTTGATGGACCATTTAGTTTGTTTATCTTGGTTATTATAAATAATGCTGAAATGGCATAGAAGTTTCTTTGAGAAAATGTTTTCATTTCCTTTGGGTATACCCAGAACTGGATTCCCAGATCACATGGTAGGTCCATTTATATATGTGTGTATATATATATATATATATATATATATATATATATATATATTAGGAATCTTCATACTGTTTTTCATAATGGCTTCATCAATTTACATTTTCACCAACAGCTACAAGGATTCCTTTTCTCCACATCTTTACCAACACTTATTATTGTAAAGGAGGCAAATTTTTACCTCTACCTTAGTAGGGTTTTATGGCTGGGACTGAGAATTACTGACATAAGACTGATTAAAAAGAGACAATCATTTAACATATGTTATATAAACTTACACGTGAGTTTTATGTGACATGTGAAATGATTACCCAAAGAAATGATGGAATTTATAAGCTCTTACAGTAGGTTGAATAAAAAGAAGAAATTGTGAATGTAACTAAATTATATGGGGAGGCTAAAGGAAGACGAGAATTATTTTATCAAGGTCTGTTTGTATAGAATTTTCTCAGTCTGAACTTCTTGCCCCCGATGAGAAGGATATTACTTTACTTCTGCAACAAGGAGGACATCTTTCATATGGGACTTTCACCTCTTGCTTTTTCCAGAGAAGGCATCTTTCACATGGGATTTTCATCTCTTGCTTTTTTTTTTTTAGAGAGATTATTTATTTATTTATTTATTTTAAGATTTTATTTATTTATTTGAAAGAGAGAGAGAGAGAGAGAGATCACAAGTAGGCAGAGAGGAAGGCAGAGGGAGGAGGGAAGCAGGCTCGAGCGGAGCAGAGAGCCCGATGCGGGGCTGGATCCCAGGAGCCTGGGACCATGACCTGAGCCGAAGGCAGAGGCTTTAACCCACTCAACAACCCAGGTACCCCTCCAAAAAAAAATAAAATCTTAAAAAAGAAAAACAGAAAACAGGGCCCCTGGGTGGCTCAGTGGGTTAAAGCCTCTGCCTTCGGCTCAGGTCATGGTCCCAGGGTCCTGGGATCAAGCCCTGCATCACAATCTCTGCTCCACTTGGAGCCTGCTTCCCTCCTCCCTATGCCTTCCTCTCTGCCTGTTCTGTCTGTCAAATGAATAAATAAACATCTTAAAAAAAAAAGAAAAATATTACATTTTTTTAAGTAATCTCGACACCCGGTGTGGTGCTCAAACCAGCAACCTGGTGATGGAGACTCTCATGCTCCACCAACTGAGCCAACCTGGTACCCCTGTCTCCAGTATTTTTAATTTTTTTTTTAAGATTTTATTTATTTATTTGATAGACAGAAATCTCAAGTAGGGGGAGAGGCAGGCAGATAGAGAGAGAGAGAGGAGGAAGCAGGCTCCAGCTGAGCAGAGAGCCCGACGTGGGGCTCAATCCCAGGACTCTGGGATCACGACCTGAGCCTAAGGCAGAGGCTTTAAGCCACTGAGCCACCCAGGCACCCCATGTCTCCAGTATTTTTTATTGTATTGTATTGTATTGTATTATAATAATTAAATTTAATTTAATTTAAAATCAATTAATGAACATATATTGTATTGTGTATTGTTAGTTTCAGAGGTAGATTTCAGTGATTTATCAGTCCTATATGATACCCAGTGCTCATTCCACCATGTGCCCTCCTTAATGTCCATCACCCCGTTACCCCATCCCCCATTTTCCTCCCCCTCAGAAACCCTCAGTTTGTTTCCTAGTGTTAGGAGTCTCTTACAGTTTTGCTCAAAGACAAGAAAGGTCAGTGTTTTTTGTTGTTGTTGTTGTTTATTTTTGTTTGTTTGTTTTGCATTTGCTATTAACTCAAAATAGTCCAATGCCAAAGTGATATATTTTGAGATAGCATACTCTGTCACCCTTCATTACCTTTTCTATTTCTGAAAATAGTCATTCCCACTGGTGTGAGATGATATGTATGTTGAGGTTTTGATTTGCCTTTTCATAGTAACTAGTGATACTGAGCACCTTTTTATATACTGTTGGCCATTTGTTTATCCTTGTCATTTTTTAAAGTTAAGTTGTTTCCTTGCTATGAGTCTTGGGCGTTCCTCATATATTTTGGCAATTAACCTGTTACCAGATACATGTTTTGTGAATGCTTTCTCCCATTCCATAAATTGCCCTTCGCTTTGATGATTGTGATCTTTGCTGTCCAGAAGCTTTCTAGTTTGATGCAATCCTACTTGTCTATTGTTGCTTTTGTTCCCTATAGTGTCATATACCCCCAAATCACTGCCCAGACCAATGTCAGGAGGCTTCTTGCCTATGTTTTCTTCTAGTAGTCTTACAATTCCAGATCTTATATTTCAGTCTTTAATCCACTTTGAGATGAGTTTTGTATGTGATGTGAGATAAGAGCTTAATTCACCCCCCACCCCCACCCCATGATGTTTTCTTGGAGCCCTTGTAAAAGTTCAGCTTACTGGTTTATTTCTGAGTCTTTATTCTGTTTTAATGGTCTATAGGTCAGTTTTTTATGCCAGTACCACAGTGTATTGATTCTTATAGTTCTGTAACATATTTTGAAATCAGGAAGTGTGATGTTGCAGCTTTGTTATTCTTACTCCATATCTACATTAATATAATCATGATATGTCTCAAAGATATCCTAGAAATATTAGCCAGTCCATCCCAGAATATGCAACACCATCTAGAACAAGAATTATCATTTAAACTTTCCTAAAGACTTGAATTTCCAAGACACACACAAATTATTCCAAAAAGTATGTGAGTGATAATGAATAGAGCCTCTCAATCTTACCTACCATGTTTTATTTAGTGGTTTAATCTGAGTTCCAACCTTTACCACAGGGCCAGATATTAAGGTTAAATTTCTTCATTGAATATGTATCTATGGTATTTTGTAAATTTAGTACATTAACACAGGTTAAAAAAAATATTTCAAAATCAATACCTATGTATCAATACTAAACAATAAAACCACAATGAGATTCCACTACTTACCTACTACAATGACTAAAATTTAAAATGACTGGCTACATTCCAAACTAGTTATTCAAATAACAATCCTATCATAAATGTTAAAGAATATCTTTACATTCTCACCAACACTTGATGTAAAACAATTTGTTAAAAGTTATGAGTCTAATGAATGTAGGGCAGTATCTTATTTTAATCTGTGTTTTCCTTATTATTAATGTGATTATCTACTTAGTTTAATGGAAACAAGTGATATCCACTTCTGTAAATTTCATATTTTGTCCATTATCCATTTATCCATTTGCATTATTGATATTTTCTTTATGACTCATATGGATTGCTTATATGTTTTTAAAATTATTCTTCTTTTAGTCATTTATGTTGTAGAGATTCTCCTTATCTCCTTGTCTCCATATCTGGAAAATATATCAATTTATTTATGAAAACTTTCACAAAATAGAATATTGCTATAGAAGGACCAAACCTGTCAGTCTTTGGGATAACTGTATCTTATTTAAGAAACAAATTATAATTTGATACTATCAAATAGGTTTCTACATTTTTTCCATAAGCTTTTCTGTACTGCTTCTCTACTTGGTTAGTCCAATATCACACACTCTTAATTAAGACTTCCTATCTGGTACATGTCATTGGTGTTCTTTTAAAACAGTGGTTTCCAAAATGAGACTTCCAGTACAGCCACATCAGCACCAACTTGGAACCTGGAAAGATGTCAAATTCTCAGGCCTTTGTCCACGTACTGAATCAGGAACTCTGGAAATGAGGCCCAGAAGCTTATTTTAACAAATAGTTTGAAGTGATTCTAATGCATGCTGAAGTTTGAGAAGGATTTTATTAGAATTCTACAACCATGTAATCAGGCAAAGCCAAGTGAAAATCTCAAAGTGTCATAAGATTTTATGGCTTTAACAGGTGAGAATATAAGGATAAACATTTTTTTCATCAAAGGTAAAGTTTTTGAGCTAGCAGAGATCTGAAATAGTTTAAAGATCCAAGGAAATGCAAATTCAAATTCAATTAAATAACATAGTCACCAGGGCTAGTAGAAGAAAAAATAGTACACACATGACAAAAGCATTAATGTCTTGATTAAGAAATTTGTGCCAATATGGCATTTTACGGGCACGTAATATTTATGAGACTCTAGCTATCTTAAATTGGGATTTCTAGGAAACAAAGAATGAAACAAGGTCTTAGGGAATTGCACTGTGAAGTGGACTAAAATTTTAGAAGAGCAGAAATAAGGGAAAAGAGGAATAAGATGTGCAAGAGAAAATACAAGGAAATGCTGATTGCTCAGACCTGTCACATGAAATCTTATGGAACTACTTTGTGTCCAAACAGCCCATCTGGGGATGGAAAGGCAAATGAATTTACCCTCAGGATCCTGTTCCCCAGTATCCAAAGTTTATTGCCATTGGCTAAAGAACAAAGCAACAGATATGAGCCAATCCAAAAATCCAGGAGATAGGGCTGCTAGAGTATCTGAGTCAATCTTATGATTTAAAAAAATGCAACAATTTGAGTAACTGCTTTGCATTTGTGACTTAAGTTGAAACATGTTTATTTACTCTTTTGGAATAGTTAAGCAAATTTAAGTATTGCCATATTAGCTCTTTAATATAATGCACTTATAAAAAATATTTAATAAATGCTTACTGAAACTTGCAAATGGAACTAAACATGAATCATAGACTTATTAAGAAATATTATCAAAATTTGCTGGGTTGAAAAATAGAATAATAAGATTTATAAGCTAAACTAAGTTTAAAGAAGACCTACGTTTGGAATATATTACTGTGTTAAATTGAGTATCAATAATTAGTAATTATACTTGGCTAATACGTTCGCATACAAAATTCAATCTCCAGTACATAACAAAAAAATTGGTTCAGAACAGAATATCCTGAGGGCCTAAAATGTGACTTTGTATGTAGAAATTCTGTTCAGAAATGCTAAAATTTAGCATGACCATCAAAAAAAGATATTTAAATAATTAGAAATGTATCAAAATGGAGTAATGTTCTCTTCAGATTAAACTTGGATTGCAAAAGCCAGAGGGAAGAGAAATTGTCCGCATTTGAAATTAATCGCCTCAGTCAAACAAGAGAAACTGAATAGACACAGAAATTTAAATAGCTGTAAATATTTGTAAGTCTGTTCTAAACATATGTGAGGCAATCTTTATTTTACAGATTGAGGATTTACTCTCTCAAAATTGAGTTAGAAGCTTGCGGTACTGTGATCCATAAAAATATGAGCTTATTGATTTGGAAACAGTGTTCATATAGCTCAGGAGATCAAGATTAGCAATGACTCACTCTTTTAATATATTGTACACATTAAACAAACATATATTCATGCATTTTGTTTTTTAAGGGCTTTTTATTCCACATAGAGATATTTCTTTTAATTTTTTTTTTAATTTAAATTCAGTTAACCAACACATAGTACATCATTAGTTTCAGATGTGGAGTTCAATAATTCATTAGTTGCATATAACACCAGGGCTCATCACATCATGTGCCCTCCTTAATGTCTATCACCCAATTACCCAATCCCCACACTCACCTCCCCTCCACCAACTCTCAGTTTTGTTTCCTACAGTTAAGAGTCTCCTATGGTTTGTCCCCCTCTCTAATTACTTCCCAGTTTTCCATCCTCTGCCCTGTTTCTTATATCCCACATAAGAGTGAAGCTACATGATAATTGTCTTTCTCTGATTGACTTCTTTTGCTCAGCTTAACACCTTCCTTTTCCCTCCATTCTGATGTAAATGGTAAGTATTCATCCTTTCTGATGGCTGAGGAATAGTCCATTGTGTGCGTTTCTGGGATAGAGCTCCTGTGTTAGGCTCCCTGCTCAGTGGGAAGTCTGCTTCTCCCTCTCCCTCTGCCTACCACTCCCAGGGCTTGTGCTCCCTCTCTCTGTCAAATAAATAAATAAAATCTTAAAAAAAAAAAAAAAGTTAGTAAAAGGGAACTAGCCTTACTCAAAGGCTCCTTAACAGTGAGTGTTGACATTTACTATGTTCATAATTACCAACTTAAAATTAGTATGCTGAATGAAATAATTTAAGTTTTGAATATATAACATTCTTTTATTAAAGAAAAACAACTAAATATTTCTCCATCAATATATAAACAGTCTGATGTTTCTGTTTGAAAAACAAAACAAAACAAAACAACTCTTCTTGATATCACACAACTTCTTCAACTCCCACCAAACTTCTCTGCTTCTCTTAGAGGTTTTTGCAAGAAAAGTTTGTATTCAGTGTCTCCATCTCCTCACAACTATAGACATCTCAATACTCAGGAAACAAGTTAAACTTTTTGCAAGATCAATATTGATTTCCAAGTTACCAAATTCTATGGATAGTATTTTATTCTCATATTAGGCAATTTCTTAATTCTTTGGTTGTAAGCCATTAAAAATGACTCTAGGTAACTTCAGTGAAACACAGTAAGTGTAGCTCATAGAAATGAAAGAAAAGCTAAATGACCAAGTCTCAGGAAAAAAAAAAAAAAAGTTAGAACTGTGGCTGGCTGTGGGATATATGGGATATAGGTGGCAAAAACCAGTAATAGCCTCTTCCACACTGCCAGTAAAATAAAATTAAAAAAAAATACAAAGAATTTATAATCCACATGTTTCTCTGGCCCAATTTAAAGTTTTAAGATAGAATTAAATGAGTCTAGTTTGGACTATGAAGCCATGTTTTGTCTAGGGTTGGACGTAGTAAGCACCTTAAAGCATCTGCCACTAAGGCTGGTTATTTAAATGCAAAGTTATAGTCACATGAAAATTGGGATGCTGCCATCCAAAGAAGGTGGATCAATGCACAGTTGGGGAAAAAAAAAGCCTACTGTACTTGATCCCTTCGTTCTTTAACCAATCTTTTTATTTGTTTATTTGTCTGCTTATGATTTTGCTTTCCCATTACCTTAGTGGTTGCTATCAGTTTACCCGGCTGACTCCTTTTCCTTTTCCCACAATATACCAAAATAGTCATTCCTTAAGGCTGGTCCCCTCAATGAAACATCCTCCCTTCAGAACTCAATGTTTAGACTAACAAAGGTCAAAATTATAGGAGGTATTTACCAAGAGCAATTTTGGAAAGAGCTACACTGTGATTCTTGTACCTATTAACCCTGCTATGAAAGAAATTGTATCAGATATTTGTCACCAAATTAAAACATATACTTCTACCCAGAAGACACTACTGCAGTCACATAAGGCATTGCTGCCCACCTGTATGAAATCCGAGCCTTCAAGTGCTCAGTCCATTCTTCTCTCGGGCCAGAGCTCGGAAACATGGCGAGACCACTGAATCCCCTCATCATGAGCCTATTGCTATGCATCCTTTGCTCTAATATGAGTTCCTCAGTCAGACACAATGCTATGTGTAATGCTATGATGGTAAATAAAGATATTTGCAATAGCATGGAAGATGATTTTTTTAGGACCACTGCTGATAAGAAGGGCAAATCTAGTGATATCAAAGCATGGCTGATTCCAAGATTGAAGTGGCTGGCTGACCTTCCCTCCCTTTTCAGGGCAATGATAACACACGAAGGGTAGAGTGATTCTTTGACATTATTAACATTATGAGAAGAGCTTAGCAAATGGATGGTCCTGTTGGTGGGTCCATGGAAAACCTGCACCACCGAAGTCACGCCTACCTTTTTTGTGAGTCCATAGGACAGGTATAAGATCAATTGATTTCCACAGGACATTTTTCCTTATCCACTTGATTATTAAGATTTTACTTTTCTGGGAGCATTCACATGAAACCCAAATATCTTCATATGCCCTGCCCATTCAGAAAGGTGTGACATTTACCTCTTCCCTAGACTTCCTTCTCAACAACTTTCCAATTTCAGTCTTTTCATACATTTGACCATCCAACTAAACCATTAGCCACTGACAAGACTCAGAGTAAATCCATTTGCTGGTTGTCTTTTTTCTAAGGAAATGAACAATATGCACACCACTTTACTCTGCTTATTCCTCTTTGAAGTGGCCATGAAGAGACATATACTAAATATTATAGTCATCTCCTTTATGGTAGTACCAGAATATGTGGAAAATCATTTTTTCTTCCTCTATTAACCACTTATAGAAAATTCCCTATGAGTTTACAGGTGTTGGTTCAGAAGGTGGAGACAATGTAGCCAGAGTAAGGGTCATGGACATCTATACCACTTGTCCATGTAATTTGCTTATACCTTCAGGATCTCTTTAAGCCCAGTAACATATACACCACTTTTATATGCTGAGTATGTTGCCCAATCTCACAGTTCATTGGATTAAACAAAATGAAGTTTATGCTTAGCATCTCAGGTTCTATACTAACTTGCTGGCTCATAGTCAAGTTTTCAGTTTCTAGCAGGCTCTCTAGCATGTTAAAAGCTGTTCTGTAAAAAGAAAATCGTTATTTGAAGAGGATGGTACAACTTTACTTCAATGCACTGAAGATGTGCACTGTATTTCCCTTACAGAATGCTGCCAATGGCTCTGTACAGCATTGCTATCTATAATAGGTACTAGAAAGATCATTGAATCTGCTATGCCACATGGAGCAAATGGGAAAATAACTTCATGGTGACCTAGATCTTTCGCAGACATACTATTAGTTGAGCCCATCAGGAAGTTGGAAAGCAAGGGAGATCAGTTAATACAGCTCATAAAGTCACGTCTATCCCTACTCAGGGCACAGGGAAAAGTGAAAAATGGTGGACAGTGTATCTAGAGGAGCAAATGGAAACTATCACATTAAAAAACTATCATATCTTATATGTGTTTCACTACTGTGGTATATTTTTGATATCCGTCAATAAACCAACAAAATCCTACCATCATAAATTTTATGTCAAAGTGGGTAAGGGTGCTTTTGTGATCTTGAGCAAATGACTTTATCCATCTGGACCTCAGCTGCCTTAGATGTAAAATGGGAATAATAATAGTTCCTACTTCAAAGGGTGACTGGAGTAAGATTAATCACTTAACCCAAAAGTCTGACAAAAGTGTGCATGTAGTATACCTTAGGTGTTAATACTGCTGACAATTTAAGAAGAATATTTTTTTAATGAGTACAGGGGAGGAAAAAAAAGAAGTCTGGACACACTTCCTGGCAATAGTGTATCAAGATTCCGAGATGTCTGGCTGAATATTTAGGACTTTTTATGCATACAATCAGTACTTAGTAAATATCCAAGCAATATTTAAGTTTAATCACTATCACCAACTAGATAGTTGCACAAAGAATCCCCTCACAATGAATGGACTTCTGGAAATTATTCAGAATAGGAAGAAGTTTGAGCTTATAATAGTGGTAATTTCAAAATTATAAAATTAGCATTATGCCAGTATAACCCTTAAATTGCTGGACATGAAGATTTATAGTAATAAAACCACAGGCTGTTGCTGTAAGTTTGGAGTAACTAAGATAGAAAGGATTTCCATGCAGGAGAAAAATATTTTCAGATTCTACCTATTTGAAGTCTGCTCTCATCCCACCATGATTCAGACCAGAAATAAATCCACATCTGCTTTCACAGCACATACTTGAGAGATACAGAATAATTAAAGATGTTCTGAGGTGAAGTTCACAGAGAGCAAAGCCATTCTTATATAAGAATAAAAAGCAACCACTCTGCAGAGTCCCAGTTGAACATTTAAGCTTTGTGTGGGCCAGTGCAATAGTTACTCGAAGCCAGGAATTACTAGCACTCCAGAAATGGTACAGAGGAAGATTCTGCCATGAAATTGTGATTTTTTGAGACCTATCAGATGAAGAAATTGAGTATTTTCTGCAACTGATGTAATATGGATGGGCCATTACAAACATGAGGAAAGATAAAGAAACAGATAAAATTAGATCAAGGGAATAAAAGGAAAAATGCAGGCAAATATTTGCTACCTGGTTAAACATTTCACCAATGGGTCAAGGAAGAAGCATTAGAAATAAAAGGTTATGTGCGAATAAGGCAAGTGTCCATTTCTATTTGCCTAAGTTCCTTTCACTACATTGAGGTATATAATGTCCAAAAAGGTTACACAGGTGGGCATCAAGACAGCCAAAATATCAGTAAAGCCTATTAATGCATAACAATGTCGAGAAGATAGAAATAGCTTTCTTTAGATTGTCAAAGCAGTTTGTGACCTCAAAATAATAATAATAAAAAAAGCCTCTTTTTTGTTTTCTTTTCTTTGAAAAGAAACATAATTTGAGAAGAAAGTGGACCCCCGCTTCTTAAGCTCCTGTTTATATCTAAATGTCTACAAATCCATTTTCTTTTACTGATGATCAGTATGTGATGGAGATGTGATCATTGGTATTCCTTTACTCATAATCATGGAGTGGAAGAAAACTCAGTGACAGAGAACAAAAATAAAAACAAAACAAAACACAAAGAGAAAGACTTGTTTCTCCCAGTTGCAAATTGAAAATTTCTATTGAAAAATTCTGGTTGGCTTAAATGGGGTCCTATGTTTATCTCTTGGAAAGTCACTGTGTACGTTTGAATGAGGCAATTATCTTTGGCCTAGACAAGGCTTTGCGTTTACCCCTTGGAGCACAGAAGCAGAATATCTCTAGAGAGAGAGATGAGAAGTAGCAGTGCTAAATACACAGTGTAATGGTCTTCAAAAATCTCTAAAAACATGTCTTTAGCTTACCTTTCATCCATTCAACAAATATTTATTGAATGTCTAGAGTGTGATGAATGCTACGCTATCTAACATTTATTTGCACTTCATCTTGACACTAGATGCCAAGATGATCTGGATTCGCAGTCTTTGCTAAACAGACCTGTACTGCTGTGTATCTTTAATCATTCAGTGCCTTCCATCTGAAAGCACATTTCGGTGTATTTACCAAATTGAATTGAATTGAATCAAGTTAATATTGACTTTTAAATTTCTATCCATCTCAGATTCTGTGATTCTTCAAACATTAAAAAAAAAAAATCACAAGACTATTAGTAACTCTACTTCTTCTTTTCCTCCTTACATTCCTCTTTGCCTTTCTTCTTTATTTGAATTGCATTAGACCCGTTGGCCCTGAGCTCTCTTGGAATTTATCAATACCCCAAATCCAGCTTATGTAAGTTTTGGTTGAGTCTTGCTTAGTTTGAAAAATCCATAGTCATATGATGTGGATAACTTCCCATAGTAAAAAGAATCAACATTTACGCATTCTCTTGACATTATCTATAGACATTCATATGAAGGTAAGTCAATAAATATGTATCTGTGGAAAAATACTAATGAAATAGAAATTTTAGGCAATGAGTTTAAACATCTAGAAATGGTATTAAACTATTTCTTGTGTTGTTCTGAGATTTTAAAATTATTATGCCAAGGAAAAATGCAATTTCTGTAACAATTCCTAGAAAGAGAATTAATTATTCATTCAAAATTTGCATTTGATAATCTATTCTATACCTAGTACTGTTCATACACACCAAGGATATCAGAGTGAACAAGATAAGCAAGGACAATTCTGTCAGGAGCTTGCATTTTAGTGGGATAAACAAACAACAAACAATGATTAAGATTATGTCAGATAGTTTTAAGAGCTATGAAGTGAAAAAGCAAGTGAATGGATAAGAGTGCTGGAAGATGTATAGAGTGGTTTTTGTTAGATCAAGATAAGGGATTTGTATGTTATTCTGAGAGTAAATGAAAGTTACAGATTTTCAACAAAACAGTAATTTGATGTGGTTATGCTTATTCTTTGTTCTGAAGTCTATATTACCTGATATTAATATAGTCACTTAATCTTTCTTTTGATTAATATTTGCATGATGTACATATTTATTTTGATCCTTTTACTTTTAACCTACCTATATCATTACATTTAAAGTGAATTTCTTACAGGGACGTGGGAGTGGCTCCGTCGGTTTTGTCCAACTCCTGATTTCTACTCAGGTCATAATCTCAGGGTCATGAGATTGAGCTCTGTGTTGGGCTCACTGTTGGGCTCGAAGCCTGCTTAAGAATCTCTCTCTCCCTCCCCCTCTACCTCACCCCATTCCATCTCTCCTTGTCTTAAATCAATCAATCAATCAATCAATCTTTAAAAGAAAAGAATTACCTTCAGGGAACAGAAGGAGATGGTAGTTATGCTGAAAAGAGCAAAGAATAATGACTACCAATACCAAATTGTATCTGTGCTTTCATTTTATAAACTATTTTAGGTAAAAGAAAATTGGATCTTTAGAGTCAAATATGTAACAAATATATTTTTATATAATTGGAGAATTTTCACATTCTCAGTTGAAAATCTTTACTGTTATTTACCAAATGTGAAAAAAAAACAGCTTTACTGAAAAAAATTTGTATGAAGAGTTGTAAATGTACATTTTGAGTTTGACATTATAAGTTTTTTTGTCCCCAATAAGACAAATACATCTCATTTTTGGTTATCAAGAAATATATGCACAGTATTTTTAGATGCTGAAATGGATAATTCATATTGTAAAATAAACTTTAATCTACAAATGTTAACTGTGAAAATAATTTCATTTAGAATTAATTCACATATAATTTCATAGAAGCCATTTACTAATAAAAATTATTTGCAAAAAAAATGCATTATTGTTACCAAAAATAGGGAATGCACAAATTGTTCAAATTTAGTTATTTTTCTTAAAATATTATGTACAAATAAGACACTTTCTTCTTTTTACTTTTTATTTTTTAAAAAGTTTATTTATTTATTTGTCAGAGAGAGAGAAAGTGAGCTCAAGCAGGGGGAGTGGAGGCAGAGGGAGAAGCAGGCTCCCTGCTGAGCAAGGAGCCTAGTGTGGAACATGATCCCAGGACCCTGGGATCATGACCCGAGCTGAAGGTAGACACTTAACCTACTGAGCCACCCAGGTGCCCCTAAATAAAACACTTTAGATTGACATTTGTGGAAATCTGAAACTAAAATTTTCTGTACTGGTATTTAAATAGGTCCATGTTTCTGACATGCAAAAAACTTACACACTGCTGTAATACAAACAATGCCATGGTAAAATTTTACTGTTTTTTGTTTTGTTTTTTAACATCTGGGTTATCTTCATAAAATAAAGAAACATCAAAAATTTGAGGGTTGAAAACATAAAAAATGTATCTTAATAGTTTTGATGTGATGTCAAACCAACATGACAGATGTAATTTCCTTTTGGCTTGAGTGTCTTTATAGGCCAATCTAGATCTCATTTGGATGAAGCCCAACAAACTTCTTTTCTATTTTTATTTTGTTTTCTCACATAAACCTCTGTTTATTGCTTTTGGAGCCTAAACTGAAACAAGTTTCCAACAATTCTCCCAGGATTCAGGTTCTGAGATTTATTTGATATCTTTATATTGAAGAAAGCACTTTTTTTTTTTTATTCCTACAAGGTACCTAAGGAAAGTGTTGCTAACGCTAACTCAAATATCTCTTAATCAAAAAAGGTAACATTGTGCGTACTTGAACTCCTCTTATTTATCTTAAAAAAAAGATTAAACAACAAGAATAACAGCAAATATTAAAATACAATTTAAAAAAAAAATTCAAACTCAATAGAGGATCTGGCCTAAGGCTTTTGGATGCAAAGAGTATATAATCAAAGGAAGGTTTGACGTATCTATCTTTACTTATTATGATAATTTTTCTTCAACTTGTTCCTGATTATCCACCTAACAATTGACAGAGTTCATGTGGGTCCTTATAACAAGTTAATCATGTAGATACTTTATAAAATCAGGTTAAATCTATAGTGGTTTAAGGCCAACTTGATCTAACATATATATATTTTATTGAAAACACCCGAAAACAATAAAAGGACTATTTGGCTTTTACAGACTTGAAATAGAGGATTCTGTCAGATAAAATGTGATTTGTTTGTCAGATGCCTGGTTTTGTTTTCCCCCTATAGATCATGTACATATTTTGTTAGATCTATAACTAAGTATTTCATTTTTGTTGGTGTTGGAGTAAATGATATTGTGTTTCTAATTTCAAATTCCAAATGTCCCTTACTATTATATAAGAAATTAAATTTGTATTAACCTTGTCTCCTACAGCCTTACTATAATTGTCTATTAGTTCCACTGTCCCTTGTTTTTAAATTTCTTTCTTTAGCAGGGAATTTTTACTTCCTTAAAAGCATCATGTTCTTTTTACCTTGAAGATATTCACATGTGCTCTCAAGAGCCAAAATATACCCACCACTCTCTGCTTCTCCTTTCTAAACCCGTGCTAATCTTTCAAGTCTTTGTTTGCTACTCTCTTAACAAAGACTTAGCTAAATATTTCTTTCCCACCCATATAAAAAGAGATTAATGTAAATTCTCAATTTATATGTCTCTGTAACACTTTGAATTTCTCCTGCTTGAAATTAACTATAGCCAGAATTATGTCTATATGACTTATCATATTAGAAGATTTGAGAAGCAGGTGTTATGCAACTTTCTACATATTGCCACTTTCCTATTTCTTATGCAATAGACCTTAACTGCATATCTATTGATAATAGCAAGTAGCACTACATCTTTATAAGAATGCACAAACCCTCCACACTGGAATAATTTTGAAACTGTGGAGATACAATATTCTCTAGTTTTCTGATAATTCTCAAGGTTTTAAAAGTATCCATTTTAACTGTAGTAGTAATGCCTTGAATTTTCAATATGTTATTTGAAGAAATATTTCACATAATTTACAAATACCAGTCTGTGTCTTTTCACAATTCTAATTTTTACAAAGACCCAAAAGGAAAATTTATTTAAAAAGTTTCATTATTGGGGAGAAAGAATTCCTGTCCCCTCAAAGGTTCTTCCAGCTGAAGTAAGAACCAAACTGACAGGAGACAGATAGGAGAAAATCACATTTAATAATTGTACATATGGGAAATCCACATAGACATGGTAATTCCAAAGACAGTGAAGCAAAATGTTTATGTATATGTCATTCCAAACTAAGGAGTAGGGAGTAGAGGTTTAGACTTCAGAGGAAAGAAATGCACTTTATAGGGCAATAAAACCAGGCGTTTGATAATTAGACATTTGCCTTACCATACAGATGGTCACTCAGATAAATTTATCACTGTTGTGACCTTTTTTCTGGGAAAGACCCTCAGTTTATATTTTTTCATGTGCCTAATGGATGGATAAAAGTTTCCCTTGAGCCTGCAGAGTCTCAAGTGCCTTCAACTCAAAATGATCCACATGCCAAAGTAGCACACTTTGTGGGGGGAGGTGGGAGTGTACCATACCCTGAACCCCTCATCATCATATCCACTCACTTCTTTTTTCTTCCTTGAAATTAAATGCTTTCTGAGTTCAAATTCATGAAATCAATATGGTTGAAACTGTTACATATGTCACATAATGTGAAAGGTATTATATGTAGTCATGAGCTTGGGGAATTAGTTAATTCAATATCTATCCATCTATCTATCTATCTATCTACATATAATCATTGGGTCACAGAGTGTAATTTTTTTCCCTCACAGCTGGAAATAATAAAACACAAGATACAAGATACAAAATCAAAATGATGTGTTTTTTTTTTGTTGTTGTTATCTAGACAGTATATTGGACCAGAATTATAAAACCATCATAGAATTAAAATGTGGGGTGGCTACATTTGACATGCATGTTTCTTTGTTGCTGTTGAATTTTATTATTTCTATAGTTTTATGGGGTAGATTTTAGTCTATGTAATGAAGGAAAGATGTTAGGGTTTAAAATCAATGGCCAAGAAAGAATTCTTGAGATATCTTTGGTGCAAAAGGTGATTTTATTAAAGCATGGGGACAGGACCCATAGGCAAAAACAGCTGCATTGGCGTCATGAGGAGTGGTCCATTATATATTTTCTCGATAGGAGGGCATTAGGGACAACTTAAGTTTCTAAGGAATTTTGGAAGAAAGGTTTCCAGGACCTTGAGGGGGCTAGCTATTGTTGGGAGAAGAGTGTTTATTACCATCTATTAAAAGCTTAATCATGTATATGATTAAGGGCCATTTTCTTGAGGGATGATTACCAACACATATCTTGAAGGATTTAGAGATAAAGGAAATTTCCAAAGGAATTTTTATACGTTCAAGTAGACTTACAGGTTTGGAGTGGTGGGTGGGTTTGGGCTAGGATTGCCTTATGCCTTTAGCAAAGTGTCAACATTGAGGCAGTTGAGTCCTTAGAGGAGTGTCATTCTGCCTATTTCAAGGACTTGTCAATGGGCTGTAGGTAGTAAGGAAATTTAATAATTTCTCTTCTGCCTTTGTTTCCCACATCATATGTACAATATTATAGTTAATATTCCTAGTTTTGAAAACAAAGTATCTAAACAATATTGTTCTCAATGTTCATTTATTCTATTTTTTTTTTTTAGAAAGTTCAAACTCCGATTCCTCTTGAATATTGTTTTTTCTTCAGTTTTACTAGTTATAGAAATGAGATACATAAGAGCACTGGGGAATAAAAAGTAAAAATCCCCTATCTAATTTATATTCCTTATGAATTAAGTCCTGTGTTTTTTGCAAATTGCAAATTGTCATAGGTACTGTGACATATTGAAATAACCTTAATTTTTTTTTGTCCCTTAATATACGAAATCTTCACTACTGTCAATTTCAGGAAATTTCTATAACCTACATTCAAAATAACTTACGAAAATAACAAAAAGTGATGTCCTTTTATTCAAGGAACTACCACCAGCTAGGGAGAAAGATTAAGGAATGTGATGAATACTACAATAGAGGCAAAGTGTCACACAACAGGAGAGATACCTCACCTGTGCTTAGGGAAGTAGAACATAGATCCTGAACATGCTTCCAAAGGGCTCACGTTTGGGATGTTCTGAGTCCATACAGTCATGCAGATCTCCTTCCACCACCCATGCAAAATGTGCCAGGATTCAATCTTCAGATGACCTTAGGAAGAATTTGAGTTACAAAATTCCTAACACTCAGATTACTGGACCCTTAGCAGGGATTGCTTTGAACTATAATATGCACCACAGAAAGATTCATGATACTGAAAGTTAGATTCGAGTACATTTAATTAAAGTTTTTTTTTTTTTTGTAGCAGCATCTGCTATTTTCAAAGTATTATGACAAGTGTTAATAAAATGCAAGATGAGAAGGAAATGGTCCCTGTTCTTAAACTCCAATGGAATTCTTTCTGGCTTACCCAAATTACTTATAAGAAAGAATAGGGAAACTATTTTAGCATGTTTTTTCCTAGTCAATTTGCATATAATTATTTTTTCAGTAGAAGTAACGTTATTTGAAAATATTTTCAATAAACAAATTTTACTTTATTAACAAAATTCAACTGAGCAAACCTAAGGATCAAATGTGTTTTATTCAGCAATTCATGAATTGGGCAGCATCCCATCTAGCAAATAGAAAGAAGCTATCAAGAGCTGTAAAAAAAGGAATGTTATTTATTTATTTATGTATTTATTTTTAATTTAATTTAATTTAATTTTTTTTCAGAGTTCCAAGATTCATTGTTTATGCACCACACCCAGTCTACCCAGGAATGGTTTTTAAAGTCAGAAAGGAGGTGGACAAAAGGAAGTTTATTAAGAAAGAGTGTATTATTTCAGGCAAGCCTCTATCCTAAGGGGGGATGGTAAGTGTCTCCCAGGCAGATTTCCTTGCTTGTTCACCAAGGTAATTCCAGGTTGACTGTTAATGGTTACATTGCTGCGAGAGGCTGAAACTGCAATTAGGTTAGGTAATAAGTCTTGATTTGTTGATGGGGAGGTTAACACAAATAACTCTATTTGGGGCCTTTTGTCTCCTTTTTAACAATTTTAGGCCAAAATAAAAACCACAGTGTTACACAACTTGTGAAAAGGTTGAACATACTCTCTCATTTTCTAAGTTAAAGTAAGTATTTTGTGGGGCACCTGGGTGGCTCAGTGGGTTAAGCCTCTGCTTTTGGCTCAGGTCATGATCTCAGGATCCTTGGATCAAGCCCAGCATTCAGGCTCTCTGCTCAGCAGGCAGCCTGCTTCTCCTTCTCTCTCTGTCTGCCTCTCTGCTTGTTTGTGATAGATCTCTCTGTCAAATAAGTGAATGAAATCTTAAAAAAAATAAAAATAGTTATTTTGGAGGCCCCCTACTGAATTTACTTAAAAAAAATAAATAAATAAAACGAGAAAGAGAAAGACACAGAGAGAAAATTATAATAGGATCAAATGTACTGTTAAGTATAATTTGTTAAATGAAACCCTTCTGGGGTGAGGGTATAGCTCTGGGATGCAGACAGCATACAGCATACAGACAGCATGGTAGCTGCCATTTCTTTGCCATGACAACAGCAGGACTCTCTGCTCATTGGCACTGGGATGACTGACAGCCCCAGAGAAATGCCTCAAAGTGACTACCTGGGGCTCCAGAAATCCAGGCAATGGGACATAGGTATTACTAACATTATTCTAAGTATTATCCACTTGACTATTTTGATGAACTATTTTATTTATTTAAAATTACTTCTAAAAATGTAACAAACTGAGTAAAAGACAAATCTTAGGGAAAAAATTATCAGTTGAAAAGTTAAAATTTTAAATAGACTCATGTTTTATTAAATAAAAGCTTTGAAATTGACAAAAAGGCTGATGGGGGGAGAAAAAGGAGAATTATATAGAGTTAATTCATTTTATTCAATTGTTCATCCAATAAATGCCATTTACTAATTTTATGGCACATACAAGGAAGACTGCTGGGCTAAATATGGACAGAACTGACAGCTATGCCATAGGAAGGATGAAGGACTTTTCGGTGGAGGAGACAATTTAATCAAAATAATTTGTCTTTATATAAAAGTCGTATAGAGAATAGAATGCTGAGAAAACATCCTAAAGCAGAGTAACCAGTAAGAACACTGGTACATTTCCTAGATAAAGAAATCAAAGATCTGAATTAAAGATGTGGCCATGGGAAGAGTCTGGGATGTCATAGTTCAAAACTATACAATTGATAAAGATGAGTACATTTTAAAAAGTAAAGTTGATAAGAAAACTGAGAGGTAACAAAAACAAATTGATACTCTATGAACCTGGATGACCGAGAGAATGGCAATGACATCAACAGTGAGGGACATTATGCAAACAGGCAACAACCAGATCACATATAAAAATAGAACTTCTGGGGCACCTGAGTGGCTCACTTGGTTAAGCATCTGACTCTTGATTTTAGCTCAGGTCATGACCTCAGGGTCCTGAGATTGAGCCCGGCAATGGGTTCCCACGTCTACTTAACGATTCTCTCTCTTCCTCTGCCCCCCCAACAACTGCACCCCAGTTCTCTCTCTTTCTCTCAAATAAATAAATACACCTTTTAAAAAAATAGAACTTTGACCTAACATTTGCAGCAACCAGTGCAGTAAACCAAACCACAAGCTCTGTAGCAACTGGCCCCAAATCGTCAGGACTGGATCAATAACTGACAGCTCCCCTATATTTTCTCCCAACTTAGGACCAACTGAAGAAAGTCAAATATGCTCCTTTAGAAAATCAAAGAGAACATTTTGCTTGTAGTTATCTTCCTTCCAGATTTCCAGGGCCAACAGCCTCCAGTCAGAGCAAACCTGCAGCCTTCCCTTTCTTCCACTATAAAGCTCTCATGCTCCTCTATGTCTTGAGCCTCCACCGAGTACAGGTGGTGTAGCTCACTATTGCTAAGGCACGCTCTGAATAAACAGCCTTTGCTTGTTCTTATTTGAGTGGTCTTCATTTATCTTCACAATATAAAGAAAGAGTCGATATAAAAAGAGAGTCACGATAATGAGTTAAGTTTAAACTTGTTGGTTAAGTATTACATGAACACCTCCTTTCAGACCTGTCTAGTAGACAATCCAATAGTTAATACAGACATCTGTTATCAGATAGGTTAACTTGGTTCAAGTTAACATATTCCTTGCCTACTGACTTAAGATCCTTGATCGGTAACAGAACTAATTTACTTTGAAATCTGCAAACCACAAACCTTGGGGAATAAAGGACCACAGAGGCCAGCAAGTCTGTTTGAAACTGCCTCAGCTTTCTGATAAGACCAGCAATCTTTTAACAAAACTTTTTTTTTTTTCTTTTTAAGGTCATAAACAACTTTAGTGACCTCCCTTTGTGTGTCTGTAGACCTTGCCCTCAGCAGAAAGAACAGAGTACTGTCCCACAAGCCCCAGGTACCAAGGAACCAGACCTTCTTACACAACCTTGGAGCACCAAGATGACTCTGTAGTTGGCACCATCGAGTCTACACATAATCAAGAAATGTCACAGACCACTGCAGTGCCTTAACTGATGAAACCCTTTTAAAAATCTCTCAGCCAGACAGAAACCTCAGAGCTGGCCTTTGGAAAAGAGTCTGCCTTCTCCCCAGGTGTCCAGGCTCCTAAATAAAACTCATATTCCTTTCCAATCAAAACTTCTCTCTTGAGTATTGGCCTTTCGAGCGACAGTCAGTCAAACTTGGGTTTCAGTAATACGTCTGAAAGAGAAAGACAAGAAATCACTGTGGCATTCAGTTGCCAATACTCAGTGAGTTAAAGAAGAATAATTGGCAAAGTGAAAACAGCAAGAACAACCAAAACCCCACAACTACCCAATGGGTTGGTAAAACGTGAACATTGTTAAATGTAGTATGCACAAGACAATTAAGAAGATGATCTTATTCAAGTTTACAGTAGGGAGAACATTTATTGACAAAGAATGTGTCAAAAAAGAGGAAGAGGGTCTAAGGTTATTTTTATAGAGATAGTGAAGCAAGGGAGCTGTCCATGAGTGTCAGGAGAGTGAAGAGGAAAACCAGAGCAAGGCCTTGTTTCAGAACATTTGGTGGTTCTTAATCAGCCCTTTCTGAGAACACAAAAGGGGGAGAAGATTTCTTTACAGTTTCTGCTTTTGGTAAGCACATGGCTTAGATCAAGTTCAACATGGTGGACATTGATACTGACTGCTATTGGCAAAATGTAGTTAAGAACTTATCTTCTCCCAACCCACTAAAACCTTTCCACAATAGTAGAAGAGAAAGAAAAAAAGATTTTATAATTGAATAAGCATCAGTGCTGAATATGATACACATCACAGTCAACCCCCCAAAAGACTGCAAAAACAAAGATCTCACCCTTTCATGTAGTCATGCACATACAACACATTACATACATGTCCTTAAGATAAACAATAACTAATTTTGGAGGATGTGACAGCAGCAAATGTGCTTCATCCTACATTCAGCTGGCAATGGGACTGATCATCTGTGTTAGCTAAGTAGCTTAATGCAAAGGACAAATAAGCTTATCACGTCTTTATGACCAGAAGTAGTTTAGGAGTGAGGCCCTTGTCAAACTTAGGGTTCTATCCCCTAGAAGAAACTGGAAGATGGGAGCTCCATCTTCACTGATGACTGAATTTCAAAGAAACGGTTCTCTGGTTCTTAAAACTAGCAAAAGGCTTATTTAGCATTTAAAAAATTACATACATTTTAGAGAGAGAAAGAACTTACAAATTTTCTAAAGTAAGTGCTCTAAGATAAGGTGTGGGATGAGTTTCTTTTCCTTCTTGTTAACAGAAACTTTCTTTTTTTATTCATATTTACCCTTAGAGTATACTCATTACTCAATAGCTGTACATCTTTTGGTAAATTTCTAAATGAAACTTGACTGTAGTAGAGTGTAGTTTTTTCCTATGGGCAAGAAAAAACAAAGCGGTCTGGTGAGAGGTGACTTAGATTGAGAGAATAATTTTTCTTGATTAGTGTTTCTCAAGATACTATGGAACTGTACTTGCTTTGAAAATGTTCAAAGGAATAAAAACAGATGTATTTGGGCAGAAGAGTAAGAAAAAAGATATATATCAGAGAAGGAAGAGGTTTTTTTGTTTGTTTTGGTTTGAGGAACAGAATACCTTTACTTGGTAAAAATGGGTCTCGGATGAGAAAAATAATTCTTTTCAAAAGTAACTCTATCTAACACCTAACGTGTCCATAAACAACCATTTGGAAGATACCAGTTTTCCTTAGCAAAAGAATTTCTACCTTGAAGCTAAAAAGAGGTAGGATTGGATGGGATTAGGCAGAAATAAATTATTTATGGAAATGAAACTAGTATTTGAGGACACAAGAATAAATCTTCCTTGACTTATGATGGGGTTATGTTTCAATAAGCCCATTGGAATTTTACAGTATCATTAAGTTGAAAATGCATTTAATACACCTAAGCTACAGAGCATAGTTTAACCTACCTTAAACGACACTGCCATAAGCCAACAGTTGAGCAAAATCATTTAACACAAAACCTAGTTTGTAGTAAAGTGTTGAATATCTCATGTAATTTATTGAAAACTATACGGAAAGTGAAAACCAAAGTGTTTGTATGGGTAAAGAATGGTGGTATCAATTGTTTACCCTCATGATAGCATGGCTGACTGGGAGCTGCCCAGAATTGCAAGACAGTCACGCTGCATATCACTAGTCTGGGAAAAGAGCAAAATTCAAAACGGGAAGTAGGCATCCTATTGAATGTATATAGCTTCTGCCCCATCATAAAGTCAAGAAATTGTAAGTCAAGCCCCTGTAAGTCAAGGACCATTTGTATAAGAGATACACAATTGCTTTAGGCAAAATAATCAACCATTGTTTCCTCAGGGCCAGGATGGGGTTGGTTTTGGTTGGATGAAGTAGTGCAGGGAGCTCTGAAAAACAGGAACTAACAGAAGTCTGAGCAGAAAATGCCTTTCAGATCATTAAAACTAGAACAGAAGCTTTAGCCTACAACACAAAAGGACTTCCCTTTAAAGTTTTATGAAACAAACCAACTCAACCAAAATAATGGCTTTCTAACTAATTAAAAACAAAACTGGTTATCCTCTTTAAGTGTGTTTAAAAATTCTAATTGGAAACTGCAAGTCGGGTAACATCTGTTAGATGTTTTGCCAAATGTACCAAGATGAGAAGTCACTTTAACCTTTCTTCTTACGCGTTTTAATGTCTTCAAACACAATAGTTCACATATTCCCTGAATTTCTTCATATTATATGAGCTCCCAATTAAAATTATTTCTAAAGATCCTGTTATTCAATTTCATGTAATTGCTTCTCTATGTTAAGAAAGTAAAAAATATTTTATAATTAATTTATATTTTCAAAATGAGAAATAATTTTAGAGCTCCTTTAGAAAAACTGGTCTACTTCAAATTTTGTCTTTATTTATATGTAAAAAGTATTTAAGCAAAACTCACATAAAAGCTTGTTTATTCACTAAATTATTTAAAGTTTAATATATTTAAATAGTAACATCTGTTAACTTTATTTGCTTTTGTGTTTAAAATGTATTTTGTAATGAATTATCAGCATAGGACAGTATCTATTTGGTGGTAAGAATCTTTATTTATTTTTTCTTAAGATTTTATTTAATTATTTGAGAGAGAGAGCACAAATGAGAGACAGAGGCAGAGAGAGGGAGAAGCAGACACCCCGCTGAGCAGGGAGCCAGATACAGGACTGGATCCCAGGACCTTGAGATCATGACCCGAGTGGAAGGCATGTGCCCCAATCTGTTTCTTTCTGATATTTAATGCTTCACTGATCTCACACATCTATCTCTTTTTTAAATAATATTCTTAAAATGGAAAAAAAAAAAAAAGAATAGTTGTTACTTGTCAACTTCTTAAGTTTCCCACCCGGGGATAAAAGGATGATGTTACAGGAATTGTTAGAGAAATATGCAGAATATATTTTAACATTGTTTATTTAACTAACTCACATGATAAACAATTACTATCCATTCCCTCTCCATTCCCACACCATGTAAACTGGTGCAGAGATACAAAGGATTCAGAATGTTGTTTCTTGTACTACCTAAGCTACACTGTATAGCATCCTCATTCTTCTGCAATTAAATTTTTGCTTCCCTTGTATTGGTGTCATTTATTCACAAAATCCTGTATGTCAGATATACAAGTTGCTGCACTTCAATATCACCAAAGAAATATGGGAATAAAAAGAGAGTGATCTCTTGAAGGCTGAATACTTTGGGAAAATTTACTTTGGGAAGATTTTATGAATTTAGTTTAAAAAAAAAAAGTTTTGCAAATTAGCTGTGAAAATGAAAATGATAAAAGATAGAAATATTTATGTGAAAATCTAGAAAGAGTATGCCTTCATTTTGATTCATAAGTCCTTTCACTTGTTGGAAATAACCTGAAATAAACAATAATTAATGATTGTATTATAGCTGCGTTTTATGTGAGAAAAACAATGAGGCTCTCCAAAGTAGACCTGTAGTCACAGAAATGACCTTGGCCCTGTATCAAAATGTTGTCAACAAATAGTAACACAAAGTTGTTGTTCGCTTAATGACTTGTATGGTGACTAGTTTCAGAATACTTTGTCTTTAATCAGTTAATTTATAGGATTGGTCATATCATAGGAAAAGAACATTGATGCATAAATGATGAGCTCATTGTGCAGAGTGAAAAAAAGTACAACACACACATAAGTATTTTTTTAAAGATTTTATTTATTTATTTGACAGAAAGAGAGATCACAAATAGGCAGAGAGGCAGTCAGAGAGAGAGGGGAAGTAGGCTTCCTGCTGAGCAGAGAGCCGGATGCCAATGCCAGGCTCTATCCCAGGACCCTGAGATGGTGACCTGAGCTGAAGGCAGAGGCTTAACCCACTGAGCCACCCAGGTACCCACACATAAGTATTTTGAAAGTAAACTTATGTTGTGTCAAATTCCATCTATCACTTGTTTAGAGGATGTACTTACCATGTGCTACTTAGATGTAGGACTAATATGGAAATAAAATGGCACATAAAGAAGTTATGTATTTTATTAACAACAATGTGTTGAAAATATTCATCTAATTTTCTTTATCTTTAATAGAATAGTGAGCAAATGAGTGGTTAAATGTTAAGGAAGATTAATATGTTCATGAAAAAAAGGATGGGAAAAAGGAAAGTCTGATTTTATGTTTTATCTCTGACATGAAAAAACCATAGGTGTCGTTACTCCTGCCCTTAAAACAAGAAGCAAGTTGAATGAACTTAAAATCAATGACTTTTCTTGGATCCATTAAGGAACTAAGGTCCCAGGACAAAGTCCCTGAAATCTGGAGAGACAGGTAAATCCAGAAAGTCACAATTGATATCTGTTAAAGTGGAACAGAGGCCACTGAAACACTAAGCTGGAAGCAATACTTAAATGGTGATGTTGAAAACTCCCTGAAGGCTGAGTGTGGACTCTCTTGAGACTAAGAAAGCCCTGGGATCTTAACTGCCCACTGGATATTACTGGATTTTATGTCCAGGAACCCCAGGAAGTTCTCACAGTGAAGAGCCAAGAAATTTCCCCTCATGGCAGGTGGAAGGAAAAAGTTACAATTGTAAAATATACCCGGAGCATTCTTCCTAACAGAGACCTATTCTCTAGGGGCAAAAACGTTATCAGAACCTTATTCCACTTGTTGGAAGTATATTTCTCTGACCTCCAGTCTGCTCTACTCTAGTTTGCATGTCATGCCTGTGAACTGGAGGGAAAAGTTAAGAAACACTTGTGAATCGATCCTGTTAACAAAAGATAGATAGATGATAGATAGATAGATAGATAGATAAATAGATAGATAGATGGTAGATAGATGATAGATAAATAGTGGGAAAGAGACAAATTTCATATGCAGAAGAAGTCCAAAAAATGTATGTCTCCTCCAGGAGATAAACATGACTCAACACTCCTCAAATATGAGCTGTGCATAATGAATCAATTCCAAAGAGTAGAGTGTAAAAAAGAGAGGTATAAAGAAGAGCAGCTTTACAGTGGAGAAATCAGACAAATGCTTTCTCAGTCAGGTTATGGAATCTGTCTCTACCTGATGACTCATGTCAACAGTATGTGCCTACTATATGACGTGACACTGGCCCTTTACCTCTGTGGTCTTTCTCCCC
Organism: Lontra canadensis; assembly: GCF_010015895.1. Lineage (NCBI taxonomy): Eukaryota > Metazoa > Chordata > Mammalia > Carnivora > Mustelidae > Lontra > Lontra canadensis. The sequence continues at coordinate 5,938,216 of NW_022631040.1, forward strand.
AGAACCAATAACCACAATCTCATTATAAGGGAAAAAAAAAAAGATAAATTCTAGTTGAGGGACATTCTGTAATGTATCTGAATAGTACTTCTCAAACTATCACAGTCATGAAAAACAAGAACAATGTGAGAAATTGTCCTGGTCAAGAGAATTCAACAACAGTCATGACTACTAAATATAGGACAAGCTCTTAGTATAGAAAAAGGATCTTAGGTACAAACTAAAGAAAGCTAATTAAAATATAAATTTTAGGGGAACCTGGATAGCTTAGCCAGTTTTGTGTCCAACACTTGATTTTTGGCTCAGGGCATCTTCTCAGGGCCATGAGATTAAACCCTGAACTAGGCTCCACGTTCAGGAGAGTATTCTTGAGATTCTCTCTCCCCCTCTCCCACTGCCCCTCCCCCCACTCACACATGCTCACTGTCTCTGTAAAATAAATAAATAAATCTTTAAAAACATATAGAGATTTTAGTTAATAATGTATCAATATTATATTGTTAAATGTGACAAATATACTAATATTAAAAGATGTTAAAATAGTGAAAACTGGGTGGGATATATGGGAAATCTCGGCACTACCTTCTAAATTTTTTCTGTAAATATAAAACTGCTCTAAATATAAAGTTTATCAAAAATATGGTAAATCTAAAAATATTCAAAATTTCTAAATTTTCAATTAGTTGTAATCAACATATTAAGCATAGTAACATGAGAAAATAAATTATTGGCAAACATGCTAGAGTAACTAAGGAGCACAAATGTGAAAGATCAACTGCTTGCTTCTGTCAGAAATATTGCTTCATGTCACTGGCTGTATTTATTTATTACTTTGTACCTATTTCTTAATTTTTTTTTTCCTAAGTAGACTCTAAGCACACAATAGACCCCAACACAGGTCTTGAACTCACGACCCTGAGATCAAGATCTAAGATGAAATCAAAAGTCAGACTGAACTGATGGAACCAACCAGGCACCCACATTTCTTCAAATTTTAAGTGGAGTTAAAAATAGTAGCCACCTAGGGGTGCCTGGGTGGATCAGTGGGTTAAAGATCAGGTCATGATCTCAGGATCTTGGAATTGAGCCCCACATCATGCTCTCTACTCAGCAGGGAGCCTGCTTCTCCCTCTCTCTCTCTGCCTGCCTCTCTGCCTACTTGTGATCTCTGCCTGTCAAATAAATAAATAAATAAATAAAATCTTAAAAAAAATAATATCCACCTAATAAATTTCTTAAGATGAAATGGTTAATGTTGAAGAAATACACAAAACTGTCATGGAATTTAGCAAATCTCATAGGTACTACCTATTATTGTCATTATGAATAAAATTACTAAAACTTTTTGAAATAATTTTGACTTTTAGAAGAGTTGCAGATAGAAAGCATTTTCTCTTCACCATGCTTCTCCTAATGGTAATGTCTTACACAGCCAAAGTATAATAATGGAAATCTGGAGACTTACATTGATACAGCATCATTAATTAACTATAGGACTCATTTTAATTTCACTGGTTTCTCACTGCTGTCTTTTTCTGGTCCAGAATTCAATCTGGGACCCACAATGCATTTAGTTGTCATGTCATCTTAGTCTCCTCTAATCTGTGACAGTAGATCAGTTTTTCTCTTTATGATCCTGACATTTTTAAGAATACTGACCAGATATTTGGTAGAATGGTCCTCAGGGCCTCTTAGGTGGGATTTGTCTGATGTTGTCTCATGATTAAATTGAGCTTGTGCATTTCTAGCAAGAATGAAACAAATAATGTGGAGCTTCTTCTCTGTGAATCCCATGCAGAGGTACAGAGTGTCTATTTATCTTACTGGTGATGTTAGCTTTGATCACTGGATAAATGTGCTGTCTGCCAAGCTTCTGCTCTATAAAGTTACTAATCTACCTTTAATGAACAAGAGTAGATGAACATGAGTAGATACTTTAAGACCATGATATATCTGTCATTGATTCTTACTTGCAATGCTCATTTATACTGTCTACCTAAAGATGATTTTCCATTTCCATTATTCCTTCTATGTTTATTGATTAAAATTCTGCTTTTAAGTTTTCCCTTCTCCCAATTTGCTATGCATTCAGTTATTTATTATTATCAGTATATGTATATAAATATATAGTCTTGCTAAGTAAGTCCTTCTTGTTTGCAGCCATTGCCATTGGCAGTGGTTACTGTCAGTATGAGATAATCAGAAGAAAATGTAATGGTGCATACACAGGAAAGAAAGAAGTGTGACATGAAATTATTATCATATTCCTTATGAATTAGAACCATGGGATATTTGCAAGTTAGCCAATATGATGTTTATCATTGTTTTATTTAATTAATATACATTTTAAAATTTGTAGACTGCCTTTTCTCTGGGAAAAGGATAAAAAAGGGAATAAAATGTAAACAGCACTGCTGGCATAAAAAGTCCACTGAGGACAATAAGCAGGGCATGTCATGTGATGAGCACTGGGTGTTATATGCAACTAATGAATCATTGGACATTACATTAAAAAAAAAAAGTCTACTGAGGGAAGGGAAAAAGGAAGGTAGAGAAGGAGGTTGGGGTGGGGGTCCCCATTATAGTATCAGGAACCAGTGACCTGTCCCCTGATGTGGGTCATGTCTGGTTTGTACTGGGCCCCAGGAAAGAGGATGACCCCAAGGACCAAACATTGTGCTAGTATCTGAGACAAAATAATGAGTAAAAGTCTTTAGAAATATGAGGTTAAGCATCTTGTGGTTGATGGAGGGAGGCATATATTAAAAAACTAACACATCTAAATGTGAAATCGCAAAACAGCACATACCTGAATAGCACATAACTACCCTATGTACTAGGGTACATAGAGAGAAGAGATACATGATGTTCTAAGGCAGAGATGTAGAATATGAGAGGCATCTTCCCTGAAGTAAGTATCAACCCAAAATATGAATAATGATTAATCCTAAGGAGGTGAGGTTGTTCAGAAAGAAAATACCAAGGATCACAACTTAGAGAACAAATGTCCTGTGGGTTTAGTATGATTTAAAAGAAAAATACAGGGTGCCTGGGTGGCTCAGTCTGTTGAGCAATTGACTCTTGATTTCGTCTCAGGTCATGATCTCTAGTCTCAAGATCAGCCCTTCTTTGGGCTCTGTGTTCAGTGCAGAATCTACTTGAGATTCTCTCCTTCTCCTGCTCCCTCTTTGCCTCTCCCCCTGCTCATCTTCTCTCTCTAAAATAAATTTTAAAAATCTTTTAAAAAAAGAAAAAATACATATGATTTGTTAGGATAGATACAGAGATAGAGATAGAGATAGAGAATGTTAATGGAAACATAAGAAATAGAAGTAAACAATTAGAATACTTTAGAGAAACAGTATCACTCTTCAGTTAGAAGAAACCTAGAAACCTATTTCTGATTTAAAACTTGTAAACTGTAATATTTTTGAACAATATGAAGAATACTTATGTGGTATTTCTTATTAACAACATAAGAAATATCACTTTTACCTATTCTCATAAAGGTAGATTATACCAATAATATGAAACAAAAACAAAAGAAAAATATATAAATGTGTCTATTTGTGAAAGTTGAAGCTGATATTAGCATTATTATTAACAGTTGATATTGTTCATTAGTATCCCCTCAAAAATAGCTGCCTGTCAGAGGAACTGAAAAACAAGAGGAACTAATCAGTACGCAGAAAGGTGCTCAGAATCAAAATCCACATTCCATTATCAACGGTCTTCTTGGATGCTATATATAATCAGTACTATGAATTATTATTTAAGAGTGATGAAAGACATAGTACTAAAATATACATGGGTTTACAAAATAACAACATAGATATAAGGGAATTATCTTATTTTTGAATAGAAAGATTCTTTAAAGAATCTTGTCACTCTTTCAGAACTTATAGATACTTATTTTCAATAAAATTCATAAATATTATTTTGAGAACATAAAAAAAGTTAAAATATGTCTGCTATAATACTCAGAAAAAGAATAGCCAAAAGATTCTTAAAGTCAAAGAAAACAAAGAGAATTTGACTTGGCATATTTTAAAACATGTTATAAATCTACTTTATGTAAATAGTTGGATCTTAAAACAATGGACAATTTAATAAAAAAAAAAGAGATACATGAGGGGTGAAGGAAACCCTTAAGCCTATATAATTTTTGTAGAAAACTACTAGTACCACAAATTATTTTAAAAAGGATTATTTAAAATTTGCTAAAAAGAAAAAAGGGAAAAGTATTTAAATATAGACATGCCATGTTGATTCCCAGCCACTGTTACATGTGTTATATAAGTAATGAATGTGGATAGAAAATGCGTCTGATCTCAGGAACAAGATGGAATTCATACACATCAACAATTAAAATAAATCACAAATAACTACACTATATTTTACTATATATGTATTTTTCAAATTTGCACATTAAAATTTTATGACAAGTGAAATAATGTGAACAAATTGATGAAGACTTTTCCACAGATATGACAGATAATATTAATGCTCCAGGAAATTGTGAAAAACAATGTATTCTGATTTTTCTATTTGAAAGTTCATGATAAGAAAATCCACAAAAAAACTGCAATGGGCAATAATATGGGAAAAACGCTCAAATTACCACTGATAAAAACACATTAGAGTATACATAGAATGAAATCCATTGTTCCATTACAGTGTAGCACAAATTAAATGGAATTTTTAACGGCCAAATGAAGAAAATGTTTTAGAAAATAAGATGCAGTGTTCATGAGGGTATAATAAATATCCATGTTTATAGCCCAATGTTAGCAGAGTAAACCACTTTAATCTGTCTGGAGTGCAATGTTACAATACTTATCAATGTTTCTTATAGAATACAGATCGCTGGATAAAGGAACTATAAATATTTGAAATAAGAAAATAATTTAAGTTCCAGGTAATTAGTTAAATAAAAGAATGCTCATCTCAGTGTTATTTTTTATAACAAAAATAAGAAACAAGAAAAACACTTTCTAATTGTATAAAATTCCATAGGTAGAAAAGTATTTAGTAATGGAATATATTTACTTAAATTAATTTGCATGTACCCACAGAAATTAATTAAATAATGTTTTGATTAAATGAATGAAAGTGTTTCATGAAATGTATTATACAATTATGTTATCAATTTTGACATGCTATAATCAAATAGGGTTCAGTATTATGTTATATAATCTGAGTGTAGATTGTATACGTATATATAAATTAAGTGTATGTATAAATATATCTAATATTTATATATTTACTTATGTCTGTACATTTGAGATAGATGTATAGGGCAATCTTATTAACAATGGATTTTTCTAAGTAGTTAAGGTGTAGCTGATTAATTTTCCTTTTGGGCTTTTACATATTTTTCTAAATTTAATATGATTAATTTTTCTAATTTTCCTATAAATAATATTTATCATTTTTATAATCTGAAAAATAAACAGAATCTTTTAATAATATGATTTAATTTTATTTCTTTGAATTATATTCACCAAGTATAAGAGGAAAAAAGACAACTAGAAAGACAAAGTTCAAATCTTTATCTTCTTTTTTTCGTCATAATCTTCAAATATTTTGACATGATTCCCAAGTGTTTGTCAAAGCAGTTCTGAGCAGAAAAGTACAACATTAGGTCAAATCCTTGAAATAACAAGAATCATGTTATCTCAATGAACTGCCTGGGTCCTCTGATTTCTTCTGTGGTTAGATCAATTTATATAAAATAATGCCTTGAGATTACTTAAAAATGTATATAAGAATGTCTTGACTTCTAATTCAATCCACTGAAGCACTATCTAGACCAGAAGATCAGTATTTGGCCAGCGTCTAGAATATGTATTTCCATGTGGAATATAACTTCCAATGAAAAGAATATTCTAGTAACAAGATGAGAGAGAATTAGCACCCCATCCAGAATCACACTCTATGAGAGTGAACTGTTATTTCTCAAAAATTACACTCTAGTGATTTTACACATGACATATCCATCTTCACCGTACATTTACTAAAATATGCCATTCTTCAAAAATTAATATAAGTCACTGTATTCCCCTTACAGGCAGTACAAATGGGTGCTAATAGTACATAGAATTCCTAGTTAAGGCAAATGAAACTGAGTTGATGTAAGAGGAGATTCAGTAAATGGCATGCAAAGATCAAGGAGTCATATGAGAGGCTTAAAAATGTCTGTTGTCTATATATTAATTAAAAGCTTTCAAACAACAGCTAAGAATGAAGCTAAAAAGTAACTGTTGCTTCTGCCCAGTGCAAACTGATGCAGAATCAGAAAGCCTGGTGAGTCAGGACCTCAACATCCTATTGCTGACTCTAGAGACATGCTGTCCCTGCTACCTATGTTGGAACAAAATGGAATATATATTGAATAGAACATAATGATCACACCTTGTCTTAATGTAGATATAGACTTAAATGTAGATATAGAATGATAATACACAATATCCATAATAGGAAGAATTGGAATAAAATGATTATGCTGTTTGTATTTATATATCTACTTTCATATAATATATTCATTTCTACCACTGGTTGTGAACATTGTATTTCTTTCCAAAGAAATCTTCAAGGAAATATGGTGTACATATAAGCACAATGCTTTTTTATATCTATTTATTTATGCCAATGTAAAATAAGGAATACTTTCTAAATTAAATACTAAATACACCATAACATAGCCTTATCTATAGACACTACATTGCACAGCAAATCTCTAGAACTTATTCATCTAGCATAACTGAAACTGGACTTCAAGATCTCGTCTTAGGTACTCTTACCACCAAAAAATAAATAAATAAAAGGAACACAAGGAAACTCTGGAAATGTCAAATTTGTCCATTACCTTGTCTGTGCTGATAATATTTACAGATGCTTGCATATCTCTGAAATCATTAGATTACATATATTAAATATGTGTGGTTCTTTGATTATCAGTTATACCTCAATCAAGTATATATTAAAAAATAAATAAATTGATTAGTTTGCATCTAACTGAATGATGGTAAAATTAAAATTAATATTTGTTGCTTAAAATGAAAATTCTCTTCTATAAGTATTTATAAACTAATTTAAACCAAGAAAAATTATATAATATGTATAATTGCTACACCATGCATTTAGAATAATAATGAATGTTTAAAATAATCATTTTTTATTGACAAAAATATTGAGGCTTCTTATAAAATTTGGGGACAATTTTTGCTATTACAAAATAATAAGATAAAATTTTATGCTTTATATATGTGGGGAAATAACCTTTCTTGGCTTTCTCAGTGTTCTTATAAAAGCATCTGTCTCCTGAGTAATGAAAATGTATACTCTGTAGAAAGATTAAGAATGTTTGCTTCCTCTGCCTCTAGAAATATTTGACTTTTCATACACTATGAGGACTAGATCTGCAGCCTAGTGGTTGAGCTATTGCTCCCATCCAATAAAGATTTTTCCTATCTCTCCAAGAACTGAGGTTTACACTCCCAGATAGGCAAGTAGTTTAGGGCATTAATTTCCTTTCCAATAAAACTTTCTCTGAAGAGGAAGGGAGAAAATGATCTCTTCCCTTTACAAACGTAGGGAATTCATATTCTCCAGCCCTCACCTATGGAGTGAACCCACCATGAGTGTAGGAAATTTATCCATCTGGTTCTCATAATATTGGTCTTCCAGATTGCCAGAATGGGAAAACATATACTGCAATGTTACTTTGACTATGAATTGTGCTATAAGTATATTAAACTCTTTACTCTGACCCAGATTCATGTTCCTGGCATACACTGTGTAAGTAGGGTACATCTCAAGACATTTCACAGTTTTTGACAACATATATTTTAATACTGTTTTCAATATTTTATTTAAATAGTTAAATAAATAAAATCTGTTAATAGTGAAGCCATATATAAAAAATGATCTCTTTGAAATCTTTTTCTCTATGTTCTTAAAAGGTGTATTTTCCCAAACTGTAACCTTTTAAACTGTGTTTGAACACAACTTTATGGCATATAAAAACCCAAAGATAAAGATTTATAATGGACATGTTGGGGATTTCTTAACTACACTATCATAAAAGAAGCAGCATAATTTATAAGGCTTAAACTCTATTTACAAGTTGTAGTCTAGGGTGTATATTACACAATCATTACATAGCTTTTGTCATTAATAGGAAGCAAAACAAACTAGTAATATTATGCTAACATTTTTCAAATGTTCTGGATTACTTTTTAGAGGTTTCAATATCAAAACATCTATGATTTATTTTGTAGATAGAGCAGGATGGGAAATCTATCAAAGGCAAAGAGGAATTCCTTTTTGTTTTTTTACTACAAATATTAAAGTGAAATGCTTGATTTGAAAACAGCTGTAATCATGCCATAAATCCATTCCTTTGTGATATAAAAAAGGTTATATGCAGTTCTTCAGCTACAAGTACTAATGAAATAAAGCACAGTACCATAATTCTGATTATTTTAAAAAGCTGAATTTGATAGGATTAGTGCAAATCATACAGCTAATAGAGACTTCTATGAATTTGTATTTCAAAGTTATAAATCTCCTTAAACACTTGAGGAGTACTTATATCACTTACAATCAATGTTCTATGTTTATTTACATTTTAAAACTGTATTTCTAGCTTGTGCATTTCATATTCTGAGTACCATGATAAATGCAAGTCATATTCACTTCTAAAGAAATCAATGATCCAGGCACTATTACAAGCTTTCTGTGTAAATCTAGCTCTAATATATCAACTTGCATATTTTAATTTAATACTCGATAAATTGTGAATCATTATAACTCTTTTAAATACTTTTCCATGTTCTTATGACCATGGAATTGAATTCTAAAATTAAGAAAACTATTTAATGTGCTTTTAATCATGCTTTATAAAATAAACTTTGAGAACTAAAACTTCTTATGATGAGATGGAAAGATATGTTAGCAGAGAACATACCAAAATGGGGTGACATTTTTCTTTCCCCTTAGGGTTAATTAACTAACCCCGCCTGCCATCAATATTTAAAAGTAGATACTTACTAATTCTGGCTTATAGTCAACACATTCATAAATAATGGCAAGTTGTTGGGATGCCTGGGTGGCTCAGTCATTTCAGCATCTACCTTCAGCTCAGGTCATGATCCCAGGGTCCTGGGATTGAGTCCCACATGGGCTCCTTGCTCAGTAGGGAGCCTGCTCTCCCTCTCCTTGCTTGTGCTCTCTCTCTCTGACAAATAGATAAAGAAAATATTTTTTAAAAAGGCAAGTCGTATACTAAACATCCATCATATGTACATTATATACATTATTTACATTATATATATATGTATATATACATACATATGTACATATTATACATATAATATGTACATATTATATGTATAATATATTATATATGTTTGCTCCAGGAAAAGCAAGGGTAATGCACAACTGTCCAGGGCTATCTCACCAACATGTGAGCATTGTAGGAGTGCAATGTTTCTCTCTTAAATTAATGACTATTAGTGTTCAAATTTTCAAAACAGTCAGAGACACACAATTTAAAATAACTACTGTGATTCTCCATTTCAAAAAAAATGCTTCTATCATAATCAACAAGATAAAAGTTCCAGCAATAAATAAGTCAATAAATTACAAATGCATTTCAAGAGGTGGGGGAAATGGTCTGTTTCTTTCAAAAGATTTTAAAAAATTGTACTTTTGTTTCTGTGGTGAGATTTGTAATGGATGAGCAAATGCAATACAAGAAATTCAATTTCTGGGGCACCTGGTGGCTCAGGTGGTTAAGCGGCTGTCTTCATCTCAGGTCATGATCTCAGGATTCTGGGATAGACCCCCACCTCGGGCTTCACCCTCAGCATGGATTCTGTTTCTTCCTCTCCTTCTGTTTCTCCCCTGCTTGTGTTCACTCACTCTCTCTCTCAAATAAATAAGTAAAATCTTTAAAAAAAAATTCAATTTCTTAAAATAAGGGATGCACCAAAAATAATTTGAATAGATTTATGTCCAACTTGCCATGTTTTTTATTTTTTCCTCCTGTGCTTTCCTTCTTAGCTACATTTCTACTCATTGCATGTTGTTCTTTCTGGTTTTATTTCTTTATTGACCAGTCCTGCAATTCAATAGCAAACTCTATTAAAGTTACTAGCATATACTCTGGTTTGCCCCTTTTGATGCATGAACAAGCATGAAGGCTACATATAAAAGTTGCTCAGTAAATAATTGCTGAATAAATGAATGAATGAAAAAAGTGATTGTAGGCCTAAATACTTTGTATGCTATCATTAGTTATCATTGAAATATTAATTTTATAATAGCTGACACAAATTCCATGAACTTTCAATTCTGTATAAGCGATTTCTCATTTCACTGACCATTTATGTTTTTTGCTTGTACCTGGTTTGAAGCATTTATAACATTGTTAATATATTTGTAAATACCTTGCAAAATAATTAGTATATTTTTTCTTGGATGTCAAAATTCTATTTTTATGGAGCATGAAGTGCCTATCATGTTGGTATTAATTAACTAAAATAATTAGCAAAGTAAGTTTAACTATAACAGAAAGAGTTTAAACAAAGAAAGAGTAAATGATTTGTCCAAGACCATCCCATTTGTTTTTTGTTTGTTTGTTTGTTTTGTTTTTTTGTTTTTTTTTTAAAAGATTTTATTTATTCATCTGACAGAGAGAGAGATCACAAGCAGGCAGGGAGGCAGGCAGAGAGAGAGGAGGAAGCAGGCCCTCTGCGGAGCAGAGAGCCCGATGCGGGGCTCGATCCCAGGACCCTGGGATCATGACCTGAGCTGAAGGCAGAGGCTTTAACCCACTGAGCCACCCAGGCGCCCCCCAAGACCATCCCATTTGTAAATGCAATAATTTGAAACTGAAATATAAGATTTTGACTTCTATCTGCTGACTTTCAAGTGGCCAAGCTTCCATAATTAGTGAGTTAAAGTACAGTGATAAACCAAGATGGTAATCCTAATTCTGACAATTGTTCCCAAGTATCAGTCTTTCCAGTGTTGAACCCCTTAATGTGGTTTTCAAAAAATAATAATAATAATTTAAAAATATATATGTGTTTGCTGATTGGGTTTTCAGGAATTATTTAATGAAACAAATCATACTCAAATTCCACTTTGAGCTATGCAACAACAATTCCTGACCATGGATGGATGAATCTCAATTTCGTAAGGTTTCTAGTCTCCAGCCAGGAGAACTAGGGTAATTTTTATTTAGTGACAGCTTCTCTTCCATGTTGACAGCTAAAATGTTGCCTGTGGAATACTCTGGTATATAAACTCAAGTAATATTTTATAAAAATATTCTAGAGGAAGGATGGAGAGAGAGATAAGTATTTCTAATCAGAGGGAAGGAAGAAGGAAGGAAGGAAGGAAAAGGAAAAGGCAAAGGAAAGGAGAAAAGAAAAACTGGTCCACTGGTGAAGAAAATAGCACTTTGGTCTAGAAAACAAAAAGAAATGTTTAAAAAAAAATAAAAAGAGTTCTATTTCTATAGAAGTGAAATTAGAAATGATTAAATTGGCTCAGGTGAAATTTACAGAATGGACAGATAAAAATAAGAACTGGAAATGAAATTATAACTATAATTTGATAAAACACATTGGTGTTTTAAATGGCCTCCAACAGAACACAGGCAGCAACCTCTTCAACCTCAGCTGCAGCAACTTCTTCCTAGGAACATCGCCAAAGGCAAGGGAAGCAAGGGAAAAAATGAACTATTGGGATTTTATCAAGATCAAAAGCTTTTGCACAGCAAAGGAAACAGTTAACAAAACCAAAAGACAACTGACAGAATGGGAGAAGATATTTGCAAACCACATATCAGATAAAGGGCTAGTATCCAAAATCTATAAAGAACTTATCAAACTCAATGCCCAAAGAACAAATAATCTAAGCAAGAAATGGGCAGAGGACATGAACAGACATTTCTGCAAAGAAGACATCCAGATGGCCAACAGACACATGAAAAATTGCTCCACATCACTTGGCATTAGGGAAATACAAATCAAAACCACAATGAGATGCCACCTCACACCAGTTAGAATGGCTGAAATTAACAAGTCAGGAAATGACAGATGCTGGCGAGGATGTGGAGAAAGGGAACCCTCCTACACTGTTGGTGGGAATGCAAGCTGGTGCAACCACTCTGGAAAACAGCATGGCAGTTCCTCAAAAAGTTGAAAATAGAGCTACCCTACAACCCAGCAATTGCACTACTGGGTACTTACCCTAAAGATACAAATGTAGTGATCCGAAGGGTCACGTGCACCCAAATGTTCATAGCAAAATGCCCACAAATAGCCAAACTATGGAAAGAACCTAGACATCCATCAACAGATGAATGGATAAAGAAGATCTGGTATATATATATACATATATATATATATATACATATATATATATATGTATATATATATACACGTATATATATATATGAATACTATGCAAACATCAAAAGAAATGAAATCTTGCCATTTGCGATGATGTGGATGGAACTAGAGGATATTATGCTTAGTGAAATAAGTCAATCGGAGAAAGACAACTATGATATGATCTCCCTGATATGAGGAAGTGGAGATGCAACGTGGGGGTTTGCGGGGTAGGAAAAGAATAAATGAAACAAGATGGGATTGGGAGGGAGACAAACCATAATAGACTCTAAATCTCACAAAACAAATGGGGAGAGGGGGGTAGGGAGAGGGTGGTGGGGTTATGGACATTGGGGAGGAACTGTGCTATGGTGAGTGCTGTGAAGTGTGTAAACGTGGGGATTTATAGACCTGTACCCCTGGGGCTAATAATACATTATATGTTAATTTAAAAAAAAGAAAGGAAAATAAATAAATAAAATAATAATATAAATGGCCTCCAACATTACTGAAACACTTCCTACAAGGTGTTTGGAAACATTTTCTGTGGAAGACCAAATAGTGAATATTTTAGAGTTCAGGCCATGTGATCTCTCCTGTAACTGCTCAACTCTCAACTCACTTGCCATTGTATGTAATATGTAAGTGAACATCCATGACTGTGTTCCAGTTAAACTTTATGTACCAAAACGGGCAGAGATCAGACTTGGCCTGTAAATGGTGGTTTGCCTACCACTGCTTCAGAAAATAATTGTAGCAATTATAAATAAATTTCTCCAATGTTTTCAATTTGTTTGCTGAAAATAGTGCACAATTAAGAGTTGCTTAATAACCCTGAATTGAGTTTAAACTTTTGACATTCCAGAGAAAAAGTAAAATTTTGTCCCAACGAAGGGAGAGATAGTTATGATAGATACTCAAATGAGTGTACTAACTGAGGCAATATCTACCCCTAGTGATAATGGTTTGAATTGTTACATTGAGAAAAACAAATAGCAACATGTGAGTAAACTATATGCAGTGGATTATACTCCATTTGGTCATGAATGTGTTCTACCTGAAGTAAACATTCTGTGTATAAATTGTAGGCGGTTGAAAACTTTTGTATATGCTGATTAATATTAATCACATATTCTACAAAAGCATAAATTAGGTTATTCCTTCCTCACAGCTTTTGTATTTACTATTTTCTTTCCCTGGATTTTTCTTTCATTCCTTTCCGTGAATGTGGTTACACCATGACATTAATGATAAAATGGCATTGGCATTAATGTCATATCCTAATTCCTTCCTGTTTGTCATCTATCTCTTTGCTCTCAAAGAAGACTTCCATGGCTTCCAAATGGTACCCCATCCCCACTTGCTCTCTGTTCCATTATCTTGTTGAATTTCCATGGGAGCACTTTTTCCCATGTAAAGCTATCTCATTTATTTGTTAGTTTGTTGAGTATTGCTCCCAGCTAAAATGTAAGATCCATGAGAAAGAATATTGTTTGTCTTATTTACAGTGATGTTTTAAAGGACTGGCATTTGATTGGCATTAAGAGGAAATTTTAAGCTCTCTAAAGACAGTTACCTTTTGTTTTCCTACTACCCACAACACCTATGATAGGTAAGTTACTTGTAGAAAACCTAAACAGGTTTTACCACAGACTGGTTAGAAATGGCGTGGATTTTCTTAAATGTTTTCAATGATGGGTTTTTAGTGAACAAAAGACTGAGCAAAAGAATATCCTTCATCCTCATAGATTAGATGCCCTTTAGGCTAATGGGTAGTTTTAAACCTCAGAAATCTACCTATTGTAGTGTGTAGACAACTTCACCATCCAAACTTTGGGCTGTTTCCTAAATTTATGTTAGTGTTCCAGTATGAATTTTCCAGCTTCTCATGATCTATGTGGAAGAGCAAATAGAAAAGCAAATTGATTTTAAATTGAGTGCCAATTCATGGACTGATAGTGGCTGCTTAAAACAATAAGGTGAGGAGGTATTCTGAATCTGCACTTGAGTTCACCTGGAGAGATAAAGAGCCTTAGAGGATTAGTGATGTTGTTTGAGGGAGAGGAGAGATTGGGTACATGATATGCACATTGCATATTTCACATCATTTAGAAGGAAGCATGATATATTATTCTAAATGATTTTTCAAAAAGCAAGGATATTACTATTGTTTAAATAACACTGGTGTTTTCTCTTTTACATGCAAATGGATTTTACTTTGTTCGTTCCCTCTTTCTCTTCCCTGTTAGAATACAGATGTCTCAAATATTTCAGTCTTACATTAGTTATTAATATGAGCATCTCTTGCTTGGTCAAATTCTTAGACTCGAACAGCCATAAATAGATTAAAAACTTAATGAACTATGTATTTTGAATCTATTTTGTGTTAAATTTTAAATAGTTATACAATAGTCACAGTAAAAACAAATGGTAGCTGGTGAAATATTAATAACATTGTTGAAAATATGAAAACAGAATTGAATGACAATGAAAATGACACTAATATCAGATAATGTCTGGGCATTTTTACTACTATTACATTATTTATTGTGGATGATAATGTTTATGTGGCCATCTGTTCAAAATCCAAAGTGCTGCATGTCATTAAGACACTAATTTAATATCAGATGCAGAAAAAAGTAAATGCATACATCTTATGTTCCAACTATTTCCTTCTGTTAAAAAATAAGAAATTAAAATTATTCTTTGAAGGTGTAAATTATATGCCATTATTGTGAGAGTCATATTCAGTTGTAAAAATCATTTATTTCTGTGCCACTGGGTGTGAAATCTATGATAATGGAGTTTGGAGTTTAGTAGGTCCAAAACAGAGAGATGTGAGAAAACAAAACAAAGACCTGTCTGGAAGATTTTAAAAATATAAATCTAGAATCATGGTACAGTGAAAGATCACTATAATTGAACTCCATTGGCTATGAGTTTTGTTTTGTTTTACTTTGTTTTGAAAATTATTTGTATTTTATTTTATTTTTTTCCATAATCTCTACACCCATTATGGGCTTGAACTCATGACCCTGAGATCAAGAGTTTCACGCTCTTCCAACTGAGCAAGCCAGATATCCCTGGCTATGAGTTTTCAATCAAAGAATCAAAACTTCTGAATTAGAGAGACCCCAAAGGCTAATTATCCTAATTATTGTTTGCTTGAATTCCCTCATGAACATCACCATTATATTGTTATCTATTACAAAGGTTGTAGATTTTTACCTTCAAGAATAATTTTTTAAGCCAACCAAGGAAAAAATACAGTCATCAAAAATAACATCATTATTAATTCATGCAGAATGAACATTTTAGGTGCACCTGGGTGACTCAGTCCATTAACTGTCTGACTCATGGTTTCAGCTCAGGTTATGATCTCGTGGGTCATGAGATCAAGCCCTACCTTGGGCTGGGAACTCAGCACAGTGTCTGCTTGAGATCCTCTCTCTCTGCTTCTCCTGATACTCATAGGTGCTCACACATACTCTCTCCTCTCTCAAATAAATAAAAATTAAAAAATAAAAGAATGAATGTTTAAAAAAATTAAAATGAGCATAAGACCAGTTATTTCCCAGAAAATAGAGCTGGCAAATATTGATGGGCTACCATCCACAGTTACACACACACACACACACACACACAGAGATACGTAGTTGTTCCATTTGCCTTCATTGGTGAAAAATTTGTTGCAAATGCATACTTTTCTGAATGTGAGTCTGTAAACCACTGAGGTACTCTGACATAGTCTTTATCATATTTACATAGTTTCAAATGTCAGAAATGTCTTTCAGTGACAGGCTGAAATATCACTTATAACTTCAAATGGTAGCTCCAATTTCTACCTTTTGGAAACAGACAACACAAGTTTAATGCATCTTCTACCTAAAGTTTTATCAAATATGTGACGAATGTATGACATTTCTTGTATTTTATTTCTTGAGTTATAATCTCCAAATCTCTCAAGACTTTCTAGTCCTTTATTACCACAGTCATACTCCATGAACACATTTTTTTTTAATGTCTACAATGTGATACTTATATTGGCATAAACTGAAGGGCAAGGAAATATATCTACAGTCCAAGTGTATGTATTCCAAAAAACTCACTATGTCTATTCTGATAAAAATCCAAAGTAAGAAAAGTATTTATGGAGCATAGCCTGAAGGATATGAAGTCCATATACTCATTAAGCAACCTAAAATGTATTTTTGGGTTAAATCAGACAATTAGGAAATTCCCACAGGATTACCTTAACTTCTTCATGCTTTGGCCATGGCAGAATCAGATAAAACTGAAGAACAGTAAAAGAAATAGTTCTTAGAAATTTGTCACTCTTCTCTCCCACACCTGTGTATCTGAGTACATATATCATTTTATCACCCAAGGTCCACTTAGAATAATGTATTCCTTTTCAAACCAAGTGCAAAAAATCTTAGAGCCATATTTCCAGCTCATCTTTTGGAAGAAACTAGTATGTCATCCCATATGTTTTGGGTGCAAGGGTCATACTTGTCTTAATCTCATTTTTACACCCTTGACTTCCTCATTTATTTAAAATACTTATTTAAAGCAGTTTCTTTCTTTCTTTCTTTCTTTCTTTCTTTCTTGCTTGCTTGCTTTCTTTCTTTCTTTTTGAAGAACAAAATGAAGAGTGAATTAGAAAATAAAAGCAACCAAAAATTGCTTACAGAACAAGACACTGTGCTAGGTAAAGTTAACTCCTTTATTCTTATAACATTAAAAGCTATGGTAATTAGATGAATTTGTGTACATATAGGCTAAAAGTAATATTCATCTACATTATATAAAACAACCACAGTTTTCCCATACATAAACATTTTAGAAATTTGTTAAATTGACACATAATGAGTGCTGATGGCAAAAGTTAGATATAACATGGCACCTTTCTAAGCCTCACAGTCTAGTGGAGAGCCATAAGCATGTAATCCATAAAAAGTCATAGTGACATTCCTAGAGTAAAATGTAAGACTGGAATTGGGATATTTAGAAAGATTGACGCTTATAAAGCTGCTTAAACAAAGTGTTGTAAACGGTTTTGAGGAGTAAGTAAGAATTGGTTAGGTAAAGAAAGAAAAGGGAAGGGGAGCCTGGGTGGCTCAGTGGGTTAAGCCTCTGCCTTCGGCTCAGGTCATGATCTCAGGGTCCTGGGATGGAGCCCCCCATCAGGCACTCTGCTCAGCGGGGAGTCCGCTTCCCCCTTTCTCTCTGCCTGCCTCTCTGCCTACTTGTGATCTCTCTCCCTCTGTCAAATAAATAAAATCTTCAAAAAAAAAAAAAAAAAAGAAAAAAGAAAAGGAATACTCTCCTGCCAGGAATCACATTCTGCTTTTTACTCCAACCCCTGAGTAGAAATCATGCCCTTTGGAATTTTGTTGTTGCTGTTGTTTGTTTCTTTTTTCCCTTTTCTTTTCTTTTCTTTTTCAGTTATCCATTGCTGCTTAAATTCTCACTCCCAACACTTACTGATTTAAAATAGCAATGATCTATTTTTTCTCATGACTCTGTAGGTTAGTGAGACAGTTCTTGGCTAATCTGTTCAGCTTTCTCATTTAGCTGTAGTCATCTGATATCACAAGTGGGTTTGGTGTGTCCAAGGAGTTTCCTTCACCTTCCATCACCTTCACCTGACTGACAGCTTGGACACTTTGGTATTCCTCCATGATCTCATTTATCAATAGGCTAGTCTGACTTTTTCACAGTTTGAGTTGGTCTCACCATATTAAAAGGTCAAAGGTGGAATCCTCAAGATTTCCTTCTTTCCTTTTTTTTTTTCTTTTAAGATTTTATTTATTCATTTGTCAGAGAGAGCACAAGCAGGGGGAACGGCATGCAGCAGGAGAAGCCAGCTCCCCACTGAGCAAGGAGCCCGATGTGGGACTTCATCCCAGAACTCTGGGATCATGACCAGATCCCAAAGCAGACGCCTAACCAACTGAACCACCCAGGCATCACGAACCTGCAGGCTATCTTGAGACCAAGCCCTGGAATGTGCATGATGCCAAAGCATGCCGCAAACCAGTCCAGATTCAAGGCGAGAGAGGATGGACTCCACTTCTCATTAAGGAGCAATCAAATTTCATTCCCAGAGCATCATACAGATTATTATGGTCACTTGACAACTATCTATCACCTCCCCACAGAAGAATCTGCATCATTGAGATAGAACAGTGCAAGGAGGACCATTACAGGAAGTTGTCATACCCCCCAAAGTGAAAAGGTTTTACAAGGAATAAATAAAAAGGAAGCTGAAAGGAAGGAATAAAACATATCTAAAAAATGGCATCATGTATAATGATCATTCACATAGAGAACATTCATTCTCATTCAAACCACATAAATCACAGTTATAGAGTAGGCAAACTACTGCCTAACAAAAGCTTATTTAAAAAAATGCTTAATGCTTATCAATTGCTGCAATTTAAAATGCAAAAGAATGTATTTTATTTTATCTTATTTAAATTCTATAACTTCTCTAAAAAGTAAATCTTATGATTGCCATTTTAAAGATGAGAAACCTGAAATTAGGTAATTTGCCAAAAGCCTGGTCTTTCTTATTCTGAATTGAACTAAAGTGGAAAAGGAGATTTGGTTTTAGTCTGAGAATTGAGAAGATGGAGCCTATGGACCCTTTCCAAGACTGTTTTTCCTTTAGTTGACAATGAATCAGCAAATAAACAGCAGAGAAAATCCTCATACATCCACACACAAAGATAACAGGGAGAGGACATTCTTCCTCACACAAAGGTGCTTGAAATTTCTTGGTCAGTGTGGAATCTGGGGACCTTTGAGTTAGAGGAACAAAGTAACTTCACACTTACTGCTTTATATAAAATTGGCTAGCAAATATGTCATAATCAGTTCTCAAAAATCTACTTCTACAAAAGGCTGGTTTTACTCTGCATGTTAAATTCTTCAGGATTCTATTACCAGATCTCCAATTCTGAAATCTTTACTTTTCCTATGACACTAAAATGTTTTCCAATGGAAAATCCTCTGATTTCTATTACTCAGAAAACTCTGAGTCTTTTTTTGTAAGGTATATATTGCATCCCAAATAATGGTAATATATCTAATTATACAGCTTCTTTGTGTCACACTAATAAATTTCATGACAAATATGTTCATTTGTAAAGATCTCTGTTAGGTCTAGCTAATGGATTAACAGATTTATTTTTTTCCCCTTAACATCATGTTTTAAGATCATTTAGGGGAAATACTGTGTAGTAAAATATTTTAAGCACAGGTTAAAACAAAGCAAAACAAAACAAAACCCAAAGACAAAAAACTATATTCTCAAATGCTTCCCAGATTTTTTTCTTGAATTTGAAAATATTTATATGACATCTTAAAGTAAGATGACGATTACATTTCCAGATCACCTATATATAAAAATATTATAAAAAGCAAACACTGACTTTTCCTGGGTTTGAACACTAAAATTAAAAGGTTCCTTATTTTTGATTCTTTGCTTTTTGGACAATCTCCAGGGAAGCTCTGCTTCATTACAGATCGAGTGGGTTAACCTGTTGCCCTCAAGACTATTTGTCTCTGGAACTCCACTCATTCATCCTCAAAGGCACCTTTCCTTTCAAAGCCACACAAGTAGAGAAGTTTTTGTACAGAAAGAGAATTAATCATGTATTTGTCATACTGTACACAAAATAAGTCATTTGATATAATGGAGCAAATTGTTAGCTGTTAAGTTAGCTCACTCCATTGGAGTGTTACAATATATTAGTCATGTGATTTTTAGGAGACAGGTAGGATTGATGGCAGGGGAAAACACTTTAATTTTCAATTTGCATGAATATAGCACTCAACTTCAAAAACACATTGCAAACTAACTCTAGTAAGAGTGCAATATAATACATAAATATTTATTATATTTTCTACCAGAGGTTTTCATGTATTTTTCTTGGGTTCAATCCTGAATTATTTAAGGTCACAGGGGCTAATACTTGGATGTGTTACAATTTATTTTAATTAATTAAACAATGTAACTAACTTTGATTCTCAGAAGTTTAAATTATTTATTAATTTAATTGTTTTTTTCTTATGTAAAAAAGAACTTCTTTGTGTTTTACTTCTTTGCTACAATTTGAGCTACAAACTATATTGAAATTTATGTAAGCAAGTTTACCCTTTTAAAACTTGCCCCATGAGATGGCAGAGAAAAAATTTGAAAGAGAATCCAATGAACTCTACTTTTCTTCAAAGCGCCTAAGGAGATATGGAAACATGGATTTCAGCCAAGAAAAGAAAGAGAGTAATGGGAAAATAAATTAATTTTAGAAGCTATAAAGGAATAAGTACCAGTAATTGGTAGATATAATATTAGAGTAATTTAGAAATACACATTTTAAACATTATTTTTAAATGAGAACTTCTTTGAAGCTTTCTGCAACTATGCTTAGGCTCCTAAAGACACAATTATCATACAATTATTTTCAAATAACTCTGTTCTCCTTGAGTTCCAAGAGAAGCTTGTATAGAAAATTGTGGGTCAAATTTTTCAGAGTTAATGTATTGGAGCAAGTTTTATATGGAATTACGATTTTTAAAACTTTTTTGTCTTTTTACTTTGATACAGTCACAAGCTTATACTATTGCAAGAATATCACAAAAAAGCTTTTCTGTTCTCAAACCCCTTAAGAGTAAGCTGCTTCGATGATGCCTCCTCACAATTTATTTAATTGGCATTTATAATAATAAATATATTAATTTATTTAATATATTTAAACAGTTAAATATATATCAAGTTACAAAGACATTCTCCTGTATAAGCTCAATGCAGTAGTTAAATAAGGTCACTAACATTGGTATATTACTACCATCTAATCCAAAGACTCCATCTGAACTTTGGCAATTTTCTCAATAATGTCCTTTTTAGTAAATGGGATCAGACCAGTATTACCTTTTACATGTACCCATTATGAACCTTTAATA
This sequence comes from Lontra canadensis, assembly GCF_010015895.1. Taxonomy (NCBI): domain Eukaryota; kingdom Metazoa; phylum Chordata; class Mammalia; order Carnivora; family Mustelidae; genus Lontra; species Lontra canadensis. The sequence continues at coordinate 5,959,593 of NW_022631040.1, forward strand.
CTCTGGAGTAGCTGTTGGACATACATGACCTTGACATTTTGAAGGTCATAGACCCATTGTTTTGCAGGATGTCTCTCAGAAAACATTTATCTGGAAAGTCTTCATTTTAAAATTCAGGTTATATAGTTTTGGTGGGAGTACACAAGCGATGCTGTGTTCTTCCCATTCAATTCTATCAGGTGGTAAACTATTTCAATTTGTCCCATTGTTTATGATATTAAACTTGATACCTTGAGTAAAGTGTTCCTTGCCAAGCTTCTTCATGACACAGTAACATTTTTGTCTTTAGAAGAATCTTGCAGGGAGGCAATTGAGACTATTTCATTCCTTATCAAACTTTCGCCCAGTAGTTTGATATGTATTCCTGATTCATGGATGAATTAATCATTTCTATCCTGGCTGCCAGATGATGATTATCTATTCCATCATTCCCTCTCTATACTCTTCCATTGGCATACCATTCAAGGGAAGACTTTCCCATCTGAAAATTAATTTATGACTTTATATATTCAGTAAAAAAATGGGTTCCTGCTTTATTTGTTTGTGACAATTAATTCCTATCATAATTTATTTCGATGATCAGATTATCCCCCAAATAGTCTGTAGTAGCTCCTTCAAGCTGGCTTCCACTTCCTGTTGTATTTGATGTCCCTTTCTCTTTCTGAGAGAAAGTTCTTAGTTTTTAGTAGCATAAGTTATTCTAGGCTTAACTTATATCTTCCTTGTCCTAATCTTGAAATCAGTAAATTTCCTGCAGAGCCCTGGTTCCTTTTGGTCACAATGGTACTTAGAAAGGAAGATGTGGGCCCTACGTATACTCATTATGTTGGGGAAAATGCTGCTTTCCAGCTCTTACAGCCTCTCAGCAGACTGAGATGAATATTTACTCCCTCCCTCTTCCCCACATATTTATGTCTCTCTACAGTCAAAACCATAGTTTAGCACTGATGCCTTTAACTTTAACTCAACATCATAGAAATCATTCCAGCATTTCCCTTCCCATGTGTTCTTTGACAGAGAGAAAGTGGTTTCCATTATTCTTAATATATTTACTCTTTTGACAAGTCCCCCATGCAGGTAACTAAGGTCTAGTCACCATCACAATCCCTTCTAGGCAGATGGCCTTCTCTCCCTGCTTGTGCCTCCAATACAGTACAACTCCAACTCCAATACAATAAGCAGCATCCTTTTTTGCCTATGCCTGCTGCCTCCTCTTACTAACCCACTGGATGGGCATCCTTCTTATTCCACTTGGGCTCTCAACTCCTGTGCTCTGCCCCCCACTTGAGTGCAAGTCGATGCCCACCTTTCTTGATCCCACCTCATGACTTTTAAAGTGAGCTATTTAGGAAGAGAAAAAATGAGGTAAAGAAAAAAGGCAGAAAACCAGGAAAGCCTACAATCAGGCAGGAAGACAAGCAGGTGTCACAATTGGGTTTTAAAAGTAAAACATTTATGAAACAAAATTAATAGTTCTCCCTGTCTTTCTGGAGAAAAATACCTTGAATGGCTACTTTTCTTCATAGATACTATTCATATATGCCAGTATTGAAAGAAAATAAATAAAATACAGTTGTCAGAGTGTATTGCTTACCTGTTCAAACTTTCCTGGGGAGTGAGCAGGTAGATTTCCTAATGTGCCGATTCTTCCCTGGCTAGCCCATTCTAGAAAAGTCTGTAAACAACAAGAGCAATGATAGCAAGGCTACAAACATATTGGCTCTGTCTGACATTTACCTTCGGTGGTCCCTGATCTAGACTGGCAGTCTGGATATAGTTCACGGGGATCCTGGATGGCTCAGTAGGTTAAGCATCTGCCTTTAGCTCAAGTAGTGATCTCAGGGTCCTGGGATCTAGCCCCACATTGGCCTCCCTGCTCAGCCAAGAGTCAGCTTCTCCCTCTCCCTCTGCCCTCTCCTTTCATGTTCTCTCTCTCAAATAAATAAATAAAATATTAAACAAAACAAAAAACCAACCAGCCAAACAAACAAAAAATATAGTTTCATGGAGCAAACTATTGATTAATAACCGCTAGCTAATGTATTATTCTTTGAAGATAGTTCATACCTACAGAGTTCTCAATATTCTTCATACTAAAAAAATCAAGCAGTGCCTGGGTGGTTCAACTGGTTAAGCATCTGACTTTTGATTTCAGTTCAGGTTATGACTTCAGGGTCATGAAATAGAGCCCTGAGTCAGGCTCCCTGCTCAGTGTGGGGGAGTCTGCTAGAGATGCTCTGTCTCCCTTTCCCTCTGCCTCTCCCCCTGCCACTCACACATGTGCATGAACTCTCTCTTCTAAAATAAGTGAATAAATCTTATTTTTAAAAAAATCAAGGATTGCAATCATAGAGACAGATCAATATTTGTTTCTTTTTCCTTTTGTTATATTGATAAAATGACTTTTCTAAATATCCTTCAGTTCCCATTTTGTGGCAACTGTGTGCTATATAGGGTACAAGGCCAATGTATGTGTGTGGTTTAACTTTTAACTCTTTTTCCTAATGTAAGTAAAGGTTTATATTCCCATATGATCCACTTACCCTAACAAATCTATAAGGTCATGCTCAGACTCTCAGTTCTGAGTTACAGTCAGCATACACAAAGCAGTAGTTAAAAAAAAAAAAAAAATCTGCAAGGCACCAGCTATAATAGGTATTTTATTATTGTTAGATTACTTAGTCTTGGTTTAATCATTTTCTAAGGGAATGACAAATTATGTTTTCATAACAGCCTTAGAAAAAGTAATGGGCAACACTGTGTTTCTAATTTTGAGTCAGTTGATTTTATAATGTAAACATGGAAAGATTTTACAGCATGTTGGGAGAAAATGATTTTACTAAACTTAAAATTCTACTGACATTGTTACTTAAAATAATCAGCTGTAAGGATACTATATGAGAATGGAAAAATTCATGCTGACTTGTTTTTAGATGAGTTTTTAAAAATATTTTTGAATCTGCAACTTATAAGATGAAATTATTAAATTATTTTGAATATATGCCCTTGGGTGATAATAGTTACCAACAAACACATAGCTTACCAACACAAGTTCCATTTCACTGATTTGAATATATTAAAAAAAATTACAACATATTCCACATTAGGTAGAATTTCATTTTTTTTAAAGACAGACTTTATCATATAAAAAATGCATTCTGGATACTTGGGCAAATTCAATTTATCTGATTATAGGAAGTTCTGATTAAAATGAGAAATTATTTGAGTATAGGGTAATTCACTAGTCATAAAAGGAATCATAGTTAGTATGTCCACTACAGTTGAATGTTATATTTTTACACTGGAAGAAACAGTGGCTATAATGTGAATAGCCCAGGCTTTGGAATAAAATTGTTCTGGGTTCTAAATCCCATCTGACACGTAAGCTCTTTGTGTCCTTAGGCAAGTTACCTACCATCAAGTTTCCTCATCTGTAAAAGGAATAATACTATTTTTTACCAAACAGGCTTGGAGTCAAGTTTCAAGAAGTGATGCATGTAAATAATATAGCAGAGGGCCTGGGGATATAGTGCAGCTCAATATGAAACTTTAATAATATTGATAACTGTGCCAGTTAGGAGATTATTCAGCTAAAATCAGTGTTGCAACCAACACTGTATTAGCAACAAAAAAATCAATTCACAGCCTCTTTTAATGTCCTTCTTCTGCTTTAGAGACTGTAAAGCCTAAAGATTTACCTTTCCAGTTTCCTTTTATCTAGAGCTAGTCATGAGACTTAGTTGTGACATATGGGATGAAAGCAACACCTAGGAATTACAGAAAAACATTTTTAAAAAGACAGACTTGCATAATCTAGACTTTCCCCCTTTCCTCACTTCCCTCCTCTTCCAAATACCTGGAATGTGGGTGTGACGTTTGGAAGTGTTCAAGTCACCTTTAGATTATTAAAATAAATACCTTTTGCAAAAGATGGCAGGGAGGAGGAAAATGAAACGTGAATTTTTTTTTTCTTAAGATTTTATTTATTTATTTGACAGAGAGAGAGCACAAGTAGGCAGAGAAGCAGGCAGAGAGAGCTCTCTTAAACCAGACACCAAAAATCTGTAATTATTCTGTCTGTGGTTATTAAAATGTTTTCAAGGTAGTGGTCTTTCTTATGCAGTGAGTAGAAAATTTTATATTGTAAAAAAAGGTATTTTTGTGGATTTTTCAGGGACTTGGTCAACAAACACAATGGCTGGATTACATGCTATAGGATCCTTAATACAGAAAAATAAACATGTTGTGCATAAACTATTCAATTTTAATTCTCTGTTATTTATTCATGATCACTTATCTAACAAATGATACAGCTATTAATTTTGAATAAAGTAATTTATATAAAGACATTTGCATAATATTTAACATATAAATATTCAGTGAATATTAGCGTTCTTTATGACCACCCATTAAAAATTGGGTCCTACGATCTTCATGAAAAGATTTTGAAAAGTAAATTTAAAAAATTATATACTCTCTTCTCAGTCAGACCTGGATTCTAACCCTCTCTCTGCCATGCACACACTATGTGGCCCTGGACAGAGAGGTGAACTACTTTAAGCCTCAATTTTCAAATATGTAAAATTGTAATAGCAATCTTTTCAGCTTTGGTAAGAAAAAAAAAATGTATTACTACTTAATAAGTATAAACTAGTAAAAGCATAGTTCAAATTATGAAGTAATCAATGAATTATACTTTTCTGTCACATTTTCAGATTCAGGTTGCCTTATGGTTGTCCCCTTTCATACCCAAGTTGCCTACTAAAGCCTGAATCCTCTGTTCTGATTTGCTTTCTTTCTGGGGCACCTGGGTGGCTCAGTTAAGCCACTGCTTTCAGCTCTGCTCGGGTTGTGATCCCAGGGTCCTGAGATTGAGCCCCACATTGGGTCCTTGCTGAACAAGGAGGCTGCTTCTCCCCTGCCTGCCATTCCCCCTCCTTGTGCTTGCTCTCTCCCTCTCTCTCCCTCCCTTTCTCCTTCTCCTCTCTCTCTGTCAAATAAATAGATAAAAAATCTTTTTAAAAATGAATTGCTTTCTTTCTCCACAGCCTGAGGATTTTTGCATTTTTAATCATAAAATCTAATGATTATGAAATGATTGATTTTTTTCCTTTGTCAGGGAAGGAAAGATTTTACTCTCTGACGTTGAAATCAGGCTAGGTAAACCTTTATCTGTTTGTGTATAATTCTAAGATGTCTATTATATAATAGTATTAAGCTCTTACATGCAAAGAGCTATAAAATGAATAATCAGTCTGCATAAGGCCAAAATAGTCATATGTAGATGTATCAGAGGCTCAAGAAAAAAGACTTTGGCATTTGACTTTATAAAAATCAAGACACACTTGACTCTGCAAATTCATCATTCATTGATTTCCCTACTGTCTGAAAGCATTCGTTTCAGCATGGTCCTTTGACTTACATCAGCAAAATGGCAATAATGCAATACAAGGAAACTTCTCACAATATTACTTCTCTTGCCTAAAGGATAGAATCTTTTAAAACAAAATACTCAAAACATCATATTCTCTACATGTTTTAAGATGCTTTCAATTATGAAATTATATATATGTTCAATTATATTTATGATAGAGGCATATATGTAACAAACATTGATTTGAAATAAATGGGAATTAGTTCAAACTAAAAGTTTTAATTTGTTTTGATGCAGGTTGCCTTGGTTTAGATCAGTGTATAGGCTCAAACTTGGTACTACTGACATTTGGGTTGGAGAATTCTTTGTTTTGCCAGGGGAGAGTCCTGTGTACTGTGGAATATTTAGCAGCATCTCTGGTTTCTACTCACTAATCCCCGTAGCAGTTGCCTCCCATTTTGGTGACAACCAAATATGTCTTCTAATATTGACAAATATCCTATAGAGAGGGCAATATAGATTTCACATTTACAGTTGGTAAGTTTCAATGTCTTGTTCAGTGTCAGAAGCTTCATGTACTTCAGAAAGATACCACACAATTCTGAGCAAATTATTGTTATTTTTTAAATTATCTTTTTTTATTTTGTTGGGTCCATGGTCAATGGAGCGAGACTGATACAAAGTGAAGGTCAAGCAAAGCTTTATTTTGCGCCAAGTATCAAGAATCAAACTGACCGGCCAGGGCCGTCTCTTGCAAAGAGGTGACCCCCTCTGCCTTACAAACTAGCTTTTAAGGGCAAAGGCCATGTGGTTGGGCCTGGGCACGCACAGGTGGGCAATGAGATTGTAACACACAGAGAAAGCTGCACAGTCCTGCTAGGTCACACATAAGTGACCAATTGAATTACAATTTACCCTATACTAGATATTTGAACTAGCCTATCACCTTGGTCAGAATGGGCACCCAAAAGTCACCCAAAGGGCGAGGCCCATACTCCTTGGTAGCTAGGAGACAGTATGTGCCCCCACTGATTGAATACCTCCACCTAGCCTGACCCACCCTTGTATTTGGGCTTTGTTACCTGGGACCAGTTTCCCGGACTTGTTTTAAGTAAGTCCCCTGGGGGAAGGGGGGGGCAGGGACAGTTTAAGTTTTACTGTATAAACAACAAAGTCATTGTTTAACCGGTCGGCATTGCTCTGGCTAAATAGGCCCTTACAATTTGTGAACGTTCCTGAACTATTGTAAGATGTTTGTACTATCATCCTAATAGTTTCAAGGTGTGGACAATCAGATTCTCAAAATTAATAGATTTCTGAAGGACACATGCCTGGGGACAGGAAAAAGAGCTGTCTTACGGAGAATCAGAAAATCATTCAGGTCATAATGACTTCCCATTCTTTCCCACAGAGGTATCTGTGGCTCCTCTTTCCAGTTATTTTGCTTTTCTTCTAATCCTGTTACCTCCTTTCTACTCTAAATTATGGATCCTCTTTACTCATTGATTTTATTGCCTAATAGATTCTGCTTAAGGCCTTCTCATTCTTTGTGTCATTACACTTAACTTCTCTATCTTTCACTAAATTCCTCAATAGAGAGGATCTGAGAGCAGCTGTCCATGTTCAATAAACAGAGTAATCTTATGAGGCTACTCCATAGACAGCAGGTCTGCCTCTGCAGAAATGCATTTTGCCTTGATTGACTATGGTTATTTCTTAGAAAGCTGTCTGTTCATTTCAACATGAACTTTGGACAAGGAAGGCACCCCGAGTCCTGTCAGGTTTAGAGTGTTATCCCAGGCATATACCTCACCTGCCTTATCATGAATAGAAGAGACTTGGGTATTGCAGTTTTGCCACTTGAAATTCAAAAATCACTGGAAAGGAATAGTATTTCTCTCTTAAACTTTTCAGGGGTGTTCCCTTATTTATTAGGGAAGGACTTCAACAACACTTGATGAGGTCATGAGGACATTAATGCTTGACAGGCTACTAATTTGGACAGTATTTTTCACTGGGAGCAATCATACAGAGGAGTTGCCCTGGTGCCAAGATATTACAGTTGTTGCCATATCAATGACTACATAGAACACATTATGGATTGACTTTTAAATAATAAAAAATGTACCTTAAGATCAAATAGTCATGTTAGATTAAATAATTTCTTAAATATAGTCAGTTGCATAAAAAAAAATCAGAATTTTGGATGATTTGGAGAAGCAGGACATCATTGGGCAAAACGCTTGATCTTGAAGTAAGAAAACATTAAATTAAAGCATGATTATCCTTAAATAGTTTTAAGTTACTGAGAAGATTACATAATTGATTCAAGGCTTGTTTCTTCTTTTATGTTACACCTCCCTCTCTTAGTCTTGAAATACTGATAGGAATATTCAAGATCCTCGAGGCACTTAGCAAACTGTCCTCACTATGGTCATCATTTGGCTCTCTTGATATTGAATGATAAAACTAACGTGTGCATTTTAATTTTTATTTTTATTCTAGTGATTACCAAAAAAGTTGCATGTTCTAAGAAAGACTAGGACGTGGGCTACTTGCAGGATGTGATTTACCTGCAGGCAATTAAGTGAGACAAATGAACAACAACGATTATCTCTCAGTTTTAAATGACAATATCTCTTAGCTTTAAACGACAAGAGTCAGATAAGGATTCTCCCCATTCTCCATGTAAAGGAGGACAGGAAAGCACTCTGGGGATCCTCCCATGCTTGTTCCGAGCATCGGCTCTGGAAGACTCTTGCCCTCCATCTCCTGGAGCTGTCTCACAGTATCCGATTCGACCCCTGTCCCATTGGCGAGGATTTTGGTTGTGTTCCATCAGGTGAGATTTTCCCAGAATATCTACTTTTACTCCCTCAGAATATACTAGAGAGGAGAACAAATACTCTAAAAGTTTTATCGTCTATTTTTTATTATATAAAACAATTTAACATTTTTTTCCCCATTAGGTGTCTCCTAATAGTTCATGAAATAATTTATGAAGACATTACCAGTTTGACCAAATGAAGAAATTTACTTATTCTCAAAGAAGAAACAATATTGTCCAAAGCCAAAAGGCAAGATGATAAAAAATAACTGGCAATGGGCACAGATTTTCATTTCTCAAAACTGTAGCAAGTGAATAATAGAGAAGGGAACTAGAGATAAAGTTATGTTTCTTTCAAATGTAAAGAAGAAAATAAGTTACATTTTTAACAACCTATCAGATTCATTCAGGGTATTATCTAATTAACCTCAAGCAATCAACTTGGATTTCAAAATGTGTTTGAATATTTTGAAATGTTTCCTGCCTATGTATATCATCACACACATAAAAATATGAAAACACATAGCTATAATTATTTAACCATTAGGTTTTCTCTTTATCCCATATTTCTATGAAAAAGAGAATTGCTCAGATTTTATTTTTTTAAAGATTGTACTTTTTTTTTTTTTTTTTTTGGAGAAAAAGAGAAAGTGCACATAAGACGTGGAGAGGGAGAGAGATAAGCAGACTCTGTGCTAAGGAAAGTCTAGAACTTGACTATGGGCTCAGTCTCACGACCCTGAGATCGTGACCTGACCTGAAACCCAGGGTCAGACACTTAATCAACTGAGCCACCCAGCTGCCCTCAGAATTGCTCAAATTTTAAATCTTCACTGATAACTGAAAGATAAAATTTCCACCTTTATATTTAGCATCTTTAAACACACAAATTTAACACTTACCCGAAAGACAAGCTGTTGGCATCCATTCTCATGCAGCTACCAACTGTCTTAAAACAGCAGTCAGTACAGCAGTATTTTGACATATTTTGCAATTGTCATGAAAATTTGGTGGCATTCGGTCAGATGCCTGCTCTGAGAAAGTACTATGAATATCTAATAGATCACACTCTGCCTAATAAATAAAATTATAAAAATGTACACTCATTTTAAAATATTCTTACCAGTATGCAAAAAAATGACAATACAGTGAGAAAACATTAAAGAAAAATGTTAAGAAAATACTTAAAAACAAGATAAAAGTGAAAACTAAAAAGTTTTCTAAGTAAATTTGATGATGAATAATGGTAGAAATGTATCCCTAGGATTTTATGAAATAGAAAACTTACACCTGAAATAGAATGAAAAATAAGTATTCTATCCTAATTTGATTAGGGAGTTATCTGCCAACTTTCTTCCCAGTATAGCTATTATTTTATATATTACAGTGAATAATTAACTTATGGGGAGGTAATTTAAGATTGTGCAAATATCCTCTTTCTTATTGTACATTTTCCCCTCAAATCTTAGCATTTAGTGATGATTTTTGTCTACCTTAACTATTACTGTGTTGTTTGCCTAAAGACAATTTATATTTCCATCATTCCTATTATATTTATTAGTTAGAATGTTTGTTGTTTCTGGGATGTAACTGCTTCTAGGTCTTCTCAGTTGGCAGAGTTAGAAAATACGCAGATAGCTATTTACACATATATGTCCATATATCCATCTATCTATCTATATATCTATCATCTATCTATCAATCCTGCTATGAGTTCAAATTGCCCATTCCTTACTCTTGATTTGCTTGATCAAACTGGAGTCAGACTACTGTTCTCCCCATATGTCGCTGAATTTATAATTATATGGCTTATTTATACCTAAGTGACTACTGAGGCAACGAATATCCTCTTTTAATGGTTCATCCCAAGAATCATGTGACCAAAATTCTAGTTAAACTGTCACTCTCATTCCATTTACTCACCCACATTCTCTTACCCCTCCTTCCCAGCAAACGTCCCTCTAGCCCTGTTTATCTCTCCTTATGAAAATAAAGTCTTTTTCTGTTTGATTTCGAGACTGTGAATCTTATGGTTGGAGAATGCTTCCTTTTGCAATAGTCTTTTTGAATAAAGTCTCTCTTTACATAATTCTGGATTTCTTTTTTGTTTGTTTTTTGTTTTTATTTGATAACTGATATTATTAACCCCAACCAAACATACCACATGTATTTGAATTAATCAGATTACTTTTATCAAAAAAGTGTCTATGATCTTTTACTATTAATAATTTTCTTAAGCTATGTCTTTAAAGGAATAAAGTTAAAATCTTATTAATACAAAAATCTGCAGAGATTTTTTTTTTTTCTATATGCGAGATGATCTCCATCAGTATACCTACCTGTTGTTAGGAGAAAAAAATATTTCTGTCAATTTATTTTAAACTTATCCCGATTTAATAAAATTCCAGGATTTAATTTATATGAAAGTTCTCAATTTTTCATGTATCCTCCTCATCATTTCAGCTCTCTTCCCAGGAAGAACTGTCTCTGATCCGCTGCTGGAACAGGTGATATTGAAGGCAATTTCTTTTCTCTTCTCTTCTCTTTTCTTTTCTTTTTTTCTTTCTTTCTTTTTTTTTTCTTTCTTTTGACAATTTCTTATGTTTATGGCAGTACTGTTTGCTCTGTGGGCATTGTTGATTGCAGTCTACAAATAGTACAGTTGATGCTTCCATATATTTTATCAGAGTCAAGTGCCTAGAGTGTTTCCTGGATTATTTCAGCCTAACCATGACAGCTGACAGTTACAAACATTGGAGTAAGTGTTTTGTTCACCGTCCAGCTTTCTGGCCCATTTGCCTACAACCAGGCTGTGCTGTGGAATCATCTAGTCCTATTGGACCTTCAGAAATGTTCACTAATTCTCAATTCAGCCTTCATGTCACCTGAAGCTTTAAGTAAAACAAGAAAGCCAAGCCTAAGAGACTTTCTCAGAATGATTTTGCTCTCGGGATAAAATATGACTGTCTCAAGATTTGGGGGGTTTGGGGCAGGACAGAACAGGAACGCCATCACTACACACACACGCACACACACACACATACACACACGATGGAATACTACTTAGTGTGAGAAAAAAAGACATTCTACAATATGTCACAATATGGGTGAACCTTGAAAACATTGCACTAAATGTTATAAGTCAGTCACAGAAAGACAAACACTTCATGTTTCTACTCATATGAGATATCTAAAATAGTAAAATTCATGGAATCAAAGAGTGGAATGATGGTTCAGGGGTATGGGTTGGGGAATTGGGGAGTTACCAATCAAAAGGCATAAAGTCTCAGCCAAGCAAGACGTAGAGCTAGAGATCTGCTGTATAGCATCATACCTATAGTGAATAATGTATCAAACCCTTAAAAAGTTATTAGGAGGATAAATCTCACATTAATTGTTCTCATCAGAATAAAATTTTAAGAAAAAGAAGGAGGAGTGAGGGTAGCTAAATATTATAATATTTTACTTGTCTTATTTTACATGTAGGAAGCTAAACATTCCCTGTACTCTGTATTTTTGTAGGTTTAATTCCATACCCTCTTTACCTCCCTTTCTTACCTTATCCAAACTGGCACATGTATGACTTCAGGCAGCTAAGCAATAATATCAGGAACTTAGGGTCATAAACATAGAAAAATCATAACAATAATATCAGTGAATATCCTTATTTCCTATTAAGAAATAGTCTATTACTTTCTATATCTATCTATCTATCTATCATCTATCTATCTCTATCATTCATACAGCCATTTGTTTATCCATCCATCTAGAGTAGTAATAGCAAACTCAATCTGAAATAAAAATGGGCTGACAGAATAAAATAATGCAAAAGAGATTAAGTGGTTTGTGCGAATACTGACCTTTGAATACAAGGGGTCCATCTTTACTCTCACCAAGTTGGAAATTTTACAATAATTTGCAAAAAGTACCTTACTTTTTAAAAGTTTAGTTGCTACCTATATAGAAGAGTCATAAAACATTTTAAAGTTTTATATTATAAAGATTTTGAAAGAAAAATGTCCTTGGCCCATAATTATGTTTCATTTCATAACCTGTTAGGTCCTATATCTCAGTGTAGTTAAAGACCTGAAAGGGTAATTTGCATGTTTTGATGGGGAAAACTTAGGATGAAATTTTAATATCCTCCTGCATTTGATTAAAATAAAGGTGAAAACTTGAATTGGTGCATTAAATGTCTATAACTCTCACTTCTCCTCAACATACAGAATTTTATAGCTTTAACCACCAAAGTAATACCATGTCAGACAGGAGCACAACTTAACAAGTCATGCCTACCTGTTTCTGCACATCTCGCCCAATTTCCCAAGGATGTTCAGGAATACAGTCCATTTGACATTCTCACTGGGCTTTTAAATTTTCACTCAACTTTTTCATTCTCAAGGCTGAATTGCAGAAATTATCTCATTTCTTTCTTATCACTTTTTGTTCTGATGTTTAAATATGTATCTATTTTTAAATATTTACCCAATCACTATTTATTGAGAAGGTACTCGGAGCCAGGCAATGTTCTAGTTTCTAAAATATATTAATGAACCACATTTTGTCCCCTCTTCAGACAGATACCTGCACCTGAAAACTCAATAAATTACTTCATAGGAGTCCTTTTACACCACAGGAATTTGGGACAGTTGCAAATAATATCATGGAGCTCATCAAGGGATGGCAACTTCTTATTTACTTTTGACACAGTATTATCCAAGCTTAGATTTTCCAGATCTGCCATGGTCTGCCACTGGTCACATTAGGAAAATATGAAAGCACAGGTAAATTGAAAGAAATAATTTTCTTCACTAAAGGGGCAAGTCTAAGGGTCAAAAGCACCCAAAACACACACATGCGCACACACACACACACACACACACACATACACATCTAGACATATACAAGTTCCTACATACAGCACACAGACTGACAATAATGACAACTCGAGAAATTATTGGCTTTGGCTGCTAAATAATCCAGCCAACAGCCTCATACCAGTTCAAATGGTATGAGAAATATATGAAAATACAGACAGTATCAGCTAGCTTCTCATTGCAAAACATTCTTTATTGTTTTTTTTGTTTTGTTTTGTTTTGTTTGTCTTTTGCTTTCCTATATTCATTGCATACTTTTGTACTCACAGTTTCACCACAAACAGTCATTCTTCTTCTTCTTTTGCTTTCCCCAAACTTCCAGAATTAAAATATCCTGGACTAAGAAAAAGGAAACTCTATGTAGGTAAAAACAGACTATGTGATATGCAAGTTGCTTGCCTGGGAGAATCACTGAATATATATTTGTGATATAGATAATAATTAAATATGATGTAATTTACACACGAATGAGCTCACTACTAAAAAAATCCATGAAACATAGTAAATTCCGTAGATCCACAGATTCAAAACATGAGTATTTGTTTAAATCTGTCTCTGCTATTGCAGAGTGTGGATAGTGGATTAATTATGTAAGTAGGGTAAAAAAAAAATAGTGCCTGTCTCATAGTAAATAAGATATATTAGCTAGAATCATCATCATTACTGATAACATCAAAACTATTGTAATCACTAGTAATAATAGTAGTAGTAGTAGAAGTAGTAGTAGTAGTAGTCGTAGTAGTAGTATTTTAAAACAAATATTGAAAGAGTTTACAAATTAGGTAGCAGGACATGATGCTTAGTACATGATTATAAATGCATCCATGAATCAGATATAATCAGTCAAATGACAAAGTTCTAAATTCACATTAACAAGGCAGCTTAAGCATGCAGCCATACTGAACATTTTTTTTAAATTAATAAATAATTCAGGATTTCTAGATTTAAATGGCACACAACAAGTAGCCCTTGGGGCAGTCTTTCCAATCTTCCTACTAAAATATCTATGGAAACACAGAACACGATGAAAACTTGCAACCTTAAAAACTAAAACTTCAGACAAAGTATTGTCAGATACTAGGAGGAATTTTTACTAACTTAACTATGGTTATGAAGATGAACTTCAGAAGGAAAAAGTCTTGCCTTTGACTAAGAAATCCAAGGGCTTTATATCAACCAGAAAAATGATCAGATTCAATCTGTCTTTAAAAGCATTGTACAGGTAAGGGATGCCTGGCTGTTTGACTTGGGAAAGCATGTGACATCTTGGGGTCATGAGTTCAAGCCCCATATTGGAAATAGAGCTTATTTAAATAAATAAATTTAAGACAAAAGCATTAAACTGGTTCAGTATCACTTTTTCAAAGAAGATATTTCGGGTCTCAAATAATGAGTCCTTGTTCAAATGCTCTTTCCTTCAGACTGCTTATCTGAGTATTATTTCATATCTGCCAAGGGGAATACCCCCATCTTACCCTCTTTCTCTCTCTCACAATGTTTATGATCCTTTAGGAGCAAGAGAAAGATCTATTTTTGGTCATTGGCCTATCCCGTAGAGTCTTGTGTAGCATGTCATATATAAGAGAAATACAATAACTGTTTCTTTAATGAATGATCATTTTCTTTCCATCAAATATCCTTAAATGATTAAGTAAAAGAGCAAAATACTGAGAAAAGTAGAATATGTCTAGAGTAAATCTTTTCTCAAAAGAAATATAGATGTTTATTACATCCATACATTAGGAATTTGGAAGCAAATACATTATATATTATACTATTAACTGAAAAAAAAGAAAAGAAAAATAGAATAATACAATGCATCTCAAAAAAGCATCATCCCTGCAATGTGAGACGCTATAATCAGAACCAAAGCTTTAAAGTCATAGTAGCAATCCATAGAGAAAATTGTAGTTTTCAACATAATACAGAGAATAAAATATTCTGGAAGAGGGATCAGAGAGTAGGAGAAATATATATCTCAGGAAAACAGGGTATGGCGGGTTGGAATACCGGCTCTGCAATAGTGATTGGGCAAGCCTTGTATAAATATGCACTTGCTGTAGCTTGGAGATGGAAGCATAGATAATGTGGCATGAGTAGAAATGCGGAAGACTGTAATTTCTTTCTTTTCAACCACCAAGTCCGAATAGTTCTTCAAGAAGTAAAACTGAATTGCTATTGCTAAAGATCCTATGGTAATACAAAAGAAAAACTTGAGAAATACTCCTAAAGTACAGGGAAAAAGAGGAGAGACAAGGAAAACAAGAAAGCAGAAGACAGTTGTAAAGAACGTAATAGATACCTAGACTGAAGTATTCTGGGAGGGAATATTTGAACAGTCAATGGAGAGTAGAATAAAATTTCACCAAAATATTTTAACTGAGAAGATCACTGGAAGATTCACCACCAAAAAAAAAAAAAAAAAAAGTGCTAATTCTCTTAAAATTAATCAACAATTTCCATGTGAGTTTAATAAAAATTCTGACAGTCTTCCTGGAAAATGACAAACTGATTTTATTTTTTAAAAGGAGCAAATGGTTAAGAATATCCTAGAAATGTTTTAAAAGGGAACACAAGCTGAAGAGAACTACAATGTCAAAATTATACCTATAATAATTAACAGTGTGGAATTGGTAACAAATACATTGACAAATGAAACAGCGGAAAACACAGAAATAGACCTATACGAATATGGAAACTTAATTATGACAGACCTGGTGTTGTAGAACAATGAGAGTTGGGCCTTCAGCAAAGTATAAGAAACAGTTGGTGTCCTTTTGGGAAAAGAGCAAATGAAAAGACCTGAAATCAGTTACATACACACATCCTATAAGAATATCAATTCCGAATAGATGAAAGACCAAATTTGAAAGGCAAAATTAAGCTGAACATGTACTTAAAGAAAAAGAAGTAAATTCTCAGATTGAAAAGACAAATGTTGAATAGGAAAAATGAAAATCCTTCTACACCTAGACTTAGACTCAAACCACAGTCCACAAAGAAACATCCTAAAAGCTAACAAAGGGGCAAATATACTCCCTATCCTGGAATAACAATTAGATTGAGAATGAGTATCTCATAAGCAAAAGTAAAATTCAGGAACATATGAGATTTGCTGAGCAAATATTACTTTCTCTTTAAAATTTCATTACCAATTAAACTATAATTCATAAGTAAAGGAAAAATAAATTCATATCTAGATGTAAAACTAATAGCATACCTTAGTCTATACAGACCATCATTACAATTTTATTAAAAGATATTCAGTAAGAAGAAAAGTAAACGCCTCTCCAGGTAGTATGTGAGAAACAATGATGAGAACAAATATTGATAAACTATATCAGCCCATCTAATTAAGGCAATAATGAACAAAACCTTGCAGTTTTGGGTTACTACAACCAAATTTCACAGAGAATTTGAGGACAAGTATGGAGAAGATGAAGGTGAGTAGAATAAAAAATAATAAAGTTAATGACAGAAGTGTTATCCCTCACCCTCACTACCAGTGCTCTCTTTAATAAACTCACTCCTGACACGAAGACTTGAAAGGAGATGACATATATCCAAACAGTTCACAGATGGAAATTTGAGTGTGTTGTCTTAATGTAATATGTACAATGGAGTGTCAACAAATTCACTTGGAAATAACTGAACTAATAAAACTATTGTAAAAAATGTTTCATTGTGCTAACATTTATTATAATAAATCTCAAAACATTTTAAAAGAAAGCCTCTTGCAAGTAGGTAGAATACAGGGGTAACTTTAGTTTATGGTACACTGATACTATAATGCAAACTATAAGAAGCTAATTAATTAAAACAAAGTAAGGGGGAAAAAAGCAGATGGGGAGTTTAGGAAGGTAATTTTTTTAATTGAAACTTGACCATGGCTCATCAATATTCTGTGATAGGACATGTAAAATTTTTAACCACTATTACTGTCCTGAGCTCTGTTTATTTTGAAAGAAAAGTCTCTACACATATAATTCTGGTAAAAAAAAAAAATCAATAATCTGAGAATTAAAAAATAAATCTGATAAGTATGCAATGATTTTATTAACATATATAATTTACAGTTGTTATTTAAACTCTATTCTCATAAAATTTATTTAAGATTTTTTTCTTTAAAAAATATATGCTCTGGTTTCCGATGAACAGAAATGAGTTATTCTACACTTAAATACTCAAAAGCTAAGATTTACTTGTTTTGACCTTATCCATTATGTATTTAGAAATCTTAAATAAATGTAGTATTTTTTTCCTACACTAGTACACTTAGAAATATGACTATTTTTATCACTCGTGAAACCATCAAGGACTCAAGAGGAAAAGCGATAGATTGTAAAAAGATAGAATTAATAATTTATATTTGAAACTTTTGATTCACATTCAACTATTATTTTTCTACTCACTGAAAGTCTATATTTAAAACTAATGCCAGTGAAATAGATTGACTTAAAGTGATGCTGATTCATAAACATTTCAATGAGCCAAAAGTATAATTTAATAGCAAGAGAAGTAGAGCTTTGAAGGGAGCAAAGGAGAAAATTGTATTATTAAAACCCTTGCCAAGAAGGTGAGCATGTTCAATTGCTCACATTTCTTGGGACATTTACTCAGAAGTAACCCATATTTCTAAAAATCAGGTCAAATTTGTTACTGCATTAATGCACTTTTGTGATTAATTTTACTAATGAAGAATATCCATTTTTCACAAAGCATAAGTAAAAATATATCACTTCTAAAGAGAAGAGATTTGTAAGGTCATTGAGTTATTAAATAATACAGGGTGAATGGATTGTACGTTTTTAGAAAAGAAAACTGAATTATTATGCCAATAAGGAAAACAAAAAGCATTTTGGCTTTTATCTGATCATAAAATTAAGCAGCATAATGAATAGAAAAATAGATTTAACCAGAACCAGGTATTTCAGTTATAGGACTAACAAGTTTAGAAGTGTATAAAGTATAATGTCTTTATGGAAATTTTGAAGTTGCCTGATTTTAAAGATTTATAGTACCATATATCATGAAACAAACTATATTACTTCACCATAAGCCAGGATTGAATTTTATTTAATTTTAATGTAAATTTTTGGAACCAATAAAAACTGTTTATGATTTTGCCAGAGCCAGCTTTGGAACTTTAGCCAGGTTCAAATTACAACTATATTTTATTAAAAAAAAAAAAAAATCAATGCAGCTTGTATCAGTTTCTCTTTATTTTATATTTAATGCTGGCATATTTGTTGGAGATTCAAAAAATATTTCAAATTTCCAGATGCTGCCATTATTGTCTTGAAGCCACATTTTTAAGATATGGCAGTGATTCCTCTGAGTACGGACTGTGGACCAGGCTACTCAATGGAATAGAGTAGATACTGAAAACAATAACAGAAGTACACTCTAGGGAGTGGACATCTAATAGAATCGCCATTCTTTTTTCTTTTTTTTTCCTTTTTGGAGGTAGAGATTAAAAGTTGATATCGGGCACGTAATCATTTTGTTTGTATGTTCAGCATATGTAGATGGATGGATGGTAGAACTACAACTAGCAAGGGTAAATTAAACAAGGAATTGCACAATCATTTAATTTACATGAATAAACAAATTATCTGAACAACTAACTGAAAAAGATTTTAAGTTCCTTAGTAGTCTGAAATAATACAGATAAAAGATATTCCTCAAAGTACATGCATTTCAGTCAGAGCTTCCAGCCTGAGAAGATCCTTCCCCTGGTTTCCTCCACCCTGTACCCCTGAGCAGCGCTGGGTGAGATGGGGAAAATGGAAGAGCACAAGCTTCATCTGTATTCCTCCAGCATTTGGCAGTGGGCAGTGGGCTTTGGTAGACATGATTTTGTTGTGACCTCTGTATGTTCTCCGTGAACCACCTTTCCTCTCTTGCTGAAGCAACCGTGACCACCAGCAGCAAATTTCTGTAGTTTCTGAAACTCTCCAGCTGAGAGTCAGTTGTGAGCCCGACAGCTAATACATGCCTTTGGTGACACTCTTACCTTTAGCTTTGGCAATCATATAGATAACCCATTCATCGTATGAACTCTCTTCCTACTTGCAATATCTGTAACGGCCTTGGATTTTATGTTTAAACTTTGATAAATACAACTATGAGACACCCTTTCTGTGGGAGGTGGGAATGGTGCATGGATCAGAAGAGGCTTTTAAATGAAAGTGACCCTTGAAATGAGATTGCAAGATATTTCACTGACACATGAGGTGGGAACACTTCCCGTCAGAGCAAATATGAGCCAACCATGGGACTTGAAATTCCATGGACCTTTTTTTTTTTTTCTTTTTTTTTTAACAAATAATATGTACTCAAAGTATTCATACCAGAATGGAGTTAGGCAAAATCAGGGAAGTTTTCTCAAAGAGTTGGGGTTTTAAAAATTTCATCGAGCTCAGAAGTACAAATAGGAACACCTCTACAATGATATGAGTGTGGAATTTTCCAGACTAAGATAAACAGAAAATGCTCCCCTTCAAGTTAACACAGAGACATTTCAGATTAGAAAGAAGTTACTCTTATCAGACTGTAGTGGACAAAGTTTGAGATTGAGTCGCCACTAAATTGGTTTAATGTATGATGTATGGCAACAAAAACCTTTTGAAGTTACATACTGGATATTTTCCATTTCCTCCTCTAGATCCCCTCTCCACTTTTCCCCACTCTGCTCTCTGCTCTGGGGGTCTTAGCTAATGGATTTGCTTTATCATGGGCTTCTGGTCAGGCTTGGCCACTGGGAAGTACTAGCATGGGGTTTGGAAGATGCAGGATGGTCACATTGGGATATTTATTTTCCATCACTCTCCATGCTGGTTGTCGGAGAAGAGGCACATCTATCTTTCCACAAAAATCTATAGATCTGCCTCTATGATACCTCACTTTCCAGGTCTACTTGAGGTTCAGAATTCTGCTCATGTGAGCCTTTCTCCATCTTGGATGTTTTTCCTCAACCCAAAACTTTGTAAAGGTTGAATTCATCATTTTTTTTAAAGATTTTATTTATTCATTTGACACAGAGAGAGAGATCAGAAGTAGGCAGAGCAGCAGGCAGAGAGAGGAAGGGAAGCAGGCTCAATGTGGGGCTTGATCCCAGGACTCTGGGACCATGACCTCAGCCGAAGGCAGAGGCTTAACCCACTGAGCAACCCAGGTGCCCCGAATTCATCATCTATTTCATTAAGAGTTCACCTGAGCTAAGCTGCCCGGTGTGGGAGTAGCATCCAATTAAAGCAACACGCCAAAAGTGGAAGAGTTAAGACTTCACTCATGTATTGTGATGCTGTAAGAGTCTAAAACTCTGGAGAGGTCAGCTACTTCTGATTCATTTCCCCCATAGAATGGAGTCCAAGTTGAGGGTCAGGTGGACCCAAACAGACACTGAGATCATGTTGCTGTTGAAGAAGCCCCAGACATGAACTTCAGGGTCAGAGAAAGGGATGCAGAAGGGCTAGGAGTGGAAAAGTACTAGGTAAGGAGTCAGAGTGGAGAAAAGTGCCTTCAAGATTTCCTCAGGTCAGATAAAGGGAGCTTGGAATAAAGGCACCAAAGCTAGGAAGGCAAATATGTGAACAACATGACCTACCAAAGGGGCCCAAGTCCTTGACTCAATTTCTCCCTTCAGAGACCACAATGCATTGGCTGGGCACCAAGTCTGGAGTGAGGTGGGAAGCTTCTTCCCAGAAGGCCCCCTAGGTCCAGCCTCTGTAATTGTCTATGGGTAGTACTGAAAAAATGAAACATAATTTAACTAGGAGACAAGATCAACCAGGAACCCGATCAATGCATTTGTTACTGACCCTCAAAATGGGATCCTGAGATTGGATTGCTGCCTGTACGAAAAGCATACATGGTATGCGGTGGTAAGAGTTAATTTGTAGCTTTCAGTAGCCTCATGATTACTTAAATTAACATCAGCGACTGCTAGGAATGCAGTAAGGTATGTGTAAAATGACTGTGGCACTTAGCCACCATGGCAGTAATAATAACTAAAAAATAGCAAATTATGAGGTAAATTTACTGCCTTAGAATAAATAACATAAAGGTCTATGGAAATTTGTAAAGACTATCTGTAATATTTTTTTTTTCTTTTAAGGGGCATGATTTCAATCAGTTACTCATTTTATGAATTCACTCTAATATTTAATTGACAACAGAGTCAAATATGAGAACCATGTAAATTCATTGATAAGGCCAATATATGCTGTATATCAAATAATAATAAAGTAAGGGTAGAATAATACATATAGAGCAAAAAAAAAAAATCACTCTACGACCTAATGTTACTATTGATAACAATGACAACATATTTTCGGGGCATGTGGGTGGCTCAGTTGGTTAAGCAGCTGCCTTTGGCTCAGGACATGATCCCAGGGTCCTGGGATAGAGCCCCACATCAGGCCTCTCTGCTCAGCGGGGAGCCTGCTTCTCCCTGTGCCTGCTGCTTAACTGCTTAGTCTCCCCTGCTCTTTCTCTGCCAATAAATAAATAAAATCTTTAAAAAAAATGATGCCATATTTTCAAAACAATGTCTGTACAAATACAGCTCAGAACTTAGTCTGCTATCTTAAACATATGATCCAATAGTCTGGATTGCCTACTAAGTACAGGTAATCCGCATTAGTACTCAAAGACTGTGGTATCAACAGTTTCCAAAGTGGTGTCAGTCATTTTTATTCAGGCATACATATGATGTTGGTCTCAGATGAAATATTAAAAACACTAAAATAACACTTTTCCTACTTAGTTACTCACAGCTAGACAAGCATCAAATCAAAACTCTTGCATAAACAACACACCATCATATTGTCTCATTGATATAAAATGTGACATGCCAGAAGTTAATAAATGAGAGCTTAAGTTAAATTTTAGCTTGATATAACCTTTGTACCTTCCCTTTCGGTGTTTTTTTTTTTTAATTTCCTTAATTATGTAATTAATTTAGAAAGTATTTATGGAAATTTTTCTATGCTCAAAGAACTCTTTTTGGTGTTACATTGTATAAAAGATGAATTGGAGCTGTCAGCTTTTACAGTTACACATCTTTTCTTTTTCTTTCCCAGAATTCATGTGAAAACTATGAAAAACGTCACATACAGAATATAAATTCCTGAGAAATAAAAGTGTAGCTGGTGTCCTCTGTGCACGTAGGTCTTGGAGAGGAATCCAGACTCTTGCCTCCTGTTACTGCTCAGAACATGTGATGGCTTTTGAAAAATGGAGTCCGAAACTTTACGTGAATTACTTTCAAGACTGAAACATGAGCTTTCATTTGATGTGATGGAGACTGGAATATTTCCTTCCCAAAAAAGTAAATTATGGATCATTTTCTTTACAATAAAACCAACCAGTTCAAAACAAATAATAAAAATAACAAAAATAAGAGTTAAACTCTCTTAATGTTATTAAATTCCAAAGATAATATCAAGAGCTAGTAATTTGTTCAAAATCTCAGCATTGATTAGTTACAACCTTTTCACTGAACATCACATTTGTTAATTTAAAATAAATCTCAAAGCCTCTTAGACACAGAAGTTTGGTGTAATATTTCACTTAAATATAAACATTCATGATCCAGTGGTTATTTTTACAGTATTCTACAGAAATGTGATGTTTTATTATGATCAAATACAAACATGTTTTCTAAGATAGATGGCAGTTTAAAAACTTTACAATATCTATTTAATAAAATGTGCATATTACTGGTACATAAGAATCTGGGAATTGTATTAAATTTTTTTCAATAATCATTCCTGATGTTCATACTGAGAATTACAGAACCTTCATAAATAACCTCATTTGATTCTTACACCTACTTTGTGAAGTATGTAGGGCAGGAAATAGCCTTTTGAGAGGTTAAGTGGCTTGTCCAAGGTCCAAGTATTAAGAGGCAGCAATAAATCCAGAAATTAGGTTTTTCATATAAGGTCATTGCACTTTCCACACTAATACTCTAATGGACCTGACACACACAAAAAATTGATTAACATAATGTGATATTATAATATAATAATTTATATATGATAAATTACCCTTATAAATACAATGTTTTTAATACAAAATAAAAATAATTTTATTCTAGAAAATGAGACTAAGAAAATGGAAGAAAATTGGTCTCATTGTTACTATTTCAATTTTTTTGTGTTTTTCTAAGTAATGTAAGTAATGCATACTTATGTAATCTTTATTTTTAAGAAAACTATATTGTATCCGGTTACATAACAGTTGAAATGCTCTGGAAGAAATAATCTTGCTTTAACAGGTTATATAACTATATGTATTTTAAATTTTATTTATTTATTTAATTGACAGAGAGAGAGAGACACAGTGAGAGAGGAAACAGAAGCAGGGGAAGTGGGAGAGTGAGAAGCAGGCTTCCCATGGCGCAGGGAGCGAATTATGGGGCTCAATCCCAGGACCCTGGGATCATGACCTGAGCCCAAGGCAGACACTTAACAACTGAGCCACCCACGTGGCACTACCAGAAATAAAATATAAACTTGAATCAGGGTAACTTTCCTCTAGACCTTCCTTTTTATTCCAGCATTTGTCAGAAAAGCCCAAATCAGAAGGGATTTGGATCATTCTGGGCAAATGCAAGAGGACTCTCCTCTGGTCCCATTGTAATGGCAGCCCTGTCCTCTTAGTCCAACATGGAGCCTTCGGCTCAGTCCTTTGCATCTGTGGCTCCACCTTCAGAGTCATTCTTTCTCGATTTCATTTCTTCTCTCTTTCAGCCCAGGCTGGCAACATTCCTGTTGCTTTAAAATTCTCAAAACCTGTCCATCTCCTGTGCGATTCAGGGAGGTTCAAATTTTTGATAAATGGGTCTTCCACAAATCTTTACTGGGTGATTGTATATCTATTTTTGATTTCTGCTAAGATGTTTGGTTAAATCCGTGCAGGACACACCTAATCTCTTCAGCAAAATTTGGCCAACAACACTGTTAGTGTTCCCTCTAGAGCGTGCTTTCTCATTTTTTATGATATAGATACACTGAGACTTTCCCAAATCATCAAGATCTGCTTCCTTTTTTTGCCTCTTGGTAATATACATTCTGTAGGCATGTCATTTTAGGCTTTCTTTGAGGAAAACAATTTTTCACACATTCCATGTTTTTGATGACCTTCAAAATTGTTTTGTTTTGTTTTTACAATTTTATTTATTTGTTTGACAGAGAGAGTGAGCGAGAGAGCACAAGCAGAGGGAGCGACAGGAGCAGACTCTCTGCTGAGCAGGGAGCCCAACTCGGGGCTAGATCCCAGGACCCTGGGATCATGACCTGAGCTGAGGCAGACACTTAAGGACTGAGCCACCCAGGAGCCCCATGATCTTCAAAGTAGGAGTAGTTGTCAGGATATCTTTTTTTGTAGAATGACCTTCAGTTGGAATTTGTGTTATTTTTCTAATGATTAGACTAGGGTTATTTTTTTTAATCTAGTTTTTTAAAGAAGACTGCCACAGAGGTACAATGCCATTTTCATTACATAATATCAAGTGTACATACTATCAACATAACTTATCACTACTAATATTAACCTTGACCATCTGCCTGAAGTAGTATTTGTCAAGGTTCTTCACTATGAAGCTACTTGTTTGTCTTCCTTTCAAACTCTTTGGTATGTAGTCCGCACTTCAGGGAAAGTATCTACAAAAAAGTATCTACAAAATCTACAAATTTTTTTTGAAATTCTTTTACATGGGAGATTTGTATCTTCTTCCTCATTTATTTATTAAAACCTTTGTATTATTATACAGTCATGGATACTTAAACTTCAATTATGATGCAATAATACTTTATCTTGTCAAATTGTTCCCATTTTAGTTCTTGTGACTTCTTTTTATTTGGTTGCTTTGACCCTTTGACATATCCAACTCACTATAGGATTTTTTTTTTTTAAAGATTTTATTTATTTATTTCACAGAGAGAGATCACAAGTAGGCAGAGAGGCAGGCAGAGAGAGAGATAGAGGAGGAAGCAGGTTCTCCGCTGAGCAGAGAGCCCGATGCGGGACTCGATCCCAGGACCCTGAGATCATGACCTGAGCCGAAGGCAGAGGCCCAACCCACTGAGCCACCCAGGTTCCCCCACTATAGGATTTTTGAGTACTTTACTTATTACACCATAGAATTTTCAAGCTCATAATGTATAATTTCTGGTCCATTTCTAGAATCAGTGATTTCCCCAAGCATTCCTTTTGTTGGAAAATGACATTAGGAACTAAAATCTGGATGGTGACTGATAGTTTATTTTTACTCATTAATTTATATTTCATATCCTTAAATGTATACATATAAAATATTAAAATGGGTTAAAACATCATGTCCTATAAATAAGTACTTTTATAACTTTTGAATTCAAATATTTGTTGACTTTATACCATGTGAAATCTTTCTCAGAATTTCATTAGTCTTTTAGCTTTGTTACTTGTGTCTTTTCCTGTGTAGAATTAACACATATTTATTTATTTATTTTTAAAAGATTTTATTTATTTATTTATTTGACAAACAGATATCACAAGTAGGCAGAGAGGCAGGCAGAAAGAGGAGGAAGCAGGCTCCCGGCTGAGCAGAGAGCCCGATGCAGGGCTCAATCCCAGGGCCCTGGGATCATGACCTGAGCCAAAGGCAGAGGCTTTAACTCACTGAGCCACCTAGGCGTCCCTAGAATTAATACATATTTAATGTAAAGAAATGGGCCTCTCTTTTTACTTTTTGGCTTATACTTTTTTTAATCTAATTTTTAGTACCCTCAGAATATAAACATATTCAACTGCACCACATTAAAATATTTTAAATTTCATTTCTGTGTTATGTCTTTAATTGGACTTTTTTAAAAAATATTTTATTGATTTATTTATTTTAGAGACAGAGAGTGAGAGCTCAAGCAGGGAGAGGGGCAGACGGAGAGGGAGGGAAAGTCTTAAGCAGACTCCAATTATGAACTAATCTGTAGTGCTATTGTTCTCAAATATTACACACACACACACACATACACTGAAACATATATGGTATGTTTCTAGGCCTTCAACCAAACTCACTATTTAAGACAATGTCAAAACCACTCCTTTAAATAAATCTGGATATCTGGTAATTGGCCAGATATAAAGTTATTGTTCTTCAAAAATATCTAGGCCATGATTTTATGTTATCTTGGGAATTTGCACCCTGTGATGGTTAATAATGGCAGTATAATAGATTGGATAGCAATTAGGTGGTGGCTCATTCAGCTACCGTGTATGAGACTCTGTTTCTACTTTTTCCAACCTGCTGGTTTAGTCTGGAGCTTTAGGCATTTTCTTTTCAGCCTCTTTTGATAGTTCCTGTTTAAAAACAAAAATTCTGTATAGCTCCTATATATTATTGTATAACTCCTCACTTCTGCCTCCTTTGGAGACTATTTATTTCTTGTTTCTTATAGGACACAAATCCCTAATTGCTTTTATCTTCTGGCCCAAAGATCCACACATCCAGTGCCTTAGCAGCTTACAACTTTGATTTTTACCCCATTCCTTCTACACAAGTTTACATTTGTGTGTGTGTGCTCAGAGTTAGAAAGAGGATGAAAACTCAAGTGGTCATTTTAACAGTTTATCATACTAGAATATTAGTAGTTTTTCTTTCCACTTGTTGAAGGGAAATTGCAAAAGGGAATGGAAAGAGAGTTGATGTTTTATGCAACTCCAAGTAAAATCATTTTGTGAAAAAATAGAGATGACTAGATATGAGTACTGAAAAAGAAGTTTGAAAAATGGGCATCTGGTCCTTGGCAGAATAGTTTCAGAATAACAGATCTTTGCCTTTCTATATTTAATTCCTTCCTTAATGAGCTTTTATTATTCAATAAGACTGAATAATGCATGCCATGTCATGCATATAAGCCATTTGTGAAAAAAAAAAAAAAAAAGCCTTAAAGCAAAACATAATAACAGATTTCAGTAAACAAGAACAGGTTAAAGAGATTGAATGGAAACTAAAAGCTAAATCCCAAATATGCTTTCAACCAAGAGTAGATAAATCTTCAGTCCTCAAACATCCCACTCCTGTGCTATTAAAACTCTAAGCTATTATGAAATACATGCTGGTACTAGAAGGCACTCATTATCTATACAATAATAGCCTCAGGAAAACCTACATCTGTATGCCTCCCGCATTTTCAAAATTGGGAGTATTAGGCTCTCTAGAGGTTTTCCCCTTTTATTTCATAATAATAAAGATCTTTTGCAGACTTAGGTGGTTTTGAAATATTTACTCTATGTGAATGTTATGTAAATACTTACTTGGTACTTGAAACATTATGGATTAGGGAATCAATTCTCTAAATTAAACATTTGCAAAATAATGTTACTAGTGGGTTTTCCTAAAATTAAAGGCTTTGAGAATTATAACAAACTGCACTTTGGTGTTCAAAACTCCCTCTCTATATTTATTTTCTTGTCTTATTTTGTCAATGTTATCTATTAGAACAGATACGCAAGGAGAATAAAGTTGTTGTTTGATGTTGAAGATTTAAAATTTCACCTGTTTTCATCCCCTCTCACCTTTACACTTCCTTAACCTGCTCAAGAAAACTGTTAGCTAGAAGTTCATCTGAGATATGACAAACACGCTGATGGATTAATGACAGATTTCTGGAGTGTAAAATATTCAATATTGTAATAGGTGAAGAAAGGATGAGGAAATGGAACATTTTCTGTGTTGATTTGGTACAATATTGCCTTTTTATTTGTTTTGAAAAGCCATACCACCCAAAGGGTAAAATAAAACAATTTTAAAATCTAATGCCACATTTGTAAAATATATGATTTTATATTTTATTTCACTGGTTTAAATACTTTTGACAGATATTTTAAAAATCATATAATTAGCTAGTTTTGGTAGACCAAAATTAAATTTCACAAATCTTTATAGAGTTTGTGTTTAAAGACATTTCATCTGACACATGAACTTGCCTTTCTTCTCTCCCGAAATTTCATTAAAATCATATGAAGAAACAGAAAAAAATATATAAACCAATAATAAGCCAAGTCAGAACAAGGTCAGCAGTGGACAAAGGACTTCTGGATTTGGGGAAGATAAAAGTTATAAAATTGTGTCGGCAAATGAAAGTAGAGGTAATGAAAGCAGAACGAAGTCAGTCTGCCCTGGAAAAGTTTTAGACTCTGAGTCCAAGAAACAATGGAGGAAGCTAGAGAGGAAGGGTGAAAAAAGAAAGATTAGAGATGGAAATGGATCAATTAATAAGAAAGTTGCTTTGTTTTAATACACAAGTTACCTTCCAGCCTCCATGAATTGTGCAGGCAGCCTAGAGTTTACCCACAGACGGGATAGACCAATATTTTTGCTTAAGAATATGAAAAACAAAACAAAAACCAGTACAAGGAGTGTCCAAAAAACTTAGTGGGTACTGACATTTCAGAAGAAAACTCTCCTCATCCTTCCATTTCAATCTTGTGAGAATAACAAATAAACTCAATGCTCACCTTAAAAATAAGTATGTCCATGAAGAAGGGTCTTCATATCCTCACGTGAAAAAAAATTATGGATTACAAATAATTATTACATATTTTCTTAAAAAGTTAACACCGTGCATAAAAAGATTTTTATTTTAGTAAATAAACCATAAACCAGAATAAGTAAAAACAGAGTAAATGACTTCAGATGAAATAGATACCCAAGGAGACTTTCCAAAAGGAGATGTGTGTGTGTGTGTGTGTGTGTATGTGTGTATAAAATTTTATCTTCAAAAATTGGAAAAGGTATGGCATATTTAAAGAGATGCAAAAATAAAGGAAGAAATAACCCTTAAAAGCTAAAAAGGCCATTGGTCCTGGGCTTTTCTTTGTTGTTTTTTGATTCCTGATTCAATTTCTTTATTGGTTATTGGTCTTTTCTCATTTTTTATTATTCTCTCTTTTTTTTTAAGATTTTATTATTTATTTGATAAACAGAGATCACCACCAGGCTGAGAAGCAGGCAGAGAGAGAGAGGAGGAAGCAGGCTCCCTGATGAGCCGAGAGCCCAGTGAGGGGCTTGATCCCAGAACTCAGAGACTATGACCTGAACTGAAGGCAGAGGCTTTAACCCACTGAGCCACCCAGATGCCCCTGATTTTCTATTCTTCTTGATTCAGTCTTGGTAAGTCTTATGTTCCCAGGCATTTACCTACTTTTTCTAGGTTATCAAATTTGTTGGCATGTAATTGTTCAAATAGTCTCTTATTATTCATATATTTCTGAGGCATCCATTGTAATACTTCCCTTTTCGTATCTGATTTTTGAGTTCTCTCTCTTTTTATTTTTTTTTCCCCTCAGTCTAGGATCTATTGATTTTGTTTACTTTTCTGAAAACCTATTCCTAATTTTGTTAAATTTTTTCTATTATTTTTCTATTCTCCAGGTGTTTTATTTCTGTTCTAATCTTTCTAATTTCTCCCCCTGCCACTAACGTTAGACTTAGTTTGTTCTTTTTCTAGAGTCCTTGTAAGGTTGTATATTCGAGATTTATTTATTTTTTTTAATGTAGCTGCTTATTGCTACAAACTTATTCTTTCTTAGTACTGCTTTTACTGCATCCCATAAATTTTAGCATGTTGTGTTTTAATTTTTATTTGTCTCAAGATATTTCTGATATTCTCTTTTGGTTTTATTTTTGACCCAATGGCTGCACAAGAATACATTATTTAGTTTCCACTTTATTATGAATTTTTTTCCATTTTCTTACTGTCATTAATTTCTATTTTTATTCCATTCTGTTCAAGATACTTGGTATGATTTTGATCTTCTTAAATTTCTTAAGTCTTGTTTGTGACCTAAATGTGATCTATCCTAGAGAATATTCCATGTGGACTTGAGAAAAATGTGTATCCTCTTGTTGTTGGATAGGAAGTCCTGTATATGTCTGTTAAGTCCTTTTAGAAATTTGTCCAAGTCTTTTTTTTTTTAAATTTTAAGATTTTATTTATTTATTTGACAGACAGAGATCACAAGTAGGCAGAGAGACAGGCAGAGAGAGGAGGAAGCAGGCTCCCCGTGGAGCAGAAAGCCTGATATGGGGCTTGATCCCAGGACCCTGAGATCATGACCTGAGCCGAAGGCAGAGGCTTTAACCCACTGAGCCACCCAGGCACCCCAGAAATTTGTCCATCTTTATTAATTTTCTATTTGGATGTTCTATCCACTTTTGAAAGTGGGTTATTGAAGTCTCCTACTGTTTTTGTATTTGTGTCACTTTCTCCCTTCAGATCTGTCAATGTTTACTTTATATATGTGAGTGCTCTGCTGATGGATGTATATGTATTTATGATTGTTACATCTTTCTGCTGAATTGACACTTTCATCATTATATAGTAACCATATTTGTCTCCAAAGACAGTTTAGACTTAAAGTCTATTTTGTTTGCTACAGGTATAGATAGACATTTCTGCTGTCTTTTGATAGCTATTTGCATGGAATATCTTTGTTGATTTCTTTATTTTCAGCCTAAATTTATCTTTTAATCTAAAGTGAGCTCTTACAAGGGCACCTGGGTGGCTCAATTGGTTGTGTCTGCCTTTGGCTCAGGTCATGATCCCAGGGTCCTGGGATTGAGTCCCACATCAGGCTCCCTGCTAAGTGGGGAGCCTGCTTCTCCTCCCTCTGCCTGCTGCTCCCCTTGCTTGTGTTCTCTCTCTCTGTCAAATAAATAAATAAAATCTTAAAAAAAAAAGTGAGTTCTTACAGACAGTATATATTTGGGTCACCTTTTTTGTTAAATTTATTCAACCACCTTGTGTCTTTTGAGTAGGGAGTTTAATTAATTTACATATCAAATAATTATTGATAGGAAATAATTATTACTGTCATATTGTTACCTGTTTTCTGTTTGTCTTATACCTCTCTTGTCCTTCTTTTTATCTCTTGCTGTCTTAGTTTGTTTTATTGTATTTTGTTTTGTATTGATAGACTTTGATTTTTTTTTCTTTTGTGTAACTGTTAGATATTTTTTGAGTGTGCCTACATAAAATATCTTATAGTTATATAGTCTACTTTAAGCTGGTAGTAACAACTTAACTTCCCTTGAGTACAAAATCTCTACACTTTTACCTCTTTCCCACCCACTTTACATGTTATTAATGTCAAAATTTACATCTATTCATATTGTATATCATTAACAAACTATTGTGGTTGTGATTATTTTAGTATGTTTGATCTCTAATAAATTTTGTTCCTTACTACTAAAAGTGCCTGGTAAAATATCATTCAGATAAAAACAAAGCAAGGAAACACAATCAAAAAGCAAAAACAAACTATGTAGTGCTCAAAAAATTAATGTAATTGGTATATTCTATGTAATAGTTTGGGGGTAAAATTCAAATACTCCTGACAGTTTCCAGGATGTAATGGTTAAACCTCCACCTATGTAAGAAGAAACAGTCCCAAATTACAGTATACATACTACTGTGTCTCCAGTTTCTTACTCTTCATGCTAGGAGCCTCAAAGTACTGACAAGTATCTTCACTGTTGTGGAAGAGAAATTTCCATCATTTTCTAATGTACTATTTGTAGCAGAGAACTTCCTCTTCTACAACAGATCTTGAGGTGTTATGTTTGGAACTTAGATACCGGAGTGAAGTTCCCTAATCTTTCATTGACCATGAGTTTTAAGATTGCATCTTGCCCCAGAGATAGCAATTAATTCTGAATATGTTGTCTTTTTCTTTAGTATTGTGCTTAGAGATAATTCTCCAAGTCAAACTGGTCAGGACCCTTCTATTTAAAGTTGTTTTGAGTCTTTTGCTTGACCTTTTCTACAAAGTTGATATTGGCAGAAATTTATGCCATAGGGAAGCTAGGTAGCTCACTGCTGTTCTGCCTCACATTGTCAGGGAGTCCTTCTATAAGAAGTGGCAGGGCTCATGGGGTAAAGGTAACATTTATAGAGTGACTCTGTATCAGGAAATCATATTCAGGGAATGATAATCAAAAGCTAGATTTGTTTGCTTAACCTGCTGCCAGTGAGGCTTCAGGGAAGCCCTTCCCAGATGAAGAGTAATTTGAATACTTAAGTTTTACATAAGAACTTTTAACCTTAAATATGCAAATAAGAATTAAGATTTTTGCAAAGACAGCAGCTGGGGAAAACTTACAATAAAATAACTGATATATGACCAGGGTCTTATCATATCAGTGTGATGTGAATGTCAATTAATCAACTGCTATGTTCATGTAGGTGAGCAAGAACTAGGCAGAAGCTGACAAAAACATTATGAGCAGAGAGACAATAGTGATTCCCACTCAAGAGCATTTCCAAAGCCAATGATCAGGAAATACAGCAATGCCTGTTTGAGGGGTGACTGGTGGCTTAGTTCGTTAAACATCCTCCTCCGGCTTAGTTCATGATCCTAGGGTCCTGGGATTGAGCTCCAAATCCTGCTCCCCGCTCAGTGGTGACTCTGCTTGTCCCTCTCCCTCTTCCCCTCCCTCCCACTCATGTTCTCTCTCATTCTCTCTCTCTCTCTCTCTCTCACTCACCCTTGCTCTTTCATAAATAAATAATAAATAAATAAAATCTTTTTAAAAATGCCTAATTGATCACAAGCAATTTAAAAGAAGCTATAGGAAGTCCTACGTGGGTAGTATAAGGGTTGGTATTAAGAATACAAAAAAAAAAGGAGAACCCAGTCCTCAGCCATGGTGGAGGGAAACCTGTAAGGAAGAAGCTAATCAACCAAAAAACCTGTCATGGTGTTATTTTGGATCACTCAGTCTGGGGATGCCTGGGTAATGTTTGATGGAGTCTACTTGGTCAGGCTTACACCAAAGGCAAATTAAAGTATTTTGATATCACTACTTGACTTTGATTATTTTATCTTTTTACTCCTGGACTGGAAAGACCTTACCTATTACCATGAATCACCGCTAAGCTCTTAAATAAGATTAGTGATACACATAGTGGTAATTTTGGTAATTATAGCTCATTGCCCATATAGGGCTACCAACAACAAAAAAAAAAAAAAGGAAAAATAAGTTATTTTCTCATGTCATATGAGATCTAAGAAAAGTGACAAAAAAGAAATTGAGATAATTACTCAAGTACCAATTTCTTAGGACAACTAAGACAGGTCATATTTTAAAAACTAATTTGGCTTTAGTTAATCTGGAGTATGGTCATGATAGAAATTAGATAATTTGATTTATTAAACTGTCTTTGTTACCATAGCAAAGAGATAAAATAGATGCCAATGGGAAGCCATATAACTTATCTTTATAAGTAATACTTTAAAAAGCAATAATAACTTGTCTACAATTTAAGATAAGACAAACACATCCCTTATGGAATGGTGTCAACAAGTTTTCTAGTAGTAGAAAATGCCTCAGACTAATTGGAAGCAAAGCATCAGCACCTTCCTAATTTGATTGCTAAGACATGAGTGTGTGATCAAGGAAGTAAAATGTGAACAGTACTCTTGAATACAAGTAGCTTCATTTAGAAAAAGAGATAATAACAAATAAAGGATATTTATCACTGGTAGCTTGTGATTAATATTTGATTTACAGTGTATGTTGCATCTAAATCTCCTCCATTACTTACACCTATTAGCCTTCTTCCTACTGTCATCACTTTTCATCTCCTCACCATTGCTAAGAAATATATGACTGAGATAACTGCATCATATCCCACAAATACTGTGGTCTATTTAACTGAGACAGCAATATTCAAGAACACACTGATGCTGACATAGATTTTAGCAGGAAAGATTTCACCCGGGAATAACTCTCCTTGCCTAACTATTCAAGCTAGCATTGCTGAAATACAGGGAGCAATTACTAAGAATTGAACCATATCCTCTGTCAGGGTCCCACAGAGGTAAAGGTTGGAGTGTTTCAAGGGCATTTTAGAGAATCTCAATTTACCTATGACAGGTAAGTCACAGTTAAGAAACCAGTCATATATACCTGGAGCATGTGGAAGACAGATGAGCCACCCCACAATGCATCCCATTTAGCTCACAGTTTATTATGTTCTTATTTTTATTATGTAAGAGAAGCATCACACTTTAATGATCACCAGCCTACATATTTCAGCATATTCAGTCATAAATACCATCTATCACATTTGATATTCTGCTCGGCTGTTCTAGTATCATTCAAAATGCACCAAACATAATTGTGAGAATTATTAAGATTCATATGAAGATGCTTTTCAGAATCTCCTAACTTCCTTTTGCTTCTTGAATTCTTATTATATCCTAGCAAGTGAAACACTCTCTGATCTGTTTTCAATTGTTCCACAATAAAAGAATAATTATATCATATCTGGATATCAGACAAAGGATGATATACTTGATTCTACCGTCACATTTTTATTATAATACCATTAGTAGTCATTAAATATATGACATTAAGGAAGTCAGATATTTAATCTTCCTTTGTAACTCCTTCCAACCCTATGATTCAATCCTATGAGTTGAGAAAATAAAACATCTCAAGGTATCTTTCAAATACTTTGTTTTTTAATCCCAGCAAAAAATATGATTGACTAGTTTTTCACCTTTTGTATAGTTACATATTTAATATAAGCTTATTATTTTAGGTATGAAGAATATATTGTTTAGCAACACCCCAAATAAATGAAGCTTGGAGAAAACACATTGATATGTGTTTAAAAATACTTGTATTTGATCTTACATATTTTAAAACTTTATTTCAGAATAAAGTTTTTATTTAAATTTTAAAATATGATTTATCCAAGTCAAACAGAGGAAGACAATTATCATATAGTTTCATTCATTTATGGAATAAGAAACAGCACAGAAAATCATCAGGTAAAGAAGGAAAAACTGAAGGGGAAGTCATCAGAGAGGGAGAAAAACCATGAGAGACTCTTAACTTGGGGGAAGAAACTGTGGGTTACTGGAGGGGAGATTGTTGGAGGGTGATGGGCCTTAAATGATGAGCACTGGGTGTTAATGTAACTGATAAATTATTGAACCCTAAAAGCAAAAAGGGAAAAAAAGAAAGTTGCTTTCCACAAACACACACACACATATAAATTATATATATATAAATGATATACAAATTCTATATATATATAGAATTTGTATATCATTTAGCCTAGAAGTATACTTGTGAGATTACTACTAGAGAAGATAATTTTCTATAAGAATTCAAAATGAAAAAAGTATAATGATAGTGCATGACTTTTTTTTTCACAAAGTTAACAAATATTTTAAGTCAAATGTATGCAAGTTACTGTACCAGACATAGAGAGATTTCAATTCAATCCAATAAAAAATTCTGTCTGTGTGCTTCTTTTATCCCAGGTATTATATAAGATAGAAGGAATTGAGGAATAATACCTAAGAGCTCCACTCAAAAAGTTAACAGTCTCTGGTGCACCTGTGTGGTTCAGTCAGTTAAACATCAGTTCCCAGAGTCTTGGAATCTGTCCTGGAGTAGGCTCCCTGCTCAACAGGACGTCTATTTGTCCCTCTGCCCCTCCCCACTGAACCCCCTGCACCCCGCCCCTCCATCTCATGGTCTCTCTCTCTCAAATAAATGAAAAATAAAATCTTTTAAAAAATCTAACAAAGAAATGGATATTCAGTGACAACTGTAATAATGAAGGGATGGTCCACTTTACTTGAGTAAGTAGGAACATGTTCACAGAATACTAGTTAGATTGGTTAATGGCTAAATAGCTCTTTTCTATAAGACACTTGAAGAAATTTCCTCCCTCTCCCCAAAATCTCTTTTTCATCAATGTGTAACAATTAAACTATTCTTTATGTTACATATTTTAATAAAGCTGAAGATTCAGATTTCATTTTTGTTACCTGAAATGATGACGTTAAGAACTAATGTCATCTATTTATAAAAAATTTCAAATATAATTTCAAAATCAAATATTTTATAAATAAGCATAAAACATTTTCTGCAGTATATCTGAAAACATTTATTTTAACCTGTCCTTCAAAGTATTGTTTTAATTTTATAAAACAAGATCCTATCGAGTAAGACTTGACATATCAGAGCACACTGAACATAATGAGATGTGACATAACATCATGATGATGTAGAGTATTTACAAGGCACAACTTAATTCAAAAAATGAAAAAGAGAGAGAAGTTCATTCCAAGGATAGGATTTATGTGCAAATGGAAGAATGAATCTGTTTTTTGTACTTGACACATTAGTGATATTGTTTTGGAATATAAGTGAGATTCAGTGGGGTGAAGTCTGGAAGCCATGACCAGGAAAGAATTCTCGAGATGTCTTTGGTGCAGAATGGTGGTTTTATTAAAGCACTGGGACAGGACACATGGCCACAAGGAGCTGCTTTACTGGGTTTGTGAGGGGTGGCTGATTATATACTGGAGAGTTGGGGGAAGTAAGGAAAAGGGAGGTTTCAAAAGGGTTTTCATAAGTTAAAGAAGACCCTCAGGACACTGGAGACTTTGCCACTTTCCAGTTAAGGTTTTCCCCTCTAGCAAGGTATCAACATTAAGATAGTTGGGAGATTCCTGGAAGAATGTCACACAAGTCCTACCCAGGAGTGGGGGTGGAGGGTGGGAGGAGATTGCAAGGTATCAGTTCATGCTTTGGCTTCAGCTAACCTTCTGTTCTTTCATCATTAGGGTTAAGTAAGAAACAAAATAAAAAATTGCAAATCTCAGTAAATTGGCAGA
Organism: Lontra canadensis; assembly: GCF_010015895.1. Lineage (NCBI taxonomy): Eukaryota > Metazoa > Chordata > Mammalia > Carnivora > Mustelidae > Lontra > Lontra canadensis. The sequence continues at coordinate 5,996,365 of NW_022631040.1, forward strand.
CCTAACAAGCACTCTAGACTATGGAAGTGATGTGGGAAACAAAGGCAGAAGAAAAATTATTAAATTTCCTTACTACTTATAGCCCATTGACAAGTCCTTGAAATAGGCAGAGTGACATTCCTCTAGGGACTCAACTGCCTCAGTGTTAATACTTTGCTAAGGGCAAAAGGCAATCTTGGCCTATCCCCCACCATACCCCCAGCCACCAGGATCTTATAAGTCTACTTTAATGTATAAAAGTTATTTTTGAAACTTCCTTTACCTCTATACCCCCCAAGATATGTTTTGGCAATCATTCTCAAGCATATGGCCCACTGATAGACATCTGAGGGATCTCATGACAGTAATAAGTGACCTTTATTAGAGAGTAATGAATGACCTTTTCCCAGCAATAGCTAGCCCTCTCAAGGTTCTGGAAACCTTGCTTCCAAAATTCCTTACAGACTTATGCTATCCCTAATCTCCTCCTAATTTGAAAGTATATAATGGGCCAGTCCTCATGACCCCATCGCTGCTCTTTCTGCCCATGGGTCCTGTCCCCGTGTTTAATAAAATCACCTTTTTGCACCAAAGGTGTCTTAAGAATTCTTTTTTGGCAGTAGGCTTTGAACCCTAATAATGCCTTTCCTACATCAGAAGCAAAGGTTCTAGAGACTCTCAGGATTGCGTGAAACACACAATGCTCAGAGTGTGTTAAAATTTCAGTAGTAGTAAAATATATCTTCGATATATGTCAACACAGGGGTAAAATAGAGAGTTTGCCCAATCTTAGGCTACACAATTCCAGAGATAGCTTTTTGACCCAAGATAAAATAAAATAAACAGAAACAGGATGGAACTTTATGCTAATACCTTTGACTACCAATTAATCTGTATTTGCCAAACACAACAGACATTAGGGATAATGAAAAGGCTCTGGCATGAACTCCCCAAATTCAATGAACTTTATCCAAGGCTATCTCCTGTGTTCTTAAAATTGTCTGGGGCCAAGTGGTGGCAGCAGTACCTGAAATTACTGCCATGTACAAGTTGGAACAGCTGCCAGAGATTCTGAGATCCTGAAGTTTCTCCTAAGCTCTCTTTCCTAAACTTATGATTTTTTATCCTGCCATAAATCACAATTTCACTTTGGCTATGGTTATTTCCTTTTTCTGACTGTCCAAAAAAGGAAAAAGAAGAAGAAAAGTGTAATTTACTTTTATTCCTCACTATTTGTGGTATACTATAACCATAAAAAAGAATCCAACAACAACCAATAAAGCTATCAGATAATGTATGAAGAAGAAAAAAGATGATAGATAGATAGATAGATGATATATATTGCATATAATAATTTAGTAGGGTTAGATACATAATCAAAAATACCTTTGTTGAAAATTATATGTCTTATTTTTACCGAGACTGTAAATCTATTTTGTATGATATAACAGAGTATCTTGATTGCTTATTTGTTGATATAACAGTATCTTGGTTAAATGTGAGCAAAGACAGATAAATAATCCTCAGATTTAGTCACTCATTTGAAAGACTATCTAGGTCATCTGGGCAGACAAGCTTAGTTAACTGTCACTGACTTAGGAAAAACAGATCTCTTCATTCGGCAGACAATTTTGAGTGCTGATATAGATCAACCCTTGTTCTCAGTGAACAAAATGGATGTACTTTCTCTCCCACACAGCTTATAATTCAGTGGAGGAGAAAAATAGAAATAAGTAAAAACATAAATATAATAACTATGTATAGTGATGACTGTTATGAGGGAAACTCAAGATAAAAGCTCACAGGGATCCTCTGCCTTCCAGCACAACCAGTGAGTTTGCTGAGACTTGGGAAAGAAAACTCTGGAAGGAGGGAGAGATTGGGAAGCTACGTGGCCTCAGGCAACCAGAGAGACCCAAGTGGCTAGAATGCAGCCTCTTCTACCACTGGGGCAAAGAGTTGGAGAGTCAGAGCCAGAAGTTTTAATTATGGTAATAATAGCTAAGACTCACTTTTTAGATTATTTTTATGCCACACACCAAGGTAGGTATTTTAGTTCTCAACAGAACTCTACAGGGAAGATTTTGGTACTCATCCCAGTCCATAGAAAGGAATATACAAGCTCATAGAGATGAAGAACAACCTCAAGGTTACACAACTGGTCACGGAGAAACCAGGCTTTACACTCAAACAGCATTTACCCTGTTCTCATTCTTATATTATTAACTCATAATTAGATTTTACCGAGCACTTGTTTAATGACAAGGGCCAAGTTAAACTCTTTAAAATATGGGTAATTTCTTAAATCCTTGGAATAACCACATAATGTGTGTGTGTGTGTGTGTGTGTGTGTGTGTGTGTGTGTGTGTATGTGTGTGTATTCCATTTTACAGATTAGGGAACTAAGACCTGGAGAGGTCTTATGTAGTATATATATTTCTCAAAGTTACTCAGATAATGGGAACCAGAGCCAGGATTTGGAGTAGGATATATTTTGGGGCCTCCTACAGAAACAAGAAGAATGACTATTTCATTTCTTTATCCAACATCTTACCTTTTCAAGGTAGGAATTAAAGGTAGGGGTGATACAGGGGATCAGAAGACCCTTTTAAAACATCCACTTTAAGAATATTGTCCAATTCCATCTGCTTTGTTTATTAAAGACTCTCCTTGGTGTAGAGTGCATACTGCAGGACGTGGTCATTCCCAATACCCAAATTTACAAAATAAGAACAGCAAGACAAGAATTGGAAATTCTCAGGGATTCTCTCAGCACCAATAAACTGCATAGGGGGCAGTCGAGTGTCACACTGTATAAAGATTTTTCCTGGTGACACCATGAGAATGGAAAGAAATAGAGGTCAACTCCTTACAAAAGGAAACTATTAAGAGAATTTGACATTAGAAAAATATTTAAGATTCTCCCCATGCTCAACTTCTTTGTCATATATGTGCTCTCACACGTGGGGACACACACACACACACACAAGAATTATAAAATTAAAACACTGGGAAAAAAATCAACATATTTTAAGTTTATTTCTAGTTTTCAGAGAAATCTTTAACATTTAATGTAGAAATTACTTATTATTTCCCATATATTATAAGCAAGGGCATTTAGTGCTAATTTATATGTCAATATATCATAGGGCTTCTTAATCATCAAACATACAAATTACCATTCTCCTCTGAATCATTTTAGTTAATTCAAGGTACTCTGTTTCTTTGTATAAATGTGTGTATGTGTATACAAGGATTCAACATATAATACTAATCGTCTTCTCCTGTTCAACCACATTTCAACTTATCTGCCTGATGAAAGAATAATAAAAACTTAAAGGACACTTAAAAATAATTTATCTATTCCAGCGTTATCACATTACATATAAATAAATTGAAACCCATGTGTTCACTTTGGCAGTACATATACTGAAATTGAATAAACTGAAGCCCAGAAACATGACTTGCCCAGGTCATAGAGCTAATTGATGGGATAGCAAGGATTGGAAATACAGTATCACTAAAGAAGTGATCATTCCTTTAGAGCACTGGCTTTCAATTTGGAGTGATTTTTCCCTTTTGAAGGTTTTGACAATATCTGGAGATACTTTTAACAGTTCTAAATTGGGGATTTTAATGGGTAAAAGCCAGGGATGTTGCTAAATATCTTACAGTGCACAGCACAGCCCCCCACAAAATTAATCAATTTGTCAACAGCATCAAGATGAAGAAACAATTTGGTAGGAAAAAATGATTTTTCTTTTATTTTATTCATTAGAGTTTTTCAAGAAGCAGCTTCACTTAAAAAATATAAAAATTATCCCAATTAAAAAAAGGTAAAATGATTCAATCTGAATCATGTATTATAGGTTATTCCTCTAGCTGGCATATATCTGAAAATTGACATTATTACATCAAATACTGCAATTGCATATAAATGGAGCTAATTTGAATTGATATTTTACAGTAAAGTAAAAATGTACTTTTCTTCTATATTTTAAAGGTATTAGTACATATATATACCTTTAGAACAGGCTTTATGTGTGCTTGTTTTAATGTAACAATAGAACTTTCATCAGAATCACTATAAGGGCTTGCAAAAAAAATGCATGAAATATACAATTTTTGGTTCTTATGACAAAATAGATACTGAGAATTATATAGTTTAAAAGCAGCCCAGTTGATTCATATATAATCTAACAATTAAGAATATCTTATTTACAGACCCCTGAGTGTTAAATGTATGTGATGAGTTACTAAATTCTACTCCTGAAACTAATATTACACTATATGTTAACTAATTACAATTTAAAAAATCTTGAAACCTTAAAAAATAGAATATCTCATCTACAGGAAAAAAATAATTCAAACACATTGATAAGATTGAACTTTTACCCACTGCCAAATAAACCCAAGTATATTTTAGTGCAGAGTGGTCTATTAAATATACAACTGCAAACTGTAATATGTGTTCTGCTAATAGTACAGTGGGTTATGAGGTAATTAAATATGGTAAATTCATTTACTGTAAATGTATAGGCATGGCCAATCATATTATGTAACCTGTATACAGCAATATTTAGTTGGTAGGGTAGTAGGTGAAGAAAATTATTGGTTGTATTTTTCCATAGCTCATAGTTTGTCAGGGGACTGTGGTGAGACACCCTAGTGTTGAAAGTGTTTGGAATAGAGTGTTTATAGTACTAGCCCATGAAATCTAAACTGAGTAAGGTGGGAAATAAAATAAGAAGAGAATACATCAAAACTTCAGACTAACTATACAAAGAGATGTTTGATTTGGTTAATTGCTGAAGCAATGTATTTTCAAAGATTTAGAATATGAGCAAGAGAGTGAACAGCAAAGTTAGTTAGCAAGAAGTCATTGGAAATGAAGTCAAGGAATAAGAATGCAAGAAAATATACCAGCTTCCTCCCACATTCTGATAAGTACTCTCCATGACCATGGCTCAAGCAGAAGTCATCAACTTCACACAACGTGACTTCCTCTCTTGGTTAATAGTTGAAAAGTCCAGGGGCAGCACTTAATCTAAGTAAATCAGTTTATTTCCCTAGATTTCAAGCCCTGGCCCAATCAAACTGTTTTTAATGACTTGAAACATAAGATGCGAATGCTTGAGTTGCCATTGGGTATTTTTTTTTTTCCCATGTGCTACAGATCAAGGCAAAGTTTTTGAAGATTTTATTTATTTCTTTTAAAGAGAGAGAAAGAGAGCAGAGAGCATGAGCTGGGGGAGGAGTAGAAAGAGAGGGGTAGAGAGAATCCCAAGCGGACTCCATGTTGAGTGTGGAGCCCCACCTGAGGCTCGATCTCATGACCCTGAAATCATGACCTGAGCCAAAATAAAGAATCAGATGCTTAAATAACTGAGCCATCCAGGTGCCCCTAAATCAAGACAAATTTTTAAACCAAGATACAAAGAATAAAACATACCCACAGAGAGAGAGAGAGAGAGAGAGAGAGGAAAAGTAAAAGACAAAGAGCCTTGTTCCAGTGAATTTCTATTCTTGGATTTCATATGGTAATATCCTTATAATGAATTGAAATTTTAATTAAATTTTCATCTAAGAGGATCTGAACTCTTTTTTTTTTTTAATATTTTATTTATTTATTTGACACACAGAGATCACAAGTAGGCAGAGAGGCAGGCAGAGAGAGAGGGGGAAGCAGGCTCTCGGCTGAGCAGAGAACCCAATGCGGGGCTCGATCCCAGGACTCTGAGATCATGACCTGAGCTGAAGGCAGAGGCTTTAACCCACTGAGCCACCCAGGCGCCCCAAAGAGGATCTGAACTCTTAAAGTATTATTTGAGTTACTTATTCTAAAAGAAACTGAAGTTATATAAGATTGTGACATAAAAGTAAATGAGGTTGATGAGCACTGGGTGTTGTATGTAAGTGATGAATCACTATATTCCACTCCTGAGACTAATCTTACACTATATATTAACTAACTGGAATTTAAGTAAAAACTTGGAAAAAAGAATAAACAAAGAAAATATTCTATAGCATTCTCTTGATGACTATTTCATGTGCCTTTGCTTACCACTTTATGATAGAGTGTATATTTGAAGAGAACTGTCCTTCAGGGTGAGATTTTCTTCAGCAGCTATATGTCTCTCGGAAATAAATTTTCAATTATGGCTCTGTTTAAAAAAAAAAAACAAAACTGCATGATGTCTATAGAAATATGTGTCTATCATTCAGGTTCTTTTATACAAAGAAGTCAAAGTTGACAGTTGAGTTTATTTGTTTATTTGTTAAAATGTTCTACTTATTATCCCGCATATGCTTATAATGTGCTAATAACTCATTTATTATTAATACTCTAATGACAGGGGAATTAAAAAACAGATAATTATAATATGTATACTCTCAAAATGACCTAAGAAAAGTATCACATATTTCTCTTGTACTGAAATTATTTTAAAATACAAAGAGATTAGAGATGAGGTGGGTGGACAATCTGCTTATAATTAGATGATCTGTGAAACAAATTGGATATGTGTTAACCTTAAGGCAGAATTCATGTTTAGTTTTCCCTTCAAATAATTACACTTGGAAGGATTCACATATAAAAGTGCTGCATGATATTCTTTCCCCTGAGACAATGATTTTCTTAGTAAATAGAAAAAGTAATTTTCAAAAAAAGATTCCATTGAGCAACGATACATAAAATGCATATTTTTTGGCTATGTTATTATACCTGGTTACCAATTAGTTGATTAATTACTGTATTTACATATAAAATTTGTATGCATTTTTTCCAAAAGGTTTTATGTAGGTAACTCAGAACCTAGAAATTCTAAAAAGTAAAGTCTGTGTAGGAAAATAAAGAATAATCTTGAAATATAGTTTTTAAGACAAAGAAAAGTAAAATAAACATAAAACATATTTATTTTCTTCCTGTTTTATATAATGAATAGCAATATAAATATAAAGGTGAGTTTCACTATTTGGCTGGGTGATTTGGCATCATAATTCTCTTATTTTTGTGAAAAAATAATTTTGAATATTATAAAAATATGCTGAATTCCATCAGTAGTCAGAGAAACACACTTCCTTTTAAAATGAATGATAGTCAATTTTCATCTATCATCACCTAATTAAAAAAAAAGTACAATATTATTTTCTTAAAAACAACCATAACAATCAGATCAGTTGATCCTAATAGAGAATAAAGTAAGTCACAAAAAATTAATAATAATATTTTATCAATACTTGATTTTTTTCACATATACTCTTAAATCTTTCAAGACAATGCAAATGCATGTTTCAAAAAGTCAAGTTGACAAAATGTGACTTATTCAGTTCAATATGTCATTTTAAAAGTTCCAAAAAGCATCTAGTAATAAAATATAAATTGCCAACATGATCCTAAAGAATGTAAAATTATATTAGTCCGAGACTGCAAAAGAATCTCTTAGGAAATAAACCCAAAAAGAAACATTCATACTTTATCTCCAGGACAGTATTCAATCATAATTATTTTTCTGCCTTGATTTTATTCATTATTTGACATAATGCTGAAAAAAAAATTGATACTTTGTTAACTTTAAAAGTTCTAGCTAAATATCTATAAAGAAAATAAACAGATCACATTCCATCCCATAGTTACTTAATAGTTTCCCTAATAATTTCTCAATATTTTAAGATCTTTTACAAGTTAATGATTTTATTATAGTATGGAATAATACTAAAAACTAATCCATTTTATAAAAATAAAAACACCATACAAGCTTAACATATTTGTATTAAAAAATTTCAGAAAAAAACTCTGATTGCATTTTATAATATTCATATGTATTTATACAATATCAACAATATTAATTATCATATCTGAACATCTATATACTCTTATAATTTGAAATCTATTATTTGCAGCAAAATTACTTAACTAAATAATATGCGATAGCCTTAAAGTATGAGAAATAAAAGTGTCAGTAGAGAATCTCAATATACAGAAAAAGTGAATGACTACTTAATTTTCCTTAATGAGATTAGTAAAAAGTTTATAATTTTGATTCTGTATTTCTTGATTAAGATTTCTAAGTCAGTGATCTTTTTCTTTTTTTCTTGAGTTGTACATGACATATTAGTTTCAGGTATACAACATGATTTAATATTTGTATATATTGTGGAAATGATCACCACAGTAAGTCTAGTTAACATCTATCACCACACATTGTTAAATTTCTTTTGTTGTGATAAAAACTTTTAACATCTACTCTCTTAGTAACTTTCAAATATTCAAAACAGTACTATTACCTATGCTCACCGTGCTGTATATCACATCCTTAGGACGAATTTATTTCATAACTGGAAGTTTGCACCTTTTAACTATCAAATTTTTACCCTTTGGTCCACCAATTTGATTCTGCAAATATTTTAAGTTTGATTTTTAGAAGATATAAGTCAGGAGAAGTCTTCAAATTAATGTGTATATAATATTTAACTGAGAATAAGATATTGTTAGATATTTGTTAGATATTGGAGAATGCACCTTTTTTCTTTATTTTTTTTAAATAATTGATTTATTTTAAAATTAAAGAGAGAGGGAGAGAGAGAGTGGATGGGGAGGGGCAGAGGGAGAAGGAGAGAATCTTAAGCAGACTCCCCACTGAGCTTGAAGCCCAACCCAGAGCTAGATCTTAAGACCCTGAGATCAAGACCTGAGCAGAAATCAGACACTCAACCAACTGAGCCACTCAGGTGCCCCAGAATGCACCCCTTTCTACTTGAATTTCCACAGTGAGAAAACATTGACCTTGATCAGACATACACCTTCTAGCTTTACTTTTTTTTTTTTTTTCTGAGTTCATGGATAACATTTTTAAATTTGGAGTGCATTGACGTGATCTCTGGTCCCTTATACATGGCAAGATATTTTTTTTTTTTTCTATTTCTCATGAACATGTTATTTATTTATTTATTTTTTATTTTTTTTTAAGATTTTATTTATTTATTTGACAGACAGAGATCACAAGTAGGCAGAGAGGCAGGCAGAGAGAGAGGTGGAGGCAGGCTCCCTGTGGAGCAGAGAGCCGGATGCGGGGCTCGATCCCAGGACCCTGGGATCATGACCTGGGCTGAAGGCAGAGGCTTAACCCACTGAGCCACCCAGGCGCCCCTGTTATTTATTTTTTATCAATAAACCAAAACTTGACTTTATTACATGGCTACATTAAGAAGATGTATAATAAATACTTGTGGAATGTGATTATTTCTGTGTAATTAAATTGATAAACTGAAATTTTATTAAATGTGCTGGTTATATTACTTCTCTTTGTTTGTCTAAAAATATACTATAAAAATTTGGAATGTTCACTGAAGTCTAGTCCTTCCCCTCCCTTCCCCCCTCTCTTTTTCTTCCTTTCCTTTCCCTTTTCTTTCTTTTTAAACTTAAAAAGAAATTGTGTGTGTGTGTGTGTGTGTGTGTGTGTATATACATATATATATATATATGTATACACACACACACACACACACACACACACACACACACACATATATGAGATTGTGTACAAAGAAATACCTTGCCTCAAGGAACCAACCTGTTTCCTTGAAGCAGAGTATAAACTCCAAAAGAAAAAACAACTGTTCCATAAAAAATTCATTACATTTGCAGTTCACATAAGAATAAAATCAGAACTTAAACACCCCATTTACCAAGTTTTTCAAAATATCTATCATTCTATTTGGGATGCTTTTTGAAACATTAAATAGGAATTTGTTTTTATTTTTATTTGACTTTAGAAAATTTTTAAAAATGTTATTGCTAATAACTTACTTACCTCAAATTAAGTTTTATTTTTTTACAGCACCGAATGACACATTGTTCTCTAAACTAGAAATTCGCACAAGCCTGTAACACTTACAGAATATTACTGAACAACTACCAAACTGACTGAATGACAGACTACATAGGGAATCAGAATTTCAGCATTATTGAAATAAGTCAACCACTATAAGAAAAGCTCTTTTATTTATAAACATCTTTTTAAAGTTGAATACATAGTATGTAATAATTTTATAAATTCTTTACTTGCAAATGTATAACATGCATCTCATTCACATTGACGCATTTTTAAAAGTTGATTAGAAAAGCTGATGAATTAACATAAATGGAAAATTTTTTAAATGTGAAAACTTAAAGAGCTCCTTGGAGGGCTCAGTGGGTTACCGCACTCATAGTTTCAGTTCAGGTCATCATCTCAGGGTCCTGAGTTTGACCCCTGTGTCAGGCTCTGAGCTCAATGGGGAGTTGGCTTGAGATTCTCTCTCTCACTCTCCCACAGCCCCCCCTCCCTCCGCTCTTTCTCTCCAAAATACATAAATAAATCTTTAAAAAATAAAATAAAATATGAAAACTTAAGATTAAGCTACCCCACATTCAAAATTCTCATGGTAATGAACACAGATATAATAATGATAATCCTACCTATTTCATTTCTTTGTTGGCTAGTATGCAAATGTTAACAGTGAGGTTTATTAGGCCCTGAAATGTATCCGTTTTTTCATGCACATTATTTCTCATCTCTACCTAATTGTTAACTTGTATAAAATGAGTACCTGAGTTTGTAAGTAGGGAAATGGGTTTATATCACCAGTCCCATCTTTTCAATTTATCCACAAAATCCACAGTGTCTCCATTATGCTAACATTCCCTACCTCCCACTGAGGCTTCTGTGGTCACTTGATTTAATCTCTTGTCTGTGTTTTAAGTAAAGTCTTATCCTTGGTATAAGTGAAATAATGTTTAAAAATGAAGTTGACATTGGAATGATTTTACTTTTCTCTTTGATCCTAGAGTATCAGCCAGGATGGACCAACAGCACAATTCTTACATAGTCGTACATACATCATTTCATATTTCTGAAGGGTGGGCAGGAGGATACCCCAGGCTTGGGCTGAGGTCTCCTCGAGGTGAGTGAAGTGGAGGAGGGCAAACAGGTCAAGTTTGGAGTTCACAGGGAATGCTATGTGGCTTGGGTCTGTGGCAGGAGTGTGTGCAAATTTTGGAAGAAGGGCAGGGATGCTCTGAGATCAGGATGGCTTGGAGTATGGTGGACTTAAGCTTCAGGCACTGTAGTCTTGACCACTTTTCCCAAAGGAAGCCTGATTTCCTGTCATTTATGGAGTTCTACAAGGCCCAGCAGGGGAGTCCAGGGTAAGAAACACCAGAATGGTGGCACCTGGGTGGCTCAGTGGGTTAAAGCCTCTGTCTTTGGCTCAGGTCATGATCCCAGGGTTCTGGGATCAAGCCCCACATCAGGCTCTCTGCTTGGCAGGGAGCCTGCTTCCCGCTCTTTCTCTGCCTGCCTCTCTGCCTACTTGTGATCTCTCTGTCAAATAAATAAATAAAATCTTAAAAAAAAAACCCAAAAAAACCCACCAGAATGTTCCAGGTGCCAAAGGCCCCTGGTCCAAAACTCAATCAGGTGACAAAAATTTCAATAGTTCAATGCGTAAAGCCTTTATTCATGTATTTTTAAATGAAGTCAATTGAAATGTGCAATTGGGAGAGAGTATATGTTGCAATACCTTTAAAAAAATAGGGCGAATATACCTTATTGCCTAATCTACCTCAATGCATGTACAGTAGGTAGTTCAGTAGATAGCAGTAATTGAAAGTCATTGTCTGCAGACCAAATGCTCAAGTAAGAGCATGCAAATATGAGTATCTCTCTATATCTGCTTACCTCTTTGGTTTTAAATGATAATTTGATGGTATTTAGTGATAACATCTCTGAAGTTGGCATTTTAAAAATATGACCTTCCATCATATATGATACTTTTTTCCATTTCAATTTTTTAGTCCTTTATTTTAGACAATCTAGAGGATAGCTCTGGCATGATTTTGCATTTAGTTTTTATAAGAATATTATTATTAGAATGTAAGTTAACTACTTAAATGTTTTGGCATAGATATTACTGGTGAAATTTGCTTAGGATTAAGACATTTATTACCCACACAAAAAAATGATCTAAATATTCTTTCATAGGTGTTTCTCTGGTGTCTAACCCATTTTTTAAATTATTCTCATGGATTTGTAAAGTAATTCTTTACTTTTATGGTATTGCTTGCTTTATAAATTTTACTTTATGGATTCAAATAATTACATACTTTTCTGCATTATGTGGACATGAAGAATGTTAATTTCATATGTTACTTCCTTTAGTTGAACAGTACAGAACCTATATCTTAAGTTCTTATTTGTCTAAACAACTCTGTTTGATTTGTAAAATCATCCATAGTGAGCACTGTGATGACTTCTTTACTCATTTCCTGTGGAGAGGCCACCTGATTAGGAACAATGAGCAAACTTAGAAACATGTCCCCCTATCCTCAACCACAGTGCAGCTTTCACGAGACACCTTGACTGCAACATGAAAAATTTGGTACTAGAATCACCCACCAAAGCTCCATTCAGGTTCCTGACCTCCAGAAAGTATGATAATAAATGTTTATTGCTTGAAGTGATGAATTTAGAGGTTATTTTAAGTGATTTGGACAAAATCACATAGTTCTCTAGAGACAAAATATTTGTAATACTTTTTTTTACCCACAACTACAATGTTGTTTGCTAGAGGCAGATTTAAATTACTTTAAAATTATCATTTTTGTCCAACCAATAGAATAATTCCCTTTAGGACTAGTCAAAACAAAACAAAACAAAACAAAAACCTTTATTTCTGTCTCTATATGGTATGCTTTTAATATTGCCAATTATTTAACTTTTCAAAATCTGCTGAATTAATTTGTGGGGAAATAAAACCTCCCTGGATTCCTCAGGGTTCCTGCAAAAAAATCACTAACTTCCTGAAACTCTTCATACACTTCAAGGATTACATCTCTACCCTTTTGTCTAGTTAATTGCTCTGATTCAAAGAATGATAAAACTTGTTGTTGTTTTTTTTTTCCCTCAAGGACGGGGTCAACTCTTAAGAGCCTAGTGTATATTCCTAAATTAAATTGCTGGGTACTGGGAAGAATGGGTTGTTATCTTCCTAAGTATTTACATGTTGAAATCAATGAAGCCTTGGAACTTGGAGACAACTTTAAGTTTTAAAGGCTGAGAGGCAGGGCACTTGGGTGGCTCAGAGGGTTAAGCCTTTGCCTTTGGCTTGGGTCAAGATCTCAGGGTCCTAGGATTGAGCCCTGCATCAGGCTCTCTGGGAGCCTGCTTCTCCCTTTCTCTCTCTGCCTGCCTCTCTGCCTACTTGTGATCTATCTCTGTCAAATAAGTAAATAAGATATTTAAAAATAATAATAATAAATAAATAAATAAATAAAGGCTGAGAGGCAGAGGACCATGTCACTCCTGTAGAAATTATATTGATATTACCAAAAGGTTTGTAATTAAAATACAAGGTCATTATTTTTCCTAGAATAACCTTTCAGAAAAGGAGTGAGGGCAAGTGCTTCATTCTTTCTTCTAAGCAGAGAAAAATAATTTTTCCTTGCCCTTCATCTGTAGAGATCCTAGTTAATTATATAGGAAAAAAATACCATCAGCTTGCCTCCCATTGCCTCAGGGATAAGGTCTAGGACAAGGAGGTGCTGACACTTTATTATTTACTGTGAGGAATTTAATAAGACATATGTTTCTGACCCAGAACACCTCTTGTGCTCATTTAAGATCAAATTAATAAAGATTAATATTTAAAACCAATGGTGGTGCTGTTTAAATTCTAGACACGTTCTGTCATATTCTTTCTAAAATGGATGGATTTGAAAACACTAGTCTAAAAGGATAGTGCTTTGGTTGAAGCAGGTTAGACTTCTGATCCAATGTTTTGGAATTCATTTTAATTTTAGCATATTAAAGATTATAAACTTGTCCTTTGCAAAAAAGTTTATCTTTGAATAATGATTTTTTCTCCATCTTGTTTGATCATATGATCACTTTGATGTGTGCTTTTTTTTTTTTTTTTTCCTCTCTCTCTCTTTCTTGTGAATCATGTGGCACAATTTACATTTGGATATGTTTCATAAATACAATACCATATATACTTACCCATAAATTATGTATCTTCAAAAGTTGATATAGATAACAAAGACAATGATGTGACATTTGGCTTACTAGGTGACAAACACTACTCTAAGATCTTTGCCTATAGTGACTCATTTAACTCCTGCAATTACCCAAAGAAGAAAGAGACATTTTTAAAGATGAAGAAATTATGCTTAGAGGGTTTTGTTTTTAAGGACGCTGTATTGGATGGTATTTTGGGGGTTTAATTGTTATTTTACTATGCGTTTTACTATGAACATGCAAGAAGTTCTGTAAGGGATCATTTCCATTAGCATAAAATGCAGTTAGGTTTCATTTAAATATCTGAGGAATAACTGATACTCAAGCATGCATCAAATTAGATACCAGGCCCTATGTTAAGCCCTGAAACAGACAAGACCTATTGCCTGGGAAATAAAATGAATATAGGTAACTTACATTACTAGCTTAGTAAGTTTTTATTTTTTTAATTTTTTTTTTAAAGATTTTATTTATTTATTTGAAAGACGGAGACACAAGTAGGCAGAGAGGCAGGCAGAGAGAGAGGAAGGGAAGCAGGCTCCCTGCTGAGCAGAGAGCCCAATGTGGGGCTCAATCCCAGGATCCTGTGATCATGAGCTGAGCCAAAGGCAGAGGCTTTAAACCACTGAGCCACTGAGGTGCCCTAAAAGCTTTGTAAGTTTTTAAAACAGAACTTTATCATAAGTAGAATATAAAGTTACCATGAATTTAATAACTAGAGCAGAGGACTACAGATGAACTTAGAAGCTCTGAGAGCAAATTCTGCCGTCTTCTAAGACACCACTGTAATAATCAGTGTGCTCTCCCTTTTTCTGTATCTGGATAAAATATTTTGGAAAATTTACCACAGTGCAGTTTAGACTTCAATGATTTTCCCTCAATTTTTTTTTCAAAAATGCAAATAGAAATTAAATATTGTATGCATAAACATTTTACTAACATTTCTACAAACTAGTAGATTTACCAAATATGTACACCTTGAAGGAAATTTGAAAAAAAAAAAAAAAGTTGCTTGAAACAATATAAACCTGGGTCGCCTGGGTGGCTCAGTGGGTTAAAGCCTCTACCTTCATCTCAGGTCATGATCTTGGGGTCCTGGGATCGAGCCCTACATCAGGCTCTCTGCTCGGCGGGGAGCCTGCTTCCTCCTCTCTCTCTGCCTGCCTCTCTGCCTACTTGTGATCTCTGTCTGTCAAATAAATAAATAAAATCTTAAAAAAAAAAAAAAGAAACAATATAAACCTACTTTCTTAATAGTATAAATAGCGGTGTCAAACCCTTAGAAACATAAAACCATATTAACAATACTGATGCTGATTTTTCTGTTTTTAATTTTCAGTGGCAGCACAAACTAATTTAAATTTTCT
This sequence comes from Lontra canadensis, assembly GCF_010015895.1. Lineage (NCBI taxonomy): Eukaryota > Metazoa > Chordata > Mammalia > Carnivora > Mustelidae > Lontra > Lontra canadensis. The sequence continues at coordinate 6,011,768 of NW_022631040.1, forward strand.
ACGCATCTTTGTATCATTAACATATGCTGTACTATGCTTTACAGTATTTTCATGTTAGTATTACCTATATGGTGTATTCATCTGCTTGTACTTCAAATTGCCATGAATATTTATGAAAGGAACAAAAAATAAGTAGAATGATGACTGATAATTTGGTACAATGGGAGAGAGTTCCCCTTAGGGTCAAATTTACATTCTCAATTTGACAATCAAGTTGACAGATGTAAAATGGTCAATGGTTGACTCATGTTTGATCATTGACAGGAGAGAGAGAAGAAACACACTTATAAACCTACTCTTACTCTCCCATTTAGGCCCAACCTGTGCACTTGATTTTTCAATCTGCACCATATGTGCTGAAGAAAATTATTTTCTGAAACATCAGAAACATTCCCTTTGTTTTCTGAAATCCATGCCTCAGTGCTTACATCCATTTATATGCTTAATTGCTGAGGAAAGAATAAAACAAAGAGAGACTACTTTCATTACTTTCATTCTATATTATAAATTTCCTTAATGTTGTCTCAAAGGAAGAGACCCAATGGCAGTACATCTTGGAGAATAGAATTTTTTAATCAAAGATTTAGGAAAAAAATGAACAACTAAAGCTTGTTCCTGGTAATCTGGAAATAAAATTTCTGCCTAATAGGATTTAATAGTGAAATCGGGAGCATATGACTCTAATCTAGAAAAATTATACTAGATAATGATCTGGTTGGCATGGAGAATTTGTAATAAAGATATAATATGTATACCAATCTATTATTTTAGCATTTGAAAAGAGAATTTTCATAGTACCCAGGTTGACAGTGATTGGGATCAAATTTAACACACACAACTTTATGTTGATACACTTAGAACCTGGAAGGATTATTCTCTCAGAAAATAAATAAACACGCATGTGCATACTACCCCCCCAACACATATACTAAAAAGCAAAACACCCTGACGATCATGACACTAAAAAGGTAGTAGCATTGACATGAAGTGTTTTTTTTTAAATATAAAAATACGTACCTTTAATTGTAGGCTAGATCTTCCTTGGATGCTCAGAAAAATATGACACAAAACAAACAAATAAATTATATACTCAGTGGAGGAATCCAGGCTGGATATTATAAAATCAGAAGTTGTCAGCATCGAAAATCATAAGACTGGATGATATCACTAAGAGAATGAAAGTGACCAAAAAAGAGAAGAATTCCTGAATCTAATGACCATCAACATTTAGAGATTAAGGAGAGGAGAAGGAATCAGCAAAAAAAGGCTAAGGAGTGTTCCCAGAGAGACAGGAAGAAAACTGAGAGAATGGTGTGTCCTGGAGGCCAGTGAAGTCTTAAGAAAAGGCAATTAACTGTGTGTAATGCAGATGTTAGATTAACTGAATGAGTTACCATGGGATTCAGTGATGTGGTTATCACAGGTGACAATAATGCTGGTCAGTGTTGGATGAGTGGTAGAGGTAAATACCTGGCTATAATGCGTTTAACAGAAAATGAGATTTGGGAGATAAAAATAAGATCCCATAAAGGCAAAATTCAAAGAATTTTGGTATGAAGAGATGGAGAGAAAAAGACAAAAAACACAGCCAAGTGTTCTTCTTTCTTTTTTTCCCTAAGCTGACATAAATAATATATTATGTCACATTAGTGTGATAAGGACTAGAATCTTCTAGAAGGAAAAACTTTTATGCAGGAGGGAAAGAAGAAAACAGCTAGAGTAATGTTCTTCAGTAGGTTAAGGCAGGATAGACTCCAGTGGTGTGAAGTGACTTAACTGTTAACTTAGTTACTTAACTAAGAGTTTGGGCAGTACATTCACACACAAAGATGAGTATTCAGAGTATCAGATCAAAGGGAATAGGAAGATATTATAGGAGGATTTTTGAAAGTAAATTATATAAGTGCAATATTGAGAGATAGCATAATTATCTAAAAATTCTGTATGTCATTAGCTAGGTATCCTGAATTTCTTTAATAATTCTTGTTTAGTTAATTTTTTCTTTTTCTTTATTTTCTTCTATCTAAAAATCTAAGAAGACCAAATTCAGAGTCTAATGAGAAAATGTGTTGGGAGGAGATAATTATTTAAAACAATGACCTACTTGCAAAATCTAAAAAGAATTGCCTAAAAGAGTAAGAAATATTTATATAGGAGGTAAGATATACATAAATAGGAACAGTAAGGAGAATCAGAAAACCCCTAAGCTGCCTGCATAACATTTTGCACTGGGAAATAATACAGAAGAATATTTAAAAAAAAAAAAAAAAGAGGATGATGGATGGATGGATGGGCTACTTGGATGGATGGATGGATGGGCTGCTTGGATGGATGGATGCATGGATATAAAAATAAACATAGATATGAAAGAAAACTAATACAAACTAATGGAACAAACTAATACGAATACAAATATAAACAAAATGGAATGTGTGATAAATTCCTAGAAAATACATTAAAAAAGCAAAACCACTGTCTTGGAAAAATAAATAGCTTTTGGTTATGATTTCCTTATCTTAAATTCTTCTTTCTTGGTACAATTATCTGTTATATACTAGCTCCACAAAGTAAGTTCAGGAATGTTGTTCTTTTGCTATGCTCTGAATTGTTCTGCACATTGTTATTATAAGTTGTTCTTATAATTCATGTATAAAATTATTTCATAATTGTGTGTGTATGTGTTATTTTTAACCACTAATTCAGTGTCCAAAATGGTTTTAAAAGTTTATTCATTACAGTATTTTATTTTTGTGCCAGTTTTGGGAAGGTAGATTTTTCAATGAAATTATTCATAAGTGTGTTCAAAATTGTTTCATTTTAAATTTTTGAATGTATGTCTATTCTTATGTAGTAATAATTTTTATTTATATTTTATTTATAATTTTTATCTGTGTATCTTTCACAAAACTTGCTCACTCTTGCCAGAAGTTTTCCTGTTATTCTTTAGATAAAGCTGTTAGGATTTTGGATACTTCAGTTGTTTTGTTTTCCATTTCATTATGTTCTAGCTTTTTCTTTAATATTGCCCTCCTTCTAGTTTCTTTTTGATTTACTCTATTTTTCCGTTTCCATTTTGTCAAATGGTTATTTAATTTGTGATTTTTCTCCTCTGTTACATATATTTAAAACTAAAATGTTAAGTGCAAATGTCAAGTTGTTGCATGTGTGCAACAATGTCACACAAAATTTTGTGTGCAACAAAACAATTAACTTTTAGTTAATTTCATCATTTATCAGCAAGTTGTTTTTCAGGGTATTGTTTTCAACCCAGATATAGTTTATATTTCATTTTTCCTCATTATCTTTTGATGGTTGAATTCTCATTTGTTTTTGTTGGTGTCAAAAAATTCGTATGATATTCATACTTTGATATAAATTCAGACCACTTACATTTTTTGTTTAGCTTTTCAGACACCAGCCGCATAGCAGAAATTCAATGTGAAAACGCACGTGTGGATACAAATTCTTCAGGGATTTGTTTTCCTTATTTCACAAACCCAGCATGGGATCATTAAGTTCATTCTAAGTCTCCAGGCATTTCAGGGATGGAGTGTGGGTCTAAATACCTTGAACCAGCCCTGAGTTTAGGCTATAATATTTTTCTATTCTTCCCTGTACTGTTTTAAAAGCCCAAGGTTCTGAGGTTCCTAGTCGCTCTGTTGGTTAAGTATCTAACTCTTGATCTTGGCTCAGGGCTCGATCTCATGGTCTAGAGTTCAAGCCCTGAACTGGGATCCTATCCCCAAAAATCAACTAATCAAAAAGGCCACAGCCTCATTGCTAAGATGTGTAAATATTTCTGTACCTGCTTATCACTTTGTTTTTCCTTCCCTTCTCTCTCTTGGCCGTAGTGACTTCTACGATAGCCTGAACTCGGCTATTTATGCAAACAAACAAACACTTTACATTTAAACTAGAATATCTAGGGGGCACCTGGGTGGCTCAGTGGGTTAAAGCCTCTGCCTTCGGCTCAGGTCATGGTCCCAGGGTCCTGGGATCAAGCCCCACAGCAGGATCTCTACTCAGCAGGGAGCCTACTTTCTCTTCTCTCTCTGCCTGCCCCTCTGCCTACTTGTGATCTCTGTCAAATAAATAAATAAAATCTTAAAAAAAAAAAAGATTAGAATATGTATTTATGTTGTATCACCAGGTTAAAAATATATACATATTTTTTTTCTCATAATGCCGTATATGAAAATTTATTTATTTTTTTTTCCGAATAGTTAGAGTGAAGCTTAAGGAGAATGAAAACCCCACTACAACTTTTTATTAGCTCTGATTTGAAAGTAAATCTACCCTGTAAGGAAACTGCTCACTTAATTCTAGTGGATCCCAACTGGAAACCATACCTCAGAGCCTTTTAGCCTCCATTCTTGGTGCCAGTGGAAAACATTTTATTTTCTTACATATAACTGGGAGCTTGAAGAACATGACTTCACTTAGTTTCAGTTGATCCAATGAAGTACACTGAAAGGAGCTAAAGGGGCAGAAAGTATGTTAAGGGGGACACTAAGGCAATAATGAGGTAAATATATCCTCAGAAGTGCCTTCTTTGGCAATATATTGTTAGATGATGTCTTTTTAAAAAGTCTGACCCATCCTGAAGGTTTAAATGAATTACAAGGTGTTAGACTTGGATTGTGTACTGTCCCATCCCTGTCACTTTTAATATATTGAATAATTTTCCCAAGTAGAAACATCATTAGTTCACAATTCTTCACATTGCACTGAGAAAGAATATGTTAAAATAACTTCATTTTCATAGAAAATTAACTGGTAAATTCCCCTATAAATTCTCTTCCACTTTCGAAATGGAAACTTACCAAAATTTATCACACAGTATAATTTAAATAGTATAAAAATTTTAAATAATATGACCCACAAAATAAGCCATAAACCTATGTTTTAAGCAGAAGGTAAAAAACAAATATCATGTTTTGTTTAATTAACTCTGTAGTTACCTGGATATTACAGTACATGTTGTCTTACCGGAAAATATAAAATGGAAGTAGAATCACAATGAATATAGTCTTGGCTACACATGAGAGTCTAAAACTGGATTGCTTGTTTGGCTTTCATGTTGTGGCTCTCATAGATTTCTGAGCTTTTAATTCTTTTGGCTTGATGGTTTTTAATTTACATTTGAAAATAAATCATACTGGGTCTCAGCAGAAATACTCACAGATTTTGTAATTAATGGATTTAATCCTCTTTAATAGAGTTTACTGTTTTACACATATCTCTTGAATTTTACAACATAGCAAGATGTTAATCCTTTCTTTATTAATTTTCTCTCTTTTAAGATAAACTGTGCGATGTCCCAAATGAAACATATATCTTACATTACTGCAAATAATACAGTACAGTAAGACATTTGAAACAAAGATTGGAGTTGACATAGTATTTTAAACTAAGCAACAAGAACTAGTTGATATAAACTTTAGAGTTTTTAGGTCTTATACTTTTCATAATAAATAAGAATTTGAATAGTCATTTTTTGTAACCATTATGAATAAAACAAAAAAACAAGTGCATTTTATTGTATTTTTGGATTTTATAATAAAGTATTTTAATTAAAAATACAGGAAACATAAGAAAAATATAACAATAAAATCATATTCTCTGAGAGTAACATGTGGCATTTCCTTTTTTTTTTTTACTTCACATATCATATTAATTAACTATTATCTATATGTACAACTGAACAACAGTATAAAAAAAAATAACTGTACCGAGGTGTTTTTCCAGCAGAATAATGCAAAGACTTAATTTTAACTGTTGTTTAATAAGGCAAATACGTACAAGATCAAAAAATATATTTGTTCTCACCCAATGATGTGCTGCTCAGTATTAAACCAGCACTTCAAAGAATGGAGCTGTGAGTATGAGTCACTGCGTGTGAAGCTGGGAAGAGAGCCTCACAATCAAGCCACAAGCAGTATGAGCAGGTTCTTCCATACCACAGCTGTGAGACTTTGAGTTACTTTCAAGTTTTGCTATGAGGAATGTATTTCATCATGAATATCTTTATGAAAGCACTTTTATTTATGGGAATTTTCTGTAGAGAAGATTCAAAACAAAATATTTCCTCTTTGAAAGCCAATTTGTTTTCCAGCAGGCTGTACCAATAATAACAAGAAATATGAAATTATACCAATAACTAGCTGTTAAAATTACACATAATGTGTCTTTTCTCTCATTTTCTTTTGTTCTGGAAATAGTACTGCATCTGGTAACATTGGTAAATGATTGTTTGCTTCAGGAATTTTTACCACTGTTCTAAATTCTAACAACACTGACTTTTTTCAAACCAGTTATTGCATGTAAATTAACGAGATATAACCAGATATATAGTCTTTGGTGTTTGGATAATTTGGTTCAACAACATGTTTGTGAGGTTTTCCATGATTTTGTGGAAATGTCATTATGTGACTCTACCACAGTAGATTCATATATTTTAATGTTGATGAATATTTGTAACTTTCTGTCAACATTATCACAATGACTGCTCCTATAAATACTCCAGTGAATATCTTTTGTTAAAAATATGGACTAAATTCTGTTGGGTATATACCTAGGAATGTATTTACTGGTTCTGAGTACATTTTAAGTTTTAATAGGTATTGCCAAACACTACACCCAAGATTTTCTGCCAATTTAAACTCTCATCATCAGTATATAAAAATGAATTATGCATTTTTATTTTCATTTTAGTCATTATAGTGTTTATTTAGTAAAAATAGCTTTAATTTAAATTTTCCTAATAATTAATGAAGCTGAGCCACTTTTCATAAGTTGTTGGCCAAATGTGTATATTACTGGGCAAAATATCTTTTCAAGCCCTTTTTCTGATTTTTTGTTGGATTTTCTGATGTTCTTATTAATGTAGTAATTCTTTTTTTTTTTTTTTAAGATTTTATTCATTTATTTGAGAGAGAGAGAGTAAAAGAGGGAGAGGAAGAAGCAGACTTCCCACTGAGCAGGGAGCCTGCCTCAGGGGGCCCAGTCCCAGGACCCTGAGATCATGACCTGAGCTGAAAACAGAACCTTAACCAACTGAGGCACCCAGACACCCCATTAATGTAGTACTTCTCTCTTTCTCTCTCTCTCTCACACTCTATATCTCACTCTCTACATATACACACACACACACTTGGTTCCTTATGTATGTTTTATATATATTCTGAATATTAGTCCTAAATTGTATATATGCATGGTAAATCTCTTCTATACCACCTTATCACTCTCCTGGTAGTATCTTTTAATGAATAAAATACTTAGTTTTAACATAGTCTGGTTTTCTCTTTTGAATAATCCATTTTGTGTTCTAGTTAAGAAATTTGTGCAAACTCCAATATTGCTGATACAATCTCCTATTTCTTCTAAAAGGTTTTTTTTTTTATTATTTCACTATTCATATTAAGATCTACTATCCATCTGGGATAGACTTTTAATCATAGGGTAACTTAGGGGTCATGCCACCATTTTTCCAAATTGTTAGTGATTTAGTTAAATTTATTTAAAGGTCAAGTGTTTTCATTTGAACTGTAGTATGATATTTGTCATAAATCAGGTTATCTCTATGTTTGAATTTTTTCTTGGATTCTCCCTTTTATTCCATTTATCAGTTTGTCTGCCTTGTGCTTGTAACATACTACTTTAATTACTATAGAATAATAATAATTTTGGTTTCTGGTACTGTAAGTTCTCCAAATTGTTCTTTGTTCTTCTCCAAATTGTTTTGACTGTTCTTGGTCTTTTATATTTCCATATGTATTCTAGCTTTCATTTCTGGAAAATGAGTCTTAGGAGAATATTAACATTTTTTAAATACTGAATTTTTTAATCTGTATTTTATGATCTATTTCTCCATTTATATAGGTTTAATTCCATTTATGCCAATACTGTTCTATTGTTTTCAATGCAGGTGTTTCATATTTCTTCTTAAATTTATTCCTAAATTTTTTATGCTTTTGCAAATTAAATTATTTTTAAAATCATATTTCTATTTGTTGTTGTCACATAGAAAAATAACTGAATTTTGCAGGCATGAAAACAAATAATTTTGTATATCGTCTATTGTATCCAGTGACTTTTCTAAATTCATGTCTCAGCTTTGCTTTCATCTCAGAGCCTAGTGTTTATTAATATCTGTTATTTAAATTTACAATTCAGGGCTACTTAGCTTCCATATGCTAAGTGGACATGTTAGAAGGTCTCAAGTTATCTGAGTCTCATTGATACTGATGATTGTCGTATGTGGGACAAAATGGTGACTCTTATTTTACCTCCTGGAATAAAATGTACAATTTTAAAGTGGTCTAAGCCTTTGTTGATATCATCTGTACAGAACTCCATGACTTCATTTATTCAGAAAGATAAGCAGAGTACGCTATCCAAGAGGTTATAATAAGCTGACTGGCCGACACTTATCTTATACAATCTTGGACCTCTGACCAAGTCTTTGATTTTGTCTGCTCCATATTCTTAAATGTTTACCTCCAGTGAAGGATTAGGAATCTACATCAATTTATTCCAACTTGCCCTTCAGCCCATTTTAGCTAGCAACTAACAAACATATAAAGACTTTTCATGAGAATAAGGCAACATCTTTGATGTACTAACTATTTCTTAGCTCAGTCACCAGTTCATTAATATACAAAATAATCAACCTACTTATTCATTTATTTATATCCCACATGCTTCCTCTTATAAAATAACTTACATTTTCGTATTTCAAAAAGAGAATGCTTTGCATTTCATAACAAAAATGAGATTTTTAGTGGTGTAAAAAGCATTATTAATTGGAATATGGATTAGATTAAAATAATTATTATTTTTATTTCTTGAAAAATAACCCTCAAAGATCTTGAGGACAACAGATTATAAATCTTTTATTAATATAGTAAAATATGTATAATTAAATGTAGGTCTTTGTGACTTTCTACAAAAAAGTACACATAAAGTAATGGGTTTGTTTGCTGTTTTTAAGTACTTATAGGTTTCCTATAACTAACTTTACTTTTACTGTTTACCGTTTTTAAGAACTTAAATACTTAAGAGTCTAGGTTTCCTATAACTAACTTCACTTTTACCCAAAGAGCCTTGTCCAAATATAATTACTGTGAATTTGAAATCACATTAAATATAAGAAAAAAAGGGAATTAATGAAACTCTAGTTAAAAAAACATAGTTACACTTCACTACTTCTCTGTTGATATCTAATTATTTTCTGCTAGTGGAACAAGGCCAGATTAAGCCCCATGATTTTTGTGTACTAAGCCTGCAGAAGGCACTGTGTAATTCTGTCTGCCTAACACCAAATCCAGAACTTCCACTTAAACAGGAAAAGATGAAGTTTTAATGATTTGGATGTATTATGATGAAAATATAAATTGTAAGTTCGTTTCAGTCAACATTTAGTGCATGTTAAATTTCAGTCAAAATTTATAGAAACATAGCTTTATTTTTTAATATCCTTCACTCAGATGGACAAAATGTATTTTGAAATTTAAATTTAATCTATCTTGTTTTCCTCTTTATGTTGTTTTTTAGTTATGTATACCTGTGCATCTTAAGGTAAAAATGTACATTAATGGTTCGCTTTCATCAGTCCTCACACACGAATATTGTTTTTTTTACCCTTTTAAACCTTTCAGAGGCTGATAGAGATTTGAAAGTCATGGCTTTCACTTTTAAGAGCAAGAACACTCAGAGATAAGAGGTTTTTATACTCTAGAAACCTTCACTTATGATAACAAAAATGAAAGCCTGAAGGAGGAAATCATAAATCTGTAAACACTGGATTAAAGAAACACAGAAAGTTATAGTTTTCTTATAAGAAAAATACCATTTTGGGAATGGAAAAAAAAATTTCATATCTAAGCAAAAGGAGTAGAGACTGCTATTTTGTTTAAAGAGTTAACATTCTCTGGAGCAGTTTCAGGTTCACAGCAAAATTGAGAGGACAGTAACAGAGATGTCCCAAATGGCTCCTACTCCCACAGACATATATTCCCTTATTGTCTACATCTCCCATCAGAGTGGTACACATGTCACAATTGATGAACCTACAATGACACATCACAATTAGCCAAAGTTAACAGGTTATATTAGAGTTCACTCTTGTACATCCTATGGGTTTTGACAAATACCTAATAACACATTTCCATCAATATGATATCATACAGAATACTTGCACGTACCTAAAAATATTCTGTGCTCTTTAATTTAAAATACTTCACCCCTCACTCAATCTCTTTTATTCACAACTTAGTTATATTTACTGTGTTCCTTCTCTGAATGAAGCTCTGTTTTTGTTAATGAAATTGTGGAGCTCAAATCTTGACTCGAGGAATTTAGTTGCTGGAAAAGACAGAATAAAATAAGACACCAAAAAAAAAAAAAAAGACAATAAAAGAAGACATAGGAAGAAAGTGAATACAGTTAGATAATTTATTAGAAAATAATGAATGTTATGAAGGAAAACAGATCAAGAAGGAAGACAAAGTTGTAGCTTTAGCTAAAAGGAACTTGATGCAATTTTAATAGGATATTGAGTGAAGACTTGGTTATGAAGTCAACATTTGGGGAAAAGAAGATGTAAATGGTGTAAGGAATGAATAAGAATGCTTCGGAGAGACTGTTATTGATGAAAGAGAATTGAGTATAAAAATTCCTGTAGTTGGAAAATGCCTATGCTGTTAAAGAAATCTTAAGGAGGCCAGTATTAGTTGAGCAGATTGAAAAAGAAGGAAAAGGAGTAACAGCAACTGTGGACTGAGTCATAGCAGACTTTGTAGGTTATTTTAAGGACTGCTTTTATTTTGAATAAGATGAAGATCTATTGCAAAGCTTTGATCAAAGGAGTGATATGATTTTTTTATTAAGTTTTTTTTTAAAGATTTTATTTATTTATTTGACAGAGATCACAAGTAGGCAGAGAGGCAGGCAGAGAGAGGGGGTGGGGAAAGCAGGTTTCCCGCTGAGCAGAAATCTGGATGTGGGGGTCCATCCCAGGACCCTGAGATCATGACCTAAGCCAAAGGTACAGGCTTAACCCACTGAACCACCCAGGCTCCCCAAGGTTTTTATTTTAATTGTAGGATAGTTAACATACAGTGTTCTGTGAGTTTCAGGTACACAATATAGTGATTTAACAATTTTAAAGATTTCTCAGGGTTCGTCATAATAACTACACTCTTTACTCCTCTGGGAGTGATATGATTTGATTACATCTTCAAAGAAACATTCTGGTGCTGGCCTAAGGATAGACATTGGAAGGAGGCAAAAACAGATATATGAGGGTCAGTCAGAGGCAATTGCTGTAATCCAAAGATCATAGTAGCTTGGGCCAGGGACGTATCAGGGAGGGATGAGAAACTTAAATCCTGTATGTATTATGAGCATAGAATCTGTTGATACTTAGCACCATCATTAGCCTAGAAAGTTCCCTGCTCTGGAGGGGGCCTGAAAATAAGTTATGTGCCTTGTCAGGGGTCCATTGTCAGTTACATGGCAGTGTAAAAGATTTTGCCGATACTTAAATTCATATAAGATTTGAAAAACAGACAAAAAGAAGCTACCAGCCATTATTTCTCTTCCACAATAGCAGGTATATTTGTGAGTAAATATATGTAAATTCTGCAAGTTCTCTGGAGAAGAATGGGGAATCACTTGTTTTAATGTTATAGGTAGCTGAGATCATTTGAGCTGGCCTTTCTTCAATTCTTGCATTCACGGATTTCATGACATCTAGCAGCACATTTTTTGTTATTGGTGGTGGTTTGTTTTTGTTTTGTCTCTTTTGTGCAATTCCATTTCTCCAGCATATTCAGTGGACAAGTAATCCAATATGCTGTGAACATAATATTAGTAATTGCCAGCAAAGATATGAAAGATGACACTGAACGGCTACTATTGACCACACAGTGCAAGTATCAGGATATCATGCTAAAGACTTTAAATGAATTCCTAAAGTGTTGACAGATTTCAAGCAGTAAAAGGGCAAGTTTATGTTTGCATTTTAGTACATGAAATCTACCAGCATGTGGAGGATAGATTAAAGAGAGATAGTGGTTCAAAGGTAACTGTTGTCATCTAGGTGAGAAATGAGAACATGGCGGAGAAGACGCTGGTATTGCTGTTTGGTAAGACAGAAAACTAGGGAAAACAGCAAATTTCCCATAGCAGACCAGGAGTTTTATTATCATATTCTTAGCCTATGTAAGATAAACAGTGCAAAGTCTGAAAATAGAGAGGTTGGAAACAAATCCTTGCCTCATCCCATTTTAGATACAAACCTGTGGGTGATCTACCGAATCCCTGTTTGCCCCAGTGGGTGCTTTGTAATGAACTACCAGGATTTAGTGAAATGATGAAATGATGCCTGGGAACTATCTGCACAGTGCCAGGAATGTAAGGAGTATCCTACACGTGATACTTATTAGTGGTGGTGTTAGCTGTTACTGTGGTGAAAAGAAGAATGAATCTGATTTTGTTGATTTTAATTCAAGCCAGAAAACAAGAAATCTGGCATATGGGTTTGAATTAGGATGTGGATTCGACCTAGAGGTTTAAAACACATATTATGTAATTTTGGTTGTATTCTGATTAAAAAAGAAAAGAAAAGAAAAGAAAAGAGAAAAGAAAAGAAAAAAAGTGTGTGTGTAAAATTTCCTCTGGATCTTCAAGGCCCACCAAGTAGATAGAACAATCTCCTCTTGGCAGAGCCTAGAACACTTGACCATTCATGGAATGATCAACTGGCTCTTAAACAGAATTGTGGGAATAGAACATCAAGTTCCAAGATTTTGGTTTAGGGGCACACTAAATTAACTGAATGCCTGAGATGATGAATTTAATAATGGATAATTTCAAAAGAAATAATAGACAATTTCAAAATAAACTTTAATAGGGGCACCTGGGTGGCTCAGTAGGTTAAGCCTCTGCCTTCGGCTCAGGTCATGATCTTGGGGTCCTGAGATCGAGCCCCACATCAGGCTCTCTGTTCAGCGGTGAACCTACTTCCCCCTCTCTCTCTGGCTACTTGTGATCTCTGTCTGTCAAATAAATAAATAAAATCTTTTTAAAAAAATAAATAAACTTTAATAAACATTCACTATAGTATATTCTGCCCCCTTGACTATTAGGAAATTATGCTACATTTTGTTTTATATCCAGGGAATGACTATTTTTCCTTAACCTGGCTTTTATGACTATCATAGTTCTCATGCTTATAATATCAAAATATCATAAGGACATTTAAATTTATTGACCCTATTTTTAATAAACCGTTCCAAGCAAAAATTAAAAAATAATTTCATAGATAAGGACTTAAAATTTAATGAAAAAACTGTCTTATATAAACTAGTTTCTCTTAGTTCCTCCTAAACCTTTGATCACTGAAGTGTTGTGGTCAAACAACATAGGATTGGGGAAGAGTGGTTTTTTTTTAATCATCAGTCTTTGTATGACCTTTTCCAAATTTCCCTAAGGTAATGTGCTCATCTATTTCTATATTAAGTTTTCCTATTTTGCACTCTTAATTATGAGTGGAATTTGAATTCTTTTTTATTTTTTCTAATACCTTCTCTATTTTAATCGGATATATCACTTTGAAGAGTGTAATGACCCAGAGCTACTTAAAAATAAAGCAGTATAATAATGCAGATATAATAATGAGAAATAACAGTAGCTTAAAATAGATTTAGTAAAGTCTTGTTTCAGAAATCAAATTAATAGCACACCTATGCATGCTTCATTGGAAAATAGAAAGTAAAATAGAATTTAGAGTCTGATACAATTGATTTATCTCTTTCGTGCAAGTATTTTTCCCATAAGACCATGTTAAAAGTTTCTAATACATAGGGGAAATGTTAGACCAATAAGCACATCAGATAAGGGAAATTCTGTTCAATTTCCAATTCAGATTAACTAAGTAAAGTAAAGGTGGTCCTTATGCACTTTCACAGAATCATTTGATTGTTTGAACAAGGAAACTCACTCTTTGTGGAATCTAGTCCTTGCTAGAAGATTTCTGAGATAAGTTATGGGATCTAAGGTGTAATGAAGTTTATGGGATAAGTAATTATAGGCTGGAAAAATCTTCTAAATGTTAAGGTAAAAGGAAAACAGTGTCATCATAAATTAATGAGATAACAGCACTCAACTCTTTTTCTCACCCACCTGCATTTAGATCATTACTCTTGTCTCCGTCTTTATTAGTGTGTGTGTGTGTGTGTGTTTGTGTCTACACCCAAAATACATGTATATTTCATTTTCACCACAAATAACACATTGCCACTAGCCAGATAAGTCATGGATATAATTATCAAGGAAAAATGAACATAATTTCAGTAAAAGTAATGCAAGTATTAGTGCAACCCAATTTGTCCAACAGAAGCAGACACTTGATACAGAATTGCTTTCAAGGACATTTATTAGCCTTCTCCAGAGAAACAGAATGGTTTGAGTTGCAATTTGAACCCACAAGCAGTCAGCAGCCAGAATTCTTTCTTGCTGGGAAAAGATCAGTCTTTGTTCTACTAAGGATGACCATCCATATTATGAAGAGTAATCTGCTTCACTTAAAGTCTACAGATTTAAATATAAATCCTATCTAAATAACAGCTTCACTAAGACATCCTCGATGCCTGGCCAATATCTGGACATTGAATTCCAGCCGAGTTGACATAAAGCGTGTGAAATTTTCATCATATGCAGATGGGATGAAAATAAAAATAATATGCTTTTATTTTTTTTAAGATTTATTTTATTTATGAGGGAGAGAGAGAGAGAGACCACAGGGATAAGGGGTGAAGGAAAAGGGAGACAATCTCAAGCCAACTTTCCACTGAGTGTGGAGCCCAATGTGGAGCTCTCTCTCAGGACCCTGAGCCAAAATCATTACCTGAGCCAAAATCAAAAGCAGGATGCTTAACTGACTTAGCCATCCAGATACCCCCAAAATAGTATGCTTTATGTAAGGTATACTCTTTGTTACAAAGTAAAGACATAAGTAAATAAATAATACATTCAGAAGATTTTTTTAAAGCTTAGTATACCTTTTACATTTTTTCCTACTATATTTCTATTTATTTAAAATGCATACATATCAAATAATATTAGGTGGTAGGTATAATTTGAATCAGATATACTGTAAATTTTGCCATTATCAACAGAAAATATTTAGGAAATGAAATTAAAACACATATATTGAATGAACTTATTTTTAGTTTTAATGCTTTGTAGATAAGCATTTTTCATAGAGAATAAATACAAAAAATGCATTTGAAGTTATAGAAATTTTATATTAACTAGCCCAATCAGATAAAGGATAAATTTTGCTTTAAAAATTCAAAAGCAACACTCTTCCCCTAATAATTTTAGCCAACTCAGTAGCATTAGCAGTTTTCTATTCATTTGAAAATAATACAAAACAAAGGGAGGCATAAACCCTGCCAAGTTCCAATTGGCTTTACACTAAGAACACAGATAAGCTTGTCCGCTCAAATTGAAATATTTTTCTTTGGGCAGATTACATTTCAGTGTATCAATGCATCTCTAGATAAGACAGTTCGTTTTGTTTTCTGCCAATCCTGGGCTTAATGTCCATTTGTCAACTTCATTAATAACCACTCTAAACAAAACATTCACCTTTAAAATACATTATAGAGATAAGCTTGATTATTCTCATAGTGACAGAGATTTTAAAAGTGGTAATAACAATTTAAAAGATCATCATTGGTAGAAACACATCTGGCTATTCTGTCCTTCTGTTTGTAAGTCATATTTCTTCTTACCATGGCCTCTGGGGTACCCCTAACTGAGTTTCATCCGAGATTCCAACTCACTGTGTGAGTTTAGGCAGATTCTCTAATCTTCCTGTGTCCATGTGTTCAACTCAAAAATGAAAAAAATGTTAACATCTTATGGCTTGTTGTGAGTTTAAAAGGAACCAATACATATAACACACTGAAAATATTGTCAGACCTGTAATAAAACTTTAGTCACTGTGATTATTTTGTTAATAAACATTTTGCAACCGATTTGCCAAATTGCCTGAATTTTCAAAACTATTCTGACATACTCTTAAAATAAAACATTTATTATTTTTATATCTGATCTTGGATGTCTGCAGATTCTAATTCTGAAAATTTATCCCAGGGATAAATGCATTTCAGAGTTTAAATACAGGGGTGTATGTTGCATGTATCCCTGAAGATTAGCTAACAATGGATAAATATTAATATTATACAGAAATGTGTATCTTCAGCTCTCTGTAGAAAGTAATCTATGACTTTATTTATTTATTTATTTATTTATTTATTTTTAGTAATCTATTTTTAAAATCGAGTTTATTTATTTATTTATTTGAGTGACAGAATGAACGAGAGAGAGCACCAGAGTGGGCAGATAGAAAGGGAAAACAGGTTCTCCTGCTGAGCAGGGTGCTGGAAGGGGGTTTGCTCCCAAGACCCTGGGATCATGACCTGAGCTGAAGGCAGATGCTTTGAGAGACTGAGCCTCCAGGCACTCCTGAGTAATCCATGGTTTTAAAGGAATAAAAGGGTAAAGCAGATTTGAGCTAACAATTTTGCCATTGGAACTTGAAACTATTCCACTTTATTAAAGAAACCTTAAAAAAGGAAGCCTAAGATTATTCATATTATTCTTTACTTATCCAATGATAATTTTTAAAAAGCTTAGGGTTCACAGAGGGGCTTACTGGAGAAATTCACCTGCAAGAGACATATGGCTGAACTTGTGAAAATAATTGGTAATGCATAAAAAATCCAAAGGTGATTTTTTAAATTCAGTATCTACACATGTGTATTTTCAAATTACATCTCTTTTAAAAATACATGCGTATGTGTGTGTATTCAGCCAAAACTAACATTGAAACTGAGTACGTAGAAACAACTTGCTTATGAGTTTTGTAAATCTAGGAAGGCTCTGCGTGTAAAGACATTCTTTGATCAGATTAATCAAGGAATGCTTTTATAACTCCTAACTTTATTTTTTAAATTTTTTTTTTAATTTTTTTAAAGATTTTATTTAATTGACAGAGAGAAACACAGCAAGAGAGGAAACACAAGCAGGGGGAATGGGAGAGGGAGAAGCTGGCTTCCTGCCAAGCAGGGAGCCCGATGTGGGTCTTGAACCCAGGACCCTGGGATCATGACCTGAGCCAAAGGCAGATGCTTAAGGACTGAGCCACCCAGGTGCCCCTATAACTCCTAACTTAAACCAGAAGTAGTATTCATTGTTATTGAAATATTAAATTGTTTTTCTTGTATTGCAGGTTCCTCCTCTGTAGTACTTCCCTGTTACTCCAGGAGTCTTGCCTTTCTTTATCACGCCAGGGATGGTCTATGCTGGCTTTGGACCTTTTGAACGTTACCTGTTCCACGGCCTGGAAACTGTTTCCAGGGATTAAATTAGTAGAATTATTATACTCACTTTCTCATTTTCTTTATCTCATAGTAAGAGTCCTCTTAGACACAATCCTCTTTACAATATCTGTAATAACTATTTTCATACAATTTTTCCAATTTTCTAGTTTTAAAGGTGTGAAGTAAGCCTAGTTATTGTTACTTCATTTTATTCAAAAGTGAAAAGGTGTAATTCTCCTATTTTTTTTTTACTTTTTGGGGCTCATAAACAGGTGCAGCCAGATAGTAGTTTTTTAACCAGTCAATTGGTTTGTATTGACTAATTTATAACTTATGGTTTCTAAAATATTACATTGTTATTTTATAACTTTTTCTTTTATTTACTGTGATTTCTATTTGCTTCCTTTTTTGAATTCTATTTTGCTCATCTCTATAATAGTCTACATATTCTCTTTGTTCATTGTAAGGGGTGCTCTTAAAATTTTGACATGCATAAATGCTTTAGCAAAGTCTGAAGTTAATAAATTTATTTCCCTCATATGTGGTAAAACCAATAATTTCCTTGAGTCTGCCTTGTTTTTGTTTAGGATAGGTTTTTTGATGTACCAACCTATTTGTTGATATTTGCTAATCATTATGTCTCAGTTTCCAGACTTTCCTTCTGATACTAATTTTCTCCTATTAAAATTTCTCCTTTAGTGTTGCTTTCAGGAATTCATTATTATTGATAAATCAGATGTTCACTGAATCTTTTTAACTTTATGTTTTTTATTATTTTTTTAAGAAAGGGGGTACAGAGAGAGAGAGAGTTAATCTTAAGCAGGTTCCACACCCAGCATAGAGCCTGCTGGGGGACTTGATCTCACCACACTGAGATCACGACCTGAGTTGAAATTAAAAGTTGGTTGCTTAATGGACTGAGCCACCCAGGTGCCCTTATTTTTACATTAATATTATTTTCCTGCTTCTATGTGCTCACTATGGAGCAAGTTATATGAATTTGTCTTCCATTTCATTTATTCTATCTTCAGATTTATATCATCATGTTATTTTTAAATTTCATCACCTATCATAAGTTTTATAGCTCTAATAATTCTTTGGCAAATTTTACTAGCCTGTTTCCATATTATCTTGTTATTTACTGATTTTTTAATCAATTTTTATTTTATTAAGTTATTTGAGAAGTATTTTTCCATATCTTTCAGATTTTCTACTACTTTAGCTAGGGTTACTAATTATTCTAATAACTGGCACTCACTCATTTAATAGTGATTTCTCAATATTACCAGTAGTTAAGAATTTATTATTTCTTTAAAGCTAATGTTTTCTAAGATAATGTAATTTGATGTGGTTGCTGCTATATATTTTTTTTCTATTTTTGTGTAATTAGAAAGGAAGAGGGCCCATTTTATATTGTCATAATTTTTGCCAAGTCTCTCTCTTCTCTCTCTTCCATGGTTTTTCTACTAATTGACTTTCATGCCTTTAATTTTAAATGTAATTAACTTATATAATATTTATCTTAAATGTCGTAAATTTAATTACATTTTTGAAAGTTAGTTTTAAAACTAATAAAATATAGAAATATTAACCAAAAAATGGTATTTGTATACTGCCACTATATGTTCTGCTGAAATGATCTCCTGATATAATAATGGTTATCCATTGACCCCCAAATCATCTAACATTCCCTAACTTATATGATGACAGATTAAAATTTCATTTATTAGAATGCAAAGGAAATAAAAATTCATAATTTATAAATACAGGAGTTGTCATCCTTGAAGAATTGGAATATATTGTAAAACTTAGTTTGGAAGTTAGATAACCAAGAGTTGAGGAATGATACTTAAATATGGAGAAACGGTGTCCTCATGTGTGTAATAGGTTGTTTCTTCATGTGTGTAATTGCTTGGGTTAGGGTCAGTGGGAGAAGAAAGATAAAAGCATAAGGAAGAGATATGGAGTGATTTGCATACACCCTATTTTCACTTATTTTCCATTGGAATTAGAACTTGCTGAAACAGTTTTACATTTTTTAGAGAAAAAATACTAGCAGAAAAGCAAATAAACAGAAAAATTATGACAACATAATATGTAAGAAAATAGGTTTATTTTAAAATAATAATGTAGATATACTTAAATTTCCCATATAATTTAAATATTTTACACTTCTGTGGCTGAAGTTCATAAATAAATCTGTCATTCATATTCTTTTATGTCATAGTAATCTAGAGATGACTGTCTCATGGTATCCATCTCATGCCCCCTGAGAGTCAAAAGACCTTATTAAGGCTTCATGAATTCTGAGAGGATTCATTTTCAACTGGTAACATTTATTTCCTTCTTTTTTTTTTTTTTTCCTTTTTTTGTTCAGCCACCACTCTTAAAGCTTCCCAGCTGGCTTCCACTTTTTATTTGAGAATCTAATTTTATTTTTGGTTGCTTTTTTTTTTTTTTAATGATCTATTTCCTCACGTCCCAACTCCCATTCGTATTTAAAATATAGTTACCTATATTAGATGATTAATCTTTAAAAGATGGTATTTTAATCAGGTTGGCATATTGAGATTATGAATGAAAATAGCAAGAAATGAGCTCAAGTAGCCACATGAGATTTAAACACAGGTATTAATTTTGGCTCCATGGGTAGAAGACAAATGTACCTGTTGTACTCTATACCTGCAAAAATGCAGCTCAAACTCTTATGTCAGGTAGCAGGCATTAAGAAAATTGGTAACCCTTTAAAATAATTGTGCAATTAATCACAGCTGAAATCACTGTTGAAATCCCAGAGAACTAGTTATGACATGCACATTAATACCAAATGAGTTCATCATGATTAATATTGTGACAATAAATACCAGAGGAAATTAATAATGATCATCTATTATTTTAAAACCCTACTACATAATTCAAATATTTTACCTTGAAATGTAAGCACTTTTAAGGTACATACTACATACAATTTTCTTTAATTGCATTTTTATCCAACTTAGTTTAGCTTAATACCTTTTAAATACTTTTAGTTTTAAAAAACTTATTAAAAGAGAATATCATTTCTTCTCATTTCTACCTCTTGAGTAGTGATTAAGGCATTTAGACAAACAATGTGATTCAACTTTAGGTAATGGAATTTTGATTTTCTAAAAATTAAGTTAAATTAATTTCATTTAAACTATAAAGTCTTTACTATAAGCAGGGATTTGTGTCAATTAATTTTTTTCTCAAAATGACTTACTTTCTCTCAAATTAGGAAAATTGATGTGACTGGTAGCATTTAAATTCCCAAATACAGTGCATGGCTACTCTTAAGTATATGATTTCTCAGGGCAAATCTCTTCCATAAGTTTTAGCATGGCATTATTATAATAAGTTGAATATGTACCTTTGTAAATATGAATGAGGATTTGCATTGTACGGGAGTGAATATGCACATAGGTAAATCTCAATAAATCATGATTACTGCTAAGGAAACTTGGGTCAATCTCAATTTTAAATTATTGTCTCTTTGTCAAGTCTAATTGTCACCTCTGCACTCCAGGAAAGTTACCCTGATCCCTCCCTGCCTCTTTACAGATTACGTCCTCCTAAAATCTTTTTAATCTTCACTGATTTAATACTCTTGTTTTCTGCTTTACTACCTATCTTGAGACATTCTTGCTCTTGCTTCATAGGAACAGCTGGTCACACTTTGCACACTGTTTATAGCACTATTTTACCCATTACTTAATACTTGTGTTTAAACAAGTGCCAAGCTTCACTATACCGTACGTGACATAGAAAAATATCAATATGTATTCCTGATATTTTTTTCTTTATAGAACCTTTATGCAGAATTGCAATTCCTTAACCCAACAATTTTCAAATTTGCCATTCCTCTGCAATGTGGAGTTTCTCAAGGGTATTACATAGCACTAACAAAACAATCTCTCCTGCCTTTTGCACAAATAAGAATATCTCTGTTTCTGTCCATCTCTCCATCTACCTCCCTCTCTTTGTCTTTCTGTCTCTTTCTGTCTCATCTCTCCTCTCTTACCTCCTCTCGCCTGGTCCGGGGTGTATTATTACCATGTAGCTTTTAGCTCCTTAACTAGACTGGGCTTTATGTATTCTGCTAAGGCTTTAACCCATTCACTAAGAAAACCCATATTCTTCCACTAAAATGGTCTGTGGCATTGCTGTTCCTAACATAGCACATGAACTGGAACATCCTAGAGCTTCTCTGTGTCTGTTGACATAGTCTTAACATCACTTCCACTGTTGTCCCACTCAGTGTTTCTGCTGCTGTATACTCCATACATCAGATAGGAAGAGAAATGTATCCTCCTTCCTTTGGGGGAACATTGAAAATGACACATAACAAAGAGTCAGAGGCATTTTAGATATCTTTGTACATGGATCTCTCTTGCCCTCACTGCCAGCCATATTTCCCATTTTTTTTAGCATTATACTTTCTATTTGTTTTAGTTTATTATTAACATATAATGTATTATTTGTTTCAGGGGTACAGGTCTGTGATTCATCAGTCTTATATAATACACAGTGCTCACCTCAACACATACCTTCTCCAATATACTTTCCATTCTTAACTTAAACAGAGACACAACATGTGTTAACAACTAGCCTGGAACAGATTTAAACAATAATAGCCATGATGTATTTTAAAATATAACAACCCTCTGGTCCCAAATGCTATGGTTGAGACCAGAGCATCATGCCATATTTGTCTAGGGTAATTGCTTTTTTAGTGAAACTAGTCCTTTTTGTCTTGTAATAATTGCTACTTGGTTTACTGCACTGATACCATTTTAGTCATTTCTCTGAGTTTTCTCAGATTGCATGCAAGTAAGATGAAGCAAAATGGTGTTGAAGATATGGAGAATGGTGACCAAGGACATATATCCAATTCCAATTTGAACCCCATCATGAACTCCTGCTACATTAGAAGAAAAAAACCCTCCTCATTTATATTCCTTTATTAATCCTTGTTATTACATTAGCACAAGTAAAAGCCAATATTATTTGGATAACAAAATTATAATATCCAATATCCTACAACATATCGATCTCTAAATGCACATAAAATTATGCTTTAAACCACATAAAGTATTGATTAGATAATTATAGAGACAGCTTTGAGTCAGCAATCAACAAAGTTGTGAACAAAGAATAAATAAATGAATTACTAATTTTCTGTAGTCTGTACTTGAATATGACTTTTTAAGCCTCTAAAAAGTAGTGACATCTTTTTAAGGAAAAGACATTGCAATCTTCTACCTACTCAAAGGAAAATTTTGTTTTCCTTGGTGAGGATTCCAACCAAGAAATTATTTTTCTCACCCAAATTACTTTTAAAATATGTCTCCCTTTGGGGCGCCTGGGTAGCTCAGGTGGTTAAACGTCTGCCTGTCTGCCTTTGGCTCAGGTCAGGATCCCAGGGTCCTGGGATGAGTCTTGCATTGGGTTCCCTGCTCTGTGGGGAGTTTGGCTCTTCCTCTCCCTCTGCTGCTCTCCCTGCTTGTGTGTTCTCTCTCTTTACCCCTCTCTGTCAAATAAATAAAATCTTTAAAAGCAAATTTAAAAAATGAAATATTTCTCTATCACATTAAAAAAAAGTAAAATGACATAACCCTTGTTACATAAATCCCGAAATACCCAGAAAAGAAAGCAGCCATGCACGTTTAAAAAGGCAGAGACAACTTTGGAAAACAAAGCATTCATCCACAATTTTTCAAATTGTATTGGAGATAAATAGTCCTTTTCACCTTCAGACAGGAATAAACACTACATAACTATGATGGATATGGAAGAATTGCTTAAGCGAAGATAACAATACCATTCCTAACAAAGGGCAAATCCAAATTCAAAGAAAACACTTTAGGTGCACAGAAGCCAAAAAGAAAACATGAAAACAGATATGCATTTGAGAAACAAAGAAAAGAGTGTGGGAAGAATAAAAGGCTTAGGTGAATAAATGTATAAGGATGTTTGCTTCATTTTAAATGATCTTAACACACTATTCAACTTTCTATTTTGAAAATTTAAATGGTCAGATTTACATAGATCTATAATACTGGCTATTATTCTTGGTCAATACCCACCTTTCCCTTTCTCTCTATTGCCTTTGAAATGGGACATAGGATTTCCCACAGGTCATATGTATCATGTAAACATGAGAAAGACCTTTGTCCCTTTCTTTGTCCTTCTTAACAGTTCTGTTAATTAGCTGGACCTCATGGTGTTGGTTGTACTTGGGTGATGCCTTCTGCCCTCCTGTCTCTGGTTGTCAAATCTACAATATGTCCTCCGTTCCCAAACTCGGACTTCTCAGACCTCATGAACATGACTTTCCTCTCTTAACACTAGTATTCTTCTCCAAACTTTTGAAATTTTAATTGCTTTCCTTGCACTACGAGTCTCATTAAGTAGGCCCAGAACCATAGAATGCTACTATATGTGATTGAACTATTTGTGTTAACCGTGTATGTGCATGAGACATACAGGAGAAATTGTGATTAGTTCAAGGTAACAACAAAAAAAGGTATTACTTTACAAATATGAAACAGTAATATATCAACCATGGATGTCTGGAGGAACAGAAAAGTATAAACTAGAATATTTTTAACTTATCTGAAATCTCATCTTACTGTTCTCTAAATGAGTTTCTTTCTTGTCTTTGTTCTAGTTTTTAAATTTAAACATGTTTAAAGTACTCTGTATTATAACCTATTTTTGCAAATAACCTTCACATGATATGCATTTAAAAGTATGTATGTATTTAAAACTATATTTATTTGATGGATTTTTATTCTAATACACAGAAGTGTTCTAATATACTTCAGTAACTCATATTCAGGCATTTTGGCTGGTTTCAATTTTTAAGTAATATTAGAAATATGTGGAACAACCAGACAGAAACTAAAATGTCCTATATTAATCTAACTTTCTGGTAAAATGTATAAAAATTTAGGAAACTCTATAGAAAGGGAACTACTATGTCAAAGAGTTCTTAGAATTTTTAAACTTCAGTTTGTATGTCTCTAGAGAAATGTTATCTATCTTTATATATCTAGCCACTGATAATGGGCTTGTTAATACCCATTTCCTACTATTTATATAGTTGTAGGTATTATGATCAGAAATCTCAATTTCAATTTAATTAAAATAATACCATAACTATCATGTAGACCTAGTTATTTGATGCAAGGGCATGCACATAATTTTTATATTTCTGTCTGATTACAAATCCATTTCATAAAACATTTTATGACAGTTTGTCAAATATTTTTATTGGTACCATTTTGCTTTTTGACAAATATATGTTTTATATTATAATTTACATATAAGGGTATTAATTCTGTGTCTATATGGTACAAATATTTTCACAGTTTATAATTTTGGTGCACAACTTAGTTTTTGCCTTTCAGAAAATTCATTTTCCATTATATATTTTGTTTTCATTATTGCAGTTATTTTTAGAATGACTTTTATAACATAGATATTAGATGAATAATTAACTATGTTTTTTCTAGGTCTTATTGAAGCAGGACATCTAGGTTCTTGTTTCATGGAGTCAAAGAATGAAGCTCCCAGACAAAGGAGAGAAAGTAAAGCAATAGAAGTATATTAAATGAACAGACAGAAAAAGGTCTCAAGAGTGAGAGAGGGCCCCACAGTGTAGCCAATGAGGGCCTTGAGGGTTATTGCTTTTTTTCTAGGAGATCATATTAGATATTCTAGACCAATTGTCTTTCCATATAAACTCTAGAATCAGTTTGTCAATATCTACAAAATAGCTTGCTGAGATTTTTATTGAAATTGAGTTGGATCTATAGAATGAGTTAGGAAAATTTCACATCTTAACAATATTGGATCTTCCAATCTGTGAACATGAAATATCACACCATTTATTTAGATCTTTGACACCTTTCATCAAAGTTTTATAGTTTTCTGCATATGGAAATCATACATATTTTATTAATTTATACCTATATATTTCATTTTTTGCTTACTATTTTAAAACATCTTTTTAAAAGATTTATTTATCTGAGATAGAGAGAGTGAGTGAACACACAGAGGGAGAAAAAGAGGCAGACACCTCACTGATCAGGAAGCCCTCCTTGGGGCTGGATCCCAGGACCCCAGGATTATGACCTGAGCAGAAAGCAGAGGATTAACTGACTGAGCCTCCCGGGCAGCCCTTAAAACATCTTTTGATTTCAAATTTCAGTTGTATATTGTATATTGTCCACATAAGGGAAGGGAATTGACTTCTGAATATTAACCTTGTGTCCTGTAACTTTGCTATACGTGCTAATCAATTCTAGGAGTTCTTTTGTTGTTGTTGTTGATGATGATGATTCTTTGGGATTTTCTATATAGGCAATCATGTCATATATGACCTGACCAAAGACAGTTTTATTTCTTCCTTCTCAGACTGTATACATCAATTTCCTCTACTCATCTTAACGTACTAGCTAGGATTTGCAGTACAATGTTGAATGGGAATTGGGAGAGAAACCACTTCTGCCTTATGCATAATTTTAGGAAGAAAACAATGTTGTTCACCATTATGTTTGATATTTGCTATGGGTTTTTTGTAGATGCTCTTGATAAAGTTGGGAATGTTCTCTATTTCTAATTTGCTGTTGATGTACTGACTTACATTGGCTAATTTTTGAGTCTCAATCCCACCTTGTATACTTTAATAAATTCCACTAGGCCATTTTGGATAATTAATTATAGAATTCAATGTGCTAGTATTTTGTTTTGGATTTGTGTTTCCTGTTCATGAGAAATACTAGTCTGTGTTTTGTTGTTATTGTTGTTGTTGTTGTTTTTCTTTCTTAACGTCTTTATCTGATTTTGACCCTTGGGTAATTCTGACATCATAAAATTAATTGAGAAGTGTTGTTTCAATATTTTAGAAGAGCTTATGGAGAATGGGTATTATTTGTTACTGTTTCATAGAACTCACCAGTATAAATACTCTCTGGACCTGATGTTTACTTTTGGGAAAGTTATGAATATTAAGTGAATTTCAAATTCAAATAAAAATAAGGCTTAATTATGTGATTTTTGCAGTCTGTATGTTTTAAGGAATTGGTTTTTAATTTCATCTGTGTCATCAAATTTATAGGCATAGAGTTATTTATAGCATTCCTTTTTTATCCTTAAGGGTCATGGAAGCAGTTATGATTAAAGATCTGGCTCCAGGCTAAAATCTAATATGTAATATTTCAAGATTGATCATGAGCAATTA
Source organism: Lontra canadensis (assembly GCF_010015895.1). Taxonomy (NCBI): domain Eukaryota; kingdom Metazoa; phylum Chordata; class Mammalia; order Carnivora; family Mustelidae; genus Lontra; species Lontra canadensis. Next base: position 6,038,429 of record NW_022631040.1, read on the forward strand.
AAGGTTTCTGTGATAAACTTCATTTAGTAGCTAGTTGCTTACCCCATACTGAACTTGTTCACAGCCAATGGGATAATAGTTTTCCTAGAAGTTGTAATCACTCAGCTCCTCACCCCCTACCCTTGATTTCAACCTTCCTTCTATACTGGCCAACCCTGTTCGTAAGTATATTGAATATCTGAACTTTTCTCAGCCCAGGTGCCTCCTTCTGAAGGCTTCCTTATTGGATCCTCTATTAGTACTTTCCAGTCACTTCTGCCAAGGCCTCCTCATGGAGTTGCCTTGACTAGGACATTCTTCTCCATTCTGAGTTTAGCTTTTTTGGTTCTTATGGAGATGGGAGTGATGATTTCTAAACTCTTTCTAAGTGGGACTGAAACCTGAAGTTCTGTAGGGATATTGTTATGCACCAATGTAAGTTAATAGGATATTTTTTTTTAATTTTTTCCTTGAATTAGTTTTGAAAAGTTGTGATCTCAAATAAATTTATTCATGCTTATAATTATTTAAAATCCATGGTTTAAGGTTGGTCATGTTAGCACTATTATCTTTAAACTCTCTGTAAATTCCATAGGTACAATCTCTTTTTTATTTCTAACATTGTTCACTTTACCTTCATTTAATTTCCTTTGAACTCTAATTTTTGGACCCTTTTTCAATTAGTTCCTAGAATGGGTCATATTTTGTGTTTTGTTTTTTTTTTTTTTTTTGATCCTCTCAACTTTAAGTTTCTTTTCTCTTGAAGGAATATCTGCATTTTAAAATGAATAGCTCCATTTTCTTTGTTGTCTTATGCTTTAGCTTCTTTTGTTGAATTCACTTGTTATACAATAATCTTTCTTATAAGAAGTGTAAAAAGTCTAGGGGCACGTGGGTGGCTCAGTGGGTTAAGCCTCTGTCTTTGGCTCAGGTCATGATCTCAGGGTCCTGGGGTTGAGCCCCACAATAGGCTCTCTCTGCTCAACAGGGACCCTGCTTCCCCTTCTCTCTCTGCCTGCCTCTCCTCCTACTTGTGATCTCTGTGTCAAATAAATAAAATCTTAAAAATAAAAATAAAACTCCAAATTTCCCTTAAAGTACAATTTTGACTGAACACAATAAGCTTTTCTTTTCTTTAATCTCATTGTAATTTATTTTAAATTTTATTTTAAAATTTTTTCTTTGACTAATATTTAGTAGTGTGTTTTATAAAATTTCATGAATATGTTTTATATTATTATCATTATGCTATGTTGCCATGTAAACAGAGAAGATACCCTGTATGATAACTATTTCTGACTTTAGGAGAATTTCTCTATGATCTTTGGAATGCTCATTATTCATCACACTCCATGGACATTATAAAGAATTTATATTTTCTAATTGATGCATGTGGATAGATACATACATACATATGTACATAAGCAGTTATATCTAAATTCTGTGTATTTGTATATACTAAAGTGTTATATATATTAACCAACTATTTCTGTTTTATCAAACCTTGAGGAGGATATAATGGAATATACCACAATGGTGTTAGATTTCAATTGTTTTGTTTTTGTACGGTGTATGTGAAGATGTATTTTCTAGTGCATTGAAATTTAGAATTTTAGTATTTTGGCAAAAAGAAATGTTTATCATTACATAATGACTACCTTGAAGATTTTTACTATTTAAAAAAAAAAACAAAAAACCTTAATCTGAATGTAATGGAACTATCTATCTGTCTTTTGAGCAAAATTTGCTTGGTAAATCTCTCTCATCCTTTTAGTCATAGCTTTTCTCTGAATTAAATTTTAAATATGTTTCTTTTAACAACATTTACTTAAAACACATTATTTTTTAAATAGTAAGTGCAAACCTTTTAAATATATTTAATATGTTATATTTATTTTGTTTTCTGTTAATATGTTTTACATTTTTTATGCTCTTTTTGTCTTCTGTTTATTTTTTAAAATGTTTTATTATCTTTGTCAGGACCGATTTCTTAATCTTTTAAAAATTTTCTGCATTGTTTTTGTGGAAATTAATGTTTTATTTTTATTTAAGTGTTCTGAATATTTTACATGTATATTTAATACAATAAAACTTAAATTTAACAATTCTACCTTCTTAAGGGACACACGAATAAAATGAATAAGAATATTCTGATTATAGTCATTTCTCCATTTGGCTTAATAGTCATTTTTGTTTATATTTTAAATTTATGTCATATTTTTAAAACTCCACATAATAGAGCTTATTACTGTTGCCATTTTATATATTCAAACTTCATATTAACTTATGTTTACCAGATATATGTTTTTAAAATTATGTTTTCCTATCTCAAACTATATTTTTGTATTACATAATTTAGAATTTCATTAGTTAATCTTCATCTAAGCTTCTTCAGTTTTAGATCTGAAATATTTAATTATTTGAAATCTATTCTTAATAGTGTTACAAGATAAACTGAGACATATCAAATATTTTAAAAGTTTATTTGAGCAAGAGTGATTTGCCTTGAATAGAGTCCAATCTAGCAGACAGAGGAAAGCTCCCAGGAGCTGTACAAAATGAAAGACATTTTACATGCAGAAGGGAGCAGAAACAAGGAAGCTATATTAGGCAAAAAAGTGGATTGGTTATTGGAAGGTTATATTTCTTTAGGGGATAAGAGGGGCTTATCAGACAAATTATCTAACTACTGCTGATCAGGTAATCCTTTACTGGCTGGTTTCAGATTCTATTTCTGGAAGAGTCAAAACTAATTAAGTCTCACATTGTTGATAAAGGGCTTAGCATAAGCAACTCCATTTTGGATTTATTGTTTTAACAATAGGCATATTTACTGCATCCTGAATTCTAGTTTTGCAGTTTTTCTTTCTTAAAATGTTGACTATCATTTTGTTGTGCTCTAGTTTCTGTTTTACAAATAAGAACTATGCTGTCTGACCCACGGTGTTATCTACTAGGAGATTTCATTTTCCCTTTGGTGAATTTTCAGTCCTTTATGTAGAAGAAGAGCCATGGCCCATGGAGATTAATAGCCTTGTTTTCATTAACTCTTTTCTAAGCCAATGAACAAAATTTTTTTGTGGAGGGAGAGAATCTAATGTGTAAGTTAGAACTCAACTTACACCCTTTATTTATTTTTTTTTTTCTTCTGATTACACAAGGGAAATACCCTGATTAGGTCATTCAAACTAAAACAAAGTCCTGCCTATATTATTTCACAGTCTACTTCCAAGAAAAGATTAGTTAGAAACAGACTTACTCATAAAAGCAACTACTATGTAATGTGTCTTACTTAATATGATTTGATGAATAAGAGTCAAGGCATAGGGGAAAAAAACTACTATGAAAGGACAATGATAAAACACGCATAGACACACATACACATACTCTGACTTTGGGAGGATGAGGACAGATTTCATGAACTAAGTAATGTTTTAATTAATATCTTCATGATTTTCAAAAAATATTCCTCATAAATAAAGAACATGATGATATTTATTTATTTAGAGGGAAATCTTTGAGGAAAAGGAAGCAGTCATAGTGATGAAAGCATATTGCTAATGTAATATAAAATTAATTTTGCCTTTCTAGCTCATTGTCTTAAATGTACCCAAGTCACAGCTAAAGTAATAAACAAGAGACTAGAAGAAATATTATATAAATAAAATAACTCATCTCATTGATAACAGACTTCCTATTTTTTCCTCATATTTAATAATATTAAATTTGAAATAAGGTTCTCTTCTTATTACACAAAACTACTATTTTATGGGGTGGTACTAAAACCACCACATTTTTTTTTCCTTTAGTGAACTTGAAACTTGAATTTAGAGCACAATTCTAATTTTTACTAATATGATATGATTTACTAATGCAGTGAAATTCTGTGCAGCATGAATAGACCTTGAAAATGTCAAATTATAATCAGGGTTTATATGGAGAATTGAAACACTGCAAGGTTCTTTAATCACAATGCATTGTCAATTTATTTCCTGCCTCAAGACCAAATTTATCTTTCCCATGAAGACCTTTAAATTTCTAACACTGTAAATGGCTGAATTGAGTAATAAGGAGATAATATAACATTGCATTTTTATACCACTAGTCTTTATATTAGACAGTTATTGCCAGAACAATAAGAAATGTCAAGCTGGTTTTTATTATTAGAAATTAATTATTTATAGTTAAAATAGAAATAATTATGAAAACTAAAAGCTGTGAGTACTTCCTAACTGTTAAGTAGTGTACTTTTTTTCTTATAAGCAACACACCTATTGGTTAGCACTATTATCCCCATCTTACAGATGAAGATATGTAGAATCAGAGAAGAAAAGACAATTTTTTGCTCCAAGTTACAGAGCTAGGACTAGGGGCCAGATCTATATGAATTCAAAGTTCATTCCTTTAGTTAAGTTCTTAATAAACCAAAGTGCCAAGACATTATATATATATATATATATATATATATATATATATATATGTTTTAAATATTTTATTATTATTTTCATATTAGTAGATTATCATTTAGCTTTTAATATATTCCAGTTTATTCAAGTGAGTTACTTGAAAACAAGGATTTAGTATATCACTTAATTCATATTGACTAACTACTCTGGTGGTTTTCACAGACTAGAGTCTCAGTGATAGTTCTTAAAAGGATAAATAATTATCTGAAAATTAATATTAATCCATATAAAAATTAAATACAGCTAAACCATATTTTACTATCATGCAATTAGAAATATTTTTAAAAACCCTCTAATAGGCAAGTACTACTTTGTAAATTTATAGACACTAAAACAAACAATCAACTTATTGAAATTCTAAAATTTAAGGATCAATATTCTAAGTGACCTAGTTATTTTAAGAGTGATAACATGCTATGGAAACTGAAAAACCTTAAAAACTACCAAGATAGATATAAAAAATAATTTTTTTTTTGTTGTTTTTTTTTTTTTTTTTTTAGTTTATTTCTTCTTTTGGTGCAGCTAATGTCTCTGACAAGATTATTCTATAGAATATGTGCCACATTGTATCTGGTAAGAGAATATAACCATATTTCAAGGAATTTCATGAAAATTGAATTTAGCATCATTATTATTACAAGGATCTAAATTTCCTAAGTAGTTTTTTAATATGCCAAAATTTTGTTTCTTAAAAATATGTCTTTAGGGAATTTCAATAGAGAAGTACATTAAATATTTACTTTTTTTATAAGTATATTATATATCTACAATATTCCGCATAGGCAGGGTCACCAAATGTTTGGCTTCTGAACCTGGAATCCAATTTTTATTTTTAATAGTTCATATATGTTGCTTTTGTGGCAAATTATATAACTTCTTTATTCTTCAATTTTTTCTTAATACCATTTCAGATTGCCATTTTGATTTAAATGAGTTAAAATTTGAAAAGTACTTAAAAACTCACACAGAAAAAATAAGCATTCAAAAATATTATCATTATTAGCCTTTATTATTAATTTTCTCTGTAGACAAAGTAAAATATTCAAACATTTTATTATATCTATAACCTGTTGCCAGTACACTGTTATCAAACTATATATCATTTAATTACTATAATAATTATTAGGATTGTGTTTGATTGATACGAATAAATGCATAGAAAGTGGATCAATTTGTTTAAAGAAACCAAACTTCAACTATGAGTTTCAATTACTTTTAGTTAGAGAAATTACACTTGGAGAAACATATAAATATAAAAACATTGAGCTAAATAATCTAAAATACAAAATCTAGTTTGCTTTATGCTGTAAATTTTCATATTATAACCACAAAGCTACGCAAAATATCAAGATATGAGAATAAAGAACAATCACCAGGATGTAAACATTTTCTAAGAGAACAATAATTGCCAACAACTTAGCATTTTGCCTTTTTTTGTAAGTCATAAAATAAAAATGTTCCATGTATTTATAATAAAATATTTAAATATTTAATGTACTTTATGCCATTACATATATGTCAAACTCACAATAGTGTCAACAAATGTTGGTTAAGAAAAAATAATCACTGACCTTGATATAATTATCATTGACAAATGATTATGATTAACATTGAATTCAGTATCTACTTATTACTAATATTACTAATTACTAATTATTAGTAATAAATGGAACAAAACCACCATTGGTAAGGCAAATTCATATGAAGGCACTGTACATACACTGAACCTCAAGTGGAGCAATTTCCAGAATTAACAAAGCTATTATTTGTCCTCATTCCATCATGAAAATGATTTCAACAGAAATCATTTGTTCCTCTTAAGATAGTTTATTTTAGTTGTTATTTAAAAGAATTCCAGAATAATTATAGCTTTATATCTGAACTTAAAACTTATGCTAAACAGCGCTTGAATGGATAGGTCATTATATCCAGGTTATAACCCAATGATTATCACAAATTTTTTTCTATGAATGCAAATCTTCTGTTTATTATTCTTGGTCAGATTTTTTTTTTTTTAAGAGAGAGAGAGAGCATGCTTGCATGTGGTGGCAGGGGAGGGGCAGAGGGCAAGTGAGAGAGAAAATCTTAAGCAGACTCCAAGCCCAGCATAAAGCATGATGCAAGGTTAGATCTCATGACCCTGAGATCATGACCTGAGCTGAAATCAAGAGTCAGATGCTTAACCAACAGAGCCACTCAGGTACTCCTAAATATATACTTTCTTAATTCCATGTGTTGAAATGTTATTTAATTGTTTTAATTTTATTTTTCATTGGAGCACTTAAAATTATTTCTGTTTATTATATTCTGCTTGTGGTCTTTGGTGGATTGAAATATTCTTTAAAAATATATATATTATAATATATCAATACTTTTTTGAAAATAGCCTCTGTCACATGAATAAATGCAAATCATAAAAGTTGCTGGAATAGAGAGCTTGTTAAAGATCAGCTACTTTAGGTTTCATTAACATTGTAGTGGAGATATAATGGAGAGTGTTAGAAATCAATCTAGCGAAGTCATTATTTTTCAAATACAAGGCTTTCTAGAAATATTTATCACTATAATAAGCACATTGTTTTCAGAGTAATGAATTTTATAGGTTAGAAAACATCATTTAGAGATATTTAAATATTGTTGTAAAATCATTTAGCTATTACTGTGGACATCTAATAAGACATAAATGTTTATTAGGAGATCTATCCTAAAAAAACGTATATTTGACATACAAAAAAGTAATTGTATTAGAAGTTTTCTTGCTTCCTACTTAATCAAGCTGATTGAGTTCATTAGATCATCAGTTTTGTTAATACATGCTGTATGTTTATTATAGCATGTCTATCCTTCATAAATAATTATACCACCTCTCTGGCTAGCCTATTAAATTTGTTAACATAGTAAGATATTATATCAGAGCCAGTAAGAATATGAATACAAGAGAGTTATATTTGACTTGTGTTTAGAACACTATTCTTTCCAAAATGTGGAAGTGGAAAACCATAATACATAATTATTAATCAGGAAAAAACAGAAATTCAATGCCAGAGTAAGCCAATAGAAGAGATTGTGGGTAAAACCTGGAAGATAACTTATAAACATCTATAGGAAATAAAAAGGAGACAAATAGCTTTAAATAAATATATATAGTAAGTATCCAAATACATATAGAAATTCTTTTAGAAAACACATCTCAGATTATAATATTCAAAGTTTTCTTAAATTTCTTACTGAATTTCAGAGCTATCAAATGTATATGGACCATGTATGTTTCTTCCCTCCCTTCTAAGATATTTGCAGTGAAATTATTTTAAATTAGAAATAATATGTGAGGCTGGATAGCCATAGTAGAGGGAAAGTATTGAGTAGCTTTTGACATGCACCATTCTGATCAGTATGAAGATCTATTCAAATTAAAACCATGTACATATACAGGTTTAAGAAAAAAATGAGAAATATGAAAAATATGTCCAGTTAAAACCATGATTGCAGTTTCTGGTTATTTTATTATTTCAAACTTCTAACTCAGAAAAAGATTCTTTCAGAAAACATATCATTAATATATTTATAATAAGGATTAATGTATTCATCTAAGATATATGTAAATAGCAAAGAAATGGGTGACTTGTGGATGTGTCAACAAACTAGTTAAATAAATTATTTTTGTTATTTTCCCTTAAAGTGATATGAAATTTGAACTAATAACCCTGCCCTCAGTTCCTTGCCAAGATAGCCTCTCAGTAGAGCAACTCACTACATGGCAACTTGTTTTGTCAGAGCAAGTACATAAGAGCCAGAGATACAAGGTATAAGCAAGATGGAAGTCAGCCTTTTATAATCTAATCTCAGAGGTGGCATCCCATCATTTCTGCAATATTTTATTAATTTGAAGTAAGTCTGTAAGCCCAGGCTACCCTCAGTAAGAGATTGCACTAGGGCTTGAAGGTCAGGAAGCCAGGATCACTGGAAGCCAACTTAGAAAGCTGCCCATCACAAAACTGAGTGCAAAGAAGAATCTGTTCTGGTAAATTTAAACATCTTTATTTTGTTAGTCTTTTTTTTTTTTTTTCCTTATCTTACTACTCGTTCATGATTGTAGCTTTCAATGTTTCTATATTTGTACCTGTCAATATTTTTATTAAGATTTCCTACACTTCATATTTCTTTCAACATTGCAGCCTTCACTGAGTGAGTTATGTGCAGTAGTGTACTGGTAAATGCTTAAAAATAAACTCTGAAAATAATGTATGAGTTTATTGTATTTTTGTACTGATATAATAGTTATATAGGACACAATTTACAAATAATAATAAAAATACTATACCCTATTGTAATCCCATATAGCCAATTGATTTTCACAGAATGTTTTTTATTGACTTTTGCTGACCTCTTGTAACTGTAGCAAACTTAGGTTTGCAATTTAACCATCCTTTGACAAAAGTAGACTACAAATGATGCAGAGAAATTTGCTCATATCACTGATAAGTGAGTGTATTTTTGACATAATATTAATTAATAATTTTGCTTACTTAGTAAGTAAGATGAAAGTGAAATAATAAAAACATGTTTGGGAAATTCCATTAGTCAGAGATATGAACATTGTCTTTGCTGAATAAGATGATGTTTGATTTCTAGAAGATTATTTTATCATTTGTGTCTGTGTATGTGCTCATGTGTGTATGCTAGTCAACAATGTAATGACCACAAATAAGGCAGTGTTTTAAGTTTAAATGCATTATTAACATTTTGTCATCATTTTCTTAAGTCTAGGCAATCAACAAACAGTGACTCAAGTCCTTATTTCTAGTGTTCATCAAATTCCATGGTATAAAATTTGTCATCATGGCTAATGCCAATCTATTAACATGATGTCATTTAACATAAAGTTGGAGAGAAATATTCAATAACATTGCCCAATACTATTGTTTAGTATTTCACCATAGAGCTACAATACACATAAATAGCTTCAACAACATAGATTATAGTTAATGTAGTAAACTTATAAAAAACTGCTGAATATGTTTTGGGTATTTATCATTTTTGCCTATAATCATATAGTGTGTGTTCATATAATTTAATTTTAAATAATGGTTGCATTTTAAAACAGACTCATAAAATCTCTGACAACTTAATTGTATACTTTAATGAGCCAATATAAGCTGACTCTAATACATCACTGGTTATTTACACTATTTTAAAAAATATTCATATAAGTGGTGCCTGGGTGGCTCCATTGATTGAGCATCCAACTCTTGGCTTCAGCTCAGGTCATGATCTTGGGATTCTGGTATTGACCCCCACCCCAGGCTCCACATTCAGTGAGTAGTCTGTTTGGGATTCTCTCTCTCTTCCCCTTACCCAGATCACACATACTCTCTCTCTCTCTTATTTATATTTATATAATTTTTTATATATACATATATAGATTTATTTATATAATAAATATATATATATTTAAGAAATATTTATATTTATTTAAGAAATATATATATTTCTTTAGTCTGCTTGGGAGTCTCTCTCTCTTCCCCTTACCCAGATCACACATACTCTCTCTCTCTTATTTATATTTATATAATTTATATATATATATTTATATAATAAATCTATATATATGTGTATTTAAGAAATATTTATATTTATTTAAGAAATATAAATATTTCTTTTGGTGTGTGTGTGTGTGTGTATATATATATATATATATATATATATACTCTGAAAGACTGCTTTTTTACTCATAACAGTTTCTACCAAAAGAAATAGTAAAAAAAAAAAATAGTAAATTATAGCCAATAATTTTGAGAAAAGTAAGAATTTCCAGTTTTATTTTTTATTGTTACATTATTTATTTCAACAAAATGAATGAAAAATGTTTGCTACAATTATTCTCAAGCAAATAGGCATGAAAACATGAAGAAAGTAGAGCTTATTAACATTTACTAACTCCACTTACCATCCAATTGTCACATCTCCTCATTCATAACATGAAGAGAAATAATATTTATCTCATTAAGTTGTTGACAGAATTAAATGAATTAATGTAGTCAAGTACTTCTAGTGAGATTACAGGAGTCAAGAAAAAAAAATGCCTGGAATGACCCAGAGACAGCTTGAAAGAACGAAAGAACCCCTGTGTTATTTTGAGGAATGATCTGTTTTTATGCTACAATACCTGGTCCTTCTATATTGAATCCACTTTATATGTAAGAACCCAGAAGAGGGGCGCCTGGGTGGCTCAGTTGTTAGTCATCTGCCTTCATCTCAGGTCATGATCCCACCTGGGATCAAGTGCCACATTGGACTCCCTCCTGGGTGGGAAGACTGCTTTTCACACTCCCACTCGCCTTGCTTGTGTTTCCTCTCTTGATGTCTCTCTTTCTGTCAAAAAAATAAATAAAATCTTAAAAAGAAAAAAAAAAGAAGAAGAAGAAGAAGAAGAGAGCTATATGATAAAGTTGGCAGATAGATCATTCCACCTGAACTGTGGAGTGTGAACTGAGCCACCCAGGCGCCCCTAGAACAGATTTGGATGTAGGTGTGGTACCTCACACAAGGAAGTACCAAATCTTATATCATTCAGTTTAAAACACTTGGGAGAAGCACTTTCTTCAATGCAGAGAAACAGACTCAAGAAATATTTTGGAATTTAATATTCTTTCCCTAAAGCAAAATAATCCTGCCATGGTAAAATAAGCATTCTGTTTCTATATTGCAATTGCAATATATATCTATATCTTGAAATATATTGCCTATGCAATTCACAATATACAACACTAGTAAACAAGCTTTAATTCCAAATTTATCTGAAATAAACTTCAACTTGTCAATGCTAAAATGTTCTGTAAGCATCAAATAAAAAATAACTGTAAAAATTACATCCTATCATTTTCCATGTAGTAGAGTAAAACTTATTATGTTGAGTACTTTGTATCGAGAGAGACAGAAGCAGTTTTAGCAAAACTGCACTTTGGAGCTTACAACACCATATCTGTTAAGATTAGAACTATCATTAAAACTTGTTTTTAACAACACTAATACATTTCTTTCTATTTAATATTTAAACAAGTTTTAAAAAAATTTTTTGGGGGTGCCCGTGTGGCTCAGGGGTTAAGCCTCTAACTTCAGTTCAGGTCATGGACCCAGGGTCCTAGGATCAAGCCCTGCTTTGGGCTCTCTGCCCAGTAGGGAGCATGCTTCTCCTTATTTCTGCCTGCTACTCTGCCTATTTGTGATCTCTCTCTCTCTCTTTCTCTCTCGTCAAATAAATAAAATCTTGGGGCGCCTGGGTGGCTCAGTGGGTTAAAGCCTCTGCCTTCGGCTCAGGTCATGATCCCAGGGTCCTGGAATCGAGCCCCGCATCGGGCTGTCTGCTGAGCAGGGAACCTGCTTTCCCCTCTCTCTCTGCCTGCCTCTCTGCCTACTTGTGATCTCTGTCTGTCAAGCAAATAAATAAAATCTTAAAAGAAAAATAAATAAAATAAATAAATAAATAAAATCTTAAGATTTTTTTGTTAATTTCTACCCAGAGCAGATTGATTTTTGACAAGTAGTGTTATGCTAAATATGGCATTAAGTCCCATTCCAAAATTATATATTGGTCACCAAAAATCAATCACCTAAAAATGTAGATCAATAAAAATGAATTCCCAATCTTAGGAAAGTACATAAAGTAGATGTTTTACTTTCAGTCACTGCAGTATTATCAGATAAATAGAATAGCAAGTTTAAGGTATAAATTATGTTCCAAACAGAAAGATTGTTGAAAGCACATTTCAAGGTGAGTTTGTGATACCCATGATGTTAATTTGTAATCAATTGCCCACCAACTCTAACTTGTAGGGTCATAAAATGCATCCTATCCACCAGCTCCAGTGGGACTGAAAGCAATGGTTTATATCTCAGCTCTGAATTTGTTGGCTTTGGGCAAGTATTTATCTTGTAAGTGCTTCAATTTTCTTATCTGTAGAAAAAAGCTAATTATAGGATTTAATTTAAGGGATCAATATATAGCATAAATAAATTTGGATATGTAAAGCACTTGGAAAGCTTAACATTAGCAAAAGCAGTCAATAAATGTGGCTTTGTACATTATTTGCTGATATACAAGATAATACAATTAGTTTCTTTATCACTTTATTCAAGATCTAAAACAGAGCAAAAGTAAACTCAACTTAAAGATGGAATCCCATTTACTTTTAACATCAAGATTTAGTTTGGTTTCTTTTCAAAATCAGATTGTATAAAATAAACAAGGAGATTCTCTAGATATTCTAGAAGAGCATCAATACCTTTGAGATAATAATCCTTGATTATTATCAATTTTCAAAGAGTTCATGCAGCAGAAGAAATGTATACACACTGTAATATACACACTATGGAATATACACTATAAACTTCTTATATGCTTTATACCTTATTCTTTATTAAAAATAGTTAAAATTATAATTTTAAACTGTCCGCTGAAATTATAAACAATTATAAGATTCATCATCAAGCTATAAATATCCAATGAAGGTCATGTGATATACTAAGTGCAGAAATTCCAATTATATTTAATAGAAATTAAAATAAAAATCATTTGCCATGTTAAAAGAATATGAAAATGACAGTTGTTCCCCCAAAACAACATGACTTGCTTTTTGTAAGAAAACCAAGGAAAATACCAGTGCTCTTGACTTTCTACTGAAAGAAGAAAACTCTAAAAGCCACATATATAAATACATGTATAGTAAGAGACCATTTCTTTGGCTTAATAACAAACAGAAGAAAATAACTATGATCTTTGGTTGGGAATAAGAAAAAAGATGTGGCTCATATATACAATGGAATATTATTCAACCACTAGAAAGGATGGATGCCTACCATTTGCATCAACATGGATGGAACTAGAGGGTATTATGCTAAGTAAAATAAGTCACGCAGAGAAAGACTATTAACATATACTTTCACTCATTTGTGGAATATAAGGAAGAACTCAGAGGACCATAGGGGAAGGGAGGGAAAACAGAATGGGAAAATAATTAGAGAAGTATACAAACCATGAGAGACTCTGGACTCCTGGAAACAAACTGAGGGTTACAGAAAGGGAAAACGGGGTAACCAGGTGATGGTTATTAAGGAGGGTACAAGTTGTAATGAGCACTGGGTGTTATACACAACTAATGAATCACTGAACACTACATCAAAACTAATTATGTACTATATGTTGGCTAATTAAACATAATTTTAAAAAAAGAAAGTTGCAACTTGCTTATATGCAATAGACTTAATGCTAGGATTTATTAGAAAGACTTTGGAACTTAGAGGAAGAAACATTTGAATAACATTCAATAATAATCCAAGTTAGTTTAACAAATCATATAAATATTTTTACTTCAGCTTATTTATCTGTCAATTGGATGTTAAATATACTTGCTATTATTTGCTTAATGTTATGATAACAATCAAATATCTAATAGATATAATAGATAAACTTTGACAAGTAATAAGAATTAATTAACTAAAATGTATTATAAGTATACAGATTTGTTGGAAAGATTTTAAAGATAATTATCCAGAATATGCATCAGTTAGAGTACATTTGTTTATATGGCTACAGTTGTGCAAATTAAAGTTATGAAGTGTACACCACAAAAAAATATGATTTTTAGATTTCATTGTCAGCAAGCCAGAGAAAGTGGATACTTTTCAAACTATCTCCTAAAATGTATATTTTAAAAAGGATATAAAATTAAGCAAAACAGGGGCACCTGGGTGGCTCAGTGGGTTAAAGCCTCTGCCTTCAGCTCAGGTCATGATCCCAACGTCCTGGGATCGAGCCCCACATTGGGCTCTCTGCTCAGAGGAGAGCCTGTTTCCCCACTCTCTCTCTGCCTGCCTCTCTGCCAACTTGTGATCTCTCTCTGTCAAATAAATAAATAAAATCTTAAAAAAAAAAAAATAAGCCAAACAATCAACAGTTCTACTCATGAAGAAATGTCTGCTTATTGAAGCACACATTGGGATTGGTTGGAAAAATTGCTTCAGAAATAGAAAATAAATTGTACTGATAATCAGAAGATAGGAATGACGAGAGAAGAACCACATGGACCTCTCAACTGATGCAGAAAAAGCATTTGACAAAATCCAGCATCCATTCCTGATTAAAATGCTTCAAAATATAGGGATAGAGGGAACATTCCTGAACTTCATAAAATCTGTCTATGAAAGACCCACAGCAAATATCATCCTCAATGGGAAAAAGCTTGCAGCCTTCCCATTGAGATCAGGAACACGACAAGGATGCCCACTCTCACCACTCTTGTTCAACATAGTATTAGAAGTCCTAGCAAAAGCAATCAGACAACAAAGAGAAATAAAAGGTATCCAAATTGGCAATGAAGAAGTCAAACTCTCTCTCTTCGCAGATGACATGATTCTTTATATGGAAAACCCAAAAGACTCCACCCCCAAACTACTAGAACTCATACAACAATTCAGCAACGTGGCAGGATACAAAGTCAATGTACAGAAATCAATGGCTTTCTTATACACTAACAATGAAAATACAGAAAGGGAAATTAGAGAATCGATTCCATTTACTATAGCACCAAGAACCATAAGATATCTGGGAATAAACCTAACCAAAGAGGTAAAGGATCTGTACTCAAGGAATTACAGAACACTCATGAAAGAAATTGAAGAAGACACAAAAAGATGGAAGACCATTCCATGCTCTTGGATTGGAAGAATAAACATTGTTAAAATGTCTATCCTGCCTAGAGCAATCTATATTTTTAATGCCATTCCGATCAAAATTCCACCGGTATTTTTCAAAGAGCTGGAACAAATAATCCAAATATTTGTATGGAATCAGAAGAGACCTGAATTGCTAAGGAAATATTGAAAAACAAAAATAAAACTGGGGCATCACGTTACCTGATTTCAAGCTTTACTACAAAGCTGTGATCACCAAGACAGCAGGTACTGACAAAAACAGACACATAGACCAGTGGAAAAGAGTAGAGAGCCCAGATATGGACCCTCAACTCTATGGTCAAATAATCTTTGACAAAACAGGAAAAAATATACAGTGGAAAAAAGACAGTCTCTTCAATAAATGGTGTTGGGAAAACTGGACAGCTATATATAGAAGAATGAAACTCGACCATTCTCTTACACCATACACAAAGATAAACTCAAAATGGATAAAAGACCTCAATGTGAGACAGGAATCCATCAGAATCCTAGAGGAGAATATAGGCAGTAACCTCATCGATATCAGCCACAGCAACTTCTTTCAAGATATGTCTCCAAAGGCAAAGGAAACAAAAGCGAAAATAAACTTTTGGGACTTCATCAAAATCAAAAGCTTCTGCACAGCAAAGGAAACAGTCAACAAAAAAAGGGGCAACCCACGGAATGGGAGAAGATATTTGCAAATGACAGTACAAGGTTGTACTGTAAAGGTTGATATCCAGGATCTATAAAGAACTCCTCAAACTCAACACACACAAAACAGCAATCATATAAAAAAAATGGGCAGAAGATATGAACAGACACTTCTCCAATGAAGACATACAAATGGCTATCAGACACATGAAAAAAATGTTCATCATCATTAGCCATCAGGGAGATTCAAATTAAAACCACATTGAGATATCACCTTACACCATTAGAACGGCCAAAATTAGCAAGACAGGAAACAACATGTGTTGGAGGGGATGTGGAGAAAGGAGAACCCTCTTACACTGTTGGTGGGAATGCAAGTTGGTGCAGCCACTTTGGAGAACAGTGTGGAGATTCCTCAAGAAATTAAAAATAGAGCTTCCCTATGACCCTGCAATTGCACTCCTGGGTATTTACCCCAAAGATACAGATGTAGTGAAAAGAAGGGCCATATGTACCCCAATGTTTATAGCAGCAATGGCCATGGTCGCCAAACTGTGGAAAGAACCAAGATGCCCTTCAACGGACGAATGGATAAAGAAGATGTGGTCCATATACACTATGGAGTATTATGCCTCCATGAGAAAGGATGAATACCCAACTTTTGTAGCAACATGGACGGGACTGGAAGAGATTATGCTGAGTGAAATAAGTCAAGCAGAGAGAGTCAATTATCATATGGTTTCACTTATTTGTGGAGCCTAACAAATAGCATGGAGGACAAGGGGAGATGGAGAGGAGAAGGGAGTTGAGGGAAATTGGAAGGGGTGGTGAACCATGAGAGACTATGGACTCTGAAAAACAATCTGAGGGTTTTGAAGAGGTGGGAGGTGGGAGGTTGGGGGAACCAGGTGGTGGGTATTGGAGAGGGCACAGATTGCATGGAGCACTGGAAGTGGTGCAAAAACAATGAATACTGTTACACTGAAAATAAATTTAAAAAATTTAAAAAAAATCAAAAAGAAAAAAAAGAAAATAGGAATGAGGAAAATTTATCCTGTTTATATGTTAACTATGATTAAAAACCCAGAGTACATACAATTAAAAAAATTCAACTACTTAATTGCAGTCTTACTCAAGACCAATAATAATCATGTATAAAATCAAGGACAATAAATCAGGAAAAGGGTTTGCACCTCATAAATGATAATCCCCTTGTATAAAGATTGTCTAAAATAGATACAAATAAAATAAAAATATCAATAAAATTATTTGCGAATGATACAAAAAATTTGCAACAAATAATATAAACATGTTTCTTAAACATGTACAAAGTTTCTTCATTTCTATAATATTTTAAAATACAAAGTAAACTATGTAAGTTTTTTTTTTTTTTTTTTTACTTATAAGAATTACAAAGCAAAAAATGTGATCACATACCCTGTGTCAAGACCACAGGGAAATGGAAAAGAAAAAAAGGCTGTAGGGAAATGAACATTTAATACGTTGGTGGTATAATTTACTTTTGCAATGTCTACCAAGAGTAAGCATATCCAACAGAGATAGATTATTATATACTCATGTTCACTTATGAGAAGTTATACTATATGGTTGTGTGTATTTGGATATATTCCATAATCCATTAAACACTGTTTGGATTATAAATGTCTGAATCCTCCTAAATGTCATCAGTTGAAAACAGGTTAGATAAATCTTGGTATACAAGATTTTGGTTTACAAGACAACTTGGTATACAAGACAACTCCCAAAAAGAAAGGATAGTACCATAGGCATTGAAATGGGAAGCTCTCCATGGTATAAAGCTAACCAGTAAAATTCCAAAATAACCCACATCATATGCTACTTTTTAATGATAATGTTTGTGGGGCATGGGAACCATGTATGCATTTGTATTACATTATATTGCATTACATTTACTTTTACACATGTGAAGAAACTCTAGAGAGAAAAGTATGCAGGAAAAAAAAAAGTAACAGTGGTTACCTACATGTGACAGAACAGGAAACAGAAGGGTGAAGAAATAGGGTAAGAAATGAATTTTTCACAGTAGAGTCAATATAGACACATATTTATACACACACAAATATATCTATGTGTGTGTGTGTGTGTATAATCTCTGGTTTCAGAGACAGATACTTCACAGCAGTGATGAATATACCATTATTGACTTTCTACAAAATGAAAGGGTATAATTGAAATATTCCTACCTGGTTTCTAATTTTCTACACTTTTTCTTCTTCTCTAGTGTGATTTTAAGACTTTAAAAATATTGCATATCCATTAAAATTTCCCAGTTACTTATATCTTAAGAACTTGAAATGAGTTACATTGGAGTCATTCTATGCAAATTTATCAAGTTCATATAAAGCCATGCCATCGCCATGAACAAACATGAGAGTTAATTTATAAAACTGATGTTGGCTAGTTGAGTCTTTGTATCTCATGGCCTTTTTTTTTTTTTTTTTTTAGATTTTATTTCTTTATTAGAGAGAGAGAGACAGTGAGAGAGGGAACACAGGCAGGGGGAGTGGGAGAGGGAGAAGCAGGCTTCCTGCCAAACAGGGAACCCCATGCAGGGCTCAATCCCAGGACTCCAGGATCATGACCTGAGCCCAAGGCAGACGCTTAATGACTGAACCACCCAGGCACCCCTGTATCTCATGTTTTCATGGACAGTTACCTCACCTTGATATCCCTATCTCCATCTAGTTAATTGACAAGAAGTATGCCACAATCTCAAATTTTTGTATTCATGTGGCAACTGTATTTTCCAGAGATGACTTCAACAATATCCCTCATTCTGTCTGATGTCCATTATGAACTTACCATTCCCTACCAAAAAACAGTGTCTAGTCCCCTCTTACTGAATCTGGGTTAGCCTACAAACTTCAACCATTTGAACATGGCATAAGTGGCCTAGATGACTTCCAGTATAAAGTCAGAAAAGGTCAAACTATTTCTGCCTGGATATTTTAGGCAACTAGACATTCTTTTGACTATGTTTGGACATTTGGATTTTTCATTGACACTTTTAAACACAAACTCCACATTAAAAAAATCCAATTACACTGGACCAATCAGTCTGTTGAGGCTATACAGTCAGCAATAATTGCAAGGTATCAGAATAGTACAGGGAGAAGATGCCAGAAATAAGAGAGTATTTCATTTGCATTTTTTGAAAGATCACATCAGAAATATTAAATTTGACAATCTTAATTATCAGTATAGGTTCAAGCTTACTGATTACTTTGCAATGTTCAATTCTAATTATAAATTTAATATCTATGAATAGCTTGATGCTCATTTTCATCTGCCTATAGTTAAGGAAACTAAAATATCACTGTTAGAAAAATTATTCAGATTATTGTGCAAGATAAAGTGTACCTAAAAGTGAGAAATTTCTGCCCAATTGGATTATATTTAATTCTAGGTCAAATATAGTAAATTTGTTCAATCCGAATTATTCTTGGCATGGCCCAGCTATGACTCTTCAATTGAGTATTGGATGAGTTTCATGTCCACTCAAAACCACAAGTTATAAAATCAATGAGTTAAGTATTTAATTAAATTAATGTAGATGGCATGTTTGACAGTTATTGCTTAGTGTGTCTTAATAAATCAATGATCTATTCCTTCCATGGGGTGGGGGGGGGAATTCTGCCTTTAAAATAAAATACACAAAACCAAGGCTTATTCTAACACAATTCTTTTTTTCTTTTCCTTTTTTTTTTTCTGTTGTTCTTGTTGGTTTGTTCATCTGGTTGGTTGATTGTCTAGTGGGGTTTTTGTTAATAGCATTTAAGATTTCCAAGAGAAAAAGCACTGAGGGGAAATTCATATGATTATAATCTTATGAATGTTTATTTTCCAGAAATCTTTTTTTTTTCAAATTTCACTTATAAACGGTCACTTTATTGCCATAAAATATAGTTATGAAGGTCTCCCCTCCCTTTAATCCTTCAGTTCTAGCTAACAATTTTTCCGTACAATTTCTTTTTTTTTCTGCTGGGACCCCTGGGTGACTTACTCTTTTAAGCAACTGCCTTTGGCTCAGGTCATGATCCCAGTATCCTGCGATTGAGTTCTGCATCCAGCTCCTTGATCTTGTTTTTCCCTCTGCCTGCCACTCCCCCCGTTTGTGTGCATTTTCTCTCTCACTCTCTGACAAATATAAAGAAAATCTTTAAAAAAGACAATAATAACAACTTTTTTTTTCCTGGCACAGCAACCTACTGTGTTGTACTATTTTATACTTTTTACTGTGTTGTTTACAAATTTTAAAGTGTTACTTGTAATTAGGGCTATTTGTTTAAACTGATTTTGCACAGGTAT
The DNA here is from genome assembly GCF_010015895.1 of Lontra canadensis. NCBI lineage: Eukaryota > Metazoa > Chordata > Mammalia > Carnivora > Mustelidae > Lontra > Lontra canadensis. The sequence continues at coordinate 6,058,588 of NW_022631040.1, forward strand.
CTTCAAAGCATTATGAAATTTCCTGAAATTAGCCATTGATGATTGAATGTCTGAGTCATGATTAATAATTACAGATATTATGATTATTAAAACTTTACTTTGTGAAATTTTGTGATGCTGGTATTTTGTGAAATTTTACTGACTTCTCAAGAAAGCAATGGATAGGAAGAACATAATGGAATTACACCTACTAAGTGCTGGGAGGAAGCACAAACACTCACAAACATTCAAAGACACACTGTCAATTCAAATTCTGTAACCAATTATTCTTGACATAAGGATGAAACGAATACATTTTCAGAAAAGTGGAAGCTAAGAGAATTAAATACATAGCCACAGTATAATTTCTGTAGTCCTCTTCTTTGGCTACCATTATGTATTTTATATTTATATCTAGTATTTCTCCCATGATACAATGTTATCAGTTATCCTGCATTCTGATGCATTTACATAATGTTATTTTTCACATTTACTCACACATCAATTTTCATTCTTTCCTGTGAATCTAAGTTAAATCTAGTGAAAATGTCCTTTCCATCTTAAGAACTTCTTTAAATATGTTTTGTAGTCCAGGTCTGCATGTGATGAATTCTCATGAAGTTTAGTATTTAATGCTTTATATCTAAAATTATAACAAAAATTTTAGAGAAGGCAGATACATAAAACTAGTACATTAAAATTTTGAGGTTATATCGAACTTATATTAAATCCTTTGAAATTATGCAACTTACATGCAATGTGCAATAGTAAAAGAGAAGTATGACTTAAATTGGAGTGATTTATCTCCCATTTTCTCAGGGGATTGGCCTAAAATGCCTGACCGCAGGTATTTTTCCATTTGTCATTCATTGGAAAAAGTCAGCAAGTACAATATCCCTTACACTCTCATTCTATCCTTGCTGCACAGAGATCTAGAGTTAATAAATAAGACAGTAAGGCAAATTACATGGCAATACCAAGTATCTTGAGACTGTAGTAGCTGCTTCAAGTAGGTACGAGATCATAAATTATGTAATAAAACTATTCACCACAAATCTGCAGTTTTCCATTTCTACATAATTTTATTCCATATCCATTCAAACAAATACCCATTAAACATATCCAGTTAAATATCAAATTAATCAAAATCTATTCAAGTAATCAAAGAAATTACCTCGGATTTTCTCATTCCTTTATTTTTGCTTTTCACCTTTTTTTTTTCAGCTTTTTAAAATTGACTTTAAGATTGCTAGTTTATTTTTTCTAGAGAATTACAACTTTCCCAGGCATGGCCTTTTTATATATCAACTGTGGATGCCTTGTTATTTGAACCACTAAGCAGTCTCTGTCTCTTATTTATTATTTTTATGATATTTATGAAATAATAATATCATTACCAATAGTGGATATATATGAAATAAAAAGTGAATGGACTTTTCTATCAAAAGTATTCAAATTGAATGCTTTTTCATTTTGAAGTTTAAAGGGAGCAGTTCAAGAAGTGGATTACGTACCATATATAGTTGTATCTCACCAGATCTTCCATTTTTTAAAGTCTCATACAAGTAGTTGAATACATATTAATAATAGCAGAATTTGTTTCAATTTTAACTATTAGCAATTATTTCTAATATGTGTTCTCTCATTCCAGAAAATAATTACATTTTATTAGTATAAATGGAAAAAGTTATGTATTTTGCATTTAATAGTACATGAGTGCTTGAAAATTTAAATGCATTTAAAGGAAATTTATGGGGAGCATATACTTTTTTTAATGTTCATTATGTATTTTATCCATGTTAAGTGTTCCTAGTTCACCGTTTTCTGTGATATTTGATATAAAGTATGTTTATACTTTAAATTTAAAATTTGTGCATTCTCTTATTTTAGAAATACTCAACATTGAAATAAATGACCAAGATATATGAAATTAGTAGTGATTAAGATGAATCAATAAGTAATCTTAACAAATGTATTTCCTGAAAACTATTTTGTTGACAGTCATAGTCTCTTTATTAGTATTATAAAAGTTTATTCTGGGCTTAATGATAAATTGAAGAGAATGACCTTAACATAAATCTTTTTGAAGAATGGTAATTTTAAGGGGTGATTTAATCTATAAGGTGCATTTGGCAAAAACAATCTTGCAGCATTGTGGATATTTCCTTGTTTGGATGTGGGTTGAAGGGTCAGTATGTAGCACACCTTATAAAGAAAGAAATACAAAAATAATTCAGGGTAAGAGTAATAAAAACTGAATTAAACAAAGATAGAATGGGAGGGAAATAATGGCTTAGAGTAGTGTAATATTGGAATCAGAAGAACTTAGTCATTGTGCCAATATAGAGGTGGGTTAAAAGAAAAAAATATGGAATGGATCTCCACACTGAAAAAGAAACCACAAAATAACACTCCAGATAATAAGAGATGACATATCATTTTCTGAGTGATCTGATATCTATGGGGACCTGGAGCACAAAAGTGTCTGAGCTAAACATTTGATTTCAAAGGTCATTATAACATATATGGCAGTTGAAGAAAGAAGAAAGTTTGACATGAGGATAAAACCATCATAAGGGCAAATGTAAAAGTCCTAAGAGACAGCAACAGTTATAATTTGAGTGGAAAAAGAAGATGCACAAAGGATAGGTGAGAGATAGATGGATAGATGGATGATAGATAAATTATATATAGAGATACAGAGGATGGAATGGACATAATGATGTAAGGAAAACTAGGGCAAAGTGATTTCACAGATGTTAACTGTAAGTTTCAATTACTGTTTAGAATAGTAAGAAATTCAAAATAAATATGATTGCCACCAGTAGGCATAATTAACCTATCATATGAAAATTGCTGCTCCTGGGATTTTTTGTGAAATCATACAGAAATGATCACTAAAGAAATTGTGCATCTGTAAAAAAATACTTTCACAAATAGCAACCATTAAGAAATTGCTGGAACGTGGGCACCTGGATGGCTCAGTAAGTTAAGCATCTGCCTTTGACTCAGGTCTTTTTCCCAGGGTCCTGGGAGATAGCCCCACGTCAGCCTCCCTGCTCAATGGGGAGCAAGCTTCTTCCCCATTCTTGGCCCCTCCCCCCACCTGTGCACTTGCTCAATCTCTCTCTCTCTCTCTCTCTCTCTCTCAAATAAATAACTAAAATCTTAAAAAAGAAAAAATACATTGCTGGAACAGACTTGTCACTGGAAACCATCAGCAAAGCAGATTGTTATAAAAAATGTGAGATAGACTATTGAGCTAGAGACTATCCTACTCTCATGTTCTTTCATTATTATAGGAAGAAACAATACCTATTTTTAAATTCCTCTAGAGGGAGATTAGAATTTTTTTTCATTAAAATTCTTAGAAGTCGTATAGATTCAACAGTTGCCTATGGACATCTAATAAAGCTATGCTTATTTTTATATATGTTTAGATAGCTAAGAAGGTAAATATAGGTGATAAAGATACAGGTATAGATTGAATGATCTAATGGCGTAAGATTTAAAATAAAAATTTTCAGAGACAGAAAACTAGAGTCCAATTTAATGGGAAAAGCACCATATTCTCCACATTTTAAGTTACAAGACTTGTTTTCAGCAGTCAACACCTGCCAGCTCCCTGCAGTGTTTACTATGATCAGAACATTTGCCGCAATTACTATGACTATTGCTCTCGTCAACTTTGGGGGAAGAAAGTGTACTGACCTGTGGAGCAGTTAGGGGACTTGTAAGGAAGTAATATTCTCCTTTTTGCAAAGGAAGGGTTCTTCTCTCTCCCAAAGCTGGGTGATAGAGATTCCAGAAGATTTACTGTAAAACAGCAAAGGCTGATCCCATGAATGGATGTGTGTGTGTGTGTGTGTGTGTGTGTGTGTGTGTGCGCGTGTGTGGTCATCACCTTGGCCTCTAGCACCTACACAAATCTGTGCACAGGAAAACTGGAGAAAGCTTGCAACAGTTATACCCCTCACATTTCCACAGCTAAAGATACTCAGAATGTGAGAGCTCACCATGGAAAGTACCTGGGTCTGAGCCACCTTGATGATGGTTCTGAAAGAGGCACTCACCGGGTTAGGGTGTCTTAATACCATTGCCTGTGAGGTGCACATCATATGGTGACAACTGGAAAGCAAAGAGAAGAGGAATAAGAAGTCTAGATACAGGTCTGCTTTCCATATCAGGGGACAGCAGGAAAGGAGGCCCCCACAGACTTCAGAAGAATCCATTCAGTACCCCATTATGAAAGCCAGTAGAGGTCTCATCAGTCAGGTTTAGTCAGACAAAATAACTGACAAGTGATGGCCACTTAAGGTGCTTCACCTCTTCTAACTCTTTCCTGCCCCTAAACCAAGTGGGAACAAATGAGAGCGGTCTACGAAGCACGAAGCACAGACAAGTTTTCTTCCCTGCTTTAAGCCCATTGAAATACAAACAAATGCACTAAACTCTGAATGGAGTTTGAGGATGAGATTTAATACAAATAAAACTGAAGTTTTATTATGAAGTTATTCCATTAACTGCAAACTTATGAAGCAAGTCCCACTTGATATCAAATGAAAGAACAAAAAAGATTCTTACAAAGCACAAGAAGGAGATTATTAGAAAAATAAAACAGATCCATAGTTATGCCCCCATATTTAGAGATTCCCTAAATTAATACATATTTTTGTAAACTCTTGTACATTTTTACTACTAACATTATTACAACTTGATGTAACAAGTAAGTTTAGTTGCATTTACTTTTACAAGGCTTAGTAACACCTGATTATATTTCAGTATTCTTACCTTAGTCTTTTCTTTAAGATTTCCTTGTTAGTAAATAACCAATTTAAAATGAAAGAAGGACTTTAATTAAATGAATCATTTTTTAATTTAGAGGAACTATTTCACACTGAATAAAATCTTTTAATTAATGTGTTTATAACCCTATAATTTAGTATTAAGAATGTTTTTGGTTGGCACAAATATAATCTGAATTAATGAGATAATTATACAAGATCTTTATTTCATTTTCCCTGTATAATGGTGGACACCAGTAATGTTTTTCTGTCTCAAACATTTTCACATCAATAACCTCTTTAGGACTATTGATCAACTTATTGCCATTTGCTTCTAAAATATAGAACTATAAAAGCCACCCGATTCAAGAGTCTACTAATAAACATTTAGCCAAAATGAAATATCAATTACATTCAAAGAGTTCACAAAGTTATTTTCAAAGGCAAATCACTTGAGAAAGCTTAATATATCATCTTTTTAAGTATTTTCCTCAATTTCTTAAAACTAGACACAAAATTAAAATTTTGAATTTTAAGCATAAGCATTTTAGTCAGTCATTGATTTATTTTTAAAAAACACAACTGTTAATGTTATCCTGTTTCAATAACAAAGAAATCTATTGTGTTTAAAAGTATTGAAAAATCTAACTATTCATGTATAGATTTAGATATATAAATATCTACCTATGTATGTCTATTCATCTGTCTACCTTTCTGTCCACCTGTCTCATCTGTCTAGTTCTGTTTTCATGTATGATGCCATGATCCAATCAAAGAAAATTAAGATGACATCATTACTTTCACATTTTTTAAAGGTTTTATTTTCTTATTTGACAGAGAGAGAGAGGTCATAAGCAGGTAGAGAGGCAGGCAGAGAGAGGGGGGAAGCAGGCTCCCCACTGAGCAGAGAGCCCAATGTGGAGCTCAATCCCAAGACCCTGAGATCATGACGTGAGCCGAAGGCAGAGGCTTAACCCACTGGGCCACCCAGGTGCCTCAACTTTCACATGGTTATTCCTCTCCCTTACAAGTACTTTATTTGGTCAGCTTCCTCAATCCACTTTTGTCTATCTGATTTTAAGTTCCGTTCTTGTTAACAAGCTACTAATGAATTATTATTAAATCCAACCATTGTTTTGGTGTTTAGCAATTTAATCTCTCTTTCTCTCTGTCCAAAAAAAATAACGATTCTGTATTTATAGTTTTGTAACTGTACTTAGTTTTAAAATACCTAAATACATTGAATTGTTAATATGTCTCAAGTATTCTGCTAGGCCCATTATATAAATAATTGTATTTAATCTAAACATGCACAGTTACTTTTTTGGTCTCTGTTTTACAGACAAGGAAACTAAAGTGCTGTGACTTAAGAAATACATCTAAAATGCATAGGTGGAAGCATCAAAACTTTGATTTAAACCTACATTTTCTCTATAAAGACCTTAAATTCTTAACTTTTAAACTACACTTCAAATTGTTTAACATATTTGAGACAGTTTTCTCATCTAGAAAATAACTACGACATTTATTCCTTCATTCAGTTATTTAATTAGTCTACTATATGCTGGACTATATTTGGGCACAGGCCCAACTATTAATAAGAAACCAAGTAGACTGTGTCTGCCTATAAGGGTGTGGCTTTTTAGGAAAAAAAAAAAGTCAGAATGAACATAGGATAAATTAGCACAGCATGTCATGTGGCGGTAAGGACTTTGATGAAAAATAAATCAGGATAAAGAAGAAAAAAAGTGTTGCAGTAGGACTACTATTTCATATAACATGGGGAAAGAACTCTTTGCTAAGAAGATTCTTAACAGTGAGTCTGTTCTGGGCACAAAGAAAAATAAATTGACTTAGGAGGATGTTCTAGGAATAAGATGTTCATCCCTGTGGGCAAAGCAAAGTAAGCAAGGGGGGAAATGGTGGAAGACTATTTCAGAGCAATGCCAGGGACTAAATAATGTAGGGCCATGGAAGACATTATTATCAGTTAATGTCTAGGAGACTGAAACCACACAGTCATTTGAACATGAGAAGTTTAATGTAAGGAATTATTAACTGTTGCAGGGGATTATCTACTGAAGGGTAAAAAGAGCACTGAAAATGTAAGAATAGCCAAGATAAAACACAGCTACTTCTCCTTCTAAGGCTTCAGGCAAGGACTCAAGGAAGGAACCAATCTGGAAGAACCCCTATCCACCAGAACTGAGATGAGGAACTCCTGGAAGAGGATGTGGTTGTGGCCTGCTAGATAGCAGAGAATTTTGCTGATGCTCTATGCTGGGATAGCTCTTTGGGAAGCTGTCCCCTGGGGTGCTGCAGGAAGCTGTTCCCAGAGAGCTGCTGTCCACCACTGGTCTCTGTGCCCCAAAGATGCAAGTCAAGAGGAGGGCCAAGGATCTAGGAAGAAGAGTCTCACCCTTTTCCAGCATCCCACCAACAGGATTTACAGATGAATTTTATCAAGATGCCATTGACAAAGCAAAGCAAAAATGTCCCATTATCACCAGCAGGGTAAAGAAGAATAGATGAGGAACTGATGGCAACTGACACCATAGTGAAAAGTGGATGTTTTGCTGCCCTCATTTAAAGAATGATGGAAGGGAGCCTGGCTGGCTCAGTCAGTATATGGGACTCTTGAACTTAGGTTGTGAGTTCCAGCCCCACACTGGATATAGATTACTTGGGAAAAAAAAAAGAAAAAAAGATGGAAAATCTGTCATGTTTTGTCTGAAAATGTTTAAATTTTATCTTTAGCTTTAAAGATATTTTTGTTGTGTAGAGAATTGTCCTAGTTGTTAGTTTTGGCATTATAGTAAATTTCCATTAACTTCTGTTTTCACTGTTCTGGCTTTTTCTCTTTCTTTCTTTCTTTCTTTCTTTTTTCTTTTCTTCTCTTTTCTTTTTTTCTCTTCTGTAATTTCATTACTGAGAATTTGGTCTGCCTTCCTGAAAATGTAGGTTCATATATTTTGTCAATTTTGGAAAATTATTAGCAATTAGCTTTTAAATATTTTTCTGTCTTATTCTTATTTTTGTCTCTTCAAAATATATATTGGATTTTCATAAATATCCTCAATATGACTAAAACACTCATATATGCCACATCTCTTTATATATATATATATAATAGATAAATCTGTATCTATATACGTATGTAATATTTGCTTGCATACTGTTTTCTAGTTAGCTTTTAATATTGCTTGCAATTTACTGCTTCTTTACTTGGTTATGTCTAGTTCACTGTTAAACTAATCTACTGAGTTTATTTTTTCTTTTTCACATTTTTTAGTATTTAAATTTTTGTCTGTGTGGTTTTACTAGAGTTATTACTTCTTGCTTAATTTTCCTGGCTAACTTTATCTCCTCCAATGTGGTATATATAGTTGCTTTGACATCTTTCCTTTAATTTTTAAAAAATTTGTTAATTAAAAAATTAAATTAAGAAATTAATTTTTAATCTGTATATTAAAAATTAAAATTAAAAAAAACTATTGACTTTTTTCTCACTGTGTATTTTGGCTTCATTTATCTACATCTCTTTGAGTGCATTTGTAAAATACAGTATGTTAAAACTGTTTTGATTGTGTTTAAAGACTTGAATGATGTTTTCTTCCTCAAACGATTATCATTTGCTTTTGCAAGGAGGATAAAGTAAAGGCAGTCAAAATTCTGAATTACTTTAATATAAACTCAGATTTTGAGATTTTCTGGGCCATTTAAGTGAATAGGAACCAGACTACATGTGGTAATTGGTTTAATTTTGATTCCTTCATACTATTTTAGTATACTAGCAACCTTTAGTATCCTGCTTCAAAACAACTCCTCAGACCTTATAGAACCTAACCTGAAACTTTTGCTCATTAACTCTTCAAAAGCAGTGAAAAGTAACAAGCTGCCCCATCAGAAATAACTTCGACCATACTACCCCAATGTTCATAGCAGCAATGTCTACAATTGCCAAACTGTGGAAAGAACCGAGATGCCCTTCAACAGATGAATGGATAGAGAAGATATGGTCCCTATATACAATGGAATATTACACAGCCATCAGAAAGGATGTATACCCAATTTTTGCTTCAACCTGGATGGGATGGGAGGAGATCATGCTAAGTGAAATAAGTCAAGCAGAGAGTCAATTATCACACGGTTTCACTTATTTGTGGAGCACAAGGAATAACACAGAGGACATTAGGAGGAGGAAGGGAAAAATGAAGGTGGGAAATTAGAGGGGGATACAAGCCATGAGAGACTGTAGATTCTGAGAAAAAACTGAGGGTTTTGGAAGGTAGAGGGGTGAGGAGATAGGTGAGTCTGGTCGTGGGTGTTGGGGAGGGCACGTATTATATGGAGCACTGGGTGTGGTGCATAAATGATGAATCTTGGAACACTGAAAAAAATTAAATTAAATTAAGATATTAACTACAAAAAATTTTTTTAAAATAACATAGAACTCCAGGACAGAAGCAGCCTCATCTCTCTGGATTCCTTTTCTCTCCTAGATTATAGCCAGCTAATTCTTGACGATTTATTTACTTACACGTGAAAACAAGTTTGGATTATTCTAAAATACTTAGTCTGCAATTATCATAAGCATAAGTCTGACATTAATTCACTACAAAAATATTTGAAATTTCTTCTCATCTCTAAACTCTCTGGACATTGACCTCTGTTATGAATTTGGCAAATTGACACTTGCTAAGTAGAGCACAGAGTGTCAGCTGGTGAGCCACAGTTCAACACAGACTACAGAAGAAAAGGACATTGAGAAATTTATTACATATATGTCTGGGATGATGTGCCAACCATGTTGCCAGGGGCCACACAGGGAAGTCAAGGCAGAGAACAGACAGAAAGGCAGGGTCATGGGCACATGCCTTTATTAGGATCTGTGGGTAGAATGCTTTGGGGATCCTGGACTAAGCCTGGATTGGTCAATTCAAACCAAAAGAGTAGGATTTTGGTAAGCACCATTTCAAAATAATTATGTAAAGGGAAGATGCTAGGAAACAGGGGAGACTTATGATCCCAAGAGCTGTTGGGGAAATCATTTCTCCAACTTACATTTCCTTATGACTCTGTGCGCTGTGGGTGCTGAACTTTTAGGAAGAGCTAGTGTCAGTTGCAGGTCACTGAAGACTTCTTGGCCAAACAGAATGAAAGTTGAGACAGGAACACCATGGAGTAGTTTAGCTAAACTCCTGACAACTTCATAAAACCATCATTTAAAAAGGTACTTGAGGGGCGCCTGGGTGGCTCAGTTGGTTAAGTGTCTGCCTTTGGCTCATATCATGATCCCAGGGTCCTGGGTTCAAGTTCCGCATCAGGATCCCTGCTCACTGGAGAGTCTGCTTCCTCCTCTCCCACTCCCCCTGCTTGTGCTCACTCTTTCTCTCTCTCTGTCAAACAAAGAAGATCTAAATAAAGTACGTGATTATGCTTGCCAATCTTGAACTTAAACAAATAAACATTTTATTTCTTTGTGTCATTCTTGAAACTTTTATCTGTTACATGAAAAAAAAGCAAAAGGCATTTTAAACTGACTATACAAAGTAAGTAGCGCATTATAAGTAGCTATGTGGTAAAAAAAGATATTATAACATTTGTTAATATACCTCTCAATATACCTATTGCAGCTTGTGATTCAAATGCATTATATATATGTATCTTCCTCAACCAAGACCATAGGGTTACATCCTGATAAATCCATTGTAAGTTAATATGCATTTTATACACCTAATCTATTAAACATCATACCTTAGCCTAGCCTATCTAAAACTAGCTCAGAACACTTATGTTGGCCCACATTTGGGCAAAATCATCTAACACAAAGCAGTTTATAATAAAGTGTAGTTTGTTAAATATAGCACTGAAAGTGAAAACCAGGATGCTTGTGTGAGTACAGAATGTGTGTAAGTGTATTGGTTGTTGACCTTCATGATCAAATGGCTGGCTGGGAGTTGCAGCTGCCACTATCCAGCATCATGAAGAAGTACTTTACCACATAAACCTAGCCCCAAGAAAGTTCAAAATTCAAAATTCCAAGTACAGTTTCTACTGAATGTGTGTCATGTTCACACCACTGTAATATCAAAAAATCTTAAGGCAAACCATCATAAGTCAGGGACCATATGTCCTACAAGTAAAATACATTCACATTTATAAACATGAAACTTTTTCCTTTCTTTCTTTTTTTTTCTAAAAGCATGGCATATGTTCAAAAAAGGTAAAAGGCTTTAATATTTATAATCAATGTTATCTTTAGGAATTATTAAATGTGGTTTTTAGCTATTTAATATGTCTTAAAAACAGAGCTAGGATGTGACGTTATTTTCTTTTCAATGCAAACTTAGGAAGAGTGACAAGTCTAGATCTGGCAAGGTACTCTCACTCTACTAGAAATGTTATTTGAAAAATGATCTTGGGGACGCCTGGGTGGCTCAGTCATTAAGCATCTACCTTCAGCTCATGTCATGATCCCAGGATCCTGGGATTGAGACCACATCAGGCTCCCTGCTCAGCAAGAAGCCTGTTTCTTCCTCTCCCACTCCCCCTGTTTTGTTCCCTCTCTTGCAGTGTCTCTCTCTGTCAAATAAATAAATAAAATCTTAGAAAAATGATCTTGGTATGGAGACTGACATAGACACTCATTTATTGACTTATTTACTATACACATGTTGAGTCCCCACCATGTGCCAGGCATGAAACTGATGATACCAATGATATTTCAGCAAGATAAAAAGATAATGCTTATCATAGCAACTGCAATAATGAAGTTCTTTTCTTGATATTAAGAAATCAAGACACGCTTTAAAAGTCATACGAAGATTTGAGCTATGGTGATTGAACTATGCATAATAGCACAGCCAGTTGTAAAGCACAGAAAAAGATAAGAGATAATGCAGAGATTTTTTTTTCAGATAGCAAAAAAGACCAAAATAGCTCAAAATGATCTCTTATGATCCTGTAAAAATCTCTGGATCCCAGGAATCCACAGTGAGATAGAACAATCAGGAAGAACCGAAAAATGAAATTTTAAAAAGTCATGGGTATATGATCTTCAGAACTCTGAGTAAGCAGGTTGTCCAGGAGATCTGTCCATGAAACAGAGTTATTACTTGATCAAAGACATACACCATTTTGAGTCTGAGAGAATAGCATCATCTTTTTTATGAAAGATTTGCACAGTGTTTGCTCTGTGTCAAAGACATGTCAAAAATCTTGAATTCTTAGGCTCCAGCATGGCTCAGTCAGTTAAGCATCTGTCTTCAGCTCAGGTGATGATCCCAGGTCATGATCAGCAGGGAGCCTGTTTCTCCCTCCACTCCTCCCCACTGTTTCTGTTCTCTCTCTCTCGCTCTCTCTCATTCTCTCAAATAAATAATTAAAATCTTTAAAAAAAATGTCTTAAAGAAATCTGGAATTCTTAAGTTAACAGTGTAGTGTTTAATTTTTTTTTAATTTTTTTTATTTTCAGCATAACAGTATTCATTGTTTTTGCAATAGCCATTGCTGCTATAAACATTTTTTTAGTTGAATAAAATAGAAAGCAAATTTTGAAGTCATGTTTCCATTACACTGCTGACACTTGGGATAGTTGAGATTTTAAGACATGATTTTAAACTACAAACAAGAAATATCTATTGGAACAGTAGCTTTTCTGAAATACTATTAGCTGGCAAAAACCCATCTCACTATGGGAGGTTTTTATAGATTTGTCCAGAAATAGAGACAAGGATAAAGGAATCAGAATTGACTATTTCTTACTGATCAGTTCTGGACTTGACAATTTTTTTTTAAAAGACCACAACATGCATGCATACACAAGAACACACACACGCACTAAAACAACATTTATGTACCTGTTGTTACCACTGAACTAATTTGACAGAGCTTTGAAAATAGCTTCCTGTAATCAGTCAGGCTCTGTCTATGAGAAATCAAATTATAACTATCAATTTCATAATTTACGCAGATTAAGAGTCATATTTTAATTAAGAAAACAGTCAAACTGAAGGTTTATATTAACAATGACAAAGCAATTAATTGGAAAGTAATGTGTTAGTCACATAATCAACTATTTGCCCAAAGAATGTTGTTTGGATATATACTTAATTTCTAATGAAACAAATGAACATAATGGTTTATCCCATGTAGTTACAGTTTTATTTGATTTTTAAAAAATTCAGTAAAGGCAATCAATGCTAAATCATCAAACTCCAGTGACTGGCAATCCTGATTTTGAATTCAGTGGTTTGGAAACGAGTTTAAGTAAAATATTCATGATCGCATGGCACTCTCTCTATTTTTCCAGAATGAGAAAAACAATGATACATTTTACCTCTGCCGATGACTAAGGACTATTCTCTATATCATCTAATATTTATGTTGTCTGAAAGTGCAAGCACTATACACTGACATTTTATATAGAATTATCTCATCTTAAAAAAAAAATCATATATCTTTCATGTCCCTCAATCTTCTAATCAATGGTTAGGAAACCTGAATGTGAGTAAGTATTTCTAGGATCCTCTCAGAGAGTCGTATTTAATTGGCTGGGCCAAAAGCCTTTGAATTTTTACTAGAATCTTCAAAGATTAGTGTACAAGCAATCTCTCAGTACAAGCCCAGCTTCAAATGTTGGTCATAGTTTCAATATTAGAAACTCTTCAACTTCAACTGTTCCCTGTGTGATTGCTTTGTTTTTCCTGAATATTTTCTCTCTCCAGCCTGGTTCAGTTTCTCACATTGCACTCATTTTTCTGTTTGCTTTTCCCCAGAAATGGGGAAAAAAAAATGTTGGGAGAAAAGTTTAACAAAATAAGGTATTATAACCCCAAATAGGTTTTGAACTTAATTCTATAGTACATGTTTTGCACTGAATCTCTCCGTTAGTAACAGTAGGCCATTTCACATACAGGTGGCAGAGCAAGTGTGAGGGCCATTGAACACAGCTAATTTTGCTAATGCATCACAATTACAGAAACACCTGTGCTAAATAACCTTGTCCTATTTCCATGAAAATGAATAGTGTTCAATAACCCTCAAAATATCTCATTTCATGCTGATTCAGATTTTCTCTCACCGTTTTTCTGTGACATTACTTCCACAACATAGCATGTGTTTGAAACGCCAAATTCGGTTTGTTTCCATACATATATTTCAGATACTTCTTTCTTCATTCTCTTTTTATAAGAAAGCACTTCGTCTTGAAGTTATTGCCATACATATTCTATTGTTTCATGCTGCAGAAGGTAAAAGGATATAATTTGTTTCAAAAAGCCAGTCCAAACATCATTGCTTAGACAGGGAGAACATACTGTTAAATTGCACATATAGACCGTCAGTCTTGAATCACAACTTCCTGTTTAATGTTCCAAAAGTTACCCATGCCTGATGGTGTGTTAAATAAGCATAGCTTGTAAATGGGGAGCTAGCAATTAGAGTATCATTTACCTTTACACCAGGATGGTGATGTACATTTGTCCTTCTAAAGACTTTATCCACTTAATAGTAGAATCAAGGCAAAACAAAACCAAAACCTCTCATCTCTAAGAGCTTTTTTATTTAAAACCCAAACCAACGTGTGAAACATGGTATTAAGAAATTACTTAACGGGGTGCCTGGGTGGCTCAGTGGGTTAAAGCGTCTGCCTTCAGCTCAGGTCATGATCTCAGGTTCCTGGAATCGAGCCCTGCATCGGGCTCTCTGCTCAGTGGGGAGCCTGCTTCCTCCCCACCCCAACACCTGCCTCTCTGCCTGCATGTGATCTCTGTCTGTCAAATAAATAAATAAATAAATAAATAATCTAAAAAAAAAAAAGAAATCACTTAAAACCCACTAAACTAGGATGCAAAATTATTATAATATGTATTAAATATGGATAATATATCTGGAGATAGTTTCATGGTGATTAAGTCCAGTAGACATTCAGCTGATATTATTTATTTAAGAACAGTGTTGCCAATTTATTTGAGAAGGGCATGATAATATTCAATACCAAATTTAGAAGATGAAGCATATGAAATTATGTGCACCACTCTGCATAACAGATGTGAAAAGGTTCAACAATATGCAGTAAGTGTACTGACTTGTGGGCCTGGCTCGCAGGAGCTGTTCATGTTTGTTAACCAAATCTCTGACAGAATGAATGAATGTATGCTATAAGCAAATCTCTTCTAGGGATGAAGGAAACCATTTTCTATAAGAATGTATCAAATCCTCATTTTGTTTCCCAAGTGTAAACAAAGTTTTCAATTTGGTAGAGCACAAGATACAATTTTTGCTTAATTTCTTTATTTATCTTATGTTCTTATACAAACATTTGCTTTGAAATGCATTGTAATTGGCTGCATCTCTGTCATTATGAAATAACAAGATACAAAGAAATATTCTAGGATTTGAAACTAGATTATAATACAAAAAAAAAAGATTGAAAAGCTGAATTACAATAAGGTAGTATGAAATACATTTATATCCTTAATTATTAATTACTTATTACTTTAGAAGCATAGACAATAATAATTGTCACCCATAAATTGGTCATTTACAACAAATTACCTATTACATAGCATTATATGTAAATCTCTATAAAGGTAAAATGCAATACTTTCAGGATTGCATTGTCTACAAATTCTTCTGACTCTAAACATAAAGTCATACTAAAAAAATAAATAAATAAGGCAACTTGAGTTTTTTTATTAAGGAAATTAAATTAGTATGAGTGAATTAATTGAATTAATTAAAATTATTTAGACCTATCAGTTTATTATATTTTTGTTAAAATAGCACACAGTCCCCCACAAAAGGAATGCTATATTTACAATAATGTTTTTGAGTTAAATCTTAAATCTCTGAAGCATAATTTACAAGGCAACTCAAAGGCTTTTCCAAAAGGCAGAGTTTGAAGTTTATGCTTCAAACCAAGAAACACCAAAGATTTCTGGAAATCTCCAGAAGCTAGGAGAAAGGCATATAAGAGATTTTCCTTGAGAGATTCTAGAAAGAACCAATCATACTGGCACCTTGATTTTAGAGTCTGGTCTCTTGAACTGTGAGAGAATAAATTTCTATTGTCATAAGTCACCCAGTTTGTGGCAAATGTAAGAAATCAACAC
Organism: Lontra canadensis; assembly: GCF_010015895.1. Taxonomy (NCBI): domain Eukaryota; kingdom Metazoa; phylum Chordata; class Mammalia; order Carnivora; family Mustelidae; genus Lontra; species Lontra canadensis. The sequence continues at coordinate 6,074,468 of NW_022631040.1, forward strand.
AACATAGTAAGGGAAAAGAAGAAAATTATGTATAAAATAGTGTTGGTTGTAAAAACTTATTGTCCTGAGATTCATACACTGAACATATATGTAGATGACATTTTTGAAGATCCATGGCATGAGCAACATTATGAGATGAATAAAATCCCATTATTTACTTGTCAATTCTTTCTTTCATGATCTCTTAAAACTTATAAGCAGAAGGCATGAGCCCTATAAAAGTGCATGTTTCCATCCACTATTAGTTGCTATGCATGATCCACTGACATATTTATCTGTGAGAATCATGATTTACTTTACATTCATTTAATTTTACTGGATTACAAATTTCATATTCCTCATACATCTAAGTCATTTTTCAACATAAGTAACTTGCATTAGAGAACACTCAATAGGGGCACCTGGGAGGCTCAGTTGGTTCAGCATCCGATTCTAGATTTTAGCTCAGGTCATGATCTCATGGTTATGAGATTGAGCTCCACATAGGACTCTGAGCTGCACGTGGAGCCTGCTTAAGATTCTCTCCTTCTCTCTCTGTCTGCCTCCCCCTTAAAAAAAAAAAAAATAGTAATAATTTAAAAAGAAAACACTCAACAGACAGCTATCCGTGTTCTCATAGCAGCTTCTGACACTTAATAAAGATCTGTTTCCATTTTTACTTTTCATAGATACTAAATAAAATCCATGACATTTACAAAGTAACATCTGTTTCCAAATTTCTATATGGTGTTATACATAATGTAACATATACATGACCCTGCTTCTTTTCCCTATCATTCACTATACTTTAAGAATAAAAAAGAAAGGTAAAAAACAAGCAAAAATCTCCTTACATGTCAGATACAATGATTAGAATTGGATATTCAGAATCAAAGACAAACAAGTTTCTTGTTCTTATTAATCTTACATTTCATGTAATAAATATTTTCCCAGTGAAAACAATGTTTCTTAATATGAAATTGTGTCCAAATAATTGTATTTATTTATTTATCCATTCACTTATCTGATGAAGACAAACAAGGGAAGGGGATGCCCAACAGAATATAATGATTTGGTGTTTACTAAATTGTTATTTATTATCCACTGCAACTAAATCAATTATTTGAATGAAACATAATACTTTTAGCATTTCCTCATCTTCTTATCTATTGTAAATAGTCTGGTTTCAAAGATCACACCTAGTCAGTTGGATATCAACTAAAATGGCCATCCTGTTGCAGTTCATTATATGGCAGCCTTAGATAATTCTTTGCAAGTGTGATGGAGACATGGGAAAATACCCTGAAAAATCCCTACTCATCCACATGCACACAGACACACAGGTCCTTAAACACACACACAAAGAGAGGGAAAGAGTGAATTACATTTTTCTGTTATGAGTCTGGAATCAGAAAGGCACAAAATCGTTGAGACTGATATGCTAGACACATATAACCACAGGGCTTTACAAATAACCATGGTAGAAAGAATTATGCTATTTTTTTCAGGGTTCAAAAGAGGAATAATGATGACTGACATTTTGTTCCTTGAACATGTGTTGCTAAGAACAAAACAAATGCAAACTTACTAAACATAGCAAACTTAATTTTATCCTAAATGGAAAATTCTCAAATGATGTTATTTTGCTTAAATTCTCAAATATGTAATAAATGAGTCCCAGGTTCTTCTTCACATGCCCCCCTCCCACTCCGACCCCAGGATAGGTTTACAAACATTTGATTAGACACTCAGATTCCATGTCATATATCTCCTTTCTTCCCCTAAGGATGTGCTCTTCTAGGGGAGTTTAGACATTGATCAGGAGTGCAGCTAGAGGCTTAACTACCAAGTAAGCCCTGTTCTGCCAACGAGCCATCCCAATACACCCAAACCTATGGTTGTTTATACTGCCTGCTTGGTGCAGAGGAAGAAATGGCTATTGAATTTGCTTTGGGTCTAAAGGTTATCGGAAAGACAGAAATAAACAACCTTATTCAAAATCAATCAATCAATAACTCTCATTCAAACTAGCCATTTCCCTTCTTTTTTCAACCTGCAGGAACCATAACAGATTGCCTGTGCTTTCCCCAAGCCCAATGACACAAAGTATTCCATTTCATTTACTCGGTGCAAGAAATTTAGTCTAACCTGCTATTGGCAAGATGTCAAAAAATGAGCAAATGTTGACTGAATTGTGTATTACATTGCTTATAAAAATAACACTATGGTGCCAGACAGTTGTGCTGTGTAACTGCCACTCTTTCTTTTCTCTATCATTATTTTTGGAGAGTCGTACTTCAAATACATCCTTACAATAATGATTCCCCTTGTATGTACTGTGAAGTATATTTATATAAACTAAACTCAAATTTTAGGGCTTTTCATACTGATCTTGAAAAAAAAAAGTAAGGATCATTGCTCATTTATCTTTCTAAACATAATAATTCTAAACTGCTTGATTTTAAGACACTTATCCTTTCTGAATATACACTTCATCAATTTTCATGAAAAGAGAGCATTAAAATGTCATGAATATGGAATATAATTGCTCAGAGAAAGTATTCTGAAGGCAAAAGAGATGTATCTGAGTAATATCAGGCATATTTATTTTAGTGAAAGTACATAATCATAATATGCCACTTAACAAATGATCTGCTTAAATATTACCAGTTAAGGTTAATTAGGGTATAAACCCATGCAATGCATTTGTTTACCATCGCTATCATACAATATAAACACTTCAATTTAAAATGGCTTTTTAGGGGCGCCTGGGTGGCTCAGTGGGTTAAAGCCTCTGCCTTTGGCTCGGGTCATGATCTCAGGGTCCTGGGATTGAGCTCAGCTCTCTGATCAGCAGGGAGCCTGCTTCCTCCTCTCTCTGCCTGCTTCTCTGCCTACTTGTGATCTCCCTCTGTCAAATAAATAAATAAAATCTTTAAAAAATAATAAAATAAAATAAAATAAAATAAAATGCCTTTTTAAAGCATAGCATTTCCTTAAAAAGTTAGCACATTTTGTGAATGAAGTAAATAATTTAAAAATCACATATAATTTTCTTTTTAAATGAAATATAACAAAAATTAAAGAGAGAGCTTTTTTTTAATTTTTTGTACTTTTTTTTTGAAGAGGGAATTTTTTAAGTTTTATGCATATGTTTCCATCCTTAATTAAGCTTTGTGTCACTGTATTTATATTTAATGTCACATAACATCAATTTAATTTTTCATAAGAAATGCAAACATTCATTTTAATGGCTTCACAAAGGAGTGTAAATGCTATGTTACTGAAAGTAACAGATTCTAAACTCTACACAGCATTGTTTTCCACAAGATAGAGTAAAGATAAGTGGGGTCTCCCCAGGTAGCATATCTTTAAAACTTTATTAAAGAAAAAATAACCATGATAAGAGTAATTCAACTACAGTGAGATTATTAATATTAAGTTTTCTAATCACCTTTTTAAATATATGAACATTCTATTATTATGTGATCAAATTGCTTTCACTTTACCATGTAAAGTAACAAACCCAGGATTCTTACGTGACATGAAATTGATCTGTTGGACAAATTAACTGAACATACTTGGCTGTTACTTTCATGCAATAAACTCAATCAATTACTGAAATAAAAACAAGATTCTGTAGTTTATTTTTCTTGTCAAAGATTTTCCACATATCCATGTATTTCAATAATATAAAGATCCTATTTAAAAAGAGCTATATTTTTAGTATTGATGTTAGACACTTGGGTATTAAGGTGTCAAAGATCCGGGAAAGACAGAAGCTGTTGGGCCTTCTAAGAGAACCTCCATTATTGATATATAATATATTGGAACAGAAATATTCAGTTATGTAACCCAGAAGAGATATCCCATATAACATTACTAAAAGTAATATATCTAAAATAAATAATATGCAGCTCAGGTTAGAGCTTGCACAAGAATATTTTTATAGAAACTTGAGATTTTCTATGACAGTTACCAAAACAAAACTTGACAGTGGTATATCCAGTATTAGACTCTGACCCCATGTCTTTCCAAATGAGTGGCATAGACTTTTTTAGATAGATACATGAACTTATTGGAGCCTTGCATATTAAATAGTGAATTGGTTGGTGGATGGCCAACCCAGTCTAGTAGGGATCTTAAACAATATATATTAAAATCTAATATCCAGATCTCTATCTTGATTCCCCCATATCTATTTATTTTCCTGTTTTATCTAACTCAGTAAATGAAGTCTACCCTTATAATCTCTTGGACCTAAGGCATTATATATATATATATATATATATATATATATATATATATATATATATAACATCCCACCACCACCAATTTTCAATGTTTCTACCCCAAACCCCACCTAATGATCTCCTGCCTACATTATTATCATCTTCTAATGGATATCTTGCTTTTATTCTCATCTTGATCTATCTATTTTCAAGAGGGCAGCTACAGTGACTATATACTAAACACTTTTTTCATATTTTCTTATTGGTTCTCAATTTATATGTGTGTGTGTGTGAGAGAGAGTGTGTTTTCATTTTCCTTTAATATTTTTGTAATCTATGTACATCATAAAGTCTGTTAAATATTGGTGAGTGAAAGGTTTGATGATATTAACCCAGCATTTCTGGAACAGCAGTGTGTTCCTGAGGTACTTAGTATGCAGACCTTGGTACTCATGCATACTCCCTGGTGTGGTTCCTGGGCCTGGAGATCAATTAATAAATTTCTTAATACCTAAAGAAACTAAATGTTTCCTACTATCTTATGTTAATAAACACACACACACACACACACACTCTCTCTCTCTCTCTTAATAGAGGGAGAGCAGGGTTTACTTTCTCTTGGGGCCTTTGTAGTGCAATGCTGAGCCAAACCTACAGGCTAGGAGGCCCATCCCCACTGGTATCTTGGCTATTGTGTTTACAGATAGCAATGTATAGTCTATGCTATTCAAATATGAGAGTGAAGGAAACAGGAGTGCAGCTGCTTCTTTAAAATCTTTAAGTTTGGGGGCACCTGGGTGGCTCAGTTGATTAAGTGGCTGTCTTTGGCTCAGGTCATGATTCCAAGGTCCTGGGATCAAGCCCTGCATCAGGCTCCCTGCTTGGTGGAAAGCCTGCTTCTCCCTCTCCCACCCACCCCCCATCCCTTGTATTCTCTGTCTCTCTCTCTGTCAAATAAACAAATAAAATAAAATAAAAACTTTAAGTTTTTCCTTCAAAAAAACGTTTATCTTCATGTTGACCTTCACAAAAAAATATAAAATCTGTGTAATGTGTGACTAAAAAATGTTTTCCTCTCAACACACACATAAATGATTGAATATTTTGTGAGCAATAGCAAAAGTAAAAAGTTCATAATTGCTTAAAGTTCACTGAAAGGGGAAAAAAGTTAGTCCTGGCACATTAATAACTCAGCCAGATTTGCTATCGAGCTTCAGGGCTATCAACATGGAAAGCTTTTTGTTGTTGTTCTATTTACCAATGTTGACACAACTGACAGATGAATTCTGAAAATTTGATTAACTGCATTCATAATAAATTTATACTTGGTGTGTGCTTGTTTATTTATTAAGTATTTATGCAACAGTTGGTATTTTCAAGGTAATTTTTAAGATCATCAATCAAAAAGGAATCCCCCAACAAATGAAATAAATTAAATGTGACATTCATGCATATTGTGATGCATTTCCTAAACTGACCAAGTGTGTTATGAAGATATGGTGGCATGTTAAAAACCAAATTCACATTCATATATGATTTCATAGGCATTGCCTTTTCACACATGTCATCTCTGCAATGGTATATATTGTATAGCTAAGTAATACTGTTTTTACATATCTTTTCTTTTTAAATCACATTTACCAAGATTTAACTTAAATACAAAAAAATTTTACTGATGTTTGGTTTCAGCCACAACATGTAAAGAGCTTGGAAGGGGTTTCTCAGTTTCTCACAACAAAAACTCAAGAAAATGAAAATTAGTGGCTTCTCTTGGACCCATTAGATAACTGAGGTATGAGGCAAACAGCCAGCACAAAATCAGAAGAGACTGGAATCTAGAAAGTCACCTGAGTTCTGCTCCTCTGCAGCAGGGGCTGCTGGAGCCATAACTGGTTGGAATACTTAAATAATAATTTTGGTAAATTCCTGGACACTGTGTGAACTAGCCAGCAAGTTAGAAACTCCTCAGCCCCAGTCTTGGGCAATCCACCATCTTTGCCTGAGATTTGCCTCCAGGAATCTCGAAAGGTTCTCACGATTAAGACTCAAAATGTTCAACTCATGCAGATGAGTTTTTAGATATAATAATATAATAAGATCCATGAAAGAAATAATGGGTAATTTTAACTTTATTAAAATTTAAAACCTCTGCATTGCAAAAGACTGTATTAAGAGAATGAAAAAGACAAGCTGGAGAAGGAGAGATAGTATTTGCAAACATGTATCTAATGAAGGACTTGGATCCAAAATATACAAAAACTTTTAAATCTAACATGAAGGAAACAAGCAACCCAATTTAAAATAAGCAAAAGTTCTGAACAGACACCTTACCAAAGATGAAGTACACATGGCAAACAAGAATCAGAAAGATGCTCATCATTGGTCACTGTGGAAATGCAACCGAACAGCCATGATATACCACTACACACCTATTAAAAGGACGAAGCCTCAGCCTCCCCTGAAAAAACTGACAATACCAATTACTGGTGAGAACGAGGACTCCCATTCATTGCTGGGAGGATTGCAAAATGGTGTAACCACTTTGAGAAAGCTAAACCATTTACCATACAAGCCAGCAATCCTGATTCTAGCTATTTACCTAACAGATTTGTGTAACAACAGATAGTTACATTTAGGCATAATTATAGATAGGTATTTATTTATTTACTTATTTATATAAGTTAGAGTACACACATTTACCCTCTCGTTCTGCCTACTGAAAGAATATATGAACAACTCTATTATATTCTGTACTATACTCTGGCAGCAAAAATTGCAACTTGTGCTCCCATCATGGCTTATAATACCTTTCTCTAGTGAAAGTACCTGGGTCTTCTTGGAGAAATGGTTGACTATAGCATGGAGGGAGGAAATATCCAAGATTCCATACTAATATAAATTATTTAATAATTAAGTAAATGGAGGAAAAAAGACAAATCTCATCTGCAGAAAATTCCAAATATATTTTTGTAGATACTCCACTTTCAAGAAGGTAGAGGGGCATAATTCTATATGGCTCGAGTGCATCCACTTAGGGACTTCCTGCCAAAGAATACTGAATGTCAAGAGGGATAAAAGTATAAATTTATAGTGGAGAAATCTGACAAACACTATTGCAGCCAGATAATCAATGTTAACATCAACAGTAATAAATCATATTGCTGGTAGGTACCTCTGGTATGATGTAATGAAAACGTAACTTTACTTCCGTGGTTCTCTTGCCAAGTACTTCCCAATTCCCCAGTCCAATCGTGTGAAAAACATCAGACATATTCCAAGTCAGGAACATTTTACAAAATAACTGATCAGTGTCCCTCAAAACTGTCAAGGTAATCAAAAACTAGGAAAGGCTGAGAAACTGTTACAGCAAGAGGAGCTGTAATGTGATATTGTACCCCAGTGGAATCCTGGAATAGAAAAAGGGTATTAGGTAAAAAAGGAAGAAACTTGAATCAAGTAGGACTTTAGTGATATGAGTGAATTCATATAGGTTCATTAATGTAACAAATGTACCACATTGATGTAAAATGTTACTAGCAGAAATTAGATGTTGGGTAAATAAGAACTCTCTAGAACATCTTCACATTTCTGTTCATCTAAAACAATTACATAATAGTTTATTTCTAAAGTTGCAACAATTTAAGTGTGCAGTCATTGAATTTTGACAAATGAATTCACATTTCTTTGTGGATGCCCTGGTAAGTTTTATGTTTTCATCACCATAAAAATTTATCTTAGGCCCTTTTAAGGCAATTCTAGGCAACATCTAACCTGGTTTCTATGACTGTGTATTAATTTTGCCAGACTTTGAATATCTTATAAATGAAATAATATCATATGTACTTCAACAGTTTGTCTCCTTTCACATAAAAATAAATCTTCCAAAATATATTCATTTTGCCAAATGATTTTTTTTTTTCTGAGATGTATTTCCTTGCATGGATATACCACAATAAGCTTATCTATTCATCTGCTGATGGGCATTTGTTTTTCTTTTGACTACTGTGAATGAAGTTACTAAAATATCTATGTAAAATTTTTCATGTGGACATGTGTTTAATATATACTGGGTAAATGCCTAAGAGTGAAATAGCTAGGCCATATGGTATCTGTATATATGTATACACAACCAAACTGTTTTCTAAAATAGTTTCCTTTTAGTTTCCTTTCAGCAATATATGAGAATTCCATTTGCTCCAATATTTATCAACACTTAACATTGTGCCTTTTTAATTTTAGTCATTCTAATGTTTATGAAAGTTCCCCCCCATTGGCTTTAATTTGCATTTCTCTGATGAGTAAAGATGTTGAACATCTTTTCATGTGTCTACTTGTCATTCATGTATCTTCTTAGTTAAGATTCTTTTTCTATATTTTACCCATTACTTTCTGGGTTCCTTTTCTTCTCAGTTACCAGGTTATGGAAGTTTTTTATAAGCTCTGAATACAAATTTAATGTCAAATATGATTTTGAATATTCCTCCCAGTCAGTGGTTTGCCTTCTAACTATAACTTATCTTTCAAAGGAGAAAAGGGATTTTTTTAATAGTCTCATTTACTTATTTATTTATTTTTTAATCATTTGTACTCAACATGTTCTAGGAAATCTTTGCCTATCCAAGTTCCAGATCTCCCCACATGTTTTATTTCTAAAAGTTTTTTTTTTTAATATTGTATTAGGTTCAGATTTATAATCTATTTCAAGTTAATTTTGTGTATGATGTGAGAGGTGTGTGCTGAGGATACTCTTTTTAATTGGGACTGTTTTATCCAAAAGCATGTCCTAGCAACATTGGTTAAAAAAGATGTTTTCCCCATTGAAACAATTTGATACCTTTTGAAAAATTATCCAACCATATATTTCTTTTTAAGAAAACATTTCATTTCTTTGTTTGAGACAGAGTGAATGCAAGAGAGCACACAAGTGGGGAGGGGCAAAGGGAGAGGGAGAAGCAGACCCCTCACTGAGCAGGGAGCCCATGCTGGGGCTCTATCCCAGGACCCTGAAATCATGATCTGATCTGAAGGCAGGTGCTTAACCGACTGAGCCTCATATGTGCCCCATCAACCAGAGATATTTCTATCTCTGAAGTTTCTAACCCATTCTATTATCTGAAAGTCTATGTATATATATATGTTAATTGTACACTTTTGATTATTATGGATTTGTTTCCATTCTTAAAATGAGGTGATTTAAGTCTTCCAGCTTATTCTTATTTTTCAGAACCAATTAGATGAGTATAGATGCCTTGTATTTTCCAATGAATTTTATATTCAATACATACATTTCCATAAAATGATTCTACAGGAATTTTGATCAAGATTGTGTTGAATTCATAGATCAGTCTGAGAAGGATGTGACATTTAAATATATTGAGCTAATGAAACTTTGAACAGAATGCATCTTTCCATATATTTAGTTCTTTTCTTTCAATGGCATGTCTTAGACATAGTTTGTTAAATTTATGTGTAAATATATTTATTATTTTTAAAATGCCCTTTTCAAATATTTGTTTCTACAATATTGAGATAAAAATTAGCCTACCATGCTGTTTTTGTACTCTGGGATTCACTTAATTATCCTGTTCTTGATTGTAGAGAAAAACATTCCACTAAATTTTTTAACATTAAATATGGTATTAAATATAGGTGTGCATGCATGCATGTCCATTATCAAGATACAGAAGATCATGGTTTGCTACATTGCTTTTTATCATTTATATTTTCTACTCCCACTGAAATGAGTATACATGTGTTTCTTCCTTCTTTATTCTATTATGCTGAATTGTTCAGTAAATGTATCCCTCTTGGTGGACAGTTCTATTATTTTTGATGAATGGTTTTAGTCATCTAAGCATCACTATAATCAAAAAGAGTAAAATTACATCACCTGAAATGTTCTCTCATAGATTTTAGCAATACTTTTCCCAACCCACAGGTTCTGGAAAACACTATTACATTACTGTAACTATATTTTTTTTTCAGAGATATGATCTAATTGGAAGCATATAGTATGCAGTCATTTGAGACTGACATCTTTCACTTAGCATAATCCATTTATAATTCATCTATGTTGCTGTGTATAATGGTGGGATGGGGTTTTTTTCTTTTATTTTTCCTTCTTACTGCTATGAGGTACCCATGGATAAACGTGTCCAAGATTGTTTATCTCTTTACCATTTGAAGGAATCATGGGTTGTGTCCAATATGAAATCTCTATAAATATTTGCATAGTGTTTCCTTTTTTAATGAACTTAACTTTTCAGTTATCTTGGACATATACCTAGGTGTCTAAGTGTTTTCTAACTTTTCAAGAAACTGACAAACTGTTTTCCAAAAATGGTATTATTTTGAATACAAATCAGTATGGTTTGAAAACATTGTTCAGCCTTGTCCAGATGGTCTCCATCTTTGTCAGCACATGGCATCGTCAGGTTTTGACAATTTGTTTGTTTACTTGTTTTGTCATCTCTCCTAGAAGGTATGCAGCAATATTGCACTGTAGTTTTAATTTCTATTCCCATAATTACTCAAGATGTTGAGTATTTTTCCATGTGCTTATTGGCTATCTATGGTTTTACTTAAATGAAGTAAATATCTATTTGAAACTTTTTTTGTATTTTAGATACATGTCTTACAATATACATTATTTTACAAATATTATGTCCTGTTTGTTTATGGACTTCATTTTCTTAAAGTACCTTTTGGGCAAAAGTTTTAATTTTAATAAGCTCCAAGTTATTACATTTTACTTGTATGGAATGTCATTTTATGTCATTTCTAAGAAATTGTTGCCTAATTCAAGCTTATCAAGATTTTTTGCTATGATTTTTTCTAGAATATTTTGTATTTGGAGTTTTACATTTAAGTTCTGTGATCCATCATTGCATAATTGTTGCATGTAGTGAAAGATGTTGTTTATTGTGTTAGGATTTGTTTTTGCCTTGTGTTTCCTCTGGCAGATAGGTATCCAGTTCTTCTAGCATAGTGACTGAAGAGACAATCCATTCTCAACTGAATCAGCTTTATAAATTTGTCAAAAGTCATTTGGCTAAAACTTTTGTTTCTGTCTCTGGCCACATCCCATATTAAGGTTTGGATAAATAGACTCTACATTTTGGTTAGAAGAACAACAAAGTCAAACAGAAAAGTTGTATGCATGCAGGAATGGGAAGAAACTGTTGCCATTTGGTACTATATATAACTATATGTAGTATACATATAGTTATGACCATGTATGCAAATTTCCATGTTATATGCATTTGTATGTATGCTTACACAGATGATATATTAATGGGTTTCCTTGCTTCCTTCAAATTAAAACTAAATTATTGAAACTTAAAAACCTTCTTCTTAGATGTTTTATGCCACTTTCTAGACATGGGTTTTGGATTAGTTACTTCACAAATTAATTTAAAGATGAAACTTATTGAAATATAACATTCTTCCAAATCCAAAATTACATTTTTCTCTAATTTTAGCACTGTGTTTTCTTATATATATATATTTTTGTGTTTTCTTATATTAATCAACAATCTTAAACTCGGGAAGACAAAGTTTTACAAGACTGTTAATATAATGACACTTTTAAATTTTTAAAATCTTTGCAAAGTAAGTTTTGGTTAGATATCCATTATTGTGTAATAATTTTATAGATCTGAACAACTGAAAAATCATATTTATTTTTGTTGTTAATAATGTATTTTACTTTGTATTATTGTGTGTCTGTATGTGCGCTTGTAATTGTGAAAATCCCCCAACTAACAAAAAACCTCAAACATGTAAAAATATAAAAAGACCACCAGTGGCTACAAAATGTAAGGATACCTCAGTTTTTAGGCAACCAAATCTTGTATTCATGTCAGTTAACACATGCAACCCTTGTTTCTTATGGCTATGGTTATCTTACTATTACAGTTTGACCAGAACTACTGAAAAGTTCTTTATTTTCAGCTTGCCTTGAAAGCCATTTTAAGGCTTTGGCTGCTAAGACCATTCCAGACACCTAAGCAATTTTAAAAGAAAGCAAGTGGAAATTAGTAGGGTTTTGAGTTTTTCTAAACCAAAATGCAAGCAACAAATAGTTCTTCTAAACATGCAAATAAATTATGCTCCATGGATACTGAGAGTTTGCATTAATCTACTGAAAATTATGTGTTCTCAAATGTATGTGACCAGATTATTATGTAGTATAATGCTTTTGACTGTGATTTACATTTAAGCAAAAGCTCCTGAACGGCCATATGTTCATAGGCCTTTATAGCTAGCTATGGTTATGAATTCTTCCCATGAAGTAAGTATTAAAACAACCACAACCACACTTACATACGTTGCCTAAGGAGTATGGTTATGAGAAGGAATTCAATTCTACAAAAGAAAGGAAATATCTAGAAATGTTTTCTTTTATTGAAATTTTTAATACTAGGATCTGTTTTCCAATATATTTAGGAAACACTATTTTAAAAAAATGAATTTTGCTTCCCATGCTGTTTTCAGATCTAAATCATAAAACATTTTCTTAAAATAAATTTTAAAATATCAAGTTACAGTTTATGTAAGTGGAATAGGATATAGTATGAAGTTTCTTAATAGTTCGGAAATCCAATCTATGGTTCAAATTTAAAGGGGGAAAAAGTTAAGTGCTTCATATTCCAAGTTCAGAAATAAAATAAGAATTATGCCTCCCATCTTTCCTCCAGATTTTACTTTGAGGATGAAATTCAGAGAGCTATCTATCAAGAATATAATCACTCAGGGTGCCTGGGTGGCTCAGTGGGTTAAGCCGCTGCCTTGGGCTCAAGTCATGATCTCAGGGTCCTAGGATCCAGTCCCGCATTGGGCTTTCTGCTCAGCAGGGAGCCTGCTTCCCTCTCTCTCTCTCTCTCTCTCTGCCTGCCTCTGTGTCTACTTGTGATCTCTCTCTGTCAAATAAATAAATAAAATCTTAAAAAAAAAAAAAGAATACAATCACTCTATGCTAGATAAAGAAGTGATAGGGAGAGAAGAAATAATTTTGAGGAGAGCAATGATTCTGAAGGCCATTTTGTTGGGCATTTTGTTAGCCTTCTGCTTAAAAAAGCAGAATGACAGCTATACGTTTTAAGCTAGCACAGCAATAAAAAGAAATGCAGGAGACTGCGTGGGTGGGCTGCCATGTGAAGAAAATCAAGGACTCCTCTTCCTAGGTTCCCAGCTTAATAGAAGGTAGCAACTGGCCCTTACACATGCTTATGGGCATAAGAATAGTGAGTGCATGGAAAGTGGATGGGTTTAGCATCACAGATTTGACTATTTAGAAAATTCATGGGGGAAAAAAAGGTTCATCCATAAGAGGAATGCAGTATAGTTTCAGTGGTTGGAGGTCAGTCAGAAGATGTGGTCAAAGCTTATCAGAAACTTGGAAAGCCAATGACTACTTCAGGAAAGAGAACCTACCACTAGTGAGACATATTAGACTAGCCAACTATTTTTTTATGGCAGCGCAAAGTGATTAAGATATTGCAAAACTCTCCAACTCTGTTTCTCTTTCTTTCTTTTTTAAGATTTTATTTATTTAATCATGAGAGATGAGAGAGAGGCAGAGGGAGCAGCAGACTCCCTGCAAAGCAGGGAGCTCTGTGTGGGACTTGATTCCAGGACTCTGGGTTCCCAACCTGACCTAAAGGCAGATGCTTAATTACTGAGCCACCCAGGCTCCCACTTTATTTTTTCTTACTCAAGAGCAAACAGAAAGAAGGATAAAATTGGCATGTGAATGAAGAGGAGGAAAAAAAGCACAACTTTTCAGAAAGCTAAAAGTTGAGTTGTGGAACTAATAGTGTATAGACTTGAGCAAAAAAATTCTAATGTAGCAAAGTATTTTTTTATCTTACATTTTTATGTAATTGTCTTGATTTTCTTTAGTAAAATCTTCTATAGAAAAATGTCTAATGTTTTTAGTAATTAAAAAGTTTAAATCAGTAAGTTCTGAAATGGAAACTATTTTTTCATTGGGTTGGCCTTTTCTAGAAATTTGAAAAAATCCTGGGAAATCTTCAAAAGTTCCATAAATCATACATATTTTATCTTTATGATTATGTGGCATTTGGGCTATATATAGTCATATTTTTATTTGAATTATATTATACACATTTATTTACTTTGCTTTTTTGTAGTGAAATTCATGTCTTTTTCACACATTATTAATTACTCTCATAGTAGATGATTATGATAGCAGTATAGGAGCCTCTCATGAAGTTCTATAGAAATCAGCATTTAGTTATGCATTTATATGATGTAATTATTTTGCTGTTTTGTACCCTTCTTAAGGAAAAATGTTTTTCCTTAAGAAATAATAAAAATAAAAATCACATCTAAGGAATATAAATTATCCCTATATCCTTAAACAAGATGAAAATATAAATTTAGATTAATTAATGAGTCAGAAATCAACACAAAGTAGAAACTAAGAAATCAATATCCAATATCATTGACTCTGGTATGTCTGTTTTACTTGGTATTATTGATATTTGCCATAATTTAAAGGATTCCAAGATTTTTTATGTTAATAAATAAATTTTGTTTCAGAATGTATTTATATAAATATATTTTAGAAGTTTCTCTTTTCTTCAGAGTAGTCTAACCAGTCAACTATTTAACGGATCAAGCAGATCATAAAAACAATCAGAAAAATGTTTACAACCTAATCTTCATTGAAAAAAATGTCCAAAAATCTACAGAAATGAAAGTAATATCAACAAAATTTCTATCATTTTTCAAGATTTTTAAATTGATAATTGTTATTTTGGGGGCAGGTATCAGTTTTACTTCTTATTATTAAGCCTTAAAAAGTAAAATATTCCAGGTAGATTAAAGAGATGTCTCATATTCTCCGTACAACCAACCATTCTCTGCAAATGACTATTGTTATGTTTCCTTTTGTACCTGTCTAGGAGTTTTCTATTAATTTTGAAGTGTGTGTTTTTGCGGTTAATTAAAATTATATCTTTAATATTTTTCTACAACTTAGAAAAGTTCATTTTGCTTTAGTAAACTTTGTTCACCAAATTTGCATACATATTTGTGGCCTAGAGTTGGATTCGGTTCCATTTACTGGACCTCTG
The DNA here is from genome assembly GCF_010015895.1 of Lontra canadensis. Taxonomy (NCBI): domain Eukaryota; kingdom Metazoa; phylum Chordata; class Mammalia; order Carnivora; family Mustelidae; genus Lontra; species Lontra canadensis. Next base: position 6,089,781 of record NW_022631040.1, read on the forward strand.
CTTATCCCTGATTTATCCTAAATACTTTCGTTATGGGAGTTTTATAAGAGTTTAATATCTAAAAAATGTTGATATCTTCTCATGATATTTTAAATGCTTGCCAGCATGAGTCAACACCTCTTTTCCTTTACCAAATCTTAATTATATAATGCAACCTTTTTAAAACGGATGAGTTTTCAGGTGTTTGAAAAATAATAGTGGGATAGTTATTGTGTTTTCTCTGTAAATTTTTTTCCACAATGTAAGCAATATTTGCTTATTTTACATGTTGTTTTTGACAGTCTGCTCCCATGACTCAAACCTCTGACGATGATCCACATTATTTTTTTCCTCTTTACTTTTCTCTATCTCCAAACAGTCCTGTGCTTCCCACTTGTGGTTAAGCAGTGGCATGGAAGATCTCACCTGTCACAAACGGACTGATTCATCCCACCTGAAACGGAGATGAGTGGCAGTGTTGTGACCCAGTCTTATGTTCTTCGGTTTGACATGTTCCATACTCAAGTTAATCTCTATTCTTTACTGACAGCAGTAAATATCAACAAGCAAAATATTGAAGAGTTAGAGATTTTAACTGAAGCTTGTCAGTCAAATGTGAAGCAATTGTAGTATCTTGGAAAACATGCCTACAGAGCATGTGGAACTTTCGTGGAAGTAGGGAGATTCCCAAGTATTTTATTCCAGTGAGAAAGAAAATTGCATCCTTGTCACAAGTGTCACAGTGGCTTTACTACCCTTTTCTACTCCCTGAAAAATGTGACCAAATGGGTCTTAGTAAAAGAAGTGAAGCTTAATTTAGTTTTTTTTTAATGCCCTCAATTTTTATGCAGCCACATTTCTGAATCTATAAGATTCAGAAATTCATTTGTTTTTAAAATTCTAAATTATTCTAAATTTCTCAAATATTTTCATTTTTACTGGCTTGTTGGTTAATTTTTCAGCACATTTTTTTGTAAAAAATGAAGCCATCATATCCTCTATTTTTACATGTATAGTTAATTTCTCTGATTTCTTTATCTAATTATAGTGTCCACAGTTTCAAGAACCATGTCAAACCAGTGATCTTAGACACTTATATCAAAATAGATTGTTATGTTGTGGTAACAAATGACAACTCATCAGTGGCTGACATATTTTCTTCTGACATTCACGTCTGAGAATCCTCTGTGTGCTGAATCACAGGTCCAAAGCTAAAAGGAATACTCCTTTTCTGGTAAAACTGTAAAACTTGTAAAAGGAAAATTAAAATAACAGAGGGATTGGATTATTCTAAAGCTATATTCTTCTTGGAAATGGCAGTCTTTTTATATTTAACTGTGAAATATAAAAATACAATCAAATAAATATATGTTATATTTATATTTCATTTCCTCCCCCATATGATGCCAAACAATCATCCCAAATTAGCCAGTTATTTGACAAAGAGGGTAAGCGGGGGCCTGGCAAGAAGAGGAAACAATATTTGGACTACAGTGCAATCTGATATATCATTCTTTCTTCTACACTTAATCAAATGCTAGTGTATCTTTGAAAATTAAGAATGATGGTTACTGATTTCACACATACACACACACGCACACATATTGATATAGATAAGGTAAACTAGAACTATATAAATATAGATGCATATTTATATATACATATCATGTGAAAGAACACTCCACCTATCCTTTTTTATAAGAGTTTTGACTAGGAATTGAAGTGAATTTTCTTAAACCACTAGTTGTATTCCAGTGACATAATAATGCATCTTATCTTAGTTCATGTGTAAATTATATTACTATATGTCTAAATATTTAACCATTTGCATTCTTAAAATAAACTTCATTGGCTCATGCTCAGTGTTATTATTATGTATTTTAATAGATTATATTTTTATATTTCATTTAGGATATTTTATAGATATATAGAAGCAAAAAATGTATTTTGAAGCATTTAATTTTCTTAAGAAGGCTTTTGTTTTCTTAGGCATCTTCTAACAGATGTTGGTTTTTGTTTTATGCTGATGTGATTAAAGAATCTGGAAACTGTCCCAGAACAGCTAAAATAACTTTTAAATTATCTTTTTTTTTTGTCTTGAAGTAAAAATATGAATCTTTCCAGTTTAACAATTTTTGTGCAGAAGTGTGAATTCTGGACATTTTGTATATGACTTCTATATTAACTTTTTTTGAAAAATCACCCATCAGATTTTCTGACTTATTTCAAAGTAAACTATAACATTGTGATTGTTCTAAAATCTTTTGTATCTGTCTTTATGTCTCCATATTTTATTTTTGATGTGTTGAGCGGTAACTATTTCATTCATTGATTTAGCTAGCTGTTTATTTAAGTTCCAATAGGCTAAATTTTTAATTCACTTATCTGGCTTTGATTTTTTTCCAGGTGTTAATCATTAATCTCCATATTCGTTAATTTTGAAAATAATTTTATGTGAGTTTGGTTATATGGCTAAGTTAAAGCTTACTCAGCAATTTTTTTAAAATTTTTTGTTTGTCTTTTAGTTTATTTTTAGATTCAATGTATACTGGTAGCTCAGAAGATATTTAGTATATTTAGGATATGAGCCTAATTTCCTGATTCTAGATCTACCAGTTATTTAAGTGCAATGTTGGACATTTTCCTAAGCCTTATTGTTTATTTGTTTTTTAACAGATAAGAAAAAAGCTGTTTTGAAGATTAAATAATATATTATATATACATCACTTGATAATATTTTTTTGGAACACAATAAATGCTCTTAAGTGAGTGCTGGATTTTTCTACCTACAAACACAAATTTTGCCTGTTTGTAACACTATTCTTTAAACATCTTTAATAAACAGATTTTCCATTTTTATTCAAAACTGAGGTCCAAATCACCAAATAACAAAAGTTTTGATTCGTATGTTGGTAGTCATTGATTCAACTGTTTATTTCCCCTACATCATGAACATGCACATGTATTTTATTCTCAATTTTTGTATCGGCAGGGCTTTCGTAACATTATATTTGTCTAACAGCAAGTGCGAGGATTAGCTTTTGATAACATCTCCCAGTTGGCATTTCTAGGTATGCTTAACAGTCTAGACAAGCACCTTCCAATACAACTTTTCCTAATGCTGGAAATGTTTATGTATGCTGTGAATTATTGTAACCCCTGCATACTTATGACTTCTGAGAATATGAAATAGGGCTACTGTTCTGAGCAACAGAATTTTAATATTATTTCATTTTAATTAATTTAAATGTAAATAGCCACATGTGGCTACATGTATTATTGGACAACATACAGCCAGGCTAACATCATTGGTATCTACAAAGATCAAACAATTCTTTGAAGCTTCCCATTACCCTTTTTAACCAATGTCAAAGGATAAACTCTGGCACTTTATTTCTTCCAAACCTTTGAGTTGTCACTCATTTTTTAACCCAAAATATATCTTAGTAACTAAAATTATGGAAGAAAAAATCACATAAAGCTAATAGAAGATCACAGTAACTTGAAAGTTTTCCTTAAACTCTTCGATACAGTTCAATAAATAATCTTGTGTTTTTAGTGTAATCCCTATATCTTGATTTTATTATCTGTAAGATGCTGATAACACTAGGAAGACCTACTTCATATAATTTTGAATTAGTCAACTGAAGTAATGCATACATCATATCATATCATGCTTTACAAAGCATGAAGCCAGGATAATGAGGTGGCTAAGAGCGTGAGCTTGGAGGTCAAACCAGTGAGGGCTCAATGATAGCCCTGCCATTTAATAATTGTATTACACTGAACACACTATTTAACTGCTCCAAGTTTCAGATTTATCATCTGTAAAATATCGGTAATAATACCTAACTTCAAAGATGTTTGTGTAGATTAAGTAAGACAATGTTGATAAAGCCCTTGGCACGGAGTGCAGAGAGGTTGGCAAAAGGTAATAGCTCAAAGGAGCAGCTGTGTTAGTGTGGTTGCCATTGTTGTCACAGAAACATAAATACAAGTTCTTTCTCTAAGGATTTTTTAAAGTGCCTATTTCCAAGTTAAAAGGCATTTCCTTCAACATATGAATTAAAAACAATTTGAGCATACTTTGTTTTAATTATAAAACAACTACAGAACACAAAAATGATGGGGTATTAAAACTGGATGATTTCTGGCTGTGCAGAGGCATTCAGGCAACATTTTGCATCAATCTGCTAGTCCAGAGTCTCCCTCAGGTAGTCAGAGTAAGTTTAGTCTGCCAATCCTAGAAATGATGAATGTGGCCTAGCACCACAGTCACTGCTTTTTGTTCCAATTTGACATGGCAAGGATCCTAAATAAGTAAACTTTTGTGAACTCCCTAATGATAATTAACCAAGTGGCTGGCTCACAACTTGGAATTTTTGGGATTTCCAGAAACAGACACATCCTCAGATGACTTCAGTTTTTTAGAATTGCTCTAAGGATATACAAAAGTAAAAGAATGGAAAACTTACTCGAAACAGTTTTAATCACTACTTAGCTGAACATAAAACACTCTGGTATTTCTCCGGAACTTGAAGGTTATTAAAACAAACAAACAAACAAACAAACAAACAAAAAACTTGGAGCTCTTGCAAACTTTCAGACACAAGTGTGTAGTTGCCTCCCTTAGCATTCCACAATTAAGCTGATTTGGCTCTCAATCCCTTCCAAGTTCTCTTTACACTTCTACTTATTTCCTGGGCTTCAATGAGTCTTCAGCTAACTTTCTTCTTTCTACTTCTACATTACTGTATCATCCAGTTTCTTCCCCACTTGAGGTTTAAACTCCTTTTTGAATTGATGATTTTTTAATAGTCCCTCTCTACTATAGGGTCCTTTTATAATCTAATCTATACAAGAAATTAATTAGATCACCTCCTAGCCATAGATCAAAGGCTTTGGAGGGCCATTCCCACTGTTTGCCCAACTAAGGTGAGAGCAGTAGGGTTTCTTGATACAAAGAACAATTTAAGAATAGAGAGACCTCCAGAGCAATACAGTTAGCTATCATTGCTCTTGACCTTTCAAGCTTAAAAACCTTTTCCTTTTTGAGAGGACAAAAATATAACAGTTCATTTATGGTTTGCTTAGACTCCGGTCTAAAAATTTGCTCATTACATAGCTAAAAATGTATGCACAATTTTAGTAATATAAACTCTTTTGTATGTGTTAATGAGGTGTCAAATTTTATCTATAATTGCATCAAATCAACTTGTTAATTTTTAATCTACTATATTAAGAAAAGTACATAAAAGATAACAAGGAATTATTTTATAATGAATTATCTAGTACACTGGTAATACATTATTTTCTTAACAATTCATTCCATTACATGATTTTTAAAATCAATTCTCTATTTCAAAACCTTATTTCTCCAGAATAAAGTTTAATAAAGTAATATTCATGAGTAATAACTACTTGTGGGAAATACTGCAAATTATCAGTTAGAAAATTAATCATGGTAGAATAATTACTACTTTGATATTTAAATATGATGTAAATGGTTTTATTTAATTTATATTATATTGAAATTACTCCTAGTTATCTAAATTTAATGCTGAAGCCACATTACCTGTAGATTAGATTCCTTGTGATCTAGATTCTACCAAAGAAAAAGTTCCTTCAAATATTTCTAAAAACTTTTTATCAAATTTTAGGGCATAACATATAAAGTATAATCAGTTTCCTAATTAAGGCAAAAAAATAATTTTTTGTACCTACCCAATCTTATCTATATGTTTTGCCTAAATTGTGATAAAATATATAAAAACATAAAGTTACAAGAGTTTACATAGAATCTCTTTTTCAATTCAAACAACAGTGACAACAAACATTTAATTTTATTTTATTTATCCATTTTTATTGAGGTGTAATTAATTGACTACAAGATTCTGTTAGTTTCAGGTGTATAACATATTGATTCAATATTTGTATATATTGTGAAATGATCACACAGTAAGTCTTTAACACCTGTCATCATACATAGTTACAACATTTTTTTCTTTTCTTTGTTCTTATAATAAAGACTTTTAAGATCTTCTCTCTTAGCAATTTTCAAATATACAATACAGTAGCTGAAGACATGAGAGAAAAAAGATTAAGAATAATACCAGAGATTTTTGACATGAGTAAATGAAGATGGAATTTTCTTATCTTAAAATGGAAAAGAAAAGTAGGTTTAAGGCTATGAGTCTTTCCTTAACAGCAGAATTAAGCCAATATATGCCTACCTAAATTTCAAAATTAATATGAACCAGTGAGCTACGCATATCTCTTGTTACTTCTCCTTTTGAATGAAAGGATCTGTAGGACTAATCCTATTCCTGTCTCACTATTGTGTGTTTGGTATGTATAAAGCAATTAACGTGTCTTTTGATTACAGATTTTCATATGGGGGAGGAGTATACTTAAGGATCTCTACTTAATGAATTATATTTAAGGTGCCTCATATAAACTTGGACCTGATCTAGATGATGAGATCTTGGTCTTTGAACCTGAGACTGATGTCATAACAGGGTGCAAATTTTGGAGGTCTTGAGAGAAGGATGATTGTATTTGGTATGTGAGAATATGTAAATTGCTGTGACCAGATAATGGCCACAGCAATATGTATGATCTCATATGAACGTTCAGAATATTCCTGCTGTCTAGTAAGAGATGAAGTGTACATTTCCTCCCCCTTAAGACTGGGAGCAATTTTGTGACAACCTTGATGATGGGAATGTGGCACAAGTTATACTGTGTGATTCCCAAGGCTAAGGAATAAAAGGAGAGAAATCATCTTCTGGCTTCTCTTTTTCAAAGAAAATTGACCTAGTAACTGAACCACCATAATGTGAGGAAGCACAGTCCACATACAAAGGCGAAGATCAGGTGCTAAGCCAACCTTAAGATCATTCTAGCCCCTATCATTTAAGTGTCCCCCCTAAGCTCTGCCAAAATTGCAGATTTGTAGATGCAAAAAAAGTTGTCATTGTCCCAAACCTCTAAATTCTTGGCTTATATGTCATTCAACCATAGTTATTGAAAAGAGTTACTTTTGAGAGGAGAACAACACAGGGAATAGAGGTTAAAAATGAGCTTTAGGGGCCCCTGGGTGGCTCAGTTAGTTAAGCAAATGCCTTTCTTTCAGGGCATGATTCCAGGGTCCTGGAATCAAGCCTTGTGTCAGGCTCCTTGCTCAGCAGGGAGCCTGCCTCTCCCTCTCCCACTGCCTGCTACTCTGCCTGCTTGTGCTCTCATGCGTGCGCGCGCTCTCTCTCTGTCAAATAAATACAAAGAATCTTTAAAACAATATTTATATTATTGAAACTGTCATTCAAAATATGAGAGTGAAATTTAGTTTAAAAAAATGGACATTATGTTGGAAGTTTCATGTTTTGCCCTGAGAATAGGTAGTTTTGTATCAGGAAAGTCAACCAACTTTTTTAGTACTTATTTTTCTTATCATAAATACCATATCTTTTAATTCCATAATTAATTATGTGTGGTGAATTAATGACCCACACATTGTCAATTAACCAGACGCATCCCTTCAATACGTCATAACACAAATGATGAATAAAATATGTGTGGAGACATATTAGGCCCCACTTTACAAACTAAAATTTAAATACATGTGGATATATTTTATTTTCCTACAAGGTCTCCATCATAAAGAGAGGAATAAAATTATATTCTACCTTATAATGGTTTTCTTTGTAAGTTTTAATTATGAGACATTTATATTATTCACTTGCCTATTTCACTATTTAGAAATGGTTTGAAACAAAAAGAAAAGAGAAACCAAGTATATATTAAAACACATTACATAAGACTTAGTCTTTGATTCTGCTGAGGCTCTTTATCAGGATCTATACTTACTAAATATTTTTAAAGTACTTATAAATGAAGAGTAAGTATTTCTCAAGTATAGTTGGTAAAATAAAATAAAATTAAAAAAGCACTGCACCTTCCTCTTACTGTTCCTTTCATACTCTAAATTTATAGCTAATTTTCACGAGTTATAAAGTTCTGGATGACACATTCCCCCACCTAGGACACCTCCCAGCTTTTAAAAGAGATTAACAATTTATTATAGCAATTTAGCAGAAGTACTGCTGCTTCCTGTCAGAATTTACTGGCATCTTTGCTCACAAACTGGACGTAAAATATATCAATGTGACCCTTTTCAGTATCCTTGATGTGTGACATTCAGAGCACACTTCCTTTCTTCTGAGTTTATGTGCATGTTTGGTAGATCAGACAAACCTAGAACAGCTTCAGTTATTACAACGAAATTTTCCAATTTGCAGAAAACAAATTCCTATTAGGAGAATAATCAGAGAGAAACAAAACAGGAAAACTTAATAGAGACAAGTTTATAACCTGAAAAAAGATAACAAATGTTAAACTATATTTAATATTCACATCTGACTTTAAGCCAAGTAATTGATAATTGCCATATAACTATACAACAAAACTTAGGAGACTGCTTCCTCAAAGAAGAGTGACTTGTGTGCTGTCATGGTCTAGGGCACTCCCTATTTCTCTTGCTAAGTCCTACATGAGTACTAATAGTGCATTCTCTCTGTCAGTCTCCCTTGTGTAGCTTTGTTTCACATGCAAAGTTGCGGACCCCAGTGGGAAGTAATACTTCAGACCACCAACGTCTTAACAGTGTGTTCCCAGTACTATCAGTGAAAACTTTTCCAAAGAATATTAACATCTGTGCCCATCACCTTTGTATGATGATTTGCATGATCTAATAAGATTTAGAAGGTGCTGTTGCTTTTGTTCCTTTGCTTAGTAACCTCACAGGATGTTAACTTTAACAAAAATATTTCATGCCAGTAAAACTCATATACCAGGAAGTGTATGCTCTCAATAAAATAGTGTATCAAATAAGTATATTTAACATATTGGAAAATAATTTTTTTAAAGATTTTATTTATTTATTTGACAGACAGAAATCACAAGTAGGCAGAGAGGCAGGCAGAGAGAGAGAGAAGGGGAAGCAGGCTCCCTGTTGAGCAGAGAGCCCAATGCGGGGCTCGATCTCAGGACCTGATCATGACCTGAGCCGAAGGCAGAGACTTTAACCCACTGAACCACCCAGGACCCCTGGAAAATAATTTTAAATCAATGAAGTTATCTTAACCATTTTGAAGTAAATATTTTTACAATAATTAATATTTATCTGGAAAGTTTTAAGTATACTTTATTAGGGTGGTATAACAGTTCTCTTTTATTATTTACCTGTGTAGTTTAATGTCAGATTGAAAAACTCAAAGTAATATAGACCAAATTTAATTACAAATAGACAAGAATGTTAGCTTGTTTGAGGGAAGCATTTATACAACAGAAATGCATGTATCAGTGTGTGTATATATGTATACACACGCACACACACACACATATATTTATATACACACTGACCAATATCTGTAAGGATGTATCTGGAAACATAATTCTCTGAGAGACTGATTTAGTCAATTAATGTATTTACTTTTGACTCTCCTAAATTGCTTATTAGGTAAGAATTTTCCAAACATTCCTTTTATTATTAGAGACTGATTTAATTTAAATTTTGTAATTATTTTACTTTCAAATGAAACAAAATTCAAACCATATTTTATATATATATATATGTATATATATATATACATATATATATATATAAATAATTTCACATGTTATAAAAGGCACACAGTGTATTGCAGGATGAGCCAATCATTCTATTTTTAGGTTAGAAATATTTATTTTTCTTACTAAGACTGGGATTCTCTTTGAATAGTAATATCTTCCATTACAGAAGGGCCATGCCCCTACAATAGCAAGCACCCAGAGGCTGTTTCCAGTCCGTGAAGCCCTGTCCGCTCTAAGCCATCTTCATTCCCACTCTCCTGTGCTTTTCGTATTCCATAACAGGTATGAAAAGTGGGCGTGCGATGTATTGTTTATGCTCTTCCTTTGTTCTCACATAAATGTATTGAAAGTGACTTTAATTTTTAAAATATAATTTCATGCCATCTTTTATCTATATTCCTACAGAATATCCTTCGTCCATATACTTGTGATGTTGCAGGCATAACAGGATAAACTTCTTCTTTCAGAACTAAATGGACATGACCACTACTTTTCAAGCGTTATTTTTCTTAAGTTGTTTTTCTTAACTAGAAGCTAACTAACTTACATTAGCATCATTTCTTTTCAACTAACCCTGTTTATGTCTAGTGAATAATCAAATATTTGTCTTCTTCTATCAAGAATTAGCAGGATTAAAAAAATGTGTATTTTCAAAAAGGTTAGGAGAAACTGAAAATATCTTTAAGTTACTATTTTAACAAAAACATTTCTTCCAAATGTCATGGAATAGGTATTAAATCCTATCAACATTACTTTAAACTTTAGGAAATATCTTAAGCCTTCAGCATTGAAATGTAAATTAGGAGAGCTAAACTAATGAATAAACAACAGAATTGAACCTAAAATCAATCAATCAATCAATCAGTAAACAAACTAAATAAACAATAGATCAATTTAACCAACAGATACAGATACAAACTCCCAATTCAAAAACCAACAAATCAAATTCAATAATGTATAGCATGAAAATCCTACAATGGTCAAATAAAACTTGTTACGCTTGAATGAAATTATAGGTTGAGTGTAGGAAATTTAACAAATTAAAGAATTTTTATGAGGAAACTATACTGCTAACATTGCAGTATTTTGCAAGCTGTTCAATGAAACACAAAGTATTGTAAAAGCAGTTGTTAATATATTTTATAATTTTATCACTTAATTGGACTCATAAAGAAAAATGAAGAGTGGCTTTAAAAGCCTTAGGAATAGTTGGTTAGGTATTGAGAAAGAAAAATAACTTTAGAGTCCATATTATATTTATGCAATGTAAAAAATAGAAGAGTCATTTATCTTTCTTTTTTTCCTTTGCATAAAAGAAGCAAATGTTTAAATTTTATTTTAAAATGGGGGCACCTGGCTGGCTCAGTGGGTTAAGCCTCTGCCTTCGACTCAGGTCATAATCTCAGAGTCCTGGGATCAAGTCCCACATCGGGCTCTGCTCTGCAGAAAGCCTGCTTCCTCCTCTCTCTCTCTCTGCCTGCCTCTCTGACAACTTGTGATCTCTCTGTCAAATAAATAAATAAAATCTAAAAAAAAAAAAAATGTAGGACATGTTCACAGTTTCTCACATTAAAATTTACATTATCAGATATAATCTAATTAAAATCTAATTAAAAACAGCAAACTCAAAACTAAAAGAATCTCTAGGCCACTCTTTTCCTTTGAAGAAAATATTTTATTTTTAAAAGCTTTAATACACATTCAAAGAAAAAAACATTTTAAGTATTTGAAAATATTTAGTGAGTGCTTACCATCTGCCACATGAATTCTAGCTCCTGGAGAAATAGAAGTGAAAAGTTGTCCACTTTTGTGAGGCATAATTCTAATGTGGGAGAAAAGAATTAAACAAAATAAATTGATTTACAAAGATTAAATAATTAATAGAGGTCAAGATCCCACAGGATCTTGTAAGTCAAAATAGGAGCTTTGGGTTTTACTTGAGTGAAAAACCGCAGAAGTATTTTTAAAAAAGAATTGTCATAATATGGCTTAGATTTTTCTTTTTAAGGTTTTATTTATTTATTTGTGGGAGAGAAAGTAAGAGATAGAGAGAAGGAGCAGGGAGCTCCTCCCTCTTGAGCAGGGAGCCCAATGTTGGGCTCAATCCAGGGGCTCCAGGATCATGACCAGAGGAGAAGGCAGATGCTTAATGAACTGAGCCACCCAGGTGTCCCATTGCTTAGATTTTTAATTGCATTACCTGGTTGCTGTGTGGAGAGTACTCTGAAGAAAGGGTGATGACAGAAGCTTGAATCAGCCTAGAATATGGCTATTCAGTAATTTTGAGGATCCCTTGAAATAAGATTTTATAGTAATTCTTAATTCCCCATCAATTTCTATAGTAGAGCTTTGGATTTGGGAGAGAAATAGTATAGTTGTCAGGTGGTGAAGGCAGGAGAATTTGAAAACAGCATTTAAAAGTTACTGCATTTTAGGGATGCCTGGGTGGCTCAGTTCGTTAAGCAGCTGCCTTCGGCTCAAGTCATGATCCCAGTGTCCTGGGATCGAGTCCCACATCGGGCTCCTTGTTCTGTAGGGAGCCTGCTTCTCCGTCTGCCTCTCTGTCTGCCTGTGCTCACTCTCTCTCTCTCTCTCTGACAAATAAATAAATAAAATCTTTAAAAAAAAATAAAAAAATAAAAGTTACTGCATTTTAAAGGTAAAGCTGACAGTATTTTTTTTACACTTTATATTTGAAACATATAAACAAATAAATGTTTCTGTTACCTTATTTCAATGTCGTGTTAATGAATGAGAATTAGTAAATTGAAAAAAAAAGAGATATTCTAAATATACAACATCTCTCAATTTTTAAAGCATGGAGTTAAAAAAAAAAAAAGATTTATTGATTTATTTGAGAGGGAGAGAGAGAGAGTATGTGAGTGGTGGTGGAGCCAGAGAGAGAGAGAGAGAGTATCTCAAGCGGACTCCATGTTAAGCAATGCTAGATCCCAGGACCCTGAGATCACGATTTGAGCTGAAATCAAGAGTATACCACTGAACTCACAATGCCACACAGGGACCCCAAAACATGGGATTTTTTATTCCCCTTTTATCTTGTATCTTTTTCTTTCTCTCCTTCCTGATCTTCTCCCCCTCCTCCAATTCCCCTCCTCCTCCCCTTCCTTCCCTTTTTCCTACTAAAATGTCTTCCTGCAAGAATGTCTCCAACAAAACATGTTTTGGATTTCGTGGATTATGATAGAATTATATGCTTCTAAAAACACTATTCTAGAGCATATGAAAAGAGTAAATGTCAAATTTTAAAAATAATCAATTTTTCTTACCTGTTCTTCAATAAAATTATCTTCCTCATATATGCAAAGTAAAAACAGGGAAATTGTATCTTGAAACATTGGAGGAAAAAATTGTACTTCACTCACAATTATTATTGAACCTTTCTGAGAGTTTTTAAACCAAGATTTACCATATTTAAACTTCCTTTACTCTCTTGCAACTCTTGACGTTTGAGGTAACATCTTCAAAGGCTGCATGCATGAATCTTGTAAAGTAACTTTCAAGTTCTAAGTCTAGATTTTGAAGCAAAATTTCAACTTTTCTTTTAATTAAAAAATATCTCCCAAAATTTGAGATGTAACCATAAAATTATATGGTAAGGGCACCTGGCTGGGGCAATCAGTTTAAGGTCTGACTCTTGGTTTTCATCTCAGGTCATGATCTCAGGGTACTGAGATAGAGCACTATATCAGGCTTGTCATTCAGTGTGGAGACTGCTTAAGATTCTCTCTCCTCTGCTCTCACCTGCTTTCTCTCAAATAACTAAGTCAAAAAAAAGAATAAAGTTATATTGTTACTGTAGCTAAAAATTATATAGTTTTTTAAATATAAATAACTTGTAACAATTAAACCTATTTCTGATTCTATAATTAGTATTTAAAAACACTTAGTTACTTTAGAACATTAATATATTTTTTTAAAGATTTTATTTATTTATTTGACAGACAGAGATTACAAGTAGGCAGAGAGGCAGGCAGAGAGAGAGGAGGGGAAGCAGGCTCACTGCTGAGCAAAGAACCCAATTTGGGGCTCAATCCCAGGACCCTGGGATCATGACCTGAGCCAAAGGCAGAGGCTTTAACCCACTGAGCCACCCAGGTGCCCCTAGAACATTAATATTTTATAAAATAGTTTTTCTAATTTTCTGAAGTATCAATGAAAGTTAATTCCTATAGAAATTTTTCTTTCAACATTCTAGAAAGCTATTGTTCCTCAACAAATACAACATAGGAACATTTTAAGGGTTACAAATATGTCATAGACTTTATATTGGACATTAGAAAATCCAAATATGATGATTAATATAAAATAATAAATTCTTAGTTATATGAAGATAAGATTATTTTAGGAACACGTGGGTGGCTCAGTGGGTTAAAGCCTCTGTCTTCGGCTCAGGTCATGATCTTGGGGTCCTGGGATCGAGCCCCACATAAGGCTCTCAGCTCAGTGGGAGGCCTGCTTCCTCCTCTCCCTCTCTCCTCTGCCTGCCTACTTGTGATCTCTGTCTCTCAAATAAATAAATAAAATCTTTAAAAGAAAAGATAAAATTATTTTATATGACTTCTCTTTATGAAAGTGATATTACAAAAAGAAAATACAGTTGTGCTTTCTCTTTCTCACAATGGCATTCATTTACATAGGATATTTGCTATACAGTTTTATCTTTCTACTCATTATCTACTGGCTGCATGTAATTTATTTCCCTGACATTTTCTACAAGTCACTTCTCTTTTCTTCTATTAAAATGCATTTGTTACTGTGTATTAAATGCATAATAATGGAAAAGAAAATCAGTATTGCATATCACAGAAGCTAGCAACTTATACTCTGCATAATATTCCTCAAACCAAAAGGAAAATTGCTTCTTTTGATATTAATATTGATAATGACCAATGCTGGTATTGAATGTCATGTGTTAGGTACCATACTAGAGTTCTTTCTCTGTATTTTTTTTTCTTCCTGATAATTTATGGACTGTCCATCGTATTCTTTATTTTTTTGTATTTTTTTAAAATTTCAACAATATATTTTAATTTGGTTTATCAGGTAAAAGATTGAAATATTATCAATCTTTAAGATTGCATTTTAGTGACCTGCAATATAAATGTCCATTATAAAGTAAATTAAATAATTCAAATGAGCTTTCTTTTCCCCAGCTTATTAAAAGTTGCTGGTTTCCAAATTGATGACAACCTAGAATCAAATAACAAATAGCACATCAGTAAAATTATTTAATGTATCTTCATAGTTAATACTACCAGACTAAGATAGAAGTAGTTTCTTAAAGGGAAGGATCTTGTCTGTAATGAATTATAGAATATGGGAAGAATTTTTTCACTTGACTCTGAATGTAGTTTTGTTGGTTTCAAAGTCAACTTTCTTAAAAACATGTAGATTCAAAAGACAAGTACAGGCATTTCAATTAGATAATTGAAATGGATTATATTAGTATAATTGAAAAGAAGGCTGCTCAATTTTGAATATCTGTAAAATTTTATCTAAATTCAATTAGCCAGGTGGTTGGTGGGTGGTTGGTGGGTGGGTGGGTGGCTCAGTCTGTTTAACATCTGCCTTCAGCCCCAAGTCTTGATCCCAGGGTCCTGGGATTGAGTCCCACATCGGGCTCCTTGCTCAGCAGGAGTCTGCTTCTCTCTCTGACTGCCACGCCCCCTTCTTGTGCTCTCTCTCTCTCTCTCTCTCTGACAGATAGATAGACAAACAAATAAATCTTAAAAAAATCAATTAAACAACTTCTGTTATTTTTTATGCTAACCCAGTAATGAGCTATTATTAATGGAATAATTACCTAGAAATCATAAAACGAAAAACTTTGTTTATTAACAATGTGTTAGAAAATTCTGTCAGAAAAATTGAGCCAATGATGATTTAAATTTGACAGTAAGTTTAAAGGACTTTGTAAAGTATAAAAATCATATAAGCGAGGGGTTTGATTAAATATACTGTAATTCTTGATAGTTCGATAGCAAGAAATTTAGGGTTTCAGTGCACTATCAAGAAGTAATATTTAAAGCTTACATCTCTTATGAACCCTCTCACATAAATCTTCCTCCCATGAACACACACACCTACCAATTTGTTGAGACTGAGTCACCTCCAGGGCTCTGACTTGATTAGCTGACAGATTTGCTTTAGAACTTTAGAATCAAAGATATTAAAAAAGGAAAAAAAATATGGTCAAACAATAAGAAACAACTAAGAAAGCAAGAAAAAAGCTCAGTTAAAATATTTGATAATGAATCCATAATTGTTAAGGGGTTTTTTTGTTTGTTTGTTTTGTTTTTTTCACATCTGCTGATAATTCTATATCCACAGAGAAAACTTAAAAGTGGAGTAAATGTTTTATATATATGAGGTTCCTGAAGCTGGTACTTATAAGCAAGGACTTTGTTTTCAACATAAGTGCTTTTTATCCATTTTATTTTCTATCAGAGTTGACCCTTAAACAACATGGATTTGAACTGCATAGGTCCAATACTGTACAGTAGTATAAATGCATGTTTTCTTTTTTTACAATTTTCTTAACATTTTCTTTTCTCTAGCTTACTTCACTGTAAGAATGCAGTGTATAATACATATAAAAAATCTGTGTTAATCTACTATGCTATCAGTAAGACTTCTAGTCATTATAGGCTACTTGTAGTTAAGTTTTGGGGAAGTTAAGAGTTACAGGAGATTGGTTTTTCAACTATGTGTTGGGGAAGGGGACTGGCTCCCCTAATGCCCATATTGTTCAAGAGTCAATTACAGTTTCATGGTAGGCTGATCTGCTACATACTAAAATAATTCAGTAATAATAAAATTATCCCTTCTTGAAAAATGCCTCTATTCTTGCCTATTTAACACTGTACAGCAAAATGGAGTACACTGCTCTTTCCCATTAAACTAATGGTTGCACTGTAT
Organism: Lontra canadensis; assembly: GCF_010015895.1. Taxonomy (NCBI): domain Eukaryota; kingdom Metazoa; phylum Chordata; class Mammalia; order Carnivora; family Mustelidae; genus Lontra; species Lontra canadensis. Next base: position 6,106,329 of record NW_022631040.1, read on the forward strand.
TATTATTATTATTAATACTGTGAAAGCTTTTGTTATTGATTTATTTTTTTCTTTTTTTAAGATCTGATTTATTTATTTTAGTGACAGAGAGCAAGCATAAGCACGGGAGGAGCAGAGGGAGAAAGACAATCTCAAGTAGGCTCCCGACTGAGCCTGGAGCCAGGACAGGCCAGATCTCACAATCCCATGATGATGATTGGAGCCAAAACCAAGAGTGGGACTCTTAACTGACTGAGCCACCCTATTACTGGCTTTCTTAGAAACATTTGTGCTTATAATTTAGATACAATCAAATAGATGTACAGAATATGTCACTTCCTTTCCCTTTTGTTCTTTTCTTACCAGACCATAATTAGTTTTCTCTTCTCTCTCTAATTCCTTTCTTCCATGCTTTTGTTTACTCTTTTTTTTTTCATTTCTTCACATTTCCAACCTTAGTATTCTGAAGATCAAATATGTAGCTAAACTACATAAATAACTGAAATACATTTGAATATTTTTACAATTTCTTTTAATTAATTTTGTATCTTATCTATGATCTAGTGTCTTCCAGATATACATCAAAAACCAATGGTGTGCTAGGCTGTCTAATTGCATTAGAATCATATAAAACTATTGTAATAAATACAAATAAATTTACACAAATCCAGACTTATGAAATTACAATTTCTAAAAGAATTAGAAAACCAAGACTATTCATTGAAAATCTCTCCCTCAGGTGATATGACATGTGAGACAAGTTTAGAATACACAGGAAAATTACCTCACTTTCCTCAAACAAGTATGGGAAATGCTACCAAAATAGCAATTATGAAGAGTCTGGGGGTTCCTGGGTGGTATAGTCGGTTAAGCCAACCAGACTCTTGGTTTTGGCTAAGGTCATGCTCTCAGGGTCATGAGATCAAGCCATGTGTCAGGCTCTGGGCTCAGCATGGAGTCTGCTTTCTCCTTCTTCCCCTGCCCCTCCACTCATGCTCTCTGCCTCTCCAATACATAGATAATCTTTAAAAAAAATAAAATAAAATAAAGAGTCAAATGTTTGGCTGATAAATGTGGTAAATGATAAGATTCTGCCTAACACAAGAAAATAAATCAATTTATTAAGGTAGGCAGGTGCTTCAAACCAACCTCACAGCAGTTGCTGACCTTCATTTTCATAGAAGAAATAATAATACGGTCACTGCAGTGACTGGCATTGAGTGGCCTCCTCTCATTTGTCACCTTTCCTTAGGTTACATTTTGTAGCTCAGATCTGGAGCAGTCTTCACTGATTACATCTATAATGTAGTCTGAAGATCTTGTGTTTTTTGTTTCATTTTGTTTTACTTTCTGTCTGGAATGCCATTTTCAAATCTCTTAGCCTGCTAAGTCATTCTTATCACTAAAGACCCAGATTCAAGGGCACCTGGGGGCCTCAGTGGGCTAAAGCCTCTGCCTTAGGCTCAGGTAATGATCCCAGGGTCCTGGGATCGAGCCCTGCTTCAGGCTCTCTGCTCAGTGGGGAGACTGCTTCCCCCTCTCTCTCTGCCTGACTCTCTCCCTACTTGTGATCTCTGTCACATAAATAAATAAAATTAAATTTAAAAAAGACCCAGATTCAGTTACTTCTCTTACAATATTGCTTGACTAGCTAAGCTTATGTGTTACTCCTTAATGCCCTATCTGCTTTGATCATTATACTTATTACATTACATTGAAACTACTGTTTGTTTATCTCTTTCAATACAAAATAAGCTCCTCAATGTCTAAGTGGTATCTTTTTCTCTTTGTAGTCCTCCTTTAAATTGAGCATATCATCTCATGTGTGATAAGCTTCAATAAACACCTGTCTAATCATTGAATGACACAAGATAACAGGCACAATTAATTTTCATAGAAGTCTACCAATAGATTAAAGAGACCAAAGAGACCTAGGTGACAGTAATCTGAGAGCCAAGAAACTATTATCATAGTGAACATTGTTGTCAAATACTAATAGATTATCTATCAATCTTAATTATTGCAATTGTTTATTGGGTTACTGTTAAGTCATTCATCACTAAACAGAAAATAGTTTCCTAGTCAATGTTGCAAACAAAGAAAATGCAATAAACGCATTCTTGCCTCTATTTTTATTTTCTTTTGCTGTAAGATTTTATGTTTCAAGTGACCAGATAAAGTTTTATTTTGCATTGCATCTATGTTAGTTGTCTCAGTGTGATTTGAGATCAGCCTCATTGATGAGATTTGGGAATTGATTTAGTTGAATCAGTAACACATTTACATACTCTTTCTAGTGGCAAAAAACTTCTACACATGGTTAATCACATACATTGTCCTGAATTTAGTACAGTCTCAGATCTTGTCCTTAGTGCGTGAGCATAAACCATGAAGTAAATTTTACTATTTAAGATACATCATGATAAGATTGTATAGTCTTAACCTTTGTTCAGTAAGCTTAAAGGTAACACAATGAAAATACAATTTATCTTACATTCCACAAACACACAGACTTCCAAAACTAACATTTATTGTATCATTAACTTCTCTGAAAACCTTAATGAGTTTCCATTATCTGCATATCTGTATTTGATATTCATGGTTATACAGGTAACTTATGTTCACCTTAACAAAATTATATTCCTTGTTTACAAAAATGCCTGATCTAGTGAGATTAGTCTCTATGCCTCTTCCCATACTCTATTTATATTTATTCCTGCCTGCAAATCTTGGTTCCCCTTGCTTTTCTATCATTCCCTACCCTCTCTTCTTTGATTTACAAATACACAAAAAAAAAATTATGCTGTTCTAATTTCCATCATTACCAAGATGGCCCCCTCTATGAAAAGCCAAGATTTTTTTTTTTTAAAGAAAAGACAAGGAGGTCTTCAAAAAGTATGATAAATATTTAAGTGGATATTGAATGTTCCCACACTCCATGCAAAATCACAAGTACTTTAAAAATGATGATGGACGTAGATTGATTATTTTAAAGTATATTTTTATTGCTAAAAAGATTTGGGATTAAATGTTATAAGAGTAATCTTTGTTTACAGAAAATTTAGTAAGCCAGGAAATCGGATGGAAAAAAAAAAACATATCGTATTGCTCTAAGACAATCAGTACTATGGCACATTTCATCCCAGCATTATTGCTATGGACTTTTTTTTCAAGAATTTATTTGTTTATTTGACAGAGATAGTGAGAGAAAGCACAAGCAGGGGGAGCAGCAGGCAGAAGAAGAAGCAGTTTCCTGCTGAGCAAGGAGCCCCATGTGGAACACAAACCCAGGACTTTGGGATCATGACTTGAGGCAAAGGTAGATGCTTAACCGATTGAGACACCCAGGCATCCCACCAAGGATTTTTCTTAACCTAATACTGATTTCACACTGCACGTCACATTGCAATGTAGTATTATATTATTCATTCTAAATTATGGAGAATTTGATTATGTGTGTTATGTAAGTTTTAAAAATGTGGATAGGAGAGAGAGAGAGATTTATATAATGCAGGCTTTTTTCACTTTTCATTTTCTCAATAAATTTATGCCCCTAAGTGAATATAGATGAGAGATATTATTCTATATTTCCTTCAGAGAGTCTCATATCCCATATGCTTATCATTGAATATGGTTCTAATGTCAAACTACGTGCATTTATTATGAAACATGTCCTTAAAGGAGAAATCATTTATTTTTGATGTTCAATCAAATAAACAGCAATCTGTTCTAATGTTAGAGGAACAGCAGACTATGCTGGACTGTGATGAAATCATATGTATGAGTATGGGACTTTATGGACTATTTAAGTTTTAAGGGAATATTTGACTACATATCATTTGAATTATATGTTATGATTCTAGGATTTAACCCCTCATGTTTTCACTGAATTCAATGCTTAGAAATATTTTGTTTGTGTAAAAATATTATAAAGTCACATAGAAACTTGAAGACTATATCTTTTAAAAATAATGAATATTCTATAGTAAAATGATATTAAAATGAAATTATTAGTGAAGTTCTTTCCAGTATCTGTTGTATATTACACATTTGACTTTTTTTTTTTTTTTTTTTTTTTTTTTTTTTGCAAACAATTTGGTGTATCTACCAAGTGCTAAGTCCTGGGTCAAAATGGAATTCAAGAAGTGAATAAAACAGACATGGTGTCTGACCTCAAGAAATCCACATTGTCATCTATCTGTATATTTAACAAATATAACTCTGAGAATTTTCGAGGTTTCTTATATACAGGATGGAATTAACAGAAACTTGATATCATAATACTTACCAATGAGACAAAAAGGAAATAGAAAGATTATTAGGCTTTCACAGCAGTTCTTAAAGATGATTACAGCTATTTTCATTTTATAAAATGAGTAAATTTAAAAGAGCTTAAGTAACCTGCTAAATTCTGTACAGTTAGTTAATCACAAAGCAAGCAGTCAAGGTCAAACCCTTCTGAATCCAAATTCAGACTTGCCTTACTACAGTGCAATGACAGCATTTTTTGAGGAAAGACACTTTTACTCTCTTCTTAATATCACATATAAGCCATTTATTTCCTCTAGAAATAATGCATGAATAAAAACATAAATATGTGGGTAATTAGCTTCATTACTTGAAGGAATTAATGAGGCCACAGGCTAATTGTGTACAGATCACTAGTCTTTGAGTGCCAACAATAATATTCTTCATAAGTCACAGAGAAGATCTATTTTAAAAAAAAGTACATGAACAAAAAAAATAATAATTGCTACTTGATTTAATGAGTATCATCAGAAGCAATGAAAAAGATACATTTATAATTAAAGTTGAGAAATATAATGGTTTAAATACATGATAATAAATAACATATTCCCTTGTTAGTTAAATAAAAATTGTTTCAAAATTTTAAATAGAAGGAAAAACACCTACAGATAATAATGTACTTAAATAGTTTTGTGGCAAGTATAGAAAGGATGGTATGATGGAAAAGCAGTCATCTAAACATTATTATTTAAACAATTTAGTACCCTTTCATTACTCTTTACCTATTTAAAAGTATAAGTGGATTTCTCATATTAGGAAATATCTTTTAATGAGATCCAGATTAGAACAATACATTACAAGAGAAGGACTGTTATCATAAAAAAGAAACTGGATGATAACTCCAAAAGACATAAAAAGTATTTTATCTTAATACCCACTAACACTTTGTTCATTAATGTTAATGTTAAATGTTAATGTTAAGGAGGGGTCCCTGGGTGGCTCAGCGGGCTAAGCCTCTGCCTTCAGCTCAGGTCATGATCTCAGGGGCCTGGGATCGAGTCCCACATCGAGCCCTGCATCGGGCTCTCTGCTCAGCAGGGACCCTGCTTCTCCCTTTCTCTTCGCCTGCCTCTTTGCCTACTTGCGATCTCTCTCACTCTCTGTCAATAAATAAACAAAATCTTTAAAAAAAATGTTACAGATATTAAAATGATCTTTAAATGATTAATGACATTTGAGATATTTATTTTTCTTTTGAAAACAATATTTAAATCTTAACTCCAAAAAAGTAAACTTTACAAGGAATATTAACAACACATAAAGTGTAATTAAAACATCAAAATATATTAAAATGTAGAGATTGGGAAAAAATGAAGAAACATTAAGCTGCACAAAACAGCATATGTAAAATTAAGAAAGCTGCTAAGAATGCTTAAAGTACATTTTCAACTTGAGTCTGATGCTTGCCATAAATAAAGTCCTTCTCATTAAAACGCAAACTGTTCATGGAAAAAAAAAAAACACATGTTATATTAGGGAATAATCAACATAATTTTTCTCCTTGAGTACTTACTTGTGCCCGGAAATTTTATTGTCTCTCCTTTTATGTCCATATGCCCTTGATAATTTCTTTTATAGCTTTTTTTCCTCTAAAATTATTTCTCTAGGGAAGTAGAGGTGATTACACCACATGTATCATTCAATATCAAAGCCATACAGTGTAATGGAAGTTACATACAGAATATATTTGGAGTCTTAAGAACATTAGATATTAGTTTTTTAAAAAAGGCTCAACTATGTTTTCTATGAGGTGAAATCATTACTATGATTATATTTTAATATGCTGATCAAAATCTTGTCTTCTCACCATAATAAAACTGATGTCTGGCAGCTACAGTCAAACAAGTATTAAAAGTAATAAAAAAAAAAAAAAAACTCAGAGCAGAACAGTCCTAAATTTATTTCATAGATAAGAAAGTGCACAATCTATTTTTCATATTCTATCCTGGCATTTCAGAGAGTTAGTGTGTAAGTATTCCAAAGGTGGGACTAACCATGTTCTATTTATTTTTCCCAGCTACAGAGCCTAAGGTAGTTTGGACTCATCCTCAGAAGCATGGATAATAGTGCACAGATAAGAGATGTCTTAAAAATTTGTCCCTACAGGAGAAAGAAAGAATTTTATATTAGTCCTTTGACTGATTAGAGATTGGGCCTTACCAGTTAAGAGATAGTCAAGACCCACTAAACATTATCCACATTGGCTATCTTCATTATCAAATTACAAGATTGCTGCTTCGTTTTAAATTTGAAGACAGGCTTAGTCTGATTATAAAGTCCTAAAATTTTCAGCATTAACATCACAGAAAGTCCTGTATCTACCTCTGTTGTGTGTTTACTGCAGAAAATTTCTTTCCAGGAAATTATGGCAGGGATTTGTACAGCAAAGTACCAAGAGAGCTTTAAAATGGCAATTACAGCTTTCACTACACAGGCTAACAATGGCACTGCCACATTTACATCAGCTGTTCTAATGTCTTCATTGTGATATTGTGTTTGTCTCCCAACTTCACCATCTGCTTCCTGGTTTTAGTTAGGTCTTTTCTCATACAGCTCTGTGATATGATTTTGATGTTCATACACAATACTGAATATGACTCCTAACAGTTCTTCCCACAATCTTTTTCAACATAAGTCTTTCAAAACTCAACGCCCATAATGTGTGTCCTTCTGGCACAGTATGTGCAGCTGAAAGAAAGTATCAGTTGATAGATTTCATTTTGGCACAATATCCTTAAGTGTTACTGAAATTAACAAGATATGAAAGTAGAAACAGTCACAGTAAATTGGGCAAATGCAGACAAAGCTCAAAATACTGGGGCTTTCTTCAGTCCCTTACAATTAATTGTAGAATTATTTTTCCTTTTGTCATTTTGGTTTTGACAAGCTAGAACTCTAAATCCCTGGAGATAAGTAGAAGATAACTGACAGCCCAAATAATCAGTTGAGTTGAACTTAACTCCTAAAATTATTTAAAGTCCCATTAAACAGTTATAATTATTATCACTCCAAGAGGAACCAGGAGCCCACATGTTTTATAAAGGTGATTTGGGGAAAATACATACATAAAATTTTCATGTCTGTGTATGATAGTTCCCTGTGGAGAAATAGGAAGTGATAATACTCCACAGAAATAGGTCATGAGGAAACATTGAATACCATTGTTCTTTTTTTTTTTTTTTAAGTTTTGATTAATTTATTTGAGAAAGAGAGAGAGAGAGCACATACACCAGCAGGGGCAACACCAAGCAAAGGGGGAGGGAGAAGCAGACTCCCCACAGAGCAGGAAGCCCAAAGTGTGACTTGATTCCAGGACCCTGGGATCCTGACCTGTGCCAAAGGCAGATGCTTAAGAGACTGAGCCATCCAGGTGTCCCTCATTTGTTCTATTTTGAAATTAAGAAAATAGTTTGAAATTCTATAACAAGGATTGATTGAAATGGTAATTTTAGGAGAGCAACATGCCTAAATTTTGTTATTGTCATTGATGGTGGATTTGATTCCAGACCTTCTAAAGCTGATTCTGGAATGAGTACCATCATTTCCTTGTGAATAAGTTTCTAGATTGAGATTCTCACTTACCTTCTGCAACTGACTTCTGACTATTTTGGGGGGGGGTGGGGAGAATACTTCCTCCTTTTAATCCTGAATCACCTTTTTACCACAGGTATCAATGAGGCTGATTTTATTCATTTAGTAAACTTCATTATGTGTATCATATACCATGCATTGTTATAGGAGATGGGTGTAAGAGTGAAAAATGAAGACAAAATTTCCACCCTCAGGGAGCTTTCATCAAAGTGACAGTTGACAGCAAAAAAAAAAAGGAAAACATTATACGTGTTGTGTCAGATGGTGCTAAATGCTGTGAAAAAGGATAAATTCACAAAAGAGATAGAGGATGTGGTAGAGGCCGCAGTTTGACATAGAGTGATTTGGAAAGACCTGCCTATCTGGTGTGAAAATATTTGAAGACCTGAGGAAAGTGAAAATGCTATTAATTGTGACATTTATGGAAGCACATTTCAGGCAAAGGGAGAGAAAAGTGCAGGAACTGTGGGAGGGTGTTTGGTATGTGTAAGGAGCAATGGCGAGGTTAGTGGGGTAGAATAGAAGGAGTTGTGTGCAAGAAGGTTAAGTTATTCCTGGAGGAGACTCATAAGAGTTCAGGTCACATAGGATTATTCCATTTTTGGTCTCCTTGGATGCCTTTTCACATTGATGACCAAGGATTCTTGTAATGCTGATCTCTTCAGTTTTTAGAATTCCAAACTCTGTGTCCTGCCCTCAATAATTTAGCTTCTGAAACTAAAGGCTCATTCTCTCATTTATCATGCATGTCTTAATTTTTGTTGGATTAAATGAAAACTTTTCTTTGAAAGAGGAGGGAATATATTGGAATGAGAAAAGGTATAACACTGTTAAGTAAATTTATTTTATTAAGTATTAATAAATTATGAGGAGGGAGGAGGGATTGCCTACTCAGAAAGTAGTTAAAACTAGGGGCAACTGGGTGGCTCAGTCAGTTGTAGCCAACTCTTGGTTTTGGCTCAGGTCATGAGCTCAGGATTGATTCCTTCAATGGGCTCCATGCTCAGTGGAGGATCTGCTTCAGGATTCTCTCTCTCCTCCTGCCCCTCTCCTCACTAGCTGACACTCGCTGTTTCTCTCTCTCTCTCTCTCTCTGAAATAAATAAATCTTAAAAAAAGAGTAGTTAAAACTATGAAACTGAAGACTGAAACAAGAGATAGTTTACAGTGCTTAATGCAGGACATCTGCTAAGGAATAAAGACAAAAAATGAAAATCTTCCCAAGTGATAGTACCTCACTGAAATCTCAAAGCATAACATTTGAGGATGTCATGAATTTACACACATATTTTTGTTTAGCTAGAGCTAACATTTTGCAATCTGGGAAGGAAAGCAGAGTAACCAGTTGATAGACATAATCAAGAAATTTAGGTTTTTCGGGTGCCTGGGTGGCTCAGTGGGTTAAAGCCTCTGCCTTCAGCTCAGGTCATGATCCCAGGGTTCTGGGATCGAGGCCCACGTCAGGCTCTCCGATCCGCGGGGGGCCTGCTTTCTCCTCTCTCTCTCTGCTTGTCTCTCTGCCTACTTGTGATCTCTGTCTCTCAAATAAATAAATAAAATCTTAAAAAAAGAAAAAAGAAATTTAGGTTTTTCAACAATGTGAATGAGCAAGCAATCAGTTCTGAGAACAGGATCTACTGTAGCCAAGAAAATGCTGAAATACTGAATGAGGTATGAAGAAATGGGCAGATTGTAATCTTATTATAGAGGGAGTGATGTTTGTGGAAACCTGGATATTGTACAATATTCAGGTAGTTTCTGCAAATTATCTGCAAAAGTCTAGTCAGCAGAAGTCAACTTGTCAAAACTACCCCATCACCATTAATATCACTTGCTTGTCTTGAACACTTTCAGTATTAGGGACTTGAAATAGGACACAGGCTTATTTAATATACACAAGGAATTGTTACAGAGATAGCAAGAAACAAATTCAGATATTAAAATTTGAATACAACATTGTGAGTATAATGTCTATGAAATAGTGATTATAATAGAGCTAAGATAACCAAAAAAAAGAATGTTTATAGTACTTAAGTAATAAAGAACAATGTTAGGGGCCTATTATTCATGAATAAAGATATCTAGGGGTACCTAGCTGACTCAGTCAGTGGAGCATGATACTCTTGATCTCTGGGTTGTGAGTTCAAGTCCCATGCTGGGTGTAGAGATTACTTAAAAATAAAATATTAAAAAAAGATATCTAGAAGTCATATGGACTTCTCTTCATCTCCTAATGAATTCAGTGGGCAAGGTTGATATTTATATGACTAAATGTTTTTACATCAATTATTTTCACTCATTTAAGTTTTAAAACATAGTGTAGACTCAACTATAAAACTATGTTTTGAAAAGGCACATTTCTCTAAAAAGAGATAAATGCTAATAATTTAAATATTGCATATGAACATAGTAAATCTTCCCCAATTTCCCTAAACTGTTAGGATCTCTTCTTTTCTCTTCTATTGCTTTCAATGAGAGAAGAGTGAGAGAGTATTCATTGCATATTTTACATGGGTTATACACAATTTAGTATGTGTGTGTGTGTTTCCCTAGAAGATGCTCTTTTTAAAGAAAGAATACATTTGATAAACACACAGAAATGTATATACATATACATACAAAAACACAGCTACCATCTTACTTTATATTTTATGTTCTAGGTAATGCTTTCTTAATGGTTTTAAGGCACATAGCTCTTTGTTGGCCTTTTTTTCTTTGAGTTTCTCACAGTACCAAGAGATGCACAGCCTGAGATTCAATTATCTAAGGTACTCATCAATAATTTCAAAGTAATATAAGTATTATGTAATACTATCATGGCTTGGTGACAAGGTTACATGTCATAACTAGTTTTATTACACATACTTAGGCCAGGTGTATTAACAACGATGAAGGGGACGGAGTTCTTAAAATACTCTTCTATATTAAGAAAACAGGGAGCCTAGAGCAGAGGTATGGGTCATAATAACATTTAAGAAACAAAGAAGAAGGTGAATAAGAAGTAAAGTAAGAGAAAAATCAGAGTATTAGTGACACAGAAGAAAGAAAAGTTATAATTTAAGTACAACACAATTGTCAGATGTGTGAAACATTGATGAGAGTCAAGCAAGATGAAGTCTGGATGCTTCTATTCAATCTAATTCATGGAAGTCATTGGGATTTTAGGAGAGCTCCTTCAGTGGATTGGTAGAGTTATAACTGTGACTGCCATGTGTTGTGAAATGAATGGAAGATAAGGAAAAGGGGAGGATATGTTAAGCACAAAATCTGATAAATTGCTTGTAAAGGAGGGATAGAATGGGCAGCATCCAAAGCAGGAAATGTCTTGTCCATTAACAAAGATATCAATATCTAAGTAAGAGTGGATAGATTTAAAGATTTGGAGATTGAATTTGTTACTGGTTCATGAGTTTTAATTTTTTATATGAAGTAGGAAATTAGGTCATATACTCAGAGTGATAGAGGCTAGGAGATTAATGATTTGAGATGTAGAGGACTTTTGAAATAGTAATTTTAGGAATTTGAAGAAAATGATGACTAGGAAAAAAAGAAGAATTTTGGAGGAATATTGAGAGCCCAGTGTGAATCTGCCCAGTTATATGATACTGTCTGGAAATGCTAAGCATCCTGGGTCAGTTTTGAAAAGACGATCCATTATTGCTTGGAACATAGGGACTATAAGGGTCATTTCTATTGCTTATAACATAAGGCATAAAGATAGCACTTATGGTCACTTAATCCCTTATCATTGTCCCTAATGCAATTTTACACTTGAATGATCTTGAGAGAATAGCTGTTCTTTCCACTAGAGTATGATGCTTTCCTAATGAACACCTGTGCATGATATAATAAATGATTCATTGAATTGCCCACATCAGAAATCAAATTCTGATCTATGGGAACTATTTCACAATCAACCAACCTCTACTAAAATATGTATTGTTGCCTGTCTTGTGGAACTAAAATAAAACAGAGAGAAAAAGAAAAACTAATTTTTTTTGTGTGTGTGAAGTACTGAGAATTAAACATGAATATTCAGTCTGAGAAATATACTGCCATTTTATTGTTTGTCCCTTCTTTGGTTGTCATGGCAATCTAGATAAGGGTTGGTATATAATTAAACAAATATTTATGTACATATACTTTATACATAGAAGTAGTAAAAGAAGTAAGAATGACAAAATGTCATCAAGGTATACTTGAAAAGTAATATAATCCTGCTCCCCTTTATAAAATGGTTCTTAATTTTAAATTTACATGAGAATCAACTTTGGAGTGTTTTGGGAATACAGAAAATTTGACTCCAGTTACTTGGGAGAAAAGGAGAGGAATCTGCATTTTAAATTATCATATCAGTTTTATACTGATGCAGTGTACAGAAGTTATACTTAGAGAAACAGAGTGACAAATAGCTATTTAAAATATTTTATGGTATTCCATGCTTTATTATTTTATTTGTATTATGTTTTAAGTCATATAAACTATATTTAGGTAAAGTATTAAGTCAAAAATGTAGAAGCAGTTAGTGATTTCTTTCCATTCCTCTCCAAACCTCTTTTAAAACCTTTCTTGGATAAACAGTGCTAATGATCTGATATGTATCTTTTAGAATTTTTATCTATACACACACATGTACCAATCATATTGTATAACAATGACTATACTTACATTCTTACATGGTATCTATCATGAAAAAGCTGTAAGCATATGACAATCTATTCAGATAGGGACAGGCCACCAACAGCTAAATGACTTCAGAATAATAGAAATATGTGGAAATGCAAATGGTAGACAAAGAAATACATGTCTACCCAGAGATCTAGTAAATTCTATTCTAACCACTGACTATGGAGGAGGAACAGCACAAATAGAGTAATATGCAGCCTCTAACTTACTGGGAGTACAAAGGGACAGAAAATCGAATGATAGGTTTTCCAAATATTCAAGATGGAATCACCCTTATTAGACAAGACAATGCACTGTTACATGTCAACTGGAAATAATATTCAAAATGATCAGGACAGGTGCAAAAGAGAAAAGAGACTGTCTAAATGAAATGGGAGGTGGGTAATAACGGTGGACTATCTCAACAAGTATTAGACCATGTTTGAACACATAAGGAAAACAACAAAAGACATCTGTAGACCTGTGGAAATTAGAAAAGCTATTCAGGAAAGTTTAATGAACTGACATTTAAAACATAGCAAAGATTTATTGAATTTCAAATGACTAATAGAAAAAAAGTCATAGTGAATCTCCTATAGTGACAAGTCACTTCTTTTTTTGATGTTTTTAAGAAGTTCTCTTTGTCATTGAATTTTGAAAATTTGATTATAATGTACCAATATAGAACTCTTTGAGATCCTCTTACTTGGAGAATTTTTTAGTTTCTGGTTGCTTGTATTCATGTCTTTCATCAAATTTAGGAAGTTTTCAGCCATTATTTAATCAAATACTCTGTTTTCCTTTTTTCTCTCCCCTCTCCTTCTGAATGTCCCATCACTTATAGTGCTCCACAGAGCTCTTAATTCATATTTCAGTTTTGTTTATACATCACCTTTTTTTAACTTTATCCACACCTTCCTTTAGTTTTTTAAGCATCTTTAAGATAGTTGTTGTTTTTTTTTTTTAATATTTTAAATTTATTTATTTTAGAGAGAGAGAGAAAACAAGCGGGGCAGGGGGAGGGGTTTGCAGAGGGAGAATCATTTTCCCAGCTGAGCAGGGAGCATGATGTGGGGCTTGATCCCAGGACCCTGGGATCATGACCTGAGCCAAAGGCAGATGCTTAACCAACTGAGCCACCCAGACACCCCTAAGATAGTTGTTTTAGCTTTTATGAAATAGAATGGCCATCAAGTCCTTTTTATGGACAATTTTTGTTGACTTATTTTTTCTTTCAGAATGGGCAAAAAACTTTCCTCTTTCTTTGTATATCTTGTGATTCTTTTTGTTTGTTTGTTTAAAATTGGACATTTAAATCTAGTAATGTAACTCTAAAAATGAGATTATTCTTCTCTCCCAGGGTTTACTGGGATATTTGTTGTTGCTGTTTTGTTTTGTTTTGTTTTTTTATTCTTGCAGTCTGTCTTTGTGTCTAGCATCAGTCTCAGTGTAAACTTAAGGTTTTCACATGTCTTTTCTGATCTTGTGCCTTTCTCTGTGCCTGTGTGGTTACTTTCTAATTTTCCTTATACATGCAGTTTCTTTTGAATGTCCTAGTCTTTAATAGTCTGGTTTCCAAAAAGAGATAAATAAGGAAAAAGGAGGAGTCAGGGTGGAAGAAAAAGTGCTCTGGCCCTTTAAGTACAGGGGAAATTCAGTAACAATGACTGTGACCTTTTTTTTTTTTTTTTTTTTTTTGCATTTCTTTGAACAGAAGCAGCAATCAAAGTACAGATAAAGTACTGATAAGTACAGATAAAGTACAGATAAAGTACTGTAATCAAAGTACAGATTCCTGGTATTTGGAGGATAGAGTTCATTTTGCTCATCTTGGCTCCAGCAAACCCTATTGTCCTGGGAACATGCATACAGCTGTCTGCAAAGGTTCTGCACCAGGCAAGGATGGGTATTTACTACTGAGCTAAGCATCAGAATTGGCCATAATTTATCATCAAGTTTTCCTGTAGAGGTTACAAGCCTTTAATAGAGTCCATGGTTTCAAAATAATTACTCAGATTCTACCAGTGCAATTTTCATCTACATAGGAAAACATGTTCCTGGTGCTTCCTATCCTGACACCTTTACAGAATCCTCTGAGACAATACTTCTGAATTTATGTTTTGTGTTGATGATATATGTATAAATCACATTTTATGCATATAAAATCTATATATACTCTAACATACAAATATGTAAAATATGTACTTCCTTTGTTTTAGACACATAAAACCTCAGAAATATTTGGCATATGTAATTGGATGCATTAGAATATTTAAGCACTTTTAGAAATATTTTTACTAAATACATACTTTTCATTATAATAATTCACATTATTTTGTTATTAAAACATAAAAAAATGGAACATATTGACTAATTTATTCTTCACAATCTGTGAAGTGTATACAGAAAGCTTCAATGTTCTCATCTTTAGAAGTGAAGATATCAGAATGCAATGTGTCACAGATGAGGAAACAGGGCCTCAGAAAATCAAAGTACTTAGAGGCCACTAAAAATTAACTGGAAGTCCTAATATTGACATGACAAGAGTAAGTTGGTATTCTGGCTCCATGTCTAAAGCTTGCCCTATCTACTTCCTCTGACTGCAGTAGAATATCATAACACTAGTTTATGCCTTCTCATTTCAGAATTTAACACATGTGTAGGCTGTGATCTCTGCAAAAGGCAAAAGATAAGAAGAAAAATTTTGACTTGTCATAAGTATTTCTACTTTCACATAAATAAAAAATTATTTAGTCAGAGTCACGTAACTTAAATATTTGCAAGTAATCAGGCTACAATTACATTTTCAAGATATATTTGTTTTCTAGTTACCTTTAATATTTTCAAAAATCCTTAAGGACCATAAGATTTCCTAACTATCAAAAATTATGTCATTTAAAAATCCCA
This sequence comes from Lontra canadensis, assembly GCF_010015895.1. NCBI lineage: Eukaryota > Metazoa > Chordata > Mammalia > Carnivora > Mustelidae > Lontra > Lontra canadensis. Next base: position 6,121,779 of record NW_022631040.1, read on the forward strand.
TGTGGATTTATTTTTATCTGTAATCAGTATGATCAAATTTTATTTCTATTAAAAACTACTGAAGCATCCATTCATTTTCATCACTCATAATAATTTGTTTTCATACATAAATGCCATATTTATTTGAAATCTAATAAGTGATTTCTTTCAACATTATACATGTAATATGAAGTATAGATGGGAGAATCTTTTTCTAAGTATTGTATTTCAACTAGCATTAGTTAAATTATTGTAAAACATCTTACATTTTAAAATAATGTAATTATTATAAAACATTATTATACAACATCATGAAAATGAACTCAAATGTTTTGACATATATTTACACATTGTGAAATATGCCATCAAATATTTAATATCAGTAAAAACTTAGTAAATATAATTATATCAAAGGTTTTCTCAAATAACCTCTCTAAGAAATACCCAGTAAAATGTAAGTTATAAAATGTAAATTGTTCATATTTATAATGTGAAACCAATAAATAGTCTTTTCTTTGGAAACCATAACAAAATTTGATGCAAATATCAGTACAGTTTATGAACCAGTTATAATAACTGAAATGATTGTGATGATCTTCCATTTTTTAAAATCCATACAGAAAAGAAGAAATAGTAACACTGTTCACTAAGTGGACATCATTTTTTTAAGATTTTATTCATTTATTTGACAGACAGATCATAAGTAGGCAGAGAGGCAGGCAAAGAGAGAGGGGGAAGCAGGTTCCCCACTGAGCAGAGAGTTTGATGTGGGGCTTGATCCCAGGACTCTGAGACCATGACCTGAACGAAAAGCAGAGGCCCAACTCACTGAGCCACCCAGGCGCCCCTGTGGAAATCACTTTTAATAATGATAGTAATTATTGTATTTTAGAGAATTTAAAATCCACGCTAATATGATTATCAGTGAAAGGTACAGCCCATTGATTGATCTAACCCCATTGAAATATTAAATAGCAAAAGGTCTTAATATTTTTTTTCTAAAGATTTTATTTATTTATTTGACAGGCATAGATACAAGTAGGCAGAGAGGCAGTCAGAGAGAGAGAGGTGGAAGTAGGCTCCCTGATGAGCAGAGAGACTGATGCAGGACTCGATCCCAGGACCCTGGGATCACGACCTAAGCCGAAGGCAGAGGCCCAACCCACTAAGCCACCCAGGTGCCCTGGTCTTAATATTTTTAAAGATTATTTTATGTTAATGAGGATATTGCTTACTTAATATGCTTTAGACAATAAACTACTTTTTGGTCCCTGTATTATTATGTGTCTTATAGATTATAAAACTTGTGATGGATAACTAAATTAAGAAATTAAAATACTTCAGGCTGCCAGGGTGGCTCAGTCTAAGTGTCTGCCTTTGGCTCAGGTCATGATCCCAGGGTCCTCGGACAGAACTCCATGTAGAGTTCCCTGCTCAGTGGGAAACCTGCTTCTCCCTCTCCCTCTGCCCCTCCCCCTGCTTGTGCTTTCTGCTGTGTGCTCTCTCTCTCTCTCTGCATGTCAAATAAGTAAAAGAAATTAAAATATTTGAAAGATATTCAAAATGAGAAAGTTTAAAAGGGTAAGTTACCTGATTAGAGAAGACAAAATAAACACTATGGTATTATTTTAGGTGCTTAAATGTTTATCAATATGAGTCCAATTTTATATAATTTGCACTTTAGACTGGAGAGTACAGGTATAATTTCCATGACTCTCTCTAGTAGCCAAAGACAGTGTTACTTTTTTCTGAATTATAGTATTTCTTCATTTTGATTCAATTTGCTATGGAAGATCCAAAACTAAAATTATAGCCATTCCTAAATCTCTGTGTACTAATAATTTCCTTCTTAAATGCCTTATTCAATATGATAAAGTGTGTCTCTTAGGTTATTCCAATAAATGTGTGTTATGTTTCCTTCTATGTATACCTCTATTTTGTATTCTTAATTGAAGTTCTGACATAAAAATCCAGCCTCCTGCTATTTCATCTCTGTTTCTAGAAAGTAGATTATTTTGAGATTTCCATAACCCTTTATACAGGGTTGTAAAGGTTGAATAGCAGTTATATCAGTGAAAAGGAAGATAGTCTATGTAGTGTGATGAATGTGTAAAAGGACCTGGGTGCAGGTATTATATAACAAGCTTCCTGTACATCAGATTAGCACCTGGTAGAGTGACTGGCATATTACACCTCAGGTTTGATAAGCACACCTAGCACACAGATCTTTGTTGTTATTTTTTTTTTAAGATTTTATTTATTTGTGGGTCAGAGAAAGAGAGAGGGAGAGAAAGCACAGCACGGGGAGCAGGAGGCAGAAGTAGAGGAAGAAGCCCAAACCAGGATCCAACCCCAGGACCCTGGGAAAATGACCCAAGTAGAAGGCAGACATTTAACTAAATGAGCCACCCTGGCACACCCAATTTATGTTTTTAATACTACTCTCCAATAAAATGAATCAAGACTTCTTAGAGAAACACTTGGCTCTAGGACTGAGACAGAAAATAATTAAGATGGGCTTGGAAACTCTTGTGCCAGGAAATAATGAAGTGCATCCCTCTCCCCCATCCCACAAAAGAGTACAAATTGATGTCTATACGTCAAAGGAGCTCAGGAGCTGAAGAGCCATATGAAGGAGCTCAAAATGGCCAAAGCTAAAACTATTTAGCAAAAAATGCAGCACAGAATTGTAATTCAAAGCATAAAAGATATGACTTTTAGTCCATACTACAATACATAAATATTTGAAAAATTAATAAATTCAAGAAAAGATACAAATGTTTTATGCAGATGATCCCAATATGAATTACATAATAAAGCATAAATTCCCACTCCTTAAGTGAGGACTGGATACTGTAACTTCTTCCTAAAGACTGCAGTGTGGAAAGGGGAATAAAGAATAACCTTATGGTGTAGAAATCCAAATATCCAGGCAGAAAACAGAAGTAAATACCAGCATTCATAAATCATGTTGACTGTAATAGATCTCAATCATATGTCCTCTATTCAAGGACCCTGTTTCAAGAACTCTCTCTTGTATATTATCAAATGTTCATTCTCTACTAGCTATGCCATTTAAATAACTATTAGTTCTATTCTAACTAAAAACAAACACACAAACACCAAAAAGTTAATCTTAACAACCTGCTTGTTACTAACATATATTTTTGCTCCTTATGAAGCAAATCTCCTGAGGATGTGTTTCTACATACTGTTCACAATCCTTGTCCTTTCATTTTTTCTAAAACAATGCATTCTGGCTTTTGCTTCACCATAATACCAAAACCATTTTTTTAAAACCAAAACTGTTCTTAAGATTACCAAATAACTCCAAAATGTTGCCTCTGATAGACAATATTCTTTCCTATCTTAATTGTCCAACTCTTAATTTGACATATTTGGTCACTCCTTCTTCCTTTCTACACTCTCATCACTTAAATTGTATTATGTTACATTATCCTTGCTTATCTTGCTACCTTAACATCTATTCCTTTTCAATATACATTACTGTTTCTTCTTCTTCCAGGTCTCTTCATCTTGGGAAGTGTAAGATATCAACTCTAGATCCCCTATAGACAGTCTCTCACTTGGTAATCTGGTTCTTTTGTAGCTCCAAATATCATCTACATATTGTTAATTCTAACTTTTTATCCGTAAGTAGAGCTCTCGTCTGAGAACCAGGCACCTAGTCAACTTCTCATTTGGTTGTCCAACACTATGCTACTCAAAATCTGGTCTAAGCATGAATAGTACGAACATTGCTTGGGAATATGTTGAAAATGCATTTTATAAAGTCCTACTCTATTAAATTGACATTTACTATTCTACTACTATCACAAAGTGACTTAAGCACATAAAATCTGAGAAGTATTCTATTACTGGATAGCGAAATTTAGTCAATCAAAATTGAAGTCTAAATCTTACACCTATAGTAACTCTATGTCCTGTCCTCTCATTTTAGTTGAAGGAAATTCCTTGATTGCAATTTCTGAGGCCAAATAAGAACAAATCATTCATATTTCCTATTTGTTTTGTTTGTTTGTTTGTTTGTTTTCTTGACACCTCTTATTCAAGCCATTAAAAATTCTTTTGGCTTCTCCATAAAAATATACTCAAAATTTGTTCTCTCTCACAACCTTAACAACCTCCACTCTGTTCAGAGCTCTTAAGATCTCTCTCTGGAATTATCAACCTCATCAAAGAATCTCCCTTTTGCTGATCTACAATATTCTCAAATAAGAATGCAATTCCTCTTAAGATATAAATCAGATCACCGTACCCCTCTGTCCAGAATGCTCGAGTGCCAGTCCATTTTACTCAGAGTAAAAAATCTGTTCTCCTATAATTGCCTTCCATTCTGAATATACCTAAACCTGAACTCTGACCTAAACTTTTCTACATTTAGTTGAAACAATTTCTCAACCACACCAGCCTCCCTGCCATTTGTTATCTACTCCAGCTATTTCATTTCCTTAGGTTGTTGGTGTTGGATCTTCTCACTGCCTGGAATCCTGCATCCCATACAACCAACTGGCAAGCTCCCTTACCTCCCTCAGTGTCTTGTTTAAATGTTTTTTACTCAGTGGGGCCTACTCTGGCACTCCCACATACTTTATACATTCCTGAAATTAGAATGGTTAATGCTCATTATTGTCTCCTCTTTCTGGACACCAGCTTCATTAAGACAAAAATGTCTATTGTCTTTATGAGTCTATTTAGAGTGTATATTAACAGCGACAAGGACAGAGAAAACTCTCAACATTTGTTGAATAAATAAAAGGTTTTAAAAAAGTAGATGTTAAATGTAGATTTGGATAGAGAAATTAAAAATTGGAGCACATTTTTGTTAGGTGTAAATGAGAAGGAAAATGAACAATACAGCCAACTAAGTCAAGATGTTTAGTATATCCTTAGCATCATATGTATTTGTTCTTTGTCACATACATTTATAATCCATTATTTAACCAATAGCACAAAGATTTTGCTTTGCAAAAGTTACCTCTCTTACATTTTCACAAACTTTTATCTCATTCCAGTTCAAGGGCTTGTCTCTAAGCTTAACCCATACCAATGGCCAGGCCACTGATTCAAAAATGGGCAAGTAACCAATCAGAGTCAATACATGTGATAAGCCTGTGCTGGAATTTTAAAGACTGAGATGCATATTGTTTTCCCCCAAGTCATGGTGGTTAAGGACAGGAGATCCATAGCTCTAATAATCATTTACCATCATGTGGAAAACTGGCTTTTGGAAAAGATGGAAGCATAGGTACTGAAATTTCCTATCAAGCCAAGCTTTTTTTAAGGTGCATAAAATAGATATTTCAATTTTTGCTTAAAAATATTTGGTTTAAGATTTTTGCTACTTGAAACAAAGATTCTTAATTTTGATATGGCTATGATAGGAAATAAAACTGTACTGGGAAGCTAGAGAGAACATGTAATCCAGGGTCTTTTTGTTTGTGAAATTAGTCTGGTTTCTTTCCTTAGGGTAGGATACAGTTGGCATGAGTGAAAATGAGGAAATAGAGAAAGGGTGAACATGCAGTAGATTGATGGGATTCTTAATGTAGATGAATATACAAGGGAGTAAACAGAAAGAATGGAAAAGAAGGAGCTGATAATAAAGATATCACTTTGGTCTGAATCATTCATACTCTTTTTGGCCTTATTTTTATGATGAATATTTCAAGCTCATTGAACAGAATCCATGCCTACCTATTGAGTTGTGTTCAGTGCCAAGCACATTTTCTATGCTCAATAAATGTTAAACCATAATATCACTGAAGAAAGACATGAAATAAGGAAGAACACTCTAGGAGGAAAACTAAGCATTTGTAGTACTATAAATTAACTCTTTCTTTTGAAAAATCCTTCTATTATTTTCCATTTTTCTTATTAGGTAAATACCATCTTCATTCATCAAATATATATTCAATGTCGGGAAGCTACCCTCCTAAGAGGCAGGTTGATACAAATAGGTCTCTAAAATCAATCTAGGAAATTAAACATATGAAATGCCTTTCACAGTTCCATGGACTAGTGAATAATACATTCATAAGTGTAGACAGATGTGGAATTACATAGTCGTTTAGAGTAGAAACAATAACACTTTTGCCTGGAGTGCTTAAAAATGGGCTTTTGGAACAAGGAAGATTTAAGCTAGCTAGAGCTTGAAGGGTAGGGTAGAATTTAGAGAGGGAAAAATATGGGGGAAAGAATCCATTTTACATAAAAGGGTAATGGTGTGATAAAAGAATAGTAGTGGAAAATGCAATGAAAATTTTATGTATCAAGTAGCATGGCTTGACTGAAGTAAATTCTCTATGTAGGAGAAAAGTGGAAGGTAACCCTGGAAGGCTGGCATTTTCTAGGGCCTTGAGTTTAATGTTGTAGTATTAACATTTTCTTTGATACTAAGGATCCATTAAAAATTTTGAGAGGAAAAGCTATAAGGGAAATGTGGTTTTGGAAATTTAAAAAAATGATACTAGTTCAGCAATAAAAAGGAATGAAATCTTGCCATTTGCAATGACATGGATGGAGCTAGAGAGTATCATGCTAAGCAAAATAAGTCAGAGAAGGAAAATGCCCTATGATTTCACTCACATGTAGAATTTAAGAAACAAAACAATCAAGCCAAGGAAAAGAAAAGAGATAAACAAACCAAGAAACAAGACTCTTAACTATGGAGAGCAAAATTATGGTGACCAGAGGGGAAGCAGGTGAGGGAGGATGGGTGAAATAGATAATGGTGATTAAGGAGTGGACTTGTGATGAGCCCTGGGTGTTGTATAGAAGTGTTGAATCACTATATTGTACACCTGAAATATTACACTGTCTGCTAACTATACTGGAATTAAACTAAAATAAAAAATGTCCACAAAATGAAATTTGTTAAGTTCGGGATAAATGGGAGAGTTAGGTTAGATGCAATGAAACTTCAGCTCTGATCCGAGTCTTGACATGAGGAAATAGGATTAAAATAAACTGCTAACTTGGTGAGAATTAAAAGGAACTGCAGATCTCACATTAGCAAACAGATGTGGAGGATAAGGGATTGGGCAGTTGGTGATATCTTAGATATAGTGTGTGGGGTTGGAACAGGAAATGGAGATGGCCCTCATATCATGGTGGTCTTCTTAAGGTGTTATTTTAGCACACGTACTCAACAAATTAGCTTTTCAATTTCTACAATTTTAACCCATTAAAAATGAATATTGACTAATGATTACATACCTTATTTAAAGGATAGATTTTTTTTTAAGATTTTATTTATTTATTTGAGAGAGAGAGAAAGAGAGGGCACAGATAGGCAGAGTGGCAGGCAGAGGGAGAGGGAGAAGCAGGCTCTCCACTGAGCAGGGAGCCTGATGCAGGGCTCAATCCCAGGACCCCAGGATCCTGAGCTGATGGCAGCCACTTAACTCACTGAGCCACCCAGGCACCCTGAAGGACAGATCCTTTAAAGAAATGTTTGGACTAAGTTTAAAGGGATAGAAAAAGAAAGAAAGGAAAAGTCAGAAACTATCAATACTTTTCACATATCTATGATTTTGGAACTTAGAAGATCAGTTTCATATTCAGGTAGGTTTACTTTCGTGCAGCTATAAAACAGGGACATATAGTAGTGGAAACATACTAAATCAGCTCTGCAGTTTCCAGCATGGTAGTGAAATACAGTAAAGTTTTAAATGCCATTTTGTATATTAAAAAATAACCTGACAACTCTGTACCTTAAAGGGAGAAAAAAAAGAATTTATATCATATCATTTCAGGAAAAAATAATCAATTTTAATGAATAACCTCTGAGGAGAATGGGGCTAAGTCATAGGTCTAATATAAAACATTTGGTTTCAATAAAAATGATTACAACCTGGGAATAAATATAGCATTTGATTTATTATCATAGAGAAAAATAAAAGAAAATTCCTCAGTTAGTTGGGACTGAATAATATTAAAGATTTATATGTAACTGTTATAGACAGGGCCTGGAGCAATATTTTGCCACTAAGTAAAAATTAAATTATACTAGAGGCAATAGAATGTTTAACAAATTGAACAAAACAATAACATGTTCTTTGGTCCCTGTGATCACCAACTACTAAACATTAAACATTTCAAGAAACCACTTCTCCATGATCATTTTATTTTAAATTTTACTTAGAACAACTGTATTCTGAAGGGAAATCTGGTGCAGGATCTATGGTATAAGAAAATAATTTCATCAGTGATACAAATATATTAAACAGAGAAAATACTACATACAAGTAGTTCTTCCTTTGAAGTGTTTACCATTCAAGCTAATAAGATGTACATTTTTTTACTTATACTTGCATTTATTTTTATATTTGTTCCTAATATAATCATGATTCAAATTAATATAATGAAGTGGTTTGTGAGCTGCAAACAACATTTTTTTTTCCCCTGTTGGTTTTAAAAACAGTAATATTGGGATTTTAAAAAAATGTTGGTCAAAAGTGACAGAGGTGTAGGGTCAGTCTTTAACTTCCCATCTTCCCTTGGACAAGCTTTCTTTCATTACTTTAGAACAGGTAAATCTAATATTTTTCATTGGGTTAAGATTAGTTTCAGAAAAATTTCTATATGTAATAATTAAGACAGTATTTTAACATATAAAATGATGCAATAATTATTCTTATCACCATACTGAATTAACAAATTTTAAAAATAAAAGAGAATCCTTCATAATTATAAATGCAAAAAATCTCCTAAAGAATAAATCCATGAGGACTACATCTTAAATTACTAATACTCCCTTAGGAAACATATGTACTTCTTTGAATAACTGGATTCAAAAGAGAGTGATTTTGATTTAAAATAATTTGTTATTAAAATATTATTTATATGTAAATATTTTGACATATAGTATAAAATATACTAAATATAGGATATTTATAGTTCATTTCATATTAAAGTATTATGCTTAGTATTAGAGTTTATTTTAATTAATTTATTCACTTTGAGACATATGTATCAGAAACCTTTTGTAATGAGCATAAGAAAACACAAAATATTTAACTTAAAAATTAAGAAATTGTATTCATCTTTCAATGTAATATTTCTACTTAAAATTCCCTCACTAGAATCAGAATTTAGTTTTATTCAAGTAATTTATTTTTTAAATTTTTAAATTTTAATTTTATTATTTTAGATTTATTTATTTATTTTGAGAGAGCGAGAGAGCACATGAGCAGAGGGTCGGGGGTTGGGAACAAGCAGAGGGAGAAGGAAGAAGGAAAGGTAGAATCTCTAGCAGACTCCCTGTTAAGCTTGGAGCCTAATGAGGACTTGATCCCATGGCCTTGAGATCATGACCTGAGCCAAAATCAAGAGGTCAGTGCTCAATCAACTGAGCCACCTGGTATCGCACAAGTAATTTTTTAAAAATATTTTTATTTATTTATTAGACAGAGAGAGAGAGATCATAAACAGGGGGGAGGGGTAGAGGGAGAAACAGACTATCTGCTGAGTGAGGAGACTGATGATCTCAGGACCTAGATCATGACCCAAGCCAAAGACAGGTGCTTAACTGACTGAACCACCCAGGTGCCCAGTAATTCATTTTTTTTTTTTTAGACTATGAAGTATACTTGATAATTTATTCTTACTACAATTAGTATATAGACATTGCTCACTTGCTAGCATGAGACACTGTTGCATTTGTGATAACTAGATAACAAAAGTGTTGTCTTTATATGTATGTTTTTATCTTCCATGTTGTCCTCTAGATGTATTCTCCATCTTTCATCCTGCTCTGTACAGTGAGAAGCTGAGACCTCTGGATTGAAACACTACTTCTCTCTGCCTTTTGCTCAAGTTCAGTTGAGCCATTTAGAGTCAGCAGCCAGGATTTGGGGGTGAGAAAATGTATTTGACACAGTAAATCAATATTAAGATAAATGTTAGTCCTGGCATTAGGTTCTTCTCTTGTTTTATTTTGTTTTGTATTTTTTTTTCTCAAAGTTTATTATTGCCTGTGCTGCTTTCCTTATAACAAAGCTTTCAGTTCCTCATCAGTTTCACGGGAGCACATTCCCTTCCACGTGAGATGATGCTGATTTTGATTCAGGGTATACTCTTTCATCCTTAGCGATGGAGAAAATTAGCATAGTCAAGATGGATATTTTCTCAGCATGAGATACCACTTTGCATATTTCTGTTCCATTTTTATACAAGAAGGTTCTGCAGAGTTGTTTTAATTTTTATAAACAGAGGAAAGGCTGAGGAAACTTATTATAATTCAGCCTCGGAACTGTTATATGTTACTTTTAAACAACTCATCTCCACAATCTTATGTCATTTTTAGCAACCTATGCCCTGTACTATAAAATGTGACATAAATGTGGAGACCATAATCTCATAGTTCTGAAGATGATTAAATGTCATAAGATATGTGAGCCATTTGGAACAGTTTCAGACATAATATATGCTATATAAAATACTTGCTAAATGTATTAATAGTGCATCCTCAAAAATATTCAAACAATGTATATTTTACAAACTATATCTCTAAATTTTGCAACTCTTATATTTGGTAATTAAAAACACACATTCTATAATTAATGAGTCGAAGAAATCATAATAGGAACAAAAAACCTACTTGGAACTAATGGTTAAAGGAATCACTGCATATTAAAAAAAAGTTGTGATACAGTAACTGTGTTAAATAAAGGGAAACTTGTAATATTAAATTCTCATATTAGGAAAATTATAAGAGAGAAACTAAAAAACTTAAATACTTGCAAAATGAATCATTATATGTATATAGATACTTATTAACTATAGATTCATTCAAGATATATTTATCAGGCTTACTAAAAAGTAGGTAATTTGATACTAATATATGATGTACAACAATGCAAGGAGAATTTGTTCTCGCTGGTAAAATAGTATGATTCTCTTTTTTGCACTAATTCTGGAGTTCTTGCTGGGGTGATCAAATTTTTATTTTACTAGTCACATTTTCACATTCTCCAATTTTTTTTTTTTTTATATTATCAGTAAAAGTTTTTCTTCTCTGCTTTAGGTTATTATGTAGCTGCACTTTATGCTCTGTTTAAAATGGCATAACTAATAAAACCAGCAATTTATTGACAAAACAAATGACTACTGTATATACTGTAAGCAGAGTTAATAAAATTCTTTATTGGAAGAATTTATTTATTCCAGCTGAGTAAGGTATGAAGGTAAAAATCTTTCCTTAAAGCCTGCCAATATTACAAAATTTACATCACTTGGGAGAAATCAGACACATTCAAATCACCTTCTAAACTGTCATCAGGGCTTTTATGTCCTGGAAATAATTGAAATAAAATTATTATAAGGGAATAAAGAAATTAGTTATAAGGGAAAGTGTATGTGGGTAGGGGAATTTAAACAAAGCTTTGTTTGACTCTGTATTTCTTGTGAATTTTTATCCATTCATTCCCAAATTATCTAATGAGCCTGGATAAATGGCACTGACCTTGTCAACCTGAGGTTTGTAAAGAGATTCCAGAAAAGAGACACATACTGAAGACACTACAGTTGGTTGTAATACAGTAACTAGGCATATATATGTCACGATGAAGCTGATAGGTTAACACATTTTAGTTCTGCCTCTAGAAATCATTGGCTGCATTTAAGAGACTTATTCAAAGTTGAAAATATTTTAACAAATAAACTAGGAGAGTATTTTATTTCTATATGAGACAGGCTTTTGAATTTTATTTTGGTGGTAATTTCAAAGATTATACTCCTGAACAATTATATTTATGTTTTATAATAAGAGGGTGAAGCCATAAAGGATTGCCTTTATTTTTTTTTTCTACCAGAATACCTCAAATGGGAAAGGAGTATAATTACATAAGTCTTCCTTTTCTACAATGAGTCTGGGATCACAGCCATGAAGTCTGCTGTTACTGTTGTTTTAGAATGGAATATGCTTTCTCTTAAATGTCCATGTAATGTTTACATCATATACAAGATAGTTTTGTTTGGGAAGGAGATAATAAAATTTGATTTTGCTTACTTCTAGCCATATTCTTTGAGTAATATTTTATTTATATTATTTCCACAGTCTTTGAGTAAGTATCTGAGTACAGAATGACCCAATATGTTTGTCCTTCGACTCAGTATTCTAACACTGTGGAAATATGTAGACATAACATGTGAATTAGACTGATTTATCCTTCCTGTCCAATATGGTCTATTTGTTGGTTTTCTCTGTAGATATATCAGTGTTTTCTGATTCTCTTTCTTATGTCTGTTTGGACTAAATCTTTACTGCAATTTTAAACTAATATTTAGTTTCACCTTTCCATCTATGTTTCTTTTCCACTTTGGTATCTAGCTGATACTGAATTCAGTGTCTCTTTTTCTTTTAATACTAACTTTAGAATTTACACTAACCGCTGTGATATTTTAACTTATTAGACCTATCCTATTTGGGATATTATAAATATTATTCATCTCAAATAGTGTGTCAAATCTATTGCTATTATTTATCCCCAAATTCAATTCTCTTTTTGTACATCTTTTGTCAAAATCACTGGAAGAAATATTTAATATCTAGAGCTTGCTAAATAAGTATTTGGTTCTACTACATACCACTAAAAGCTTTTTCTCCAGGATGGCATTAGAATAATAATAAATAGTCTTTGCCTCAATTATACTACTAGGTCTATATATGCTAAATTTACTAATGCCTCAGTACACTTTCTCCACCTTGTTAAAAATAGTATTATGAAAAGTTTAGTTATCTCTTTTTCCTAAAGTGATCACCTGAGAGTAAATTTACCAAGAAAGAAAATTTTACATTATTGAATGCCTTGTTCTTAGCAAAGCCATTTTAACCTCTGGGAATCAATTTCTTTTTTAAGATCTCCCTCCTAATTTGTCACAAGTGAAAGATTATTTTCTCTTTAAACATAGCAAGCTTTGTATTGCATTACAACCTAACAAAGTCTAACTTCTAAAACATTTTGAATAATTCTATTTCAAATTTGCAAAAGTGTAGTGACAATCTCAAATTTTGACATGTTGTTGAAACTAGCTAGTTAAAATGAAATTGACAGTCACTTCCAAGTCATTTATTATAACTGTTCTGATCCAACAGTAGGCATAGAACAGTGCTGGATGTCAACACCTTTCATTTATTTTCAGAACAAGAAACACAATTTTGATAAAAGTCACAAATGTAGCAGTCTAAAAAGAAATCTAAGAGAACATAAGTTTTTTAGGCACTGATTAGTTTCAAACATAAATTAAGTTTCCTGTTCATTTTTTTCTTTTATTCCCCTCTCCCAACCCATAAATTTACATATTAGAAGCTATCCTAAGGGGCTTTCTGAATTCCTAGGGTTCTATAGATACTTGTGGTGGCAGCTTTGCCATTCATTGACATTTGATGTTATACCATTTAATTCTGGAAGAGGACTTATTTTAGAGAAGAAAAGAGAGGGAATTATTTTTCCAAGAATATTCACCTTAATTAGCTTGAGATTAAATCTTCTCTAGACTATTTATCAATATTCTGTATACACATTTGTTGCTTCCTACTTTCTTCCCTCCACTCTTCTTTTTTTCTGTTCTTTTCCATGTTTTTCAATATGTAGGTTGGGTGAACTATTCTTTCTTCTAAGTGAGGTGGTCTGATGGGATACAAAGGTTGAAGAAAAATATTTTATTCTTCCAACAAGAAGTTATGAAAGTTAGTGAAACTTTGATTAGACGTTTACTAATTTTGTCTTTCCTAATCATGACAAACAACAACCTAAAGTAGTTCTTTTTGTATTGTAACCTATATCCCCTCTTGAATATAACGTCTTGGGTGGAGTAGCAGTAGTCATTATGAACATTTACTCACTCTGACTCTCAAAGGCACACATAACACATCAGCTTTAACACGTATGTTAGCATAGATTTGTACATGTATCTGACTTGCATTATTATGTTTTAAATCTGGAAAGAGTTAGGGGTAACATAAACAGAATATTTCAAACAGAAACTCAACAAAAAATTAGATATTCAAGGAAAAACAGATAATTGGTGTAATAAACATATGAATATTATATCACTCATAAGAAACAGAATAGGGATATTGTAGCTTATGATTACACAGGAGAAACATTTTGAGATGATGATGAGCTCAAGTTAATTTCACAATTGTAGAAACCTAAAAGAGTAGAAATGGAGATCTTTGCTGTTGAGAAAAAGAAATTGCTATATTCTGGCGTTGGTTAAAGCAGCTAATAGTCGATTTATGCAATGTTTAAAATTTCTTTTGTGGTAGCTTTGCACTATGCCAGTTTAGAAAATCGCATTTCCGAGAATTCTCTTCTTTGCATAGTCTCAGGTTATCATGAGGAATAAGACATTTTGTGGAAGAATTTCAGGCACAAGAGAAGCAGCAGCTGCCTTATGTTTGTGCTAGAAGGTGTGTACAGGGCATGCAGGGTTGTTACAGTTCACACATGATGTTGTTATCTACCTGCTGGATCATGTGGTTGTCGTGAGAAGCAGTAGGGCCCATAGCGGCTCTGTCTTCTGAATCCCCTGCTTCAATTTCTTGAATCCTGAGCCAGCGTCATGATGAAGGGCTCCATTTTATTGATGAAGGAACAGAAGGCTAGCTGAGGACAAAGCAGAAGCTGGCACCCTACACCCCTCCCCCCTTTGTAATAGGTGTGACATTCTTAGACAAAAGAAGTAGTTAACTTGTAGAGATCACTGTGAGGGCCTGTTTAGCCAGAGTGATTCCATCTTAGATTAAACAGTCATTTTGTTGTTCATGCAGCAAAACTTAAACTGTCCCTGCCCCCCCCTCCCCAGGGAACTTACTTAAAAACAAGTCCCGGAAACCAGTCCCAGGTAACAAAGCCCAAATACAAGGGTGGGTCAGGCCAGGTGGAGGTATCCAATCAGTGGGGGCGCATACTGTCTCCCTAGCTACCAAGGAGTGTGGGCCCCGCCTTTGGGCGCTAATTCTGACCAAGGTGATAGTTCAAATGTCTACTATAGGGTAAATTGTAATTCAATTGGTCACTTATGTTTGACCTAGTATGACTGTGTAGCTTTCTCTGTGTGTTACAATGTCATTGGCCACTTGTGTGTGGCCAGGCTCAACCACATGGCCTTTGCCCTTAAAGGCTAGTCTGTGGGGCAGAGAGGGGTCGCCCTCTCTGTAAGAGGCGCGGCCCTGAATGTTCAGTTTGATTCTTGATGCTTGGTGCGAAATAAAGCTTTGCTTGACCTTTGCTTTGTATGAGTCTCGCTCCTTTAATCACGGACCCATTATTGGGGGGCCTTTCAATTAGAATCCTGTAAAACTGAGTCTCTCTCAGTTTACAAATGTCCTAGTGTTTTACAAGGAAGAAACTTTCTTATCAATAGCCTAACTTTCGAACACCCATAACTCAGTCCCTGAAGCCCTAACATCACGCTCCCCTCCATGAAATTGAGGGAGGCTAAGGCAGAGGGAAGAGTAAATAAGGTTAAATTTCTTCTAACCCTAAAGCTCATTGATAAGGAGCTGTGATAGCAGGTGTGTGACATTCCTCCAGGAAGCTCCCCATCTAGTGTTAATGCCTTACTAAAAGGAAAAACAACCTTAACTTGACAATGGCAAGGCCTTAGGTATCCTGTAGGTCCTCTTTAGCATATGAAAGTTCTTTTGAAACCTCCATTTTTCCTTACCTTTCCCAACCCCATAGTATATAATCAGCCACCCCTGACAACCCCAGGGCAGCAGATTTTTCTGCCCATGGGTCCTGTTCCTGTCCTTTAATAAACCACCATTTTGCACCAAAGACATCTCAAGAATTATTTCCTGGTTGTGGGCTCCAGACTTCATTCCACTGAACCTCACTTATATTCTAAAAGTTCATCATTATGCTGAAGAATACTTCCACTGGAAGTAGGAGGCTTAACAGCACTAAGATTCATATTTCATCCCTTCTTGTGGGTTCCATTCTCATGGGTTGCTTTCCACACTTATAAGGAACATGTTCATGTTCCTTATAAATTATGTGTCCTGCACTGAAACAATAACCTCACAAAAACCCTTTATTTAGCCCTATAAGTGTGCTGGGAAGAATCCATATCATAGGATATATGTGTACACACACACACACACACACTCACAGACACACACACACACACACACACACGGATTTCAGTTGACCGTGTGTCTCCAGGATCGCAGTCCCTGAGATTCAAAATAAACACTTGTACTTGCTTTATAGCCTCATTGTCTTCTTGGTCCACACTTGCCACTTTAAAATTCCATGTGGGAAATTCTAGTTTTCTAGCTGTACTTTTTTCCCTGATTATCTAATTCCTTAACACTTGACAATTCAATTCACAGTATTTTATTCTGTTGACCTCTGTTACTCTCAGTTACAAAGCTTCGCCCATTACTTACAGCACTGCCTCAATGATGGTGTATCATTGTTTCATCTGACAGAGGTCCTACTAGGTTTTTCAGGTTAATCAAGTGTCCTATTGATGTGGTTTTGATAGGTGAAGTATGTTGGGGAGAGGTCTGGAGCCAATGGCCAAGAAAGAATTCTTGAGACATCTCAGGTGCAAAAAGGCATGTGTGTGTGTGTGTGTGTGTGTGTGTGTTTAATTAATTATTTTTATTAACATATAATGTTTTATTTGCCCCAGGGGTACAGGTCTGTGAATCATCAGGCTTACACACCAAAAAGGTGGTTTTATTAAAGCCCCAGGACAGGAACCCATGGGCAGAAAGAGCAGCTGCCCTAGGCTCCAGAGGGGTGGCTGAATATATACTAAGGGATTGGGAGAGGCAAGGAAAAAGGGAGATTTCAAAAGAACTTTCATATGCTAAAGAGGACCTAGAAATACTGGAGGTCTTGCCTTATTAAGGTCGTTTTCCCCTCTAGCAAGGCATTAACATTAAGATAGTTGGGAGATTCCCGTAAAAATTTCACACATGTCCCACCCAGGAATGGAGGGTGGGGGACGTGTGGGGTGTTAACTTGTGCTTTGCATTCAGCCTTCCCTTTGCTCATCCCTATCAAGTATCCATTTACACCTGGTAGCTAAGAATCTATATAGTGTGTGCTATTTTTATGTAGTCTTATTTTAGAATTGTTTCTATATAACAATGACTTCTTTGTTGTTGTTGATTTCCCTATTTACTGCCACAGTAATTCCAGTGCTTTCAACCTTATCGGTCTGGTTTCACCTTTAAAATATTTGTGTGTGTGTATGTTTGATGACACCTATATTCTTGCTCATATGCTATTTCTGAAATTTCATCACCTTGACTTTTTAATCTCTTTTTCTATGACCTCTTGTTAATGAATCTATTCATGTATGTGTTAAAGCTTCAAACAAGGGTAAAAACTACATTAAAAAATTGCAAGTGTGGTTTACTACTGGCTATTGTTTAAACCAATAATGTAATTGGTTGTAGATAATGTAGGAAGCCACAGCACAGTGTTTAGAGCAAAACAGCCTGATGGCTTGCTCTGCTTTTAATTCAAATGCTTAAACACAAGTTTTATTACTCCATCCTATGCATGTTGCCCCCTGCAAACAGCAAGTAATAAAGATTACTTTAATTTTTTTCAGATCCCAAAGCAATAATATATGCATTCAATTTTAGTCCAGATATCAGGCAGAACTTCAGAAAACCTTTTGCATGTAATCAAAGGAACTCTACCAGGTTGTTTCATCTTTCCAATCACTTGTCAAGAGCTAGTTACATACAAGTAGAGAGAAACTTTCTTACAAACAAATGGGATAATCAAAAGAGGCACTTGATGTGGCTATTTTAAAAAGGAGCCATTTCAATATTGTTTCCATGCCTCTGAGTGGGTGAAATTTCAGTGAGAAAATTTGGTAATAGTATTATGACTACTATAAATATTGTTTCCAGCTAGCTTGTATTGAGTTATTAACATGAGAGAAACAGAATGCTCTATATTACATGTGTTAATTCTTTTAATATAGGTAAAACCTAAGTGAATTCTAATAGTACAACAAATTAAATGCAGTAAAATGCTATTTGAATGAATCAGCAAAAGGGTTTCCACAGACCAGGCATAAAGACCCTAGGTTTTCTAAGTATGATTACCAAATTTTGTAATTTATTTTCAAACTTTTCTTGGATGTTGGGGGGTTTGTTTTCATCATTCTTTTTTTGGTCATTTTTATTTTTTAGACAGTTGATAACTTATTTAAAAGTTTGATTTAAGCATCCGCAAATGTGACTTGAACCTCCACTTCTGGCTCAATACTGATAGAAGTAATTTGTTTAACAATCTCAGAAGGACTTTGAAAAATTAATGAGTCACTTGTGAATCCTCTTCTGAAAATGATCTCAAGTCTTTGAAACTTCACAACTGGGAGTTTTTCTTATGGTGATTCTCAGAGTCTTGGTAGGCATCTCAACTGGTCCTTCTACTTTGAGATTCTTTTCCTTTATGTCTCTGAGCAAATCAACACATACCTTCTACAAAGATTTTATTCTTTGGCCAGTTTGAGTAATTCTAATTCGGTGAATCATCACCTCTGGTTCCATGGTTGTCTTTCCAGTGTCTTTAAAAGCCATTTGCAGTGGGTGACTGCCTTCTCCACCTGTTCCTTAGGGAGAGCAAATAGTGGGGAGTGAGGAGCAGTAGTGGGCTGTCCAGACCTCTCTGTGGCTACCCTTAAGTTCTACTCAAAGAGCTTTTGGTCATTTTTGAAAGGTCCCCCAATAATGGGCCCGTGATTAAAGGAGTGAGACTCATGCAAAGCGAAGGTCAAGCAAAGCTTTATTTTGCGCCAAGCATCGAGAATCAAACTGATCGTTCGGGGCCGTGCCTCTTACAGAGAGGGCGACCTTTCTCTGTTTCACAGACTAGATTTTAAGGGCAAAGGCCATGTGGTTGGTCCTGGCCATGCACAGGTGGCCAATGACATTGTAACACACAGAGAAAGCTGCACAGTCATGTTAGGTCACACATAAGTGACCAATTGAATTACAATTTACCCTATAGTAGACATTTGAACTAGCCTATCACCTTGGTCAGAATTGGAGCCCAAAAGCCACCCAAAGGGTGGGACCCATACTCCTTGGTAGCTAGGGAGACAGTATGTGCCCCCCCCCCAATGATTGGATGTCTCCACCTAGCCTGACCCACCCTTGTATTTAGGCTTTGTTACCTGGGACTAGTTTTATACGGGTTAGGAAAAATGTATAATAAAAAAAATCTTTGTATGCATACTCATGTTGAGGTGGATAGAGACCCATGGGCCTCAGCCCCTTCCTGTCCACTGCTCTCCATTGCTCCAACTGAGTCAGAAAAAGACCAAATGGCCATCCCACTTGGTTAAGAAAAGAAAACAAGTTCCCCAGGATGACTTAGCCCTCTCCTGAGATGCTTCCATATAGATTATACTTCCACATAATAGGGGCCAATCCTGCGTGAGAGACCACAAAAAATTACCATCCCCCATCACCTATAGCCATAAAAAACTCACCCTTAACCTTGCTGGGTGCTCAGTCTTTGGGGAATGAGCCCACTGAGCATCCAGTGAAAATAAAGCTGTGTTCTCCCAGATTTCCGTGTGTCGCTTGAGTTTCTTCGGTCGCTTCAGATTTTCCCCAACATTTGGTTCCCTGACCGGGAAACCCAACT
Organism: Lontra canadensis; assembly: GCF_010015895.1. NCBI lineage: Eukaryota > Metazoa > Chordata > Mammalia > Carnivora > Mustelidae > Lontra > Lontra canadensis. Next base: position 6,141,419 of record NW_022631040.1, read on the forward strand.
GTGCTGGCCCACTGTGCCACCAGTGTGGGACAGGAGATGGGCCACAGAGGACAATGGGGTACCTACACTAGGGTTTAGGTGCTCCCTGATGATTTCAGTGGACCCAAACCTGGGTTCTCCCAGACAGCCGTGGCTCACCTCCACCCATCGGACCAGGTAAGCCCTGGGGCCACTGCCCGAGTGAGACCCATCTGCTGGGGACAGATGGGAAGCCTGATCACCTCCCATTAGTCAGAGATACCCAGAGAGAGGGATATCCTGACTGAATATAAAAAGTGCCTGACTATGTGAATCTGTCTGTACAACGCCATTGCTTAGGCTACAGTTTCTGAGTGGGCTAGACCCTGAGTCTTACAGAAGTGTCATACAGCATAATGGTCATCTACTCCACAGAGTAGCCTGGTCCGGGGCTTATACGGATAGACCTTAGCTAAGATGCTGCTAAGCTCCTGCGAGGGACATGAGCAGAACAGCATCTGAAAGAATCCCCTCCCTTTGTCTGCAACATCATTCATGATGGGAGGGAAACACACTAAACCCACTGTCTTTGACTGCATGCTTAAAAATTTTTAAAAGGGCTTTAGCGGTGACTACGGGGTTCATATGACCCCAGGAAAACTCAGGACCCCTTGCAAGCTAGAATGGTCTAGTTTTGATTTGGATGGCCCTCAGAAGGAACCTTAGATTTGCCCACCATGCGACGTATTTATCTCATAGTTATGGAAAACCCAGGGCACCCAGATCACTTTCCATATATTGACTCCTGGTTAGAAATAGGTGGAACCCTTCCCTCATGGGTACGGTTCTGCATCAATAGTAAGGGACAGTGCAGGATCCTCGTCACTCAGCCAGCCAGAGGTACTCAGAATAAAGCCATATATCAGGGAGATCGAGAGGAAGAGCTCCCACCACCCTACATTCCTCTGGTCCTCCTGACTGCTCCTGAGGTGGCACTCCACCACCCTTGGCTTCACCGCTGGTTACACCATCCCTGCCTTCTCCTGTTCCAGCACCAACGATAGTCTCTCCAACACCTCTGATTCCACCAACAGCCTCAACCTTTGATTCCACCAATACCCGCTGCCTCTGGTTCCCCAACTGTCAATGGTCTCATTACCAACCTGAGTTCAGCCCCCAACTACTCATGATGGAACCCAAACCCTGAAATACCACATGCCACCATCGAACATGGGAGATCCCAGCTTACCAAATGCCCCTCTGTGAGACTCGAAGTACTGATATGATTGGTGCAGATGTCACCCCCCAACTGGGTCAGCCCATCATTTATTATCAGCCTTTCACCACTACTGACCTCCTAAACAGGAAACATCATATTCCCACAGAGAATATGATGAAAAACCACAGAGAAACCACAGGCACTGATTGACCTCATGGAATCCCTCTTCCAAACCCACCAACCAACGTGGGAAGATTGTCAACATGTCCTTCACACCTTGTTCAAAACTAAGGAGATAAGAAGAATCCTTCAGGAGGCGCATAAGTGGCTTGAGGAGGTGGCTCCAGCAGGCATTATGAATACTGAGGGATGGGCTCAGAAGTCTGTACCAGACAATTGGCCTAACTGGAACTTCAACATGAAGAAGGTCATGATGCTATCAAGCGCTACCAGGAAGCCATCCTGCGAGGTCTCTGACAAGGTGCCAAGAAACCTACCAACGTGTCAAAGATAGCTGATGTGACCCAGGATGGGGAAGAAACTCCTGGTAATTACTATGAGCAGCTTTGTGAGGCTTTCTGCATATACACTCCATTTGAACCAGAAGCACCCGAGAACCAATGGATGGTAAATGCAGCCTTCGTAGCACAGTCAGCCCCTGATATCCGTCATAAGCTACAAAAACTTCAGGGTTTTGCTGGGATGAACATCATCCAGCTACTAGAAATAGCCAACAAGGTCTATCAAAACCGAGACACTGTAGTAAAACGTGAGGCTGAAAAGAAGATGAAACAAAAGGTCACCCTGCTAGCCGCAGCCCTTCAAGAAAACTTTCAACTATGGGGACCACCAGAACAGTTAAGAGGACAGCCTCAACAATGCAGAACCCTCAAAAAGGATGAATGTGCATACTGCAATGAAATGGGGCACTGGAAGAATGAATGCTCAAATCAAAGGCCAAAACCATTCACATCCTCCACCTGACCTGAAACCCAGGTAGACCGGGATCCAGACTTTATCAGACTAGCTAACATAGACTCAGACTGATGGGGACTGGGCTCATTAATTTTAGGCCCCTGGGAGCAACCAGTAGGACTCCTTACAGGACGAACCCTAACCATCATGGGTGCCATAGGGGATTGAGTCATAAGCCAACCCTTTTGCCAATCCCTTATTGTAAACTAGGCAGACACATTGTGTCCCATGAATTTCTATATGTTCCAGACTGCCTACTCCCTTTACTGGGAAGATATTTGCTTTCAAAATTAGGAGCACAAATCTCCTTTGAATCTTTTGGACAGGCCACCATGAGTCTAAACCCCACCAGAGCTCAACTCATCTTGTCCCTCAACATATCTTGGGATGAAAAATGGGGACTGTTGGAACAAGAACACCCTGAAACAAACCCAGAGGCCTACCGGACTGCAGTCCCTGATGTATGGGTGGACGATAACTCTTCCAGAGTTGACATCTGGTGAGCTCCAGTCATTATAGAACTAAAGGCTGGAACACAGCTGCAATGGTAAAGGCAGTATCCGACCTCACAAGAAGCCCAAATAGGCATACAGGCCTACCTAGAGCGACTAAAAGAAACAGGTATTCTAGTCAAATTCTGATCTCCTTGGAACATTCCACTGCTCCCAGTCAAAAAGACCAATGGTGACTACCGAACTATCCAGGACTTGTGTGTCATAAACCGGGTTGCTCAGACTCTACACCTGGTGGTTCCAAACCCCTACACCCTCTTAAGCCAGATTCCACCAGATCCCTGCCTCGATCTAAAGGGGTGCCTTTTTCTGTATTCGCCTAGCCCCCATAAGTCAACCTCTCTTTGCCTTTGAATGGACTGATGTCAGCTCAGGACGCCAGATGCAACTCACCTGGACCAGACTTCCACAGGGTTTTAAAAACTCACCAACAGTATTTAGTGAAGCCCTGGCCTCTGATTTGGCTGACTTCCCCAGAGAACGAACCTGCTGCATGGTACTCCAGTACATTGATGACCTTCTCCTCTCCAGCCCAACTAAGGAAACCTGCCGCTGAGCAACACTCAACCTCCTACATCACTTATCAAAAAGGGGATATCAAGCACCCTGGAAAAGGGTTCAATTATGTAGACAAGAGGTCAAATACTTAGGATTCATGATAATTCAAGGAAGATGGGCCCTCAGCACTGAACAAAGCCGTGATAACTAACCTCCCATGGCCCACCAAAAAATGAGCCTTGTGTGAGTTCCTGGGGGCTGCAGGATTCTGTAGAATCTGGATACCAGAGTTCTCAGCCATAGCCAGGCCCCTGTATGATTCACTAATGGGACTGGATAATCAGCTTCTACAATGGGAAGACAGACAAGTAATGGCTTTCAAGTAACTCAAGGACTTAACTGTAAGGGCCCCAGTCCTACGCCTACATAATACTGGGAAAACCTTCTGCCTGTATGTTCATGATAAGAACAAAATTGCTAACCCAACAAATAGGCCCTTGGAAAAAGCCCGTTGCATATCTGTTAAAGAAATTAGACCCTCTCACCTCCAGATGGCCCCCTTGCCTACGGGCCCTGGTAGCTGCCATACTTCTTATCAAGGAGGCTGACAATCTCACTCTAGGACAACAGCTCACAGTAAAAGTTTTCCACTCAGTGATCACTCTTCTGAACAGTCAGGGTCAGAAATGGATATCAAACGTGAGGCTCACTCAATGTCAAGGCCTACTTCTAGAAAATCCTCACATAAACCTACAGATTGTGCAGGCCCTCAACCTGGCCACATCCCTCCCAACAGCAGAAGGGGAACCAGAACATAACAGTTTGGAAATCATAACTGAAGTCTACACCACCCAGCCAGAACTCCAGGACTCCCCTTTGACGAATGCTGACTTTACCCTATACACTGATGTTAGCAGCTTCCTAAGCAATGGCCTAAGAAAAGCGGGTTACTCCATTTCCATTGCTACGGAAGTCCTAGAAGCCAAAGCACTCCCTGAGGGATGGTTAGCTCAGAACACTGAACTCTGGGCCCTCATCCGAGCACTCTTACTAAGGACAGAAAGGTCAACATATATACTGATTCAAGATATACCTTCACCACTCTACGTATACATAGGGCAATCTATAAAGAAAGAGGGTTCCTTACATTAGATGGAAAACCATCAAGAACAAAAATAAAATCCTCCAGTTGTTAGAAGCAGTATGGATGCCCCGGAGCTTAGCTGTCATCTACTGCCAGGAACACCAAAAAGGAGATGCTGAGCCAGCTACAGGGAACCGCTTAGCTGACCAGGCAGCCAGGGAAGCTGCCCAAGATGAACAACCTGCCATTATAGCACCAGTTACCCTCTTCCCCCTTACAAAATCCCACTTATACAGCAGCTGAAGATGTCTGGGCCAAAACCGAGGGAGCCATTCACCATCCCCAAGGGTGGCAGATCCTCCTGGATGGGCGCTTATTCATTCCAGCAAACCTTCCCCGCTATGCCATCACTGAACAACATTCAACTTCACACTTGGGAAAAACAGGGCTTGAAAAACTGCTGCCAGACTATTTCTACATCGCCAGACTTGCCACCTTATGCAAGTCGCTCACAGACTGGTGTGCCACTTGTGCTAGATGCAACCCAAAAACCGGACCTTCCCCATGCCCCAGAGTACAGCACACAGGGACAGCTCCTTTCAAAGACCTGGAAGTGGACTTCAGAGTGATGACCCCTTACCGAGGTATAAAATATCTGCTAGTTCTGGTCTGTACCTTCTCTTAATGGGTAGAGACATATCCAACCCAGACAGAGAAGACCAGAGAAGTCACCAGAGTACTCCTCTGGGAAGTTGTGCCTCGGTACAGGATCCTGCTTACCATACACACTGATAATGGCCCGGCTTTTATCTCTGAAGTTCTATGAGAGTTAACTATAGCCCTCAACATCTCCTGGAAATTCCACAGAGCCTACTGGCCTCAGAGCTCAGGGAAAGTAGAGTGTATGAACCATACTTGCAAGGAAAACCTATCCAAATTACATGCTGAGACCTCCTTAGGGTGGACATATCTACTTCCCTTAGCAGTACTCTGCTCCTACTCTACCCCTCAAAAAAATGGATTCTTCCCATTTGAAATACTCTAGGGAAGGCCACCCCCCACTATTGTCTTCTTTTCCAGGCAACTTTAACATCTTAGGAGGCACACACCTCCAGGACCAACTGTTATCCCTAGGAAAAATCCTCACAGAATTACATGCCCACATATTAGAGAGGGCCCCTATATCCTTAGGAACCCCTGCCCATTCCTTCCACCCTGGAAATGAGGTCTGGGTAAAATATTGGAAACATGAACCCCTTCACCCAAACCTGGACCAAGCTACCTGGATCTCACATCCATCACCATCAAACCCTAAAGAAGGGCCCCTAAACTCTAAAATACATCCTCTCCTTTCTCAACCCAGCTGGAGCCTCACATTATGGCTACTAAGTTTCCTCTGCCTCTTCCCGCCAGGGACCCCCACTAATCCAACATATGACTGGAAATTAACCCAGACTTTGGGAGGCTAGGACAAAGTCTTTCATAACCAGACCACTGGTGACTATCCCACCTTCCAGATATCCCTATGTCAACTCCTGGCTCCATACAAGGGACAAATACTTGAAGGGAGGCCATGTAAGGAGCAGGGACACCAGATGTATCTTTGCCCAGACCAGGGGTTAGAGGAATGTGAGGGAACAACTGAAAACTTTTGTAACCCTTGCCCCATGGGTGACATCAGATAACAACCTGCAGGTCACCCCAGTTTGCCTGCCCCAGGCCAACCAAACACTAACAGTTACCCTCACAAAACTGTGGAGGCTCCTACTGGGACCAGCCACAAAGCTGGGGAGGGACCCCAGAACAACATTCACTCTCCACCAGGACGGACCTCCATGGCCCAGGTTCTCTTCTATAAACCCCACTCCCCTAGGGCCAACCATTCAAAACTATACTTGTCAACTCTTAAACACCTCCTACCCTTATGGCTCAACTCAACCCATTCCCCTACTGGTTCCACCTGTTGGGTTAGTCTCACCTTGACTCGATCGGCTTTCTTCAGTATCGCCATCCTTCCTAACTGGACGTTGCCCAATAATACAAGCCCTATGAGTTTTGGCCCCATACAAAACTCAGTCATGCTGCTTCCAGCTAACAATTTAACCTGGTTTCTTCCCCCCGGCTGCACCAAGTCCCCTGATCCGGGTTGCCAGAACTTCATACCCTCTGCCTAACTACACACCCCTCACCCCAGCCTCTTCCTCTCCTGTGAAAACCACCTTTTCTTTAGGTGCTGCAACAAAGGTAACAAACACTCTTTCTAGTTGCTTATTTGTGTTTTTGTCCCCCTCTGCCTTACTATACTCAGACTTCCAGTTCCAGTCCCGGCTCTTTCCTCACCACCAAAGTCAACAGGCAGTAATCTTACTGTTCCTCCTAGGGGCCAAAATCTTCACCAGCATAGCTACTGGCACAACGGGCCTTAGGACTTCCCTTCACTTTTACTTCAGGCTTTCACTGGAACTCAACAATGACATGGAACCTGTTCCAGATTCATTAACATCCCTCCAGACACAACTCTCCAGTCTTGTGGTAATAGCCCTCCAGAATCGGCGAGCCTTAGATCTCCTCACTGCTGAAAAGGGAGGAACCTGTCTCTTCCTACAGGAAGAATGCTGCTGCTGTATTAATCAGTCCAGGATGGTCACTTCCAAGGTTTGTGAGCTCCAGGAACACATCCAGCATCATCAAGAAGAACTCACATATTGGGGTTTCCATCCACAATCATGGACATCTTGGCTATTACCCCTAGAAGGCCCTTTATTGTCCCTACTCACCCTTGGTCCTTGTCTCTCCAACAGCCTTGTCCATTTTATTAGAGATACTGTCTTTCAACACACAACTGCCAGTATCCTTGAGCTCTGAGGCTATCCCTTAAATCTAGATAATGATGATCTTTAGGGTACTCCTGCCAATCATCAAGAGGGGATATATGAGGTGGATAGAGACCCCTGGGCCTCAGCTCCTTCCTGTCTGCTGCTCTCCATTGCTCCTGCTGAGGCAGAAAAAGACTAAATGGCCATCCCACTTGGTTAAGAAAAGAAAACAAGTCCCCCAGGATGACTTAGCCCTCTCCTGAGACCCTTCCATATAGATCATTCTTCTGCATAAAGGGGGTCAATCGGCCTTAGAGACTGAGAAAAACGTCCTGTTACCATCCCCCATTGCCCTTAACCATAAAAACTCATCTAACCCTGCTGGGTGCTCAGTCTTTGGGGAACGATCCCACTGAGCCCACCAGTGAAAATAAAGCTGTGTTCTCCCAGATTTCCGTGCGCTGCTTGAGTTTCTTCGGTCGCTTCAGATTTTCCGCAACAATGTAATTTTAATTTAACTTTACCTATATTTAAGTTCATTAATGTTCTTTAGTGTAAGGACGATGTCTTACTCTAGATTAGTATATCCAAAGTGCCTGTAAACAGTGTTTATTTGAAACGTGTTGACAATTAATAAAAACAAGGTATTAATTTGCTAATAGCTCATTCTCCTGGGAGCAGTATTTTCCAATCAAAGAACCTTATTTACACCAATAGACATTTACATGTAGGCTAGGTTGTTTTATGTTAATTAATTGCATTAATTAATATTCCAATTATCTTTGGAATTTTCCCATATGAGATTCTCTGGAATAATTAACTATCATATCTTTTGATCTGAAGTTTCTTTTTTTATTATAATTTATGATTTTTTTACCCTTCTTTGTTTGTTTGATTGAAAATAAAATAAAGGAATTCAAACTGATATTCATTCTTCATTTAAATATAGAGTGTACTTAAATTAAATTTCCCATAATCCAAACATTATTTAATACAAAGTTCAAAGAATCAAAGCAATTCTAACGTTGTCATTTTTTTGCATTTCCTTCATCTTAAAATTATATTTATCTTATTTTTTGAAATATATAACTCTTGTTAAATATTATCTTCTAAATCAAAACAAGGTAGGTGAAGCAATAAAGAAAACATTAAAGAGAAATTAAATTGTTTCTTATTAAAGTAAATGTATTTATAAATAAGATCAACCATGTAAGGTGGAAAATAATAATTTAGGTAAATATTTAGTGATGCATGTGTCTATATGTGTCAGAATCTTGTCCAAGAAGGAAAGGATAAGTTGATATCTAAGATCCATTTAGTTTTTATTAGTAAAATGGGAAAAAAAGCTTTATCAATTAACAAACATTGCTTAATAAACTGAAAAAAAACAAAAATATATTGATATTGATTATCTGTGTTTTATCCATATTTTAAATACTTTTATTTGTACTTATTCACTAAAATCTAAATATCCTGACAAAAAAAAAATCTCCTAAATTTTAACCTTATTTATAGAAAATTATGATCTGAATTCCATATGCCCATAATCATGAACAGATGTATTTTGGTAGTTTCCCTCCCACAGGGGAAAATTATGCATTGTGAGATAAAAAATAGGAAAAAAAATAAAGATTTATGTGGCTTGGTTAAATCAATTAGTCAAAAAATGCAGACCACATAGAAAATAATTAAAGAATTAATGCCCCATTCATAGAAGTACTCTTTAAAATAACCCAAACTTTTGAGAGATAAGGAGATTATACCTAAAGTATATTTTTAAGTCTTGGCAACTGAATATGAAGAGGAATATTGAGAAACAGGAGTGGATTAAGCATTCTGTGAGCTACTGGGAACTTTAACCCTGACTCTAATTCCAACTGTCCTAGGAAAATGGAAAAGAGGAGATGTTGGGGTGATATTAACTTCATATATTTGAATGAATGTCTATCATGCTGAAAATTGATTAGAGCACTTATTTTGATCTCAAGGTAGGTCTGAGAACAAGGGTGACAGTCATTTTGGTGCTTGGAATGCAAACAAAGGCCGTTGACCTTCATTCAGTGTTCTTCAGTACATTTTAAATATGAGAGAGCAATGTGGCATAAAGATTACAGGCATACCTCAGAAATATTGCAAGTTTGGTTCCAGACCAGTGCAACAATGCCAGTCAAATGAATTTTTTGGTTTTACAGTGCATATAAAAGTTATGTTTACCTAATGCTATAGTGTATTAAGTGTGCTATAGTATTGCATCTAAAATAACAATGTGTATACCTTAAATAAATATGTTTTATTATTAAAACATGCTAACCATCATTTGAGCTCTCAGTGAGTCATAATCATTGTTCATAGATCATCATAATAAATGCAATGATAATGAAAATGTTTGAAATACTATGAGAATTACCAAAATTACCAGAGACATGAAGTGACCAGCTGCTGCTGGAAAAATGGTACCAAGGGATTGCTGGACATAGGGCTTGCCATAAACCTTCAATTTGTAAAAACACAACTATCTGAAAAGCACAATAAAGCAAAGCACAATAAAAGGAGGTATGCTTGTATGTTAAATTTTGAGTCAGATAATTCAGATCATAGACATAAATATTTTGTGGACTTGGAAAGTTATTTATGTGTCTGAGGATAAGTTACCTTGTATAACAATAAATGGCTTATTCATAGGCTACTAAGATTAAATAATATAAGTGAAATGGCTGACACATAACTTTCTTAGTCAAGTTCTTCTATTTACACAATTCAATGTTTTAATGGGTTATGATATTAATGAAAGATGAGCTTTAACACTTTTAGAAAATAATTTTATTACACAGAAAATTATTACTTGAATTACATTCGTATATTCCCCCAAATATCTTGCACTATGAATTTAGAAGTTGACATGTAAAGAATTGCAAGCATCTCTAGTTGAATAAATTTTCTGTAAATTTGCTCATTCATGCAAGGAAATATATCACACCAATCAAATTGCAGATATAATAATGAAAAAGCAAAATTGTGCTGTGAGTTTCGAACACCTCTTTAATTTGACAGCAGTTACCTGACTAGAGATGAAATAGAATTATTTACAACTGCAGAAATTGCTTCTGGGTTGAAATTGACATTGAAGAAACTTACCCTTTGGCAATCCCCCTTGACAATAGTGTCACCATGTCACTGTAAATAACCCTGCTGGGATCAGTTGTCATGCCCCCAAGGGACACTGTTGTCTATAATATCACAAAAAAGTAATGAAAGATTTTCTGCTAGAACATGACTCATTTCTAAGCATTAAACTACCAAAGCTTGAACTAAGTTAGATCAGACCTACACTGTGGGAAATTGTATCGAAGCCGCACATTAACAAAATGTCTTGGCTGGAAATGGCTGGACATTTAGAAATACAATCACTGTCTTATTTATTTGCCACTTCTGGGACCACTAACATGAAAGTGACTAATATGGTATACTAGTTCCCAGAACCAATTAATTAATCATAGCATGCCATTAATAGATATATTCCTTGGGGAGGGGGGGAACATTTCACGCTCAGTGAAATTAAACTATTTTGTTATGATAAAGTTCTCCAAGTCAAAAGCACTTCATATTTACATTCTCACACTTTAACAAGGTGGGATTTTCCTAAATGAGGAATTATTGTCATATGGACTATAGTCATTTCTGGAGAAAATTAACTTAAGTGTCCACGAGGAGTAAAATTAGAGATAGGTCTTTTCTGATCTTTCTCTCTTTCTTTCTCTTTCCCTGTTCACCTTGGGGTGAAGACTTAACAACAGAAGGAGGCAAAATGATATCCAGAAAAATGGAAGAACTCCACATAATGGCCCAACCCATCACCTTAAACATCATCTCCAGCTAAAGACAAAAGGAGACTTGGCTGGGAGAGCCAAGTTTTCAGGAAAAGCCCCCTAAATAAGTGTGTGATTGTTATGCAGATTTAAGTCTGTGCCTTTTTGAGGGTTTCTACAGATTTCATCATCCTCCTATTCCTGGTTTAGAGAAGAAGTCACCCTTACAAATGGAGATTTTTCTTATAAATGTAAATGTCTCTTACAGAGGACAACTTCTGCCAGTTTTCCGAGCTTCTCTTGTGTGCATAGTTTCTTAAAAATTAATCACCTGAAGATAATCTTAATGCCAAAGAGGTGTATTTTGTAGTGGCAAGTTCTACTTCTTTTGAATGACTATGTAATTTATTGTCAAAACAGAACATTTCTGAGTACTGTTAATAATTATGTCAGCAATGGGGCGCCTGGGTGGCTCAGTGGGTTAGAGCCTCTGCCTTAGGCTCAGTCATGATTCCAGGGTCTTGGGATTGAACCCTGCCTCAGGCTTTCTGCTCAGTGGGGGGCCTGCTTCCCTCCACCCCCACCTGCTTCCCTCTCTGCCTACTTGTGATCTCCATCTGTCAAATAAATAAATAAAATCTTTTAAAAAAATAAAAAGAAAATTAAAAAAAATATATGTCAGCATTAAAACTCTAAATCCATATTCTCACAGAGTTCTTAGATATAATCTCACCCTACCACAACACTTTGCCAAAAACCTCAGTTAAAACAATAGCTCATTTTCTAATATTTCAGAGCTTATTCGTGGATAGTTCTCTTCATTAGGCACATGGTTACTATCCTTAATAAAATGTGATCCTATAAACAGACCAAAAATTGAGATCTTCTAGACAGCCTGATTTTTAAATTGGGCTTTGGCCAAAAAAAGTAAAGTGCTGACTATATTTGCAAAATGTTTAAGCTCAAAACAGTAAAATAGTAATAAAACATTAGGTCTAGAGGTGCCTGGGTGTTTCAGGCAATTGGGCATTGGATTCTTGGTTTGGCTCAGGTCATGATCTTAGGGTCTTGTGATTAAGCCCTGAGTCAGGCTCTGCTTTCAGCATGGAGTCCATTTGAGATTCCCTTCTTCTTCCTCTGACCTTCTCCTTGCTCTCATACTCTCTCTCACTTGCTTACTCTCACTCTCAAATAAATAAATAATTAATAAAATCATAAAAAACACATTAGGACTAAAACACAAAACCTATACATAAATAGAACTTAATATAATATTAAAAGTAAACTGGCTCGTAATACTGGTATGCATAATGTACTATGGAATTTTGTTATGAATGGTAAAAAATCCAATAATTATCATTACCCTGTTAAAAAGAAACTATAGGCCCCAAATGGTATCACTTTTGCTAAGTTCCACCAAGACTTAAAGCCTAATCTAATGGTAGTTTCAGTTTCTCCCAGGGATAAAATTTTAAGCCAATCAGTCTGGAATTTTCAGATTACCATTGGTGATATACTTTGCATAAGACCCCCTGTCTTCTCATAAGGTGAGGTGAACTTGTCTGAAATAATCCACTCTTTTAACTTCCTTCTGCCATAAAAATATTCATTTTATACAACTCTTCAGAACTCCCTTCTATTTGCTAAGTGAGGTGTTGCCCAATTTATGACTACCTGACTACAGCCAATTAGATCTTTAAATATACTCTGAATTTTTCTTTTTTTTAACAGATTTAGTCACAGTGATGGGATCAAAGCAAACTTTCTGTGGCATACAGGGACAAGGAGAAACACAGGTGTAGTACCCATAAGTACTTTGAGTTCACTTTCTCACCATTTCTGAGAGCCATAAGTTTCTCTTGGTTTTGAGCTCTGTTCTCTTTGCATTGAGTTCTTGTAAGGTTTTATAGATGAGATAAACACAACACCAGGCGAGGTAGGCACAAGGCAAGATTTATTAAAGGCACTTTTCAGCAACGTTTCAGGGCTCAGGAAAAGGGGATCCAGGAAAGTCGCACTGGGAGGAGGTGGGCACCCTTGGGCAAGGTTCCGCGGCTCTGGAAAGCGGAGTCAGGGCAGTCGCACTGGGAGGGAGTCCGCGGGGGTCTTTTATCCCGCCAAGGAAGGGCATGGGCTCACATTCATATGTGGTAGAGTATTTGGTGACTGGAGGGTATGGGGGGCATCCTGATACTTCTGTTTCCTGCATAGGTATCGGGTTACCTATGGAGACATGATCTGGGTATACATCCTTTTGGCGGGAGAGTCAAGGGTTGAGGAAGGTGTGGGGAGGGGGCTGGAAGATGGAGGCCCTGGCGGTCATTTCTACTGTTCCTCCTGCATTCCCGAAACCACCGACCCAACATTCCAACCTTTTAGGTGTAAAAGGGGTGGTGATTCAGTTCTCAATCTAGTTGGCTTTCCAGTCAGTTCCCCCATTTGATTAGAAACCCCAGACCTGGTTTTGTCCCCAGACCCCAGATTCCATGTTAGGAACTGCTGGTGGCAGCTGAAATTCCTCATTTGTATAGAATCAGTCCACAGTCCCCATTTGTTAAAGTATGGTGGTTCAGTCCTTTCCTCGTCCCAAGTGTCATGGGAATTGGTGGTGGTCTTCTTGCCCTTCTTGTCTTAAAGTGTCTTTCTTGTAAGGGACAAAGAGTTAATGGCATCTTTGGAGTCTTCCAGGAAATAAGTAATATCTAAACCACTGGCACTAGACATCTCAATGCCAAGAGCTCTGGCTTCAAGAATAAGTGACTTATCATGGACACTTGGACCTTGTCCTTCTGTTTTGCGGATACATGAGAGGACACATATACCAGATCGCCATCATCAGTAAAACACCCAGACCTCAAAGATAAGACTCATGATCCTTTCCTCGATTGTACCTCTGCATCTGCAATCTTTATATCTTCAAAAAACTCTACTTTCATCTATGGTTTCACCATCCTGCATGAAGTCAAGGGCCCTCTTGGCTGGTCCTTTGGGACTTCCCTCTGGTCCTCAAACTGGCCTGTTGGCATTAGATTGACACTAGTTCACCTGCCAACCTGAAGAAATTTTCAGTGCAACAAAGTTCTGTAAAATACCCCACAATCTCCAACCCCACAACACATCCTTCTTCGGTATTAGCTTGGTTCTGAGAAACCTAAAGACCTAAGCTAAAAGAAATGAGATATTTTATATCCAAAGAGTTGAGTGTGCCATAAGATGTCTTTTTTTTTTTTAATTTTATGCCTAAGAACTGTGGTCCTGGAAGATATCTATAAAAATGACATAATCTTACTAAAGACAACTAGAATTTCAATAGCCATTATGAAGAGCATTCCATTTAAATAAAATTATTTTCAAAATGCATTTGAATGCAAGGATTACCAAATTAAAGAAATAGAATGGGATACCTATTTGACTTGGCATGCAAAAGCCTCCAAAAGATTTCAAAATTCCAAAATAGTTTTATTGAAAGACTCATTGCAAAAAGTTAATAAAAAGAGATAACTTAATAAAAAGAGACAAAAGTTACAGAAAACTGACATAGCAGATGGACATAACTCCCACTGCTCTCCTCTATCCTTTGAGTACTCATTCTGGTAATTTTTTTCTTGTGGGATTTCTTTTCCTTTAGTGCTCTCTCTTCTTGGTCATGCTGCTTCAAAAACTGAAAAAGTAGAACAAACCAAGAATGGTGGACAGGAAGCAAAGTTTATTGAGTAATAAAGCTTATTGAGCAATAGTGCAAAGTTCCTGAAGAAGGGAGGGACCCTAGTGGGCTACCACTGAAGTTTCTAAGTCTACTGGTTTTTATGGACTTGTTTGTGGGCTGTTTTAATCTGATTAACCCTTCCCGACCCTGTCGCCCAATTAGGTATTTATTATCTACCTATCAGAGGAGGATGAGAAAGGGTGAAGGGTTCCTTCCAGGGAGCCCTTTAAAATTCTTTTGAAGGTCATTTCTTCTTAGGGCAGGAACCCCTTGTCCCTGATTGCCTTTCTTCCAAAAATCATTCATTACTTTGAATTGCCTTTCCACTCTGAAGAGACTATTAAGCATTGTCCTTTCAAAATAAAACCACCAGAGGCTATAGCTTATTCTCTACAGGTACTTTTCACTCATTGGTCAAAGGTCAAACTAAGGGTCATAGTTTCAAAATTTCTTAAACCCAGGGAGGCTCCTCAAAAGTTATTGTAAATAGATTTCCTCCTAAACCTAGTAGAGAGAAGGAAATAAAATTTCACATTGTCCCTTCCTTTCCACATCCAAACTAATTGGTTATTGATCCTTCCTTGCTCTAGGATAGCAATCGCCTTCTTGCTTGTCTCATTTTTCCATCCTAAGAATTTGGCTTAGCTTTTTGCCTGCCTGAGACATACAGGTTCTCAAGTCTTTCTTTTGGATCTCTTTGGAAGTTAGTCTAGATTTTGAAAAAGATAAGATATTTTGTACTTTTTTTTGAGGATGCCTCTTGTGTCCTTGGGGTTGTTTAAAACCGCCAGAAGTATTTACTGTTTGTTCCAGTTAAAACCTGATGATATATATATATATATATATATAGAGAGAGAGAGAGAGAGAGAGACACACACACACACACATATATGTGTATATAAATATATATATTATATATATATATATATATATAAATATATATAATATATATATTGGATTTAATAACTTAATGATCAAAAACTTGGCCACATTGAAAGGTAATATTCAAAATCTCATGACAATGCTTTTAGGCTTCTACCCTGAGCGAAATGTACCCAAGGGAAAGAAAAACATTCTAACATAAGTGAATGGGTATATCAGTCCTTTGGTATAAATCTGTTGTCAATTCTTTGAGAAATTAAAGAGAGTTGTTCTTGTTTTACAAATCCAGTCTTTACAAGATCAGAAGTGTAGTTTCAGAAACAAATCAAAATCCATTAATTCTTTCTACCAATCCCAAAACTTTCTCTATTTATCTCAAAGGGCATTAAATATTGGCCTTACAGAGTCAAAATTCTCGTTGGAGGATCTTGCACTTTTTCCCTATGACCTTGAAATGTAAATATTCCATAGGGTTTTGTCCAGAACTCTTATCTAGTCCATCTCTTTGACATGCACACTTCAGGAGGGTAATTGTTATTGGAAGAAGAATAAAAGGAGGAGAAGATATTTGTGAAAAATTCAACTGCTTCTATAAATTAGTGAGTTTTTTATTATGCCTAGTTCATGGCAGAAATGTAAAAGATGGGAATTACAAAGTTTCTCTTTGTGTCCATCTCTATGTTCAAGTGAACCTATGTTTATGTGTATTGCAGATGTGTGGTATTTCTTATGTCCAGGTGATATTGCCAAAATCAATTTGCAAAAGAGATATATTTAATTGTAAAGAAAATTAAGTACTTATATAAATTAAATTCTCATAAATGTAATAGAAACTTAATCCAAATGAATTTCAGGTTCATGGAATCTGGGAAAATATTTGGTATTAAGCTAGTTTAAGCTTGTTGACTTAATTAAAACAGGCTTGTCTTTAGAGTTATCTGCAGTAATACTTTCATTCTTTTTTTTTTTTTTTTTTTTTTTTTTTTTTTAATGGCCACAGTCGTCAAACTGTGGAAAGAACCAAGATGCCCTTCAACAGACGAATGGATAAGGAAGATGTGGTCCATATACACTATGGAGTATTATGCCTCCATCAGAAAGGATGAATACCCAACTTTTGTAGCAACATGGACGGGACTGGAAGAGATTATGCTGAGTGAAATAAGTCAAGCAGAGAGAGTCAATTATCATATGGTTTCACTTATTTGTGGAGCCTAACAAATAGCATGGAGGATAAGGGGAGTTAGAGAGGAGAAGGGAGTTGGGGGAAATTGGAAGGGGAGGTGAACCATGAGAGACTATGGACTCTGAAAAACAATCTGAGGGGTTTGAAGCAGCAGGGGGTGGGAGGTTGGGGGAACCAGGTGGTGGGTAATGGAGAGGGCACGGATTGCATGCATCACTGGGTGTGGTGCAAGAACAAGGAACACTGTTATGCTGAAAAAAAAAAATTAAAAAAAAAAGAGGAAATAAAAAAAACATAATAATACTTTCATTCTAACTAGGCTTACTGAAGGTCAAATTAGGTCATGTTATCTCTTACAGAGTTTGTCAGAAGAAAAAATAAGATGATAGCTATTTAAAGTCTCATGAAATTTTAATGACCAACCTAATAATTATTAAGAAGTGAATTAAATAGATGTATATAAGATGAAAGTTTATAAAGAAACTTTTCAGCAATATTTATGTCTGAAGTAGTTCCTCTAAATCTTTTTGGTAATTTAAAACTTTAAAATTTTTGCTAAGTTACACTAGATGATGGATAGTCATTAAATATCTAGATCATTTCCAAATAAGATAAAATACTGAAATAGTCATTACTGAATATAGGTTTATCCATTTTTAACTTCTTATTGCAGAGAAACTAAAATATATTTGACTGCTTTAGTGCTACACTGAAAAATTGAAAAAGACCTATGTTCTAGAATTTATGAAATGTGTTAATAAATGTGTCAATCTAAAGAATGCTAGTATAACAGTTCACAGTTGTTTATTTAGTTTTCTTTAAAAGTTGCGGTTTCTAAGTGTTAAGAAATATAATTAATTATATAACTAAAGTTTTTAAAATAATAAGGGAAACATCTCTATATGCAAAGTATAGAAAATGTATGTTTTGGTAAGGGAAGAGAAAGTTGTCAAAGCTTTGTGGGATAGGAATCTTAGGAAAGGATGTGTGTGTGTGTGTGTGTGTGTGTAGTCAGGACTGGCTAAGATTGGAATGAATTTAAATAAGTGAAAGAGCTTTAATAGCCAAAGTAAGATGGTACAAAACTAAAATTATTTTTTTTCCTCAGTTGTAGGAAGCATCTTTCGAATGATAGTAGGCTGGTTGTGGTCAAGGTATCACTTATGGACCAGCTAAGGGAATTTAGGAATGTGATAAACTAGCATTGGAATCCTGGAACTGTCACCGACTCTGAGTAAGTTGTTTAACCTCCATTGACTCTGATAATAAAACCTACCCCACAAGGTTAAAATGAAGATTAAATAATATGTTTGTAATGTGTTTGGCACAACACCTAGCTCACTGTATTGATTGTAACAATGGTGACAAAGATGGACTCAGACAGAGAGAAAATCTTTTCACATAATCCACATTATTCTTAAAATAAATAGAATGTAATAAACAATGTAATTAGAAATGGGATTAATACAAGGTTCTCAGGCTTACCTTCCAATCAATTTGCCAATTCCTAAGTTCCTCTGCTTTTGCTGGTACAGACAGCTTTACAAAAAAGGATTCCAATCCTGGCTCAAGTCTCTTCTTCTGGGTCATCTTTTTCCTGGCATTGTTCTTGTATTTCTTTTTCACTATCATCCCAGAGAATACACTCGCCTCTTGGTTATGTTTTAACTTGATTTATCTGGCAAGGTGCTTTTGGTAAGTACATTAACCAGCAGAAGATTTTAGGAACTATTTATATCAAAGCTCACTTATTAGTTGTGGTTATGTCAAATGGTTTTCCATGTAGAGACTCATGAAGGATCTCTAGATTCTTCAGGTTTATTTTTAGTGCTTATTCTACAAACTTGTGTATAATATTCTGCAAACTCATTGACTGTCCTAAGAAAGTGCATATAAGTCAACATAAATCAAAATTTAAAGATTTTTTAAAATGCCTCCAAGCTTTAGATGAAAATATCCCTTGATTTTTTTAGGCATTTAAGTAGATATTTTTAGGCAAAGTTTATGGGGACTTTTAAATGCTGTTTACAGAGTTAAATTTTTTATTATTTTTTTTTAATTTTAATAAAAGTTTATTTTTTAATTTTGATAAAATTTTATTAAAAAATTTATACCTTTAGATATAAAAAATAAACAATAAAGCTCATCAATTGCCAACAGAGAATGTTCTCTTTGTTGTTAGGTAGTCCATGAAAGAATATAAAGGATCTATTCTAAAATGATTTCAATACTTTTGCTGTATTAAAAATCATTGTAACTGCCCAAGACAATATAATATAGTGAGTGTATATTTTTAAGTCACTATAGACTACTTCATTGAAATGAATCTTGCAGTTCTACTAATCTAGAGGACATTTCAGAATAATCTATCCTTGTTGTATGCCAGGTACTGATTTTGTTTCTGGCATTAAAGAGTAAACACAATAATTAAAAATCCCTAGTTTTCATGGAGTTTATATTCTAGAGGATTAAGAGATAATACAGAATATATATGTAAGATATATTGTATGCCAGATCATTCATAGGCAAAAAATCAGCAGAGAAAAATAAATTGGGAGCACTGAGAGAGGTGAGTTGAAACCTTTAGTAATATAGTGAAGTAAGGCAATACTTTAAATAGATACTTGAATAAAATGATAAAGAAGATAAACCGGTGACCAGTTTGGCTATCTCCAGAAAGAACATTCCATTTATGGAAAAAAAGTACAGGGCAGGAGTCTGCTCAGTTCGGGGGAAAAAAAAAAAAATCAACAAACAAGAACAAGAAGAAGTAAATAAATAAACAAAAACCAAGGGAGAGATTGGAATAGAACAAATGAGAAGAAAATTTTGAGCCAGGGCAGTTAGGTAATGGAATGAACTACATTAGATTATAAAGGGTCTTAAGGGTCTTTGGATGGGTCTTGGGTTTTACATTGAGTACAGTGGGAACCAAATGGAGGATACTGAGCAAAGGAATGTCCCAGTCACTTTCATTTCTTTGTTCACAATTGCTCGAGATGAGTCGGTGTGAAAGTAGTGAGATATGAGATAAATCCAATTTAGAGATGATGGTGGTTTGGAACATGGGGTACATGTAGAGTTAGAGAGGAGAAAAAATACACTTTGGGCAATTTTGAATTAACAGGATTCCTCAAAAGATTGATTGTTTTATACTAAAGAAGAAGGATCATGATAGGTTTTTAAAAGGAACAACTGGAAAGACAGAGTTAACTTTATTTTTAAAAGGAACGCTTTGGGTGAAGATTTTGGCAGCTGAGGGCATATTATGTCTGAGATGTCCGTTAAATTGGAGATGCTGAGTAGGCATTTGGGTATATAAATCTGAGAGAATTGTGTCTGGAGGTTAAAAAATAAAAATCATTGTCACATGTTATTTCCAGACATGTTATCTGCTTGGTTGCAGGCAAGAATTAGACCACAAGTTAGATTTCACTAATATTGTACTTTCAGCAGTAGAGATCCATAAAGCAAAGGAAATATAAATAAGTTGAAGTTGCATAAGATCTAGTAATTTTAATGTTTGACCATTAACATGAATTTATGTAAAGAATATAAAGAGGAAAGTTGATGGATTCTGGACAATTAAAGTTTGATAGAGTAGATCATTGTTCTTTTTAGAGCTAACACTTTGTTGGATCTAGGAACGTGAGAAGAAGTACAAAAAATGGTAAAGAAGGAGAGGGCTATAAGAAATTGAAATTAGAAAAAGGTCAAATTGAGTATCTCTTATAATACTTATTTATTTTATTTACTTTTTAAAGACTTTTTTTAGGGCACCTGGATGGTTCAGTTGGTTAAGCCACTGCCTTCGGCTCAGGTCATGATCCCAGGTTCCTGGAATCGAGTCCCACATCAGGCTATCTGCTCATCAGGGAGCCTGCTTCCCCCCTCTTTCTCTACCTGCCTCTCTGCCTACATGTGATCTCTCTCTCTGGCAAATAAATAAATAAAAAATAAATAAAATATTTTTAAAAAGACTTTTTTTAATTAGAGAGAAAGCTAAAAAGAGAGAGAGCATGAGCAGGGGGAGCTGTAGAGAGATAGGGAGAAGCAGACTCCCTGCTTGAGAAGGGAGCAAGATACAGGACTCAATCCCAGGACCCTGGGATCATGACCTGAGTCAAAGGCAGAAACTTACCTGACTAAGCCACCCAGGAGCCCAATTCTTGTTTATTTTTTTTTAAATTACATAAACAGAAATTTTTAAACTATATTTAATTTTATGTAGACATTAATATCAAACATTAATAAGAATACTTATATAATGTGCATTTTTATAATATAAAAAACAAATAGCAGATCTTTTAAAAATAAAAAAAATAGTTCTTTTTTCTAGATACACTGGTTTGGAGATATGAACATAACAAATTGAACATGGTAATTATTGAAATGCAATGCATTTACTGAATAAAATTGAAAAAATATATATTTGGTATTGTCAATCATATAACATTAAACAATTAAATTATAAGTAATTATTATTATTTTTTAAGATTTTATTCATTCATTTGAGATAGAGACAGAGAGATGACAAGCAGGGAAGAGAGTCAGAGGGAGAGAGAGAAACAGATTCACTGGTGAGCAGAGAGCCTGATGCAGGACTCGATTCCAGGATTCTGAGATCATGACCTGAGCCAAAGGAAGATTCTCAACTGACTGAGCCACCTGGGTGCTCCAACTTATAAATAATTATCCCTAAATTTACAGAAAATAATTTCATAACCAGACACTAACACATATTTCCATGACATTTAAATAGTTTTTGAACATTTATCTAACAATAATTATCTTCACACAAATATTTTTAAGGTTGATGGAACAGAGACAAATGAGAAAACTGAGAAACAATCTAGATTTCCCAGAGTCACTCAACTAGTGTTTTCCATGACTGGAGGAAGTAGAAAATTAGTGCTGGCAAGAATGTGAGATAATTTTATTTAAAGTCCTGAATTTATGAAGAAAAAACATACAGAATGGTTAATCACTTATTCAGGTTGCTTCTTGACCACACTTAAACTTAGGAAACTTGACTTTATAAAGTCAATTTTTCAATGAAAATATTGTGTGGGAATTCCCTTAAGATATAGTTTATCTAAAAAAAGAAAAAGATACAGTTTATCTTGGAGAAGGGCAAGATTAGATCCATATAATCCAAGTGCATTGATAAATTTGTCTCAAATTTTATTGTTTCTCCCTAATGTAGTTATATTTAAAGACAACTGAGGAGGAGGATGAGTTGAGGGTGAAGATTAAATGAGTATACACAATTTGAGTCTGTCTCTCTAGTGTAGCAGAATGCATGTTTTATCTTGACAATTTTTTCAAGACCCTATAAAGATAAAAGTGAAAAGGTAGTGATAATAAATATAAAATAATAAAAAGAAAAAATAAAAAGAAAATTTATTTTAGACAATAAAACTAACTAATTTGAAATATAATATGTGATCTATCTAGTTAACACAGTTTCTTCTCTCCCAACATTTTTGAATAATTTTTGATTTTTGACCTTTTTGATGGTTTCTGTAATAGCACCAAGTAAGATGAGTTTGCTTTTTATTTGCATAATGTTGTTTATAGAAAGGAAATTCAAGGCACATTGAAGATTTTTGGGCTAGTTGATATTTATAATCATCTTTTCATCACTAAAATGATATTTATTACATACTAACCGACATATGCAAGACATTGCTTCACATAAAACAAAATGCAGTAATTATCTTGTAGGATATGTTTTTCATTCTGGTTTAATGAGTCTACTGGCATGCCACTATAACTTCAAGAAAAATAAGGGCTTGAAAACATTTTGAAAGTGCTCTAAATGTATGTATGATTATTTTAGACTAGTGATGAGAAAGCAAGCACACAACTGAAATTTCTTGAATTAGTAATTATCTGGGTATAAATATAGAGTTGAAGGAGATTGATTGCATGATGATTAATTGATTTGCTGGCCACATTATTTCTTTAGCATTGTTGCTTATCTTTCTTTCTTCCTTCCTTTGTTTCTTTTTTTGTTGTTGTTGTTGCTTATCTTTCTAATGACCCTGTTCCAATGAATAACCCCTGGGCATTCCCATAGAGTGTTGCCCATTCTGTGCCTCAGATATTCTGCCATGTTCATACAACATTAAATTATGTGGGTCTCTTCTACATAAAAGAAAAATATATATAAATAAAATAAAACTACTTTTTCTTTTCATCTACGAGCTTAAAAGATACTAAAGCAAGAACTAACTTCCCAAATCACAAATTTTGCCATTGAATAAGAAAAAAATCCAATTAGTATAAAACTCTATCTGGGGGGAAAAAATGAAATGCCTAATTTAACTATCTTCAAAAGACATTTTTCAACAGGTTTCTAATTAATCATTGCAGACTTCTCATTAGTGAGTTCCTATTTCAGTTCAAGGGAGGTGGTAGAGCCTATTTAAGTACAGAAATAATTATAGTTGATAGTCTAAAATGGAATATTCTGCAAGAATTTTGTTGTTACTATTGTAATTGTTATTATGGAAAGCTGTCAGTTAACAATATGTAACAATATATTGGTTTTTACTTTTTGACTAAGACTTAGGGAAAATATTAATAATGTATTATATTATGCATCAATTCTATCAAATATTTGTTTTAAAAAAAGCAAAGCTTATGTGACTAATCCCAGATATTGAGAAAAATTTCTTTATTTTCCAAAAATAAAACAGAATTAGGATTTACCAATCTCGTCTAATGACTCAAAGTTGCAGTAATTAACTGAGCATAGCATGTGGACCTAGCCTTATAAAATGGAAGGATTTAAAAAATGATAAACTCCTATCACTTTCTTGTAGGTATAATGTTTTGTAAAACATAGTAAGATTTCCTAACTTACAGGAGATGGTATTTTTTAAGTTTTTTTTTGTTGTTATTGTTGTTGTTGTTGTTTTTAATTTATATGAGGGAGAGAGAGAGTGAGAAAGACTATGAGAGGGGAGAAAGTCAGGAGGAGAAGCAGACTCCCCATAGAGCAGGGAGCCTGACGTGGGACTCCAGGATCATGACCTGAGCCAAAGGCAGTCACTTAACCAACTGAGCCACCCAGGCACTCTGGTAAATGGTATCTGTACTTGTTCAGGTTTCACAGATATTATTATAAGAAAAGTACTATAAAACAAGTCAGTTAAAAAAAAATCTAAGAATGTCATTTCTTTTAGGAATATTTTGTTTCTGTCAGTGAACAACATATATACACAATTTAGCCATTCTTGATTATAATTTAAAACATATTTAAAATTACATAAACAATATTTTTTTATATTAGGGTAAAGTTAATATAAGCCTTATGTAACTTTCAAGTATTCATTATAATTCAATATTTGTATAAACCATAAAGTGATTACTGCCTTTAAGTATAATTACCATTCATTACCATTCAATAGATCCCTTCACCTATCTTGCCCACCCCAAACCATTTCCTCTCTGGTAACCACCAATGTGTTCTCTGTACCTATGTGTTTTGTTTTGTTTTTACTTCCACATATTAGTGAAATCATATGGTATTTGTCTTTCTTCTTCTGACCTATCTCACTTAATGTAACATCCTCAAGGTCAATATAAACAGTTGTTATTCAAGGAGGCAGATCTGCATAATATTTGTATTCTAGACAAGGCATAGTTTATATCAAATGGAAATATGAAGAAAATAATAGAAGAAAGACAGTACAGGAAATACTTGAATTATGAGATTTTTCTTGCTTCTCAAGGTAGACGTGTATTGCTAACTATTTCCATGTTAGGATTGCTTTCGTGCATCCCAAAGCTTTTGGATGGTGTGTTTTCATTTTCATTTGTTTCTATGTATTTTTTAATTTCTTTCTTTCTTTCTTTTCTTTTCTTTTTTTTTTTCTTTTTTTTTTAAATTTCCTGGTTAATCTATTCATTGTTTCATAGCATGCTGTTTAACCACCATGTTTTTTTGGTCTTTCCAGATTTTTTCTTATGTCTAACTTCAAGTTTCATAGCACTATGATCAGAAAAGGTACATGGTGTGACTTCAATCTTTTTGTACTTGTTGAGGCCTGCTTTGTGACCTAATGTGCAATTTATTATGGAAAATGTCCCATGAGCACTTGAAAAGAATGTGTATTCTGCTGTTTTAGGATAGAATGATCTAAATATATCTATTAAGTCCATTTAGTCCAGTGTGTCATTCAAAGTCATTGTTTCCTTGTTGATTTATGTTTAGATGACCTGCCCATTGGTATAACCAGGTGTTAAAGCCCCCTACTATTATTGTTATTATCAGTAGGTTTGTTTAGGTTGTTACTAATTGTTTTATATATTTGGGTGTTCCCATGTTAGGTGAGTAAATATTTATAATTGTGATGTCTTCTTGTGGATTGTCCCATTTATGATGACATAGTACCCTTCCTTGTCCTTTGTAAGATTCTTTTTTTGAAGTCTAGTTTGCCCAAAATAAGTATTGCTTCTCCAGCTTTCTTTTGACAGCCATTTGCATGATAGATGTTTTTCCATTCCCTCATTTTCAACCTGCAGGTGTCTTTATGTCTAAAATGAGTTTCTTGTAGGAAGCATATAGATAAGTCATGTTTTTATCCATTTTGGCATTCTATATCTTTTGATTAGAGTTTTTTGCCCATTTACATTCAAAGTAGTTACTGATAGATATGTATTTATTGTAATTTTATTACTTGTATATTTTATTTATTGTTTCTGGAGATTTTCTTTGATCCTTCTTGTCTTTGTCACTTGTGGTCTCTCCTTTCCACTAAAAGAATACCCTTTGATATTTCTTGCAGGACTGGTTTAATGGTCACAAGCTCCTTTAGTTTTTGTTTGTCTGGGAAACTCTTTATCTCTTCTATTCTAAATGATAGCCTTGCTGGTTAAAATATTCTTGGCTACAGATTTTTCCCATTCAGCACTTCGAATATATCATGCCACTCTCTTCTGGCCTGCCAAGTTTCTGTTGAAATATCTCCAGCTAGCCTTATGGGTTTTCTCATGTAAGTTAATGACTTCTTTTATCTTGTTGCTTTTAAGATTTTTCTTTATCATTATATTTTGCAAATTTAATTACAATATGTCTTAATGCTGACCTATTTTTGTTGATTTTGATGGGAGTTCTCTGTGCCTCCTGGATCTAGATGTCTGTTTCCATCCCCAGATTAGGGACGTTTTCAGCTATTATTTCTTCAAATAAATTTTCTGCCCTCTTTTCTCTTTCTTCTTCTAGGACTCCTATAAAACAAAAAAACAAATGTTACACCATTTGAGAGCATCTCTGAGTTCCCTAAGACTATTCTCATTTTGCATGATTCCTCTTTCTTTGTTCAGCTTCAATGCCTCCCATTACTTTGTCTTCTAGATCATTCATTCATTCCTTTGCTTCTTTCAGCCTATTTTTCATTGTATCAGGTGTGTTTCTAATCTTGTTTATTGTACTTTTCATCTCTGATTGATTCTTTTTTTAACTCCTTTATCTCTGTGGTAAGGGTTTCACTGATGTCTACTTTTTCTTTTCTTTTTTTTTTTTAAGACTTTATTTATTTTACTTGAGAGAGAGAGGAGCAGACTCCCTATTGAGCAGGAAGCCTAATGTGGGGCTTGATTCCAGAACCCTGGGATCATGACCTGAGCCAAAGGCAGATTCTTAACCAGCTGAGCCACTTGGGCACCTCTCACTGATGTTTTCTTTTCTTTTCTTAACACCAGTGAGTGTCCTTCTTATCATTGTTTGTGTTCATGGGACAAGGTGAGCCTAGGATCCTCTTACTCTACTACTATCTTAATGCTCCTCAGTATGCTTATATATAGCAGCTTATACTTCCTCAGTCTTTGTCTTGTAGGATTTCTCCTGGGTGCTGTGTCATGGACAAGGGAAGTTGAGGTGGTTATATAAGGACCTAATACTTGAATTATTTTTATTTGTATTATTTTTAAAGGTTTTATTTCCTTATTTGGCAAAGAGAGAGAGAGAGAACAACAAGGGGAGAGGGAGAAGTAGACTCTCTGTTGAGTAGGGACTCCAATGTGGGGCTCAATCTCAGGACCCTGGGATCATGACCTGAGCTGAAGACAGACACTTAACTGACTGAGCCACCCAGGTGCCCCTATACATGAATTAATATAAGAAAGATTTCCTCCTTTTTTTTTTTGATGGATTTTTCAACTTTATATGCATATCTTTATAGAATATGATGCATTTCTTTTAAAGTTATTATCACATTAATTCCGTAATTACATAATTTTATAGTGTAGACCATTTATATAGTTAGAAAGTCTTCCCAGGGTCCAATGACAAAGCATGGTCTCCAGGTACTCTCTAATACTTTCTTTTTAATGGGAGATCTTACTAGTTTCTAGAATTGCTTTCCTGAATCCCTTCTTAATGGGGCTACTCCTACTTATTATCATCTAAAGGTAACATCTATGAGATTCCCCTAAAGTACGTGTATGAATAATGTCCTGTATCTTTACAAATGCAACAAAAAATATTAAATTGAGACTATACAAACTCCTACACTTAAACTCACACAAAAACTCAGCCCTAAGAACACTTTGATTTAAGCCTCATGATATTCTAAGCAGATAACCCAGCCATACCATGTTGAACTCCTGACACACAGAAATTGTCAGCTAATCAATTTGTGTGCTTCAGTAGCTACTTTTGTGGTAATTTGTTCAGCAGTACCAAAAATTGATATATTTTTGGAATGTATACAGGTAGGTAGTTTTTACCTAAAAAAATAAGGTAATGGTTGCTCATATAACTTAACATTAATATCTAATAAAGTAATTTTTCCTAAAATAAAATGGTCATTTCCTAGTAAACTAGAAAGCTGTTAACTAGAAAACTGTAAACTAGAATACTCCCTGCTTCTCTGTCTACTTGTGATATCTCTCTCTGTCAAGTAAATAAATAAAATCTTTAAAAAAAAGTTGTCTAAAACTATGATCTCTGTGTAACTCATTTATTTTTGAAAGAATGATCTTTTGAATAAGATTCAAGTTTATGAAAAAAAAACACAGAAGATTCAAGCTTATGAAAGAGACAATATATATGTATATATAAAATTCATACACATGTAAGCTAAACCTGTAGTTATTCTTTATTGTATAATGCATAATATATAATATACTGTTAGTCTAGATATGGATGGTAAAGGATGAGTCATTTTCCACCGTACACAATTTATATACTTTCCAAGTTAAAAATTTTACATTGTGCTAATTTTTAGTACTTTTTAGAAGTATAATAATTTACCCATAATAACTCAGAATTGCAATTTTCAGGACTTTTTTTTGTTGTTGTTAATTTTGGAAGTTATTTCTAATGGATATTTTCTTCTTTTTATTCAGGTATAAATAATATAGAGTGTTATATTAGTTTCAGTGGATATTTTCTAGGTTATTTAAGGTCATCATATAATATATTTAAACTGGGTATTTATTTTCTATGTACCATAAAATTTAATTATTTAGGAAGAGTAAAAAAGAAAAAAGGAAAACATTTGTGTGTATGTGCAGGTGCTCTCACACATACATGCACTCAGATTCATGTAGTTACTATTATAACATTTAGACACGGTATTAGTAATAATTGTTCCCTGTGGTTGCTAGTGTAATACTTCCTGGGAAACCTCAGTATCACTATGTTGTAAGACTGTTCTCCATATTTTCTCACATTTCTGCCTGTCTTGAGAACAGATGCAATAATTGTCCTTTCATTTCATACTGTATTTTGAAAGATGTGTGCATAGCAAACAACTTTGGAAGACAGAGGTCATTTCTATCTGCTATAGCAAAGAGCAGGCTTGTTTACCATCCAGTGTAATAAAGATAATATCTCTGTATGGGAAAAGATTAGACAGGTTTGCTTGCAAGCCAGTTTGAAAGATTCAGAATTCTTTAGTTCAGAATTCCTTTCCTGTAATAAAACCCAATACATATGAAAACATGAACTGGCCATTGGGGCACTGTCCTGTGAGAATTGAGTTTTGGAAAACTGACACAGGAATAAGATGATAATCTGCTTACTGCTATTGCTGTGAGTAAGAAATCATCCTTTGTGTCTGACCCAGGAGTCTTGTGTCTTCTGTTAGCATCCATAAGACAGAAATATTCTAGGTCCTGGACCAATTTCACCCTTGGTGGGTGGTTTCTCACACTGACAAGCAATTCTCTAGGCACTGAGTGTCCTATGATTTAACTCAATTATGACACCGTCTACTGAGAAATAGTATTAGATCCCAAAGGTTAAAAGGTTCAATCCCACAGGACTAACTCTACTTGAGATGTTAGTCAGAAGGCCAGGCTATTACCTGTGTTTCTGACCAACTTGTTATAAATCAGTTTCCCATGACCCCCTCCTTATTCAATTAAATTTGCTAGAGTGGCTCACAGAACTCAGAGAAACATTTTGCTTGCCATATTACTGGTTTATTATAAAATGATATAATTTACAAACAGCTAGATTGAAAGAATTGCATAGGGCAAGTTATGGAGAAAATGCACATTGCTTCCATGACCTCACTGAGGGTACCATTCTCCCACCACCTGAATTTGTTCAGCCAATAAGATCTTTTTGAGTTTTTATGGAAGATTCATTTCACAGATGTAATTGATGGCATCATTGGCCATGGATTCCATCTCTAACCCCTCTCCCCTCCAAGGATTTCTGGGGAAGTGGGAGGACTGAAAGTTCTAACCCTCTAATTGCATCCTTGGTTCTCTCTTAATAACCAGCTCTCAGGCTCAGGTGTTTTCCAAACATCATTTCTTTAACATAACAAAAGGCACCTTAATTATTCTCATCATTTAGGAACTTTCAAGCATTTTAGGAAATCTCTCTCAGAAATGGAGATGGTCAGCTATGTATTTCTTATTATAAATCACAATATAACACAG
This sequence comes from Lontra canadensis, assembly GCF_010015895.1. NCBI lineage: Eukaryota > Metazoa > Chordata > Mammalia > Carnivora > Mustelidae > Lontra > Lontra canadensis. The sequence continues at coordinate 6,170,970 of NW_022631040.1, forward strand.
AGTAGGCTAACTTGCTGGCATAAAAGTCAGAAAAAAATCACATAGGCCTTCATAGTTATGGAAGTTTTGTCAAAGAGGATGGGTTGTTAACAAAAACATGCATTTCTTAAAGAAAATGGATGAGGGTTTTCTGGGCTTTTTAGGAGATATGAGGAGCTGTCCTGGCATCTTCTAGTAAATGTCTCAGCCAAGCTGTGAGTGAGGAAGCTGAGACATTTACCTTTCTTGTCACTGAGCACTTGTTTTTCTTGTTAATGACTGTTCAGAGCCTGCTCAGTTGAAGTAGGATTGGAAGAGGCTGCTTACATGATGTAATGATGCTTTGGTTTTTCCTGTCTCCTCTGGGCAGGAAGAGGAAGGAATGCTCTCCCAACCAGGCAGCAAATGTTAATTTCAGCCAAAAAGCAATGTAGCTGTAGCTGAGTCATGAGGTCCCAAAGCTAAAATTAAGTGTCAGTGATAATGATTTAGAGATTTGGGTGGTTGGAAAGCTTCACAAATTTGTTTAGGGGAATCACAAAAGCCACTAATTTCCTCAAAAAAGACAGTAAATGAGTTAGAGCCATTCTCTCTTTAATGTCCCCAAGTTTCTTCCTCTCCTTCTATCATAACCTTAATGCTGCACAGAGAAATAAGAGTAAAAATGGAATTCTTTTCCCTGCAGGGGATCAAAAGTGATGGACACCTGACTAAGTTGGGGACATTTGCATAGGAGAGAGATTCAAATGAGTATGGTTTTGCGAGATACAGGAACCCAAGTTGCAATCTAGCTTGGTTCTTTGGCATAATTATGTCATACTAAATTTAACTAATGATGTTTGGGTAAGGTTTTCAGAGGAAAAGGGAAGCTAATGTGACTTTGTTGGTGGGGTCCTCTGTGCCAACTTAATGTATGGTTTTGTCATATCTAAGATTTAAGTACAAGTAAAGTAAAAAAGGTATATTATATATTTGTATTTCCCTGTACCATAATTTTAAAAAGATATACTCCAGTTGGAAGAGCCAAATGGGGAGCATATTAGTGAGATAAACTTTCCTCCCATTTGTCACCAGTGGGTTTTTAAAGATTTAGTAAGAATGTCTTTACTCTCTTATATCCAAAGTTTTCCTTATATAATGTTCTGCCTGTTAGCAGTTCAGAAACCTCCATCTCAATGGCTCTGACTATGATATTATTACACTTCCTCCAGCTACAATGGTTAAAAAGTCCCAACAAAATGCCAAGACTGTTCACTGAGCAAATTGTTTAGAACTGCATGAGTGATTTCACAAAAATAATCTCTCTCAATATCAAGAAAAAACTGTTCTTTTTCTTCCAAAATGAAAAATGAGGCCTAACACCTTACTGGACTCTTTGGGCATTGGCATACCTGAGCATGTCAGGTGTCAGGGACCATGGATACCTCAATCTGGCAATATAACATTCAAAGCGGCATCCTTAGATCAAGATCCAAATCAATAGACTCTATTGTCATCTAACCAGGAGAACAAAACAAAACAAAACAAAACAAAACAAAAAAACCCTCAAATCAGAACCTGTTACCTTTATTGTTAGAGTGGTCAGTTAGTTAGCTTTTAACAGGAAGCCTGGAGGCCAGCAAAGGTGGAGTCATGGCCTACTATGGGGCAAGTTAAAAACCTTCCCTGGCAGCATTCTCAACACAAAGCCACAGGAAGCTAGATCAAACAAGGCAGGCCCAAGACCAAGAAGGTCAGAGACTTTGATAAAGGAAGGGGACAAAATTGAAACACTGCTCCCAAGAAATGCCTCCCCCAAGTAGACAATATTCCACCCCTTAGTTAACAACCATTGATAACAGATAGAAACCCAAACCCTAGGGTGTACAAGTCTCCCTTGAGCTTGCCCACTCTCACATGTAAAGAGTGTACTCTTCATTTATTTAGTTATTTATGAGAGAGAGGGAGAGAGAAGAGCACACAGGAAAGAGCATGAGCAGGAGGTGGGGAGAGGGAGAAAGTTCTCCCCACTGAGCAGAGACCCTGTTGCAGGGCTCGATCCCCAGAACCATGGGATCATGACCTGAGCCAAAGGCTGACACTTAACTGACTGAGCCACACAGACACCCTGAATGTACTCGCACTTTAATAAACTTTCCTACTTGCACCATTCAATCATTGTGTCTGGACTCTCCTTGTATTCCTTCTTGGGACCAGACAAAGAGCTACTAATGATGGCCTGGGGATGTGTTGGGTGAAGGGTTGAGGGCCTGGGGGGGGTCTCCCCAGTCCACCTGGGCACTTTACTGAAAGTTGTTCTTATTTTAACTTGAAAGATTTTAATAGTTGTAAAATACATTTATTTCCTTCAACAAATATTTAGTACAATTCACTATGAACTAGGCAGTGTTTTATGTAATGCACAGTATTACTGTTTTGGTTTAATCTTTTTACTTGTTAAGGAAAAACGTGGGAATGTAAATTAGAAGATGGGTTCAAATTGTAGATATTTCACAGATTGTGAATTTTCCAGCAAGCCACTTAATCTTTTTGGGTCTCTTTTCACAGTGATTTAAATGGTATCGTGCATATAGAACTGCTATACAAGTTGAAAAGCCCTGTAGAGATGTTAGCTGAACTATTACTTCAAAAGCAGGAAACATTTTGTAGTTACACACACATTTCCATGTGTATTACCGGGCAATCAATTCAAATATGAGATGATGCTTGATCATTTCCAAGGGTATTAAAATATATATTTAAAGATAATCATTCTTTCTCTGTAGTCTCATTATATAGCCAATAATATTGTGCAGAGAGTTTCACTTTCCCAGGTTTATCGGCAGGAGACTGATGTAGTTAGGTCACTTCGCCATCTAACATACAGTGCTCTGTAGATCCTGTTCTAGTTTTCCTTCTTGGAATATTTGAACTGAGAAAGGATATATGCATATTCATTTTGGTGAGGCAAATCTTACAGGTTAGACTTTTAAACATGTCTTAGTGGACTAATTTATGTCACAATAAATTTGCTTCCCTCCTTTAAAAAATAAGTCAACATATAGTCCATGGTGTTCTATTCCATCTTAAAGATAAAATACTACAAAATGGAATTCAAACAACTTTTCTTTCTTTCTTTCTTTCTTTCTTTCTTTCTTTCTTTCTTTCTTTCTTTCTTTCTCTTTCTTTTTACCTTCAAGGTTGTTCAGAAGGTCATGCTGTTGCTTGTAGCCAGCAGATTGCAGACTTCTGGTTTACCCTTCTAAAATACGGAGGATTGTTTTCATGCCTTATGCTAGAAGAACCAAGTATAGTACTGTAGTTGTATTTACTTCCTGAAGAGCAAGTTTGAAATGTATTAGTTTGGATAAATGGAGAGGCATTAAGAGTAGTCAAAAATGACATGATTCTATCTGCAAAATTTTTTTCTTAAGCCTAACTATGAAGAATAAAAATAAAATTTTTTGAAGATATTAAAATGGTCAATTTCAATGTCTTGTGACAATACTTTGGCATGTAGCTTATATAAAAGCAGTGTATGTTGTAAAATTTTAAATAATTTGTCATTTTTATCTCAAATATGTACTTTGTAAAAAGGGTTCTGATTGTTTTTATTGTGCTCCTTCCCCACTTTTTCATTTTCACTCTCTCACTCTTAATTTCCAAATGTTTTCCTTATAAATTCATTAGAAAGAAAAAGTAAAACTAGATAGGCTAAGTACAATCTTACACAGATATGTGATCAAATTTTATTAATTTTTTTAGAACAGATTATTCATACTCTTACTATGATGGATGTGTGCTGAAACACACAGTTGAGTTGGTCTTCAGATGTGTCATGTAGAAGCTCTAAGTTACAGCAACTAAGAAGCTCCACTTAATATTAAGTAATTCCTGTGAAAGAATGTGTTTTTATGGAAATATAGAAAAATATTGCTCCTATTCAGAAAAGAGTATCATAGTATAATATAGTATAATAATATAATAGTACATAATTTTACTAAATTAGCAAGACAGTAATAAAGTAAACCTGGGTAAATGTAATTTATTTAATGTTATGGTAAGTACAATTAAATGTAATGAGAGATCTCTCAAAGACTTGGTAAAATATGATTTTATCATACTAGTGAATATGTCAAAAATATTGGTGACTATTTAGTTTTAGACTGATTATTTAGTGCTTTCAAATACTACTTTTTAAAATGTGAATGTCTCAGGGCGCCTGGGTGGCTCAAAGCCTCTGCCTTCAGCTCCAGTCATGATCCCAGGGTCCCGGGATCGAGCCTCATGTTGGGCTCTCTGCTCAGTGGGGAGCCTGCTTCCCCCTCTCTCTCTCTGCCTGCCTTTATGCCTACTTTTGATCTCTGTCTGTCAAATAAATAAATAAAATCTTTTAAAAAAATGTGTCTCTTTTGAGTTCAAAATGTATAAAAACAGTGTTTTTAAAGGAACAAAATTCAAATAATGCGAAACAATCCATCATGAATAGATTATTAATATTAAAAAAGAATTCAAAACATTTGGTGGGAAATAAGAAGTTTTTCACATTTGTACAGTGAAGGTAGTCACCTACTCTAACACATGCTGATTCTAACACAGAAGGGGCTATGGTTTGGAATACCACAAAAGAGAACATTTATAAAATTATAAAGTATGCCCTCCCAGCACACCATAACTCAGACTCAGTAAATCAATTTGAGCAGAAACAGGATAAAATTTCATATGCTAAAAAGCTTTGTAACAAACTGGGTGTGCAAGAAATTATAGTGAAACGATAAAGTACTCCCTCTCCACCTAGAAAACAACTTTTGGACATGTATATTTGTATTTCCTGAAAAGTATATCCTGCAAATAATCAGTGGGCACTATAATATTAGATAATATCTTATATCCATTCACATTTTTAAAATCAAAATTATTAGACAGTCATATGATACAATGGTCTGCGTACTTTTTGTCTTGGGCAGTAAACTTTACATGTATGACTACTAACTCAGAGATGGTCAGGGCTTTATTATGCATTGGAATAAACCATACTTTTTAAGAATACTTACATAAAGGAAGATGGGTAGAGTAATGAAACTATATATCACACATCTTTCTATGTTTGTACATAATGTTCAAATTCACTGTGTATTTAAGTTTTAGAAAAAATTCATGACAACAAATCACTTAGAATAGCCATAGGCTTTTTGTTATTGACTTTATTAAAATATAAATCACAGAGGGGCTTTCACACAATAAAATAAATGATTATTGGATGTGAAAAAAATTCCCTTTTAAGTTTCTCATATTCTAGAGGTGAAAATAATAATTATTCTTTAAATAATGATTATAAAACAGTTTCTGCTTCAGTAATTATTTTTCTCTCTTCTTTTGAAAAAAAGAAAATGACACTTTTTCTTTTAAAGATTTATTTAGTTGGGGCGCCTGGGTGGCTCATTGGATTAAAGCCTCTGCCTTAGGCTCAGGTCATGATCCCAGGGTCCTGAGATCGAGCCCCACATTAGGATCTCTGCTCAGCAGGGAGCCTGCTTCCCTTCCTCTCTCTCTCTGCCTGCCTCTCTGCCTACCTGTGATCTCTGTCTGTCAAATAAATAAAATCTTTTTTTAAAAAATAAAAGATTTATTTAGTTATTTTGACAGAAAGAGATTGAGAGCACAAGTAGGGCGAGGGGCAAAGGAAGAGGGAGAGAGAATCTCAAGGAAACTCTTTGTACAGAGCCCGGAGCCAGAGGAAAGTCTCAATCCCAGGACCCTGTGATCACCACTGAGCCAAAATCAAGAGTTATATGCTTAACTGACTGAGCCACCCAGTCACCCTAATGTGTTCCATAGTTTATAGAAATGAAACAATGGGTAAAATTAGCATATTAGAAAACTTCAGTTACTTATTAATAAAATACCTCCTAAGATAATCTAATATTTATTTATTTTCGTTTTTTAAAAATTTTATTTATTTGAGAGAAAGAGTGAGAGAGAGAGTGTGCATGACCAGGGGGAGGGGCAGAGGGAGAAGCGGGGAGCCAGATGCACATATCAATCCAGGGACTCTGGGATCATGACCTGAGCCAAAGGCGGACGCTTAACTGACTGAGCCACCCAGGTGCCCCCAAAGATATCATATTTAACTGGAAAACTTTCTGCCATCTTTTAATTCTTTTTTCTCCCCTCATCACAAATCTTAGAAGGCCACATGTAATTCTAGTAATCATATAACTTTCCATTGAGGACACCAATACACCTCACACCTAAATTTACCTTTCTTCTCGTTCAGGAAACAAAGTAAATCAAATGTTTTAAAAACATTTTAATGTTTTTTTTTATGTACTTTAATTTTAATTTTTTTAATGTACTTTAATTCCTTAAGAATTTGCTAGGATTAATGTGCTTACAAAGGGAGTCAACTAACTTGAAGTAAATTTAAAAAACTAGCTGCTTAACAGAGTTTGTTGCTACAGCCATATATCAGGCATTTTAATGAAAAACTAGCATGCAGTAATCTGAGAGGAAAAAAAAAGATGAGAATTTTTTCCTAAAGTATTGAATATTCTGTGTCATGGTTGTCTTGGAGAAGTGTTATCCTTGAAAACAAACACCAATAAATAGCTTAAGCCACTTAAGGCTCATTCCTTATATAAAAACACAAACAAAAACATAGAAATCCTTTAAGTTCTCCTATAATGTGTGAAAAATGGATAAGTAAAAAGTCAAAACAAATAAATATGCAAAGCCAAAATAAAACACCCATACTCAGTTATCAGGAAAAAGATTGTTGGATGAGGGGATACAAAGAAAAAAATGTCTATGAAGGCCAATTACGTATTTCGTGCATCCTGAGTATTTTCCTATTTAACCAATAAATAATTCAGATGAGTCTCTATTTTACATCCATCCAAAGACAGGTGAATCAATAATATTATGTAAATTTCAGAGTGACTCTAGGATAGAACTAGGGAAGATACTCCTATCTTTATGACAACCAAACTTATGTTTCAAAGTTAGGTACTGTAATGATTGGGTTTGAAAACCCCATCCATCTAAATGAGGAAATGGTTAGAGACAAAATTGAGGGAAAAAGCATGTGAAAGTTGTTAACCTATCTTGTATAAACATGATATAAATTAGATTAGTATACTATTAATAAGACATGTATCTGTTATTTAATCATACAAACTCATAAGCATGTTAATAATTATATTTACTGTCACATATCTGTATTTTACACTGAAAAATTAACAAAATGACAATAGGAACCATGATCATCTTTTGGTACCAAACATATGCGCTCTCTCTCTCTCTCTCTAGATATAAATATAGATATTGATATATACTAATGAATGTTTAATTATCTGCTTGCCAACACATAGGCAATAAAATGATGAGAAAAAAATAAAAGTGTTGCCTAAAATATCTCATTTTCTGACTCAGGGGAATGAAGAGTCATGGTATTGAAGGACATTTAGAAGAAAGGCAGGCAGAGACAAGGGGTCGCTGCCTTCAGAGGACATTACACTTAAAGGGTGCCTGGGTGGCTCAGTGGGTTAAAGCCTCTGCCTTCAGCTCAGGTCATGATCCCAGAGTCCTGGGATCGAGCCCCGCATCTGACTCTGCTCAGGAGGAAGCCTCCTTCCTCCTCTCTCTCTGCCTGCCTCTCTGCCTACTTGTGATCTCTGTTTGTCCAATAAATAAATAAAATCTTTAAAAAACAACAACAGCAAAACAAAATAAAACAAACAAACAAAAAAAAAGGATTTTATAACACCCTGAAAGGAGCCTTCCACCCTTTCCCATGTGAACAACTACCTGATGGGTGGATGAGCCCATGGACAAAAAACCTGATGAGGTGACAGGAGCATAGAGGGTTAATCAGGTTAAAACAGCCCCAACATTCTCATAAAAACCCCTAAACTTAGAAACTCCAGGGCAACCCTCTTGGGTCCCTCCCTCTTCCAGAGCTTTTGTACTATCCCTCAATTAACTTTGCTTTGCTTCCCACTAATGAAGGACATTCAGAAGAAAGGCAGGCAGGCAGACAGGGACAAGCCTCCCCACCCACCTGCGGGTTATTTTCAAACTCTTACATGTGAATCAGTGGTCTTTGCTTCACAGGATTAAGTAGTTGCAGGGGGCAGAAGTTTAGCATTTCCTTAAAAGTAATATGCAGTATAGCTATTCACTACTTGCATTATACATACAATAAAAGTTTCATAAGCATTATCATGCCCCCCTTTTATACATTAGTTAGGACTGTTTTATAGAGTCGTGCCATAAATTAGTTTCTAATGGAGTATTAGTGAGCATTTATAGAGAAGAAAAAAAAATAGAATGTGTATCTATCAATCATCAAGGAATCTAGATGAGAATGTGTTAGATTGTGTTGATTTAAGGGCCAGCAGATGATGAAAGTGGTTAGGGCATTGAGAAGAATGTCACAGTCCCTGGAACCTGTTTCTGCCGTAATAAGGCAGTCCATAATCCAGAAATGAGGATTCAACATCTCAAATTTTAAAATATTTAGAGAAATGAATTTAGAGTCTGAGAATAACATTAGGTGACTAAAGTTATTCAATAACACACATTTAATACACAGAAAATTAAAACATAAAATAAACTGTTTCTTTTAACTACTATCATCAAGTGAAAACATTGTTTGCTGTTTCAATTATGTTTTTCCAGTACATATTGACTTCTGCATCATACTATGTATAAAATTTGAGTTAATTTCAGGAATTAAATAATAAATAACAAGTCTGTGGCTATATAAAATAGAGTAATCAGGGTCTGAAATGTTAACATAAAAGTAACAAGGTAAGGACAACAGTTCTAGTTTAGCCTTCTGCTGTGCTTTGCTTCATGCACTGCTCTTGATTAAAAAGACAAAGCATCGCTCTGTGTATGGGTAGGTATGCATACATGTGTGTGTGCATGTGTGTGTGTGTGTGTGTGTGTGTGTGTACATACGTGCTTGTGTGCTTGTATTTGCTGAGAGGGAGGAAACAGCAAGGAAGCTAGATTAAATGAGGAGTAATCAAAGGAAATTGAATAAAAAGCCAAAAGTGGTTGTAAAACTCTGATTATTCTTGGAGAAATCACTTGAAGCTCAATGCATTTGAAGTTTAAAAGGATGAAGCTTAAAGTTATCAGTCAGTCCTTCACATATTTCCATGAGATATCCAAAACTTAAATTACAAACTATATCTCCCATTTTTGTCATTAAACTATGCTTCCAGAAAGAAAAGCAAATGAGTGAAGTCCATGGGAGTAGGCAATATCTATTTTTAGGACAATGAAGTTTCCCTTGTGTTTTCCTTCTCTCCCACTCATCAAATTCTACTCATTGTGGTGCCTGTCTTCCCTAAGCCTGCACTCCACTGAGAGTTATTTATTATCTTATTGACAGCCCATCTGCCTGTCCCATTCTCACAACTTTTCTGACATTCTGTCCATCAGTACCATGTGTCTTGGTACTTGGTAGATCCTGGAAGACTTCTTAAAATATATTATAATTTTGATGTGTTGGTGTCCTAGTCAGCATATGCCAGAGAACTATGCTTATAATAGATGCTCAGTCAATATTTGTTATGTAAAGGAAGAGATTACTTCAGCCTAGGACCAATTAATTTCATTTCTTTCTAATATGCAGGAATAATACCAGCTATTTCTCTGCTAAATAACCTCTAATTTCATTTAAAATTTGACTTGTTGAAAAAGGTTTATTACATTACATTTTTTTTAACCAGTTGAAAGCTGTTTACCTTATCATGCAAGTCTTTGCATCAAATTTAAGATCCATTTGGGCTGAACATTTGTAAAGAAGGTAGATCTTATAAATCACTTCCCATTAGACCCTACTTATCAATACTTGGTTCTTGAATATATATATTTAAGGATTTTATTTATTTGAGAGAGAGAGTCTGAGAAAGAGCACTAGGTGGGGAGAGGAGCAGAAGAAGAGGAAGAAGCAGACTCTCCACTGAGCAGGAAGTAGGTTGAGGGGCTTGATCCCAGCATCCTGGGATCATGACCTGAAGCAAAGGCAGACGCTTAACTGACTGAGCCACACAGGTGCCCCTTGAATATATTATCTATATTCATTAAACAACCAAGGAAGGTAGTCATTATTTTTCACCTTTATAGATCATAGAAAGTTGGATTTCAGACACATAACTGGTGGAATTAGGACTTAAGTTTAGGTTATGAACATATGCTATTTTTATTAAAATATGTCAACTCTTTTGGACCTTAGTCCTGGCTTCTCTATTTAATTTCAACCTTAAATCTGAACTGCTGTTCATGCATATTTTCCACTGATTTTAAATCCCAATGTGATAAGCATATACAGAAACTAAATCCCAGGAGGATCTATTGTCAGATAGCAGTGTATGTGTTCAGATCTTGGGTCTATTTTTCACTTTTTGTGCAATTTTGGTCAAAGTCTAAGTTGTTAAATCTCAGTTTCCTTGTCTTTAAAATAAGCAAAGTAACAATAGCTAATCCCCATTGTGGGGAATATCTGAGATAATAGGTATAAAGTTCTTTAAGGGGTCTGGTACATGATGAGTGATTAGTAAATGTTTATTATTATTATTTTCATCATTTAATTTACTGATAAAATTATTGCAAAATGGAGTTAATTTAATTTTCAATTAAAAAAAGTTATTTTTAACAATGGTAACAATTTCCCTTCAAATGTGTTTCTAATATAGATTTTCTCTGTATTAATATGTAATAGCTGAAATCATGAGTAAAGGTTTTTGTAACTTCCTAAAATCTTCCAAGAATTAGCTCGCTTTTGCTTGCTTTTCTTTTCTTTTCCTTTATTTATTTATTTATTTATTTATTTGACACACAGAAAGAGAGAGAGAGAGAGAGAGATCACAAGTAGGCAGAGAGGCAGGCAGAGAGAGAGGGGAAAGCAGGCTCCTTGAGCAGAAAGCCCGAAGCAGGCCTTGATCCCAGGACCCTGAGATCATGACCTGAGCCAAAGGCAGAGGCTTAACCCACCCAGGCACCACTTGCTTGCTTTTTCAATCCCCAAATTAATGTCAAGATAGGTAGACATAAAATAAATTTTCTAAATATGGAAGCAATAATAATTCAAAGAATGACATAAGGTACATAGTTTTAAGAGTCCTTTTTAATGGAAATTTTTTCTTTCTCTTTCAGCCTTTGCGAAATATTTTCAGTATAAAGGTTAAAAGCTTTCCTATAACAACCAAATAATAAATGACATGATGGAGCTTTACAAGCAAGTAGTAAATAACCATATAGGTAAACCATTATGTGGATTTAGTTTCTTTTATTTAATTCTAAGTATATGGTGTCTAGTCTGTTTAATTTAATATGAATAAATACAGCTTTTTTTATTATGATATCACTCAAAATTATTAACCGATTGTTTTTGCTTTCAGAATGTTTATACTGGTTTGACAGTTTCACAAAACAAGATTAACTAAAAAATATTTGAAAAGTAATTAAGGTGTAAAATGCTCCAATTTTAATTTTATTATTAGCTGTTTAAAAAGTGGGAAGCCTCTCTGATTCATAGTAATGAAGTCCCTGAATACTAATGTAGGCAATTTTGACTATACAACATTTCCATGGTAAGAATTCCACAATTTTCATGGTAGAGATGAGAGTTTCTATATGTGAGAAGGTGGTAAAGAATAAAATACTAAAAACAGTGAATAAAACAGGACCTCCTCATTTCTTTTATTATATAATTGCCTTATGAAAGGCAATCTATTATCTAAGTAAATTTATTCATCAGTTAAGATTTATTGTCAGAGGGATGGAGGAAATAGGGAGAAGTTGGTAAAAAGGTATAAACATTTTACTAATGAGACAAATAAGACCTGAGAATCTAATTATAACATGGTGACTATAGTTGATCTGGCTGAACTCTATCATTGAAATTTGCTGAGAGTAAAAGTTATATGTTGTCACCCGGGAAAAAGTGGGCAAATATGGAAGGTAAAGGTGATGGATGGGCTGATGAACTTTCTGGAGGAATCCTTTGACAATGTCAGCATGTACCCACATATCAAGTCAACTCATTGTGCAATTTAAACATCTTACAGTTTTGTCAATTATACCTTAATAAAGCTAGAAGAATATATTTAATATGTAAATTATCATTTATATAGTTACAACATTAATCCAGACCATGATTTTCTCATTTCAAAAATTACCACAACAGGCTAGTCGTAACGTAATGTAACGTAATGTAACTTTGAATCAGTCCATCCTAAGTACAATAGTAAGAATAGTATCCCATAGATCGTTCTTCCTTTTGTTACTGCTATGCTAAGAAAACTACAACATTTCCTTGATGAAAGGAAACTCATGAGCTCAAGTCCAAATGGCTTATCTACATGGCTTTGGGGCTGTCCCTTAACTGCGTGCCTTGTACTTGATGCAGTTTGCTTAAGTTACTCTTACTACATCTCAACACAGACCACTCCAATTCAGTCATATGAAACTTGCTGAGTTAAAATTGGACTATATTTTTTCCTACTTTTATTTGTGAGATAACAGGAAAGTTTTCTCAACTGTGAAGACTCAGATAAACCACCATATACTGAATACCTCACTTATTCATGTTAAAGTTTCAAAACAAAACAATGACAACAAAATAAAATGTTAACTGTGCATTAAAGTTTTGACTTTTCCAAAAGAGGGGTCTGGTCCTTACATTTGTCTCTCAAGAGGTGTTCTCTAAGCCCTTGAAATGTCCTGCCTGATCAAAGTGACTTTGTTTACCTAGGGGCTTTGTACCAAGCTATTTAGTTAAACAATATGATTTCTAAATTTTTTTTAATTATTTATTTATTTATTTATTTGAGAGAGAAAGAGACAGAGGGGAGAGAGACAGAGGGAGAGAGAGAAATTCAAGCAGATTCTATGTGGAGCACAAACTCGACATGGGTCTTGATTTCACAACCCTGAGATCATGACCTGAGCCAAAACAAAGAGTTGGCTGAGTCACAGAGGTGCCCTAACAATTTGATTTAAGGTGGGACCTCTAGGCTATGTGGTATCAGCTCAACCTCTGGAAGGGCTAGAGACTAAAGTCAGCCACATGGGCTGTCAACCACACCAATATGAACCATCCCTGATACAAACTCTGGAAACCAAGGCTTAGGTCAATATCCTGGCTGGCAGTACACCAGGCCTCTTGTCACACACAGGAGTAACCTGTGTCTGCAAAATACCACTGGGAGAGGGCAACTGGAAGCTTCGTATTTAGTGGCTCCTGGACCCGCCTTATACAACTATTCCTTTCTATCTTTTGTTGTAATAAACTAGGATCATGAACATAACAGTTTTGCTGAGTTCTATGAGTATTTCTAGCAAACTATTGAATCTGAGGGTGGTCTTAGGGGCTCATAGTTGATGACAGAACTGAGGGTAGTTTTGGGGACTTATGAACTTTTCATAAACAAATTAAAATCCCCAATAGAGGGGTGTTTAGCTGGCTCGGTTGGTAGAGCATGCAACTCTTGATCTCGAAGTCGTGAGTTTCAGGCCCACTTTGGGCAAGGAACCTACTTAAATAAACTAATTAATTAAAAAATAAAGATAAATTTAAAAAATGAGAACCCCAATAGAAGAAAAACAACAAAAAATTGATTTGTAACATCATTTTCTTCAATCTTTATTTGTATTCTTATATTGTCTCTTTCCCATCTGTCCTCTGTTTATATTGAATCTTTCTCAATACATATATAAAGCACATATAGACAAATATACAATTACATATAATATTCTCACATGGTAGACAACTCCTTTCCCAGTAGCCATTCTTTACAAGTTATGCAGGTTTTAAATTAAGTAATTATATGCTAAAGTCCATTTAAGGACACATTATTTTTTACATCTGGTACATTATTTCTTGACTGGCATCTACAATTTTTTTTTTTTTTAGCTAGTTGCCTCTTTCTAAGTATTCAGTATTATTCTCACGTATCTTTATGACAAAGCTCATGCAGAAGACTCAGGACTCTGGGTCCCCTTAAAATCATTTTGCATATGCAGCTCACTTACCTGTAACTTTTTCCCATTTTCTTCCTGAGTATGTATGTTCGTCTTCAGTATAATCTGTACCAAATTATTACCCAGACTTAATTATTCAGTTAAGTTAGTTAAAAAAAAAAAATCTAGAGCTTCTACTATGATGCTCAAATTGAGGTCTACTGGACTCAAGAGTGCACAAATTAAGCAGGAGATAAATGCACAGATAGAGTTGGTGGTTCCAAAATATAGTATTAGAGTGATTAGATTGAGGTACTGCTCTAAAAGCAAAGAGAGTTTTGTGGGTTTTTATTTTTTTGTTTTTTGTTTGTTTGCTTATTCATTTATTTATTTTTTTGGCTGTCTATTTGTTTTGGGCGCTGGTGAGTGGAGAGCAGAGAAGTGTGGTTAAAATATTTTCTTTCCCCTGATTGGAACCATTTAATCCTCTTCTACTTGACCTACCTTTCCTCTATCCCCACCATCAGATTCTGATATTTGATTAGAAGCATTCAAATAATTAGAACCATAGTGTTCTGGAACTTGAACTGAATGCACAAAAGTAATCTTATATAGTTATAAATCAGCTTATATAATTGCACCTAAAGGAAAAGCAAAAAGATTATTTCTTATGTAATCTAAATAGATTAATTTTAGGAATATAAGAAGCACGTATGTTTTGGTCACTTCTTTGTAGCACATAGTCTTCCATGAAATATACACTCAATAAATAAATTTTGGTTGAATACATGAACTCTGTCCACAGTCACAATTTTGATTGCCAAAAATGTTGTTTTTTCTTACTTCTGTGCTTCAAACTGTGTTCCAAATTATTGAAAAGAAAATAATCCTTATAATTACAGCAAAGGCAAAACAAGGTATCTTTTACTGATCAGATATAATTTGCCAAGGTCTTTTCTAGCTTTTTACATGGATTTTCTAATTTAGCTTAAAAATACTCTTTTGGAGGGGTGCCTGGGTGGCTCAGTGGGTTAAAGCCTCTGCCTTCAGTCAGGTCATGATCCCAGCATCCTGGGATCAAGCCCCATGTCAGGGTCTCTGCTCCCTGGGGAGCCTGCTTCCTCCTCTCTCTGCCTACCTCTCTGCCTACTTGTGATCTCTGTCTGTCAAATAAATAAATAAAATCTTAAAAAAATACTCTTTTGGAGTACATGCTATTAAGATTGAAAACAAAGAAAGACTGCTTTTCATATTTTATTATTTATTTATTTTTTTATAATTTTTTTAAAGATTTGATTTATTTGACAGAGAGAGGGGGAGAGAGAGAGCACAAGCAGGGGGAGCAGCAGGCAGAGGGAGAGGGAGAAACAGACTCCCTTCTGAGGGAGAAGCAGACACATCTCTGAGCAAGGATCCTGACATAAGGTTTGGTCCCTGGACTCTGGGATCATGATCTGAGCTGAAGGCAGATGCTTAACCAAGTGAGCCACCCATGTGCCTTGGCTATTCTTATTTTAAATGCTGTATAAGATTACTCATAATAAGAACTTTTCTTAATAGCACAGGTCTCACACCTTTGATCTCACACTAATCTTTCCCAGAATTAGTACAATTTAGTGAGTGAATTCATGACATTCATATCATGGTTTGTGAAATTTTCCTTTATGTTTTCTTCCTGTTTTAAATTTGTCTTTGTAATGTTACTGTCCATGAAAAAAAAATAATTTAAAAAGTATTTTTGCAAATACCGTGTCCTCAAAAGACAGAGGAATCTGTATCCTAGCTGTGATGATTTTAATCTTCCAAAGAACTTTCTAAATTTATATTCTTTAACTGTAATATTAATGTCGATATTTTTTCTTTGAAAACCTTGCATAAAAGATAAGGTTGCACAGTTTTGACCAAGCTCAGAAGTAGTGAAGCTGTGGAGGAAACAAAAATTAATAGTAGAGCAGGAGGTCCATGACAACTGCGTGGCTTCATTACCAAAATCACACATGGTTCTGCATTTATAGCATCTTATACATTAAGTAGCATAAACACACTGCATGGTTTATTTAGCTCCTAATTTTTCACTTGGATAAATTATCTGGATGTTCCAATTCACATGCATTAATCCTGGGGAGAAATAGCACAGTTTATTTTAGAAAAAGGATTCATTTTCAGATCCTGCATCAAATCTATTTATTATCCTACACTGCCTCAAAATATCCCAATTATCAATAGAATTGAAAGCCAAACCGGAGGCAAATTAAGAGTATTAAGAAGCAAAGAAATTCAAACAAACTAGATCTGAATAGTCACACCATTTTAAAAAAGAGTTTACTTATTTATTTGAGAGAGAGAGACTGAGAGAGAAAGAACACAAGATGAGGGAGGATCAGAGGGAGAAGCAGACAGCATGCTGAGTGGGGGAGGGGGGGTTGACGTGGAATTCCATCCTGGAACTCTAGGATTGTAATCTAAGCCCAAGGCAGATGCTTAAGCTACTGAGGCACCCAGGTGTCCCACACCGCTTTGTAAAATTTAACCGTACAGCCTTTCTCTTTGCTCATCTTCCTCTTGCCACCTGCCCCACCTTCTCATAGCCCCATTTCCCATCTATGCTGTTAAACCACAATATAGTATACAACTGTGAACACTTAACTGTTTTGCTAGATATAGTTAAAACTACTTTTTTTTTACTCTCCTGGCTTTATTAGCTTTCACTTTTTACTTTTGCATGTGCCCTTTGAGGTTACTGGAACATTTTATAGATTCCTCCAATAAACAATACGTGGTTAAAATTTATTCATATATTATTCTTCTATAATGAAGTACAAAAACACATGTGATGTGTTCTAACAGATATAGAAGGTTAAGTAAATGATCTAGAAATGTAAGTACAGAATATTTGGGATGGAATTTATTGAACAGGTATATTTAATAAGTCAATGAAGCTGATACAGAATATATTATAACAAAACATAACCTTTTGTTATCTAGATATGCATTAAGGTGTTTTTAAATTATACAAGTTGTATGATTGTTGTTAGTGACATGTTATTAGGTGGTAAAAAACTGTACTATAAGTCTCTCTCTAGATTGACTTCTATAGATACATATAGATATTAATATATGCATATATATACGTTCCTATGTGCTTGCAAGAATATATATTGTCAGAGGGGGGAGATAGTGGGTTATTTCATTCTGATCCCTTTAATCTGGTCTATGACACTAAGCCACACCCTTCTCTGGATCATAGACAGTGTTGACACAGCAGGGGAGCTGCCCCTGGAAGATATTAGTGAGGCCACATGTGTAGGGCTTTCTCTACCTTAAGTCAGATTTCCCTCTGTGGGATTTTCCAAGGAAAAGTTGCTCAGTAGAGGTTCCTATACCTTGTAGAAAGGTTAAATATACTAGCCTGGGAGGCCAAAGGTGACTGGAAAGTAAAGAAGTTGGTTCCTGATCCTTGGAATTCATGACCTACACATTTATTAACTAACTATGCTTAGGAACAGAGATCACCACACCTTCCATACATCTTTAGATTGTTGGGCCCTAAAGTAACTTAGCAACAGAGCACCAGTGACACACAAGAGAACTCATAATACAAACATGGTAGAACAGACAACAGAGAAAGAAAAAGCACAAGAAACATAACTAGAAGAGGCCCCAAACACTAAAAACGTTTTCTGAAATTCTGGTGTACATACCTCTTCTGATTAATAAATTAATGGGTAGAGATGAGATTTTGCATGATGAGGAAGAAAGGGTTGTGACTAATGTATACTGTGTGTAATATATTAAATGGTAGATAATCTGTGGTTGTATAATATAAATTCTAAATAAAGCTGCTGAAACAGAAGGAACATACTTGGAGATAGAAGTTATGTATTAGTCTGGATCTAATGAGAAGAGGGAAACTCTTGAACAGGGGGAGTTAGTGAATAAAATAAACATGACAGGGTACTGGGGTAATGGGATTGGTTAATAAGAAGCAAAGAGAAATCTCAAAAATATAGGAAAAGCATATATCAGGAACAGCCAGTTCTTCTAAGGGAGATGTACAATGCCCAAGGAAAAGATCCAGATCATGTTGGAGGGGGCTCAGCTATGGCTCATTAAGTGCAGGGAAATCACTGTGACACTGTGCTGAAGAACTTAGAAATTTGCCCCCTGGATCTTGTGGGAAATCCTAATTCTAAGGTATTTAGGAAAGCTGTTCCTAAACGGTGGTATCTCTTTGGAGGCACTTCAGTAGAAGCCTACCTGAGGGGAAGTGTCCAGGAAAATTGTGCCTGGTGTTTGCTGCTGACCACATAATACTGCAGGAACTGGTTCTATGGAGGTTGTGAGACTACGGAAACTGGGAGCACTCTGCTACAAAAACCACCCAAGGCGAGCGGGATGCCAGTCACAAGTGCTGTGTGCTTGTCCTCCTGGCTTTCATTCACTACAGTTGCTGGGCACTGAAGGAACTGAGAACCCTGGTCCTGGAGAAAGCTACACCCACTGCAGGAGCTTGCCCGGTGAGCACACAAGAACCAGGAAGCAGGAAAC
This sequence comes from Lontra canadensis, assembly GCF_010015895.1. Lineage (NCBI taxonomy): Eukaryota > Metazoa > Chordata > Mammalia > Carnivora > Mustelidae > Lontra > Lontra canadensis. The sequence goes on from NW_022631040.1 coordinate 6,189,453, forward strand.
ATTTTTTTTTTTTTCCCCCTGCACAATTCTCCAGCACTCTCTACTGACAAAGCTTCAGTGCCAGCTGGTTAAAAAAAAAAACAAATGCTTTATGGGCCTAGATCCATTTTCACAAAGCAGGCAAAAAGATGAATTGAGGGCAAAAAGCAAATAAATCAACAACTGGCTTCATCCACCCCTTGGACAATTTCCCTTCCACACACACCTTTCTACAAACATTTGAACTTTTCAATAAACAACAAAATAACTCTGTAGTTCTACTTAAAAAGACACAGCTATCATTTAAATAAATGAAAGGAATCTTCCCACTTTCCTCCAAATGAGGACACATGCACTCATGAGTCACTGCATACATCAGTGGATGTATTGAGTACCCCTCCATTTCAGTCACCATCCCCCAAATATCTAAAGACTAATGTATAGAGTGAACTCCTAATAACTAGTATATAAAATGAAAATAGAGGTGTGAAAAATAGCATTTTCATACACATACACACACATAGTCTGTAAATAGAAATGTGCAAAGATTCGGTTTTATAACTAGTTATCAGATTATAAATAATATCTCTGTCTTCCTTCTTTTGCTATCCCTTCTATATTTCCCCAGACCTCAATGAGAAATTTCATATAGCATTCTTATTTGTCAGTTTGTCACAGACAGGTCAAATGTCTTTGGACTGGCTGGATCACAAGGCCCAGTGATAAAGCAGCTTGCACTGTACAGTGAAATTAATTTCTGTAATTTCCCCAGAAATTTAGTATTGCTTTCCATTTATTATCTTGGAAGGGAATGGAAGTCTTAGCGGCTTCTAGTTAGGGTTTCTTACTATAATGTCCCTCTGTGATCAGTGCGGGATATACTGACTTTATTAACTTGCTCTACAGACTTTTCTTTTTCTACTCTCATTAAAAACTGACCTCCTTACAGGTGATTCTATAGAACATGTTGCCTCCAATTTTCAAAAAACGGCCATGACTTTCAAAAAAAGGCATTCTGCCTTTCTGTTGCACAGCAACTTATCTTTCACCTTCATGGGATACTCTAGACCACTGAATCCTAGATATTTCACTAAGGTGATTTGTTCCTGGATTTTTGTGAGGTCAAACTTAATTTGCATGACTCTTATTAAGACCGCTCAAGAACCGGTTACTTCAGATTCAATCAGCATAATGTAGTCAAGGTAGTGGACCCGTGTGATGTTTTGTGGAATAGCGAGACCATCAAGATCTCTGAGGACTGTAATAGATAATGTCACATCTGCTTCTTTGAAGTGTTTTATGGTCGAATTAATTTCTGTAATTACCCCCCTAATTTGGTATTGCTTCTGATTTATTATCTTGAAAAGGAATGGAAGGTGCAAGAGCTTCCAGTTAGTGTTTCTTACTGTAATATCCCTCTGTGGGTCAGTGTGCTGGTGTGTGATCCTATCAGTTGCCAAGTATGTCTAGGTCCATTGGAAACCACGAGTATTGCAGGAGATAGTTCCCAGAGAATTTGCAGGAACTGGGAACTAGAGAAGCTATGTGCTCCAGGAGCCTGCTGAGTAAGCACATCCGAACTGGGAAGCCAATGTTCTTTCCTCTTGCAATGTCTTTCTTTTTGTGTTTTACTGACAAAGCTTTAGTGACAGCTGACAAAGAAAAATATTTTAAGGGCCTTGGTCTATTTTCACAGAGCTGAAAAAGTATGTGTTTCAAGGTGAGAGGCAAGAAATCAATAACGGGCACACATTTTAAATTTACACATATATACACACATTCACACATATAATATGTGAGGGAAAAAGTTAAAGTATTCCACTTATATCACTTGGGCTATAGCTCATAAATCAGCTTTTAAAATAGTATAATCTTGGGCGCCTGGATGGCTCAGTGGGTTAAAGCCTCTGCCTTCATCTTGGGACATTATCCTGGGGTCCTGGGATCGAGCCCCACATCAGGCTCTCTGCTCAGTGGGAAGCCTCCTTTCCCTTCTCTCTCTGCCTGTCTCTTTGCCTACTTGTGATCTCTCTCTGTCAAATAAATAAATAAAAAATCTTAAAAAAAATAAAGTAAAATATTATATCTTACTAGGAGAGGAAGCCAGCAGTGGGAAAATTAAACAAAATGATAAGGAAAGACATTGAATATTTTATATATAAATATATGTATATGTATATGTGTGTGTGTGTGTGTGTGTGTGTGTGTGTATATATAGAGAGAGAGAGACAGAGAGAGAGAGAGAGTATGTGAGCATGGGGAAGAGGGTCAGAGGGAGAGGGTGAGAGAGAATCTTAAGCAAGCTCCACTCCCAGTGTGGAACCTAGCATAGGGTGACCCTGAGATCACGATCTGAGTGGAAACCAAGAGTCACATGCTTAACCGACTGACCCACCCACCAGGCATCCAAAATATTACATTTTTGAATATTATTTCTTGAACAGGAGAGGCAAAATTGCATGTGTGTGTATATATGATTTTTATGCTTAAGCATTATATATATGTAAATATGTGCATATACCTTTTGTTATTTCTACGAGTTATGAGAGAGATGATCAATGTAATACCTTTTCTAGTATTGAAATTATATTCTAGACTTCCCTTTTTTTCCCACTTTAGAAATATATTCAAATGGTATTTCTTAGGTTGTGTCTTTGAATGCGCAAGACTAGAGACCAATAGCACTAGTGGTAGTGTAGCAAAGATATGAATACCTTAAATAGGGTGGGGTAGTCTAGGGGAATAGATTGAGCTTCTTAGGAACTCACTGTTACATCAAATTTATATTCTTGTGTTTAAGCTTCCCCTATCCCCTATTGGAATAATATTCCAATCTTGGGCGTAAAAATCAGAAACAGGCAAAATAAATGTTCGTATCTTATAAAACTCTAAACCAGGCTTTTGAGATATTTGGGCTGCAACTGAGTTACTCAATGATATGTCAAATAGCAGTTTTGGGAATAGGCAAACTATTTCTGAGACATCAGTTAAGCTACTCAACCAGTCCAGCTTCTTTGTGTTCTCTATAAAGTGGTGTAACTTGTAAAAGAATATTGGGCATTCAACTTTTTATCACACTAAATATAGAGATGAGACTAAATTATAATTTTACCAATTTATTTCTGAGTGAAAATCAAAATATTTAACAAATTATTTGATGGGGCAAGAACCAATTGGAATGAGTAACTAATGCATCAGACAGATGTCTCCTATAATACCTAGTCAGTCTACACAGCTATATACATATTGATGATGAACCCTAATTATCTCTTATTTAATTATTTTCCTTATAATTAAAATGGTAGAAGTTTGCTAGATTAAATGACAGCTATGCTTTGTGATAAAAGATTATTTTTTAGCCAATTACTTCTAAAATATCAACCAAACTTCATAACTTGATCTCTTACTTGAAGTTACTTTAGATTTATATATTACATTTTTATTCATACACAATTTATGATTTTACTTAAGAAATGAGAAACTTGTCTTGTGTTTTTTGTTTTGTTTTGTTTTGTTTTTTAATTTATTTTCAGTGTAACAGTATTCATTGTTTTTGCACCACACCCAGTGCTTCATGCAATCCATGCCCTCTCCAATACCCAACACCTGGTTCCCCCAACCTCCCACCCCCTGCCCATTCAAAACCCTCAGATTGTTTTTCAGAGTCCATAGTCTCTCATGGTTCACCTCCCCTTCCAATTTCCCTCAACTCCCTTCTCCTCTCCATCTCCCCTTGTCCTCCATGCTATTTGTTATGCTCCACAAATAAGAGAAACCATATGATAATTGACTCTCTCTGCTTGACTTATTTCACTCAGCATAATCTCTTCCAGTCCCGTCCATGTTGCCACAAAAGTTGGGTATTCATCCTTTCTCATGGAGGCATAATACTCTATAATGTATATGGACCACATCTTCCTTATCCATTCATCCGTTGAAGGGCATCTTTTTTCTTTCCACAGTTTGATGACCGTGGCCATTGCTGCTATAAACATTGGGGTACAGATGGCCCTTCTTTTCACTACATCTGTATCTTTGGGGTAAATACCCAGTAGTGCAATGGCAGGGTCATAGGGAAGCTCTATTTTTAATTTCTTGAGGAATCTCCACACTGTTCTCCAAAGTGGCTGCACCAACTTGCATTCCCATCAACAGTGTAAGAGGGTTCCTCTTTCTCCACATCCTCTCCAACACATGTTGTTTCCTGTCTTGCTAATTTTGGCCATTCTAACGGGTGTAAGGTGGTATCTCAATGTGGTTTTAATTTGAATCTCCCTGATGGCTAGTGATGATGAACATTTTTTCATGTGTCTGATAGCCATTTGTATGTCCTCATTGGAGAAGTGTCTGTTCATATCTTCTGCCCATTTTTTGATATGATTGTCTGTTTTGTGTGTGTTGAGTTTGAGGAGTTCTTTATAGATCCTGGATATCAACCTTTTGTCTGTACTGTCATTTGCAAATATCTTCTCCCATTCCATGGGTTGCCTCTTTGTTTTGTTGACCGTTTCCTTTGCTGTGCAGAAGCTTTTGATTTTGATGAAGTCCCAAAAGTTCATTTTCACTTTTATTTCCTTTGCCTTTGGAGACATATCTTGAAAGAAGTTGCTGTGGCTGATATCGAAGAGGTTACTGCCTATATTCTCCTCTAGGATTCTGATGGAAGAGCAAAAGCAGCAAAATATATTGCAGAAATATTAACAAGAAGGTAATGGTTTCTAATTACATATAATATTTCAGTAGAAGTAATAGTAGTATTAGAAGAACTAGAGTCTTTGATTTTTTTTTAAGTGCATAGAAATCAAATAATTAAATAATTCAAGTTATGTAGAAGGGAAAAGAGGATCATCTTTTGACTCTACAGAGAGCAGAGTAGAAGGAGTATATAGGAATTAAAGTACTGCTATCATGAGCTCTGTGAGTAAACCCAGATAAATGAGTCAGTCAGTCTAACTTGAGACAGAATCCAGGATAAATATAAGTGAAATTGTGATGACTATTCACCTGGCTTCAGTGGATTAAAAGTATTCTAAATTTTAATGATTTAATCTTCAAAAATGGAATCATTAATTAATACTTAATAGTCATGTCATTGAAACCAAGAAGCACCTCCCATGAAAAGAATGACATGACAAGATAAGTCCATCCTGCAAGTTTCTATAATGTAGAAGTGATGCCATTTATTATTCTACCCCTACAAAACCCCTGCTGAAATTAGATGGCTTATGAAAAGAAGCTGCCTAAGCTAGGAGCTTAAAGAGAAGATGGCTCATAGAGTCACAGTCCTTCTGACAAAGGGTCCTTTACTACAGGCACACTGAGATTTGCTCATGGAGAAGTTCTGTCTTGTTTTGTGCACAACTCACAGCAGAGGTTGGGTCCCACAGACAGGTGAGTCACTCACACATTTAGATGAATAATTTTACCTCATCCTCCTTTGTTTTACAGTTAAAACATTTTGCTGTCTTAATTCTTGTGAACAACTATTTCTATTGATGTCTTCCATGAAATATGTGACTTGTCTATACTACCCCTAGAGCATCATTTCTAAAAGAAATCTGTGATTTACTCTTTTTCATAAAGTAAATTTTACTCCCTATAGTGCTTAAGGAAATCAGTATTCTGTTTATAATGTAGGATAGAAAAGTTCTTTTGTTATGATGCTATTTCGAATAGATCGGTATCTTTTGTTATTTAAGAATGAATTGCATTCTGCCTCAAAGATCAGAAAAGCTAAAATGTATTCTCTGCATGATCAAATTAAGTGCTTTCTCTAGGCTTACACATGTCTTCAAACAATGAAATCTTAAAAAATGACTTCAAAGCATCAATATGGTAGAATTTAAACCTGTGTAACTTGCTTAACTTAACCTTTATACATTTCATGGATTTTAAATCATGCCAAAGAACACAAATATTTTAAGTAAAAATATCATCTTATTAATTTTTATGTGTAACAAATATATTTCTCCTTCCATATGTTCCATATGATGTGGCTTTCTAGAGGAAAAAATCTAAGTCTGTATGTTTAAAAATATCTTGGCCTTACTTTGACATTCCCTTTTATTAAATATGATTTCTATTTTTTCCATTTATGGAAAATTAAGTAATAATTATAAAAATGTTCCCCATTTGTTTTAAAATTTTATAAGAGACAATATATAATATATCATCCAAATTCACTCTTCCTATTTGTCATTGTAGGAAAAAAGCATTCATAGATAATATGTAACTTTTTATGATGAATGTTCTGGTCAATAAAATTTAATTACCAGGCATGAGTGTCATTGGCCCACAGACTAGTTTGCCTGCCCTGGGTATAGAGTCTATCTCTTGAACAGAAGCAACTTAAAATGCTTCTGGCTTGGGTATGTTTGTGAAGAAATCAGTCCTAAAAACATTGCAAAAAATGTAAAATTCTAAATAGATTTTCTTTTCCTATTTCATCCATGTCTCAAAAAGTCAGTGTTATTGACATTTTATTTGTGTTTTGTCATCAGAAATAGCACTATTAAAAAAAAGAAGAAGAAATAGCACTATTGGGAGGTCAGCCTATATTCAGAACTGTAATGGTAATGGTTATTCAACCACATAAGCTAACAAAAATTGCTTATTATTGATGATCTAATTTATATATACATAGGTATTACTTATGAATTACCTTAACCACTATTGTAAATATATGATTCTCTTTTATTTACTTTTGCAGTAATCTCTTATGTTTGAATTGTCATATATTTCCTTTATAATAACTCATTTGAGCTTCCACAACATCTTGTCAAAATTAAGTTTGATTTTACTATATCTTTTGCTTTTGTCATTTTATCTATTCAAATGCAAGGACCTAACTTTTTGCTGAATATTTTAAGGTCAATGCATTTATCATAACATGTTGTTCATAAATCATTTAGTAACTATCTCTAAGTGGTAAGGATTCAAAATAGTTATATCATTATTACATTAAAAAAGCAAATCTAAAACAAAGATACTAGTATTTTCTGACAACCTGTATGTTTCAATTTGTCCATATTGTCTTAAAAATTTGTTTGCTTTGGTTCGTTCAAGTCACTATACCAACAAAACACACACATTTTATGCCTTTTCGTTTTAAGCAGATTTAACTTCCTGTCTTCTAAAATTGCCACCACTGCCCCACTTGGACTCTGCTGTGCTGGATATTTTCAATGAGAAAATGAGGCAAGAATGTGGTCCGTCGGACTACCTTGCCTCAACCATCAGGGGTTATCACTCAGTCACAGGCAAAAGGAATAAAGGACACATTCATTTGACACAAAGCAAAGCAGGAATTGTGAGTGTTCAATAAGATAATGGTAAGAAAAATGCCTCAACTTCCATTTCATTGAAACAAATCCAGACTTCTTTATCTGATAAGTTTCTATTATAAAAACGTGGAATGTAAAATTTCCACATGGAGAGCCACATTGAATCAACTACTAATAAGATCCATTAACATTTTTTGAAATACATGACATATGGTAGCAAGTGTAAGTTTCAGGGGAAAATATGAACCTTTATTACCTTTTTTTTTTTGAAAGAAATTATTTATTTATTTGTCAGAGAGAGAGAGCGAGCGAGCGCACAAACAGGGGGAGTAGCAAGCAGAGGGAGAAGCAGGCTCATCACTGGGCAGGGAGCTGGATGCTGGACTCAGTCCCAGGACTCTGGGATCATGACCTGAGCTGAAGGCAGAAGCTTAACTGGCTGAGCCCCCTAGGTGATAGTTCAGGTGGGTACTTGGGAACTTCTTTGGTAAATATTTGTTTCCATAATCCAGACAACAGCAATCATGAATATGATGACCGATTATATTTTATTTTTTAAACTAAAAGTGGAAGATTTCAGGAAGCAATAAATGACATGATCAATGAAATGGAAACATGACTAGTATTTTCACTAGTTTGCAGTAGCAGAACTCTGCTTTTAACCATGCTGGGAAAAATCATTTAAAAATTACTGATACTGCTTTTGCTGCTGGCTGAGATGGGGCACATAAACAAGGTTCACATTCCTATCAGGCAAAACCAAAAAAAAAGGGGCAAAATATATGAAATAGGAATTTTGAGATACTAGAGGGCAGGGAATAATACGATGTGATCTCTGAGAGATGGGAAATAAATGAGATGAGCCCTACATTTGCATCTTGAGAAAAGCTCCAGGATTCCTAGCTGGGCTAGGGGAACCACGCAAAGCCCAAGAGACTCTGACTTGAGGAGATTAAGCTGAATGTGCTGAAAAACCAAAGATGCTGCTAAGGATGGACGGAATCCTGGGAGAGAGCTGCACAGAGGAGTTCCAGAGATTAGCTGAGGATCCGCCTTAGTCATTCAACTGATTGCCCATCACTGTGTATTACAAAGTGTGGCATGGGCTGCCTTTTTCCTTTTACCATCCTTTTTCCTTTTGCCATCATAGTGTGTGAATAATGAAAACTGATAACTCACTATACTTTACTGTTTTTCCTCTGGATTTTAAGAAGATCAGATAATTTTCCCCATATTTATAAGCCAATGGAAAATATTTATGTGCAAAGTAACAACCAAATTTCTTGCTAACTTTTAAATTATTTTTGTTCCTTTGTGGGAGATGGTAACTATCTATCTATCTATCTATCTATATGGGGTTTTTTTGGTAAGAGGTAAAAAGTATAAATTATTTATATTTACATTGTTTGTATTTATAATGTGTATGTGCATAGCCACTAATATATGTTACAATTTTCTCCACTAGTTTCCTTTATCACTTATTTTTTGTGTCTTTTGATAAGCAGGTGTTTGCAATTTTAATGTACCTGATCAATATTTTTTAATAAATGACTATTTTATTCTGCATTTTCAAATCATGAGGTTTGGAAGTGTTCTCTACATTTTCTTCTAGAAACTTTATTATTTTCCCTGAATTTAAATCTACAATTCATCTGAAATTTACTTTTCCACATGGTATGATGTTGGGGTCATTTAATTTCTCTACACACATATTCAATATTGCACACACATTTACTTAAAGATCATTATTTTCTCATCTCTTCCATGGCACTTTTATCATAACCCCACTCTCCACGTAGGTATAGTTCTGTTTCTGGGATTTATAGAGCTCTTGGAATAGCACTTCTGTCACTGTCAGTTTGACCCAATTTCACGGATTATTTAACTCAAAGTTGAGGTTCAGTCTCTTTCAGGTACTGTCCAGTTCCAGTTTACCTTTTTTTAGTTGACAACTATTCAGATCTCTCAAATAAAATTGGGCACAGTTCAGCAATGTTTCATGTTTAAAGATAGATTGTTACTGTGGGGAGACGTCTTGTGATAATTTTATATACATATTTTCCAAAAATCTGAAGAAGTCATTACGCTTCTGGTAATATAATCAGTCACAGACCTGGCAAATTATTTTTATTGATGACAATGTGGATCAGAATATGTCAAACATTTTTGTCCTTTTACTAGAAATAAATAAATGAATATGGGGTTGGGGCAATGGAAAAATACACTCATATACCTAAAACGGGAAAATAACTAAAACTCCTACAAGACATCCTGTCATATGACAGGAGGTATGATCAATACATGGTTCTTATCAGCTTCAAAAGCAATTTACACATAGGTAAAAAGTAATATTTCTAACAACAAATAGAAGTCATTTTCCTAATGACCCTAATACATTCCTGAATGATTCCAACTTTCAGTTCAGAAAAGGCAAGAAGTGAATGCTCAAAGCTTTATTAATGTTTTGTCAATTTCTTATGCTTCAAGCAATTTTACTTTAGCTTGCGTGTGTCTAGAAAGCAGAGGTTACCAGTTTTATATACTACTAAGTGAAAGTAAAGTTTCAGATACATTTCAAAACTTCTCTCATTTCTACACATGTGATTTATGTGAAGCATTCTATATCGCAAATGATAGTTAATCCGATTTCTTAAGTTTGTGAGAAACTGTCATAATCATTTTTTAAAATATTGGATATGTATAGACATTAATGTTATATTGCTAGAAGACAATCAAAACACAGTCAAATATGAAGAAGTCATACTTCTGTTGGCTTTATCATGAAAAATAGGTATAAAGAAATAATAAATTCTCAAATTTGGATTCTGTATGACATTGATTTTTGCAATGATGTATTATAACAATAATAAGGTTTCTGTAGTGCATTTCAAAACAATCTAATCTCTAAATTTACTCATAATATCTAATACTGATCATTATATGAAGAAAGATGAGGCATTGTCACATAGTTTAATAGACAAATTTTCAAAGGGCAATTTAATGATTTGTATAGACATTTAGATAGTGCATACCATTTAGCCCAGGAATTTCATATCTATGTATCTTTTTTGATAAATATCTCAAATTATTTTTCAAAAGTAATATAATTAGGAAATAACTGCATTATCATTATTATTATTTTAAGATTTAATTTTTTATATGGGAGAGAGAGAGGGTGAGAGAGACAAACTCCCCACTGAGCAAGGAGCCAGACGAAAGATTTGATCCCAGAACCCTGAGATCATGACCTAAGAAGAAGACAGACACCTAACCAACAGAGCCACGCAGGGAACCCCTTTGCATTATTATTTTTGACCAGAAAAATGGAGACAATCAAATTTCCATCCTTGGCTGCAGGGACCATTTGAAGAAATTCAAAAAAAGAATGGTTATTTGAATTTGTCTTCCCCCTACCAGAAGCAATGATTTACTTGATCTTTACCAGAGATCGGGTATTGTAGTTTTAAAGTTTCCTAAGTGACTTTCTTTTCTTGTCAAGATTGAGAGTCCCTGATGTAAATATCCACCAGTAAGTCAAGAAACAGTTATACAATGGATTATCATGTGATTTCTAAGATTCTTCATTATGACATACATTTGTAGGTAATTTATTGCTAAACTATATTGGTAGATAAAAGGAGCCTGACACTCACAAGGAGCTTGCTTTTTTCTTAGAACGCTGTGTGTGTATATATGAATGTGTGTGTGTACACTAACATCTACACCTGTCACAGAGAAGTCCCAGGCTGCAAATCAGCAGTGCAGTGGTCAGAGAAGATAAGGGTATGCCCAAAACGAAAGGGCAATTAGAAAGTCTGCCAACAAAACAATTGCAAAAAATCAGAACTCCCTCCCCCTTTTTCTCACTTAAGCAGTGCAGCCTAAAGTTTCCATTCTAGCTAATGTTAATTGGGGAACTTACTAACTGAAAAGCAAAAATCAAAACAAAGGTGATGTTTGTATAAGACTTTGCGAGTACAGGTAAGTCCACCTTAGCTATTCCTACTCCACAGTAGGCTTCCTCATTTTAGAATTCAGATACACTAACTTAATAACAGTGCCCTCACCTGCTATGCTAATTGGAAGCTACAGTTGACAAGAGCCAACCTTGTGCACCAAAGCTGCCAACAACCTCCAAGTTCAAGAGAGAGACAAAGTGGAAAACAATTTAACATATTCAATACCAAAGGATATCCACATCAAGTACTTCATTCCATATATACAGGCAGACAATCAAAATATTCTGAGACAAAGAATATGAACACGGTGAATATTTTAGCCTATAAGAAATATAGCAGGGGCACCTGGGTGGCTCAGTGGGTTAAAGCCTCTGCTTTCGGCTCAGGTCATGATCCCAGGCTCCTGGGATCGAGCCCCGCATAGGGCTCTCTGCTCAGCGGGGAGCCTGCTTCCTCCTCTCTCTCTGCCTGCCTCTCTGTCTACTTGTGATCTCTGTCTGTCAAATAAATAAATAAAATCTTTAAAAAAAAAAAGAACTAAGCAAAGAAATAATCATAATATCAAAATGAACATATCAACAATGTCCTAATTGAACTGTTTATTTATTGGAGAAAATAACCAAATGCTTAGCAATGGAGTGTTGATTAACTGTGATGTGTCTAATTGATGGGATGGTTTGCAGTTGTTAAACTAATTAGTAAGATTTATGATTATGAAATACGAGTAAAAACAGGAATGTGAAAATATAACTAAAACGGTGTAATTATATCATTATAACAGTGTTAAACTGTGAAGTGATCTGAGTCATTTTATTGAAATATCACTTGGGGAAACATTTCACTCTTTAAAACTCTAAAAAACTATTTCTAACATAAAGTAAACATTAATTTGTTAAGATACTGATTTCTTTTCCAAAACATGTTTATGTCTCAACCAGTATTTAATTGGAACATATTCTTTCTTTTCTTTTTGTTTTTAAAATAATATATTGAAGTATAATTTACCATTAAATTCATCCATATCATGACATTCACCTGTTAAGCTTACAATTCAAGAGTTTTTAGTGAGTTCACTGAGTTGTGCAACCCACTCCATAATAAAGTTTTATAACATTCTCACCACACTGAAATAATTCCTCATGACCATGTGCTGTTAATTCCTCTTCCCAGCCCCGGCCTGATATAACTACTAATTTACTTTCTGTCTCCAAAGACTTGCTATTTTTGGACATTTTCTACAAATGGAATCATATGGCATGTAGTCTTTCATTTCTGCCTTTGAAATGATATCTTGTTTGAAACACACACACATACATTTGAATTCTCAAAACAAAATATTTCACTTTAATCTCAAAAGCTTTTATTTATTCATGAAAGCAAAAAATGGTGCTGAGTCATAGTGAATTGTTTATGGAGCCTAGGAAGATAAATTCCAACTCATATCTTGGACAGGTCAAATTAAATTTACAGTTCTCTTATTTTTTTTTAAATGAAATGAAGAGACAACTCTGTTTTGCCAACTTGCAATTCTTCATATTTCAAGGGCATGTGCATGCCTGTATGTATATGTGTGTATGTATGTGTGTTTGTGTATTGTGGCCATGAATCTTATAGTAGACTCTTCAGGTCTCTTGAAAATTTAATACGTAGAAGAAAACCTGAAAGCCAATTTTTAATAGATAATTTTAACACTACATTTATATAAAGTAATTGTTGCAATCTATAGTATAGTGTAGAATAGTATAGTATAGTATAGTATAGTAGCATAGCAGAGCATAGCATAGGTGTATCTTCCAACTGAACCAATGTGTTACATGATTTACTCTTCATTTGAGCCTTTAATTTGCTGTTCCATCACTTAGTATTTATTCGGGACAAAAACAGGATCAATACAAGACTCGGCCACAGTCCAGCCTACTCCACTTATATGGTTGGGCCAAATTCAGTCACTGAACATGGACTCTGAAAAGTGTTCCCTGGAAAAGCTTATACTACATAACCGGATGTACTTGGCTCACAAAAGAGGAAGTGCAATACAAATGTGCTACAGACACACTTCATCGAAATGACATTTTCTCTTAAATTTAGTTTTAAAACTAGCCAGCTTTATTTGAAGAGTTTGTGTCATTCTTATAATAATATTCTGCCGCCTATTATGAGCTTCAAAATTACTATTCCCAAGTTATTTAAAAGAAAATCCAATACTCAATAAAAAGTTGTATGATTTATGCTTAGTTTAGAATCAGTAGGTTAGTGAGCCTTTTGCCAAATTTCGTATGATGGCAAAAAATAAAACTCTTTACTTGAGAGTGTGTATTTATTCCTCAAGTCTTAGGCCAAGTGCAAGTCCACTGTGATACCTGCTTTGGATCCCCTAGGCAGAATTCAGTGCTAATTTTTAAATTAGTAATTACATTTTATTTCAATAGTGTTTGTCAGCTTTGCCATTAACTGTCAACATCTTCAGAATGAGGGCATATTCTCTTCATCTTTATAGTTCAAAGTGCCTAACAGGATGCCTGCCACTTAGCAGGTGCTCGAAAATGCATAGTTGATGCATTGGTGATAATCTGCCTGGGGTTATCAATGGCAGGAAAAGCATACTCCTCTCCAATCAAAGTGCAGTTATTTCTGGGACCAGTAAGGACAATGGTGGAACAAATTTAATGAATGTTTTAAATATTTTGTTTATTTATTTGAGACAGAGAAAGAGAGAAAGCAGGAGTGGTGAGGAGAGGCAGAAGGGGAGGGGAAGAGAGACTCTCTCAAGAAGACTCTGGCTTGAGCATGGAGCCCATGGAGGGGCTTGATCCCTTGATCCCAAGATCATGAGCTGAATAGAAACCAAAAAGACAGATCTCCGATCAACTGAGCCACCCAGGTGCCCCATTTTTAATAAATTTTATTATGGGTACGCTAATAATAACCATCTAAGAAATCTCTCCAACAACTTTTAGACAGCTTTTAGATTGTCTTTTATGTTGGACACGCTCTTCTTTTGAAAGGAATCATTTGTTCCAATAGATAATATGCGACTCCTGTCTCCACACCCTTGCCTTCTCCTTTTAACAAAGGCTGTATTTTTCCCAAGATCACCTTCTGCTGTTCAAAGCATTAAAACTGACAAATTTACACTTATCTAGAGATTATTTCTAGATTTTTTTTTCTTTCGTTCTCTTTCCTGGTACCCTTTTTCCCATGAATTCTGAGTACATTTATATCATTCTCTTTGATCAGAATACGACCACATTTAATATATCATATGTACTCATGATATTGTATTTCTAATTTCTAATTGATTCAAATGTCATCACACTTTTACCAAACCATTCCCATCATATTTTGCCATATTAATTATTCACCTGAATATGTGTTCAGTGTGATACATATTTTTGTTTTCTTCCCATTAGTTTCTGTATGAGTTTGCCACTTCCTTTCATTACAGGAGAATTCAGTTTTATTTCTGTATCCTCATTTTCTCTTAATGTCACTCAGGTTATTGACTCTGAAAAGTTGTAAGTTAGGTCCCTTTCTATTGAGAAAACTTTCTTATTTAGTTAGGCTTGTTGCTATTTTTTCTGTCTTGGTCTCCTTTTAACTGTCACCATCCCTGTCCTCAGCCTTATTTCCTCCTGTCACTGATGGTTGTATTACTGATCTCCTTTCTCCTGTTCATTCATCTGAAGATTAACTTTCCTTTAACAAACATTGAAAAAGAATTGAGGCACTTTTTTTCTAACAGAAATCTATATTATGTGTATATAGTCCTTTCCCTTACATTTCCCTATAGACCAGAGATTTTTGGTTTTTTTGTGGCTTTTTTTTTTTTTAGTAATGCATGAAAGAAACCATGTCTTGCACAACATGAAATATATATGTGTATATATATACATACACACACACACACACACATATATTTGCTATAACATCCTATTGAACAAAAAATAATATTGAATATTTGGATTTATTTAGAAGGAAATGAAGGAACAGAATATTAGAGGTTAGAGTAGGATGGAATTGAAGAGTAGCAAGTCAATAGGAAATCTATCATAGACTGTAAAATGAAATCCTTTTGTAAGTGATAATCATCTTAATGGGATCATTTCTTTCAACATCAAATGGGAATGATTTTGTGCACAGTATTGAATGTTTTTTTGATTGCTCTTGTTTGAGAAAAGAAGGGGGGAAAAAACACTTTTCTAAAGAATCCTTGCAGCAACTTCTAAGATAGGGATTGTTTTAACCCTTGAGGGAATCTCAGAGATCATCAAAGTGTTACTATTTAAAGTTAACTCACCAAAATAGTAACATCTTTGTCAATTTGAATCAAAGAGTATAAGAAAGACTAAATTGATCAGATAACTAATATCTGTTTTTAACAATGACTTCAAAAGAAATTTTATGGGAGTTTGTTTTCCTTCTTTTATATTAACCTAGAACCATGTATATTCAGAATTTCTTTCATATTAATGTAATAATATTTTCACATGATTTATATTATCAAGTCTATATTTTTAAGCCTTTGCTGTAAGATCCTCTACTTCATTAAAGCAAATATTGATTGAATTTCTGCTACTGAGCAGTAACTAGAAAAAAATTGATATGGCATATACTTATAATTTTTAAATTTAAATCCCAGGGCCTTATATTATGGAATAAAACAATCAATTCTTACCTATGGGTTTATGTGATTGGAATGATACTAAATTATATTAAGTGTTATGGTATGTTAAATACTGGAGGAAGTGTTTCATATTGCCCTTTACTTAATCTTCCCAATGATTTCATCAAGCAATGTCACCATACCCATTTAGAATAGAAAAAAGTTCTGAGAATTCAGTGGGGTGTCAGAGTGGCTCAGTGGGTTAAAGCCTCTGCCTTTGGCTCAGGTCATGATCCCAGGGTCCTGGGATTGAGCCCCACATTGGGCTCTCTGCTCAGCAGGGAGCCTGCTTCCTCCTCTCTGCCTTCCTCTCTACCTACTTGTGATCTCTGTCTGTCAAATAAATAAATAAAATCTTAAAAAAAAAGTTCTGAGAATTCAAGTAACTTATTGGTATATAGTTAGTTATGTAACTATAGTTATGTAAATTAATTCTTCAAGTAATTTATTGGCATATAGTTTGTTATGTAACTATAGTCACAAAATAGTTCATATAGTTATATAACTACACTTCTATAAACTCAACAGAAGTGAATGATCTGAGTCAAAGCCAATAGTGTCTTACTCCAAAGCCAAGGTTTTCCTTACTTCATCATTAATAATTTTTATTTATCCTCGTAAGAAAGTTATGCTTTAAAAATGTTTGTAATCTATTTCTGCACTATTTGAGCAAATAACCAATTAACCAAAGCTATACTAGCATTTCCCAGAGCATTTACCTTCTGATTCTGTTCTGTCCTTAAAATGAATTCTCTTGTTAATCTCCTCATATTTACTTGAAAATAACATTATCAGCTAGCTCACTGTACTGTTTTCAGGTACAAATAAATAAATATATGGTGGAGCTGGAATAGCATTTTTTAAAAACATTTTATTTATTTATTTATTTGACAGAGAGAGACACAGAGAGAGAAGGAGCACAAGTGAGAGGGAGTAGGAGAGAGAGAAGCAGGCTTCCCGCTGAGCAGGGAGCCCTATTCAGGGCTTGATTCCAGGACCCTGGGATCATGACCAGAGCCAAAAGCAGACACCTAATAACCAAGCCACCCAGGTGCCCTGAAATAACATTTAATTATACCTCTCTCCTCCCTAGCTTCTGAGCAAATTCAGAAATTGCCATAAAATATTGAGTACTTTAGTGCACATAGATACATTTTTTTTTTGTTTTTGTAACTGGATTGAAGATCAAAGTTGAAATTTAAATTGACAAAAAAGACCTCCTCCCAAACTTGATGTTAGCACCAACTAGTGAATTGAATGGAGCCGGTAGTAAAATTTGTGCACATAGAGCATTGCAGACTGTCACACACTCTGTCGGACATAAAAAACCAAGAGTTGGCAGAGAGATATGTTCTTTGGCCAGCCACCAGAAGGTATGGTATGAGCTCTGACCGGTTTCCCCATCATTTACAGAGCAGAACGGAGGGGAAAAAAAAAAAAAAAAAAAAAACACAAACCTAAAAAACCCTTTCCACACCAAATCATATGCAGCCAGAAATTCAGTCCAGACTTTTTGGTAGGAATAGCTAATGCGTGCCCCAAATTAACCCTTCTCTTCTTATACAATTAAAAAAAAAATCAAGTTGAGAAAATAACTACTTGGGTAAAGTCTCTCTTTCAGCAATGTGGCAACGTTTTTAGGTTTAAACAAATGTCATAGAGGCAAAAGGTGTGACTAATTTTGGATTTTGTCCTTATATTGAAAAGAGTGAGCCTTTCTCTTCCACCTCCCTTCTTCCCACTCTGCATATGGGTCAGATTGGAGAAGTAAGACATCTTTGATTATATATTATGGCAAAGCCTAAGGATGGAAAGGAAGGAGGCTGGAAACCACATGCTTTGAATATCAGCCCTGATCATCTGCCCTAAGTCATTTTCAGGGTGAAAGAATTTCTGTCATGTTAAAAGTATTATATTTTGGAGGTTCTTGTTACAGCAGCCTAGTAGATACCCTTACTAATAGTTGTAAGAGCAATGAACATTGCTCCAATATTTTGGTCCAATAAGTAACCTATTCTTTCATGAGAGGGAATCACTGAGGTGGTACCTTCCCCAAAGGAAAAGTGTTCTATCATTTAGGATGGACTTTACCTTTTCTTTCTTTCTTTCTTTTTTTTTTTTTTAAGATTATTTATTTATTTATTTGACAGAGAGAAAGAGAGAGAAAGCATGTGCACAAGCAGGGGGAGGGTGGGAGGGAGAAGCAGCTTTCCCACTGAACAGGGAACCCAATGTGGGGCTTGATCCTAGGACCCTGGCAGACACTTAACCAACTGAGCCACTCAGGCACCCCTGGACTTTACCTTTAAGTAACAGAAAATTTGACAGCTTTTGATTAAGAGGGCTAAGAAATAACACTAATTTTTCCTGCACATGTTCTGAAACCATAGTAATAAGGAACCAGGCATATGGTTAACAGAATATTTTCAGAAGACAAGGTCCTTCTGGAGGCCTGAGTTGCTCAGTTGGTTAAACAACTTCCTTCAGCTCAGGTTATGATCCCAGCCAGGGTCCTGAGAGGGAACCCCACACTGGGTTCACTGCTCAACAGGGAATCTGCTTCTCCCTTTCCCTTTGCCTCCCCCTGCTTGTGCTCTCCTGCTCTCTCTGTCAAATAAATAAATAAAATATTAAAAAAAAAAAGAATAACATCTTTCTGTTTCTGAATGTCAGAATTATATAGATTCGTCCAGTACAGGTGGCATTGTAAAACAACAGGTCTCCTTAGAATAAAGTCATGTTTCTTGTTGACAACTGTTTCCTAAGAAAATTATGACAGAATGGTTGAGCATATGTCCAAATCTTTGTTTCAAATATGCCAATCATGTAAGTTATCCCTCCTTCCCTAGAAATAAGTGATTGAAGGATTTGGAGGTCAGGGATATTATACTAGCAAATATTCCTCCATATAATTGGAATCCTCAGGTGTCAAGAATAATTTCTTTTTCTCCCAATATTCTAAGGCTTATTTTCTGCTAACCTATCTCTTAAGCCTATAATTAAGCAGAAATGTTGCTGTTGCATTCTGGAAAACCTGAGGAGTCATTTTCATACTCTTGTGAGGTTTTTACATTCATACCAACTACTATTTAGCATACTTCCTGAGGATGAGATGGGTTGTCTCTAAAAGGCAGGAGAATACATCAAAATAATTTGTTTACTAAATTGATTCCATGAACACTTTATTCAAATCTGCAAAATGCACTTCCAATTCTTACTTCTCCTCTCAAATTATAGCTACCTTTGTTTTCAAACATGTTGCACTCATGATTCAGCTATGAGATTGAAAGTCAGCACGAAAACCCTGATTTTAAACACTAACTGTGGTGGTTTTGGATTGTTATCAGTTTGGTTAAGATAGAATTTGTTTCCAAGAATTCCTTTTCCTCTATTATTCACAGCCGGAACTATCCAAAAGAGAATTACATGTGAGATTTGAGAGCAGAAGTGACATATCCTCCATATTCATCCTGGTGGTGAGAAGCTGATGCAGCCTGTGGGTTGGTGCCCGCTGGCAATCTATCCCATGGCTAGAAAAAGATGCATGAGTACTCTCACTATCATGCTGGTCGTCCTCCCCAGGCTTTTTATGTAACTCTTCTTTTTGGTGATGAACTATCCCAGTCTGGTCAATAGACACAGAGCCAGCAGCCTTCCATAAACTTCCCCACCACTTACCTCTCTTCTGTGATTCTACTGAAGCAGGTGTGTATATTTCTAGCTTCTTGGCTTTCTCTGCAACCTCCTGCTTGTCAGCATGCTCTAGACTATATACCAAGGGCTTGCTAGTCACTTTTCTCTGACAATTTAGCTCTCCATTCTGGACCAGCTTCCTCTCTTCCTCCCTTAATTGTGTAAATTCTAGCTACTATAATAAATCAGTTATTTTGTACTGCTCATACTGTTTCTTCTTCTTGAATCAAAATACCCAGTGATTCAACAGCAATATAGACAAGTCCCATATTTGCATATATATCCTTTTACCATTATTGAATTCTTAGGGAGAAATTCAGTTGAGAAGCTAAATCTCTTTGAAAGCTAAATTTCAAAGAAGGAAACATTGAAAAGAATTAATATCTTCAATCAATTGTCTTGCCCTTGTAAGTTAAGGCCAAGGACACTAAAGTCCCACATTCAAACTCTCCAATTACTTTTTCTCATTCTCAGGTAATTTCATGAATAACTAGGTAGAATCAGGTTTCTGTAACAAATACAGCATGGATTCTTTTCCCTGAATAGCTGTGGTATTTCTGGGGCCTTAGATATTTTATAGGTTAATGACAAATTTTCATAAGTCTTACTGAAAAGGAGTATAAATGGTTAATAACACAGATCATGTTGAAGTGGATGAGTGTCAATTGCAGTGAGAGCATAAGTAGCTCTTTAAAAAAATTATAATTTGAAATAATTATATATTCATAGGAAATTGCAAAATTAGCACAGAAAGAAAAAAAATTAGCACAGAAATTGCTCATGCCCACCTCATCCAGTGTCCCCCATTGTATCTAATTATAGTAAACCATCAAAAATGGGAATTTGACATTGGTACTTTGTATATATTTATATAGAGAGAATTGTGTAATCACAATCTCAATCACAATCAAAATACAAAATGCTCCATCTCTACAAGTATCTCTCTAGTGTGATACCTTTATAGTTATGCTCACCTTCCCACTCCTTAGCGTGCTTAAATTCTGGCAAACTGATCATTTTTCTCATGCCTGTAATTTTCCTGTTTAGAATGTTCTATAAATTTAATCATATAATATGGGATCTTTAGAAATTGTTCCTTTTTTTGTCATTCAACATACTATCCTTGAGGTCCACCCAAGTTGTTGGGTGTATCAGTAGTTTGCCCTTTTTTATTACTGAGAACTATTTCACTGTAAGCATGTACCACAATTTAACTATTTACTTTGAGGGACATTTTGGTTATCTCTAGTTCTTAGTTGTTAGAATAACTACTAATAATTGTATACAGTTTTGTTTTTTGTTTTGTTTTGTTTTGTTTTTGAAATAAATTTTTGTTTCTCTGGAATAAATAAACAGGAGTGGGTGCAATCATCTTATATTAGCATATGCTTGGTTTTTAAGAAACTGTTTTACAGAATGGCTATAATTTTTATATGCCCACCAGCAATGTATGAGAAATTCATTTACTTTCTATCATCATGAGCATTTGGTATTGACATTATTTTTAATTTTAGCTATTCTCATCATAGTCTTAATTTTCATTTCTCTGATGGCAAGTGATATTGGACCTCTGCCCATTTGCTTTTTACCCATCCATATATCCATTTCAGTGAAATGTCTTTTCTTGTCTGTGTATTTCTTGTCTTTATCCCCAACCCAACAATCTAATTAGATTGCTTGTTTTTGTTTTTTTGGTTTTTTTTTATGAGTTGAATTTTGAGATTTCTGTATATATCCTAGATCCAATTTCTTTGTCAGATGTATAGTTTGTAAATATTTTTCTTTCAGTCTGTACATTGTCTTTTCATCTTCTGAACAGGATCTTTTGCAGAGCAAAACATCTTAAATTTGACAATTTAAGATTTTTTTATACTTTATGGACCATGCTTTAGTTTCAGTTATGTTCATTAAACCCTAGATACCAACTTTTTTGATTAATTTAAGTTATAGGTTTACATTTTATATTTAAATCTATAAATCATTTCGAGTTAATTTTTTTTTATAAGGTGTGAGGTTCATGTTAAGGTTTGTTGTTTTTTGGTGTGTGTTTGTTTGTATCCCATTGCTCCAGCATGATTTGTTGAAATGACTACACCCTCTATTGAGTTGTCAAAAAGGAGTTAAACATACTTAAATAGGTATATTTCTGCATTCTCTATTTCATTCCATTGATCTATGTGTCTATCTACCCTCCAAAATAATGGCAATGTCAAGCTTGAAAGCAGAGTTTCCAGCTTTAACTATATCCGTTCTTTCCATTATGACATATCATGAGGATCAGCTTTAGAAAGACAAAAATAACATAATAATAAAGCTATACACTAGGGGCGTCTGGGTGGCTCAGTCGGTTAAGTGTTCAACTCTTGATTTCAGCTCAGATCATGAACTCAGGGTCCTGGGAATCAAGCCTCGCATTGGGTTCCATGCTGAGAAGGGAGTTTGCTTTCTCTGTGTCTCTTTCTTTAAAATAAATAAATAAATCTTAAAAAAAAAATTAGAAAAATAAATAAAATCATAAGTGGGTGTTTCTGATCAATGGGTAAATTTGAAAACATTTTTTTTAAAGATTTCATTTATTTATTTGACAGAGAGATGACAAGGAAGCAGAGAGGCAGGCAGACAGAGGGAGGGGAAGCAGGCTCCCCACTGACAGGCCAGTGCGGGGCTGGATCCCAGGACCCTGAGATCATGACCTGAGCCGAAGGCAGAGATTTAACCCACTGAGCCACCCAGGCACCCAAAAGCAATTTTTCTTGAATCGTTATAATCATTTGTTTTTTCTCCTTTAACCTGTTATTATGGCAGATTACATTGATGGATTTTTCAGCTAGTGTAAAAGCCTGGAATGCATCCCACATGGCCATGGTATATAATTCTTTTCTTTGTGTATTAGCAAATTCTATTTCCTAATATTTTGTTAAGAATCTTAACATCTTGGGGCACCTGGGTAGTTCAGTGGGTTAAAGCCCTTGCCTTCGGCTCAGGTCATGATCCCAGGGTCCTGGGATTGAGCCTCACTTCGGGCGCTCTGCTCAGCAGGGAGTCTGCTTCCTCCTCTCTCTCTGCCTGCTTCTATGCCTGCTTGTGATCGCTGTCAAATAAATAAATAAATAAATTTATTTAAAAAAAAAGAATCTTAGCATCTTGTGAGACATACAGGTTTGTAGTAAACTTTTTGTCTTATTTTTGTATGATTTTGGTATTAGTTTGACACTATATTTTATATGGGGTTTATTCTCTCTTCTATTCTCTGGAAGAGATTGTGCAGAAATAATGTTAATTTTTTTTTTTGAAACATTTGGCAGACTTTTCCAGAGAAACCATCTACAGCTGGAGATCTCTTTTTCAGGAAGTATGTAATTATAAATTAAATTCCCTTAGTTGTTATACAGTTATTTGCATTATTTATTCATGTTAGTAAATCATAAAAGTTTCTAATTTTAAAAGAATCAGTTCATCTTATCTAATTAGTCAAATTTATATGTGTGGTGTTGTTTGTAATATTGCTCATTACCTTTTTGTTATCAGCAGGGTTTGCTGTGATATTGTTTCATTCTTGATACTAACAATTTGCATTTTCTCTGTTTGCTTTGGCAATCTTGCTAGAAGTTTGACAATTTTATTAATCTTTACAAAAAATCATATTTTGTATATTGAATTTCTCTATTATTTTTGTTTCAATACCATTGATTTCTGTTCTTCATTATTTCCTTTTACCTGTTTGATTTGAATTAACTTTGTTCTTCTTTTACTAGCTGAAAATGGGAACTTAGGTTATTGATTTGAGACCTCCTAAATAAGCATTTGGGGTTATAAATTTCCCTTTCAACACTGTTAGCTGAATCCTACACATGCTGATATATATAGTCTTTCATTTACATTAAGTTCAATGTATTTTTTTAATTTCCCTTGAAATTTTCTGTTTGGTTCATTGATACTTAGAAGTAGGTTTTTAGTTTCTAAATGTTTGGAGGTTTTCCTCTTATATCTGTTACTTGATTTTAATTTAAATTTGTAGTCAGAGAATGCACTTTGATTTTAATTCTCTTAGGTTTGTTGATTTTTTGGCACAGTATTTGATCTTTGCTAATATGTATTACATAGCCAATTGAAAGGAATATGTATTCTGCAGTTGTTGGGAAGAATATTCAATAAATGTTGGCTAGATCATGTTGGTTAATAGTGTTTTTGGTCTTTGCTATATTCTTGATGATATTCTGTCCAATTTTTCTATTATTTGTTGAGAGAGAATGTTAAAGTTATATTCATGGATATCTATTTCTCCTTTCATTTTTGCCACTCAGTTTTTTTGTGTATATGCATTTAACATGCTATGTATTTGGGGGATTGAGTTGTTATCATTATATAATGTTCTTTCTATTCCTGGTAATTTTATTTGCTCTGAATCTACCTAAACTAATATTAATACAGCCACTCCTGCTTTTTTTCAATTAATATTTGAATAGAGCTTTTTCTATCCTTTTAATTTCAACTTCTTATATCATTTTATTTTATGTTAATTATTTATAGGTAGTATTTGGTTGGGTTAGATTGTTTATTTTTGTATCCATTTCTTAAGATTTTGTAATACAATCCATTTGCATTTAATATTAAATGTTATAGCTTAAGTCTGACATTTTACTTTTAGTTTTCTAGTTGTTCTGTTTGTTGTTGTGGTTTTATTTTTCCTATTTTCATTTTCCTGCCGTCATATGACCTACTTAAACATTTCTTTAAAATGTCATTTTGATTTATCTATACTCTTTATGAATGTATTATTTTGAAAACTTTTATTTAATGTTTCCTTGGGTTTTATATTAAATGTACATAATTTATTAAAGTCTACTGGTGTTGACATTTTACCAGTTTGAGTTAAGTGTAAAAATCATACACCTCTACAGGGTCCTGGGATCGAGCCCCGCATTGGGCTCTCTGCTCAGCGGAGAACCTGCTTCCTCCTCTCTCTGCCTGCCTCTCTGCCTACTTGTGATCTCTGTCAAATAAATAAATAAAATCTTTAAAAAAAATCATACACCTCTATATCTCTTGATCTTCTCCAATTTATAATGTAACTGTCACAAACATTTCCTCTCTATATTAAGAACCACTTCAGATATTGTGGTATAAAATTTTTTACCATATGTAATTTCCTATAGATGTTAGAAAAGTATATCCTACACATAGAATGTATTCCAGACTAGACTGTAGCAAGTGTGAAGTGTTTATGTTTTACTGAGAGTAGAATTACTATAAATGCTGGTCTATATTTCAAAATTTTACTTATTTACAGAATGCTCTTGAAATTTTTCCATTTGATAAATAAAATGATAGGGCCACAGAAGTTTTACAGATAATTAAAAGATATTTAAGATAAGCATCTAGATATTTTATATCACACATATGATGAGTTATTTTTTCTTTTACCCTGTATTGTATCTGTCAATGTTGGTAATTTGTAAAAATAAAATTTAGGTCCATAGGCTAATGAAAAAGAGTTCTATCATAGAATTGAAATTTACTATAACTATTCAAAGGACATTTAGTGGGACTCTTTGCTACCTCTTAAACATATATTTAATTGTTTAGAAGGGAAAACATTAACACTTAGAAATGAGACACATAAAAATTTATACATACTTAAGTGATCACTTGAGAATCTATACAATTGTCAAAGTATCTTTTTTCCTTATATAATTAATAATATACATTATAAAGAACAATAAGGTAGGCAGAGGGTTTTAGCTCTGGCATGTGAAGTTTGGAAGTCATCAGTCCCATCCTCATGAGAAAATATCTGAACAAATTAAAAATCTATAACTTTTTCAGATCCATCAGAGAATTGAGGTCACCAAAGATTTAAAAAAAAAAAATGAAAAAATACAGGAAAAGGACCTTCTCTATAGAGAAACAACAACAAATAATTACATTGAATTCCTCATCAGAAACTATGCAAATAAGAATAGATTTGAGAGAAATATCTAAAGTGTTGAAAGAAAAACTCCAACACAGAATTCTTTTTTTTTTTTAATCTTATTTATTTGAGAGAGACAGAGAGAAAGAGCATGAACAGAGAGAGGGAAAGCAGACTCTCCTGAGCCAAGAGCCCAGTGTAGGGCTCAATCACAGGACCCTGAAATCATAACCTGAGCTGAAGGCAGACACTTAACTGATTGAGCTACCCAGGAACCCTGAGATTTCTGTAATAAGTAATATAATCCTTCAAAATCAAGGAGAAATAAAAGTTTTTTCAGATAAACAAAAAAGTACACAAAATATTTTATTTTTCTTACTCTTAATTATAACAACCTAGTAGATAAAAGTTTGCTCAAAATAATTATAGGAATATATTGGGTGATTATAGTATGTAGATAAATGTTATGAATGACAATAATGTCAGAGGGATAGGAGGGAGAAATTAGGAATAATCTAAGGTACCTGTAGTATAACAATCTTATATATATATATGACTGTTATACTATAGGTCACATATACATATATATATATATATATATATATATATATATATATGACATACTAAGAAAGGGAAGAAAATGGAGTCATAAAATGCTCAATTAAAACCAGAGAGACATAACTGATCTACAATATCCTGTTAGTTTCAGGTTTACATCAGAGTGATTATTTATTTTTATACATTATGAAATCATCTCCATGATAATTTTAGTTACCATCCATCACCATGCAAAGTTGTTACATTATTGATTATATTCCCTATGCTAGGGAATATATATTCTATATATTACATCCTCTTGACTTATTTATTTTAGAACTAGAAGTTTATGTCTCTTATCTTCTTTGCCTATTTCACATGCTGCCCATGCACTCCTTTTTCTGGTAACCAACAGTTTATTTCCTGTATCTAAGAGTTGGTTTCTGCTTTATTTTGTTGATTCATTTGTTTTATTTTTTTTTATTCCACATATAAGTGAAATCATATGGTATTTGTCTTTGTCTGACTTATTTCACTTAGCATGATACTCTACGTCCATCTGTTGTAGCAAATAGACAAAATATTCCTCTTGATGGCTGAGTAATATTCCAGTGCGCGCGCGTGTGTGTGTGTGTGTGTGTGTGTGTGTGTGTGTGACAGTGACATATTTTTTAATCCATTCACTCAACAATAGACACAAATTGTTTCTGCATCTTTTCTCTTATATATAATGCTGCAGTGAACTTGGTCGTGCATATATCTCTTGTAATTGGTATTTTCATTTTCTTTAGATAAATATTCAGATGTGGAATTACTGGATTCTACCTATGGTAGTTGAGTTCTAATTTTCAAAAATTTTAAAAAGATTTTTATTTATTTGAAAGAGAGAGAAAGAAAGCACACTAGTGGAAGGGATAGAGGGAGAGGGAGAGAGAACCTCAAGCAGACCCTGCACTTAACATGGAGCCTAATAAGGGGATCAATCCCACAACTATAAGGTCATGACCCCAACAGACACCAGAAGTTGGATGCTCAACAGACTGTGCCAGCCAGGCACCCCAGATGGTAGAGTATTTTTACAATTTTTTTACAATTTTAGGGGGGTTTTCTATACTGTTCCTATAGTGAATGCACCAGTTTACATCCTCACGGTGTTCACTGTTTCCCTTTCCTCCACACCTTCACTAACACTTGCTATTTTTTATCTTTTTGATAATTGCCAATCTGACAGGTGTGAGGTGATGTCTCAGAGAAGTCAGACACAAATGTCATATAGTATGTGACTTTACTAATATGAAAGACAAAAAGTAGCTCATTGGTGGCTTGGAGCTAGGGATGGAAACAGGGAATGGTTGTAAATGGGTAGGAAGGATTTTTTTGTGTGATAAAAATGTTCTAAAATTGGATTGTAGTGATGGTTCTTAACTCTGTGAGTTTATTAGCACTGGGTATGATTCATAAACAATTCTGGAACACTGAAAAAAAAACAAAATAAAATAAAAAGAAATCAATCATTGCATTGTTAAAAAAAAAAAGAACAAAATAGCAACAAAACCCCCACAAACAATAACAACACCGCACCAGAAAAGACAGAGAAAGAGAAGACAATATAGATAGTATCTCTAAGTCTCTTTTTTTGAGATAAAAACAGCTGTGAGACAGAAACTCACTCTTAAAAAATAGTTTATCTTGGGAATTTTGTTGCTAAATGATTTTAATTAAGTCAAAAATTGTATTATATGAAAAAATATTAAAAATTCAGGAAACAGAGGCAGACTTACTGTGAAATGATTGTCATACAATAGGTGCAAAGTTTCAGAGTAACTTCTATGACATAGAAATCTTTAAAATCATGATTTGGGATGAAGGTATATGAATGGATGTGGATAGAATCTTTAAAAGAGAGAAGAAAAAAATGCTTTGAAGGAGTGAAAAAGAAAAGTGCTGTAGAGATTATAGATATATTCATTGCAAAATGAGGGAGAAACCATTTTGCTTAAGGTGACACAGAATTGTGATGGGTCTTTAAATCTGTGCCTAGCTATGCTAAGGAATTTCAACTTCTTTGGTTTGTAAATTGTAAAATATTGATTTTGCAGGCAAGAACATGTTAACAGCATTTTAGAGTATATGTAAAAATCGATATTTTCTAATAATGACAGTAATGTTCACATATACTGGAAAAGGAGAAAAAAATATAGGCTATGGGAAATTTTTAGTTTGAAGACCCAGAAGTAAGAATAAGTGAAAGTCTTCTAAAGATGTGAAGATGAAAATAGTTCACAGAGATGAATCTGAGCGAGTAGAGAAAGAAGCAGGGTCTTTTTCTTTCTAAGACCATGAGTTAGAGCTTATATGGGTGGGTATGTGGATTTAGTGTCATTTTGAGGGAGGCATGTTCAGGGACATTAGGAGATAAAAACAGAAATGAATATTAAGAATTAGTTGAAGACATGATGACACCAAAAAATTGACAATGGTTTTAGTAGAATAAAAGAAAAAAAGAAAATTAGGGGGTATTTCAAGAAATAAACTGAGACTAACATTAGCAGGGTCAATAGGACATTGCTTCTAACGTTAGAGTAACTTCACACCATGAGGAAGAGGTAGTTGCTTCAAGGTTTTACTACTGTTCACAATTCAATGATCATAATTGTTCATAAAATAATAAGGTACCACTTAAACAGTATTTAAATTAGTATGTTCACATGTTCATAGAAACCAGTATACTTCATCATACTTGCTGATATGGTCTGGTGCTTTGTCATGATCAATTCTCTTTATCTGGGTATGGACTATACTTGCCTGTTGAGAAAAAGTAAATTATGTAAGATTTAAGGTATTATAAAAATGCAATTAAGAGTTATCAACTCAACATGAATGATGAATACAAATATTTACTAAGAAATTACTATAATGGAGTTCATTTTCACTGTAATATATGTTCAACAAGAAAGAAAAATGTATGCTAGATACTCAATTTTATAATTTTCAAACAATTATGGGTTGAATAGTTTTCTAGCATACAAAAATAATTCTATGGAACAACACAGAGTTAAAAATTTACCAGTATTTTGGCATATTCATTGTCTAATTAATGTGTGTTGCATAAATTTTACAATTTAATATTCTACTGTCTAAAAGATTGGTTTAAATGGGATTGTTTACTATATTGAATTGAGCCAGATAACTTAATGATCTTTTTATAGCCCTCAAAATCAATGAGATTCCTAAGACATAATAGAGATAAATGCAATTAAACAAAAATGCTTTAAGGCTGTTATTCTTAAATTTATTACTTCTTTAGCTATAAAAAAAACTCTCTTCATTTAAAAGGCTTTCAAATAAAAGTTATTTAGAGTAAAACACATTTTTTCCCAAATTCTATACCAAGCAATAAAGTAAAAGTACTAAATATGGAAATTACATGAGACTAATGACATTTATTAAACTAAATATATAAAGTTCAAGAAAGTAATGTGACTTGTTAGAAATAATAGAAATGGAAGGTTTGAAAAGCAGGGCTTCTGACTTTAACTATACTGTTTAACCACACTGTTCTTTCTCTTATGACATTCTATCATGATGATCAGCCTTAGAAAGACAAAAATATTTCATCTTGAGATAAAAAAAAGGGAAGAATATGGACAAATGCTGGCATTGGGATCGGCTATTTTAGTTAATTTGTAGGCCTCAATTATTTCAGTAAAATAAGATCTAAGATCACCTGAAAAGAGGGCTTATAAAAAGTTATACGTTTTGTGACATGTTTTGTAACAACTGTTATAATTTTAATAGGAGACAATTAGAAGTGAATGATAGATACCTCAGTATTAACACTGAATCTTTTATAACTGGGCTTACACAAGGTAAATTCAAACAGAAAACAAATGGTAATTCTAAATTCTAGTTTTCTTTTACAAATATGATTACACGTGAACAAGGTATTCTAAGCATACAATGGATGATCAGGTAGAACTACAAAGTAGTTAGTGGACTAAAAAGGTAGATTGAGGCTGTGTGACTTGATCTATCTGTCAAATATTATATAGTTGCTAAAAAAGTAAGAGAGGATATGAGAAAAGAGAGACAGTGATCAGAATTAGAAGTTAGAAACCCAAGATGCGGTATATGTATAAAGGGCTATTATTTAGCTATGAGAAAGAAGGACATTTCGCCTCTTGTGACAACATGGATGGATCCTGAGCACATCTAAAAGAGATACGTCAGACAGAGAAGGACAAGTACTATATGATATCACTTATATGTGAATCTAAAAAAGCCAAACATGTAAATATAGAGAGTAAAATGGTGGTTAACAGAGGCTGGGGCAGGAGGATAGTACAGTTATTGTTTAAAGATACAGACTGCAATGAGTAGTAAGTAAGTTCTAGAGATCTAAAACACAGTAGAGTGAATATAGACAACAATATTGCATGATAATCACTTTCTAAGAGACAGAACTTAATTCTTCTAATCACTAAAAAATGATAATGCAACGTAACTGATAGAGGTGCTAATTATTGCTACAATGGCATTGATAGAATATATAAAAATATCAAACTAACATGTGGCACACCTTACATTTATACAGTGTTACGTATCAAATATATTTAAATTAAAAATAAGGTTATACCCAGTGTATAATGCACATAGCAAAATGTTCAAGAACACTTGTAATAAAAATGTTTCATAAAAGCTGAAAAAAAGAAAAAGAAATTAGAAACCAAATTCCAGGTTTGAAGTATTGAAAGTGAGGAATTTCCAGTTGATAGCAATATATCATGGATCCATCTTAAGGAATGACAGATCCAGGTTGTAGAGCAAGATGACTTGTGCAGATAAGGCAAGGAGCAATGGGGAAAAAGAGTGAACATATTTTGAGTGCTTACATTGAAGTCATCAGTATTAATAACAGGTATTTCACAAAGAAGACTGTGAACTAGATGTAGGAGCCCTCAAGAAAGTTAGAAAGACTGCCTATTTTCACTTCCAAAGGAGGAAAGATAGAAGATCAACGGTAGCTGAATGATTACTCGTCCATAATAGACAGCAGTTCCTTCTGCTCCTAAACTCCGAAGAACGGAGAAGAAAGAGAAATCGCAGTCTCTCTTGAAGATAGTTCAAACCAACTTTTATAAGGTTTAAGAACAGAAATAACACTTCAGAAAAAAATCATATTAGGATGCTTGTTGGAGACAGAATATAGTTTCTACAGAATACTGAAAGCAAAAAGCAATGAGTTAAACATAAGGGGAAAAAAGCCCAATGGTCAGTGGGCTCAGGTAAGGATATTTCAAACATGTTAAGTTACTAACAAGAGAGATATCATCTAAGCTCATAAAAGCAAGTGGGAAAACACAGCAAACTGTCCTCTTACCCATTTGTAAAACTGACACAATTCCTGTCTATTGTATACTCCTTGCATGTCTGTTGAATATGTTAAAAATTCGGAATGAGGGTGCAACCATACAAACGATATGAATATTCTTTCTTTTGAATCTATTTTTCAAATAAGTAATGACTGTTTATATTAAAAAAAACACCTAGGAAAAGTAGATTCCTCCAAGTTCCATGTAAAAAGTAGATAAAAAAGGTTGTTTGGGGTTTTTTGTCTGTTTGTTTTTGATAAAAGCTTTTAAAAGTTAATGAGCCACGTTACATAAAATATTAATTAAAAATAAGAGAGTATATAACATATTACAGTTTTCAGTATCAGGCCCTAATGTGGAGTATTGGATTCAGTTCTGGGCAGCATATTTAAAATCTGTTTTATGTGTCCTGATTGATGAAGTATCTGGAAACCTTGATATTATAAAAAGAAAATAAAAGAAGAGAAAAGGAAAAAAGAGAAGAGAAAAGAAAAGGAAAGGAGAGAAGAGAAGAGAAGAGAAGAGAAGAGGAAAGAAAAAAAAAAAAGATCTGAAAGAACTGAAGACATGTTTACCATGAGGGGAGGAAAAGGACTTTAGAAGAAAATATTGCCTTTCTTCATTATGTGGGAGACAGTGATGTTTTCGTGGTATGAGTGTGTGTGTGTGTGTGTGTGTGTGTGTGTGTGTGATTCCCTAGGAATTATAGGATAGATAAAGATATAGTTGGAATTATAAGGGGATGTTTTAGGTTAATTTGTGTAAATATTTTCAAAACAGTAAGGTGTAAAAATGTACTACCTAAAATTAAAGGAAAATGGTGTGTCCTATGCATGGAGAAAACAGATTTACTCTGATATAAAGTAACTTTTTAGAACTTAAATCACTGATAATCTCTCTTTTTTAACTTTTAAAAAGTTTATTTTGTATTTGTGTAGATAGTGATAATTGTGTTACTTTTTTTTTTTTTTTTTACATTTTCTCATCCATAGAATTGGACCTGCATATCCACTTTTCACTGAAAAAGAACAGTGTTGAAATATTTGCAAATAGCCAAATGGTTTTATGAGTACTGGAAAAAAATTAAGTCAAAGGATTCTAAAATGCAATCAATTTTTCCTATAAGTCCAAAATTAAAAATTGCTTACTTTTCTAAAATTGGTTAAAACAAGGAATTATTACATATATTTGTCATTATAAAGTAGAAATGTGTTTATTTCCCAACACAATAAAGTAATGTGGCAAAATATATAAATTTCTAAATCCTTAATGATCATTATCACTGAAAACTATTTCATATTACAATGATTTTGTTTCTAATTTCTTTTCTTCCTTTAATTGATGTGCTTCATATTGATTCTCAAAATCCTATGGAAATTTTTTCCTAAGCACATTGGCTTCTGAATCCATTTTCTATACATCTCTCCTAGTGAACAATGTTGGCTATTCCTGTAGAAAACAAAGAAGTCACAAGTAGTGGCCATCTGTTCTTTTGGTAAAGTTTTTCTTTAGGACTTTCCCTTGTTCCACTATATCCAGTTCTGGTGGGTTCTGGATCAAACATCCCGACCACATTCCCCATAGGAAGAAAATATGAGCCAGACTTAGATTGCTGTATTCACTTGGGCACAGCATAGTAGGGTAGAAATGATGGTATAAAGGCTCTGTCAATACCATACCAACCACATAACTCTACTCCATCTTATATATTGGAGTCGTATAATTCTCAAATATTCGGTTATCTGCCTTTGATATAATGTGGAGAGAGCCTTTTTGGAATAAAACAAACATTGAGCAAAGCAGGAAAGGGAGAGAGATAGAAGACATAATCCTGGACACATTGTTGCACTCTTAGATGCCAACTTGAGTTATGTCAGATCAGCTCTTGGATCAACCACTAAGAGGAACCAACAACAAATCTTTGTTTAAACCATTTGAATTGTGTGTCTGTCCCTTATAATTGAAAATGCCTTCACTAACATAGTTCCAATACTTCTTTTTCCCTTAAATATAGAACCCAGAGCAAGCCCTCTGCAATCTATTAGCTCTTCATTTTTCTTCCTCCAGAACCCATTTTGTTTGATCTCTACCCTTCCCTATCTCTCCTAGCCCAACTAAAACCAAAAATGCATCCTATGCAAAATGTATTTCCTCAAATCCTAAGGTCATGTTACTTTCTTTTGACATGTGATTTTACATGTCAAGGCCTAAGATGAGAAAACAAAAAGAGATAATATGGTAAAAGAATTATTACTATTATTATTATTATTTTTCATTGTCATCTTTATTTTTTATACTCTACATTAATGGTATTATTAAAAACTAGATTTAAAATGTCCAGTATCAGGTGCCTGGGTGGCTCAGTCACTAAGCATCTGCCTTCAGCTCAGGTCATGATCCCAGGGTCCTGGGACTAGCCCCGCATCAGGCTCCCCTCTCAGCGGGAAGCCTGCTTCTTCATCTCCCGTTCCCCCTGCTTGTGTTCCCTCTCTCACTGTGTCTCTTCCTGTCAAGTAAATAAATAGAATCTTAAAAAAAATAAATAATAAAATTTCCTGTATCCTTGCTTAATTTTGTACAACTTCAGAAGATTTTTTTCCTCTGTATTGTACTTTTGCATAGCCTTGACACTCTCTACAAAAGTGTCCTGGTGAACCAAATTTAGGATATAGGTGTAGAATGTGGTAGAATATTAGACTCACAGTACTTGACAATTCAAAGTTGGGGGTGGGGGTCGGGTGTTTTTTTTGTTTGTTTGTTTTGTTTTAATTGTTCATTTGGTTTTGGTCATTCATTTCCAACCAAATGAACTGATTATTTCTCAAAGAAACATAAACATCCAACCAATCTCTGCATTTCAAACCATATACTCATTTCTGCAGCCTCTGGCTACATTCTATGGGTTATTTTGTCACCATACTTTATTTATCAAATTAACTATGCTCAGTGACTTGTGTTGTCTGCTTTACTACTGTGAGGAACATAAAGTCAGTGTGAGAAGAAAGTAAACCTTAAGCTCCTCAAGCTGGGCTGGCTCCCCAGCCAGCACTGAAGTGTTTATTTTTCTCATGACTCATAAAGATGTAGCTAATAATAGTGCCACACAGAGGTCATAGCATCCAGTGAAGACAAAATGTTCCTTCAAAATGAAACAGTTTCATGACAGCAATAACATCTAATTTGAGCTTGCCTACTTTGTCTACTTTGGACTGTTAGGTATATAGATAGAAGATAGCAGGTGTAGTACCACTGTGAGTTCATAATTGAATTGATCATTCTCATAATGGATAATGTCTCTCTCTTACTTCCATAATGTCTATTCCTTGGCAATAATGTCCTGTAATTGATATCGAGCTATTTCATTTCATGTTGAGAGGCACAGATATATGTAAGTACCAAGGGGGGATGATGTTTCCTATAGAAAAGCCAGGTATTCTATATTTAAACATCTGAAAATGACTTTTATTTTTGGCAAATTAAGTTTTTCACAAACAAGTATTCTCTGCTTTCATCAAGTCCACCTAAATTAGATGTCGTATTTTGCTGGGTATGTGATCACATATTTAATATCTTTTCATATTATTACCAACTCGTAAAATGACAAAATGCTTTCGGAACAGTTTCCACCTATGAAAACTTTACTGTTAGAAACCCAGTTCAAGAAATTACATCTTCTGGGAAGTATTATTTATTTTAAATGGTTTAAATTATCTTTTTTACTTAGCTTCTATAATTTGTCATTAATTTATATCTTGTGATATTAATCTTATATTTTGCATACATTTGATGCTAATTTACAGGCTCCTTGAAGGAAAGACCCATATATTAATTTTTCATATTTGTTTTCATTTTAAGTACTAAGTATGGATTCTGGAATTAAGTAAGCATTAATTAAATATTTGTAACTTAAGTGCTGAGACACATTTATTTTTGCAACATTTGAACATTTTTATATGAGCTAGTACTTATTCAAGATCACTTTAGGGTTGTATAATGTGTCCACATGCATGTATATATTAACATACAGTGTTATAGTGATTGAACTTATCAAATAATAATAGCTTACAAAAGGAATAAAATAACTCACTTGAACTTCTAAGTACGAACATTTTCAGTTTGGGAATGAAAGCTACCGTTTTTTGATTGTCTTATCTTTCCTAATGGCCCTTCCAACTTGCCATGAGTAATTGCTAAATTGAAAGGGAACTGCACAATATAACCTGGTTTCTTTTGGAACATTTCTTCAGTGTCCCCGTTGTGCAATGAGACATCCGAACATCAGCCAAAGTTGCTGAGTTCCTTGAAGCAGTTTGGCCTTTGTCTTCTGTATTACCTTAGTGATCTAGAATACTCTCGGGGAAACAAAGTGTGCTCCCGAATAGTGCAACAATAAAGCCTTATTGGAGTATTATTGCTATGTGAAATAATATTGTAATTCAAGGCTCCTTTTGAAGGGTTTTTCCTTTTATTGCCCACAGTTTTAAAATACGAGTGAAATTATGCCTTTGCTATTTGTAATGATGTCAAATCATACAGCCATCACTCATAATTATGAGTGTTCAACTTAATTTCTGACACTTAAAATAATAAATATTCTCCTTTTTTACAAAAATCAATTTTAGTTCTTAGTCGTGAGGTACACTGCTTAGAAAAATAACCCACATATGTTATTTCCTACCACTTACCTCATGGCATTCGACATGGCATTACATAAAATCTGATTTACACAGATACTCAAATTGATTTCCTAAACCTAATTAAGAACGATTTTTATGATGATCTTCTAAGAGGTCATTGCATTTAAAAATATTCCTTAGGGTATTACCAGACAGATATTTAATGTTCATGTACTTGAAAAAAAATGTCATCAACAGCTTCAAGACATTAAGCTAGACTATTTACTTTACAATAACAGCCGTGGGAGGAAAATCCGGTTATCATCTCTTCCACTTTTCTAGTCTCGCATTTTCCCTTTAGCTCAGTGTGTCAAATGATACTCTTTTTATTGTGAAATATTTCAATAGGGAACTTTAAGGAATTAGTTTTCAACACCTAAATGACCTAAGTTGCACTGGTGTAGAGAATTTTATTACGATTTCGGAAGAATAATTTTGGTTTCCACACATCCATTTATTCCGTTGCTCACAGCAAGATCATTGTGAAACTTAATTACTTGTTTACAATGAAGCCCCAACAAAATAGATATGTATTCTTATATAATGCAAGTTATTTAAAAGCATGTTTTGTTATAATTCATTGTCTTTTAATTTTTAATTTTTTTTTTTTTTTTTTTTTTTTTGACAGAGAGAGAGAGCGCACAAGTTGGTAGGGGCAGCAGGCAGAAGGAGAAACAGGATCCCACTGAGCAGGATCATAACCTGACCAAAAACAATTGCTTAATGACTGTGGCACCCAGGCGCCCCTCCTTGTCCTTTTTAAAAAATATTTCTCAACCTGTGGCTGAGATATGTATCTAAATCCCCTCCTTTCCCAATATCTATAGCTGATATCTCTATACATAGAGATGATAGATAGATAGATAGAGATGATAGGTAGATAGAGATGATAGATAGTCCAGTGATATTATATTGGATCTCTCTATATATAGACATATATATATAGATCTATCTATATATCTATCTA
The DNA here is from genome assembly GCF_010015895.1 of Lontra canadensis. Lineage (NCBI taxonomy): Eukaryota > Metazoa > Chordata > Mammalia > Carnivora > Mustelidae > Lontra > Lontra canadensis. The sequence goes on from NW_022631040.1 coordinate 6,226,493, forward strand.
TTCATATATATTTCTGTGTATTCATGTATACAATATATATGAAATCTACACGTAACAACTTATCTATCTATATCTGTATCTATATATAGAAGCACACTAGATATCTCTGTAGATCTATCTATTATCTATCTATATCATCTATTCATTGAGATATCTGTTTATATATCCACATATATAGAGCAATCTATATCTATATCGCTATAAGATGTCTGTATCTTTATATTTCTTTATCTATCTATGTTTATATATATGTGGAGACATGTGTGTGTGTGTATATGTATGTATGTATACACATATTCCAGTGGTATTACACATATGTGGGGTGTGTGTGTGTGTGTGTGTGTGTATGTGTGTGTGTGTGTTCCAGTGATTTTAGCAATGTGGTCCATAGTCCTTTTACATCAGAGTTATTGGTGCTTAAATGGAATGGGTTTGGAAAACCATTGGAAAATCATCATTACCCTCAAAGATAGAGATCATCTTGTACCAGATTGCCACCATTTAAAGTAATCAATCAATTGGATGTGACCCATATATGCTTATAAAATAGAACTGATGGACAAGAAAAAAATGATAGCATAAAAAGAATTATAAGAGCCCTCAAGGAGATACATATAAAGTATCTAAATGGCATTAAGAGATTTGAATCTTGAAATATATTTATAAGCATACATATGTTTCTACTCTAGATCTAAAATACATAATGGAATCAAAAAGGATAATAATAATAGGAATATTTATCTTACATTTTCTTTTTTAAATTTTATTTTATTTTTTTTAAGTAGGTGGGTTCAGAGCCCAATGTGGGACTTGAACTCATGACTCGGAGATCAAGATTTGAGCTGTGATAAAGAGTAGGACACTTAACTGACTGAGCAACCCAGGCACCCCGTGTTTCTTACATTTTAAATAAGGACATTTTTAATGAGTCATTTACACTCAGTTTCAAATAAATCTAGAATTAAATATATTATCTCTTCTCAGCAAAACCTAAGGATTATACCGGGTGAGAGAGGACTCTGAGGATTAAAAGCAAAGTAAAACAATAAAAATACCCCACAAGTGTCTTGTTATTGGAGTGCGAAAATTGTAGAGGAGCTTTTAAATTTTCTATCCAGATTGGGGAAAATTTTAACACTCATTCACCTAACTGTGGAGAAATATGTGTTTGAATTTGAGCCTTAAGCAATAAAAAGCATTAAGTAAGGACCTGGAAGACAATAATGGAATTATTATTAATCTGATAATCACAATCAACTTAAAAATAAATATATAAAAGTGAAACCATAAAGAAAAATAAATAGTACACAGAAAGTCAGATCATGGAAATATGGTCAAGTGTTATATAAAAATAAACAGAATGAAAACTTCTATTAACAACAACAATGTCCAGTTATAACAAGGACATTAAGTAAGTTAAACAACACTGGGTATGGAAATTTATATTTTAAGGAGTAAGAATTGATAGAGAGAGAGAGAAAGGGTAAAGGGTACAGAAAATTATTTCAGGAAAATACAAACTAAAAGATAGTAGTGCCCATATTAATATCAGAAGAGTAAAAAACAAAAAACATGAGCATAAAGGTGTGTAAAATTCTATGAAACAAAAATTACTGTTTTTTAAACACTTTGGAAATGCAAAAGAAAGTTGATGAAGAAACTGTCGTCCACAATTTAATACACCTTTCCCATGTGAATGATTACCCTCTGGAGGCCAAGAGTTAGAACCAAATATAAAAATCATATCTTATTTCACTAAAATGACCAGAGTGTGAACTTGTCAAGAAATACATAAATTGAAGTCAAATGCCAAACAAGCAGCGCAGCAACTTAGAGCAACATTCTTGAAAAATGCAGGACTCCAAATACCAAATTCAGGGAAAAACAGTGGATGAACGTCTCTGGAAAAGTTCTGTGTTGGACAAAAATTCTCTACATACTCAGAGTCTTGTGGTCCTCCATCCTGGCCTGATAAGTGACAATGTTGTCATTTTGAAGTTTCAAGTAACTGACTTCATCCCTGGCATAAAAGGTAAACCTTTCTTTTTCACTGGTAAATAAGCTTCTGTAAACACAGAAATGGTGAAAACAAACAAAAAAAATTTAATTTTGATACATCTGTGTCAAATTAAAAGTACTATCTCCATGTGTTCCATAACAGGCAATGGTTAAAAGAAACTCATATTAATTTTATGGTTTGAAATGGAAAGATAGGGGCACCGGGGTGGCTCAGTGGGTTAAAGCCTCTGCCTTCAGCTCAGGTCTGGGATCGAGCCCCACATCGGGCTCTCTGCTCAGTGGGGAGCATGCTTCCTCCTCTCTCTCTCTCTCTGCCTGCCTCTCTGCCTACCTGTGATCTGTCAAATAAATAAATAAAAATCTAAAAAAAACCCCAAAAAACACACAGGGAGCTTCAGACTGTTTTGGCTTCCAAAAGTATGTAAGTCTTGACAGTTAGATATTAAAGTGTTTAAATATATTATATTGATATAATATGTATTTAAACTACACAAATACAAATATAATATCTATTTAAACTATGCAAATATGAATTCATCACTTAGTATATGTGTTTATATTTTTATTTAAAATATATATAAATATGAATATACATCATGTAAGAAATACATATACAATCTATATACTCAAATATGAATACATTATTCCCTATTAAGCAAGTATCATATGTAATACATTATATAATTTTGAAGATGATCTTCCATATCTTACATATTCATATGCAATATTAAAGAAACACATTTTATTTATCTATAATTAATTGCAATCTTTATAAATATATTTTTACATGATAAATAAATCTAATAATTAAGTTGTAAATGCAACAGAAATTTAAGTGAATTTAATTTATTAAATTAATGAAATATTAACCAAATTAAATAGACAACACAGCTTTTTAAAAAGATATAACTTCATACATATGTACAAAAACCTTCTAAGTTAAACTGTTAAGCTTACACATGACAGTAATCTTTTATTTGTAAAAATAAAAACTGAATAAGAACTTCTAATCCCCCAAATAGTACATTTCATTTTTCCTGGTTATCTGGTTATTAAAAATTATAAATACAACATATAGACATGTTTATTTCATAAATAGTAATATCCAGCATACAAAAATAAGGCAACACAAAAAGGTTTTTAGGTTTTTTGGGTTTTGTTTTGTTTTTTTATTTTTGCATATGTGGTTGTGTGTGTGTGAATATATGTGAGAATCAATGAGGTTGGAATAAGCATCTTATATATCCATGACTGGAAAAATGAAATATTATAAATATTGCTCTTATACCAGGTAACAAGTTAATCCTTTATATAGTTTTCTCTATCTTCACTATTACATAAACATACTCAGTATGAAGGTGTTTACTATATGTTAAAAGCTAGGAAAGGAACAGTATACCTTAATATAGTGTAGATAAAGAATTAATAAATATAAAGGCAGAAATTAATAAAAGACAAATGAAAAATAGAAGGATAGATAGATAAACATAAAAATAAACTATTTTGAAAATATACAGAAGCTAATCCCCTATAAGAATTTTTAGGACTTTACATTTTGGAAATAATTATATGTATGCATACAACTTTGTTTCAAATGTTATTCATATGTAGGATTGTTTCCAGAATAAAACAACCTACAGTCAAAAAAAAAATTTTAAACAAAAACAAATATAAAAATAAAAAATAAGGATTCAAAGGACACATTGCCTAGACAGATAAAACATGATGCAAATTATATGATAATTCTACATGTAATAACTTTGGAATATTAGGGGAAATGTGTGATTTATCATAAAATTATAATTTAAAAATGTGACCAGAAGGTAGATTATATTTGAATATACCAATTTCCTTAGAAAACATTGGAAACATTTTAAAGGTACCAGAATTTAAAAAAATACAGTTACCAGAATTGATGATTCCACAACATAATACTATGTAATATCTAAAGATAAATAAAGCTATTCTTGATAAAAGAAATAAGACACCTCCACAACTTATTTGAGATAGTATCTTAATTATTCATACTTGATAAAGATAATTTAAAAATGACTGTAGACTCATCTCAGTTAAAATAGCAAAAATTATAAAGAAATGTAGCAGAAGGTACAGGGAACTCTAATACAAGGCACTGATACAAGATGAGTTCTAGAAAACATACAGACCACTGTTTTCCTGACATATTGTTACATTTTACCTAAGTGTGTGCATGTGTGTCTGTGTGTGTGCATGTGCGCAACACTGGAATTTGTACAAGATAAATGGACTTCAATAAAATGACTTTCTGGGATTAGAACCTTACTCCTTTCACTCCTTTATTAACTTTATTCTTTTGATATTGATTGGTTAGACTCTAAGAGAATCATATCCTCCAGGGAATCTAACAAAAAATAATAAGATGGCATAGATGTAAACTAATCACTTTTCAGTTGGCAAAGTTCCACCTTTTAAAATTTTGAATTTCATTTTAAATAGTACACTAGACTGCAAATGAAAGTATTAGTGTAGTTGAATTTCAAAGGGCTGTAAGAGACTGCTGAATTATTGAAAAATAGTGTTCTACATCATCTGAGAGGTTATTTTGATGCTTCTAAGCACCCTATGGTGGATGCCATGATGGATCACATGTATTCCCCACCAGGAATGAAAGACTGGCTCCCCACCTTCTCCATGTCAGAAAGCCCTCATCTGTCCGTGATTTAAAGGATGGCCTCAGTTGAAGAGAGCAGCTTTTGCTCTAAATAATGACCATTTCCAGTGCCTAATCAATGTTGGGTTACAAATGCCCAGGCTCGAAGTCAAACTTGAGACAACTGTAAAGTGTCCTTCCAACTCTGGAACTCTCCAGACAACTGAAGCTTCTATTAAATCTGCACTGTAGCTCAACTTCTACCTAATGTTTTGTTTTGTTTTCCCCTTCCTGTCACTGGTGTTAACTCAAAACACTTACTAATAAATTTTCTGCATGCTAATCTCAATCTCAGAATTGGCTTTTCTAGAAATCAAATATATAAGCAGTTCCAGAAGTGGCTTGAATAAGATGACTCTGGAGTGAGATTTTGCAACTAGAATATAGACCCTATGACCTATGACTGGCAGTGGTCACAGATACCTTCTGGCCCAAGATAGCACTGCAATTTTTAACTTTCATAGTTGGTGAACTACAATGGTAGAGGGGAATGCATTAGCAGATGTGATATATCGCACATTTGAGAAAAAGGGGAAAATATTAACTATTAATGAAATGGAACTCAGTGTTTAGTGCACCATTTTATTAAACTCTGAAAAATAAGTAAAGCTAAGGCTGATTAATTGAAAATTATGGCCAGGTGTGAGAGCCAGCGATCTTCCTTGGGGGCACATAGTTCTTGCCTTAGCAGGTCCGAAAAAGCTAAGACCCATGGAACCACACCTAGACATATGGAGAATATCAAAGTTTCCAACTAAGGCACATCCCCTATTCCAAAACATTTCCTGGTTGGGAAAGAACGGTATTCTGATATATGTAATTAGTATTTGTAACTTAACCAGTAACAGAGGTTAAGTCACAACTGTAGGCATATTAAGCCTGAAAAGAAGAGAAATGATTATAGGTCAAGGATCTGTGGGACCTAACCAGCATGTAATGAAAAATCTGGGAAAGTATACATGCAACTGAATTCTAAGTGTGCTTGAACAAGACAGTGAAAATTACGATTTGAATAAGGAGAATGTATTGATTTGGTAGTTTTTGTCTAACAAATACGATTTACGCCCTGGCAAGGATCTAAGGAGATGTTGCATGCTATAAGGATGGCTAAAAGTAGCTCCTAAGAGCATGGGGGGAAAAAAATGATGGTTCACAATGTTTGAGGGTCAAATGCTAGAACTTGAATTGAAGAGGAAGACCTAAAGGGGGAATTAAAATGCTCAAAGTTGGGAAATGCTAGAGGGAATAAGCTACGTAAGACTTGGAATTCAGCAGTGGACTCTGTTCCCTGGAAGACCCCAGAAGGTACATAATTTATAAACTATAAGCAATGACATGGTGATAAGCACCAGTGTGTGTGCTTATACTGTGGTCCCACTGTGAGTGCTTATACTGTGGTCACACTGTGTGTCAGAGTTGATGCAGGATCTTTCTTACAAACCTGGGCTTACTGACACATGCTAATGATAAGATCCAAAACAATGATGGCAGGAGGTGACACTTAACCAGCAGAAATCAGTTTGTCATAATCATCAGTATATGTGGACAGCAATGTGATTTCTGCAAAGAATCATAAGAATGTTTACTAGAAAAATTTGTTCCTGTGTCAACAAACAGATGTGCAGGTAGCAGGCCAAATCGTTACCTATAAATTAAAAAGAAATCAGTGATGTTTGGTGAGAAAACTGAGTGCTGTTACCCACCAACCCCCCCCCCACCATTCCAGGTTACTCTACTGACAAAGTTATGATTCTTAACTTTATATCCAATTTTTAAATCTGAGACTCATTTTGTGACAAAGTGACTGAGTCTCCAGAAGGAAGAATCTCACCACAGCAAGTATCCATGGTAATGATTCCCATAGTCCCTGAAAGGAAACTACTACCATTATTCAGGCAAAAACAAAACAAAACAATTACCATTATTCCTGAGGAAAAAGAAAAACACAGAGATTCCAAATACAATTGGACAAAGAGTTCAATTTGACATTGATACCAGAGAATCTGAACAGTCATTACAGTGCCACTGTTGGAACAGGAACATATGAAAGTAAGGTAATAACTTCAGTTTGAGCCCCAGTTCAGTTCCCATTGGGTTAATTGAGTCTGCAAGCCCACCTGAGGATCATACCTTTGATCCCCAAATGAATGACAGGATACACATACATGATCAATGCCATAACTATCCTATGGGATGTAGATGGGCTATAGGAGATCATAATGGAGAAAGCTAGGTGGGCACTTTGAAATTTCTCACCTTCTTCAAGCAAGATAATAAATCACATACAGTACAGCATTTGGACACTTCTTCTTGGTATGTAAAAAGTTGCCAAGAAATGCCAAGCCCACCTTCAGAAACCATGATTCCATTTGAGCTTATTAAAGTTGAACATGTGAAGCAGACTGACTAACCATAATCTAAAAACTGAGAAGTGACACCTAGAAGAGTTGGGACAAGTTGACTAACTTTAGCCAGAACAGTAAGTGAAGGCAGCCCCCAGGGAAGTGGGTAAGAAGACACAGTTGAGAGTTTTAAGGCTGAGTGTAGTTTGATGTGAAAATCTCTGGGCATCCAAACACATAATTGTCTACCACGTTTCCCGCCACCACCCCCCCCCCATGGATTTCTACTTAGTGACCATGAAACCAGGGCTGGAGCAGGAAAACCAAGAGAAAGCACCTGTGTGATGCAGGCATGCAGAGAACCTGGCTGAGATTGAAGGTGGAGTAGTGAAACTGAAAGAAACCTGCCCTGTTCTGATCACGAATTCAGAGCAATTTGCAATCTTCAGAATCTGGCAGTGGGACAACATATCTTCATATCTTCACACGCCAGGAGCCATCCCTGAGTCTGAGTTCTCTGCTCTGAAGAGCTCAATCCCCACCCCGAAAGTGGGCCCTAACCTTGAGGCAGAAGAGTGCTGCCCCACAAAGTCTGCAGGAAACCCACCCATGCTCCTCTACCAAGCTGGGACAGAGACAAAGGTAGTGTTTGTTCCAGACTCTGCACCAAGTACAAGGTAAATGGGGTTGCTGGGGAAGGGCGAAGAGCATGAGAGAGCCTCATACCTGAGTCCTGGGTATTGAGGGTTTGCCAGAATCAGAGTGAGCAGTAGGATGGAAGTTTCTTCCTACTCCTACCCACTGCCAAGTGCACCACCGACCTTGCATTTTTGTACTCATGCTTGTATGGAGTGTTTTGCCTAGTGCAGTCTACCCCTAGAGGAGGGAAGGAGGACTAAGAGAGACTCCTGGTGCCAGCATGAAGAATGGCTGAAATCTGAGTACCGTACTCCTGAAGGAAGCACTGGTGTTCCAGGCACAAAGCCTTGTTAAGTTGAGCAGTCCATCGCTAGGTGATGAAGCCCCAGTACACCAGATGCGACAGCAGCAGCAGCAAAGCCCACGCCCAACTTTGCTACAGACTGGATTGACTCAATAGTCCTCCTTAATGGCCTGACCCAAGGTGAAGCATGTTCACTTCTGAGCATTAATATAATTATCATTTTGGTGATTAGACATGTGTTTCTACTAACACTTACAGACGATATCATTAAAAAAATTATGGTACTTATATTGTATGCATGTATATACGAATATATGTGCATGTATCTAAATGCATGTGTGGGGTGTGTGTGTATGTATATGTGTCTATATGTGTGTCTATGAGTGTGTGTGTGTGTGTGTGTGTGTGTGTATGCACTTCTCACACACCTATATGCTCTGTATTTACAATATGGATGGAAACAAGTTTCTTAAAGAACAAAACCACATAAAAGGAAATTCTTTCAAATTTGTCTCCAGGGCAAGAAATTCTGAGTAATGTCCAAAATTACATACATTAAAATCATGCTACATATCAGTATTATTAGAAATAAAGTCAACAAGTTCCCTTTGCAGAACTGCTGGCCCTTTGGGGATTTGGAACTGCAATCAAGGACATATGGGACTCATTTTTCTTTCGAGTTTTATTGAAGTAGAATTGATATAAAATGAACTGCACATATTTAAAGGGCACAATTTAATAAGTATGTGTGTGTGTGTATATATATATATACACACTAATTTAATAAGTATATGTGTGTGTGTGTGTGTGTGTGTGTGTACTTTTGGATCTGAAGAAGCAATGGAGTCTCCAGATGGAAGAACCTTGTTAACACCACAGCAAGTACCCACAGTAATGATTCCCACAGTCCTTCCTGAAAGGGAACTACTATCATTTATTTACATCTTTGTCTCGGTTTTGATCAGAGGAGGAATGCATTCAGTCTTTCATCATTAATTAGGTTGTAACTGAAGGTATTTTATAGGCATTTCATATTCCATAATTGGAAGTGTTTTTTAAACCTGAAGTAGACTGAAGAAATTTCCTTCTAGAACTAGTTTGTTGACACAGTTTTGAGAGGAATGGATGTTGGACATTGGCAAATGTGTGTTTAACAACCACTTATTTTTTCCTATAATGTTTATATCTGGCTATCAGAATAATGTTAACCTTATAGAATGATTAAAGTATTTCCTTAGTTTTAAATTTTGGAAAAAAATTATATTAAATTCTTTTTTTTTTCATTAAAATTTTGGTAGAATTCCCCAGTAAAAGCATGTGTGTCTGGAGTTTTGTTGTGCATGTTATTTAACTAGAAGTCTAATTTTTAAAATAGACATAGAGGTATCCATGATATCTATTTTAATTAGGTTTGACAGTTTATGTCTTTCAAAGAAATTAGAAAATTGTTAAACTTATTAAGACAAAGTTGTTCATAATACTATCTTATTAATATTATTGATATTTTCAATACCTAGAAGATCTGTCGTTATATATTTCTCTCATTGTTGATACTGGAAATTTGCTTTTTCTCTGAAAAAGCTGATCAGACTGGATAAACTTCTTAAAATTCTCTTGATAGTTTCAAAGAATCAGCTATTGGTTTCAGAGATTTGAACTACAAGGAGAATTCAAGATGCTGTTGTTGGCTTTTAAGATGAATGGGGTCATATGCAAGGACCAGAGAACAGCAACACAGAGCTGAGAGTAAATTTTTGTCAACAGCCAACAAGGGAGTCCTACAGTTGAACTGAATTCTGCAAATAATAGAGTAAGTTTGGAAGAGAATCCTAAGCTACAGAAGGGAACTTAATTGACTAACACCTTGACTTCAGCTTTGTGAAATCCTAAAGAGTAAATCCAGAGAAGCCAGCCATAACATCCCAGACTTCTGACTTAGAAGACTGAGAGATAATAAATGGGCATTATTTTAAGGCTCTAAATTGTGGTTATTTGTTATGTAGCAATAGAAAACTAATGGAAAGACAATATAACCAAGACAGTGTGATATCAGTATAAACTGATGGAACAGAATAGAGTCTAACAATATACAAATATATATAAATATATATGTGTATGTATGTATGTGTATGTGTGTGCAAAATATACATATACACACACATTTATACAAACAAATACACAAGTAATTTTCAAAACTGGTGCCAGAATGATTTGTTGATACAGGAAATCTCCTGAAGAAGTTATACTGGAACAATTTGTTATCTAAAGGATGAGTTAATAACATGACCCATATATAATTCCTTACTCAAAAATCAATTAAAGATGGGTGATAGACCTATCCTTACATCCTTACATCCTAAATGTAAAACCAAAATAATAAAGCTTCCAGAAGAAAAGATAGGAAAATTTCTTTGTGCCTTGAAGTAGACAAAAATTTCTAAGAAAAAGCAAACCATAAGAGAAAAGATTACTTAGGCTTATCAAAATTAAGGCTTGTGTAAATCAAATCAAGAAAATAAACAGGAAACCATTAACTGAGGGAAGATATGTGTGGCATATATTTTGGACACAAGGCTAACATATAAAATACATAATTAACTCCTAAAAATCGATGGTAAGAACACAAACAACCTAATGAAAAATGGGTAATAAATTCAAACAGACACTTTCACAAAAGAATAAATGCATATTGTTAAAATGACAAACCTAACATGGTGAGGATTGGAGCAATGGAGAATCTCATACATTATTAATAAGAGCTTAAAATGATATAGTCATTTTAGAATACTTTTTTTTTTAAGATTTTATTTATTCATTTGAGATAGAGAGAGACAGGGAAAGAGAATATATGAGCAGAGGGAAGAGACAGAAAGGGAGAAGCAGACTTCCTGCTGAGCCAGTAGCCCAACGTGAGGCTTGACATGGGACTCCGTCCCAGGACTCCAGGATCATGACCTGAGCTGAAGGCAGATGCTCAACCATCTGAGCCACCCAAGGGCCCCCTTTTGGGTATTTTTTTAAATTGAACATATTTCTATCACATTATCCCCTAATTCCCCTTCTATCTACTATAAGTTACAGCATACATCCACAAGTAATTTTATACAAGCATTTTCCTAAGTGTTGTTTAAAATAGCCAAAAATTAGGAATACCTAATATACCTAATATATATATATATATATATATATAAAATCAAACATTATTTATAAATAGAAATGAACTGCTACTGTTAGCCACTGTTCGTAGATCCATGTAAAATTATGATGTGGATGAAAGAAGCTTGATATGCAAAAATACATGCTATGAAACTCCAGAATAAACAAACTAACATACAGTGATAGAAGTCATGCTTGAAAGACTGAAAAAGCAAGGCGTGCTAGAAATGGAAAGCTTGGTAGAAGACATACTGTCCAGAGAGTGGAAAATGAACAGATTATTATGTCTTGCATATCCCAGTACAAAAATTAAGCACAATACCTGGCAAGTCTCTGTGTTCTGGAAGCAGCATAATCCTTATCTAGGTAATAATGCTTCAGCCAATATATTGAATGGCACAAGTGACAAAAAACACTAATGGCTTTCAGTCTTATCCAAATCAGGAAAGGGCTCTGCAGTAACTTCAGGCTAAAATACAAGTAGCTCTGCTTCTTGTGCTATGTTATTGGAAGTGTTGGTGCTGCAAAACAAAATGCCATGTGGCATTAATGGCAAGTCCCCATAGGAGAAACAAAATGAATACTTCTAAATCTTCACTGGAGTAAAGCCAAGTCATTTGCAGTAGGAGATTATACAACTTATGAAAAATGGTTTTTGATACACTGCCATAGATAAGAACTTCTGACCAGTAGACACAAAAGAGACCTTGAAGCTAGAACTTCCTATAATCATAGGAATCTGATTATCATAGACCAACTACATCATAAACACAAGTCTATCAGCAATCCATTGAGAGTCAGGAATGGTACATCCAGGATCAAATTGGAATAGGACCACAGTATAAACAAGTTCAATGAACACAATGAGCAGTATAAACAAGTTCAATGAACAGGCCATTCAGACTACCATGTCACCCATCACCATTTACCAACACTGAGCACTGCCCATGTCTATGTGGGCATTTCTTATGATGGGGTGGGATAACCCAATTTGGTTCACAGTTGTGAGTTAGCTTCAAATGTGAGTAGATTTTTTTTTTATAATTTTATTTTTTATAATCATATATATATATATTTTTTTCCCCCAGGGGTACAGGTCTGTGAATCTCCACGTTTACAAACTTCACAGCACAAATGTGAGTAGATTTTAAAAGTTACTGTGGTCGCATGATAAACTCATTCCTGAAAGATGGTCATGACAGAAAACTTCTGAAATAGCAGAGCTTCACGCTTGACCATCTACATTGGGTGGGAAGAACTATAGTCTGATGTTGGAATATACATGGACCTATGGGCAATAACAAAAGATTCGGTGCCTGGAAGGAGAAATAAGCCTGGAAAAAGAAATATGAGAAAGTCAGGAACAAAGGAGTATAGGGTAGAATGTTGTGAATGGATACCCTCTTTGTGTTCTTATCAGCACTCAACCTTTACTGTGGAAGAGATACTAAATAACTGGGTAACTTGGCAAATTGATATAAGTCATCTCTGTCATTTGCCACCTTGTTGCTGACACGTTGAGCAGGAGTAGAGTAACCATTCTGTAGGGTTGAAGATCAAACATGCGTCCAACAGTGTGGTTCCCACCTAACAAAGTTGATATAGCTAATACTGTAATTATTTTGGGACATCACAAGCACCCACATAAGATGGCAAACTTAATAAATGTGTGCATTGTGTCTACTCCATTAACCATTCTTTTGTCTCTCTTCTTTCTCTCCTCAGCTTCCTACCCCCTGAGATGCACCAACATTTCAATTAGACTAATTAATAATCTTACAATGGCCTTTAAGTTTTCAAGTAAAAGGAAGGGTTTTTACATTTCTTCTTTAAATCAAAGCTAGAAATGATTAAGTGTAGTGAAGAAGGCATGTTGAAAGGTGGGATAGGCCAAAAGCTAGGCTTCTTAGACCAAAGAGTTAACCAAGTTGTGAATGCAAAGGGAAAGTTCTTGAAGGAAATTAATAGTGCTACTTCAATGAATAAATGGAAAATAAGAAAGTGAAACAAGGTTATCATTGATAATAGAGAAAATTTTAGTGGTCTGCATAGAAGATCAATCCAATCATAACATTCCCTTAAGTCAAAGTCTAATCCGGAGCAAGGCCTAACTCTCTTCAATTCTATGAAGGCTGAGAGAGGTAAAGAAGCTGCGAAAGGAAAGTTTGAAGCTAGTAGAGTTTGGTTCATGACGTCTAAATAAAGAAGCCTCTTCATAACATCAAAATACAAAGTGAAGAAGCAAGTGCTAATAGAGAAGCTGCAGCAAGTGATCCAGAAGATCTAGCTAAGACAGTTCTTGAACTATCACCAACCAACAGATTTTCAGTGTTTATGGAAGCACTTTCTATTGGAAGAAGATTTCATCTAGAATTTTCACAGATAGGAAAAATCAATGCCTGGCTTCAAAGCTTCAAGAGACAGGCTGATTTTCTTATTAGTGGCTAATACAGTTGGTGACTTTAAGGTGAAGCCAGTGTTAATTTTCCATTCTGAAAATCCTAGGGCCTTTAAGAATTATGCTGACTGGAAGGATAAAGCCTGGAGGACAGCACAACAGTTTACAACATGGTTTACTGAATATTTTAAGCCTACTATTGAGACCTACTGAAAAAAAAAATTCCTTTCAAAATATGACTTCTCATCACTAACAATGCACCTAGACAGCCAAGAGCACTGATGGAGATGTTTGAGGAGATTAATGTTGTTTCCATGCCTGCTACCACAACATCCATTCTGTAGCCCAGGAAAGAGTCATCTCAAATTTTAAGCTTCATTATTTAAGAAACACATTTTGTAATGAGATAGCTGTCTAAATAGTGATTTCTATGTGTATCTGGGTAAGGTAAATTGAAAATCTTCTGGAAAATTAAATTGAGGTATGTACATTGTTTTTCTTGACATTATCATATTGAACCCTTAATAGACTACAGAGTAGTGTAAACATAAAATGTATATATACTAGGAAAACAGAAAATTTATTTGATTGGCTTAATTGTAATGTTATTTCATTGTGGTAGTCTGGAACTGAAGTCTAATATTTCCAAGGTGTGCCTATATTTGGGTGTTCCTTTATATTACCTTACCTCTTCTTGATAGTAAACAGACAAGCACAGTACAGTGACTTGAGAAAGTAATGATGATCAGAAATTCAAAAACCTCAAGAATGAGGATTTGGTTCTCATCACTGTGGACAAATAGGTTCTAGATGAATCAGGAGAGCTAAGTGTAGATAACAGAGGAGAGAGATAATAAATATCAGTTGTAGTTTCAAGACCTGTAGCAGTGCCAGGTAGTTTTGCTAAGTTTCCTTTTCTAAAGTCCCCGCAGAAAAGATGCGCTTATTGTAATCTTTAAAGAACTTCACTCAGAACCTGGCTAAAGAAATGGATCAAGGGATGCCTGGGTGGCTCAGTTGGTTAAGCATCTAACTCTTGATTTTGTCTCAGGTCATGATCTCAGGGTTGTAGAATCAAGCCCCACATGAGTCTCCTCACTCAGCATGGCGTCTGCTAGAGATTCTCTCTCTCCCTCTCCCTCTGCCTGCCCCCCCAACCCTGGTGCTCATGCTTTCTCTCTCTAAAATAAATAAATAATCTTAAAAAAAAAGAAGAAAAGAAATGGATCAAGGTAGCACAATGGGTAAATTGTGAATATTGTTAGGTACTACTGAGGTGTCCCTCCAGAAATAATTTCCTTTCCTTGATGCTAGGAATGATCCCTAAAGAAAATCCTCAGCTATCAGCCCCCTACAAGCATTGCCTCATCTGCCTTAACAATGTACTTACTTCAAGTGGCTCACACCCATTGACTGGTTAGCTTGAGAGTATGAGGACCTGGTTCCCTCAGCCAAAGTAGGGACAGTCTACAGTACCATCATGGCCTCAGAAATCCCCACCAAAGCTAAGTACCCTTCATTGTGGTTGCATCTCACTGAAACCTCTTCTGCTCCACCATTATGTTTTCCTTTTCCTTTGACAGGTTGTGACCACAAAAGCATGACCGAATGTTAAAGCCTATCTCAGGTAACCAACATTTGATGATATAAAAATATGAATGGATTTCACTGTAAAATATGAATGGATTTCAAATGCAGTGAAGAGGACATTTTACATCTCTTTTTTAAGTGAAAAACTTTCTGTTTCATAACTGGCCCTCACATGACAGATAGAAAGTAACACAAAACAATTTATCTCAATAAAAGATTATTTTATGGATTACTTTTATACACTCAGTGTGGAAATACAGATAGAGATTGAGAGTCAGGTAAGTATCATTAATTAATATAATATATTCCAAATTACTGCACCTGGCCCTGAGTAGCAGTTGTTTTTTAATATGTGTTTGTAGTTTATGGACTCTTTCCAACAGTGAGAAAATTTGCTTATTTTTGGTAGTAAGGATGTGACATACATATTAATAACAGAAAGTAGGCACTAAATATGCTTCAGATTTTATCTTATTTTTTGATAATGAATGATTTTGGATGGCTATTCAGCATGTAAAACATTCTCTAAATCAGAGATCAATTGATTAAGTTGTTGTTCAGTGTCTTTGCAATAAACAAAAGGAACTACTTATGGTTTCTGATTTCCCCAATCCACTTGGTTTCCTGACAGTCAATTACTTTTTTGTGTGTTGAAACTTCATATATTTTTAACTATTCTCTCTAAATATAAACTAGTTAATATGGTATCAATCTCTTGCTTTTATAAGTATGATACATACAGTACTGTCTGGGAAGGAAAATAAAAAGTAATATAGATGGCAAGAAAATAAATTATATTTCTTGAGAGATTTTACTTTCAGGGTTTACTATTCATAAATTTATGTAGTTCATATGTTAAATTAATGAATTTTATCTTTTCATACCTACTTTATAAATGAAAAAAAAAACAGAAATCCAGAGAGATGCTTAAGAGCTTCACAAAAGTGTCCCAGGATAATTCTGAGTTTCTACTATAACAAACATTGCCTGGTTTCACAAGTTCTTTCAATCATATCAAGGGGTGATAATCTAATTGGCATTCTGACTCAACCAGGTAGCCAGTGATATTTTCATAAGATGTAGCTTGTTAATAGTTCACAGAAATTTTCTTTGTCTGAACTCAGATTTCTCACATATTTTCTTGTGAAAATTCCCCACATGAAACATGTAAGCACAAATGTTCAGTCAGGTCCTGAAAACAAACAAAAAACTAACACCGATGGTTTTTATTTTTGTCAAAGCAAAATATGAAAATGTTTCAACACCTGTTTCCCAATACCCTCCAGATATAGACATGAGAGATTATAACCTTCAGAGCGTCAGGATCATGTTGAAATTTTCTCTCTACAGAGCTTAATAAAATACTTGAATGGAATAGCATGAAAAATCGCTATATATTAATGCTTCCAAGAAAGTCTAGAAACCAGCTTTTACTCTGAGTTGGCGGGCATTTCTTCTGCCCAATCATTTTCCCCCTGCTACTTTAGAACATGCAGGAGCCTAGCCTCAGCTTCATTGTGCTTTAGTTAATAGCTAGCAAAGGTCAATAGAATATATTTTCTTTTCAAATACATAGTTGGGACATGTTTTTACTAGATTCTGACTTTTTTGAAGAAAGTATAACTTGGGAAGAAGGGTATATGCTAGAATATATTAAAACCCTGCTCCTTCTTGCTCTGTGACCTTGGTGTAATAACCTCATCAGTAAAATAATGCAGTGTTTTCAAGGATATTTTACAGATTAGAAAAACTGTCTCCATAGCATTTTAAATTGTAGAGAAGAAACCCATGTATTGAGGCTATTATTTGTTCTGGTTACTATTACAGAATTATTTTGTTTGAAGAGATTTATCAATGTTCTTTTTGGAAGATGTAATGTATTAAATTGAAACAAGAAAAACATAAAAGTATGAGTTGAAAAATAATTTGAAGATGAACATTTTTTATAAAGCTGCTTTTAAGAATGATGCAGCTTTTTGAATTATATTTAATTTCAGCAGAGGTCAGTCAATCTTTGCTCCTCCCAAGATTAATATGAAATGCATCCTTGAACATTTTTAATCATTGGAACCTAAGTGACCTTAGAACAAAAGCAAAGTTTAGCTAGAAATTCTGCTACTCATCAGCATTTTCTTTGAAGTTCAGAAATGCTGAGTATACAAATGCCACTCTTGAACCGTGTTTATAATTTAAGAAAAATAAAAACCTTCAAGAAAATATTTATCTTATATAAGTAGAGATAAAATATATTTTAAATGCTTTCAATAATCTGTCAACTCTTATACAAAATACATAATTTTGAAATTTATGGTATGGAAATATCCACTTATACTACCAATAAACAAATACTATTTGTATTTATACCAATAAACAAATACTATAAGCCACCATGTTTGGGAAATGCAGCCAATAAAATACATGGCTTATGGCAATACAGAGCTCAGGGATTGACAAAAACAGTCAAGCAATAAACTCTTGTTACATATGTGAGTAATAAATGAATTTGTTAAGCCCATAAACATTGAATCTTTTAGGATCCTTGTGATCTTGGGTCTACTCAAAAATTATATGTGACACACCTTGAAAGAAATCCGTGGATTTCAAGACAGCCAGAGGCTCCTTTGTGTTTAAGTAAAAAAGTCTCAGCCTAATATGGATATATGTTTAAGGAATTCCAAAAATTAGTGAGTTCTAGAAAAATACTAATAACTCTATTGTTTTACAAAAGGCTGAGAAGTTGTTTGCTTATTGTGAATAGATACCTAATGGATTTTTATAAATGTCTGGCAGACGCCAGCAGTTTGTTTGTATTAAATAGACTTATAGTCCAAAATAAAAGTCACCTGATCACTGTATCATGCTTGAGCAGGTTAGTATGGGATAATTTAAGTCAAAGATGTATGGGTTCTTCCTTTCTCTGGCGTAAAACTTATCATAGAAAAGACACACTAAAATCATTTTTAACTGAGTTTTACGTTATTTCAGATCCTGAAATTAAAGCACATAATGTCTAAACTATAGTCTTAACAAGCTTACATGAGATGTATTAAAGATCTGATTGCATAACTCAATTCTCTGGAAATATGCGATGTTTAGGATTGGAATGTGAGACGAAAGAATGTCCACAGTTTGGACATGTTGTGGAATAAGCATTGTGGCCTTTAATTTGGTGACAGGAATTCAGGATATAGAAACATATGTACAAATAGAAAATAAAAAGTATCTATACACACCTCAAAGTAATTCACAAGACTTAGCTTCATCAAGAAGAAAGGAGCTAGATATCACATTCTGGCAACATTTTTCTAAACTGGCATATTATATAAATATTAAATTTGACACTCTCATAAAAGCTTGCATTTTTATTTATAACATGTCACTTTCTAATTGTTTTTTTAATACTTTGTGTCCATAATAATTTCTTTATCCTGACAGTTTTTACAGATTAAGTATGAAAACATTTCAAAGGACTGTTTTTCCTCTAATAAGTAAGGTATTATAGCTGGGCAACCAAACTTTAAAATCTTATACTTCAAAGAAATCTTATCCACTGAAATATAAAAAGAGAGAGAGAGAGAGAAAGATCTTTTAAAAATTTAGTATATTAAATTGCTCTTTACATGTATAATTGATTTCAGGTGTTCTTATAGTGCTTTCTTAATATGAGGATAAATAATTAGGAAATCAAGAAATCATCTAGAGAAATACTCCACAATATCTCTCAATATTTCTAGATTGTTCATTCTACTTTTTCTCTTTGATTCACAAGACATATTTTAACTTCAACACTAGTTGTAGTGAATATTTTATCTTTTTTCTTTTTTTTTTTTTTTTTTTTTTTTAGCAGCAATACCTACTACAAGTTCTTATATAGGTTCTCTGTGATTTTCTATTTTAAATTCATTGGCCTTTGTGACATCCTTTAAAGAATTGCTGAGAAATGTTATCGTACTTCTATGTGTGCACATGTGCATTTGTGTGCATGTTTATTGTATAAAGCTGTATAACAATAATAGATCTGCCTTTTTCTTGTGTATTATGATCCTATGCTTTCTGTTGAAACTTTTTTCCCAGGTAAACACAACTTCTTGCAATTTTTAAAAGACAGTTTTATACCCATGTCCATTTTAGCATATCGCCCAAAGCAAGGTTAAGATTATCACAAACCACCAAATTATATTTTGATATAAACATCTACTAAGTCTATCTATGAACCATGGTATTTCTTTCCTTGAGTTTTACATTTGTTCCTTCTTTTCCTTTATTAGAACTTAAATACTGACCTCCTACATTTCTCTTAGGTTTTCATGATCCTTTAAAAATCTGGCCTACTCATACCTTTAAATGATCTACAGTATTTAATATTCTTAAATGAATTATGTTTTTAAAGATTTTACTTATTTGACAGAGAGAGATAGCAAGAGAGGGAATACAAGCAAGGGAACTGGAAGAGGGCGAAGCTGGCTTTCCACTGAGCTGGGACCCCGATGTAAGACTCGATCCCAGGACCCTGGGATCATGACCTGAACTGGAGGTAGACTCTCAACAACTGAGCAACCCAGGTGCCCCCCTTAAATGAATTATTGAAAACAATATCAAACAGGAAAGAAGATAAGGTATTGAGGCTCTGAGAAGATAAGTTCCTTGATCAAGGGCAAAAATTCAAACAGGACTGGAAAATGGCTTGGCCAATGTGAAAAAGCATAATCCATGTGAAGAAAGAGATTTTAGAAAGCTGTGGGAGAGGAAGAGAACAAAGATAGGGAGAAGAAAGCTGGATTTTTGGAATTCAGAGTCCTCAGAATATGGTGTTTGGAGAAACTCATTTGACTTAAAAGTATGATCACGATTTCACAGTTTCTATAGTGCTATTAATGAAATTCAAAACTGGGAGATTGGATTAAACTAATACTTTTTCAGAACACATTATATATTATTATCATTTTCTTCCATTTTGCCTCATGTATTTTCAGTTTGCTGATGGCTACACGTTGTCTAATGATAAATGTCTGAAAAGCATGATCCTCTCCACCTATTTTCTTGGAATGCTGGCACTGTATCATTTCTATGGAAAGATTCTATATTTCGTTATTAAGGACAGTTCAATTGAAATTTTAAATTGAACAGACATAAGCAGATATTTAACCCTTATAAAATTTTATTTCCCTATTTGTAAAAGCATTCCAGTTTATTAATGAAATTAAAAATAATAAAACAAGATTTAACATGCTATCATGGGACAAATGTAGTTTGGGCTTTTACATGATAGGGATACTTTCCTGACTCATTACGTATTAGCTATATGATCTTTGACAAGAAACTTGGCCTCTTTAAGCCAAATAATAATATCTATCAATAATAACTTTAAGTCTGAGATGATAAGATGATGTCTTTAAAAAGCTTTGCACACAGTGGGAGCTCTAGAAATGGTAGATATTACTGTTATTGTTTTTGTCATTAATATTTTAAATTTAAAAAACTACTTGATAATAAGAAGCCTAGTATTTGCTAGCGATCTGTATTCTTATTTGGTTTCTGTTTTTGAACTTACAGGTATCTGTTTTTTATCTCTCACATTTTGCATGAGAATCTGAAGTGCTAACACATAAAAAAGCACTTGAAAAATTTCAGATATTATTATAATAGCCACCTAATATTTGTTGACATATTAGTAAGAAAGGAAATAAAATAGGTAGCAAAGAAAAAGTCCCATTAACAGCTTCACAAAGACATCAGACCAAATTATGCAAATTAACTGTATAGTTCCTTAAGGTCAATATTAATAAACAACCCCACACAGGCATATTTTCCATTTTCTTACTACTCCAATTAATTGTCAACTATTTTCAACTAAAAAATTAACTCAAATTTAGGATACCTGGGTGGCTCAGTGAGTTAAACATCTGCCTTTGGCTCGGGTTATGATCCCAGGATCCTGGGATCCAGCTCTGCACTGGACTCCCTGCTCAGCAAGGAGCCTGCTGCTCCCTCTTCTTGGGCGTGCGCTCTCTCTCTCTCTCTCTCTCTCTCTGACAAATAAATAAATAAAATCTTTAAAAATTAACTCAAATTTGATATATATAGATGACTTAATATGGAGAACCACAGTTTCTTGATCTATATAGACATAAAATTTAAGAACACCTTTATGTACAATGAACACATCTTCAGTTAAGATATACAAGAACATGTGATTTTAAACCAATGTGAATT
This sequence comes from Lontra canadensis, assembly GCF_010015895.1. Taxonomy (NCBI): domain Eukaryota; kingdom Metazoa; phylum Chordata; class Mammalia; order Carnivora; family Mustelidae; genus Lontra; species Lontra canadensis. Next base: position 6,247,843 of record NW_022631040.1, read on the forward strand.
TTTGTGCTTGAGCTGTCAAGTAAAGACAATAGGTATGTATTAAAGAAATTTTGATATAGTGACATTATAATAAACTAGTCCATAAATAGCCAATGCTTCAAGAGTCTATAAATGAGGATTAAATGGGGCAAATCCTTTCTTAGTTTCATCTTCTCACTTGTTCAGTTTACTTCACACAACTTTGCAAATGAGCTTTATAAAGGTTCCTAAGAGATACATCTTTGGTTCTTAAATCTTTATGTTAGTGTACCATTACATGACTACATAGTACTTAAATATCAAAAAGAAGAATTTTTCTACAAGATTACTGTTTTCATCTAAAATGCAATTATCTGGATGTCTTTTTCCAACATATTAAAAAATTTCTATCTGAGAGTTACTAAAATTATCTTTTCAAAATAAAATAAGATGAATTACTATGGCAATTACACCATTTGGTGATTTTAAGTCACTGCTTTCTTTCAGAAACTATGCACATTCCATTTTTCCCCAATTTATATAAAAAATTGGGGTTTATGGGCACTTGGATGGCTCGGTCAGTTAAATGGCTGCCTTCCTCAGGTCATTATCCCAGGGTCCTGGAATTGAACCCGCATCAAGCTCCTTGTTCAGCAAAGATCCTGCTTCTCCCCTGCCTGACCTTCCCCCTGCTTGTGCTTGCCCTCTATCTCTCTCTCTCACTTGCTCTCTCTGTGTCAGAATAATAAATAGAATCTTTAAAAAAAAATTAGGGTTTACATTAAAAACATAGGTTACAAAAGTTTGCTAGAAAGAACTATATGAATATTATAAATAAATGTAATTAGCTTTTGCTAATATATTTTAAATTTTTTCCCAGTTTTATTGAGATATAATCAATATAACATTGTGTGACTTTAAGGTATATAATGTAATTTAATATATGTATATATTGCAAAATGATTACAACAATACATGTAGTTAACACCATCACCATATTGTATATCTGAAAGTTGCTGAGAGAATAGATTTTAAACCTTCTTACTACAGAAATTTAATGGATTTGAGGTAATGCATGGCAAAATATATATATATATACACACACACACACTCAGCACTGGCCCACACATATATATGTATACGTATATATATATGTGTGTATATACACATTCACACACACACACACACACAGAGCACTGGTTGTGATGAGGAATATATATATATATATATTCCTCATCACAGCTCCCCAAAAAGCAGGAAAGAAAGCCTCCCCTACACTGGCCAATGGCTAGGAACTTAGTCTTCTTTCTACATGGGTGCTGTATGAAATTCATTACTTGTGTGACTGAGTACAAACTACAAAACATCTCTATTTCTCAACTTTGAAGTTGTAAAATAAGTGTGTTAATATTTATTTGCCTCTTGAGGTTGTCATGAAGAGAGATTCAGTGCCCAGAGGAACTATTTCAAATTAAAATATCATTTAACTATTTTTCTTTTTTATAGTTAGCATTCCAGTCTCTGAATAAGTTTGAGTGGTAAGAATGATACAAAGTGCACATAAACACACACACACACAAACTCCTAACATTGTAGAAAACAATGATAAAATTTAAAGTGATAAAACAAACAAACAAAAAATACAGAATCCAACAAGATTTGTTCGCATGGTGTGTACCCGGTTAAAGGTTTCTGAAGAAACAGGGATATCAAAGAGTTAATAGTTAGGTTAGGGCATTGAATATCTCTATGGGATATATATTTGCATTAACTTTTCCATATGTTTTCCAAAAAAGGATGGATGTACATTTACATGGAAGAGAACATGTACTATTTACATATTCCCTGATGGGTGCATTTTTGTTCAAAAAATTCTGCTTAATTTTTTCTTAATTAAGATTTCCGTAAGTGAATTGTAGAGAAAGGTATTTTTTGTATCCCTACAAAAGGTTAAAGAAAATTATAACTGAATGTCACCGTGGATTCAAAAATTCTGCTCCAGAAAAAAGGAATAAAAGGAGTCAAAATATCGCCTCCTTTCTAGAAGAGATGCCCTATTTTCCACCCTTTTTTCAAAAGGAGCTGCACCTTTTCTGGGCATTTTGGACTATGAAAAATTTCCACTTTTTGGCAGCAGACCATACCAGATACTTTCTGGTGTAATATTTGGAGAGAATAACATTTCACTGAGTTCTTTTATAGGATATCTTAATGTTTTCAACAGATTATGATAGAAAGGATCAAATTATAGTTTGTCTAACTTAGAAAAGTATGGCATCTACAGACAAGCTGAAAGCAGCCATTACCCACCATGCTTCTGGTAAAGAAATGAGCACCTATATAAATTATTTGTATAGTCACTGAGTGTTCAAGAAGCTTTCTCAATCCAGAGCATCCTCAGACTTTTACTATTTGCAGATGACATGATACTTTGTATAGAAAACCTGAAAGACTCTACCAAGAAATTGCTAGAACTGATATACGAATTCAGCAAAGTCACAATACAGAATAAATGTAAAGAAATCTGTTGTATTTCTATACACCAACAGTAAAGAAGCAGAAAAAAATTAAGAAGTAAATCTCATTTCCATCTGAACCAAAAACAATAAGATATGGAGAAACAGATCTAATGGAAAAGTTAAAAGGCTTGTACTCTGAAAACTGTAAAACACTGATGAAAGAAATTGAAAATGACACAAAGAAATGGAAAGACATTCCGTACTAATGGTTAGAAGAACAAATATTATTACAATGCCTACATTACCTTAAGCAATCTACACATTTAATGCAATCCCTATAAAAAATACTGCCCACATTTTTCACAGAGCTAGAACAAACAATCCTAATAGTTGTATGGAGCCCCACAAGACCCCAAATAGCCAAAGCAATCTTGGGGAAAAAAAAAAAAAAAAGCAAAGCTAGAGGCATCACAATTCTGGACTTCAACTTATATGACAAAGCTGCAGTGGTCAAGACAATATGGTACTGGCAAAAAAACAGACACAGAGATCAGTAGAACAAAATGTAACACCCAGAAATGAACCCACCACTATATGGTCAATTAATCTACACAAAACAGGAAAGACTATCCAATGGAAAAAAAAAGTATTTTCAATAAATGATGCTGGGAAAACTGGACAATAACGTGCAAAAGAATGAAACTGGAGCACTTTCTTACACCATACACAAACATACATTCAAAATGGGTGAAAGAACAAAATGTGAGATCCAAAACCATCAAAATCCTGGAGGAGAGCAAGCACAGGCAGTAACCTCTTTGACATCAGCCATAAGGACTTCTTTCTAGATATGTCTCCTGAGGCAAGGGAAACAAAAGCAAAATTAAATTAGTGGGACTTCATCAAAATAAAAAGCTTCTGCACACCCAAGGAAACAATCAACAAAACTAAAAGGAAAAGAAGATATTTGCAAATCAATATCTAACTAAGGGTTAGTATCCAAAATAAATAAAGAACTTATCAACCTCAACACCCCCAAAACAAATAAACCAGTTAAAAAATGGTCAGAAGAGAAGAACAGACATTTTTCTAAAGAAGACTTCCAGGTTTATGGTGAGTGCAGTGAAGTGTGTAAGCCTGATGATTCACAGAACTGTACCCCTGGGGCAAATAATACATTATATGTTAATAAAAATAATTTAAAAAATACCCCAGCAAGAAAAGTAGGGGTTGGTATTGGGGAGATAGATGAAACAAACAGTGAAATAATGATGGTTGTTAAGACTGGGTGGTGGATACATAAGGTTTTTTGGTACTCTCTACTTTTGTATATGGTTGAAAATTTTTGTATTAATTTTTTTTAAATAATAAAAAAAATGCATCCAGGTGACCAACAGACATATGAAAAGATGCTCAACATCACTCATCATCAGGCAAATACAAATCAAAACTATGATATATGTTCTCACACTTGTCAGAACGTCTGAAGTCAACAACAACACAAGAAACAACAGGTATTGGTGAGAATGTAGAGAAAGGGGAACCTTCTTCCACTGTTGGTGGGAATGCAAACTGGTGTTGCCACTCTAGAAATGGAGTGTCCTCAGAAAGTTAAAAATAGAACTACCCTATGACCCAGCAATCTCACTACTATTTACCCAAAGAATACAACAATACTAATTCAAAGGGATACACACACTCCAACGTTTATAGCAGCATTATCTACAACAACCAAATTATGGAAACAGCCCAACTGTCCATCTACTGATGAGAGGATAAAGATGTGGTATATATGTACAATGATATATTTCTCAGCCATAAAAATGAATGAAATCTTGCCATTAGTGATGACATGGATGGAGCTAGCGAGTAAGTATTAGGCTAAGCTAAATATTTCAATCAGAGAAAGACAAATACTATATGATTTCACTCATTTGTGGAATTTAAGAAACAAGACAAATGAGCAAAGGGGGAAAAAAGAGACAGAGGGAGAGAGGCAAACCAAGAACAGAATCTTAATTATTCAGAAGAAAAAAAAGTTATAAAAACTGAAAAAGAAGAGGAAAATTTAAATGAAAAATATGTCTTTGGCCATGATGTATTTAATAATTACAAACATTAAGACACCTATAAAGAAAGGAATATATGATGTTAAATAATACTTGAATTTCTACATGATTCCAAAATAGGAAGTTAAAAATATCAAAGCAATGTATTGAGAAATAAACCTAAGAAATAACAATCAACTAACTTCATAAAAATTAAGAAAATATCTCCTTGAAATAAGCTGTAGACAGAGGTATATGTAAATACAAATACATATATATGTGCAAATATGATTATCAATGTTTTTATTTGTATCACCAGTACTTAATGTGATTTTAACCTTAAGAATAATTCAAAAGTGTCTACATTGCAGACATTATACAACTTAGTGTGCTTGAAAATGGTAGAATAGAGATTGCGTGCTTCTAAACAATAGCAACAAATGTTTGTCTTACATAGATTTTCTAGTATTTCTCTGTAATATCAAAAAACTAATTAGAAAAGTGAATGATGTTACCCCCAAAAAAAGACAGAAAGACTATTTTGTTATTATTAAGAAATGCCTTCAGGATAATGAAAATTAAACTCACAAAAGGACATCTTGGCTAAATGCTCTCCATTGCATTTGATTCAGATAATGAACATAAAAGAAAAGAATAGTTATTTTATTCTTGGAAGAAAACATTGGATTGTTTCACATACACCCTTTCATGTTAACTTTAATTTCTATCATCTGGGATATGACATGAATATAACTTGGAATCTGTTGTAAAACACTGTACAATAATTGAAAAGCATTTAATTTATCAATGTTCATATAAAAATGATAGGAACTCCTTTGACAGAGTTACATTTTGTAATCTCTCCAGACATTATTACTTATGATAATCACTCTAACAACATTCCCAAATAAAGTACATTTTTAAAAATTATACTTTTATGAGAGCTAAAATCTAACCAAAGTATTTTAAATTAAGATGGCATTTGAACAAATTAAAATTATAATATGAATTTTTAAATAAACTTTTTAATAAAATCTAATGAGGTTTGGATTTGCCATGTAATCTTAAACAAGACATTGAATATCTTTGTGTCTCAGTATCTTCAACTTGTCAAGTTACGGATTTTAGTTCAAAATCTTATTCCAATGGATGTTCTCTGATTCACATTAGTTAGTAGTCAAATTATTTGAACATATAATTTGTTTAATGTTAAGAAAACATTAGACTTAGAGATTAAGAGTCTAGAATCAGTCACATTTTAGTGTCTATTATGCATGTTGATTTACAGCAATAGACCATAGACTTAGATTTGCCCCAAAATAATCAAAAACTGAAAAGACACATGGGGAGGATCAGCACATGCCTCTCATGATATTTGAAAATAAAATTTGAGACAAAACTTTGTAGATTATATGAGATATTTGGTTGGATTTCCTAGGAATTTGGTACATAAAATTGGAATATCTTTCTTCAGATTTTAAATACATATAGATTAATGGCCACAAGATAATCTATCCATTTTAGGGTACCTCAGATTAAATGGATAACCTTTTTGTTTTCCTCAAAGTTTGACAAATTTCTGAGCATTTGGGATATAATGCAGTTAATTAGTTTCTTAAACTCTAATGGCTATTTTAAAACTATATTTATAATTTTATGGTTTTTTAGTACATAAGAAATATGGAGGTATTTTGTTACTTTTAGAAAAAAAAAAATTGATTGAGATGTCTGTCCATAAAATAAATATACATATCCTTTACATATCTTAAGAACTGTAATTTTTAAAATAATAAAATAAAATAAAATGATATAAAATATTCTACTTAGAATAGCAATAAAAAGATAAAAAATTGATAAATATAAATATGGAAATCTTTTATGAAGAAGACTTTAAAAATATTATCAAGGTATTTATTATTTCTGTAATATATTAGTTTAGTATTATTCCAATCAAAATAATAAAAGCACCCTTTATTTGATCTGAAATAAAAGCCTACAACATGCAAAAATACCAGAGCTACTACGAAAAAAATAATGAAGGGCTTTCGGGCATTCTTTATTAAAAAGAACTATCATAAACCTACATGTATTAAAATATGACCTTAGGGAGGAATACTCAGGTTAAAGCAACATATTATTTTCTGAAATGTTAGTATAATTACATTTGGAATTTTTTATGTAATAAAATTGTAAGCATTTTAAAATTACTAAGAAATGGGTAGTTTATTTAGATAGATTATGAAAGGAAACTAATACAAGAAGGTTCATCTTTGTAAGTAAAGTAAAAGGAATTTGAGGCGATTGGTTGATTTATCTTTTTCTCTGAAATAAAACTCAAGATCATTTGCTGACAGTGAGATGAGACAAGTGAAATTTTTGATAATTCCAGAGATCATTGGAACGACTGGAAACTTATGACAGGTTACTGTGCAGTTATCTGGTATGAACTGGATTTGGAACTCAAGAAAATAATTTTATAAAGTGCCTAAATATGTACTTTTACACTAAAAGTTTACTAAATTCTGGAAATAGAAATGGAGAAGAGGGTTGGTTGATTCAGAGGTCAATTTTGGAGGGCAATTGTGAAACAACATCGAAGGGAACAAGGGGGTTGATATTTGAAGACCAATTGATTGAAATGACCAGTAATTATTTTATCAATTTGATAAGCATTTTATTTTATCTGTAGTAAGCCTGTGCATCTTTCCAACCCCTTAACTAGTTGATTTGCTTCTTAATGGTTACCATCAATACATTTGCTTCCAAATAACACCTTCCAGTCAATGCCTCATTACTTATACACTCGCTTTCAATGAATTAACTGCCTTGTGCAGTTTCCCTTCCCTGAAATCTGTATTCCAGCTAGTTAGAAATGTTTAGACAACCACAAAGAGTAGAGACACTGTAAATCTACAGATTTTATATCAAAACTGCACAACTATTTCCTATATCTCTCTTATTCCCATTTCTTTCTTATTCTTTATGGTAGCAATTAAGTTTTCTAATATTCATTAAAACACACACACGCACACACACACACTGGATAAGTAGTATGTATACATATATAATTTCTCATGCAAATCTGGTAGGGAAAACCATATCTGTATGTAACTGATTTGCTAATCAGCTTTATAGTGCAGAGGACCACAGGGGAAGAGATGGAAAACTGAATGGGAAAAAATCAGAGAGGGAGACAAACCATGAGAGACTCTGGACTCTGGGAAACAAACTGAGGGTTACAGGAGGGAGGGGTATGGAAGGATGGGGTAATCAGGGGACGGGTATTAAGGAGGGCACATGTGGTGATGAGCACTGGGTGTTATACACAATTAATGAATCATTGAACACTACATCAAAAAATAATGATGTACTATATGTTGACTAATAAATCAGTTTTATTAAAATATAGTAAGTGCTCTCATCACAAAAAGACAACATAATGTAGGGGCACATAGCAGAGGCAACTAACACAGAAGTGGAAAGTCATGGAGAATAAATAAAATCTATATTGAGATTTGTGATGGAATAATTCATCTTGCTAAAGAGTAGGGAATGTAAGATGATTCTAGGCAGAGTCCAGGGTGCCAACATCAGATCTAGCATGATGCACTAAGGAGAAAAAAAAAAAAAAATTGTGCTACAGGATATCATATGATGAGAACTGGGAGAGAACCTGGGGGAAGAATGTATTTGAGAAAACTCTGTGAAAGGACATGAGCAATATGTGTGTTTTGATGAACAGTGAGGAACCACCTAGTGGAGAAAACCATGTTTGTAGAAACAAAAATGTCCACATTTATATGAGGGTGAAATGTCTGTATTAGAATGTATTAGAATTTCCATGCGGTCTGGTCTAGCATGGCATGATTTGTGGGTTGTACAGCTTGAGATTTTTTTACAGCCATTGTTAACAGCTATGAACTGCACCAAAACTGACAAAAATAATGGGCAGGTAACATCTTGAGTAGTATAGAAAAAATGTAAAGAAGAAATGAGAATCACCTGTCATTCTACCAGTCAGAGTTGCTTACACTTAGTATTTTAAGAAGTCTTTATTAATTTTCTACACATATGAGAAGATATTTTACACAATAAAGATCACATCTATTGATGTATTAAATAGCCCTTAGAAACTTTTGTTCTTAAATTTTACCAAAGGTAGAGATTTTTAAAACAGCATAGTTTTTTTTTTATTTGCATATGTGCAAATTTTATGCAGTGATAGACTTGAGACAATTTCAGATCGATGCTTATTTCAGCATATTTCCACCTAGAAGTTATCTCCTGATGCAAATTTCCTCAGATATACTCTCCTGGAGATCAATATCCTCTAGAAGTGTGAGTCAAATATGTTTTCATAAAAGGGCACTTAGGGCTGCTTTGGAAATTGCTATGATAATTGCCAAAATATTTGACCACTTAAAATCTCTTGATGAAATTATCCTAATCACATTCCACACTGCCTGTGCTCCGTCACTCTTTCCTGCTCTTCTCCTCTGTCACTAGTCTGTCTTCTTTCAGCATGGACAAAAGTGAAAATGAAATTTCACAGGAAACGCAGCATCTATCCTTTTTCCTAATAAGTACAATTTAAACGTGTAAAGTATATAAGAGAAATATGTGTCTTCAACCGACAAACACAGACTGTGTGAAAGTGTCTCTACTGCTTTCGGCATCCTGAGTGATTTGAGATATAAGGAGGAAAACACACAGAAAACAAAGAGAATCTGCTTTAGAATAAAGAGATTTTGGTTGAAATCAGACATACCCTTGTGATATGGCAATCTGTCTAACTTCACATATATTCTGCTTCCACATCTGTGAAATGGATTTAAGAAGCCACATTAGAAAAGTGTTTCAAAAATAAATAGGAGATGTTATATTTGAAGTGTATAGTATATACTAGGAGTTAAAAAAATACAACTTCATTTCCATTTCCTTCAACTGGGGATCTTTAAAACCTGAATGGCTCAGTGATTAAGCGTCTGCCTTTAGCTCAGGTCAGGAACTCATGGTCCTGGGATCAAGCCCCACGTCAGGCTCTCTGCTCAGTGGGGAGTCTGCTTCTCCCTCTCCCCACCCCCCACCACTCGTATTCCCTCTCTAGCTGCTCTCTCTATCAAATAAATAAATAAAATGTTCAAAAAATAAAAAAAAATAAAATCCTTTTTTTAAGATTCTCTCATCTTTGAAAATTAAAGTATAATTGAGTTATGGTTATATATGTATATACACATACTACATTTTCTTTACCCATTCACCTATTGATGGACCTTTAGGTTGTTTCATATCTTGGTTATTGTAAACAATGCAATAAACATAGGGGAATGTAGATCTTTTCAAGTGAGTGTTTTTGTTTCCTTCAGATAGACAGAAATGGAACTTTTGGATCATATAAGAGTTCTATTTTTATTGTTTTTATTTTTGTGGAACCTCAATACTCTTTCCATAGTGGTGGCGCCACTTTACTTTCCACTAATGGTGGATGACAGTTCTCTTTTCTCCACATCCTTGCCAGCACTTGTAATTTCTTGTCTTTCTGATACTAGCCATTCTGACAGGGATGAAGTGATATTTCCTTGTGGTTTTGTTTACATTTCCTTGGTAACAAGTGATGTTGAAGATCTTTTCATGTGACAGTTGCCAAGCTTGATCATTAGTACTCACTAAAAGCTTATTGTATTAAACAAAAACATTAAAGTAGAATCATTTTTCAATGCTTTATTAATTATACGTAAGATATTAATTAACCTGTAGACACCTATTGTTGCTATAATCCTAACAGATACTTCTATAGTTGCTTTCCCAGGTTGTAAAAACTGGTACATATCATAATCTACTAACCTGAATGCTACTTATTTAAGAGATAACTCAAGGTCGACGCAGCCAGTCAGCTTTCTCAACATCCTCAAACTTTCTTAGCAATCTCACCTTATCATATCATAACACAATAACCTTTTCTCTTTTAATGCACTTAACAAATTATGAAAATAATATTTTTTGTCTTACGAGGAAAGCATTATTATAACTCCAGTGCCTACAATAGAGAAGGATGTCAATTATGTTTCCTTAATAGCTGAAGGAACAGAGAAAATAATGAGAATAATGAAGAAAAATTATAAGGAAAAATAATTACCAAAAGTAATTATGAATAGGCGGGTTTATCACAAGCTGAAGATTGCTACACGGATCCCTTTTTTTTAATGGACATCTTTGAAAACTTAATTATTTGATAAAGTAAGATATTAGGTGTGTTGTTTAACAGGGAACATAAGAGTTTAGAGCTATTTTACTTAAAATATGTATCTTTAAAATACACTATAATTTAATATGGGTTTCTATGTTAGTGAGTATGATTAGTATCATTTCTATTCTAGAAATGATTTTCTGTAAACTTCTTAATGACTTAATTGTGATTATTTCACCCTGAAAATGAGAAAAGTTAACAGACGTATCAGTGTGATCAAAAAGAGTTTTCTATACTATATCATGATTTCCTTTCCTTGAGGGCTAGGATAAGAAAGTAGTACTATGCATAATATTAAATTTTGTGAATGTTTTGTTTTAAACATACAATAGACCAGAAATAACTTCCTATAGCGCAATATGAATTGTTTCTTCATGATATCAAACTCTGTCTGCATAAGACTGATGTAGTAATTGAACTACTAATTAAAATTCTGGTCTCATGACCAGGTCTTTGAAGAAAAAAATCAATGTGTTTGATGTAAGTCAGTTTCAAAAGCATCAGATTAGAGAAGAGTCCTTTCATCAGTAGCTGTTGTCCTAAAGGGCAGGGAGAAGTAGTGGGAAGGATGTTGTAGACCAGTTTTCTCATCCTGGACACACAGTAGAATGACTTCTGAAGCTTTAAATTATCAATATATCATCACCAGTAATATTGGTGATTTAATTGCTCTGGAACTGGGAAGGGCATCCATACTTTTAAGACAATTTAATTAGCAACTCAGTTTGAGAACCACTGGCTTCCAGGAAACAAGTTAGAAGAACTCTCAACCAGAGAATGATGTAATCCGCTTCCTTTTTGAGATGTTATCCTACTATCTTCCACAAAGCATGAACCAAACAAAGAGGCCATGAATTGAAGATTGGAGCTGTGATTGAATAGATAGGTGTTTTGTTTTTATTTCCTTTCTAAAAGCACATATTGGGCATGCTATCTATTCCCCCCTTATGAATTGCTTTATATAGTTGCATTATATTGATAGACTTGAAATAGCTGTTTTATATCTTTTCTATTTATCAAAATATAATAAAGGAACTTACAATCTATGTCTATGAGATTGTGCCATGGTAATTCTTTAACTGCCATTAAAAGTATTATGTTTATTATTAAGTACCATAAAGTAATAAATATAGGATACTATCGATAGTGTTACACAGTAGTCAGTCTGTGCATTTTTAAATAGACTATGAACAATATAAATTATATATACACATTTTAATTAATTAATTAACAATATAAATTATATATACACATTTTCAAAACCTCTATGTTTGAAGTTTTCCAGACAAAATCTAGCCATACCTAAATAATATATTTACATGTTTTGCATAATATACAAGTCATTGCATTAATTTTCTTTCTCCAATTAGTAAGTTATTGGTCTCATGCTCTGCAGTAACAGTTACAACCCAAAGGAACCTTACTTGTTAGGTCTTCATATATGTTATCAGCATCTGTTAATTACCACGAGACTCTTTCCATACCTACTGTTATTACAACAGTAAATCATGTTACAATCTGTCCAAGCTCTATAAGATTATTATTTCCTAATTATCATTTGAACAACTTAGTGGGAAAGTGATTAAATTAAAGGAAAAAAACAAACAAACAATCACCAAATACTTTGAGGATGCAGCAAAATTTATTGTCTAGTGAAGGCTGTGGGAAGATATGAAAACTGGGGATTTGATGTGAGGAATTAAACACAAAGAAAGAGAAAATTAGATCTGAAATATATCTAAATGATATGATGACTATTAGAAAGATCTAGGAAATAGAATTAAACAATCTTTTTGGCTAACTGGATTTGGAGACTTGTGAGGGAGATGCTTATGCTATTTTCAAGTTTCTTTTTTTTTTTTTCAAAGATTTTATTTATTTCTTTGACAGATAGAGATCACAAGTAGGCAGAGAGGCAGGCAGAGAGAGGGGAGGGGGAGAAGCAGGCTCCAGGCAGAGCAGAGAGCCCTATGCAGGGCTTGATCCCCGAACCCTGGGATCATGACCAGAGCTGAAGGCAGTGGCTTAACCCACTGAGCCACCCAGATGCCCCTATTTTCAAGTTTCTAACTGGTAAAATTGTTTGTATAATAATGTGCCCACATATTCTATAATATTATTCTGCTTTATATTAGTAAGTAAAATGTGTTGAATTATTTGTCATATACTATTTCATGAATAAAATACTGAGACCTAGATAAGATTAACCATACACATATCTATGTTCCTTTTCAACTAATTAATAGTAACAACAAAATAGTTGCAATAGAAAAAGGGAAATATAGCAGCTTTGTATAGAGATACTTCTAGGACAATTCAGTTTGGGTTACAGTACTTTTATCATGATACATTTCAGGGCTAATTGACAGTGTACTTAAAAGGCTTTTTTTAAAGATTTAGTTGAGGTATGAAGTTAAGAGAATGAAGAGTAAGATTTGAGAAAATTGAACACTAGGAAGTCTTCCCAAGATACAGATATTTTAGGTGAAAATTCTGACGAATTGGGTAAATTAAAAGAATATTGAAAAAAATGATGAAAGAACACTTTTCAATCAAAGTTGCAGTTGCATTAAAAAAAAGTACACTTGAGATTTTCTTGGCTCAAACTTTGATAAGCAGTAGGTGTTTCTGTGGAAACCTATTTATAACAGAGCTGTATATTTGAGAAAATGGAAACAAGATGTTCTTATTAAAGCTGTGCGCCTTTCTTAATATCTCTATAACAAAAAGAGTTATTGGTGATCTATATAAAATAGATTTATTTCATCCTTTAATTACATTTTAAGAAGTTCACTTATAAGTGCACAGGAAATAAATGCACACACATAAGAAATACTAATGAATGCTGCAAAAGTTTGGAATTTAATCTGTATTACATCCAATATGGTAATAAATAGAACATTTTGCACAGATAATTGGTGTTACTTTTTTGTTTAACACTTGTTTATTTTTTTTAATTTGGGTAAATTTATTACAGTGATTATAAGTGTAAAATTTGATGAATTTTGAAAAATTTAAATAAGTGTCTGAACAAAAATACAGTCAAGATATATTCCATTCCAAGATTTATTCCATTGTATAATATACAACAATGTGTTTACACATTTACCTGTTGAAAATGTTCGTCTTTATTTCTAATTTGCTAAGGTTTTTTTATGATTATGAATAGATGCTGAATTTTTCAAGTGATTTTACTGCATCACTGAGATAAAGGTGTTTTTCTTTCTGTCTAACAGAGTGACTTTCATTGATTGACTGAATTTTGAATGTTGAATGAATTCTTCATTGCTGGTACAAATCATATTTGGTAATGTTGATTTTTTTTTAAATATTTTATTTATTTATTTGAGAGAAAGAGAGAGAAAGAACACATGAGCCAAGAGAGGGGCAGAGAAGCAGGCTCCCCACTGAGAGGGAGCCCAACGATGGACTGGATCCCAGGCCCCTGGGATCATGACATGAGCCAAGGGCATACACTTAACTGACTGAGGCACCCAGGCCTCATGTTGATTTATACTCTTTATATAGTGATGTATTCTAGAAAACATACATAAAGAATTAATACCTATCCTACATAAATTACTCCAGAAATTAGAAGGGGATGGAGTATTCTTTAGCTCACTATACAAAGACAACATTATCCTGATAATAAAACCAGACAGAAAAGAAACTACAGACTAATATCATTCATGAACATAGACACAAATGTCCTCAATTTGATTTTATAGCATACCGAATTAATACTATACAAGACACAAAATACATCATGACCAAGTACTGTTCTTCCCAGGAATGCAAGGTCGGTTTATCAGGTGCTAGGTTGAATTTCCCACCAAAATATCAGTGTCTGAATCTCTGGAATCTTTGAATATGTTAACTTACATGGTCAAAGAGATTTTGTAGATGTGATTAAGTGAAGCATCATGAAATGGGAAGATTATCCTGAATTATCCAAGTGGCCCCTAAATTTGAAAATAAGCATCGTTATTAGGGAAGAAGAGGGAGATTTAAGTACAGAATAGGAGTGTCTGTGTAATACAGCATGAGAAAGACTCAATCAGTTGCTGCTTGTTTTTGAAGATGGAGGGGCACCTGAGAGGCTCAGTCCTTAAGCGTCTGCCTCAAGCTCAGCTCACAATTCAAAAAAAAAAAAAAAAAAAAAAAAAGATGGAGAAAGGGGCTATCAGCCAAGATAATAAAAGTAGTCTCTAGAGGCTGGAAGATACAAAGAAACAGATTTATCCTTAGAGCTGCCAGCAGGAACAAAGGCCTTTAGATACCTTGGTTTTAACACAGTGAGATCCATTTCAGAGTTCCAACTCCAGGGTATAAGAAAATATATTTTGTTGTTTTAACACAGAATTGTGTTGTTTTAAAACTAAGTTTGTGGCAAAATAAAATAAAATAAAACTAAGTTTGTGGCAATTTGTTAGAGTAATAATGGGAAACCACACTAACAGACTAAGAAAAGACATATTTTTATCTTAAGAGATGCGGAAACAGGGGTGCCTGGGTGACTCAGTTGGGTAAGTATCTGCCTTCAGCTTGGGTCATGATCCCAGGGTCCCACGATCAAGCCCTGCATTGGTCTCCTTGCTCAGTGGGGATCCTGTTTCTCCTTCTCTCCATGTCTGTTACTCCCTCTGCTTGTGTTCTCTTTCTTTCTCTCTGTCAAAAAAAAAAAAAAAAAAAAATTAAAAAAGAGAGAGAGATGCAGAAACATTTGAGTGTATCTTCAAAAAAAAAAGCAAAACAAAAAAACTCAAACAGTAAATATTCATATTTATTTTTTTTTTCTTTATGTGTGGAATAGAACAAGGAAATCAGTTTTTAGCTTTTTTTTTTTTTCAGAATAAATAGTGTAATCAGGTCAAGAAAGGGGAAAAATGTGTAAATTTCTAGTTAAATCAATAAGTTTTGGTGATTTAATGTACAGCATGGTAACTATAGTTAGACTACTGTATGCCATTTTGAGAGTTGCTAAGGGAGTAGATCTTAAAAATCCTATCACAAGAAAAAACATTTTGTAAACGATATATGGTGACAAATGTTAACTAGACCTATTGTGGTGACCATTTTGCAATGTATACAAATGTCAAATCATTATATTGTACAACTGAAACTAATATAATGTTGCATGTCAATTATTTGTGGACAAAAAAAGAAAAAAATTAAATAGATTGGAAAACAAAAGAAATATATTTATATTGCAGTTATCATGATTTTCTATCCAGAAAAATCCTAACAAATCTATAATGAGCTAGTGGCAAGGTCAATGTGTTTAGCAAGGTTTCAGGATAAAAGGTCATTATGGAAAAATTAACAGATGTTGTAAATTAAAATTGGTGCTTTTTATTTATATAAATTATACATAAATAAAGCTGATTTAAAAAACAAAAAACATTTAAGTGTTTGGGAGAAGTATTTAGTGTTACCTGAAGATTCAAAAGTCCTATATATAAAATAAGTCTAATAATATTTGTGTAAAAACATCTCTAATCCATTATAGTTTGTACATTTAAGGACAAAAACATTAGAATACATTCTTGAGAGGCCACAGAGTGGAACGAGGAAAAAGTAAATTAAGATTTATATTAATATTTCTAGTATATGCCAGATACTGTGACAACACAAATTATCTTATTCAATATTGCACAGGGAAAATTACCAGAGTTTACCATAAGTAGCTATACTTACCTCAGTCATGAGAGAGAAACAAGAAAAATGTGTACAAGAATTAATGAAGATCACCATTGCCCTATAACCAGTTCCCCTATTTTAGACTCCATCACTGTTCTCTCTGAATTTTCTAAGCTATTACAAGTAAATGCCTTTTACAGTTTGAAAATAGTTAATAATCATACCAAGTATTCCATCATTCAAGAATAGTTTCAGGATTACGAATTTTGGAGCTAAGAAATTTCCAATTTTATTCAAGGAAAGCAAAAATATTTTCCCAATTTTACTGAGAAGTAATTGAAATACATCACTGAATAAATTTAAGGTATATGGCATGACGGTTTGATTTACATATTTTTTAAAATGATTATCACAATAGTTTCAGCTACATCATCCACCACCTTATATAGATACAATATTAAAAAAAGAAAAGAAAAAAGAAAAAGAAATTCTATTTATGATGAGAACTCTTAGGATTTTACTCTCTTAACCATCTTTCTATATATAATACAGCACTATTAACTATAGTCATCCTTTAATTTTGTACATTAAATCCCTAGTACTTATCTTATAACTGGAAAGCAGAAACACCTTTACTGTCTTTCCAGAAATGTAATGTCAAAGACAGGGGAAAAAAAAATTAATGATGTATGAATGCATGCTTTAGTTTTGTATTTTTCAGTAAGTGTTCCAAAGCCAATGTTAGTCCATTCTTAATGTGGTTTCCCTCCGTTATACTGCAGTTTAATTCATTTTGCTTTTCTTTCCTTTTTTTTTTTTTTATGCTTTTATTTCTTATCAGGGACACCAACCATGTTATGTGTTCGCTGGTTCTTACAATTCAGAATTTTCTTAACCAAGTCAGAAATGTGGCTTGTGGTATTTAATAACAACTGGGATTTGCATTTCATGAAGTACAACCACGCTGTTGGTAGGGAATGCCATATGTGTGTAGGACTCAGGATGCATTTGCATTTTTTTAAAGATTTTATTTGTTTATTTGACAGAGAAAGAGAGATCACAAGTAGGCAGAGAGGCAGGCAAGGGGGTCTGGGCGGGGGAAGCAGGCTCCCTGCTGAGCAGGGAGCCCGATGTGGGGCTTGATCCCAGGACAGTGAGACCATGACCTGAGCTGAAGGCAGAGGCTTAACCCACTGAGCCACCCAGGTGCCCCTGCATATTTTACTTTAATATTTTTTTGCCTTTTGAGGAAAATGCTAGAATTATAAAGTCTAAAAACATATACTATTTGTTCAACATAAATTCTGTTGTGAATTACTTTACAACAGAGGAAAAAAAAATTACTGGTAAAGCACAGGAGCTACAGATGATACACAAATTCATAGAAAGTCAGTAAGTTGATCTCCACCTGTCATTTTTGATCAGGAAGTATTTTCCTCTCTATACCAAAGGCCAATATCAAAGCCAGTCACTTTCTAGTGGTGTTAACAAATTTCTTAATCAGTGAGATATGTGGATATAGGATAAAGATTTTCTTTTTACTGACCTTTTCTGAGTACCCTTATCATGCTTTCTATGAGTCTCGTATTATTTGATATGAAGTCTAGGATTAAACTGATTCACAATATATTCTCCGAAAAGAAAGGAAGATTTCTCTTGATCATTATATTCAAGCACATTGTTATATTTGTAGAATACATTTCAAGGTAAAGAAAGATCCAGAACACAGGAAATGCCCCTATATCATTTTTCCGCATTAATATTATGAGCCTGTATCTCTGCTATGAGATCATTCTCCAGGTCTCTCTCACTTCTAGACATTAATAGACTTAAAAGTTAGAAAGAGTATCTCCATATGAGACAGTGAACAGATTTATTTATATGTAGAGATAATCCATGTCAAGTCTCCTTCCTTCTTCTGGAGGAGGTTTCCTTATATTCCAGGTAAAATAAAATAAAAGGAAATAAAATGTTTCTCATCAGCAAAGTGTGGGCAATTTGTCAGCAGTCTTTGGTAAGATCAGGTTCCTTAAACTATTTCTCAACTGTGACACAGATCACTGTGTACTCAGAATCTATCTAGGCACATTCTGTGTTACCCCCAGGCTTGAAAGACAAAGGAATCTAATGTGAACATGAAGTTCATGTTCTCTTCAGTGCCATGAGCAATATTCTGTCTAAATCCAATTAAGCTCATTGTTTTATCATTAACTATAAATATTAATATTATGTGCGTATACATACACACACATGCATATAAATATGTGTATCTTATACATATTTAAAAATTAAAAATATCTTATATAGAGGTTAACAAACATCCCAAATATTAACAATTTAAAGTAACAGTTTAAAACACCACAGCTTAAATTCTGAGAGTACAATTGAACAAAGCAAGAATTAGGCTGCACTGAAGTATAACTCCAAGTCCCATATGCTTAATATTATAAAAGGCAAGCATATCACAAAAACAAGAGAATTCCTAAGCAACTATCAGCCAGAGAACTAAAGCATTATTAGTGAACTTGAAATGTATTTTTAAAATTTTCTTTAGAGACAGACCAGGTGGAATAAAATGGTCCAGTAAAACTTCCTTAAATACATGCTACTGGCAGAACTCACAATTAAAGCATTAATGGTATTTAAAAGTGAGAGAGTTTATTTATGGAATTTTTTTTATACAACGAAGCTATTCTCTCTAAAACTTTTATGATAAATAAATCAGGATTGTATAGATTTAATTGTTGGCTTTTTGAAAATTTTCATTAAATTTTCCTAAATATTTCGCTTGTGTGTAAAGTATCATGTGTTAACTTCACATGTAAATGCTAGTCCACATCTCATACTAATGGGGCAATAAAGGAATGGGGGAAGCTCAATTAGCTGTTACTGACTTATTTCAATTTTACCTCTACTTCACAAATGCTCATGTCCTCAAAGTCATTACTAATACATAATATTGGGTAAAATTTCTGCTTCTTATAAATCTGACTTATCTCAGATCTAAAGCAGATTATTATTTTTTGAAAATTGAGAATATTTAAAATGAATAATTTTGAGAAGACTATATATAGCAACTCAGAACAAAAGAGATTATTCATTAAATGCAAAACGCTTTGGTCACAGCACTTGGGCTTCAAAGCCACACCTCCACTTAGAAATTCTATGACCTTGAGCAACATGAGAAAAACAAAACACTGTAATATTTGGGGTTCGCTTATAAAACAGAACCACACTAAGCATTTTAAGAGAGAGAATTCAATGTTAAGAATTATTTTCAAGTTTTAGATAACTGAAAGAAATACAGAATATTGAACATTGAAATAACATGGAAATAGTAACTCATAGAAAGAATCATGATCAAACTAGGAGGAAAAAAAATTCATGAGTTGGAGTTATAAGAGCCTAGAAATTTGGAGAAGGGTCCTGTGGGTCAAAAATCTAGAACTTTGAGGATGTGTTTCTGATCTTGGCAGTTCTAAAGAATAAAAATAGCGCTGTTTCTGGGAGGAACAAACAAAGCTAGAGAATATAATCAACTTTCTCTACTAATGTGGAGTATTACTATGGCAATATTCAGTAGAACTCTGAACAAACAGGAAGAAGCATATGCCTTCCTATTCCCTCCTGCCTTCTAGCTTCTCTAAAGGGCCCCATACTGGCAAAATTTCATAGAAAACCAGCT
This sequence comes from Lontra canadensis, assembly GCF_010015895.1. Taxonomy (NCBI): domain Eukaryota; kingdom Metazoa; phylum Chordata; class Mammalia; order Carnivora; family Mustelidae; genus Lontra; species Lontra canadensis. The sequence continues at coordinate 6,267,880 of NW_022631040.1, forward strand.
GTTAGAGTTTAAACAAGCTTGCATAGCCTAGCCCTGGAATCACAGAGTATAAAAGGGTGGATTTGGTATTTTATGCAACAATAGTCTAGTAATTGGCACAAATTTCTATCTCAAAATATTGTTATAATGAAGAAACAATTTAATTAAGATTTAATGCAAAATCTGGCTCACATTAAACACTTAATAATTGCTTTCAATTACTAAGGTATATGGTGAAAATTTATTCAAAAGAAAATTAAAACTAGGCAAGAAATTTTAATCATGAAAAAAAGAAAATTAGCACAATGAAAGCAGTTTCCTATTTCTTCTTGACAAGTGAATCTGTAGTACATTAAACAATGCCTAGCATTCAATAGGTGTTCAAGAAATATGTACTAATTTTTTTAAAATATCACACACATTAGTTACCTATTCCTATGTACTAAAGTAATCTAAACTTAACAATTCAATTAATAAACTTTTTACTTTTACTAGTAAAACTTTTACTAGTAAACTTTTACTTTTTACTAGTATCTGTAGGAGAGGAGTCAATTTTTTCTTTGGAGGTAGTTGTGGATCAAAATCTCTACATCAGTTTGTTAGCTGGACATGCAGGCACCTCAAAGATTGGAGATAAATCCTTTCAGACACAAATGGCTTTTGGAAATCTTCAAAAGATCTGCTTCAAAGTTTACTCATGTGGTTGTTAGAAGGAGTTTTGGAGTTTATTCAAAGGAGTTGAAAGCTTCTATCCACAGAGAAATCTGCACAAGGATGCTTGTAGCCTCTTTATTCATAATTGCCAAATTAAAAGCAACCAATATGTCTTTCAGTAGGTCAACAGATGATAAACAGTGGTGCATCTAGACAACAGAATACTATTCAGTGCAAAAAGAAATGGGCTCAGTCCAAGAAAAGTCATGGAAGAACCCTAACTGCACATTACAAAGTGAAAGTAATCAATCTGGAACAACTACATACTGTGTGATTCCAACTACATGACATCCTGGAAAAGACAAAATTGTTCAGAGAGTAAAAATATTAGGGATTGTTAGGTTTTGGCGATCTCTTGGTACTTGTATCTCTTGCTGTCATCGAAATCTCAGTGGTTGTTGATTAAAATTGCATAACATGTTTAATTTAAAGTTAGTTTTATATAGTTAATGTGGTGTTCTGAATTTCAGCATAAAAAGGTAAGGTGGGTTGGTAATGTAGATTTTCAATTCAATTCAATTTTTTCATCTGCACAATTTATTTGCTCATTTCATTTCAAAGATTCATATGACTATAGACAATTGTTATAATTATTTTAACATAAGTTCATATTAAGATCACTGGAATATTTTACCTATATTCATCCAAAATATACATATGAAGTATCTTGCAAGTTCATTTTCCTTCAGAACACAGTAAATTTTCATAATTGCAATGTAATTGAGTAAATTGAAGACAGATTAGAATTATATTTTGTAGAGAAGGCATTAATATTATACCTAAGTATATTCTGTAGTTTTAGTAAAAATTACTTCTTTAAATATCTGAGCTGAAATATAATAATTGTTGCTAAAACTATGTAAAAAATAACACTTTATGTGCTCCCTTCGGCAGCACATCTACTGAAATTAGAGATTACCATGGCCCCTGCATGAGGACAACCTGAAAATTCATGAAGTGTTCCATAGTTTGTGCAATTCCTCAGTGAGTCTTTTGCAGATTAACTCGGAAAAATGATATGATCGAAAGCACAATGTGAGGCACTGAATCATGAAATTGTGATATTTAACTAGAAAAATATTCCTGTAAAGCAAACTATGACATGTGGATGAAGTTGAGTTACACCTGAAAAAAATAATAAAACATTTATGTTTTGAGGAACTGTAAGTAGGTTTATATGTAAATGGGGACATACTATACAACACTTGATTCTTTTCCCTTAAGTCTTGAAATGTGTCTTTGTCCAATTTGGTTACATTTGTTCTCTGAGGTTTTCAAATTAAATTTTCAGTGTCTAATAATCTGTTTGGTTCCAGTAGAGAGAAATTTTATGCTTGTGTTAAGGAAAGCTTAGAGTTTTGTTTCCCAGCTCCTTGTTTAGTAAATACAATGATTTGTCAAATGTGGTATCCTGATTGTAAAAAAAATGAATGAAAAATTCATTCTTGCAAAAGTACAACATTTGGTTAGAAATACATGAATGCCAATGTTTTCTTTGTACCTTGTGTTCAAGATGTGGTTGACTGAATTATTGATCCTAATTTTTCATTCCACAGAAGATATTATACATCTAAACACTTGCTATGGGCTCATGATGGAAGACTGCATTTCATCACCTCTTGACTTTGGGCTTGACCAGATTATTTGTTTTGGTCAATTTAATGTTGATGGGTGTGAAAGAAACAGAGGGTTCAAAGGCACTCATGCGTTTGGATTGCATTCTCGAACTCTTCCATTATGGGAAGATTATCCTCTCAGTCTTATCTGAATATGTTTTCTCTTATTAACATAATGAAGAGATCTTCCAATATTATATTATTAAACCTTCATATTTGTTTTTCATGTTTAGTTATTCCAAATGTAATTTATTTTTTGTTTGGGGATAAAGTAAAAAATAAAATAAAATAACAACTTGTTTTACTTTCCTTTTTTAACGTGGTGACACTGATATACCAGTGTCACTTATTGAAAAGTCTATCCTGTCCATATTCATTATCCTGCCCGATTCATCTTCATGTCATTGCCACTTATGTCAGTGGGTCTATTTCTAGATTCTATATTCTGTTTTATTAATGTATGTTCTAGCCACACTGTACGGGTTATCATTTTCCCTTTGAATTACCTTGGAACTTCTGTCAAAAATCATACTCCAGAATGAAACATACTGAAAAATAGATCATTTTGTTTCTTCAGGTGACCCTTAACTATTCTTAGCTTTTTCAATTGCCTAATATATTTTTAAATCAGTTTCTCAATCCCAGAAAAATATCCCTTTGAAATCCTTTTTCAAAATAGCTGTACCAATTTATATGCCCATCTGTGATGAATGAGTTTCTGGTGCCCCATATCCTCAACAAAATACGCCCATCTGTCTATGTGCAGTAGTATAATAATGAATAAAAGTGGTGAGAATGAACATCTAACCTTCTTTCTGATTCTGAACTTTTAATATGAATATAGTGGTATTTTTAAAAAGGAATCTTGTATCCACAAATGTACCCTTCCATGTTCTATTTCCAGTTTGTCGAATGTTGTCAGCACTTCATTAGATGTTATATTTAATTGTATAATTACTTTTAGTGTGTTTATCAAGATGTGCATGTTTTTAATCTGTATATATGGGAGATTGTATAAACTGCTTTTTAAACCTTAACATGTACTTAAGTTCTAAGATATACTTAAGTTGGTCATGATTTGTCTCTGTCTGTTATATATTGCTGGACTTGATTTGCTAATATTTTATTTTATATCTACCAATTTGCATATGTATTCTTTTATTCATGAATACCTGGGTTTGTAGTTGCCTTTTCTTATAATATTTTTGTCTGACTTTTATATCAAGGTTTTATTAGTCTCAAGATTTTTCTCTCTAGGTATAGTTATTTCTCTTCCAATTCTAATAGTATATTGTGTAGAATTAAGGAATTATAATAAGCAATAATGATACCTATTTGCTAGAGAATTAGCACATTTTGAAAAATAAGAAGGCCAATTTTATCACTGTATATCTATAATATCTATAGTATATCTACAAATCTGTAATAGCCCATAAAGGTAGAGTTGAGCTCAGGAATCTCTACTTATTTTATATCATTTAAGAAGTCAATATTATTAGACAACCAATCACAATGATAACAAAATATGTTGGAGATGAAATTTAACTCCCCCCACAACTATACAAATTTTTGTTCACTTAAAAATATGAATTATTCACAGAGTTTCATATTCACTGTTTTGTTGTGTTTTGGGGGTATTTTATTTACATGTACAAATAGTACAGATATATAGTAATTCTTTGTTTAAAAGTAAATTTTAATCTGATAGAAAGACTATCACAGTTAAAATATATACTATTGGAGCACCTGGGTGGCTCATTCAGTTAAGCGGCAACCTTTAGCTCAGGTCATGATCCCAGGGTCCTGGAATTGAGCCCCATATCAGGCTCCCTGCTGGAACCTTCTTCTTCTCCTTGCTTGCTGCTCTGCCTACTTGTGCTCTCCATCTCTCTGTCAAATAAATAAATAAAACCCTAAATATATATATATATACATATATATATATATATGTCTATATACACACACACAATTATTATGATTGTTTAATTTCTAGAACGTGGCAAAAGGCAAGACTGAATTATGAGAGGTAAGAGAAAACAACTGATTGTACTAATTGGTATTTGGCATTTAATTATTTGAAATATATTTAATGATTCTATTGTTAAAAAGAGTAATTTGAGTTAATAGAGCATCATTTGAATTAACTTGGAAAAAGGCATGAGATAGTTTTCAGATGAAAAAAAATGTTTGCTATTGTGTAATATCTAAATGTATTTATACAATTGAAGTCATACTCTCAAAACAATTGAAATATACACGTTTTTGATTATAGATAAATCTGTTGTGACTCTATTTCTGTAAATCCTACACAGTTAAATAATCTGTCAAATTAGCACAGTTACAAGACGATAAGCAATTGCTTCATATGAATTTTACCTTATCAAATGACTGTTTGAGTTAACTTATTAAATTAGTCATTGTTTTGATTCCATATAAACAAAGATATCATTCAGTTAATCAAAGGAAGCATTTGAGATATTTCTTTTCTCTTTAAACTTTAATTTTCAACTTCATTACATTTGAAACAAAGATAATTATTACAATTTGGAAGCCAACTTGTGTGTGTAATATACATATATTTGAATACAATGATACATTAAATGTTCATTTGCATGTATAATAATTCAGAATATGTTGATTTTAATTCCTTCTAAAAATTATCATATCTCTTCCCCTGGAATATTTTATGCAGTAAAAAATTTCCAGCCAAGATAACAAAAATGATCGTGGTAAAAAAAATAATAATTTTATTATTATTAAAATAATTTATTATTAAATTAAATTAAATCATTAAAATAATTTATTATTAAGAAATTTTTTTCTGGAAAGACAACTGGCTAAAGATGATTTTATGTCATATAAAGAAAACAACAGACCTAGATATACTTCTTTGTACTGTAGAGGCAAGAGTTATTTCCAAGAATATCTGCATGCCAAGCAAATTATAAGAGTGGAAATAAACCAGGCAAGAGAAGAGGGCAAAAAATTTTGTGACAGAGCAACAATTTAAGTTGAGGAGAGAAGTAAAGGATAGCCCAAAGTTAGGAGTTTGTCTTTGAAATGACTGGCACCATTCTGATAAAAACAGTCAGAGATTATTAAGAGGCTTGAAAAATATCATAGGTGCTAGAATGAATAAATGGATTCTTAACTATGAAATTAACCTAAAAAATGCTTAAAGAGAATTATAGGAACAAATCAGGTAGATCATAGAAGGAGTACTGTTGCTGGGCTTAAGTGAGTAGTTGAGTGTAATAGTTTACATATTCAGACATGTCAAACTGAATTGCCTTAGAAGTTGAAGAAGTAGAAATGAATATGTAGATCTACAAATTTTTTAGGTAAAACAGTGATGTCAGAGTTAGTAGGTAAACTGTGTAGGGACTGATAACTACCTTACCTTTAGGAAATAGTCCTAAGGAAGAAATTTTAAGGAGGCAGTTATAGTTTGTTATCTATTTGAATTTTAGAATGTTATATTTTTAGATAAAGGGCTAGCACAAAAATGCTAGTCTTTGTTTAAATATAGCTTTCACCATCAACCAGAATGTCTTCTTTTGTTGAATATATGAGTTGTAAGTAACTGTTCACCTTTAAGAAAAATGATTCCTATTTGGGACTGTTAGTCTTAGAACAGTGGTAGTAGTACTAACAAGCATAGGTACATTCCTTATCACAAAACGAGAAGTATGAGGCCATAAGAAGATAAAAAAGGTCAGACATCATATATCATTAGTGTTGTTTGTTGTCATAAATAAGAACAAGAAACATTTCAGAAGGAAATAGAGTTGATATAAATGATACCTGTGATGCCATAGTACATAGTACGTAGCTAAATATCGACATAGCATAGTACATAGCTATATGGCATTACCTGTAGATTGTTTTTTTTTCCCCAACATGAAACATTAATATATCAACATAAATCATAAGGTGAGAATGTTAACTTAGTTTCAGAATTAATGCTATGCAAAAGTGTTTAGAACAAGCTTCCTTGTTGAAAAAGACAAACTGCAATTAAAATTCTACATTGATGCTCAGTGTCACAGAGGCCAAGTGGAGTTCTACCCTGTTGGCACAAGCTGTATTATATGATTTTTTTTCTCTTTACTCTGAACTATAAGCCTTGCTTTTATTCCCACACTGATGGCTATACTCCAATTACCAGGAAGTAAATAGTTTCTGCATTATAATTGAATAAATTTGTAAAACTGAACACTGGTAATCCTTCAACTTAGGAACTGACATTTTGAGGAGAAAAATAGGTTTTGATATGTAGGAAAGAGTAAAGAATTGCAGACAAATAAAAAACAAAAATAGGTAGCATCCTAATGGGTGAAGTAGTGGTTACCATGACAGTAGTGCTTTCCACTGTTCATCTCCTACTACTACTGCATAGAGTTGATTCTCACAAGGAAAGTAGCTTTCTGAAGTGTCTTAAAGAATCAGATAACTCAGCTAACAGAGCAGTCTAATATTGGAGAAACAACAGGATGAAAAATAAGACTCAAGTTAAGACAGGCCAAATAATGAAAAGCAGAGATGTGAAGGTTGTTTTGTAAAAAGTACAAACTGTACAAGAGTAAAGAGAAATATTCAAAAAGATTTTCAAGAAGTGGGAAGAACGTGCATTTAATTACTATACAATTAGAGAGAATTGCATTTTATTTGCTATGAAGTTCAGAGATGTTAATTGTTTCTCCAGCCCTAACATGTGTAGTTAATTGTGGCACTGTGCCTTCACTACCTGGCTAATATTACTGCTGCATGTGTCCTATACCAGGATCATCCTCTCTGAGTGGTCTCACTACTTTTTCTGGTCAAAATTCCTATGTATAAAATGCTTTATGACTTAACTTTGTATTTGAACAAATAACAGCTATTTATCAGTGAATCTCTAAAAAAATTTTAAAGGTATTTTTTTCTATTAGTTTATACTTCTTAGCTGCAAAGCAACAATTTTTTAAAAATCTGACCTTTATTTCTATTCCCTAGACAGATGCACTTTTCTGAAATAAGGAATGGAGAAACATTATTATTCATATATAAATATTAAAATATTTTTTATAATAATATAAAGGAGCTGTCCAGTAGACATTACATAGCTCAAAGTTTGTATTCCTTAAGGTGTTCACTTCAAAAGTATACATGTTTATTTAAATAATGCTACCCTGTTCAAGATTATTTTGAAATTTACCTCCTACAATTGTTTTTAGAAATATTTTACACTATTTTTAAACAAAATATTATTATGCAGCTTGATTTCCATCTTCCTTTACAGACTTCTAAACAAGACTTGAATATTGTCCCCAACATCAAAATAGTATTTTCCATAATTAAAATAATTAGTAACAATAGATTTAAAATTCTGGAGGCATTGTTTTGAGAAATTACAAGAATAGTTTTTTTTAAAGATTTTATTTATTTATTTAACAGACAGAGATCACAAGTAGGCAGAGAGCCAGGCAGAGGGAGAGAAGAGTAAGCAGGCTCCCTGTGGAGCAGAGAGCCCAATGCGGGACTCGATCCCAGGACCCTGAGATCATGACCTGAGCTGAAGGCAGAGGCTTTAACCCACCGAGCCATCCAGGCACCCCACAAGAATAGTTTTAATACAAGATGTTGCCCTAACAACTCTAGGGTGTTTCATAGGATTTGGTTAGGTATATTCATTTTAAGATGAATGGCAAATTAGTACTTCCTATAAAAACCTTTACTGAGGTTTCTTAGTGGAAAATGTATAAAAGAAGATCACATGCCAAAAAATAGAGTAGTGTGTATGTGTGTGAGTGGGTGTGTATCCAGAGATTTTTCTATAGTTGTGCATTACTACAGATTTTTTTTATTCATCAGTTATATTTAGAATCTGTTTATTTAGGAATTCATTTGACAAATGCATCCTATGCACCAACAAACTTGAAGGAAACTATAATTCAATTAATAAAGGATACTGAAAACATTTCACAGTTGATTCAACTCTTCCTCTTCCAAAATGATAAAAAATGTAAATTTTCTACAACCTATAAGAAAGAATATGGAAATAAGAGCAAGAGCAGTATTGGTAAAATCTTGTTTTTGCACATAGGTAAATAACAAGATAGAAAACACACACACACACACATATATATACTTTTTAAACCCCTCTTTTCTTAAATATTTGCTTCAATTTCATAATTATTGCAACTCTTAAATTCACTTTAGATAAATGTGACGTGAACTCATTGATAAGCAAATATGTATTGAGAAACTGTTCAAAAATATAAAACTTTTTGATATGTTACCAAGAAGAAATGGATAATTGCTTTATAACTGGGATTTTATGTGTTTTGTTCATCTAAGACTACTTAACAATATCATAAAAATTCAAATTGCTTTTATGCAATAGGCTGCAAATGTTAATTTGGAAAATAGACACAGTTTAGTGTTAAATAAAACTATTTTGAGAATGTAGAGAAAAAGCCCAGGGGAATTAGGAGTACAGAGAAGAGATAGACGGTTTAAAAAACTAATAATGCAGTGAACTGTGTAACTCTTCATTAACTAGGTAAAAATATGACACCGTGAACTAGATTAGACCATTGAGAACTAATGCCTTAAAACTGTGAACTCCCGTACTTCGACTGGACACTAAGAATCTAAATCACACCTTAATGTTCACATTAACATAAGTTTGCTATTCTGTTGTTATTATTAGTACTTCTTTACTCTTCCAAGACTGTTCTGTCTGTCCCACTAATGTTTGCATGGTTTATTATAGATACTCCTGGAAAGCCATCAGCCCTTTGTTGGAAAACTTCAATAAACAATTTACACACTAGGATTATTTGAATACTTTTCCGAAAATTCTCTCCCATCTGTTTCCAGCAATTCTGGATTGTTGTATATGATTCTGACTCAGTCCTTACCAAACCCTTACATTTAAATACTGCTTTAAACCAAACTTACAATTCTTAATAAATTCTGACCTTCTCTCCCCCTGAAACATGTAGTAACATCCAAAACTTTGTAAGGTGGTCTTTTCCCTTAATCAATAATTTTAGCTTCCTCTTATCAAATGCAAAAAAACTGTTAGCACTAATAAATGAATTCAGTAAAATTGCAGAGTACAAAATCAACATACAAAAATGAGTTGCTTTCTATACATTAACAATGTACTATCTTAAAAGGAAAAAGGAAAACAATATATTTACATAGCATCAAGAAGAAAATATTCAGGTTAAAGTTATCTAAGGTACAAAAGATTTGTAGTTCAAAAACTATGAAAAGTTTGTAGAAGGAATTAATAAAGAAACAAATAAATGCGAAGGTACCTTGTGTTCATAAATTGGAAGATTTAATATATTTTTAAAATGTCCAGTCTACTCCACGTATGGTACATATTCAATGAAGAGTATATCAATATCCCAATTGCATTTCTTACAGAAACATAAAAAATAATTCTAAAATCTATATGGAACCACAAAAATCTCTGAATAGCCAAAACAATCTCGAGCAAGAACAATATTGGAGGCATCACATTTTCAAATTAAAATATATATTACAAAGCTACGTAGTTAAAACAGCATGGTATTAACATAAAGACGCACTTAAGGACAAATGGAATAGAAAAAGGCCAGAAATAAATGTCTGCAGATATAGTCAACTGACAATTGACAAGGGTCCCAAGAATACAAGTAGGTAAAGCATGTCTGTCCAACAAATGGTACTAGGAAAATTGGATGTCCACAAGCAAAAGAATGAATTTTAACCCTTATCTTATAACAGACACAGAACAACTTAAAAGTGGATTAAAAATGAGGCCTGAAACTATGAAACTATTAGAAGACAACATAGGGAAATGGTTTCCTGACATTGGTATTGGCAATGATTTCGGGGTATAACACAAAAACACAGGAAACAAAAGCAGAATGAGACAAGTGGGACTTCATCAAACTGAAAATCTTCCATATAACAAAGAAAACAATCAACAGAGTGAAAGCCTAGGGAATAGAGAATATGTCTGATGAGGGGTAAATATCCAAAATGGATATTTCCCATGGGGAACTCATAAAACCCAACAATATAAATGAATAAATAAATAAATATGATCCGATTTAAAAATTGGCAAAAAAAACTTGAATACCATTTCTCAAAAGAAGATACACAAATGAGAACCACATATATGAAAACATACTCTTCCTCACTAATCATTAATGAAAATAAAAATTACAATAAGATATCACCTTACATCTGTCAATATGACTATTATAAAAAAGATAAGAGATAATAAGTGCTGAAGAGGATGTGGAGAAAAGAGAACTTTATACATTGTTGGTAGGAATGTAAATTAATGCACCCATTATGGAAAATGATATGGAGATTTCCTTAATAACTAAAAATAGAACTGTTATATAATCCAGAATCCCACTTCCAAGTATATATTCTAAAGGAATAAAATCAGTATCTTGAAGAGATATCTGTAATCCCTTGTTTATTGCAACATTATACATAGTAACCAAGACACTGAAAAAACCAAAATGTCTGATGATGCACGACTGTATAAAGAAAATATGATCAACAATGAAATGCATATTTATTTCATTAAAAAGAAGGAAGACTTGCCATTTGTGGTAATACTGATGAACCTGGAGGACATTATGCTAAGTGAAATAAGCCAGGCACAAAAAGACAAATGGTGAATGATCTCATTTACTATGTGTAATCTAAAACGGTCTCATAGAAAGAGAGCACAGAATTGTGGTTACCAGGGACTCAGGGGATGAGCAAATAGATATTGATCAAAGGATACAAAGTCTCAATTATAAATGATTATGATGAATAATTTCTGAAGATGTAAATAGGGCATGGTGACTATAGTTTACATCCATGTATTGCTTACTTGTAATTTCCTGAGAAGATAGATCTTAAGTGTCCTCACCACACACAGAAGGAGAAGGAAGAAGAAGAAGAAGAAGAAGAAGAAGAAGAAGAAGAAGAAGAAGAAGAAGAAGAAGAAGAAGAAGAAGAAGAAGAAGGCGGCGATGGCAGAGGAGAAGAAGAAAAGAAGGAAGGCAGGCAGGCAGGCAAAGATGAAAAGGTAACTATGTGATGTATATATTATCTTGATTGTGGTCCTTGTGATTCAGTTCTAAAATTTTAAATTTTAAGTAATTTTTAAGCCCACATTTCCTTTAGATAAATGATTATTGTGCATGTTTATATTTCCTGCTATTTTTGAATACTCAAAGGATATGTATTTTAATATTTAAGAAGATGTAACATTAAATTATATTTCTCAACTAGAGATGATGTTGCCCTACAGGGAATATTGACAATATCTGAAGATATTTTGGGCTGTCACAACTAGAGGACTGCCACAGGCCTGTAATGGGTTAAGGTCAGTGGTGTTACTAAATATCCTACAATGAATAGGCAGCTCAGGACTAAAAAAAAAAAAAAAAAAAAAAAAAAAGAAGAAAAGAAAAGACAAAAAGAAAAACAACAATAAAATATTTACCTGAACCAAAATGTCAACAGTGTGCAAGTTGAAAACTCCAGCATTAAAATTATTAACATACATTGTTATATTAGTTTCAGGTGTACAGTGCAATGGCTCAACAATTACATTTTTAAAATTTTTATGGAATGTACAGTTTCAACAGGCATACTTTGTATTATAATGCCTACTGTCCACAATTTCCTTTTACATCAAGACTTATCTTGGTGTGAAGCATTTTAAGTTGTTCACAATATGAATAAAGTAGTAGCTCACTTCTGAGAATAATCTGCACTGTTAATTGGATTTCTTTGACCAGCTTGTACTTTAATCATCTGCACATTTAATAACTGAATCAAAGATTTGACAATATTATGTCATGGAAAGGTGCTTCTAATTCCAGGTGACAAATCAGAAATGATTTTATGTGCTATTTTTCTCCCATGTTGATATATTTTTATCTTGGATCATTACTTTCCACAACCAAAACACATTTTGGCTTTTTCATGCATCCCTAATGAAGACAATTAAAATACTTGATATATGTTATATGGACAGGATCTCTTTTTAATTGTTCATTGTTTGCTTTCATAGTGATCAGTTATATTAAATGAGCCTTGACGTTAAAGAGCAGCTTGATGTTCTATTTTTAATTTATCATTTTAGGTGATACTGACTGCTATTAAGGGTTCAATTTAAGAACTGAAAGACTGGTGGTATTCAGCAAGAGTATTATAAATGACAATATTTCAAGTAATTCAGAGAAAATTTTCAAAATTAAAAGAGCCTTCTTTAGTCTCAGAAAACATGACAACAAGTCTAATAAGAACTTATATACTTCTCTTCTTCTAAAATGAATTTATTCTAATATCTTTAAGATTATGTTTCTCAAATAATGCAAAGGGCTGAAATACCTCCATGAGATAATCATTTAACCTAACTGCGAGTGTAAGAAAAGTACAAGTAAGGTAATAAGGGCAACTGATACTGACCTAGCGTTAAAAGGAGCAGTGGAGAATGTGGCAAAGAAGCAGGGAATGACAATCTAAGGAGGGAGTCAAATGCTACCATGTGGTAACAGATCTGAGTTTTCAAGAAAAACAAGTTATCCAGATATCTACCTAAAAAAAAAATCTCCTGATTTTATGCATTGATAATGATTCTGAAAACACTCAAATAAAACTATAAAGTCATACATTTGGCTAATAAATTACTTTTTTTACCTTTTTGTTTTAATAGATTTCAAGACTGGTCCTCAATATGAAGACAAGTGTTAAATATTAAATTTGTATTTATAGCCTTATATAAGAACATGATTCAGATTTACTAATATGGTAATTTTACTCATAAACATGGCTGGTACACTGTGCCCAGATGTTTGGTCAGACATTGTTCAAAAAGTCTCTGTGAGGGGTTTTGTTTTGTTTTTTTTCAATGAGATTAATATTAAATTCATGAACTTTGAGTAAAACAGATTGCCTTCCATAATGTGGTTAGGTTTCATACAAATCAACAAAAGTTGAAGGCCTTAAGAGATCAAAAACTAATTTCCTCTGAGCAAGAAGGAGTTCTGTCAGCAGGTGACGTTTAGGCTTGAACTGCATTATTGTTTCTTCCTTGGGTCTCCAGCAGATTTTGTACCTGCCAACCTCAATAATCTCATGAACAATTTCTTAAAATAAATCTATTTCTATGTAAATATGTATTGTATTGGTTTTGTTTCTCTGGAGAACCTTGGTTAATACACCATTTTTTTTAAAGATTTTATTTTTAAGTTATCTCTATACCCAATGTGAGGCTTGAACTCACAACCCAGGGGTCAAGATTTGCATGCCCTACCTGCTGAGCCAGCCAAGCACCCTTACACTAATTTAAATTGAGGCACTGACATTGATGCCCTCACTTCATCTATTAGTTGTAGAAAGGTATGTAATCATTGTATTTCATTTAGTCCAATATTTGTGTACATATTGCTTAATAAACCATCAGAAAATCTCAGTAACTTTTGATGGCACACATTTACTTCTTGCTCATGTTTCTGTGAGTTAACAGTGTGTACTATTTCATTTATAATTCATTATGAGACCCAGACAAAAAATCTCAGTTCCTTGAGATAAGCACCTGCATCTAGAAATGTTACTTTAAAGATGCAAGAAGACAAGTAAAATCATCCTAGTATATTGAAAATATCTGGTCAGGTAAAATATTATTTATTATCACATTTCACTGGCAAAGCAGGTTAAAGGGCCAAAGTGATGTGAAGGAAGAAAAAAAAAAGAAAATGATATAAATGAAGAAGAAAGAATTTCTGAGAAAAAATATAATCTACTAAGATCATATTAAGAAAGAACACATTCAGTAGGGTTGAAAAGTAAACTCACTGGTCTCTTTACCTTTAGTAAATGCTGTGGACTACAGTTAATTAGATTTAAGTACTGATTATAGTAGCGAATTTTAATAACACTCACAAAGTAGAGTAGTTGTACAAAAGCTCAAAGTAAGAAATCTCATAATGAACATACAAGGTAAAAAAAAAGGAAGTATAAGGATTGACATGTTTCATATTTGTACATTTCATCACCAAGGCTAATATTAATATAAGAAAAAATATTTTCAATTCAGCCAAAAATATTGTTTAAAATAATTCTTGAAACATGAAGTGAATCCATTAAAATTAGGATTTATCTATAAAGTGGACATTATACTTTTTGAATAATTAAAGCAGGTGTGTTAGAGACATTAAAGACATAGTTTATATTATTTCACACTAATCTTTAAATGACAAAACACAAAAATAAATCATAGAATGAATTTTGATGCCACAATGAAAATCAACACTTACTAGATGTTATTAGAAATTAGAAAAGTTACTTAACCTCTTTGCTTCACTGATTTCTTTTGTTAAAATGAAGATTGCAATAGATCTCACTACAAAGAGGTAAAAGAAAAAAATAAATGAGGAAAATATGCAAAATAATCAGCGTTTGTTATAGGAGACTTATACAAGTATTCTTAAACATTTATTTGTGCTTTTTTCCTGTTTCATATAGATAAAATATTGATATAAATGAAATAAATTTTCAAACTAGAAAAAACTAAAAAATGCATTCTTGCTTTTATTCCATTATTTGTAAAAATATATTTACTCCTGAGTTATAATTGAAATTTACAAATTATTAATAAGAAATTTACTAGTATCCTGTCAGTTATCAGAATTTTACCCCAAAATAGTGCATAAAAATATTTAAAGAGTAAGATTGACCTATGCTTTATTTTCTGTACTGAAAAATGATGTAAATATTACAGATTTCTTGGAAATGTTGCGATAAGAAGATACGAAGTGAATACAATTAGTTCAATTATAAAAATACCCACTCCAATGTACTCAATTGAAAATTGAGAAGAGGGTCACCTTGGTGGCTCAATCAGTTAAGTGCCCAACTTTTTATTTTGGTTTAGGTCATGATCTCAGGGTCATCAGAGAGAGTCCCACATTGGGCTCTGCACTCAGCACGGAGTCTACTTAGGATTCTTTCCTTCTCCTGCCCTTCCCCCTGCTTGCGCATGCACAGGCACACACACACGCACACACACACACACACACACACACACACTCTCACTTTCTCTTTCAATTAAATAAATAAATAAAGTATTAAAAAAAGAAAGAAAATTGAGGTAAATGCAAAAGCATTCCAATAGAGAATATACCATCTATTCAATAAATAATGATCAAACAAATGGATGTCCACAAGCAAAAAATTAACCCAGATCCAAACCTTAAATCTTTCACAAAATTAACTAGAAAAGATCATATACCTATATGTAAAATTGAAAATCCTAAAATTTCTAAAAAAAAATCTATGTTGGATTTGGTGATGAGTTTTTAGATATAACACCAAAAGCATAATATATAAAAGAAAAATTTAATGAATTGAACTTTATTCAAATTAAAAACTGCTGCTCTGCAAAAACACTACTGAGTGAATAAAAACAGAAAGCAAAGAATGAGAGAATGTATTTGTATAACATCTTATAAAAGATTTTATCCAAATTATGCAAAGATATTTCATAGCTCAGTTACATGAACATTTACTACAAAATTTACAAATGGGCAAAATATCTGAACAAACTCCTCATTCAAAACAGATAGCAGATAAGCCATGATATGTTCAACACTATTTGTCACCAGGGAATTAAAAATTAAAATAAAGAGATACATACACCTATAAAAAAGGTTAAAATATACATGCATGTATGCACATATACATATAATAGTAAACAAACAAATCAAAAAATTCGAAACTAATAGATATCAACTTCTGGTGAAGATATGAGACAACAAAAATTCATCATGGCTGGTGGGAATGCAAAATAGTGTAGTCACTTTGGAAGATGACTAGTTGCCTAAAAAGTTTAATGTTTCTCTATTTATAATGGTGCAATATATTATAATTGGTGAATTATAATAGATAATTTATTTCTACATTCAAGATATATTTGAGTGTTTTTCTATTTTATAAGTGTATTAAAAAACATACACAAAATAGTGTCACATTAGATAAAAATTTCCCCTCAGATTTCATAGCAAAATACGGACTAATGAACACATAAGCAAAAAAAAGTATGTGCCAAAATGTAAAAGTTCTCCTACTTTTCCTAAAATATCACCCATGTCTCCTACCCTCAAATGTTATTTTTGCTTTTATTAAATCAGTTAAAACATTTCCCTCCTAAGGAACTGATAATGTATGTATTATACACCCTGATATAATATACCCAAAAATGTTGACAGAGATTGTATTTGAAAACAATATTGAGTGGAATTCATGTATTACACAAAGTTTATCAGATTACAGTTGCAACTGAGGAGCTACCGTAAATGTAGATTTACTTTGATGAAGCAATACTTCCATATTGTATACTTACAAACTGACCTTTTTTAAGTTACATAATCAATTCATGTTCTTTCTAAGTCATCCCCACTTACCTCATTTTTTTCTGATAAATTTTTTTTAAAGTCAATATGTAGGATGACTTTAATAGTTTGTTCAGAATAGCCACCCCATTACAGTAGTTACTCCCAGCTTGAGGATACTTACCCCTTAAACATACTTTAATTTTAGCAAGCAAATTGGGACATTGGACAATAACTCTTTTCTTTGCAACTCGAATTTCACTTTTTTTAAGCTAGGTCATCTCTGTTTTCAACCAATGATAAACAGAATTTCTTTTTATTTTTTTGATAAACAATTTCTTTTTTCTTTTGTAAGATTTTATTTATTTATTTGACAGAGAGAGATATCACAAGTAGGCAGAGAGGCAGGCAGAGAGAGAGAGGAGGAAGCAGGCTCCTCGCTGAGCAGAGAGCCTGATGTGGGACACGATCCCAGGATCGTGGGATCATGACCTGAACCTGAGGCAGAGGCTTTAACCCACTGAGCCACCCAGGTGCCCCAATAAACAGAATTTCTTATAATTCTCTTCTTAACTCTTCTTTCTTAAGGAGATTGGGTCACTGTAACAGTATCTTTTCTTATTAATTTTTCTTGGATTCTATTTTATTTTGATGAGATTTTGTAATCAACTATACTCACAGATTAAGAGAACTGAAACTCAAAATATTAATTTCAATCTCTAGAAAACAGAACAACACGAGAACCACAATATTACAAAGTCTAACAAAAAAATGAAATGATATATTTTCAAGAATTACATTTGCATAGACTTTGCATGATGTAAAATTATATATTCTGGTAGTAAAGAAAGTTGAAATACTATGTTTCAGTGCTATACCTGAGATTTAATGTGGCAATTGCAACACTTCGGTATAAAGGAAAAACTATAAGTTAGACTTATTTGAAAAGATAGTGCTACAAAGCATTCTAAATTGGTACTCCATGTAAACTTGCACACACTCCTTTTTCATAAAATATAAAGCCACAAAAAATTCACATAGTCCCTGATGCTATTTTCTATGGGTTAAAAAGAAAATAGCCTATGTCTAAGAAGGAAATATCTAAGTCTTAAATTGTTCTGACACATCTATTGTTGCTGGATCATGACTCTGTTCACATATCAAAATGTTGAAAATATAATTATTTATGAGGTATACCACATAACGTATTTTATTTTTTTTAAGATTTTATTTATTTATTTGACAGAGAGCACAAGTAGGCAGAGAGGCAAGCAGATAGAGAGAGGAGGAAGCAGGCTCCCCTTCGAGCAGAGAGCCCGATGCGGGACTCGATCCGAGGACCCTGAGATCATGACCTGAGCCAAAGGTAGAGGCTTAACCCACTGAGCCACCCAGGCACTCCCCACATAAGGTATTTTAGTAGAAGAAACACTTCATGAAGACTTCAAATAAATGGGTAAGCTTTGGCAAGTTCATTTCTAAAGAGAAATTTTTGGAGTATGACACCCAAAGTCTACATAGTTAACATATATGTGAGTGTGTGTGTTTGTGTGTGTGTATGTATATTTTATATATATACATATGCATACATATATACACACACATATGCATGCAGATGTATATGTATATATATGTATGCATATGTATATATACACACATATACACACACATATATATTTAAAACATATACATATATATGTGTATATATATATACATATACACATATACACACATATATTTAAAACTTAATGGTAGATGGTAGTTTAATGTTGTTCATACAATGTTACAAAGAAAAATGAACACTTCACTGCATTTTTCTCTCGTTTTGTTTGACTTATGCAGACATTAAAAGAATAATTAGTTCCTTAACACAGTCAAAAATGACTAATTGAACTTCCCTTGCAAGTACTACTACACTTTCCATTTGGAAAATGGATTTGATTATATTGGTAATAGGATATATTGGTAATAGGATAGAGATAGCTAACATTATCAAGTTGGGAAACAACAAATGAATTAACCATTGAAATCATTATGCTGAGTGAAAAGTCGAAAAAAATGTGAGGGTTAGAGAAAGTTGGAATCAAAAACAGAGCAACTGATAGTGATAGACCTTATAAAAGATCACAGTCTTTAGGAGAAAATTTTATTGCAAGAGGACATGGAAAAGATTGCACATATTGAAAATGTATACTGTAATCTATATTTAATATAATTTATATCTAATCTATATTATATATGTTTATAGATAATGTTTTTACAATGATTTGATTTTTCTTTCCCTGTTTGTTTAATGTAAGTATCTGGTTCTGAGAAAACAGCATGAGTAGTGTTTGTATTTAAGACATACTGAATATACCTCCATATCAGTACATAGCAGCATAATACTTCATCACAGAACTAGAACACATATAAAATATCACAATTATTTTTCACATTATACTATTTCTAGGGTGGTAATAATTTTCTTTGATTTTGTAAATCTCCTCTGTGTTTTAGCAATCTTATGAAAAGATAACTGTCATTTCATAATACCCTTTCATGCATGATCTGGAGGTAAACCAATTAATGCATGTCATGTCAAGGAATCAATTTTTATTGCAAAGCTTTCCAACACTGAGCAACTTTTAATTTCAGTTGTTAGTTCAGTGGCTCTTCAAGTTTGTGATTTTCACACATATTTAATGTTTTAAACTTAATGTATTTTTTAGAAATGATGTATGCTTTCATATGACCAACATTGCTGAACTCATTATTCTGTCATTATGACATATGTACCATGCATCTCAGTCTTATTGGATGTTTCTTTTTTCCTAATCAGAATCTCATGATAATTAATATGGTATCTAGATGATTCATTTGCATGAAGATGAGGGATTGATTCCATGCAGTTGATCTTATTCTTTGGGATATGTGGTTAATTTATCATTTTAGCACATGTATACAAACTTTTTTAAAATTGGTAATTGTTTTAAGATTTTATTTATTATTTGTCAGAGAGAGAGAAATCACAAGTAGGCAGAGCAGCAAGTAGAGAAAGGGGAGGCAGGCTCCCTGCTGAGCAGAGAGCCCAATGCGGGCTTGATCCCAGGATCCTGGGATCCTGATCATGACCTGAGCCGAAGGCAGAGTCTTAGCCCACTGAGCCACCCAGGTGCCCCTTAAATTGGTAACTGTGATGATTGGTCTATTGATTAGACCTCAAAATTTTGTTAAATGTATTAACATTTTCTGGTTAATTTTATTCACACACTGACCCATCACACCCCTCCACACTCACATATGCATTATAAACCATCTGCCAAAAATATGTAATCACCTTTCTTATTACTATCCACAAATACTAAACCTAAAGTATCATATTTACTCTTATTGATATGAAATTACCATATGATACTTTTTGTTACCTTTGAATTTTTTGTGTATCATTCTGAATTAAGGGACTTTACAAAAAATTTTCACTAGATATAACTACTACCACTACTTCTTCTAATAATAAATTTCAATTGCTTGCACCATTCTCGTCACCATACTGGAATTTGGCACATAGGTAGATATTTCAGACACATTCTGCTAAAAATATGGACTCAGTACCATTTCATGGAGCTTTGTTCCTTTTAGTGGTGGCTTTTTAGAGAATAAATTTGAGATAGTGCTAATAAAAGTTACTGGTGGACACAAATGTTTTATGTGGTGCTTATAGACTACTTTTAGAAAAAGAACAGGAAAAATGTTTTTAAAGTCTCTATTTATATTGGTTACTCATTTGATTGATTACCATTTGATTGATTACACATTATAAAATATTTTTCCCTTGAGGCTTCCAGTTCTCCTAAGGTGGATGAACTTTTTGTATACCGCTGCTCCAGCAGTGGATCAGACAGGGGAGCACACACACAATACGCACAAACACACACAAATATGTGTGTGTGTCAAGAAAATAGAACTTATAGGGCCAATAGTCAGTGAGGGCCAAGTTTCAGAGACGTGGATTCACATTCTGTTATTTTCTCTTAGGACATTTGCCAATTCTTTGCCTAAGGTGAGAGGCCAAGAATCTAGCAGAAGGCCATTTACAGAATTTCCGCTGCTAAGGGGCAGGGTGATGAGCAGGATGCAGTACTACATTTCTTGTTTCCAATCCCTTTTCCTGAAGCTACAAATTCATTGCTAGTAATCTACCTCCCAAGTAGTCATACATGACAGCCCTGGTATAACATCAATCTCTACTATTTTCAACCTCTATCACGTCCCTTATGGTCTACAATTTGCCCATTGAACCAAAGTTTTATATTTTGTACCTCACCTCCTATGCCAATTCATGTTTAGAATATGCAAGAATATGTGAAGGTACAAAGAAATTCTTAAATATCAACAAATAATTATTTTACCCAAATGCAAATTCTGATGTACTTCTGATGACCTTGCACAGCATGTGTGGTTCATGTGATAACTCAGGTATCAGGACTCCTTGGATTTTTTTTTTTTTTAAGATTTTATTTATTTATTTGACACAGAGAGAGAGAGAGATCACAAGCAGGCAGAGCGGCAGGCAGAGAGAAAGGGGAAAGCAGGCTCCCCGCTGAGCAGAGAGCCTGATGTGGGGCTCGATCCCAGGAACCTGAGACCATGACCTGAGCCGAAGGCAGAGGCCTAACCCTCTGAGGCACCCAGGTGTCCCTCCTTGGATTTTTTCTTGTTATTTTGTCATCTCATTGCCAGTCTTTTGTGGTCAGTGCAGCAGCAGCTGAGTAAACTGTAATTCGAATATAGTCCTCTAAATGCTTCTCCATAGATAGAGCAGAATTATTTCCCACTGGCCATAGCTATTTCTAGAGCTATATAAATATGCCTACAATTGTGCTAAGAAATATGAAAAAGCATATGCACATTCAATTACCAATAAAGACCTCCCCCACAAATAAACCATGTTTTAATAGTCATTTTAAGTAAATGGTATTAAGATAAATATCTTATTTCAAACCATAAGAGGCTCTTAATCATAGGAAACAAACTGAGGGTTGCTGAAGTGGAGAGGGGTAAAGGGATGGGATAACTGGGTGATGGACAATAAGGAGGGCATGTGATGTAATGAGCACTAGGCATTATATAAGACTGATGAATCACAGACCTGTACCTCTGAAACCAATAGCATATTGTATGTTAATTAAAAAAATCTCTTAGTTATCAAAATGTTTGCTATAATTGATGAAAACTATATATATATGTGTGTGTATATACACACATATATATATATATCAATCAATATACACATATATATAATTTTCATCAATTATAGCAAACATTTATATATATGTGTATATGTGTATATATATATATATATATATATATAGTTGAAACCAATACTTAATGAAAACAACAAAAGATGGGATTGAGATTTACCACAGATTAAAGAAGGAACCTGTATGAATCAATTCTATGTAGGAATATGTAATTGGTAGAGTTCTTTCATTACACTGCTACTGAAATTCCATTCACTTATTTTTATTTATTAATTTTCTACCATTTTGTTTCTTGAGTATATTACCAAGTGCATTTATTGGACCATCTCTTTCTCCATTTTCATTGCCTGAATGATAGTAATAATTTTAGTGGAACCAGAGATAAAGTGGCATGGCAGCATGACTGGAATTATAAAGCTTTCAACTGCTCTAGACCCACCCCCACTGACACCACTTCCAGCCTATCATAAAATTATTGTATAAAAAATAATGAAATTGCTATTATTTAACTCTATTTGATAGTATCTTTGCTATAATTTATTTTTTTTACCTAGATATTACACATAAAGTATTGGACATATAAAGATTTTTTTTTTCCAGTCACAACCAAGAACTTTATTAGACACTGCTGGGCTCAGGGTCTGGCAAGCCCAGTGCACTAACCCAGATGGGAGCAACCTTAGCTGAAGAAGGTGGTTCCATCCAGCCAATCTCAGAGCAAACCCTATCCCCAGAATGCAACAACACCTAAGATTACTATGAAGTTGGGAGACGGAAGGTTGTTCCACAGATGTATGAACAGATCAAATCTTTATAAATAATAAACATCCAGTGAGGAGAAAATGACAACCCTAATGCATTCTCATACCCAGAACACTCTAGGGCAGATGAGCGGGGTGGCAGAACATATGAACATATGTTCTGAATGTGCTTGAAAGTATATGTTGATGACTTGCTATTTGGTCATTGGACAACAAGGAAACAATGGATAAAGACATAAAGACTTATGATCTTTGTTACATCTTTGCAAAAGTTTGATGTAAACTCCACCTGTAATAAATTGGAAAGCGAATTACAAGTCTATGGAGGTTATAACTCTAGAGAAAGTAGGCAGAATGCCAGTTTGCAAGCATACTTGGAAGGAAATAAAGTTCTCCTGCAAAAGCAATGTTTTGCCAGCAACAAGCAGTAAAAATTTTGTAAAAGTACAAAATTTGAAGATTAAGTACCAGAAAAAAGAAAAAAAAAAAAAGATTAATTGTTGCCAAAAGCACACGCTTTATATACAGCCAAAAGTAGGAGCACTGTTGTTCAGGGCTTTTGAAATGAATTGTACTATTTTTATTTATGCAAACAATGGTTGTCAGCCCAGCTGCATAGATCAAAATAAGAGTTTTCAGATGGCATGACATTATTACCAATGAACTGATGATGAGAGAAAGCTGAGCAGAACATAGGCAATATTAAATATAGGAAGATATTCTGTAAGTTTAAGAACTATGACCAGAAAAGCCTTTGGGTATGATAACTTATAGAACTCATCGAAAACAAGGAATTGTCACTAATAATAAAGTTATGCTAATTACCTAGCTACAGAACTCCTTGGCCAATGTTATTTTCACATTATTATGTGTTATGTGTCTACCTTTGCAACAATGGGACATAAGTAGCAACCATAATTACCTTTACTGGATCTTGAATTAGACATGTGATTATCTGGCTTTTTCTGTTTCCTGTTGCACAGATGTGGTAATGACCTGTATTTGGTCATGCAGATTACAACGCGTTTCTTGGTGATCTTGACAGAAATATAAAGTGGAAGAAATATGGGTCACTGAATGATCTTATCATTTAAAAATGATATCAATTAAAAATGACTATCTGCCCTGAGATTACATATCTTCAGACTTTTACATGAGAAAGATGTATTTCTTATTGTCTGAACCACAGTATTTCATATTTCTTTTTAGTTGTCTGAACAAGAGTACTTTAGGTCGCTTTTTAGAGCAGGTTAAACTAACTAATGTAGGTATTTGTTGCATTTTTTAAAAAATTGTTTCCTAGAGAGGTTGTACCAGTTTTCATGTCCACTACAATGTATGGCTGTTCTAATCCTCCATTTTTCTTCAAATCTATGTCTTTAAATACTTTATGAAAAGTACAGGCAAAAGGAGCATGCTTAAATTTTTTTTTGTGATAGCAAGGTTAAGTATTTTTTCTATGAGCTTTATCGAAATTTGTAATTTTTTATTTCTATTTTTATGCCCTTTTCTTATTTTCTATTTCTAAGGGTTTTATAATTAATTTGTACTCAAGTGGTAAGATTTTTCTTTATCATATATGTTGCAATGAAAAGCCTGTGGTTTTTTTTCTATTTTATTATTTTTTTTCTATACTTTATATTATCCTCTGACAATTTATGAACTTATTGGCTACAGGGTAGTTTGTGTTTTTTTTCCCCCCCTAATTATACTATTACTTTCTCTCTCTCCTTTTTTTTTTTTTTTTTTTTTTTCAGACAGGTGCTTAGAAGATCTTCTCATGTGATAGCTGGTTGAACTCAGATATTCAAAGCTTATTGTTAAGAAATTGTATCTTTACAGCATAAAAGAAACCAATTAATTTACCTTAAATATCCTTCAATCAAATTAAGCACACCACTAACAGTATAATAAGTTCATATTATCTTATTTAGTAAATGAATATGATTGTTAAATAATTGTATATGAACTAATTAGTTGGCTGTATTTTAAGAAATTGTGGTTGTGAGTAATCAGAAACAAAAACAACAAAATTCATACAGAGATCAGAAGTAAATATGACATAAGTAATTCACTCAAGATAGATTGATTTTTAACAGTATTGAAGTATAACTGATAAAAAAATAAATAAAATCACTTATAATGCATTTCTTTTTCCTAGAAAAAACCCAAAGTTTCAACAAATTTAAAAGGGATTTATGACCTAAAGAATTATGGAGTATTACTTTGTTTTATTTTCCTCAACAAGCATAATGTCAGTAAGTTTAACATATGTGTGATTCATCACATATTTAAAAAAAAAAACTTTTGTTTAAACTAATTCTTAAATTAGTTATGTGAACTGAGGATTTTCAAATAACATTTGGACAAATAGAAGAATAATCTTAGAATTATTGCATTGTATATCAATTAAATTATTTATTTTTACAAAAGAATTTCCTTTATTTTTAAGATAAAATAGTTTGTGCTACTTATATTTTTGTAATGCTAATTTTGTTTGATTCTTTATTATGTTCTTTTATTAGTTGTGACATTTTAGTAGGATTATAGATCTTACAAAAGCATAAAAATTAATGAATTATTCAGCTAACACCTCTAAAATTCTTAAATAAGCAAATTATTATTGAAATATGAGATAATCACATTGATAATGTAGTTCATTTTTTTTTTAAAGATTTTACTTATTTAATTGACAGACAGATCACAAGTAGGCAGAGAGGCAGGCAGAGAGAGGAGGAAGGAGGGTCACTGCTGAGCGGAAAGCCCAATGCAGGGCTTGATTCCCAGGACCCTGGGATTATGACCTGAGCCGAAGGCAGAGGTTTTAACCCACTGAGCCACCCAGGCACCCCAATGTAGTTCATTTTTAAGTCAGTTTTGTTTTGTTATTGCTTTTGTTAGTATTATAACTTGGGAGGAAAGAAAAAGAAAAATGAAGGAGGGGGAGGAAGAGAAGAGGCAGAAATAGGAATATGAAATAGAAGAGGCCGAAAAAGATGAGAAGGAATAAGAAGAATGAGATGAGAAAGAAGAGGAGAAGAAAGAAGGAGAAACAAATTGATGGAATTTATTAAACCTATAATGATTTCTTTCTTTCTCACTAGCACATGAAATTTAAGAAAGTCCAGGAATATTGTAATAAACAAAAACAAGTAAAAAGATTTTTTAAATTATCCCTTAAATTTTGTTAAAAATTGCATATGAAATTCTTACTGCAACAAAAGTGCTCTTGTCTTGGTTACTAATTTTCTCAATTCTTGCTTCAATGATTCAGAAAATGGAATTTTTCACATCAAAGGGTACAAACTTCCAGTTTTAAAATAATTAAGTCTTGTAATGTAATGTACAGTATAGTGAATATAAGTAGTAATATTCTATTGCATATTTGAAAGTTGCTAAGGGAGTAGATCTTAAAAGTCCTCATTACAAGGAAAAAAAAAGTGTTGTGACTATGTATATTGACAGCTGTTAACTAGTTTATTGTGGTGATTACTTTGCAATATATAAAAATAGTGAATTGTTGTTTTGTATATCTGAAATTAATGTAATATAATTATACCTTAATAAAAATAAAAGTAAATAAAAGAATAAATTAAAACACATTTCAAAAAGAACAAAAATGAATATAGCGAATTATATTATAGGTTGTTTAATGGGCCTTGCTTTATTATTTTAACAAACTATTGGTGGATAGGTCCAAGATGGCAGAGGAGTAGGAGATCTTGATTTTATCTGGTGCCAAAAATTCAACTAAATAACTATCAAAGCATTCTGAACACTTGCAAACTCAATTGGAGATCTAAGAAAAGATTAGCTGCAACTCTACAAATAGAAAAGTGATCACTTTCTGCAAAGTAGGAGGTGCAGAGAAATGAATCCGAGGTGGCATATGGGAATATAAATTGTGGTGGGGAGGGAGCCTCCATCAGCCAGCACTGAAAATGATAGAGCAGTAGGGCACAAAATCAGAACTTTGAAAAATCTGCCCCAGTGAGGGCCGTCCCTGCTTGAAAGGCACTCAGGTGATGAAGTGGGGTGGAATCCTAGGTGACAGTGTGGTCTCAGGATCCCCAGGGTCACAGGAAGACTAGAGTTGCCTGACTGGGACAGAGTTCAGACACATCGGAGTGGGGAAGTTGGCTGCAATCAGTGAGTCCAGGAGTGGGCTCTGAACCCAGGGTTGCAATATACCACATATCCCAGCATGGTTGGTCAACAGCTCTCCAAGTAGGGGCCCAGGCCAGCAAGCAGCCGAACTGTCAGGACACTGCCCTTGCATCCCAGGAGGAGCCACGTGGGTGCACACTGCAGGAGTCAGCAGAGTTTAGAGACTCCAAATGGTGTCCTGTGCCTGAGGTAGAAATGCTGAGTCATCGGCTGGGTGAGCATGGAGTGCAAATGGAGACCAGGGAGACAAGTGTTTGACTGCTTTTCCTTGAGGGCACACTGAGGAGTGGGGTCCCTAGTTTTCAGTTCCAGCTGGGGTTTGGGAGGCTGCCATTTTCACTCATCTTCTAAAGCAGTGTGGAAGGGCTTCAGGGAAAAAAAAGTCACATTGAACAATCCACAGCCACTTACATTGAGAACAGCTCCCTGGCAAGGGCAGTGCTGTTCCACCTGGGTAAAGACACTGAGAATCAATGCAAGAGCCCCCTCGCCCAGAAGATCAGGGAGAATATCCAGCCAAGGCCAAGTTTACTGTTCACACAGAACTGTAAAACTCTAAAGCAAGGTTAAAATAGAATATAGAATTCATGATTTTGTTCCTATGATTCTTTAGTCTTTTAATTTTAATTTTTTCCTTCCTTTTTCAACCAATTTCTTAGTTTATCAACTTTTTTTTAAATCTTTTTTTTTTTTCATTTTTGCAGTTTCATTCTATTATTTCAGTGTATTTAATTTCACTTTTGTACACATGTAAGCTTTTCTTTCTTTACAATTTTGGGATCTACTTTTCTAACAAACAAATTAAAAGACATCCAAAATACATACAGGACCCAGGGTATTGCTCTGTTGCTCTGTTCTGTTCACCTACCTGATTGTATTCTTTTTTGTTTGTTTTTGTTTTTGTTTTAGGTCTCTTCTGATTTGTTTAGTGCATATTTCTCTGGGGTTGTTGTTGTCATTTTAGTATCTTGTTCTCTTGTTCACCTATTCTTCTCTGGACAGAATGACAAGACAGAAAATCTCACCTCAAAAAAGAAAACAAGAGACAGTACTGTCTGCCGGAGACCTAATCAGTATGGGTTTAAGTAAGATGTCAGAACTAGAGTTCAGAATAACTATTATAAAGATACTGGCTAGGGCTGAATAAAGCATAGAAAACACTAGAGAATCCCTTTCTGAAGAAGTAAAAGAACTAAAATCTAACAAGTTGAAAACAAAAAGATTATTAATGAGGTGTGATAAAAAATGGAGACTTTAACTGCTAGGATAAATGAGGCAGAAGAGAGAACTAGTGATATAGAAGACAAAATTATGGCGAATAAAGAAGCTGAGAAAAAGAGAGGGGATCATGTGGGGAGAATTCGAGAGATAAGTGATACCATAAAGCAAAACAATATTAGACTAATTGGGATCTCAGAAGAGGAAAGAAAGAAAGAAAGAAAGAAAGAAAGAAAGAATAGTGGAGCAAATTATGTGGAAAATCTCCCTAATCTGGGGAAGGAAAGAGGCATTCAAGTACAGGAGGAATAGAAAAGCACCCTCAAAATCAATAAAAATAGGTCAATACCCCAACCTATAATAGTGAAACTTGCAAATCTCAGAGACAAAGAGAAAATCCTGAAAGCAGCTCAAGACAAGAGGTCTGTAACCTACAAGGGTAGAAACATTAGACTTGCAGAAGACCTATCCACAGAGACCAGGCAGGCCAGAAAGGACTGGCATGATATTCAGGTTGCTAAATGTGAAAAATATGCAGTCAAGAATACTTTATCCAGCAAGAATGTCATACAAAATAGGAAAGATGAAAAGCTTCCAAGACAAACAGAAACAAAAGGAATTTGTGATCACTAAACCAACTCTGCAAGAAATATTAAAGGGGATCCTTTAAGTGAAGAGAGAGCCCAAAAGTAACATAGACCAGAAAGGAACAGAGACATATGCAGAAACAGTGACTGGTCAGATAATACAATAGTATTGAATTCATATCTTTCAATAGTCATTCTGAATGTAAACGGACTAAATGCCCATCAAAAGACACAAGGTATCAGACTGGATTAAAAAAAAAAAAAAAACCCATTGATGTTTGTCTGCAAGGGACTCATTTTAGACCCAGACACCCCAGATTGAAAGTGAGGGAATGGAAAATAATTTGTCATGCTAATGGGCATCAAAAAGAAAGCTAGGGTAGCAATCGTTATATCAGACAAATTAGATTTTAAACCAAAGACTGTAATAAGAGATGAGGAGGACACTATATCATAATTAAAGAGTCTATCCAATAAGAACTAACAATTGTAAAAATTTGTTTCCCTAACATGGGAACAGGCAACTATATAAATTAATTAATAACAAAATTAAAGAAATGCATCGATAATAATAAAATAATTGTAATGGACTCTAACACCCCACTCACTAAGATGATCACTAATCATCTAAGCAGAAGATCAACAAAGAAACAAGGCCTATGAATGATACACTGGATAAGGTGGACTTTACAGGTATATACAGAGTATTCTATCCTGATGCAACAGAATTCATATTCTTCTCAAGGGCACATGAAACATTCTCCAGAATAGATCATATACTGGGCCACAAATGAGGTCTTAACTGGTACCAAAAGATTGGGATCATTCTCTGCATATTTTCAGACCACAATACTTTGAAACTGGAACTCAGTCACAAGAGGAAATTTGGAAAGAACTCAAATACATAGGGGTTAAAGAGCATCCTACTGGGCACGTGGGTGGCTCAGTGGGTTAAAGCCTCTGCCTTCATCTCAGGTCATGATCCCAGGATCCTGGGATTGAGCCCCACATCAGGCTCTCTGCTCAGCAGGGAGCCTGTTTCCCCCTCTCTCTCTGCCCACCTCTCTGTCTACTTGAGATCTCTGTCTGTCAAATAAATAAATGAGGGGCGCCTGGGTGGCTCAGTGGGTTAAAGCCTCTGCCTTCAGCTCGGGTCATGATCTCGGGGTCCTGGGATTGAGCTCCGTGTCAGGCTCCCTGCTCAGCAGGGAGCCTGCTTCCCTCCCCACCCCAACCCCCACCTGCCTCTGTGCCTGCTTGTCATCTCCGTCAAATAAATAAATAAAATATTTAATAAATAAATAAATGAAATCTTTAACAAAAAATAAATAAATATAAAGAGCATCCTACTAAAGAATAAATGGCTCAACCAGTAAATTAAAGAAGAATTTTAAAAATCATGGAAACAAATAAAACTTAAAACATAGCTGTTCAAAACCTTTAGGATGCAGCAAAAGTGGTCCTACGAGGGAAGTATACAGCACTACAAATCTTTCTCAGGAAACAAGAAAGGTCTCAAACACACAACCTTATCTTACACCTAAAGGAGCTGGAGAAGAGCAAATAAAGCCTAAACCCAGCAGGAGAAGAGAATTAATAACTATTAGAGCAGAAATCAATGAAATAGAAATGAAAAGAACAGTAGAACAGACCAACGAAACTAGGAACTTGTTCTTTGAAATAACTACTAAGACTGATAAACCTCTGGCCAGACTTATCAAAAAGAAAAGAGAAAGGACCCAAATTAATAAAATCATGAATGAAAGAGGAGAGATCACAACCAACACCAAAGAAATATAAACAATTATAAAAACATATTATGAGCAACACATGCCAACAAATAAAACAATCTGAAAGAAATGGATGCATTCCTAGAGACTTATAAACTATCAAAACTGAAACAGGAAGAAATAGAAAATCTAAACAGTCCCATAAACAGCAAAGAATTTGAGGCAGTAATCAAACATCTCCCAGCAAACAAGAACCCAAGGCCAGATGGCTTCCCAAAGGAATTCTACCAAACCCTTAAAAAAGAATTCATACCTAGTCTTCCAAAGATGTTTCAAAAAATAGAAATGAAAGGAAAACTTCCAAACTCTTTCTATGAGGCCAGCATTACCTTGATTCCAAAACCAGACAAAAAACCCACCCTCCAAAAAGGGGAATTACAGACCAATATCCCTGAAGAGCATGGATGCAAGAAAAACTAAAAGCTTTTCCCTATCAGGAAATGGCAGGATCATCCATTCTCACTGCTATTGTTCAACATAGTACTAGAAGCCCTAGCCTCAGCAATCAGACCAAAAAAAAAAAAAAAAAAAAAAAGTCTTCAGAATTGGCAAAGAAGTAGTCAAACTCTCACTTTTCTCAAATGACATGATACTCTATGTGGAAAACCTAGAAGACTCTACTCCCAAATTGCTAGAACTTATTCAGGAATTCAACAAAGTGTCAGGATATAAAATCAATGCACAGAGATCAGCTGCATTTCTATGCACTAACAATGAGACAGAAAAAAAGAGAAATTAAGGAGTCAATCCCACTTACAATTGCCCCCAAACCATAAGATACCTAAGAATAAAACTAACCAAAGAGGCAAAGGATCTGTACTCAGAAAACTATAGAAGACTTAGGAAGAAACTGAAGAGGCCACAAAGAAATGGAAAACATGCTCATGTATTAGAAAAACAAATATTGTTAAAATGTCTATGCTACCTAGAGCAATACATACATTCAATGCAATCCCTACCAAAATACCATCAGCTTTTTTTTTTCACAGAACTGGAATAAATAATCCTAAAATTTGTATGGAATTAAAAAAGACCCCAAATAGCCAAAGGAATGTTGAAAAAAAACAAAAAACAAAAAACAAAGCCAGTGGCATCACACTCCTGGACTTTAAACTCTATTACAGAGCTGTAATCATCAAGCTGGTATGGTACTGGCACAAAAATAGATACATAGATCAATGGAACAGAATAGAGGGCCCAGAAATGGACCCTCAATTCTATGGTCAACTAATCTTCAACAAAGCATGAAAGAATATCCATGAAAAAAAACAGCCTCTTCAACAAATGGTGTTAGGAAAATTGGACACCTATGTGCAGAATGAAACTGGGCAATTTCTTTACACCATATACAAAAAACAGAGTCAAAATTGATGAAAGAACTAAATGTGAGACAGGAATATATCAAAATCCTAGAAGAGAACACAGGAACCTCTGTGACCTCAGCTGGAACAACTTCTTGCTAGCATGTCTCCAAAGACAAAGGAAAGAAAGGAAAAAATGAAATATTGGGACTTCATCAAGATCAAAAGCTTTTGCACAGCAAAGGAAACAGTCAACAAAACCAAAAGGCAAGTGAAAAAGTTGGAGAACATATTTGCAAATGTCTTATCAGATAAAGGGCTAGTATCCAAAATCTGTAAAGAACTTATCAAGCTCAACACTCAAAAACAAATAATTCAGTCAAGAAATGGGCAGAAGACATGAACAGACATTTCTGTAAAGAAGACATCAAATGGTCAATAGATACATGAAAAAATGCTCCATATCACTTGCCATTAGGCAAATACAAATCAAAACCACAATGAGATATGAAGTCACACTGACCAGAATGGCTAAAATTGACAAGTCAGAAATGACAGATGATGGTAAGGATATGGAGAAAGGAAAACCCTTCTACACTATTGGTGTGAATGCAAGCTGGTGCAGCTACTCTGGAAAGCATTATGAAGGATCCCCAAAAAGTTTAAAATAGAGTTATTTTACTACCCAGCAATTACACTGCTGGGTATTTACCCCAGAGATAGAAATGTAGTGATCCAAAGGAGCACCAGGACCTCAATGTTTACAGTAGCAATGTCCACAATAGCCCAACTATGGAAAGAGCTCATATGTTCATTGATAGATGAATGGATAAAGAAGACATGGATATGAAAATACACACATAGACACACACACACACACATACACACACACACAGTGGAATACTAGTCATTGAAAAAATGAAATCTTGTCATTTGCAATGATGTGGATGGAACTAGAGGGTATTATGCTAAGTGAAGTAAGCCAATCAGAGGAAGACAATTATCATATGATCTCACTGATATGTGAAATTAAGAAACAAAACAGAGGATTATAGGGGAAGAAAGGTAAAAGTAAAATAATGAAATCAGAGAGAGAAACAAACCACAAAAGACTCTTAATCATAGGAAACAGAGAGCTGCTGGAGGGGATGGGATGGGGTGATGGGGGGTAACTGGGTGAGGGACATTAGGGAGGGCACATGATGTAATAAACACTGGGTATTTTATAAGACTGATTAAAAAAAAGACTAATGAATCACTGACCTCTACCTCTGAAACTAATAATACATTATATATTAACTAATGAAAGAAAGAAAGAAAAGAAATTATTGATGTATCACACTTTTTATATATACCCTCTCAATTTCTTTTAAAATCTACATTTTTTAGTGATAATGCTAGAGGATAAATATTATTGTTAAAACAAACTTAAACATAAAAGAAGATATTGGGAAAACTATTCATACACTTTAATTTTAATAAATAGAATCTGGTTTATTTTTATATTTTCAAAATAATTTCCCTTCATATTTACTTAATAAGCACACTTTAAAGACATGAAAATAATCAGGTGGGATTTGATATATTACTATAGTTTAAAAACATATGCCATTTTAATTAGAATTAAATGTTATCTATAGAGAATATATTTATCATTATTCATGCATGCATTCTATCAGTTTTTTATAATCTTGTCATGACGCAGGAACTGGTCAAGATGCTGGGGATTAAACAGTAAACAAGACAGATGAGGTTCTTTCTCTAACAGTGTGTATATTCTAATGTAGACAGACGGTGATTGCTTCCAAGCAGCTGCCAAATTAACACATGGGCAGTACTGCCTGATCAGCAGAGTCTACCCACATCATGTTCTGACACACTTACCTGCAGGAAAACCTGAATTTTCATTTTCAGGTTGAGCCCTGCTTTATAATGTGAGAAGAATTGCCTCAAATACTTAATGTAAATAAAGACTATGATAATTACCATAAAGACATTTTAAAAAGAAGAATACCTACCGTGTTATTGGAGGGTTTAAGAGGGTAAGTAGAATGAATTATACTTTAACAAGTTTATTCCAATTCCAATGGGAAAATGATTTTAAGACATGAAAAATAAGAGAAGAAGGAAGATCAGACAAGTTTTTAGTACAATAGTCCAGGTGAAATATTCTTATAAACTTGATAAATGTGTCTAGTATAGAAACATAAGACATAAAGGGACTATTACGGATATACTCTAAAGTTAGAGGGAAAATTATGTGCTAACTTGTATATGATTTTGATAGATGGTGTGGTCTGAGAGAAAAAAAAAAAAAAGTAAAGGAACCATAATGGGAAACTTTTCAGGAACTTAGACTGTCAGAACTTAGAAATATCTACTTTAGAAAATGTAGCTGAAAATTATTGCATAGTTATGACAAGCAGCAGTTAAATATGTAATGAATAATATATAGTGTCACCACAAGGAGACTTTTAGAAATAATTTTTTAATATAGTGTGTAATCATGTCAGAGTTTAATAGACTGTATTTTCATCATGCCAGTTTCAATTATTAAAGTAAGTCCCCTCAATTATATTTAGGAATAGTTGTAGAATAAACATGCATTATAAAATATCTACCAGAATTGACTCCAAATAATCTTTCAGCTAAATTTAGTATCGTGCTGTAATTCCTATCTTCATTTGAAAGATAATTTTTAAGATTTCCTTTATTATCATTAAATACTTCACTACTTACATTTTGTCTAGTCTGTCTTGGAAATAATTTATAAAGTATGATTTTCATGTTGATGAATATTTAAAATTGAGCATCTGTGGTTGGTAAACATGGTAAAGCAGAAATTCTGAGGAATTAAGAACATTTTTCTCACTAATACTCTATTTTTCATTGCCAAGAGGGATCAGTTTTTACATACAGTTAAATTCAAATTATGTGACATTTAAACAGCATAAAATAATGCACATTGCCAACTCATAAGTTAAATGTCACGGGGATTAGTGTAAAATTGGGTCAATATCAAATATTTGTAATTAAAATGGCTGGTGACTTTTAAAACAAAATACATAATTCTGAGGGCTATTATTTTTCATGTTGTTATTTAATGTAAGCCTGCTCCAATTGGTTTACTTGTCTTAAAAAAAAGTATAAATTTAAATATGTGTTTTCTATGTTGCAATAGGATTTTTAAATTTCATAATGTAGACAATAGATTCTATATTTATGTAATAAAGCTATGTATCCATACTCGTTTGTTAATAGAGGTAATGAAAAGGCATATTTGAATGCATCTATATTTTTCCTTTTCATCATTTCAATCAACATTAATTACTTAAAAACTTAAATTAAATAAAAATGTTCCCCAAAAATGTAACATAGCACTTATAAATCTTTTAAAATATTAATTCAGTTCAATAATAATTCAGTGAGAAAAAAAGTAGTGTTAATTTGTATCACCAAAATTTAGAAAAATGTCATTTTTTTAAAAAAGTATTCATTTATTAGAGAGAGAGAGAGCTGTGGAGGAGGGACAGAGGGAGAGGAAGAAAGAGACATGCAGATTCTGGGCTGAATGGGAAGCCCGACTGGGTGCTGGATCTCATATCCCTGAGATGAGAGCCCTGGGCCAGACACCTAATGGATTGGGCCACCCAGTGCCTCAAGAAAAATGTTATTTTCAAACCAAGTTATGTTGATATTATGTAGACATACTCTAATTGAAATTAAAATCAAAAGCTTTGATTTCTATGAATAGTATGAAATACATATGTGCATTATATAAAAAATATGATAACTGTATAATTTAAGTTTATTAAAATCCAAATTTTCAATTTTAAATATTTTCATCATATATATGCATGTAATTGGAGGAAATCAGTTATTAAATATATACATATGAATTTTAGAAAAGTCATTGTTATGTAAATTCTATATTAATTACATTTACAAATAAATTTACAGATTTCATCTTAAGTTAGTACAAATATTTTTTATATCATTTTTAAACTTTAACCATAAAATGGTACGGTGGGCAACTGTGCTTTAAAAACTTTAAGACCCGAAAACACAATTGTATCTATTAAAATTTGACAATGCAGCATCACAAAGAATTTCAAAACCAGTCTGTTTCAGGTCATGTATCTCATTTCTAGTGGATAATAAAGAGAACAGTCTCTATGTAATTCCCCTGGGACTTTGAAATATCATTTCTAAGTTTCAAAGCGAGTGTTCTATACTTTAACATTGTTCATGAGATGTATCCATAGACAATTATACTGGAATACAGTATATGGACAAATTACATGTTGTCTTTTAAACACAAATATACAGGAAAATGAAACAAATTGTGTTTCTGCTGAGTGATGCAGCTTTGGCCAAAGAGATTGTCTAAGTTTGTCATTCCTATACCTTCATTACAGGAAAGTGGGAAGGCAACATTTACCAATTACCTTCTATGAACATAAAATTTTTAACATTCTTTGTAAGTATAGCATATGGGGGGAGGGATAGAATGGCTGGGTTATGGATATTGTGGAGGGTATGTGCTATGGTGAGGGCTGTGAATTGTGTAAGACTGATGATTCACAGACCTGTATCCCTGAAGCAAATAATACGTTATATGTTAATTAAAAATAAATAAATTAGGGTGCCTTGGTGGCTCAGTGGGTTAAACCTCTCTCTGCTTTCAGCTCAGGTCATGATCTCAGGGTCCTGGGATCGAGCCCCACATCAGGCTTTCTGCTCAGCAGGGAGCCTGCCTCCCCCCGCCCACTGCCTGTCTCTCTGCCTACTTGTGATCTGTCTGTCAAATAAATAAATAAAATATTTTAAAAATTAATTAATTAATTAAATTAAAAAATAAAAGTACAGCATAACTACAGAAGAGCACAATGTTTGTAGAACTCAGGTTTTTTTAAATTTTTCCTATCTTATTTTATTTTATTTCTTTTCAGTGTTCCAGCATTCATTGTTTACATACCACACCCAGTGCTCCATGCAATATGTGCCCTCCATAATACCCACCACTAGGCTCACCCAAGCCCCCACCCTCCTCCCCTCCAAAATAGTCAGTTTGTTTCTCGGAGTCCACAATATCTCATGGTTCACCTCCCCCTCCAGTTTCCCCCAACTCACTTCTCTGCTCCACCTCCCAATGTCCTCCATGTTGTTCCTTATGCTCCACAAATAAGTGAAACCTTATGATAATTGACTCTCTCTGCTTGACTTATTTCACTCAGCATAATCTCTTCCAGTCCCGTCCATGCTGATACAAAAGTTGGGTATTCATCCTTTCTGATGGAGACGTAATACTCCACTGTATATATGGACCATATATTCTTTCTCCGTTCATCTGTTGAAGGACATCTTGGTTCTTTCCACAGTTTGGTGACTGTGGCAATTGCTGCTATGAACATTGTGTTACAGATGGCCCTTCTTTGCACTACATCTGTATCTTTGGGGTAAATACCCAGTAGTGCAGTTGCAGGGTCATAAGATAGCTCTATTTTTAATTTCTTAAGGAATCTCCACACTGATGGAGGCATAATACTCTATTGTATATATGACCAACTCAATTTTTAAAAAGTGAACAGGTCTGTGATTAATTTTAAAAAAGCCATCAATGTAGAAGCAGAGTAACCCTAAATATAACTAATTCAGAGTACCCCTTGTATCTTTTTGTCACTGCCTCCCAAAGGGAAACCTTCTAAAGGATTTTATTTATTTATTTGACACAGAGAGAGAGAGAGAGAACACAAGCAGGCAGAGTGGCAGAAGAGGGAGAGGGAGAGGGAGAAGCAGGCTCCTCACAGAGCAGAGAGCCCAATGCGGGGCTGAATCCCAGGACCATGACCTGAGCTGAAGGCAGCCACTTAACTGACTGACCCAGCCAGGCACCCCTAAAAGGAAACCTTCCAATACACAGATAAATCTTTACTACTTTTGAAATTTCTAGAAAAGGGTGCTGCTCTCAATATCTTTCTACATATATTATTGTGACTATATATGCATTTCTGATGATGCTATCTATACCTGGGTGTTTCATTACAGGGTTGTAGGCTATGCATCCATTTAACTTTAGTTGATAATACCAAATGCCATATTCCAAATGGTTTTCCCTTATATTCCCAACAAATAAAAATCTCTTGAATATATATTCGGTTTTTACTAGTGTCCCTTTAAGGTAAGAAATTTCCTCATTATTTTATACAAATATAAAATTATTCTGAGAACACTTTCATATGACTCATTCAAAGTCACGTAAGTAGTAACACATTGACGATCACAACTGTAACCTTCTGATACTAAGGCTGCATTTTTGTACTTTTATGAGTAATGGATAATTATTTTATCATCAGATTCCAAATCTAGTTGATTAAAGGGGCTTCTCCGACTCTTCTGCTAAGGAGGATTTTGTGGAGGCTACCTGGGATCAATTGATAAGACTGTGACTTCTCATATAGTGATCATAGAGAAATTGCCATTTGAATTTTCCGTGAGTTTGTGAACCACACGATGTGAAAAACACCCTAGCAAGGAAATTTCAAGAAACTTTCAGTCAACTTCTTACTTCAAATATAAGAACTTTGTCTCAGTTACATAAAGATGCCATTGACAAATTTAAGTAAATTTAATTTAAAGGACAATGATTTAGCATTTATCTGTTATTTTTAGTTGGAATCATAAGTCATCTCCAGTTAATAAAGAAAAAATCTTCTTAACAGGAGATTGTCAGCTAATAGATATAAAAGAAATGAAATTAGAAGATTGCCAGTGTAAAGAAGTAAAGAAAAGAAGATTCCCAGTGTTTAATTTCCGTGTAATTACAGAATAAAGAATGTTAAATCCATTAAATAAAAGATTACTGAAGGGGCACCTGGATGGCTCAGTGGGTTAAAGCCTCTGCCTTCAGCTCAGGTCATGATATCAGGGTCCTTGGGATCGAGCCCCATATCAGGAATCTCTGCTCAGCGGGGAGCCTGCTTCTCCCCACTCTTCCCCCCGCCTGCCTAAGGGTGCCTGGGTGGCTCAGTTGTTTAAGCAACTGCCTTCAGCTCAGGTCATGATCCTGGAGTGCCAGGATCGAGGCCTGCATCTGGCTCCCAACTCCATGGGGAGTCTGCTTCTCTCTCTGACCTTCTCCTAGCTCATGCTCTCTCTCACTGTCTCTCTCTCAAATAAATAAAATCTTAAAAAAAAAAAGATTTCTGAAAAATAGGAAATTTGTAAGATGTCAGTGTGTCACTGTTCAGATTACTAGCTGTTTTTGAGGGCATGGGGTAGGACTACGTTTACAAGGGAATGATTTGGTGGTAAGTACCTTAACTAAAGTATCAATGCTATGGATGCTGTGACATTAGGTGTGTCCTGATCCTTATGTGATATAATATGTAGGACACAGTATCTCATCTCTGCAGGAACTCACCAAAGATGTTTAACTTGAACCTAATATATTTTTTTAAAACAAACAAATCCAAAATGTGGACAAGTTTACAGAAAAATGGCCTAATGTCTTCAAAGAGTCAATGTAATATAATATACACATATAAATTATATTTATTATATATAAGCATGCAATATTTTTTAATGATCAGAGTGTTCTAGATTAAAAGAAGTTAATGTTCCTAAGAATAAATGCAGTATGTGAAATTTGCCTGGATCCCTTTATAAAGCTGGTAGTAGGCAAAAAAACGAGCACAGTGAGAAAAATTTATGCAGTGAATTAATTAAGATCCTGCTGTACACACTACTTTTTCCAAAGTTCATAACTGGCTCACATCTGCAATGAAGCACCAAAGGGAACAATAAAAATTAAATTCTTAATGTCTACTAATTTTATGGGAATACAAGAGGATTGGACATAGCTTTACAATTTTGCCAAACTTCCTTGAATTTTTAACTCCAACAAAGAAATTATATTTCATGCCTCTGTGTGCTGTGTAGCCCATAATTACACTTTGATTGACATTACTATTATTAGTGAAATTTGGCTAACTGTAACATAATAAAAAACAGCAATTAAAATTTTGGTTGGTTTATTGGGAATACATCTTTTGCATGAAATGGCTTTAAAAATATGTGCAATTATTAAAGTTTGATATTCATTTAAGTGATTTCATTACCATCATTTTCATGGTTTATTAAAAGAATGACAGCATAAAGTATACACGTACCATATTCATAATTCACATGTAAATATGCACATTCATATACAAATATATATTTATTTGTATATATTCTCAAGGTCATACTTACTGGCTCTAGTATCTGCATCATTTTTGAACTTAAACCTGATCTTCATGCATGCATTCAATCATGTATTGCTAGCATATCCTGCTTGATTCCTGAAAATGATCTATTCAGAGTCTAGATTGCTTTGCTGATATATGGTTATATTTGGCATATATTAAGTTATACTGCACAAGGAAATATATTGAGAGATTTAGCTTGTCCTATAGAATAACATCCAGTCTCATCACTCTCTAGTTACTAGACAGCTGTTAGACATAATTTATAGTCACCATAGTCTTTAAAATATAATTAACTTTGCAAAATTCTAGATATTACACAGCTTATCATTTGAAGAGGACATTGGTAGAAGGGCACCTGGGCTACCAATCCATTACGCCTCTGACTTTTCTTGATTTCTGCTCAGGTCATGATCTCAGGGTTGTGGGAGAGAGCCCCAGGTTGGGGTCCATGCTTAGAGGGGAGTCTGCTTGTCCCTCTCCCTTTGCTCCTTCCCCCTGCTCTCTTTCTCTGCCTTTCTCACACTCTCTAAAGTAAATAAATAAATAAAATCTTTATTGTGGAGGTTTTTTTTTTTAATTAACTATCTCAATGTCACTTTTCTTGATGTCCTTAAATTTATATCCTTATTTGCTTTTATCACCCTTGATATGAATAACAACATGGTTAGTATCACTGCCCTATGTTTGTAATTTCATAATATTCTCCTTTCTTAGATATCTTTTACTTTTATTTATCTGAACTGAATTTTCACTTCTTCTCTACTAATTCCCTTATCTCAGCCTAAATAGAATAATAACATTTCCCTCCGCCTTTCAGGGTATTTCAGATAACTCCATACCCATCACGTACTAGTTGTATGTGTGTTCCTCTAACTAGCCTGTGATTATTCAATGTCAGGAAACTTGTATTATTTATTTATTTATTTATTTATTTGTTGTTGTTGAATAGTTTTTATTTTAGCTTTTTTTCAGGGGGATGTTTTTCCTTTAAAAATTTTTTTTAATTTTATTTTTTATAAACATATAATATATTTTTCCCCCAGGGGTACAGGTCTGTGAATTGCCAGGTTTACACTATTTCTTTATTTTTAAATTTATATCACTTATTATTCTTATTTATTATTAATTATTATAACCAAATTTTATTTTTATTATAATTATGATTATAATCTTGATTATATTGATTATGATTATAATTATTATTAATTATTATAATTATTATTTATTATGATTCTTGTATTATTTATTTATTTATATCATTTATGATTCTTAATATAACAACTCTTCCAATAACTTATAATCTTAAGATTTAAAATTATTTCTTATTAATTTTATTATCTCCATAGTTATTTTACTATTTATTATTATATCAATCAATTAATAATATATATTAATATATCAAATTAATAATTAAATAATTAATTTTATAAGATTGATTTGATTTAATGAATTAAAATTAAATTAAATTGATGTACATCAAATTTAAAAATTAATTAATTAAATTAATTAAATTATTTCAAATTTGAATTGAATTAATAATTAATTAACAATATATTATATTATAATTTATTATTAATTTTTAGTCTTTCCATAGTTACTGACCCAGTGCTAGAAACATAGTAAATTCATATGTTAATTGAATGTTACTATTTTCATGTTCAAATATACATATGTATTATATATGTGCAAGTGTGTATATTCTATATGTGTTTCTGTGTATTCAAAACATATCAGACATTTAGAGACTAAATCCAATTATACAAATAGAAAGGATTATATTTTATAAGGACAGATATACAAAACTGTGATGGGTTTAGGGAACACATTCCATTATCAGCTTTCATTTATCTTTTTGTAAAAGATTTTATATATTTATTTGAGAGAGAAAACAAGCAGAGAGGAGAGGTAGATGGAGAGGGAGAAGCAGGCTCTCTGCTGAGCAAGTAGCCAGATCACAGAGATCTGGATCACAGAGATCTGGAATCAGGACCTGAGCCAGAGGCAGATGCTTAACCAACTGAGCCACCCTGGAGCCCCGACTTTCACTAATCTTTAGACATTATCCTGCTGTAATTTAAACCTGACACTTCACTGAATAATCTACTTCTGCTATGGCTTGCTTAAGTGGTAGGTACACACTTTCCTATTTTA
Source organism: Lontra canadensis (assembly GCF_010015895.1). Classification (NCBI taxonomy): domain Eukaryota; kingdom Metazoa; phylum Chordata; class Mammalia; order Carnivora; family Mustelidae; genus Lontra; species Lontra canadensis. The sequence goes on from NW_022631040.1 coordinate 6,310,046, forward strand.
TTCTGTGTTACTCACTTGTTTGAGCCTCAGAGTACTAAATATGGGGTAAATATGCTCCCTGACCTGGCATTTCCTCTTCTTTATCTGTAATTTTTCTTAGCTACCCAGTTTAGCTCTAGGAATATCAGATGATAATACCCAGTCTACCTTCCATTGTCTTTATTGCTAATCCCCTGACCCACATCTCTCATTGCTTTGAGATTTTAACCACTGGGGCTATCTGTTCTCATCATAACTCTTGGTCATTTGAGAATCCATTATGACCTTTCATTCAATGTTCCTTCCTAACACCCAGCAAATGCTTATATCTCAAAGATTACATGCAGATATTGTCATTGCTAATAACTACAAATTCCCCTTAATCCCAAGTATTTCACTCTCCTACAATTCCTCTTCTGTACAGCTCAACTCCTTCAACACTACAAATACAACTACATGGGCAATCCTGATCTTGCTATTGCTAAAATATTTAAATACTTTCCTATATTTGGGAAAGTAAATTCTACCTAAGTGCATTTTTGTTTATATATGCCTACTTCCTTTCAGTTACTATAGATGAACTGTTCTTGATCTTGTCTAAAGCCACTATTCCTTTTAACACTAGATGCCAGTATCATTTTCTCATTCAGTGAAATACAGAAGGCAATGCAACCCAATCCTTCCAGCATCCATAACTAGTCATTCTGATTCTAATTCCTTGAGCCCTTTCTTGATTGTACTGCCTTCAGAATTTCATGCCCAGCTCCTGAAGGAAATCAAACTGTAACAGTCTATAATGAGTACCATACTTGTAAATTTGAGAATCAGTTCTCAGTTCTCATCTACTTGATCACTCTGTCTTCCTTGATTTCTTTTCTAATGTTTTCCAGAATATAATACACTGAGGAGTTTCCATTCTCCCTTTTGGTCCCTTCTGCTTACTAATTTCTAAACTCCTCAAATTACCTCTAAATGGTAGGCTATTGATCAGCTAGAGATCTACCCATGCTGTTACACTTGGACCTAAATCATTACTTCCAACAACAGTATTCTATGCAAAGTTGTAATGTATCTCTCAATTGTAGGACAAATACCAAATTTTCATTTTCTAATGTTGCAAACCATATGATGATAAACAATCATTTACATGTTTCTAATAACAATTTGATGAATTTCAAGGGTAAATACCAACTGGAGGATTTAACTCCAAAGCAGAAGCAACAGGTTTTTTCTTTCCTTTTTCTTTCTTTTTTTTTTTTTTTTTGGTTTGTTTTTTTTAAGTGCATCATCAAGTAAGTGAGAGAATACATCCAGACTCCCTCATTACTAGTAGTACTTCTTTTGCATCTCATAAGTTTTGGTATTTGTATTTTCATTTTCATTTATCTGTAAGAATTTTCTAATTTCCCTAATTTCTTCTTTGGCCCATTTGTTTTTTAAGTATGTGTTAATTTCCTTTTTTTTTTTTTTTTTAAAGATTTTATTTGACAGAGATTATTTGTCAGAGATTACAAGGAGGCAGAGAGGCAGGCAGAGGGAGAGGAGGAAGCAGGCTCCCCGCTGAGCAGAAAGCCCGATGTGGGACTCGATCCCAGGACCTTAGGATCATGACCTGAGCTGAAGGCAGAGGCTTTAATCCACTGAGCCACCCAGGCGCCCCTCCTTTTTTTTTTTTTTTAAGTATGTGTTTATTTCCTATCTATTTGTAGATTTTCCAGTTTTTCTTGTTATTGATTTTTAACTTCATCTCATTATGCCCAGAGAAAATATTTGTCTGATTTTGATCTTTAAATCTACTGACAGTTTGTGGCCTCATATGTAGTCTATCCAGGATACTATCCCATGTGCACTTGAGAAGATGTGCATTCTGTTGTTCAGTAGAGTGTTTTGTATATGTCTGTTAGATCTAGTTGGTTTATTGTGTTGTTCAAGTCCTCTGGTTCTTAGCTTATGTCTTACTGTGAATGGGGTACTGGAGTTTCCAGTTATTATTGTAGAACTGGGGATCCCTTTTTTTTTTTTAAGATTTATTTATTTATTTTTTTGACAGGTAGAGATCACAAGTAGGCAGAGAGGCAGGCAGAGAGAGAAGAAGGGAAGCAGGCTCCCTGTTGAGCAGAGAGCCCAATGTGGGGCTCTATCCCAGGACCCTGGGACAACAAACTGAGCCAAACACAGAGGCTTTAACCCACTGAGCCACCCAGGTGCCCCAGAACTGCATTTCTTTTACCCTAAATATTCTGGGTAATAAACATTTGCTTTTGTTATGTTTCAAATACTGTTTATCTCCTGCTTATTATCATGGGATTTCATTATCATTAAATTTTTTTTTTAAGATTTTATTTATTTATTTGACAGTGAGAGATCACAAGTAGAGAGGCAGGCAGAGAGAGAGGGGGAAGCAGGCTCCCCGCCGAGCAGAGAGAACCCAATGCGGGGCTCGATCCCAGGACCCTGAGACCATGACCTGAGCCGAAGGCAGAGGCTTTAACCCACTGAGCCACCCAGGTGCTCATAAAAATTTTTTATGTTCTTATGTGGCTTTTATCTTTTAAATGTTATTAAAGAGGCTTTCCATACTCCCAAGTTTTAAAACATTTTCATCTATATTTTCCTTTAGTATTTACACCATTTTTCTTTTCTGTCTTTTTAATGGATTATTCATATGTTCTGGTTTTAAGGTCAGCTGATACTTTTATTTAGCATGTGAAGAAAAAAAAGCTTCTTTCCATTGTTCGAATATCTTCTTTACCCCACTGATTTTTTATGAGCTAATTATTACATATCAAAATGCATATATGCATAGGATTGTTTCTTAACTCATTTTTAGCTCCTACTAATTAATAAAAATTAAGTATAGCTTTATTTTTACATCATTAGTATAATAATATATTTAATATTTAATTATCATATTGTGTATAAAAGCTTGCTAAAGTTAACCATAGCATAGTTGAGATGAATTGTTTTTGGCAATGTATAATTCAATGCAGTTTTAAATTTGACTTTCTATTATTTTATTTAGAATTTCTGAGTAACTTTTTGTATTTAAGAGCTCAAAATTGACTTTTCTAGAACAATTTTATTTATTTTTCTCAAAATGGCAATCTTTACTTCTTTTTCTTTAAAGATTTTATTTATTTATTTGTCAGAGAGAGAGAGAGTGAGTGAGAGAGCACACGCAGGGGGAGCAGCAGGAAACAGAGGTAGAAACAGGCTGCCTGCTGAGCAAGGAACCTGATGCTGGACTCAATCCCAAAACCCTGAGATCATGACTCAAACTAAAGGCAGAAGCTTAACTGACGAGGCCACCCAGGTGTCCTCAAACTTTGCTTCTTCATATTAATTGTGCCTTGGAGTGCCTGGGTGGTTCAGTTGTTTAAGCATCTGACTTCAGCTCAGGTCATGATCTCAAGTCTTGGGATCAAATCCTGCATCAGGCTCCCCATTCAGTGAAGAGTCTGCTTCTCCTCCTCCCTCCTTCTGCCCCTTTCCCTCTGCCCTGCCCCACTCATGCACACACTCTCTCTCTCTCAAAAAAATAAATAAAATATTTTTAATGATTTTAATAAGTTATTTGAAAGAGAGAAAGATCACAAGTAGGCAGAGAGGCAGGCAGAGAGAGAGGGGGAAGCAGACTCCCTGCTGAGCAGAGAGCCCGACGCGGGGCTCGATCCCAGGACCCTGGGAGCATGACCTGAGCCGAAGGCAGAGGCTCAACCCACTGAGCCACCCAGGTGCCCCAATAAATAAAATATTTTTAAAAATATATCAGTTGTGTCTTCCCTCATCTTTAATATACTGGAATGATTCATTTAGAATTGGAATTATCTCTTCCTAGGAAAACACTTCATTATGAAGGAGTGGTCTTCGTTGTTTTTTGTCACAAAACATCAGAAGGGTGAGTATATTTGCGGTATTTCAATGAGAGTAAAATGAAGTTGAGATCTTGTGCTGTTTCTTTAGCTTACATACATTACTATACTGAAGGCACAATAAATATACTAAATATTTTGAAAAATGTTTACTTCATGTTAAAAATAGTTTATTAATTTATGATATCATGAACAAGCATGAATTTGCATATGACATTAAAATAAGTAATCTCAGTCTGTTTTAAATAAATAAATGACCTTTTAAGCAAATGACATTTCTGACAATATGTGAGGAGGATTCATATGAATTTAAATATGTGGGGGGAAAAAATCCCCCAGCTTCTTACTTCAATGTCAATTTCTTACTTCACCTCTTGCTTGTTTTATAAATATTCTGAAATTAAGTGAATAATAGCAGTACTACTAGGAAAAAGCACATGTTGTTTAGGACTTTGTTTACATTCCAACTTTTATAAAATTTCATTAGAAATTTGAGTAAATCTCACCAAAAAATGGCAGAAATTATGAAGCATTTTTGGCAGGAATGAAAGGATCAGAATAATTCAGGATGAGTATTCCCTCTCATACTCCCTACTTCTTAGTAGAGGATTCTACCTTACTTTATACAGTTCCTGATGCAAAGTATTTAAATCTCTGTAGTATATTAAAGTTTCTATCACTTGCAGCATCCTTGTAAATGAGTTTCAATGAAGTAACTTATTGAAATGTTAATTAAAATCTCACTTATGGCCAACTACTTTGGCTAAAGGTATTTTTTTCAGAATTTGCTTACAAATCTATTAAAATAGAAAGATTTTAAATGAATGAATTAGTGCATCCACTTGGCATGAAGAAAACTAAAAAGTGTGACAGCTACAATGTTCATCAATTAAATTTTATGGGGAAAAAGTAAGAAAATTGTGTAATATTTAATATATTCATGGAAACTAGCATAGGTTTATACAGTTTAGTACAGAAATAAATATTTTTAAGGAAAACTTAAGTTTTAATATCAACCTACAGCTGAAATACTATAATTCTTTGAATTTCTTATTCTTTATATTAGAAGAAAATTATTTCCATAATATTCCATACAACAAAGAAAAGTTTGCAGAAAATTTTTCAGGTGAAAGGAAATTTTATAGTTTAATGATTCTTGAATATTCAGTGACTATTTTTTCAAAAAGTAGAAATGCAACACCTACTCAGAGCATTTGTTAAGGACTTCACTTACTGAAATTTAGATTGGGAAAGTAACATAGCTATTAATGCCTGAAAAATTCATTCAAAATTTGAGAAAAATAAGACCCATAAGGATGAGTCATTGACAAACACAGGTCTGGAATTTAGAATTACCTTATTTCTACCCCAAGTTTTCTTTCTACATAGGTAGCTCCTCAAAGCAGATGACACCAATAAAAAGTAGAACAGATAGGTATTTTTTTCTTTAAACAATATAAAGCATATATTTTAACCCCCATTTTTTAAAATCAGGGTTATCAATTTATAAAAAATACTACTACTTCCTGCTCAAAACATCCTTCAATTAAAGATTTTTGTGTGATTAGTGCTAGATTAAAAAAAATAAAATCAGTATCATATTTAAATTCAATGCTTCCTCAAATTATAATAGTGAAAGATCCCCTGAATAAATAATGAAGACATCATAATACCGTCTATATCACCTGTGACTTTAAGATACATTTTTTCTATGTAAGTTATTTTAAAATTTCTTTGTCTACCTTTAGGCTCACTTAATTATTATAGATTTTCAAATCTGATACAATTCATTTACTAAAATTTCCAGAAGGATTTTGTGTGATGATATGAATTTTTATGTTGAGGTGAAGATGATGTGCTTAACTCATAAAATACCAGCTTCTCACAGCATCATAAAATGAGTAAACCTACTTTTACCTGGTGATATGCATCTGTTTCTGTGGTTCACAGAGTGAGTTTCCTGCTGAAATAAAGATGTGAATGTTCACAAATTGAATATTAGTAGAAGGCAGATTTCTTCCCACTGTTTTTGGATAAGATACTGACAATAAACAGTAGGAGGTAAATCCATCTTAATTTCAATTATAAATAATATAAAAGCATTCTTTATCATCTATTGTTTGAAAAACAGGAAGCTACATGATTTGTCGCAGAATAAAAACAATTATAAAATTGAGTATAAAATGAATTTTATGGTTTTATTTATTTCTCTTTCTTAAAACTTCAGGATGTATTTCCATAGAAACTCAAAAAGATGTTTTGAAATCATATCTTCAAATTAATAGAAGAAAATAACATATGTCTTCTAGTTGTTCATTTAAAACATTATTAGATTAAGAGATCCAATTTAATCACATCAATTTTATTTCAAATAATCAATTAATTTGTTTACTTTATTCTACATTCAATCTAATATGATTGAAATAATTTATTTTTTAAAAGGTAGACATGTAATTATTTTGAAAAAGCACGTGGACTGAGCTTCATGCTGATATAAAAATAAATATAAATAAATAAATAAAAATGAAAATATAATCTCTGAACTCAAACATAAATCATAAATATATAAAAACATGATGTGTGTCCTAGGGTAAATTTTAGTTTAACTTTAGGAAATGCTTGATTGTATAGGTCTGTATGGATTACCATAGTTGATCATTAAATAAGTATACAGTGGGAAATTTACTCTTAATAATTAATTTATTACAAGAAAAAAAGGGAAATACATAGTTGACACACATGTTAAATTTGCTCCATAATTGTAAACCTGGCTTAAATTTCTTGGAAAAAAAGATTACAGATGTTGTACTGAAGGCAAATTACAGAATAATTTGAGGCAAATTGGGGAAACACACTGGCTCTGGATTCCATAGTCCTAAATTGCATCCTGACCCTACTCAAAGTTTGACCACAATCACAAGCTGTGTGATGAGAGGAAAGTCTTCATATACAAGCAGTAGAACATCATGAAGACTTTATATTACAGTGATTTTGGACCCTCTCTGCAGATATTGTAAGGGAAAGAGTAATATGATCAGTATGGGGTTTTAGAAAATTTTTTATAATGAAATAATGGACTGAAGAAAGATCAGCAAGGCTGCTGAGTATATATGTTACAAAATCATTTTATATTTAAAATGGATTGGACAGCCACATGCAGAAAAATGAAATTGGATCATTTCCTTACACCACACATGAAAACAGACTCAAAATGGATGAAGGACCTCAATGTGAGAAAGGAATCCATCAAAGTCCTTGAGGAGAACACAGGCAGCAACATCTTCGACCTCAGCCACAGCAACATCTTCCTAGGAACATCACCAAAGGCAAGGGAAGCAAGGGCAAAAATGAACTATTGGGATTTTATCAAGATCAAAAGCTTTTGCACAGCAAAGGAAACAGTTCACAAAACCAAAAGACAACTGACAGAATGGGAGAAGATATTTGCAAACGACATATCCGATAAAGGGCTAGGGTCCAAAATCTATAAAGAACTTAGCAAACTGAACACCCAAAGAGCAAATAATCCAATCAAGAAATGGGCAGAAGACATGAACAGATATTTCTGCAAATAAGACATCCAGAAAGCCAACAGACACATGAAAAAGTGCTCCATATCACTCGGCATCAGGGAAATACAAATCAAAACCACAATGAGAGATCACCTCACACCAGTCAGAATGGCTAAAATTAACAAGTCAGGAAATGACAGATGCTGGCGTGGATGCGGAGAAAGGGGAACCCTCCTACACTGTTGATGGGAATGCAAGCTGGTGCAACCACTCTGGAAAACAGCATGGAGGTTCCTCAAAATGCTGAAAATAGAACTACCCTATGACCCAGCAATTTCACTACTGGGTATTTACCCTAAAGATACAAACGTAGTGATCTGAAGGGGCACGTGCACCCGAATGTTTATAGCAGCCATATCTACAATAGCCAAACCATGGAAAGAACCTAGATGTCCATCAACAGATGAATGGATAAAGAAGATGTGGTATATAAACACAATGGAATACTATGCAGCCATCAAAAGAAATGAAATCTTGCCATTTGCAATGAAGTGGATGGAACTAGAGGGTATCATGCTTAGTGAAATAAGTTATTCAGAGAAAGACAACTATCATATGATCTCCCGGATATGAGGGAGAGGAGATGCAACATTGGGGGTTAAGGGGGTAGGAGAAGAGTAAATGAAACAGGATGGGATTGGGAGGGAGACAAACCATAAGTGACTCTTAATCTCACAAAACAAACTGAGAGTTGATGGGAGGAGGGGGGTTGGGACAGGGGGGTGGGGTTGTGGACATTGGGGATGGTGTGTGCTATGGTGAGTGCTGTGAAGTGTGTAAACCTGGCAATTCACAAACCTGTACCCCTGGGGATAAAAATATATTATATGTTTATAAAAAATAAAATTAAATTAAAAAAAATGGAAATGATGGAAACCTAACTAATTCAGGGTGATGATGACAAGTAAAGGGATACAAAGGAAATTAAAGAGATAAAGTCATTGTTGATAATACTAAACATTTGTAAACTATTTTGAGATGTGAAAATTGAAGTACAAAAAAAAAAAAATTCTGATTACAAAATGTGGAAACTGAAGCAGAGAGAGTTTAAGTAACTTTCCCAAGGCCAAAGTGCTAATGGCAGAACTATGATTTTAATCTAAATAGTTAGCTCCGGAATCTATGTTTTTACCCTTATTTCTTATAAAGAATATTAACTGCACATGATAACTATACAGAGTGGTAATGAACAATTTCTGTATTTCAGGTTTAGATAATTGGGTATATAAAGTGGTGATATTGAATATAACAAGGACCATAGTAGTAGAAGAGACTGGTTTGTCAATAAGTAAACAATTAACTACAGCACACTTACTACATGCCAATTCTGATTTTAGAGACTCAATTTCATGTTGCTTCACCTTAGGACTCAGGATGAAAAAGGAGTTTCCAACTGGAACCAACTATTTTAGTGTTCATTGAAAAAATAAATAAAAAGGAAATGGTCACATACTACTTCTTACAGAATCTGCTCAGATTTGGTATATGACATTTCATTTGCAAAAGAAGAGTATCATTAGATTGGTATGAATAAGGTGGGAAGAATTTCCCTACCATATTGAGAGCCACTAAGGTAAAATCCTATGAGAATAGGCCTGATAAGGAAGAAAAGGGGATGTTCTGAACAGAAACACAATCTACATTATAGAAGTAAGTGAATTCCACCAAGTGGAGCAGCAAAGGTGAAGCAAAACACACTTGAGACAAGGAGCTGAGATGGTCATGGGGCATGGTGTAAGGAGAAAACATGTTTAGTCCATATATACCGGGTTTAAAATGGCTTTGTAGGCAGCTCAAATTTGCAGTTGAAAGTTAGCTATTAATTTCTGAGAATTAATACTTAAGGACTAGGGAAAGAGTTCCTGAAAGAAGGACTTTCAAAGAAGAGTCAGGGATGAAAGAGGAAATTAAATAAAATTATTATCTAGAACATGAAAAAAAAAGACAGTGGTTTCAAGAATGGTGAGAGATTATTGATGATTACATCTTTAATCATGCACTAAATGATGTTTAAAAATGATGTTTTCTTCCAACGTTAATCACACATATTTATTAGTTTTTAGTATAACTGGACATAATTTAAGCTTTTTATACTACTAAAAATAACCATGTCATCTATTAATTATACAACAGCATTATATCTTAAAAATGTATGTACCTAATTAAAAAATACTTTACTGCTAAAAAATGCTAACCATCATCTCAGCTTTTAAGTCATAATCACTGATCACCATAATAAATATAATAATATAATAATAATGAAACAGCTTGCAAGTTTGGTAATTGCAAGAATTACCATAATGTGACATAGACCTAAAGTGAGCAACTGCTGGAAAATGGCCCTGATGGACTTGCTTGATGCAGGCTTACCACAAATCTTCAATCTGTAAAATAAAATGCAGTATCTGCAAAGCACGGTAACACAAAGCACAATGAAACAAAGTATGCCTGTGTCTGTGAAATAAAGAGAGGATCTTAAATAGAGGTACGTACTTAAAGATTTAGCAGCAACAGAATCACCTGTGCTGTTGGTAGTTTTAACAGGGTTATAATGGAGTAAGGAAAGAAAGCTGATAGCAGTGCAGGAATAGTGCATGAGAATAGAGAAAAATTATGTGCCCAAGTGGTGTGTTAAGGAAGACGCTAGGTATACATGATAGCTGATAAGCTAGAGACTTGAGGAAGGTTTCTGATATAGTTATTTTTTATAAAAAAATGTGATCTGCTTATAGACTTGATCAAATATAAAAGTTACAGAACTACTACCTACTCCCCCCACCAAAAAAAAAAAAAAAAAAAAAAAGAGTAGGGATGTAATGGAGCAGTTTCCTAAAGACTAAGAGACATGGGATGTAAAGCATAAATAAAGAGGTCAGCCAGAGAATCATATGTATTTGTCCATTTAAATAATGAAAGGGGGCCTGGGTGACTCAGTCTGTTAATCACCAGACTCTTGATTTCAGCTCAGGTCATGATCTCAGAGTCCTGAGATAGGGCCCCCTCCTCAGGCCCCACCTTAAGCATGGAGTCTGCTTAAGATTCTCTCCCTTTGTCCTCCCCCGTTTCCCCACTTTCCCCCACTCATGAGCTCCCTCTCTCTCTCTAAAATAATAATAATAATAATAACAATAATTAATTTTTTCAAGTCTAGTTACAGATAATGTACACAAAAGGGAAGAAAGTTCAGAGTGCTCTTATAAATGCATCCTATTTCTTCACTGAGTTATTAGAAATATCCAAGTGACAAGGGTAAATTTAGAACTAATGGAGTAAATCACATCTGAAGAGTGAAGAAGTCTTTGAATAGCCACTGTGGGTAGTAACAGTAAAAGTATTATCTGACACACACTGAGTGTTAAAAACAACCTCCACTATGTTATTTAATCCTCATTCAAATATTATTTTATAAAGTTTTCACTCCCAGATGAAATCTTAGGTCCACAGATACTCTACTAGTGGCTTACTAAGTCCATACACAGTGGTATATTGCGTAAAGGAGACGAGTTTCTATTGCATTTTCTATTGCAGTTTCTATTCCATTCAGACTTCAGTCTCATGCTCTTAATACCCTATATTAGGATATCAAATTGTCCTGTTCTATAGTATTTGTAAAATATACAAAAGGAGAGAGAGGGCATTTTGAATGGAAGAGAATAAATTTCCGGTAGTACTGGTTTGTGTACTTCAGGGGAATGCTCAGAAACACTCAGACTGGGGTGCCTGGGTGGCTCAGTGGGTTAAAGCCTCTGCCTTCGGCTCAGGTCATGATCCCCGCGTCCTGGGATCTAGCCCCGCATCACATCGGGCTCTCTGCTCAGCAGGGAGCCTGCTTCCTCCTCTCTCTCTCTGCCTCTCTGCCTAGTTGTGATCTCTGTCTGTCAAATAAATAAATAAAATCTTTAAAAAAAAAAGAAAGAAAGAAACACTTAGCATTATTTCCTGAAATTGAAAGGGAAAAAGACAAATACCCCAAGGATGAGGAGTGGTAGGTCAGTTCTTTTGAAGCAAAAGGAGCCAAGCATCAGATGGTATTGACCGAAGCGTAATTAGATTATGAATTATTAGGGCTCTGTTGTGTGGGATTAAAGTAAAAGTTGGAGAGTGCCTGGGTGGCTCAGTCAGTTAAGCATTTGTCTTCAGCTCAGGTCTTGATCCCAGGCTTGGCTTCTCCTTTCCCTCAGCCTCTCCCCCTAACTTGTGCTCTCTCTCTCTGTCTCACTCTCTTTCTCTATATATACATTTTAAAAATCTTTAAAGTGAAAGTTGATTGATAACTTGATAGAAAGGAAACAGTTTTATTTTTACAAAATGAGGGGAACCAAGGAGCAAGAAGGACAGATGAAAAGGTTAGATTAAGGGTCAACTAAACTCAGGATTATGAGATTTACTGAGAATCCCTTGAAATCATTTGTGGAATGAGGTAGAAAACAGAAATATATGTCACTAATTATTTATAATTTTAGAATCTTTGGAGATAAAAGTATTTTAGCATATTTAGATAATATTAATATTTAAGAAAAGAGGTAAAAAGGTAAATTAAATGTTGCAAAATGTGTGAAATGTAGGGTGGGCTATTTTCATTCAAACTATTACTGCAGATTCTCCTACACCTGCAGCTTTTCAAGCCATATCTGTGATTCATATTTTTAATAGTATCATAATGGCATCTAATTTGCAGAGATTAATGGAAGATAATAATTAAAGAATATGAGATTAAAAAAGGAACTAAACAGCTTTACTTTCTAACAACATTAAACAGATTGAATGTCTCTGAATAAAATTGTTATTTCTCTCAGCCATAATTGGATTTTCTCCAGTTTTCTGCTTTGTGAATTCCTACCCAACTTTCAAAAACAAATTCATATTTTTTCTTCTATAAAGAAATTGCTGAACCTTCCCAAACACTTCATTTACTGCCTCTCAAAGATAAATTTAACCTTTGCCATCTACTATCTTTGTAGGTATCCTGCCATGAAAATTGTTATATTTTTATGTATTTGTTCCTGTGTGTTTTAATTTACTATATGTTTCTTACCAATAGTTGGTAAATTCTTTGCCTTCTGATGGTTGCTTATTTCTTTTTTGTGTCCAATGCCTATCCTAAGCATTTGGTGAACATTTTTTTAAAGATTCAGAATTTTGATTTTGAGCAAATCAAAAGAATAGAAACAAGAGTCAGTGTATGTGTATATGTATGTAGCAAAGTCTAGTACACACACAAAAAACCCTTGAAATCTCAGTCCTACTATGTAAGATCCTATTTACGTCCTGTCCAGTGCTCTTTATTATCTCAAATGACCAAACGACAAAAATAAAGTTTAGAAAAGAACAACAGTTACTCAATGAAGTTACAAAAACTGAATCAGACACCAGGGGAAGTGAACTTCTAGTTTAGACCTATTTTACTAGCTTGTATCTGACATAAAGGAAACATTAATTAAAAAAAAAAAGATTTTAATTCTTTTGATGGAAGTTGATTTTGTAAATTTAGAAAAATATCATATTTTATATTATTTGATTAAGCCTTTTAAAGGTTCTCTTTTACATAATCTCCTTATCTTGAAGTTTTCCAGATTAGATTTAATTTTTTTAAAGATTCTATTTATTTATATATTTTAGACAGAAATAAAGAAAGAGAGACAGAGGGAGAGCTTGTGAACAGGGGAAGGAACAGAGGGAGAGAGATGAGCAGACTTGGAGCTGAGTGCTGAGCCCCCAAAGGGTTCAATCCCACCACCCCTGAGATTGGATCCTGAGCTGAAATCAAGAGTCAGAAGCTTAACCAACTGAGACACACAGGCGCCCCTAAATTTTATTTTTATCAAACTGTAAAAATAATCTAAGTTAAGGTAAATATATATTTGATTATAAGATTTCTATAAGAACCACAGATGATATACCTTTCATTGCTATAAAAAAATTCAAAAAATATGAAAAGTTTTAGTAAATACTTATTTGACATATCCTTGGTTTAACAGCACAAAATTTTGAAATTTAAAATTATTTAATTGCCCCTCTTCCCCCCCCCAAATGAAAATAGTTCTTAGTAACATAGAAATCTGAACAATTCATTAAGGAAGAAGATAGAAAAAATTTTATGCCCTAATGGATGCTCATTATGATTATAATAGGTAGACATTAGAAATCCAGGAGCTGGGCTGCTTATCAAAGGTGAGATAGGAATAATACCCTGGTAGTAAGGACAGTAAACCTGCCCCATTCTTGCCCAATGTATATCTTTCCTATCACTGAGGCTTTCCTGCTGATACCAAGGCATAGGCTCTGGGTTCCTGCTCAGGGTCTATGTGTGCACACATATTGAAGGGTAGTGGATTTAATGACCCATGGCATTAACCTTTGGAAAGTAGTAACAACCCATAGGCTAACCAGTAACCAGTAGGAGACATGAGTCTTCTCCTTTATTATTCCCTTTTCCTCCACAAACTGTCTTTCTTGAGACATAGTTAATCAGTTGCCTTCTCAGGACCATACAAGATAGAACAATCAGTCACACTTAGGGCTGGCTTAAAAACCTTATCTTTTAGGGGTGCCTGGGTGGCTCAGTGGGTTAAGCCTCTGCCTTTGGCTTGGGTCATGATCTCGGGGTCCTGGGATCAAGCCCCGCATCAGGCTCTCTGCTCAGCAAGGAGCCTGCTTCCCTCTCTCTCTCTGTCTGCCTCTCTGTCTACTTGTGATCTCTGTCTGTCAAATAAATAAATAAAATCTTTAAAAAAAAACTTATCTTTTAATACTTAAAGAAACTTTATTACTGTTTCCACTGCTTGTGTCTTACATTCTCTGAGAGTTTACTCACTAATAAAATAGGACATAACCTTTATTGAGGAAATGGTAGATAATTTACGTCAAAGAGTGAAAGAGACAATAGCAATTCTATGAAAAGTAACCCTTTTTGTCATAGAAAGAGTTGTCCATAACAAGTGCTCATTTTCTCTGTTGTTCCAATCTATAACAGGGATTTCTCAACATCCTGCCCATGTGTGGGAGAAAGCAGTGGTGGAATAAGGCCAGTAGTCAATGGATAGGTTTCTTTAGTTGTAGAGTTAAGAATTACAAGTCTGCTTGCTAACCTAGGTTATCCAACATTAACATAATCAGCAAATAAGGTAATATTTTGGACTTTTTGTTTCTTCTCTGCCTTTTTGGTGTCTCAGAAGCCAAAAAATGAAGAGAATTATTTTTGTTGTTTCGGGAATCCCAGCACTAATTGGTATGAATGAATGCATCCTCTAAGTCTTTACTCACTGTTGTCTAATTAGTTATCAGTTTAAGTGAGTAGACTGAAAGAAATGAACAGGCATTTCTTTGAAATATTTTCTATATTTTTCTCAGATTTGAAAATTAAATGCTGAAAGAAAGTGTTTTCTGAGTGATTAGATATACCAATACATAAACGAACAGAATATTATCCTATAACACTGGTTTAGGAATTTTTTGAAAACTGAACTCACATTTCACTTTTGTTAAGCAATATGATAGCCAACCTCCAGGATGTCGATTACCATGGCCATTACCTGAAATTTACACCCCTTTATAGTCTTCCTGTTTAGTTCCTTGGGGCATACTCGTGCAATCACTCCTTCAGTTTCTCTTCTATCATTATTCTGGAGGAAGTCATGCTGTTGGCAGCCCCGTGGAGAGAGCCCACCTGATGAGGAACTGAAGCCTTCTGCCAATAAAATTAAGAGTAAGCCTGGAAGCAGATCCTTTAGCCCAAATATCAACTTCACACAGTGCAGTCTCAGCCAACAGTTTTGACTTTTGCCTCCTGAGAAACTCTAAGCCTGAACCACTGAACTAAGTCACACCTAGATTTCAGACTCAAGAAACCAGAGCAGCTTCTTAAGAAGCATGAAACTTAGTAGTCCTGCAGGCCTGGAGCTAGTCAGCGAAGACATGAAGGAGAAGGAGAAAAAGAAGATACAGAACTCCAATCTGGAGACGGTCATGTCTGTGATCAGGGACAGGCAGGTCCTGGCACACAAAGTCAAACAGCAGAGGGAAAAGGAAAGAAGATTTGGAGCTGAGGGGCTCCTGGGTGGCTCTGTTGGTAAACTGTCAGCCTTCAGCTCAGGTTATGCTCTCAGGGTCCTAGGATCAAGCCCTGTGTGAGGCTGCCTGCTCAGTGAGGAGTCTCTTCTCCCTCTCTCTCTGGCCCTCCCACCCACTTGTGAGCTCTCTCTCTTGCTCTCAAATAAATAACTAAAAAATCTTTAAAAATAAAATTGGAGCTGATAATGTCAAAGACGGACATCTCAATGAGCAGAAAAGAGCTTGAGGAATGCGTAGGCAATGTGGTGGAGGCTCTTATGGCCCTGACCAACTGATGTGTGCTTTCTCAGTTGTATCCACTGGACTACCTTACTTCAATAAACATTTGTTATTTTTGCAGTTTAAAATACCACTATGACTGCTAATAATAAATGTTTCCTGATAAGTTGCAGAGCAATTATTATGCAACAAGAGGTAACTAATACAAGCACTTAGTATTTTATCACAAAAATATAATTTTCTGTGTGATAGTGAAGGAAATTGTGCCATGGATTAAATGTCATGTATGTGCATGGTTTCAGATTATGGATAGAAACTGCTCTTTAAGAGAGTCCTGGTTACTGTTAACTCTTTTCTCTCACATATACATTTTGTTATTTTTTTTAAAGATTTTATTTATTTATTTGACAGAGAGAGAGAGAGAGAGAGACCACAAATAGGCAGAGAGGCAGACAGAGAGAGAGGAGGAAGCAGGCTCCCCGCCAAGCAGAGAGCCTGATGTGGGGCTCAATCCTAGGACTCTGGGATCATGACCTGAGCAGAAGGCAGAGGCTTTAACCCACTGAGCCACTCAGGCACCCCTCACGTATACATTTTAGAATCACCTGATCAAGTTTGACAAAGAAGGTAGGCGTTATTGTGATTAGAATTCCATTTAATTTGTAAATTAATTTAGTCAGAATTATATACATTTATAATTTTCCTATCCATAAATATAGTACTTCTCACTTTACGTGGGTTCTAAACAGCTTGTGAGGAAATATCCATGTGAAACTGTTGCATGATTTTTGTTTTTGTTTTTCATAAAAGTCTTTCACCTTTTTGTAGGATTCTTTCTGAATACTTAATATCCATGGAGAGAAATGCCATTCATGATTTTACATGTACTTAGCATGCAGCAAATTACTTAACGGTTATTGATTATAATGAAGATTTGGTATCCTTTCAGGGAATTTCCTACAAAGACAACTATGAATCTTCGAAATATAGTAGGTTATTTTATTATTATTTCTGATGTTATATACTTCTATGTCTTTTTTTGTTTGTTCGTTTGTTTTGAGAGAGAGAGCTTGAGAGAGAGAGAAAGAGTGGAGACAAGGAGGGGCAGAGAGAGAGGGAGAGAAAGAATCTTAAATAGGCTCCATCCCCAGGGTGGGGCCCAACTTGGGGCTTAATATCAAGACCCTGAGTACATGATCTGAACCAAAACCAAGAGTCAGGCAGTTAACCAGTTGTGCCATCCAGGCACTCTATTTTGTGTCTGTCTGTCTATCTATCTATCTATCTATCTATCTATCATCTATCTATCTATTATCTATCTATCATCTATCATCTGTATCTATTATCATCTATGTCAATACATTTGCTACGAACTCCAGCCTTCTCCAGTATAAAATTGTATAAAGATGATGAAAGTAAGCATTATTTCCTGTCTCTCATTTTACTTTTTTCTGAGAATTTTTTAAAATTTTATTTTATTTAAATTCAAATAACATACAGTGTATTATTGGTTTCAGAGGTAGAGTTCAGTGATTCATCAGTTGTACATAACACCCAGTGCTCATTACATCATGTGCCTTCCTTAATGTCCATCACCCAGTTACCCCATCCTCCCACCTCCCTCCCCGCTAGCAACCCTCAGTTTGTTTCCTAGAGTTAAGAGTCTTTTATGGTCTGTTTCTCATTTTAAAAGAAATATTTAAGCCAGTTTTTTTAGTATAGATTTCTTTTTATTTTTAAAATAACAACATTCTTCCTAGTGTGCTTGAGATTTTTTCCTTTAACTTTATTTTTTAAATTAACTTTTTAAATTTTAATTGTAGCATAGTTAACATACAGTGTTATATTAGTTTCAGGTGTACAACACACTGATTAAATAATTCTATACATTACTCAGTGCTCATCATGAGCTTACTCCCCTTCACCTATTTAGAGATTTTTGTTAAAATAATTTCATTTCCCTATCAAAAAAAAGATATATCCATATATTCAATGATACTTTTTTACCATTATAAATAAAGCTGTGATAAATATTCCAGGCATATTTAGATATCCAATTATGAATATATTGCTGGGAAAGACAATTGAATTAGTTAACACACCATGAAGAATATGTTTTTGTTATTTTCATTTTTCAGGTGATAGAACCAAGATTTAGAGAAGTTAAATATCTTGCCCAAAGCCATTCATAGACAGTGGCAGAAGCATGGCATAAAAAGACATATTTTTGATTTAAAATTAAATTTTAATCCATTTATAATCCAGCATAAAACTGATGCTACTTCTTTTGTAAAATCTTCTCAACTTTCTCCCATGTGCTCTAAGAGTGATTGTATATCATGATGATTATTGTATTTTCTGATACAATGTAAAATGATAATCTTTATAAGTGATCAACAATCTGGAGAAATGACTCATGTGGTAAATTATTGAAATTAATTGCCAATTTCAGTATATCATTAAGTACAGAGAAAAATTTCTTTTATAAAAATTTATATAATCTAGAAAAATATAAAAAAATCCTTTTATAAAAATTGACTTTACATAACTAAAGTGAAATGAAATTTTAATATTTAAATTTTAATATTTAAATATTTATATTTAAATTTTAATATTTCCTTAGCAACAGATTAACTATTTGACTTTGAATAAGTCATAATTTCTATCATCATAGAATTGCTCATTCATTAAATGTGATAGTCATCTCTGCCTTACAGTAGTAGAAGTTTGAGGAGTATACATTTATATAGTACACTCTTTTTTTTTTTTTAGATGTTATTTATTCATTTGACAGAGAAAGACATAGCAAGAGAGGGAACACAAGCAGGCAGAATGGGAGAGGGAGAAAGAAGTCTTCCTGTGGAACAAGGAGCCTGATGTGGGGCTTGATCCCAAGCTGAAGGCAGATGCTTAACAACTGAGCCACCCAGGAGCTCTCCTAGTCCAGACTTTGTATAAGGCCAAGTTCTCAGCACAATACATTTTGCTCTCACAGTATTCTTATCAGATAAATGCACTTATTTTCCATTTTCCTTTCTTTCTTTCTTTCTTTCTTTCTTTCTTTCTTTCTTTCTTTCTTTCTTTCTTTCTTTTTTTCCTTCCTCCCTTCCCTCCTTTTCTTTTTCTTCTTCTTGTCTTTTCTTTCTCTAAAGAATGAGAATTTGGGGCACAGGAAAGTTAAGAAATGCATTGAAACCCTCACAAATAGCAAATAGTAGTGGAAAAATGTCAAGATAAACAATTGGCTTCAGAGTCTGTCCTTTAACCGTACAACAAAAATCTTATATCCTGGTTTATGTTGAAGATAAAATTTAATGTGTCTCTAAATGTTTTTCAAACCAACATAAAATAGAAAGTTTTTTTTTCATGTTTCTCAAGGAAAATATTATGCATATTTGTATCTGTTCATTTGCCAATTCTATCAAGACTGGAACTTAATAAAATTTTAGAGTAAATGTGCATTGATACAATAGTTTTTGATGTTTCTATAGAGTTTAAAATATTTAGGGTAGGAGAATTCTAATATAATTGCCTTGCAAAAAAATTTACATTAGGAAATACAAAATAATCATGAGCTATGAAGCCATCAATGTACTAAAAAATATTTAAAAGAGCATGCTACCATTTTATTATGTTTAATTTAAGCATGGAATTGAGCATAGCCACCTGCATACCACAAAGATGTTATAATACTATAATTTGAAAAACATATCAAAATATACAAAAATATACATTATCAGGATAGAACCTTATAAGTTTACTGCTCTAATCTTCAAAATCTTTATGTATTATGGAGTGTTTTAAATTACATACAAACTAACATGATGGTTTTGTCAAGATTTTACTGCAGAGCTGAAATTGAGTTCCTTTCTTAAGTTTTATTGCAAACAATGTAGCACCTTTACAAGCTTCTGGCATATTGGAAAAAAAAATAAACCCTTCAGAAATAGATTGGAATCTCTGTTATATTTAAAATGATTATGATGGTAACTATGTTGCTATCCTTGTGATCATTATCATTATCTTTACTCTTGAAAAACATTAGGAGACTGTACTGTATTGTTTTGAATTACAAAGAAGAGCTTTACAACCAAGTGAGTACAGGGTCAAAAAATTGAGCAGCATGTTAGAGTCACTTCCAAAGCACAGTGTAGGTTTATTCAGAGACGATCTATTGCCTTTTCCTATTGACAAAGGTTCCAAATGCACTTGTAGATGTCATTAGTTGGGGCCTTTTTAGATCTTACTTATATCCTACCTGCTCAAAACTCCCTTTGAAGAAGAAAGGCAATAATGCATTAAAATGTGCTGTGGAAAACATATTTATACAAAATTGGAATTGGGAAATGTTTGCCTTTCCAGTCTGAGAGTGAAGATAAATGGTCTAGAAGGACACTGTGTTTATTGCCATCATTACAGAACTTTTGCTCATAAGGGTTTTTTTTGTTTTCATTTTGTCTTTTTTTTTTTCTTACAGAAGACTATACCTTTTTTTCTTTATTATAATCTTCCCATAAATTTATTTGAATTGTAGTTACTATTTAAGCAGGGATTTCTTTTTTAGTAATATGCTGATTAAACGGCTAAAACATTCTTGCCATAAGCGGGGAGTGGAAATGGAATCAGAACATAAATGCAAAACAGGAGAGAGAAGAATATATACATATTTAAAAAATTGAAAAAAAAAGTTAAGGTATTCAATTTTACATCTCTAGCATTCTATAAGTAATTAAATTCATATAAGAAAACTTGAAAAATAAACTATGCATATAAATGGTAGCAGATGCTAAGAATTACCAAGTTCACTATAATAATGAAATGAGAAATACAAAAAATTACAAGTGGTGTATTCAAATAATGTTTGATATATAAAAAATTTAATATACCATCACACAGTAGGATGTTTTAAGATTATTTAGTGCCAGGAATTTAACTCTTCTCCGTCTTTCACTGATACCCAATATATCTCCAATCTGTCTACTTGGTATATTCCAATCTCTCAATCCCTTTGATTCAAAATGATATCACCTCTCTGATTTTCACTGTTCCTAATTGGTATCTTTGAATCAACTCATTTTTGTTCAATCTATTTTCCACATTGAAGCATGAGTAATTTTCCAAATTCAAACTGATCATGTCATTTTTTTTTTCTGTACAACTTCCATGTAAAATTTTCTGAAATTCTTTCATTTCACAAAATCTTTTGTCCAGATTTCTGAACATAGTTTAAAGACATTGGACTACATATCTGGGCTCAGCCACCAGCCACATTTTCTACAGTGAGAGTGTAGATTTTTGCATGAACTTGCTTTCTCTTGAATCACAGACCAGGCTCAGGCTTTGTCTTAGATCTAGCCAATTCTCGCTGCCACCAACTTCCTCCACCATATACATGTATCTTTTCATCCTTAGTGTCATTATGGATGCCATTAAAAGGACTCTTCCATATCTCTTCATTGACTGTTGACAGGGATATTTCTTTATGGTATATGCCACTTCTTTATAATCTATTCTAACATTTACTCAAGTATTATCTGGTTGGCTTTGAGTTGAGGAAAACCTGGTATTTTAATTTTCTTTACCTTTCTTTTTTTTTTTTTTTCTTTTTAATCATCTGTGTTTTAGGATTACATCTATTATTCAATGGATTCTGTATGTAAGTAAATTTTTAAAATAGCTTTACTACAAAGCTGTGATCACCAAGACAGCATGGTACTGGCATAAAAACAGACACATAGACCAGTGGAACAGAGTAGAGAGCCCAGATATGGACCCTCAACTCTATGGTCAAATAATCTTCGACAAAACAGGAAAAAATATACAGTGGAAAAAAGTCTCTTCAATAAATGGTGCTGGGAAAACTGGGCAGCTATATGTAGAAGAATGAAACTCGACCATTCTCTTACACTGTACACAAAGATAGACTCAAAATGGATAAAAGACCTCAACATGAGACAGGAATCCATCAAAATCCTAGAGGAGAACATAGACAGTAATCTCTTCGATATCAGCCACAGCAACTTCTTTCAAGATATGTCTCCAAAGGCAAAGGAAACAAAAGCAAGGATGAACTTTTGGGACTTCATCAAGATCAAAAGCTTCTGCACAGCAAAGGAAACAGTCAAGAAAACAAAGAGGCAACCCACGGAATGGGAGAAGATATTTGCAAATGACAGTACAGACAAAAGGTTGATATCCAGGATCTATAAAGAACTCCTCAAACTCAACACACACAATACAGATAATCATATCAAAAAATGGGCAGAAGATATGAAGAGACACTTCTCCAATGAAGACATACAAAAGGCTATCAGACACATGAAAAAATGTTCATCATCACTAGCCATCAGGGAGATTCAAATTAAAAACAAATTGAGATATCACCTTACACCACTTAGAATGGTCAAAATTAGCAAGACAGGAAACAACATGTGTTGGAGAGGATGTGGAGAAAGGGGAACCCTCTTACACTGTTGGTGGGAATGCAAGTTGGTGCAGCCACTTTAGAGAACAGTGTAAAGATTCCTCAAAAAATTAAAAATAGAGCTTCCCTATGACCCTGCAATTGCACTCCTGGGTATTTACCCCAAAGATACAGATGTAGTGAAAAGAAGGGCCATCTGTACCCCAGTGTTTATAGCAGCAATGGCCATGGTCGCCAAACTGTGGAAAGAACCAAGATGCCCTTCAACGGACAAATGGATAAGGAAGATGTGGTCCATATACACCTTGGAGTATTATGCCTCCATCAGAAAGGATGAATACCCAGTTTTGTAGCAACATGGATGGGACTGGAAGAGATTATGCTGCGTGAAATAAGTCAAGCAGGGAGAGTCAATTATCATATGGTTTCACTTATTTGTGGAGCATAACAAATAGCATGGAGGACAAGGGGAGTTAGAGAGGAGAAGGGAGTTGGGGGAAATTGGAAGGGGAGGTGAATCATGAGAGACTATGGATTCTGATAAACAATCTGAGGGGTTTGAAGCGGCGGGGGGTGGGAGGTTGGGGGAACCAGGTGGTGGGTATTAAAGAGGGCACGGATTGCATAAAGACAGTGTGGCGCAAAAACTGAATACTGTTATGCTGAAAATAAATAAGTTTAAAAAAATAAAAAATAAAATAAAATAGTATAATCTGTACAATAATGAAGATGAAAGTCATAAAGATGATTATCAAGTGTACATAGTAGTGGCATAGCAGAGTAGTGGCAGAGCAGGCATTTCTCATAGGAAATGAGAAACCCATCAGATTTGGAATCTAATAGGCCTGAGTTTGAAATTTAATCTACCATTTAATAGCTCTTGATGATATTTTGTGTATGAGTTTCAAATTACTCCTCTGTAAAGATAATAACGCCCACCTTTCTGAGTTATTGGGACATTAAATTATATAATATATAAAGTAGAAACACAGCTAGGCCACTGTATTCATTCATATAAAAACTACTTATTGGGGACGCCTGGGTGGCTCAGTGGGTTAAAGCCTCTGCCTTCAGCTCAGGTCATGATCCCAGGGTCCTGGGATCGAGCCCCACATAGGGCTCTCTGCTCGGCAGGGAGCCTGCTTCCTCCTCTCTCTCTCTGCCTGCCTCTCTGCCTACTTGTGGAATCTCTCTCTGTCAAATAAATAAATAAAATCTTTAAAAAAAAAAAAACTACTTATTGATTCTCAACTAAATGGCAGTATATAACTACATTGCAAAATTCTCAAGGAACTCAGACAAGTGTAGATACAAAATCAATTAGTCTCTGCTTTGTTTTGTCCTTTTACTTCTACCTTAATCCTTAGAAGGACAATTTGCTAACATAATTGCTAATATAATTGAGCCCAGAACATCATCTAGGTTAAAAATCACTTATTTTTCTCTTCATGTTGCTCACTCTGTAAACTGACTTCTCTCTCCCCACCCTCTCTTTTATTGTATTTTTCATCTCCTTTCTATTTTTCTTCTATTCCTCCCAACTTTACCTTAGTGTGCATGTCTAGGAATGCACATCCAGAAACTGTATAAATTGTTTCAATTTTGTACAGTACCCAGAAGTGGTAAAGGAATAAAATCAAAAGTTTTAATTCCAGGCTTAAAGAGAAATACTGACACCTCCTTAGCTCTATTAAATACATAGAAATTATCTACTCTAACTTTTTTTTTTTTTTCAGTAATTTTTGCTTTGAACATATAGTGGTGGGTTCATTTCTGGGTTTTCTATTCTGGTCTATTGATCTATCTGTCTGTTTTTGCGCCTGGACCATACTGTCTTGATCACTATGGCTTTGTAATATAATTTGAAATCCAGAATTGTGATGTCTCCAGCTTTGGTTTTCTTTTTCAAGATTGCTTTGTCTGTTCATGGTCTTTTCTATTTCTGTACAAATTTTAGGATTTTTGTTTTCTAGCTCTGTGAAAAATGCTGCTAGTATAGAGATTGCACTAAATGTGCAAATTGGTTTAGGTAGTAGCAAAGAACAAGAACATTACTTGTTCTTCCAATCCAAGAACATGGGATGTTTTTCCATTTCTTTATGTTATCTTCAATTTTGTTCATCAGTGTTTTATTGTTTTCAGAATACAGATCCTTTACTTCTATGGTTACATTTATTCTAAGGTTTCTTATGTTTTTTGTCCAGTTGTAAATGGGACTGATTCCTTGATTTCTCTTTCTGCTGCTTCATTACTGATTTATAGAAATGTAACAAATTTCTGTATGTTGATTTTGTATCCTGCAACTTTATGGAGTTCATGTATCTGTTCTAGCATTTCTTTGGTGCAGTCTTTTGGGTTTTCTATATAGACTATCATGTCATCTGCAAATAGTGAGTGTTTAATTTCTTCCTTGCTGATTTTGATGCCTTTTATTTCTTTTTTGTGGTCTGAATTATGAGAAATAACAATGGTGAGAGTGGACATCCCTGTCTTGTTCCTGACTGTAAAGGGAGACCTCTAAGTTTTTCCCCATTCAGGATGATATTGGCTGTGGACCTTTCATATATGGCTTTTATTATGTTGAGGTATGTTCCCTCTAACCCAACTTTGTTGAGGGTTTTTATCATGAATGAATGTTGTCAAATGCTCTTGCTGTATTTGTTGAAAGGATCATATGTTTCTTATCTTTTCTTTTATTAATATGGTGTATCATGTTGATTGATTGGTGAACATTGAACAACCTTTGTAACCCAGAAATAAATCCCACTTGATCATGGTAAATGATTTTTTTAATGTACGACTGAATTTGATTTGCTAGTACTTCACAGAGAATTTTTACATCCCTATTCATCAAGCATATTGGCCTGAACTTCTCTTTTTTAGTGGAATTTTGTCTGGTTTTGATATCTGGGTAATGCTGGCCTCATAGAATGAGTTTGAAAGCTTTCCTCCATTTCTTTTTTTGCAGGGTAGATAGCTTGAGAAGACTAGGCATTAACTCTTCATTAAATGTTTGATAGAATTTCCCTAGAAAGCCATCTGGCCCTGGACTTTTGTTTTTTGGGAAGTTTTTGATTATTGATTCAATTTCTTTGTTGCTTATTGGTCTGTTCAAGTTTTCTATTACCTCCTTTTTACAATTTTGATAGTATGTTTCTAGGAATTTATCCATTTTTCTAGGTTGTCCAATTTGTTGACATATAGTTTTTCATAAGATTCTCTTTTAATTGTATTTCTGTGGTGTTGGTTGTGATCTCCACTCTCTCATTTGTGATTTTATTTATAGAGTCCTTTCTCTTTTCTTTTTGATAAATCTGACTAGGGGTTTTTCAACTTTATAACTTTTTTTTCAAAGTACCATCTTTTAATTTCATTGATCTGTTCTATTGTGGGGTTGTGTGTGTGTTTTGTGTTTGTTGTTGTTGTGGTTTCTATATAATTTATTTCTATTCTAATCTTTATTATTTCCCTTCTTCTGTGGACTTTAAGCTTCTTCTTCTACTTTTTCTTTTTCTAGCTCCTTTACTTGTAAGATTAGGTTATTTGAGATTGTTCTTGCTTCTTGAGTTTGGCCTGTAGTGCTATATACTTCCACAAAGATTGCACTCTAAAAATCAAGATACACATAGATTGAAAGTAAAAGGATTAAAAAGGTATATTATGCAAATAGTGGCATAGAAATCTGGACATAAAATAGAGGATTTTATAATGATAAGTGTTCATAATGATGAAGAATTTAACTAATCCAGAAGATCTAATCTTAAACATTTACGAATATAATGCCAGAGGTACAAAATACGTAACTCGAACAGGACATGAATAAAGGGAGGGATTGTCAAATCTACAATCAGAATTACAAATTACATGTTTCCTTAATAATTCATAGAAAAATTGAACAACATATCAGGAGAAGTACATAAAATCTGAATGACACTCTAAACCAAATTGGCTTACTTAACATTTGTAAATAACTACAACCAACAGCTGAAGAATACAGTCTTTATAAGCACACATGGAGCACTAAGCAAGGTAAACAATATGTTGAATTATATAAATTTTAACAAGTTTGAAATATAAAAATCTTGCAGAATGTATTATGTAGCCAAAGTGGAAATAAATTAGAAGTCAATAACATGAGAGGCAGAAAATTAAAAATGTTTTTGGAAAATAAACAACAACTTCCAAATAGCTCACATATTGAAAAATGAATTAAAAGAGAAAATAGAAATTAGATATCACAGATAGGAAAATACAAGAAATCAAATTTATGGAATGCAGCTGATTTAGTTTTCAAGGAGAAATTTATAGCATTAAATTTTATACAGGAAAATAAATGAATGGTCTAAACTTTACTTACATTAAATATGCAGATTATACACAAAATAAAAGAAAGAAATAACTAAGACCTAAGGAATTAATAAATAATTAAGATAAAATGAAAAGTAAATATGAATTGAAAACAGGCAAATGGCAGGACACCTGGATGTCTCAGTCAGTTAAACATTTGCCTGAAACTCAGATCTCAGTGTCCTGGGATGGAGTCCTGCATCGGGCTCCCTGGTCAGCAGGGATCCTTCTTCTCCCTCTGCATGCTGCTCTCCCCGCTTGCGTACCCTACCTCTCTCTCTCTCTCTCTGATAATAAATAAATAAATAAATAAATAAAATCTTTAATTAATAAAAGAGAATAGGCAAATGGCAACATAGGAAAGTGAAAAAATTTACTCTTTGCAAATATTAATAATATACACAAGTATCTAGCAAGATTGATCAGGAATGAAATAAATGATGCAAATTTCCAGTATTAGAAATAGAAGAGGTACAGCACAAAATTTCAGAGGCATTACAATGACAAAAAAAGCAATATTTTGAACCAATGAATGATAAATTCAACAAGTAAGTGAAATGAATAAAATTGTTAAAAATATAACAAATAAAATGTCTTAATAGTTGCATAGATTTTAAGAAACTGAATTTATCAATACCATCCCAGAATGAAAACACCAGGCCCAAATATAGAAAAGTGAAGGACTGTTTCCTGCTCATTTTATGAGAGTAGTGAAGTTCTAATATTTATATTTGACAAGAAAATAATATTGCTGTCAATATTCATTATGAACATAATTGTAAACATCCTTAATAAGGCATTAGGAGGAAAATGTAACAGCATATAAAAACATAATACATTAACCTTGGTTCTCAATTTGAAATTCAATGAATATAATATGCCATATTGACAGAATATTGAATATGAACTTATATATTTATTAATAATAAATTAATAAATAAAATATAATAAATTATATTAATAGGCATAGGAAAATCATTTGACAAAATTAAAAAGAAAGTACATTACTTAAGGAAATTGCAAAACAAGAAGACAAGGCAATTTCCTCAGTATGATTAACAGCACTTATGAAAACCTACAGTTGACATCATACTTGATGGTGTGATAATGAACAATTCTCCATAAAAATAGAAATCAAACATGGATGTCTACTTTTTTAGTTTCTACTCAGTATTTTCCTTGAGGTCTGAGCTATTAAAATATATATGGAAAAAGAGATAAAATGGATAAGTTTTGGAAATAAAATAGTTTAAATATGTCTAACCCTAGAAATAATCCTGGCAGTTTACTATGTAGAAAATCCTAAGGAATATTTAAAAAGTTATTATCAATTTTAAGTGAATTTAGCAATGTTAGCAGAGCTCAAGTCCAATATACAGAAATCAAGTCTATTTTTCTGCACAGTAACAAATAAGAAATACTTAAAACTCTATCTGCAATAGGTCAAAAAACCTAAAATGCTTAGCAATAAATTTAATGTAGAATACTAACACTTATGCACCAAGAACTAGAAAATTTTTCCAAGAGGGTAGACAGGAACTAAATATTGTTAAGGTGTTATTTCTCCCTAAATTAATCTACAGAGCCAACCTAATCTACAGCAGGATTTTTAAATAGAAATTGGCAAGCAGATTCTAAAATTTATACAGGAAGTTTAAGTATTTTAACTATAGGAAAAGAACAAGAGTTACTTGAAAACTTACTATGCTTAATGACTTTAAAACTCAATAGGAAGCCACAGGAACAGACCTCTATACTGTAGGCAAAGTGATAGACAAGATAGCTATGAACAAAGGAGACTGTCATAAAATAAACACACACTTAAATGGCAATCTAATTTTGAGCCAACAGAAATTAATAGGAAATAGAAAAACTTTCCAACTGGTGCTGCAATAATTGTTTCCATAAAGGGAAAAATAAATTTCAATCCTTACCTCATGCCATATGTAAAAACCGAAATTATAAAGACTGTAACATCTCCTTTGTATCTGATATTGACTTCCTTTAGATCTAGAGCTTAGTGCTCTTAAACCTGCTATAATCTATTTGAGGTCCTGAGTTAATGAAAATAGATGTTATTTGTAACATTTTTTTAAGGATTGAGTTATTTATTTATTTATTTATTTATTTATTTAGGTGGGTGAGGGGCAGAGGGACAGGAAGAGAGAAACTCCAAACAGATCCCAGAGCCTGACCCTTCCCTTGCTGAGATCATGACCTGAGCAGAAACCAACAATCAGACACTTAACCCACTGTGCCATCCAGATGCCCCATGTCTAACAATTTTTGTGGATCTCTTGGCCAAGCAAATTCCAAAGAATTTGGAAACAAGAAAATAATTGATTTATTTACCCCACTAATAGAAATTAAAGATATATTGTTTTCTAGACCTTATTTGGTGTACTGGGAATAATCTCTGGCCTCAGGAAGTTTAATTCTGACAATAATACATAAACACAAATAAATAAACAGCAAGACATTAAAATTTAAAAAAAAACTATTTGAAAGAATGATAGGGGACATGAGCTCTAATAAAGACTTGTAAGAAAAGAAAATGATATGAAGGAAGAGTGGCATTGCTATTTCAGTCAACTGCTCAGGAGAGATTTCCTTTTTAAGATTATTTCTGAGCAGAGACTTGACCGAAGTGAAAGAGGAGATTATGATGATATCTGTAAAGGAAAAGATTCACAGTCTAAAGGAACAGTAAGTGTCATGTCCCTAAGGATGAGGACAATTTTTGTATTTTTGGTACTGGAAAAAGATAATCTACGTTTGTAAAGGGAAGATTGGTAAGAGATAAAGACAGAGAGATTGTGGAAATAAGATCTTACAGTATTTTAAGTCATATTAGGTTTTAGATTTGATTCTGAGAGAGATGGCATTTTTTTTTTTTTGAGCAGAGACTTGACGTGACTTGACATCTGTATTAAAAATAAATTTGACAGCTGTAGAGAGGCTAGACAGTACAAGACAAAGGAGAAAATATGAAGGTTAATTAGGAGGTTAATGATGAGTTCAGGTAAGACATTTTGGTGGTCTAGATAAAAATGGCATGGGTAAATTTTCTGGAAATGACATGGAATACATTTAAATAGCAAGTTCAGATTTAATTGTGTTAAATGTTGTTGGGTGTTTACATTGTAGATTACAAGAAAAAGCCGAGGATTCAGAATCATTATTTACAAAATTAATATAACTTACTTTCCCACTAAGAGTGTCCAAATACAGAATATATTTTTGCTTGAACATATTGCTTTCAGAAATACCTACTCTTCTGATAAAGTGTCTAAAATGAGTGAATAAATAATTCCCTCACTCCTTAGTGAAGATGATGATACATGTGATAGAACTTTCAGTAGCTTTTTTTAAAAATTAACTGAGTGGGGCGCCTGGGTGGCTCAGTGGGTTAAAGCCTCTTCCTTAGGCTCAGGTCATTATCCCAGAGTCCTGGGATCGAGCCCCGCATCGGGCTCTCTGCTCAGTGGGGAGCCTGCTTCCTCCTCTCTCTCTCTGCCTGCCTCTCTGCCTACTTGTGATCTCTGTCTGTCAAATAAATAAATAAAATCTTAAAAAAAAATAAATAAAAAAATAAAAATTAACTGAGTTATTTTACCTAAAGTAAACAAACAAATGACAAACCTGCTCCCTAAAATTATCCACAAAACTGCCAAGGGCTTCTAGGAAAATGGTTTCCATGTCTCAGGAAGCCAGCTGAATTGCTTACTTATCTCTTCCTGTTATTGACATGGTGAAGTCCATGCCTTTCTTGGTAAATACCGTTTATTTTGCTTTGAAAACATTTAGTATATGTTTCCCCATTTCACTGAAAGAGTCACTCTGATCAAAACTCATACTTCTGTTTATTAAACTGGAAGTGATCTTTGTAAAGCTTGCTTATGGAAATAAAATTTACAAAGATCCTAATACCATTATAATAAAAATTTTTCTATACAAAGTTAAATTTAAATGCTCTCTTTGTCAAAGCTATATATGAATATATGTGAATAAATGCATATATATTTGTTAACTATAAATAACCTTTGTGTATTCTTTTTATTTGTGCTGTCATTTTATTAATAGAGTAATATGTCATTTATGCTAATAAGGGGCCTTCTTCCATCCTTCATTTTTTCATGTCAGAATAGAGTTAAATAGCATATATACTAATAGATATATATTAAATTTCTAGTTTAAATCTTGATCTTTATACTAAAATAAGTTTCAGGGATGCTTAAACACACTAAGATATTGATATTATTTATTGTGGTTTAATTTGGATGTTTTATATCAATTTGGATATTTTGTGAAAACATGAAATGTCCAAGGCATCCTGAGGAGGGTGCACACAAGGGAAAATCAAAGTCTATTTTCACTCATCCATCAAGGATACCCCGAGTGTCTCCCCATTTAGGTCTTAGATCACAACAGTTAGAATGCGAAGTGTCCTTGGAACTTGGAACTTACATCACTTTTGAATTATTTATTCAGGTGGCTTCAGTATTCATGGTACTTTTTACTTTGATTATAGAGAGAGTTGCCTAAACATTTCACTTTTTTCTGACATATATAGATGCATATTCTAAATATATTCACATGGGGAATATGCATTACATTTCAATACATACAATTTATTTTTTCTGCTAGATCAATATCCTGATGCAAGTATTTGAATGAGTCGTTATGAGTCGTTATTGTATGAGTCGTTATTTTAGCACTATGAGTCATTATTGTAGCACTATGGTCAGTGATGTCATTTCTCCCTTAAAAAAAAAAAATCTATGGTTTCGATCATTACTCTCTTGTTCTTATGCCACATTTCTTTGCTCCCCTTTATAGCAAAACAGTCTTCCTTAAAAGAGTTTTTTTTTTTAAATTTTATTTATTTGAGAGCAAGAGAAAGTGAGCATGAGCAGGGGAAGGGTAGAGGGAGAAGAAGACTCCCCGCTGAGCAGGGACCCTAACTGAAGTTCAATCCCAGGACCTGAGCACTTGACTGACTGAGCCACCCAGGCACTCCCTCAAAAGAGTTATTCACACTCAGTTCTCCAACTCCTCATCTCCTTGTCTCTCTTCAAGCTATTCTAATTAGGCCTTAACTCCTAAAACTCAAACAAAACTCATCAATCTGGCTCCAATGAGGAAATTAAAAAAAAAAATACTCAGTGATTTGAACAGGGAAAGTTTAACATTGAAAAATTATGAACCTTGGCAGTGAGTTGGTGTAACAGGAGTCCCTTAGGGCTGAGATAGGGGGCAAAGACAGCCCTCCCCCCACCATAATACCAGGACTGAGATCCTACCTTGTTGGAGAGGCCAGAGCCTTGGCTCACTGGAGGTCAGAGAACTTGCTGTGATGCTGCTTCGGCAGAGCTTGCTGGAATTCTGCCTTCACGAATTTGCTGAAAGTAGGTCCTCTAGGGTGTTTTGTTCTTTTGTTTGGAACAGATTGCTCATTTTGCTTGATGCTCTGTTTATTCCTTCTAATAAGTGAAACAACAACCTCTCCCAGTCTTAAAGGAGTGGCTTTGTGTCCTAGCTCTTGGTTGCCTCTTGAACATTTGTGACTGCCTAAGCCTCCTGATTTATTCTGGATAGGTCCCTGGTGTTGAAGGTGTGCCAAGATCGGCCAGTGTTCCAGAGGAAGCAACCTCAGTCAGCACCTAGTTTCAGGGCTGATTGGAAACCAGACCTTTGAGCAGAAGCTTGTAAAGAATACAGATATGTATAGTCCTGTGTGACCACAGTCATAGGTCCTGCTCATTTCCAGGCAAGGAGATCTGGAAGTGTCTCCTTGGCATCAGTGGCAAAAATCAGTACTTCAGATGATTGCATAAAGCCCCTTTCTGGGAAGCTGTGGTGAGGCCAAGGGAAGTCTCAAAGATGGTGTCTCCCTCCCTGTGTTCTCTGAGAGCAGTTCTGAAGCCTCTAGATGTGTGGCCGTTCTGAAGCTTGTCCCTCAGGTTGAAGTTTGAGGACAGAAAGATGGACCTTTTACACAGGCAGATGGGAGGTGTGTTCTAGTCCATTATCTGTGTAATGCCCTGAGTGTGGTAGACTGCCTCACTGTCTTCCTGATTATTATGGTCTTCTGGGCCCAGAAACGCAAGTTCTTCTGGCCTCTAGGGCCAGACAAACAAGAGGTGTCCCTTGTGTGCACTGTGCCCGCTGCCTGTTTTACCAAGGCTGTCCAACACGAGTAGGGCAGGGCACACTCTTCACTTTAATGAGGCAGGAAAGAGCACTGGGGCAGGAAGCTTGTGGCATTTGCCCTTCTAGCAAGGTAGAGGGAGAGTGTGAAAATGGCACTCACTGGTGCACCCATCCCCAAAGAAAGTCCCAATGGCTCCCATCCCACCAGCAGTTTCTTTAAGTTTAACCAATGAATCTCCTTCATATACAATCAAGTTACCTTCCAAACTGCTTCCTTTGTACTGGGTCCTGGAACAGCTGATTTCATACATGATCTTGAAAGAAATATCTCAGATTCCCACAGTCCCCAAAGTCTCTTGGATATGAAATCCATTGGTTTCCAAAGCCAGAGATTTAGGGTTCTTTTCTCTCCACTGCAGGTCCCCGGGATTGGGGTGCCCAATGTCAGGCACAAATCCCTCATACCTTAAGAAGAGGCTCAAGAACCTTGAGATCCCTTTGCTACCCATGCTGGAGGTGGGGTTTTTGGTGAGATCATGTCTCTGCCTCCCCTGCCATCTAGATGTGGCCCTTTTACATCCCTGCTGTGGAGAGAGCCATTCAGCTAGTTTTTAGTTCTCTTTCAGTGGGATTTATTTCATATGTAGCTATGGATTTGGTTTGTTTCTGGGAGAAGTGAGTTCAGGGTCTTCCTATGCCTCTGTCTTAGACTTCTATTAACTTTCATTTTAAAATATTCACCAATACCAGGAAAAAACCCAGATTTTTCTAAGCATTACCTGCTATAAATATTGTTGCAATAAACACTTCTGTGCATACATCACCATGGGTAATTAAGCATACTTCTGACAGACAGCTTCCCAGAACTGGAATTGCTGATCCAAAGTAAACGAGCATGTTAAAATATGTTCATTACTTTCAAACTGCTCTCAGATATGCTGTAAATTCATACTTCCATTAATTTTATACTAGTCCCAATTTGCCCACACCAACACTACAATTGGACACTATCAATTTAATTATCCTTATCAATGTGATAGGCAATAAAAAACACCTTATTGCTGCTTCAACCTGAATTTTCTGATTACAGTGATTCCAAATATTCTTTACCATATTCGTATAGTATATCTTTGCTTCTTTTCCTGTGAACTCTACTTCAGTTACACTTCATCACTATAGAATTCGAATAGAATATATAAGGAAACAAAACTTGTTTTATATAAAAATTTCTTCTCCTTGTGTAACTATTTTAATTAGGAGAGGACAAATTGCAAATTTACCAGAATGCTACAATGTCTTTTTCACAATAGTAATATAATGTGACGAGAATCACACTCATAAATATCTCCCATGACAAAACAAATGCCTTATGTACAACAATCATTCATTTTGCATTGACAAATGTTTGTTGTTGTTTTTTTTTACCAGCTACATATGGTCAATTTCTCCTTTTTTATGTTGTATCTTTTTCAATTGCACCTAGGAGTCATTTTAATATAGATAATTGAATTGCAGTTAATTCTCCATCTGGTGTTCCAGATTGGTTACTTACTACTGCTGATTTGAAGCTGATATTTTTCATTTATATTACTTGATCATTTTTTTCACTGTCACATGTCTAACAGTATGTGACATTTACAAAGAATATCATATGAGCATAGTTTAAAATACCCAAAGTATAATTCCTTTTGAAGCACTTGGAAGTCTTACACAAGCCCAGTAAGACTCAGGTTTCTACTAAATTACTGTAACTTATAAATTACTTGAGAAGTATGATCTTTAAAAAAACTGTATAAATAGAAAGATGTTTGGACACCAGAATGTGACCTATTATTTTTAGTATATTAGTTTAATATACAGAATATCTTATTGACACAGCAGACCTTGATAAATTGGGTTATATTTGATGATTTAGGAATCCTGACATTATTTAATCAGAAAACTGCAATTTGAAAATGTTGTATCATTAGAAATATACTAAGATCTGTGGCTACAATTATTCAATGCATAAATCATCATTTTTAATATTATTTAATATTTGAATAGTGAATTACAATTGTAAAGTACTTTGACTGATTTGATCCTGTTAGGAAAGGAAGAGGTCTTGTGGCTTCGTGAAAAAATTACTTTGGGCCAGAGAGAAGGTTAATTTATTACTGGGACATTTAATAAGAGGGAAATTAGATACTCTTCAAGTCTCATTTTCAAAATTGTGATAACCATATTCCCATTTTAAGGTTTCTATGAGTACTAAATCAGACAATTCATTAAAAATAAATCAAGTTCAACATGTGTTTGTTATTTCATTACCTGCTTTATTATTCCCACTTCAGAGTTTATGAATCAAGTTTGAATTACTTGCCAATTTCAACATTTCTCAGAATCACCAAGGGCCTGTGTTCCTCATTCAATAAGACCACTCAGTAAATTGTGTCAGATTATTGACAGTAAGGCATCATCTGATCCAATCTGCTGATGTTACAGCAAAGAAAACTGAGTCACCGAGGGCTTAATGGATATAGTCATGGGCAGGCCACAAGGTTTTGACTAGTACACAAATAATGATGATAACCTTGTGTTATATTTTGAGATATATTGCTATTGTAAATATAAAAAGTTTTATTTGATAGTAGTTGAGTACATAACGTTTGAACAAAATAGATTTTGAAATCCTAAGAAACATGACTAATTTGTTTTATTTTGTTTTAATTTATGGGAAATAAATTTACCCAATTTGAAAATGTATACATAATATGTCTCCTTCACTATTTTCATCAACTCATAATAAAGAGCCAGTCCCTCCTGCTTGTTGAAATTTACATGAAGATGACTTTGAAAACGTCTGTATTGTGTTATATGTTATATCAAGTATCTCTTAATCAGCTTCCTCTAAACCGGAAACTCTTTTCAACCCTAAAGAATATTGAATATTTTTTGCAATAATATATATAGTATGTATACTACATATGATAAGTACATTATCTCTATTCAGTAATTATATTATGGCATGAGATAATTTGAGCACATTATTTCTATCCACTGTTTCTTACTGTTGTCACAGATTTTCCAGGTATAATTTACCTACCTAGTGTGTCTGAATGATATATTGTTTCCTGTTAAATAGCTACATGTGGAAAATCACAAGGTCTAGGACACATTAAGATAGCATTTTACATACTGCATCAAATTAAAAAAAATCATGCTTTGATTATATAAGACAGATACTGCAAGCTTTGAATGTTTACAAAATTCTAAAAACTAAATAACTAAGTGTCCTCTAGAAGTTCCTTCCAGTAGATCTTGAAATTCATGTCTGCTATATACTGGCAGAAAAATAAAATCCTTCTTATGGAATCAAAGTACTAATTAGAAAGAAGTCCTGAGGCCTTAGAGATTTCCTTTTTCATAACTATCAAAGGCAGTTTTTAATATCTATATGATGCTAAGAAACTAAGATGTTTTATAAAAATCTCACTTTCCTTTAAAAAATATAGTATTCAGCAAAATTATTGTTTTATTATAATATTCTTTCTATGTATAAATGCAATAGAAGAGGTGCCTGGGTGGCTCAGTTGGTTAAGCGTCTGCCTTTGGCTCAGGTCATGGTCCCAGGGTCCTGGGATCGAGCCCCACATCCATCTACCTACTCACCTGAAAGCTTGCTTCTCCCTCTGCCTCTGCTGCTCCCCCTGCTTGTGCATACTTGCTCTCTCTCTCTCTCTCTCACACACAAAAGTGCTGTCTCTATCAAATAAATAAATAAATAAATAAATAAATAAATAAATAAATAAAATCTTTTAGAAAAAAGGAATAGAAAATCAGGGGTATTTTTATCTTATTTCTAATTTTTTAGTCTTAAACTTATCTGATGAAAGTCTAGCAATAATGCCTGTGTTATCATAATGGAACATCTGAAATATCTGAACTTACAAGTATTTTCCTTAATTTATTATTTTAACTTTCATTTGCCAGAATAAATTATATAAATAATTTAAACTTCCATTTTTCATCTGAAAGCACTGTGGTAGTCGGGAAGCACAGTAATAAAGCAGCACAAATGTTCAAACACACACATGCACACAGGTACACAAATGTTCAAGTACTAGAGAAATGTTGCAAATTAAATATCTTAAAATAAAGCAAATTATCAGGAGTTTTACTCTTCCAAAGAGTTTTTTTCTGATTATCTCTACCAAGGACTGGAAACATGACTTACTGTAAAAACTGCCACGTCATCACTCTGTATCTATTTTTTTTTTAAAGATTTTATTTATTTATGAGAGAAAGACCACAGGAGAGAGCAGCAGGGGGAGAGGGAGAAGCAGACTTCCCACTGAGCAGGGACCCCCACCATAGGGCTCAATCCCAGGACTCTGGGATCATGACCCAAGCCAAAGGCACACGCTGATCCCCGCAGGGGCCCCATCACTATGTATCTTTGAAGGAAGATTTATTCATCAATTTTGTAAATATGAGTTAACAGTTCTCTGACATCTAAAGCACTAGTATTTTCACTTTTTAAACCAATTTTTCCTTATGAATCCTACAAGTTCTCCATTCTCTATCTTGCTTCCCTAAATGTTCTCATAAGACTTGAGATTATAGGTATGATTTCCACCAGACAAGACCATAAAAGCACATGCTTATCTACATTCACAAATAACAAAGCCATAGAAAATATTTATAAATAAGAATAGAGGAATTACATGTGAATGAATTGCTCAAAAATAAAGGGAGAGTGCGAAGACCTCAGAGCAGGGTCTGGGGGATTTCAGGGGAGGTTCTTCTGTCCCTGCTGAGGCAAATTATGCCCTGGGCCAGGCGGTAGAGAGGGAGACAGGAGCTTAGGGGTTAAGGGGAGTGAGGAGGGGCCTAACCCTGACAGAGGAGGAGCTGAAAGTGCTCTCTGCCAGGGGTGGTGGTGTGGGGGGTGGCTTGCCTTGTGATTTGGACTCTGGGCCACCATGACAGATCCCTCTCCTGCCACAGCCCAAGCTTGCTTGCTGCTGAGCCACTGAGAAGAGAAGGTATTTATTTAAGGAAAATGGATGCATGTTACCTAGCACAGTAAAATTAGTGGGAATGGCTGGAAATGAGGGGCAGGTATAGCCCTGGTGTATGATGTAATATAACCCTGGAATGTCGCATTTTCAAAAACAATGTCAAGCATCAAGGGGAGCAGGGTGGCTGCTTAACATTGTTTTTGAAAATGCGACATTCCAGCGTTACTTAAATAAATAATCCAGTATTAAATTATATAAGTTCTTCAATCAAAATTTGACAAAGTATATTTAAAATATAGGAGGTTATCAGCCAAATTATTGTTTTGCTAAAGCTCAGACCGGCATACCTTAGAACCATTGCTGTGGATTTGTACGTTGACAATTTAGCTGCGATGGATGGACTTATATTCTCTCAAACTGTATCCTTGTGTTAGCCAGTGGCTATGGAGATGATTTGTATAACATTTGAAATGTGGCACTGAAAGGTCAGAAATATTCTTTTTACACCAGGATGTTTAGTGCAGGGTCATGTACTACAGAAGGTCACATTAGTTCTCCCTCGATTTTCTGGCTTTTCTTGAAGGCATGAGCAGCAGTCAGACCTACATCTCCTCCAGCTCCTTCTAGAAGTTTCCATTATTTTTTTTCCACTTCCGGGAGAGATGCATATTTAACCTCATGGCAAATGCTGCCATGTTCTCCCGTAGGTCACACATCACTGATGTTGGAGGTTTGGAGGCGGTGAGTAACCAAAATGTGTCCCAGGCCCTTCTCATGAGATCCTTTTTTTTTTTTTTGCCCTCCAACAATCTTTCCATCTCCACAATTTGTCCTACTGACTCAGGCTCAGCACCAAATGCAAAAGTAATGCTGTATATAAACTGGTTAATGCTGTATAAAACTGTATATAAACTGGTCATTTCCCACAATTGCATAAAAATCCAGCCCTTACAACCCTGCTCAGTGGGGAGCCTGCTTTTCCTTCTCCCTCTGCTGCTCCCCTCCTTGTGTTCTTTCCCTCTGTCTCTGTCAAATAAATAAATAAAACCTTGAAAAAAAAATCCAGCCCTTAAATACACACACACACACACACACACACACTCACACCTATCCATCATCATTGACTAGTTGTTTTGTTCAGCATCTCTGGTGGAACTTGCGGTGATATTGTGGTCTCATAATAACAGAATAAAATTCCAAGCTTTGTCCAGTTGCCTTCTAGTAGATGCCAAACACTACAATTCTAGAAAGCTAATCATATTTTCACCATTATTGATAAGAGGTGGTTTTGATATTAGGATATATGGCAAAGACTCTGCATTACTCTTGAATTGGGGCCATAAACCTGTGCGGTGGAGGCTAGTAAGGTTCAGATCACTGCCATACTTTCCGTGCATGGATCACCTATTTTCACTGTACTTTGCATCTAACATACACCATCTCTCCCTGAAGACAGCAGGAGGGGTATTGGGATTGTGTCGCTTGTATGCACAAAGAGATGAAAATGCCAGAGGGTTTACAATCCGCGATACCTACTCAACCCAGTTCTGACTGACTATGAAACCCACTGTTTTGTCTCAAGATAGGCCAAATGTTGAGATATAATTTATGTTCCTGAGCTGTCTTCTCTTCTTCTCATGACATCGGGTTGTAGACGGGACCATGCCTGACTTTTCACTGTTCGGATTCTTCCCTGTCCGGCTTCCCACACTACTTTAATAGCCTCTTTAGGAAAATGTTTTTTTTTTTTTTTTTTTTAAATAAATTCCTTGTACATGAATTCTCATTCCTGGATCATATTTTAGCGTCTCCAGCTGAAGAGATCATGCAATGCACAAATAAAATTGGATATTTACTCTTTTTTTTTTTTTTTTAAGATTTTATTTATTTATTTGACAGAGAGAGACACAGCAAGAGAGGAAAGACAAGCAGGGGGAGTAGGAGAGGGAAAAGCAGTCTTCCCAGCAAGCAGAGAGCCCAATGTGGGGCTCAATCCCACGACCCTGAGATCATGACCTGAGCTGAAGGCAGCGGCTTAACTCACTGAGCCCCCCAGGCACCCTGGATGTTCATTCTTAAAGAACAAGTGAAAACAAGCCATTGTAGTAAATGCAACCTCAACTGCAACTAATGGATTTTCTTAGTTTAATAAGAATTCTGGCAAGCAACACATATTTATCTACTTTTATTTTAGGGCATATTTTAAAAGTGTCTGTCTTAAAAACAAAATGAAATATAACCCAGAAAAAAACATTTTGAAAAAGTCAATGACATTTAAAAATAAAATTATTTCATTATAGTACATTAGTTAATGAAACCATACCACTGTACTTTAATATATTGTCAATGACAGTTAATGGTTTTGAATCAAAAACTTTTAGTAATGTCATATGCAAAATACATACCCATTTGTCTATAATTGTAGCTCAAGTTCCTTTTCTAATCTTATAAGAGGCAAAATGTATTTTACACTTGGAAATATAGACTTCATCTCTTACTCACATTTTAAATCTATAGGAAAGTCCTTATTTTTCTTTGACAGTCATTTGTGCTATAACTTGATAATATAGTGACATAATCTACCAGACACACTTGAATTTCTATAAGCCTGTGTATGTTTATTATTCATTTTTTGAAGTTGCTTGTTTGCAAGTAATAATTTTATCAAAAATTTTATCCTCATTATTAATGGATCAATGTACTTAATTATTAATGCTTTTTCATGCAGTATATTTGTTAAAAGCTCTTTTATTATGTGATTCCTTTGGCTAACATTAACTAATTTGAAATGCAAACATGATTCTGTCTTTCAAGGGACAAGGAGATGAGATGACAGCTAATCAATGACTGGATTTGTCCTTAAGTTGTTCAACTGTCAAGGATAAAACATGTCAATCAGTGAGCACAAATGCACCATCAGTTGTAATTACCTCAGCAAAAAAGTCACAAGTGTCCCATCAGCTCCCAAATATTAAAGCTAAGTAAGAATTAGTACTACTGAGTCTTCAATTTCACTGTCCTATATTTTACTTTAATTAACAAAAAGAAATATTGAGTTAATTCTACCTCTCAGACCTATCCATTGATTTTTATATAAGCATTTTCTTGTCCTTAGCAGTCAAGAGATTTTTAGCCTTTAATTATATCCATAGATTAAAAAACATATACCAATCTGTTCCATGGAATTATGTGAATGAGATGGTTATGAAGGTTGGAATTGGAAAACACTGCCACTACTTGTATGGCCTTGAGCAAATTACTTCAATTTC
This sequence comes from Lontra canadensis, assembly GCF_010015895.1. NCBI lineage: Eukaryota > Metazoa > Chordata > Mammalia > Carnivora > Mustelidae > Lontra > Lontra canadensis. The sequence continues at coordinate 6,350,954 of NW_022631040.1, forward strand.
TAAACCTCAGTTTTTGCATGTTTACCATGAAGATTAATAATTCAAGATTCAAGGGAAGGAACATAAAAGCAACATAGATACCAAAGCATCTAGCACAGGTGCTTTTCAGAGGAGGAAAAACAAATATTTGAGTAAATGAATACTTTTTTTTTTTTTATTGAAATGTAGTTAACATACAGTATTACATTAGTTTCAGATGCACAATATAAAGATTGCACAATTCTATACATTACTTAGGGCTCCTCACACTAAATGCACTCAATCCCCGTCCTCTGCTTCACCCATCCTCCCACCCAGCTCCCCTCTGGCAACCACCAGATTGTTCTCTGTATTTAAGAGGTTTTTTTCTTGTTTGTTTTTGCTTTATTTGTTTTAAACAAAAGGTGTTACATAGTTTAACCCACCGTTTCTGTAAGGCCTATCCTGTATGTTCACGTTTCAAAGAACCAAAAACAAAACAAAGTAAAAACTGTTCACTTTATATTACAAATTTTACATAAACACACACACACACACACACACACACACATACACACAGGAAGTATGGAAGTTTCAATAAATAATGGAAGAGCGGATCATTTTTCCTCTGGAATGTAAATCAAATTCTTTAAGAATACCATAAATATTGTGACCTTAAATCTATGCTTACTTATTCAATTTTAAATATTTTAGATTCTGTATACTGATTTTATTTCCTTTTAATTTTTTGGCTTTCTTGATAACACACACATTTAAATGATTTTCTTAATTATAATACTCATTTTTATAAGCATTTCAAGATAGACACATTAATCTACATCTGTATACAAACTTTTTTTAAAAATGTAACTCCTTGAAGAAACTCATTGAGCAATTTGCAACCTTGAAACATATAATTCATCATGTCAAATGCCAGGCACTCAGTCCCCCATGGGCCTGTAGTCCAAGGTTATGAGGATGTGAGGTTTTGAGTATCATCAAGAGCCAGAGGATTACAGAAATAGCCAAGCACTTTCTGTCTTTGCTTCTAGACAGCCAACACATATGGTTCCTGTCACAAGGCAATTTTTAGTGACCACTGGAGCCTTTCTAATGGAAATCCAGTGACCTTGAGCATAGGCAGTTTGGCAACATCAGTACTTGTTCAGAAAGATCTCTGAGTAATTCTGATGTAACTCAAAACACTGTAACTTGAGGCAAATTTTCACCCATGTGTTAAAAAGACAGCAATTAAAAGTTAATGAGAGGTAACAACTTATCAGTTACTTGGAAGATTGGGAAAATATATATTCTTTGATACAGATGAAATTAAGTGATATACTCATGGTGTTATCATCACTTAGATACAGGTCTCTTGTTTTTTCACTGCTGTTCTTTAGAAATCAACTTATAGGAATTTTTTTGTCTGCAGTGACAAGACAGGGCTGGGGTTAGGAGCACAACCAAACTAGTCTTAGAGGTAAATAGAGTTACTCTTTCTAGGACATCGTGACCTCTTCCCCACCCCTTGACTCCCCTGTTGGCTGTAGCTTTGATAGATTCTAAGGTTAATGAAATAAGAACAGATGGCAGTTTGCACTGTAAAACCTTACAAAAACAAGTAAAACAAAATAGTAGTAGACACGTCCAAGTTTGTTAACAACATGCAAAATTTCAAGGCATTCTTAGAGTAAATTTTGTCGACACTTAAATGTCTCTTTTCTGCCTCTTTTTTTACATTAAAATTGTTTTGTAGACTCCTAGTTATGTCTCTCCCGTCACTATAAAGCCCACATCTCCTGATAAGCAATGGGGAGGTTTCCTAGGAGATGATGATAGAGGAGGAGAATAAAGTTTTTCCTTTCTACTAAGAATCATTTGTACTAAATATTTTATCGTCATGTAGATTCTTGGAGTCATGGTATATATAGCTCCAACCCATTAGCATTGAGTAATTCCCTAACGGACATGCACTCCAAAATCATGACACCAAGGGATATAGCTTAGAGAACATATGCACCTGACCAATCCCAGGTATGGTTAGAAAAAGATATATTTAAATGTAGTCTGTTAACATTTCAAACAGGGAAAACAGTAATTATAGTGTCTACTTATACCCTAAAATTAAGGAAGAAAACATGAACATGTCTTGGATGGGCAATAATCAGAACCAAGACTATTCAAAGAAGGAAAACAAGGAATTATCCAAATAAGGGGGAAAAGGATCAGAGAAAGAAGGACAAACTGCTAACTGGCCTCTCATGCTTCTTTACTTAAAGCCATTATTCTAATGGATTATACCAGTTTACAATTAGTATTTAAATACTTAAATCTTAAGAAATAGGAGAAACAGGAAAGGATTTTGCAGACTCTGTTTTCCCTATACAAAACACAATTCTGCAAAGCCAGAAGAAAGGGCAACGTTATGGGGCCACGTTCAATGTTGTACTCATGGTAAGAAGGATGAGGCAGAATTTTATTGGACCAGTAGGTATGGTTTCATGAAGTAATCTTACGGACTGCTCACCTGCATGCTGACACAGATGAGGCACTATTTCCAGAAAAATGAAGCCATAAGATAACACAAGTGTCATTACTTTCTTTTTTCCTGTGGACACAACTTAATAAAGCTACTGTCAGCTGCACTACACACATCTTAGCTAAACATATTTCAAGACTGGTGATCTAGCAAAGCTTTGCACAATCTTCTGTATTGCCAGTATTGCAGATTCATTCTTGCAGTATATTATTTATCATTTCAATCTAAGTGCTGGATATACTTTCTAGCACACATTGACATTATCCTCTTATATAAATTCTTATGGGATAAACTGATAATTTAGTGCCTGTGACTGCACAAAGCCAAAGCTTCCTGCCCGGGTGAAAGAACCAGAATATGCAGTTAGGAATGGTAAAAGAACCCAATACATCCTTACAGAAAATGCATTTTTGGACCAATTGACACTTTAATTAAAAATAAAATTTTGAAGTTTCCAACAAGCTTACAAATGCTTCATCTAAATAATACATAATAAATTGAAAAATGTTATGCTTATAATACAGATTTTAGAATAACTGTGATGGAAGATTTATAGAGGGTAAGTGAATTAAGTAAACAAACAGATATAAGTAATTTTTAAAACTCGGTAATTTCAAATTATTTTGCCACAATAAATCAAATTTAGAAGTTTATTCAGGCCATAAAAGTTTTGTAGAGGAATTTTCATAAAAGAATCATTGGAGTTAATGATTTAAAATATATTTTATATACATATAGTTAAAATGTATTTTAAAGATTATTTTTAACTGTGGTAAATACACATAGCATAAAATTTACAATCTTAAGCATTTCTAAGTATATGATTAATAATACATTCATCCTCATTCATTATTTAACCAATCTACAGAACTTGCAAATTATACAACTGAAACTCTATGCCCATTAAACAACAATTCTCCATTCTCCCCTACCCATAGTATCTGGAAATCATCTTTTTACTTTCTGTTCCTGTGAATTTAACTATTCTAAGTTTCTCTTATAAGTGGAATCATGTAATATTTGTCTTTTTGTAACTAGCTTATAATAAATTAGCATAACGTCCTCAAGGTTCATCTATGTTGTAGAATTTGCCGGAATTTTCTTCCTTTTTAAAGCTGAAAAATATTTGACTTTATATATAAATAAATGTGGATACATAAATTATATGTGGATGATGAATATATTTATCCATTCATTGAATTTGGACACTTAAATTGCTTCCACCTTTTGTCTATTGTGAATACTGTTTCTATGAATGATGTGTGTACCAATGTCGCATCTAGACTCTGATTCTGATTTTTGTTGGTATATGCCCAGATTTAAAACTGCTGGATCATAACATTTAAAACTTTTGCTCTGTGAAAGACAATGCCAAAAGAATTAGAAGACAAACCACGGGCTGGGAGAAAATATTTGCAAATGACTCATCTGTTCTGTTAAAGGGATGTTTCCCAATGTGTATGAAAAATCCATAAAATTAAACCGTAAGAAAACAACCTGAGTGAATAGTGGGCCAATGACCTTACGAGACACCCCACTGAAGAAGAGGTGCAGTATATGGAAAGATGCTCCCCATATATTATCAAAGAAATGGAAGTTAAAAAACAATAAAATATGACTACATACTTACTAAAATGGCTAAAATCTAAAATACCAACAACATAAAATGCTGACTAGAGTGTGAAAAATGGGCAAAGGATGTGATTTTTCTAAGCCACTGCTGATATTCTGATCATCCATTCTTGGTTACATTGGTTATATACGCTCATATATAAGTTATCTAAACTATAACAACGCCTGATTTGGGGGACTACTATGGTGAATAAAACCACCATTTTTTTCTTTTTTAAGATTCTATTTATTTATTTGAGAGAGAGAGGGGGGAGGAAAAAAAGCAGGAGGAGGGGCAGAAGGAGAGGGAGAAGCAGGTTCCCCACTGTGCAGGGAGCCTGATGCAGGGCTTGATCCCAGGACCCTGAGATCATGATCTGAGCCAAAGGCAGATGCTTTAACTGACTGAGCCACCCAGGCGCTCCAATCACCTTTCCTTTTATTTCAGATTCCTATCAGGAGCAAATAGAGTCTTAAAACAAAATCCTCTTATCAATATATGACCAACAAATGACATTCTACAGTTAGCTTCTCAACAATGCTAGAACACACAATCCATCACATTTTTTATAGCATTGGTGAAGTGAGTGGCTTCTGGAGAACCTGAGTCAGATGGTTGGTTTCTTGTTCTTAAAAGGCAATCCATTCTAACAGGCTCAGCTCTCTTAGTTTATTGTTTCTTTGTCAAAACTCTGTCAGTTATATTTCCTCTCTCTCTCGCTCTCTCTCTGTCACTCCCTCTCAATGGTTAGATACATAGATAAATATTTATGTACATATTTAATATCCCATGTTGTATATAATGTGTATGTGTGTAAACATAGATGATATTTTTTTTTCAAAGCTTGACAGGGGCCATCCAACTGTGGGTTGGGTTTGGTCACTGCTGTGTTTGCAAGAATGTTAAATCCCAAATCACAGCAGTTCTAGAAATAATGCAGGTAAAAGTTACACACACACACATACACATGCCTATATCCTGTACAAATTAAAGCTCAATTTTGCTTCATCACCACCTTGTGATGGCAGGCTCTGCAGTGTTCTGCTAAGTAATTTCCTCTGCAAATAAACTTAAGTGATCTTGTATTAGTCAGAGTGAGGCAGACCATACCAACAAATTATCTCAATATCTACATGGCTAAAAACAACAAATATTCATTTTCTTTTCATACTCCATGTCCATCCTGTGTCAGCTGGAGTCTGTGATCCATGCAGTCCTCAACTGGGGATGAAAACCGAGGGAAGCTACCAGCATCCGTATCTCAGCTGTTGCTAAAGCAGGGAAAGGAAGTTCTGTAAGTCACCAACTGACCCCTACAAGATTCTGCTTATAGTGTGTTGGCTAAGACAAGTGACACAATTGTGCCTAATTTAGAGAGAGTGAAGATGTAATCTCCTATGTATCTGGAAGAAAAATAGTGGGAAATATTGGTGGGAACAGTGATAATATCTACTATGGACACAGTATTGAGGAGTGTAACTTCTAACTCATTCTGGACTTGCAAGTTATTTTAAGAGAAGTTAATTCATTATATTAATGTTACTACTATAAAGGTTATTATTTTTTTTTTAAGTTTGAATTTTCCCAGGTGCAAAAAGGATAGAGACCTTTTCCACTCATCCTTTTTCTTGGAGCATTTCCTTGAGAAAATTTGTGATTGTAAATCCTTTTACTGTTTCTTTGACATGTAAGTAATACTGTTAAAAGCTAAATGGATCTCTTCCTAGTTTTGGAAGTCAGGAGCCATCTTTCTGAAGTACCAGCATGAAGGAAGAGAACATCCCCACATTGTAACTATCATAAAGATGGGAGGAATTTTATTTTTCCTTTAGATGAAGACAATTAGCTTACACAGATGGCCATCTCAATTACTGGGTAAAATTCAGATGAACTATGTATGGTAAATGCTGTTGTCAGGTCCTCTCGTTCGAGGACAAGTTATCATTTATCTTGAGAATGTGGATGTAATAGATTTTATCTGCCTGGCTATATAACAGGGTGAGATTTCATTCTGTCTTTGCAATCACATTAGCAAATTGCTGGTGATGCTCATAACAGTCTGGCTTAAGGCTTGTTTAGTAATGAAAATGGTTTCTCTTTTTCTACATTTATGGAGAGGTTTTTCTGGATTGGCAGGAGATTTCATTTTTAATTTTCACCTAATAAATGACTGTTGTGTATAATATGTGTATGATATATGTACATACAGATGTATTTGTATATATATACATATGTGTGTGCATGTGTATAAATATATTTACTTATACACACATATATAAATATATATATTTATACACACATACATGAGATTTGTTTAGGAGACAGGGACTAATGACTTTCAAAATGAAGTTGTAGTGTGCATGACTTGTCAACAGATAAGAAAATTACTTCCTCTTAATCAGTAATCATGTCTACAGTGCCTACATACTAAAAACACAGCAAAATATAACATTCTAAAATATACAACTCAAATAATATTACAAAATTCTACTGTGCATATATATTTTAGTAAACTGTTATGTATAAGCAGAGGGAATAATAACAGTGATATTCATTCTTTGCTTATAATTAAATTTATACTTAATCATATATGTGTGTGTGTGTGTGTGTGTGTGTAGTCTAAGTTCTAATTCTTAGAGCCTGTAAATACACTACAATTTATGTCAAAAGGTACTTTGCAGTTGTGATTAAATTAAGGTTTTTGAGATGGCAAAATTACCCTGGATTATCCAAGTGGGCCCAATGACATCGCTAGATTTCTTATCAGGGTAAAGGAAGACAAAAGAATCAGAGTCCAGGAATGTGACAGGATGATGGAATCAGGGGTCAGAGTCAGAGGGAGAGATTCGAAGATGCTATGCTGTTGGCATTGAACATGGAGGATGGAGACATAAGCCAATGCATAGACCTGTCCTCTAAAAACTGAAAAAGACAAGGAAACAAATTCTTCTTTAGAGCCCCCAGAAGGAATCCAACTATACTAACATCATTTTTTTTTTTTTTTTTTTTTTTTCCATACCAACATCTTGATTTGAGCACAGTGAAACCCATTTTAGCCTTCGGACCTCCAGACTTGAATAAATTTGCATCGCTTTAAACTACTGAGATTGTAATAATTTGTTACAGAAACAATGGCAAGTTAATGCATAGGGTATGCTGAATATCATTCACACACACCTTTCATGTGCTCACTCCTCTCTTCACCAGCATCTTTCTTGCCCTGCAAACCTATGACCAATAACATTCTCACTTTTTTTTTTTTTAAGATTTTATTTATTCATTTGACAGAGAGAGATCACAAGCAGGCAGGGAGGCAAGCAGAGAGAGAGAGAGAGAGAGAGGAGGAAGTAGGCCCCCTGCCAAGCAAAAAGCCCAATGCAGGACTCCATCCCAGGACCCTGAGATCATGACCTGAGCTGAAGGCAGAGGCTTAACCCACTGAGCCACCCAGGCGCCCCAACATTCTCACTTTTTGTTGTTGTTTAGCTTTCAATTGGAGCAGCAGATTGGAGAGTACTAATAAGAGATTCTGAGCATGAAAAGAGAGTACTTTGAAGTGGTTGTTCAGTAAGCTCTCTCCTTGCAGTCACCACACGCAAGGCTGTCTTCCTTCACTGAAAGCCACTGTGGTCTGCCCTTCATTTCTCTTTGGGCTTTGCTCACCATATAAGCCCTGTCCTTTCTTCTTCAGGTCTAGGGATACAAAGATCTCCCTGTCATCAACAGACCACGTGCTGCCTTATTCCCTAGGTGGTTTAACTACATTTTGCTTGATCGTTGTAAATAGACCTTTATTAATATATCTGAAATAACACATTCATCAGCAAAACAGTACTACTTTCAACTTATATCTGACGTACATTACTTTTTTCCTGCCACTTTCCTGCCTTTAGCATTTTTACTTGGAGTAATTGTCTAAGGTCCCATGTACTTGTTTTCTCTGCCTGGAACTTGCTGTCCCAGATATAGAATATTCTGTCCCAGTTTATATATATATATAAACATATATGTATATATATATACATATATATATATATGAGTAAATACATGATTTTATCTCATTCCAGTTTGACTCTTCCTCACAGTGCTGAAATAGGAAAAAGGGATCAGTTTTCCTTCAACACAAAGTAAAATTGCACTGCTTTAAGGCAGAAGTTTATTTTCTACTTGCTTCATGCCAAATGAAGTTCTTGGACGGGTTTATTAGCTTCTTTTTTTCTAAACTCTGCCAAGTAATGAGACTCAGATAACTATGTAAATTCATTAATCTCATAAAGCAATTAGTGTAAAATCCAATGACTGTTAAATTATTTCAAAATGAATTAGTTACAACATAACATTTAATTTTCATGATAACCCTCATTTATTTACACAATATGATAATTTCGATTAAATAAATGCAAAGATGTAATGTATTAAACAGAGCAGCCAAAAGCTTGTTCATCCCTTGTAAAAGTGCTTTCTATGACCTATCCTTAAGTGAATGAATATATATGACATTTAGTACACTCTGCCCGAGAGTAAGTGATCATGAATTGTGCCTTCCTCCTTCTTTTACCCACCATAGTCAGCACTGCTTAAGAATGAAGGGCAATTCTGTTCTAATGTATTTTGCAGGGGTCTCATTTCATTTAACCCTTGAGTAGAAAAATGAAGACAGCTCTAGAAATCCCTCTAATATTTCATTTTCTATAATTTTAACTTTTTTCCTTTTGTAATATTTATACTATTCTAGGACTGAAAATGATATTGTGGGGTAAGGGAAGATAGCCATATTAGAATGAGATGTGGGAGGCATACACAATGATAATTCGAGTTATTTAATAATGTGAAACAATCTTTCATGTTGTGAATCAATCAAAATATCTATTAAGCACTTCCGCTCTGATATAAATTATGAGAACTATATTAGACTTCAGAGAGATTATGACTACAATATATGGTTAATACAGAGAAAGAACAGCATACATTCAAAGAGAGGAAATGGGTATAAACCCTGGCTCTACCACTTAACCAATAATACCGTTTTATGTGTTGATTTCCTCTTTTACAATTTGAATTATGGTGATTTTGATAATGTGATGGTGATCACATTCTTATATTTTAATATTATTTATTTATTTATTTATTTATTTGGCAGTGAGAGACACAGCGAGAGAGGGAACACAAACAAAGGAAGTGGGAGAGGGAGAAGCAGGTTCCTCACTGAGCAGGGAGTCCGATGCAGGGCTCGATCCCAGGATACTGGGATCATGGCCTGAGCCGAAGGCAGACCCTTAATAACTGAGCCAAACAGGTGCCCCACATTCTTTTTTTTTTTTTTTTAAGATTTTTATTTATTTATTTGACACAGAGAGAGATCACAAGTAGGCAGAAAGGCAGGCAGAGAGAGAGGGGGAGAGCAGACTCCCTGCTGAGCAGAGAGTCCGATGTGGGGCTCGATCCCAGGACCTTGAGATCATGACCTGAGCGGAAGGCAGAGGGGTGCCCCACATTCTTATGTTTTATCAAGTGGTTGTGATTCATAGCTGGCATGATTATTAAAATCCAATAAAATATGTGAATGAAGTCTGTAAATTATAAAGTAATTCATATGTTATAAATACTGGTTTGGTATTTTTAAAAAACTAATTGTTTAGTTAGCCTAATAAGCATAATCTGAAAAATGTTTTTAGATGAAGTTTTAGCTGTGGCTACACAGCTGTGGTACACATTTGGCTGGATAAGGTGGATAGTAGAAAAGAAGATGTATTATTTAAAAGTTATATATAGTTCTGTTTCCCAAAATGATGAAATAATATGTGTTAGCCATACTCTTCTCTTATAAGCAGCTATAAAATTGTAGAATACAGCAGCCATGTTCAAACACTGAACAGCATTCAACACAGGACTGTTATTTCTCAAAGATAGGAAATATTTGAGGTAAGCCCCACATTCACCCCAAATTTCGACCTGGGTCACTTTCCAATCCACAGAGCAGGTAAATACAGTCCAATTAGGGAAAAGCAGTATGGCTCAACAGAGGAAAGATAAGAGTTCAGAGTTGATGAGGTAGCTGAAATTTCCAGGACAAAGTACTTGAAGAAGGAAGCTGCACAAAGAAAGAACTCAAGAAATCTGCAAAAGGGTCTCCTTGAGTCTTGGTTGATTACTAAGCTGTATATGTACTGGCCTAAGAGCTTACCCCCAAACAGCTACTGACAGCCTGTGAGCTGAGTGGAGATTCAGGATGATGAATACAGCTGGAAGCAGTTAGAATTTTGACCAGTCAGAGTGGAATGACCTCACAGAACGCACCACACATTCGAGGGAGACCGAAGAAAGACCATAACTTAGGTGTAAGCCTACTCTTACCCTTGAACAATGGTCCTCTCATGGGAGCAATTATGTCCCCAACAAGACATAAGGTAATTTCTGGACACATTTTGGTGTTCTTACAACTTGTAGAGTACTATTGGCATGTAGTAGCTAGAGGCCTGGGATGCTGCTGAGTATTCTACAATAAACAGGACAGTCTCTAAAACAAAGAATCTTCTAGAGTAAAATGTTATTACTGATGAAGCTGAGAAACATTGCTATAACAGAAGGGTTACTCTGGACACACCTAACAAAGTAACAAAATTCAGACATCTAGCAACATATCATCCTTAATTTCCTCTACAACAAAAAGGTATTAGGCACGAGAAATGAACATGTGTTGCTTGTCACCCAGTCTATGATACTATGTTACAGCAGCCCAATCTGACTACAGCACGGAGTATAATTTATTTCCACATGGAGAAGAGCCATTCCCTCCATGTGTTTGCAAATATGGGATTCCAATAATGCTCAAAGCTAGATTAAGTTCCTTCTGAAATCTTCTTTACGTTATTTTCTCTGTACTTGAAAGTAGCAAAAATCATTCTCAAATGAGGAGTTGAACTATTTTGATACTGGCATTGGGCTAGGACTTATTAAACCCAATTTGTAAATACTATTTTTTATGCCTGGTTCCAACTCAGGAGCATGCTATAGGAAGGGAAATGGAAGAGAGTATCACTCTGTTGAGTAGACATTCTGTTTGTCCCTCCCTGCTCATTCTTTAATACCATCTCACAATGAAGTAAATTTTTATAAATATTTCAACCTAATTTTTTAATTCCTTGCCTGTTGGGTGTAGCATAGAGGTGAAGACATTTTGATGCTTTGGGCTCTCTGTTGCCATTTTATACAATCTAGTACTTTAAGGCAAGGATAAGAAATATGTAATTTTATTTATTATCTTTCTATTGCAAGAACAGATTAATTAAAGACATTGAGAAGCATATCATCTTATGATAAAGGATTTAACTCAAGAGTTTTAGGAGGTTGATAGGAGAAAACAGACATAACAGACATCTGTCTCATGGTTTTAAGAATCTATAAAATTTTTTATTTGACAGGAATTTTTTTCTTTTAACAGACAGAAATAGATATACATAATCCTCTTTTTCTTTGCTAAAATAAACATACAAAAGGAAAAAAGGAACTGGCATTCTAAAGAGAAGATGCTTTTGAAGCCTCTGTCAGACGTAACAGAGAAGAACATGCCTTAAACAAAAGTGTTTTCCACACAAAGTCCCTTGAACTCGGTGGTCAACACTAAATGTCTAGGCACAGAGTTTACAAGAATTATGAAACTCTGTTCTTTTAGCAATATATTCCCAAATGGAGAAGAGAAAAATTGAAATGGATAATTCCCATTACTGCTACAAGGAGACTCTCAAAGAATGAAGAAACAAAATAGAACAATTCTTATCTGGAAACTTGGAAAACTGGGTTATTTTAATGACATCAGCATATGACATGGAGACAAAAAATGCTGGTCTTAAAATCTTTTATAATAGAAAAATGATATGGTCCATAAAAAATCATCTCCGAGAACTGGTGGGTTTCTTTCATTTTTCCTTTTTTTGTTTTGTTTTTTGTTTATTGTTTTTTTGGTTTTGTTTTGTTTTGTTTAGATAACCAAAATTTACCTAATAAACCAAAAATGCTTGGAAAGTCATCATTTAAATTGTTTGAATTCTGGAATTACCCAACACTTTTTTTTTTTTTTTTTTTTTTTTTTTTAGGATTTTATTTATTTGTTTATTTGACAGAGGGAGACACAGTGAAAGAGGGAACACAAGCAAGGGAAGTGGGAGAGGGAGAAGCAGACGTCCCACCAATAGGGAGCCAAATACAGGGCTGGATCCCAGGACCCTGTTATCATGACCCGAACTGAAGGCAGATCCTTAATGACTGAGCAACCCAGGCACACTCCCACCTTTTTTTTTTTTTTTTTTATGTTCAGTTAACCAACATACAGTATATCATTAGTTTTTGATGCAGTGCTCAACAATTCATTAGTTGTACATAACATCCATTGCTCATCACAAAACTGTGCCCTCCTTAATACCCATCACCCAGACACCCCATCTTCCCATCTGCTTTCCTTCTGCAACCCTCAGTTTGTTCCCCCAGAGTCCTGTGGTCCTCCATGTTATTCTTTATGTTCCACATATGAGTGAGACCATATGATTATTGCCTTTCTCTGACTTACTTCACTTAGCATAATCCCCTCCAGTCCCATCCATGTCAATGCATATGGTAGGTATTCATCCAACTCTTAAAACATTCTGGACCCTGCCATAATTAAATTTGCCCTTATTTATGGTCGATTTCATATTAACAGAATGTTAAATACCAGGAAAACTGGTTTCTAATTGGACCATCAAAAAATTATATAAGGGGGTAAAGCACAAATACCAGAACACAGTGCCTTTTGCAACAACAATAAAAAGAACATAGGAAAAATTATACAAATATCTGATCATTTTTTCAGATAATACCTTTAACATAAATATAATAGGAGTGTTAGAATTCCAGCTTTTTGGTTCTCTGCATAATTCATATTCCAATGTTCCTTAAACATTGGACCTTCACAAGTTTCATATCGTAGCTCAAAGCACATAATTTTACCACTTATCACTTGTTAATAAAGTTAGTATAATGTAAGAAACTATTAGATAATTATACACTGAATATCCTATGGGATGATAAAAGAGAAGAATTAAACCTAACTGGAAATTCATGAAATTTTTTGTGAAAGCAATAATGCCTAAATTGAGCATTGAAAGGTGAGTAAGAGGTAATCAGAAAACAAAATCCATTTGAGGTAACAGAAATAGCTTACAAAATGAGCTTCGGAATTTTCATGTTTGATCATCTCCATCTGATGTTCCATGACAAATCCCCCAAGTTCGGTCGTTATAATAACTTATAATAACTTTTTTTTTTTTTTTCCGTGATCACAGCTTTGATTCAATCTGTATTGGGTTCAGCTGGGTTAGCCTAGCTCTGCTCCAGGTGGGGACAGGGGAGCTTCCTTGTGCGTTTGCATGTGGTCTGAAATGGCTGGTAGAGCAGGGGCTTCTCTATACCTTCTCCCTGTTTCTCTAGGATGCTAGCCTAGGATCTGGCACATGGTAATAAAAACATCCTGAGGAGGAAGAGCAAAAAAGTTCCGATACACAAGAACTTCCCGAGCTTCTGCTGGTGTCACATTTGCTGACGTTGAATGGCCAGCGTCTATACAAGAGAACTCTTCTTGGGCATAGATACATGGATGCAGGAATCATTAGGGGCAATTATTACTATGCACAGTTTGCCACTTGTGCCTTGACAAGAGATGGGGCAGGTAAACTGAAGAATGCAGGGCCTTGTGTTATTATAATTAGCGGCTCAGGATTCACAGTTTTGAGAGCTGGGAATCACTGAAATGTCTCTAATAATAATAATGCTTAGAAATAAAAATGTCATTCTCTAATGTAATAGAAAGGACTAATAATAAAGACTTTCCCAGATGACTCTTTATGGGGGAGAATATAAATGATAAGTCTTTTATTTTTTTAGAGTAGTTTCTTTATTCAATATAATAATATAGATTTGTTCTTGATGGTATCAGTTTATTTTTTTTAAGATTTTATTTATTTATTTGACAGACAGAGATCACAAGTAGGCAGAGAGGCAGGCAGAGAGAGAGGAAGGAAAGCAGGCTGCTTGCTGAGCAGAGAGCCAGATGCGGGGCTCGATCCCAGGACCCAGGGATCATGACCTGAGCCGAAGGCAGAGGCTTTAACCCACTGAGCCACCCAAGCACCCCGATGGTATCAGTTTATTAAATAGTCTTCACATTTTATTTTCTATTTGAGAATTTTTATAGGCTGAATGTTTGTATTCACCTCCAAATTCATATTTTGAAACCTCATACCTGATGTGATGGTTTTTGGAGGCACGTCCCTTAGGAGGTCAGTAGGCAATGAGGGTGAGCCCTCATGGATAGGATTAGTGCCCCAGGAGAGGTCACAGAAAGATCCTTCATCTCTTCCCCATGTAACAGTATAAAAAGTGGGTCCTCATCACACATTGAATCTGCTGAATTTCTGTTTTTTATAGGCTATCCACTTTATGGCATTTTGTTATAGAAATCTGAGCAGATTAAGGCAATATTCATAGGGTTCACATACAGGCGCCTGGATTAGATTTATGCTTTGGTAAATTTTATGAGCACTTGCTTTTTGCGTGTGCACATGCTGTACACTGTGTAGATCGAATTGCTTGACTTATGTCCAGTATGTATACTCACCAGTGTCATTGATGCCTATAAGAACAGATCATACTACCACTGCTTTTAAAATATTTTGGCATGGGAATGAGTGAATTTCCATTTAGTATCTTTTAATTCCCTTGCTGTTCAGCACAGCTGGAGCCCATCATCTCTTTTACTGGCCAGCTGTCTGCATAGTCATCACACATACTGATTTGGGCCAGCAAGCAATCACCAAGGAGGAAGAACAATGGATATATCTCAAGGGCACTTCTGAATAATTTATCCTGTTTATACATTGAGAGATTTTTTTAAGTCAAGTATTACTCAGAAACTTTTCATATCAAACATTATACTTATCTAATAATTCTTTAACCCAAATTTGCTTGAATAAAAAAAGTAAGAACAGTAATTTTCAAATCAAATGCCTTTCCAATGAGTAGCAAAAAGTCACTCCCTAAATTAGTAATAACAAGGACAAATGAATCATTTATTTTAGAGAATGGGTTAATGCATAGTTTAAAATGCAAGTGTCTATTCCAAATCATATATTTCCCTCCACACATTAAAACCATAAAAAAGAATCTATTTTCTTTTATCATTAGGTCTAAGTGATTTTCAAGGTTTTGTCTTATACTTCAAATTACTCACTTCTAATTTTGGATTATTTTACTTTTTGTAGTCAGAAGAAGTAGTAAAATTTTGTTCTTATACAACTTAAAATGCTTTTTGTGTCTTATTTTTAATCAGTTACTTTACATTTTAAATTTTATGTTATATAATATTTTAATATAAAAATTATGTTTTTTTAATTTATAAATTTAAACTACTTTGGTGCAACAACTATTCTTAGGACTTTGATGTAAACATTATACTATTATATTATATTACATATATAATATGTATATATACATATATTTATATTATATAAAACATTTACATATATTTATATTATATTATATGCTTATAATTATTTATAATATGTTATATTATATTATATTACATATAAACATCAAGTTGCATACCTTATATATATACAATATTTGTTGGTCAATTATACCTCAGTGAATCTGGGGTGAGGGGAAGAAAGTTATCATGAAGAAAATTATACAAAATCCTTATAAATTTATGTGAAAAAATATTCTTAAAAATACCAGAAAATGAAAAGGACCAAACCACAGGAAAAAGCATATGACATCTGGCCATAATATATTGTTCAAAGCAAATAAAACTGTTTTTTTTAAGAGATAGGTATATATGTAGTAACACATTAAAAGAAATTTTTAAAATAAATAACATGACAGTGTTAAGTTTTAAAGGATGGAAGGATGTACATAAGAAAGGCACATCTTTTTAGCTTCTAAGGAGCTGGTACCATTCTGTTTCTTGATATAGATGGGTTAATTTACCCTATCTCTTTGAAATTTCCATAGCTTGTTTACATTATGTTGTATGACATAATTTATTGTATAATAATGTTAAAAATCAGCAAAAGACAGATTAAAAAGCACAGTTGATCCACATTAGAGTTATTTGAAAAGAAAAAAATGTAACACCATGGTAAATAAAAACAAAATGAGGAAAATAAAAATTTATCTATATGCTAATACTAAGCACCTACAGTAATTTCATATTTAAAATTAGTAATGAAAGATGGAAAACTATGTCTCATAAGATATTCACATATTAAATCTTTTTAAGCAATATTTAAAAATAAATTGAATTTCAGGTGAAAAATCTATATAAATAATAAAAGTAAAAATAGTGTGTAATTATATAAAAGAAGAATTATGAAGAAGATACAGAAATCTGAATTTCATATGCCTAAAATATTGTTTCAAATATGTGTGTGTCTAAATTAGGTGAACTACCAAGCTCTGATGGCATAGGTATAAAATGTAATTTAGTTTTTAACACATTTAACACACAAAAAAAGTGCAGATCTAGCTAAAGAAACTAGAAAGGACATAAAATATCTGAGTTAAGGAATAAAATAATAAAATCAGTTCTATAAATGCATGTGAAACCATACATCCTAACTGATCAGAATATGCATGTAGTTCCTATGTCCACTACTCAGTCACATAATTATTACCCTTCCATGTGAGCTTATATAAACATATATTCACAATAAACATTTAACATTATAATGCGAAAAGTAGTTGTTATCCTTTCTTCAGACAGCATTCCTGCTCATTACTTCTTTTTTTTTTTTTAAAGATTTTATTTATTTATTTGACAGAGATCACAAGTAGGCAGAGGCAGGCAGAGAGAGAGGGGAAAGCAGGTTCCCCGCCGAGCAGAGAACCCGACGTGGGGCTCGATCCCAGGACCCTGAGACCATGACCTGAGCTGAAGGCAGAGGCTTAAACCACTGAGCCACCCAGGCGCCCCATCTGCTCATTACTTCTATGTATTTTTCTTTTTTTTTCCCCACCTGCATCCATTCACAGTCCACAGGTTGATTGCATCCTATTAAGTACTAGAATGTACTGGCTGTTACAGACACTGTGATGAATAAAATTACTCACGCTCTCAAGTATTGCATAATATACCTCAGATTCTCATAAAAGATCATTATATGATAAGATCCCTAAGGAAAACACATGAACAGTATGCCAGAGAGCAAGAAAGAACACATTGCTAATGGAATGGTAGCAAGCCAGAGGTTTCATCTTTTTCAATTACAAAACTCATGATTGGCTAAGATCAAGATGTTAAAGATTCTGGTTTCCTATCTGTCTCCACTCCTAGGAACAGGTCTAAAACAATTACATTAAGTTCACTTAACTAATTGATACAGTGCTATCTCTCTACTTATATCATTATTACAAAGTATCAACATAATTCAGTCTCTCTGCTTTTAATTAAACTTTATTTCACATCATTTAAATCCGCAGCTCATAGGCACTTTAGTTCCACAGTCTTGTTGCCAATCACTTGGGAGACTTGTATAAGAGATAAGTAAAGAAACTCTCATGATCATGAAATAACTGTTCAAAGAGAACTGATGTCTCCTGTCCATCAGGTTTCATGTTACATGTATTGTCCTTGAAATTGTTACTGATAGGAGTCTTGAATAGAGTTTATTTCAGATTGAGTTACACATTTGTCTCCAAGTGATTTTATAGCTTGGTTAAAGTATCCATTGGTTAAAGTACTTGGTTAAAGTAGTGGTAATGTCTATACAGAAGAGGGAGGGGAACACATTTTATAAAGAGACTACCAGGAATTAGAACTGGAGCCACACATTTATGAATGTTGCCTAAGTTAGTCTTTGAAAGGATACCATGTACCATATAGAATAGCCCACGGTTCCTCTTTCGGTGTGTCATTACTCTGTTAGGGGTTCTTTGACATTCTTTCTTATTATTTGTGTGTTCCATAGAATATTACTTTTAATTTTCTTCAAGAACTTTCATTTACATTCACAATTTGGCTTGGTGCAAGGCGTCTAGCTTTCAGCCTATCTCAGCTATTGACATGTCTTCCTTATTAAGCTTTGTCATTTGTAGCTTTTGATTTAAAGTGACACATATGTGCCTCTTATACTTAAGCACCTAGAGGTCATGGTAGGATTATTAATTAGCTTAATTTCAGTATTGTTGAGTCTCAAGGACTAGGACAGCCCAAGGAGAGGGAGAAAGAAAGGGGACCAGCTGGTCTATGGAGCAGTTAGAACACACACTCCATTTATGGATTAAATTTACTATCTTCTGTCAGGGTGGTTAGTGACCCCAAAACAATTACAATAGTATCATCAAAGATCCCTGATCACAGATCACCATGACTAATACAAGAAGAATAATAAAAAAGTTTAAATATTGCAAGAATTACCAAATGTGACACAGAGACAGGAGGTGGAGAAAATGGAAGAATCACGTCAATAAACTTGTTTGACACAGGGTCACCACAAAGCTTCATTCTGTGAAAAAACACAGTATCTAAGAAACACAATAAAGCAAAGCACAATGACAAGAGGTATGCCTGTAATACTCTATTTTTCCTAGTAATGTCTGATCAAGAACTCACTTCTGGTGTTAAAAGATGATCTTATTACCTGAGGTTTCCCATTATAAGTGAAGACAAGAATCAAGGATCTAGAAATCACAGCGCAAGCAAACAGCATTTCAACAGAATAGTTTCTCAAAAATCACAATCCTATCTGTATATGTATTTACATTTGATTTGCAATATTGCTAAAAAATATGCAGATTTAAATAGGACGGATTTAAATAGTGTAAACACAAAAATTCAAAAAGCATGTGCATTTTATTACTCCTACAAGTTCTTTTTGCCCCTTCTTATCACTTGTCCCTTCCCACTCCAGGACTCCTTCTACTGTGCCTGTCCTACAATGTCACATGACAGGAGCCACTGTCTACAGAGCCTTTTTGTATCTGGCTTTTATCACTTAGCATAAGTCTACAGATTCATCTGTGTTGTATCATGACATCAATGTTTTGTTTCTTTTCTATTTTTAGAGTATTCCATTAAATGATTTTTCCACTCCATGTTAAACACTTAAGATGTTTTGGTCTCTATCTAAAAAACACTTAGAGTGCTTTTGATTTTGACTATTTGGAGCAAAGGTGCTATGAGCATTCATGTAGAAAACATATTTCAGACACATGTTTTCATTTATCTTGTGTAACTACTTAGCAGCGGGATTGCTAAAATGTATGGGAACAGTATGTTTAGTTTTACAAAAAACTGACAATCTGCTTTCCGAAGAAACTGAGCAATGATGCATTCTTACCACAATACATGAGATCTCCAGTTCAACATCCTCAGTAGCAAATCTCCTCTTAGTCTTTTTAATTTTAGCAATTCTAATGAGTGAGTTATGGTATTTCATAGTATTGTTTTAATTTGCATTCCTATAATAATTAATGTTGAGCACCTTTTCATGTGATTAATTTCCTATCTGTATCTCCTTTGTAAAATGACTGCCTAACTCTTTTGCCCATTTTTTTAAATTAGACTTTCTTATTGTGCTGTAAGATTGTTTTGTGTATTTTATATACAAAACCTTTATCAGAATCTGTTTTGCAAATATTTTCTGCCAGAATGGTATGCATCTTTTCATTCTCTTAACAGTGCTTTTTAAAGCCATGAAGTTTTTAATTTTTATGAAGAACATTTATTGTGGGGTTTTGTTTTGTTTTGTTTTTGTTTTGCTTATTTTATCTCCTCTAAAAGAGTGCTGCACAATTCCACTTTTCAGTTTTTTATCTATACTTTATGTTACAAATTTTAAATTATTAGTCTTTTTTAAAGGTTTTATTTATTTATTTGACAGACTGAGATCACAAGTAGGCAGAGAGAGGGGGAAACAGACTCACTGCTGAGCAGGGAGCCTGATGCGGGGCTCGATCCCAGGATGCTGGGATCATGACTTGAGCCAAAGGCAGAGGCTTTAACCCACTGTGCCACCCAGGTGCCCCCATTAGTTAGTTTTGTTTTTTTTTTAATTGGATCTCTGGTCACTGTCAAGACGTGTGTATGTGTGTGTGTATGTAGTTTAATAGAAAGTGTGGAGTTCGTTAGCACACAGATATCTGGTTGTTCCAGTACAATCTTTTGCAAAGACTATCCTTACCCCTTGCACTTTGTCTCATTCAATGTCTATAGAGTGGATTTACTTCTGGAATCTCTAATCTGTTGCATTAATTGTCATGTTCATTTTATGGAAATATCACACTGTAAATAAAATGTGAGCTAAAAATCCAAATGGTGTTATTATATTATTATTTAAAATTTTATTAAACATATATTAAAAGTTGACATTTTATTGCAGAAAGGATCATTTAGTCTTGAGTGCAGTTTGATTACAATCCTTGTACTGTAAAATTAAAATTTAGTTTACACTCACTTTCAGATGGCCTATTTAGTAATGTCAGTACATAACTGAGTAGAAAATATTTTAGCTGTGTTTTCTAGAGGAAACTTTGTGCTCAGTGTATATAGTCTAGGAAATGTAAAAAATCTTCCATCTCCAAAACCCACAAAAATCTTTAGCAAGTATTTCTTTTAGGTTGTATCTTTTTAAAAATTTCCAAATTGCAAACTGTAAGGAATTTTTTCTTAATGTATTCACTAGAATTATTATATTTTTCAAATTGTATTTAGTGAAAACTTAAGGAATTCAGGTCACCAAATTTTTCTTTTACATGATTTTTCTTTTTCTAATTTTTATATTCTTTATTGTGTCTGGATCAAACATGAGGTATCACAATTTCATTGTACATTATTTCAGAGTGGTTCTTGGTGAATTTCTAAAATGGCAGAGTTCACATGCTATTTGAATAGTTTTATTAAGATATAATTTACATACAGAAAAATACATCTATTCTAAGTGTACAATGCAATGATTTTACTAAATTTATAAAGTTGTACAATCATCAAAACAATTCAGATTTGAAGGATTTTTATCAACCAAAACTTATCATTCTATTGTTTGTTATCTATATCAACTCTTACCCTTGTTCTAGTGCAACCACTGACCTGTTTTATCTCTTTATCAATTTCTCTTTTATACAAAGTTCATACGAAGGTAATATTACCATACATAGTTTTTGCATGTGGCTTTTTTTTCACTTGATGTAATTTTTATCACTTCCAATTGCTGAATATTATTCCATTAAATGGAGACATGTTTTTAATCTTTCAATATACAAAAATCTGAAATAAGACATATTCTTCAGAGAGCTATACTTAAATAGAATGGTCTAAGAAATACATTATGGTTTTGAAAGCTAGTATATTATTCTGATTTTTAATTTAAAACTTTATAAACAATTTATCTTTAAAAACCTACACTCTTCTTTATCTATTTACGTTATATAATCACCCTCAATATTTTAATACCTGTCGTTTATCTCCCTATCATTCAACAGTATAAACTATTTAATGACAAGTTTACATGCAAACTTAGTAACTATTTTAGTTTGCCATTATTTTACTTGATGTAGGCTTTAATTAAAGGTACTAAGAACGCATTATGTCCAAAAATTTGTGCATTATAAGTCTCTTCAAAAAATCCAGACATGGGGAGCCTGGGTCGCTCAGTGGGTTAAAGTCTCTGCCTTCGGTTCAGGTCATAATCCCAGGGTCCTGGGATCAAGTCCCGCATTGGGCTCTCTGCTCAGCAGGGAGCCCACTTCCCCCTCTTCTCTCTCTCTGCCTGCCTCTCTGCCTGCTTGTGATCTCTGTCTGTCAAATAAATCAATAAAATTAAAAAAAAAATCCAGATATGTTAGTAATTATAGGCATATAAATCAAAATAATGCAATGTGTAGAGGCATCACACAGATCATTTTAAACTCTATTACTAAGCTATAGCAATCAAAGTAGAATGATGCTGGTATAAAAAGCAGGAATATAGATCAATAAAACAGAATTGAGATCCCAGAAATAAGCCCATGTACCTATGTAGTAATTGATAAGGGAGGTAAGAATACTAAATGGGTAAATGGAAAAGAGTCTTTTCAATATATAGTGTCAGGAAAATTAGATAGTCACAGGCAAAAAAACGAAGCCAGGTGCATATCTTACACCACTCACATTAACTTGAAAGAGATAAAGGTCTTGAATATAAGACTGGAACCCTAGAACTCCTAGAAGAAAACTTAGGAAAAAAATGCTCCCTGTCATGGATCTTGGCAATGACTTTTTGGATATGACACCAAAAGTATTTTTAAGCAACAAAACCAAAAATAAACAAGCAGGATTACATCAAATAAAAAGCTTCTATAAAGCAAAACAAATAATCAGCAAAATGAAAGCACAACTACTGAATAGAAGAAAAAAAATATAAGTATGCCTAAATATATAAATATAATGAGTTATATGACAATATGTCATTATAAAACTCAATGCTTTCCAATATGATTGCTCTGCAATGTGAATAAGTTTTGAGTCAGGATCTAATAAATTTAACCATGGAGCAGCATAAATTATTATGAGGTTCCCTATGAGGAAAGATTTTCTCTAGCCATCACTGACATAATGAAAAATTGTTCCTTTATGGCTCTTTTCTTCTATGATACAATTTCTATATTAATTAATAATACAGTGTAACTATGAAAGTATAAACTTCATTCAATTAATTTTTCTTTGATATCAGTTTTTGTAAGTAGATGGTAAGGCAATAATCTTTAAAGTAACATGTAATATTCAAAGCCTTCTTTCCTTTCTAGCTTTATTGAGATATAATTGACATACAACATCATTCAAGTGTAGGTGTATTTTTATTAGTAGCATAAGAGTGAGAAGGTTGACACGTCATTAATGGATAGCATTATTATTAGAATCCTATAATTGGCATTTCATTAGAATACCTTCCTAGAAGAGTGTCTGGATGGCTCAGTTGGTTAAACACTTGCTCTTGATCTTGGCTCAGGTCTTGATCTCCCAGTCATGAGTTTGAGCTCCTTGCTGGTCAAGGAATCTACTTAAAAAAAAAGAATACCTTCCTAGAGCCTGAGAAAATTTTTATTTATTTATTTATTTATTTATTTGTGTGTGTGTGTGGGGGGGGTATCTTTTTTTTTAATTTAATTTTTTATTTTTTCAGCATAACAGTATTCATTATTTTTGCACCGCACCCAGTGCTCCATGCAATCCGTGCCCTCTCCAATACCCACCACCTGGATCCCCCAACCTCCCACCCTCCACCCCTTCAAAACCCTCAGATTGTTTTTCAGAGTCCATAGTCTCTCATGGTTCACCTCCCCTTCCAATTTCCCCCAACTCCCTCCTCTTTTCCATCTCCCCTTGTCCTCCATGCTATTTGTTATGCTCCACAAATAAGTCAAACCATATGATAATTGACTTTCTCTGCTTGACTTATTTCACTCAGCATAATCTCTTCCAGTCCCGTCCATGTTGCTACTAAAGTTGGGTATTCATCCTTTCTGATGGAGGCATAATACTCCATAGTGTATATGGACCACATCTTCCTTATCCATTCGTCCATTGAAAGGCATCTTGTTTCTTTCCACAGTTTGGCGACCGTGGCCATTGTTGCTATAAACATTGGGGTACAGATGGCCCTTCTTTTCACTACATCTGTATCTTTGGGGTAAATACTCGGTAGTTCAATGGCAGGGTCATAGGGAAGCTCTATTTTTAATTTCTTGAGGAATCTCCACACTGTTCTCCAAAGTGGCTGCCTCAACTTGCCTTCCCACCAACAGTGTAAGAGGGTTCCCCTTTCTCCACATCCTCTCCAACACATGTTTTTTCCTGTCTTGCTAATTTTGGCCATTCTAACTGGTGTAAGGTGATATCTCAATGTGGTTTTAATTTGAATCTCCCTGATGGCTAGTGATGATGAACGTTTTTTCATGTGTCTGATAGCCATTTGTATGTCTTCATTGGAGAAGTGTCTGTTCATATCTTCTGCCCATTTTTTGATATGATTATCTGTTTTGTGTGTGTTGAGTTTGAGGAGTTCTTTATAGATCCTGGA